>NC_142725.1:11477500-13877500 GCF_055471065.1 Atractosteus spatula | reverse complement strand
TATTGAACAGCGTAAACGTTTGAATTCAAAGAAGTGTGAAGACGTGTCTAAACCTGATTCACTCGAATTTAAATATAATTTAAATAAATGAAAATGGAATGTTTGGTACATTAACAATTGATTAAGAAAGCAATTACTGTAAATAACACTTCTGTTTATAATATATATTATTGTAGTTATATTGTAGATATATTTTTGTAGTTCTTTTATAAAACATTTTATATTACTAAGTTTTTCCTGCCACATATTGAATTGAATTACAGAGCAGCATTACTAAATTTGACATACTTCAGGCTTGATGGGATGAAAACGAATTGTGCTATTTCCTATAGCATATGGTATAACTAACAGTTTGCTGTTCATTATAGGTGTCTGACAGATTGTACAGAACCGACAAAGAAATTTCTGCTGACAGGGACTGTGTTGTAGCACCTTCACGAAATGGAAAAGTATCCCCAGAAGAAACCATCTGGGAAAACTTCAAAGACTCAGACAAGAAGAACACAAGGAAACTTCAATGTGCAGAGGAACCTGGGCCTTCTTGCTGATGATGGTAATGAGATATTGGGAGTTCTTTCAATGTCCTGTCAAGACCAGCAGTCAAACCTGCTGCATTCTGCAGGTAGATTGAGCTCTGGGAGCACTGGCAAGCACTTGATCCTGAAACAGAGGAATCTTGGCAATGAAGGGGAATGGCCAGCAAGTCACAGCCATTACATGATGAAAAGCAGCAGACCTGGAAAAGCAACTCATCAGGAACCGGTGCACAGTATGAAACCAATTCGGTTTAGCAGAGATAACAGTGATCTCAGTTGCAAAGGCTATGCATCCGCCTGCAGTAATACTTACAGCTCAGTTACCAAAGATGATCTGCATTATGCATACAAGCCTGAGAAACAGAAAGATATGAGCCTGCAGCATTTGGTGACAGAATCTGCTTTTATTGCAAATAAGATGCTGGTTCAAAGCAATGTGCAAATCTGCAAAGCTCATGAAAAGCCTTCTGTTTTAACTAGTGATGTCATATTTAATCCAGAGTGTTCTGAGCTTTCAAGTCAGGAACAGCCACGTTTTAATAGAGGAACAGAGAAGCCTTGTAATTTAAATGATTGCAGTCCTGCTGGTCAGAAACTGGCATCTGAACATTTTTCCACATTTCAAAATGTCCTTAATCCATCTTGGACTTCTGCAAGCATGCAGGTGTCAATGCTGGACCTTAGGAAAAGTGAAGATTTGCTAGCATCTGAATCAGCAGAACGACAGCCACCTAGTTCCTGTACAGCTTTTTCTTCTTCTGGTGATTCTGGTGATGGAACCGACAATAAAGGACTTCATAACACACCAAAAAATATATCATGTTATTTTGTTCAAAGAGGAAGAAGTTGTTTCACATGCAAACTGGCTTCCAAGTCAGGTAAAACTATATCCATAAAAAAGAATGTCCATGAAAGCCATCACTTTTACCCAGAGAATATCAAGATGTCTTCACATTTTTGTGGTGATGATTCTGCAGAGCTGTCCAGTTGCCCACGTGCTACCATTGCAGAATCACTACCTGTGGCAAAGGAGAGCTCAAAAAGGCAGACAGAAGGCACAAAAGCTCTGTGTTCAGGGCTTAGAAGAGAGCTCACCTTGGCTGAAAACTTTGGTCTAAAAAAAGTGAGGTATCCATCATCTGTCTGTGAAAGCGTCAGCCATTTTAAGAGTACAGGAAAGGAACTGGTTTCTTTAGATCCCATACAACGTCAGAGCACTTTCGATGCCACTGATTCAAGTTCATGTTTAAACGTGGAGATGGAAAAACATTCATTTTGGGCGCACAGCATAACAGACAACACTGGGGTCTCCAAATGTGATTCAATGATGGACAGTCTTCACCTAATTAAAGAAAACTATAACTTAATACAGGAGGTGACTGGTGAGTCTGACACAAAGGTAGTAGGTATAAAGAGAAATCAACAGTTAGGCTGCCTGCAGGGTATTGGAAATTGTGATTTTACAACAGAAAATACTCACACTAAACATAAAAGAATCAAATGTCGGGTTAATGTAGCTGATATGTGTTCTACTGAAGAGGAACAACCGTCTTCGTTTCCACAATTTCTTCCCTTGCATGGATTTAAAGAAAGCATTTGTTCTAGCAGAGGTGGAACCAAGCACTACAAGAGGAGTGTAGGTGTTGCAGAAAGAAAACCTCTGTCAGCAGGTCAGAGGAGCAAGTTATCTAAGGTAGGCAGATGTTTTGTTTGGGAGGTCAGAGGGCAACATTGTTGAGTGTAACATGATATTTCTAAGCAGGGTATGTTGACAGCTTGGTTTTATTTTCCAGCAGCCTCCTGATCCAGTGAAGATATATAGCCATGGTCCTGTTGTGGCAGCAAAAGGAAGGTAAAGCAGGATCCTTTGTCTCTTTTGACTGACTACAATAAATATCAGATTAAAAGCAACAAGTGAAATTGTTTTTGATCAAATGAAAATGTTTAAATGTCTTAACTGCCATTATTTTCATTTCTTATTTAGTAGCTGATGGATGTTACTGATAGACATCATGTTTGACTTAAAAATTAAATCTGTGCTTAAGGATGTAACAGTTTAAAAAAAAGTCAATTGAAATGCTCTCTTTACCATTTGAGTAAAGTGGTCAAATATTTCCTCTCACCTAGAGGATTCTTGTCACTGTACAGACACCAGCTTCTAGCCAAGTGTTTTGAGACTTGGGTGCAACGTGTGAGAGAGAACGCTACAGCAAGGCTTGAACACAATAAACAGCTGCTGAGAAAGGGGCTAGCTGCACCGGCATGGGCTGTCCAAGTACGGCACATGCAGTATGACAACGTTTCAAAAAGAAAGAGAGCTGGGATGTTATCTCAGTGCTTTAATCATGTGAGTAACAGAAGGTTTCTGCTTCCTGTTTTAACCCTTGGACAAACATGAGTAGCATGGCACTGCTTGCTTTCAGATTTACAAAATTAAGTAACTGGTGTACACCTTGAATTATGGTCCACAAAGGGACCCGTGATATCAGTGTGGGAAAAGTAGTTCATGTCTGATTATTTTGATTAGAACAAGAGCTGGTGGAACAGTGATAATGTCTTGTTCCTCCAGGAGACTTGTTTTTACCCATCTCAGAATTCTGTGACAGTGCATTCTCGGCTTAATCAAATAGGAGGCCAGTGATATGTGCAACAAAATACAGAGGTTTACTATTGGTCTATATGATAGCTTTTACGGGGAGTTATTATGTCAGAATCTCAAAGTATGAAAAATGTATTTTCGGAATTGCCAACCAGTCAGTATGCAGTGCTAGTTCTGTACCATTATCTCTTAAAGAAGTGAAGCATACATTACAGCTATTGTGTGGCAATGCAGTGTTCTGAAACTATATCCCAGTAAGAAAAGCAACATGAAATGAGAGAATCCAGCCTTTATTACTGAACTTTAAGAAATAAGAATGCCAAAAATCTTGTTAAAAGGTGCTTTGTTCCATTTTTGCCCTGCAGATTCTTTTTGCACTTATTGGAAAAGTTTCTTGCCTGGAGGCCAATGTGCAATAAATCACAATAATATGTCATTTCCTCTCAGGTGTAATTCATTGGACAAGAAGTTGGAACTAGCTACTGCTTCAGCTGCAGCAATGGCTTTCTCACAGAAGTGTAGTTTGTAATATACAGTTTAAAACAAATTAACATAATTAAAACAAAATAGCCTAGAAACTATTGTAATTTGTCATTGCAGGTCATGCTTCTGATTTATAAAATTGTTATATCTAACAGAACCTTTTTTTTCTTTTGTAGTGGAAAGAAGCTTTTGCACGCAGACACATTTTTCTCAAAAAGACCACTCCTGACATTGATTTGAACGTGGAGGCTTTAAGAAGAGGCCTTGTTCGACCCAATAATGAGCTCATTTTAAGATCTGCTTATTGCCCACGGAGGAGGCACATCGCATGCCTGCACATACTCAGGGCTGCTGAGATACACTATAAGTATGTGTTTCGACAACTTTAAATGAGCTCAGTGTCAGTTCTCAAGCAAAGTGCAGTTCAGTACCTTATTTTAAATTGTTTTCAGTTCTACTTGTTTTGATTAATTAAAATGTCAAGGCATTGGGGTTGTTTAGACCTTATAAATACCTGCTGAACCCGGGTCAAAGTAAAAAGTTCCATCTTAAGTGAGACTTGTGGTTTGGAACTTTACTAGGATATTTGATTCTATATACACTACAAATGGAGTGCTAATGTTCATGTATTAATAGTGTTTCACATTTTCTGAGTTTATTTTTATTACATGACATCCCTTTAGACCTGCCTTGGATTGGTTATTATTCCCATTTATACATACACACCAAAACGCTACTAATTACAGAACAAGGTGCGATGCTGCTCACTTAATATCACAGCTGCTTGAATGTTTTGGCTCAACAATCTCTCATGCAGAGTTTACAGGTGAAGCAGGTTTGAGTGACGTGTATAATCACCCTATTATTATTGCTTGTTATTGAATTAAACATTTCAACAGTATACTCTCTGAGAGACACATTTAGTGTTTAATAATCACAACAACAATATTTAAGATCGTTTTGACAAATAATGCATGTACTCACAGGGCAATGAATATGTATTGCTAAATAGGGATACAGTAAAAGCTAATTGCATTTTAAAGGGACAAATGCCATTGTAAAATAGACATAGAAAATATAGAACACCTTCAAATAGAGATCTTCTAACACTAATCCAATCACTAGCCTGTTTTTTTTTAAAAGATATATGTGGGCTGGCATTGTCATTCTGTGAAGCAGTACCCATGTTACTAAGTCTGGTCTACCGGTTGGGCTTTGGACTTGATACTGCCAGGTGATGGGTTCAAATGCTGAAATGCCCTTGATAATTTACTGAGACTCCTGCAGTAACATGCTCCATTGTGAAATGTAAGATGTGTGTTACAGATTACTAATACTGAAGCTAACAAAACCAAGTCTGCTTAACTGTAATGAGGATGATCTTTTAATTTTGTGCCTCCACAACCACAGCTAGGAACAGTATGGAATGCATGGCTTCAGCTTTCTAAGCCTTCACCCTATATTACATACATTATGCACCGGTATGTGAAAGTCTTAAAACTGTTTAAGCTGGGACTTTCCACAAGTTACATTGGTGTGATTTGTAACAGTCCTTCACTTTTAGACGTGAAAACAGTGTTAAGTTTTTATGTTACCATTCTTTCCAGTCTCTGGCAGGAGGCATTATGCAAGGTTTATTTATTGTCTCTTCCTTGATAGCTTGACACTGCTGTGCAAGCACTGGGCCATCTGGAGACAGCTCAAGATAAAGAAGAATGCAAGAAGACAACAGGAGCAGGCCTTCTTTTGCATGGAACGCACTCTGAAGAAGAAGGTCTTTATGGCCTGGAGCACAGCTGTGTACAAAACACGGCTTGCCAAAAAATGTTTTAGGTAATTTGCGTGCTTAATGCAGTAAATCCAACTTAAATGATCTTTTAATAGCCCATATCAAAAATTCATGTTTATGTGCTCCATGCTTTATTACAGAGTAGAGAATAATACAGAATATTTTTGTATTTCCAGAAAGGGTATACTGGAATGATAGGAGTGTTTTTAAAAACTAAAAAGGGAGTCTGGTGCATAGATTATTTATGAGGCATGAGAAGTTGCAATTAGAGAATGAGTGGTTCTTACTAAATACTCCTGTTGCTCAGAACACTTTAACCTTCAGTCCAAGTCCCAGAGCAAAAGAAATGTAAAATTGCACAAAATCCTGAAAAGTTAGCAAAAACATTAGCCATCTTATATTTCTTTAGATTTCTTTCCCTTTCTTTCAGAAGAAAAATACTATCTGTACATTTTACTTTCCATTATCGTACCATTCTTATCTCCACAGGGACCATACAGTATCTGCTGTGTTCAAAGCTTGGAGTATGCAGGTGCAATATATTAAGTGTGAGAGACAGCAGAAAGATTTTCTGACCTCCCAGTTTCAGAGATCTTGCCTTCTGAAACAAAGCTTTCATCATTGGAGATCCAGACTAGGAGTCTATCAAAGTGAACAGGAGAAAATACAAGAAATGGGCAGGTCTGTAACATTTAACCCCGCGTGGCCTGAATTTTTCTTTTTGCAGAAGAAAGTAAGAACAGGACACTGTAGACCGGTGTCCTTTGAAAAATAACTAATACATTTTTATTGTTTTTCAACTTAAATTTTCATTGTTGTACAATAATACAGACCATTGGGCTCAGAAGTATTGACAGGTCAGTGTGCACACATGTTGAATTTTGTGTTCTCCTTGAATCTAGCTGAGCAGCAATGATTAATGGCACACAATGATTCTTTAATAATTTAATAATAATTAGCACACTCAATTATTTTGTGGCACGCGATTTACATCTGGCTTTTTGGGAAATCAATTTTAGCCAGCGTCAACCTCAAATCTGCAATCTAATCTAATGTCTTTTGACATTACTTTTTAGTCCTTCCAGACCAGAAACTGTGATTCAGAGTTCACATGCTTTCTACTGATGTTCTAGTCCCTACAAGCCTTAAAAGGTTAAGGTACTGTGCAGATTTTACAGGAAATTAGTTTGCAGACATGACCTTTGTTATAAACTAGTTTGGTGCAAACATACAAAACTTATGGCTCAAACTATTAACCTGTGAGAGTGAAAGTTGCAAACACTGGTGTCTTACAATCCTTAACTTACATTTCCAATTAATGACATATCCTTATGTTCTACAGCACTTGATGTATATATATGTGACAGGGAAATGTGACAGATTATGAAATAGAACTCATTATGCACAATGCCCTGTCACATAAATTTTTGCATAGATTGCATCTTCCTGCTTCAGTGAAGGACAAGTGGAAAGAGGAATCTGACAGCTTCATAACGATGATCTTCAGCTGTGTTTTTCCCTTCCCCTGTCCTTTATTTCATGGTTCTTCAGGATGGCAGCTCAGCGTTGGCAACAGGCTGCACATAAGGAGAAACTTGAGGGCCTGTGCTCTAGAGCAACACAGGTGCTTTACAGAAGGAGACAAGCAAGTAGGTGGAGTCAAGCCAGCATGTGCGATATGTGATCCATACAAGGAGAAAGCCTTAGTATCACTGTAAAAAAAGTTGTTATGCAAAATTGTTCCTCTTATGTGCTAAATTATAGATATGTTTTGTGCTTCAGTCATGCTGCTGTCAAGCTCCTAATTTGCTTTTTTAAGGGATAATAAAAGACCCAAGTCCAGTCAACTGTTAAATGTGATAAATGTAACTGCCTTTTTAGTTGCCTTCAGGACTTGGCATGAACTCAAGGCCTCTGTCGATTTGGAGAGAAGCAGCGTGATGATTGTGCGCCATCTGCTGGATGAGAGAAAGCTGAAGGCTACATTTGCCTCCTGGCACAGGTTCAGTTTACAAAGAAGAGGAGCGCAGCTGTTCTGTGCGAAAGCACAAAAAAGACAATTGCTGCGGTGTGTTTGCAAGCTTAATTTCACAATTAATCTCTGCAGCCTCATTCTGTGTCCCAGTGCTGTTTGCCTTTGAGGAAGTCCGGTGCTTAATGGGTAATTCTGGGTATATAAACTGAGAGCTTCCTTACTGTCTCATAAATCAATAGGTGTCTATTGAAAAGTCAAACAAAATTAACTTGTAATCAGGTTCGTAAGCTGACAATTTTAGTATGCATGGACATTTCGATTAGTAATACTAATAGCCTAGCTCCAGTGTGACTCATGCTGAATGTTTTATGTTGATCAGTGATCAGCAAAACAAAAATTATAGATGGGACAAATTTTAAATGAAACATAATGTTGGAAATGTTTCAGAGTACTGCATTTAAAAACAACAACTACAGTAATAATAAAAGCTTGCCTACTATAATATAATATTAATGTTTGGATGTATTTTTCTAAAGCAATAATATCGGCTTTTTAAAGCTAAAGTGGAGATAAGTTTTATAAAATCATTAAGGGTCCTTAATTCTTTCATTCAAGCTTACTTAAGCATATCGGTGTTCCTGGTTCCTTGCAGTTGCTTGGAGGCTTGGAGAAAACTTGTTCATCAGAAATCAATCTCCGTTTATTACTGGGCTACACTTCAGAGGTACACGGCGAAGCTGTGTTTCCAGCGCTGGAAGCAAGACGTGGCACTGTTCTGTCTACAGAAGACGTTTGTCATCCACTTACTTGAAGAAAGGCAGCGGCAAGCAAAAGATAAATGGAAAGGTTCTCTTTCTTTTCCCCTTGAAACAGCAAAACCCATGAGACCAGATGGGTTTCATCAGATATTTAATTGGTAGACCTTTTTATTCTGAAAGTTATGTCTCAGAGTTAGTTTTCTTTATAGGAACTGTGTAACCTTGAAGTTATATCTATTTCATTTTCTTAGAGCTGTAACAAGAAGCATATTTTGCAGCAATTTCATTTTACCTTTAGATGTTAGTTCCTTGACAGCTTTCTTACGATTCAGATATAGCATAATTTACCTTACATGTACCATTATTATTATGTAAATGTAATTCTTTCCAAGTTGTGGTTAATACTCTTACGAGGATCTCACAGGATCTTTAATGATCAGCACCACAGTTTAATGTTTCATCCAAAAGACAGCAACCCCTACAGGGCAATGTCCCTGTTCAGTATAACGGGGCATTGATTTGGATGTCAGTCCAGAGGGCAGAGCACTACCTACTGGTTAATAAATGCCACTTAGCTAAAAGTTTATCAGCTTTGTTAACATAATCACTTTATTACAATGTGTGTGGGCATTTTACGAAGCTCTCATTGTAAGTGTTGATATGGGTGTCAGGATTAGTTAAGCTTTTGTTATTTTCTTAAGGGTTTCAAATGAAGCAAGGCAATGCCTTTTCGGCAATGATGGATCGTCACCACAGAGCGGATGAGCTGTGTGCAGCTTTGGTACTCCAGGGGGCCTTTCAGAAGTGGAAAGAGGAGCAGTGCAAACTGCAGATGGCCAGGTAGTAGGCCTTGGACAACAAGTCTGCATCTGCGCTATGCATTGAAAAATCTGCCTCTTTATACAGTGGAATTCCACTGTATGCAATAATCATTCAGAAATAGAACAACAGATGCTATTTTTCACACCACGTCTCTCCTGCTGTGGAATAAACCCTCTAAATTCTTTTGTTACTTTTGTTTTTTAGAGTATTTTCTGAAGCTGTGGAGAAAAGGAGATTAAGAGATGTAGTCAAGCACTTGCACAGGGTGGCAGAGCATGCTGTGAATGACAGAGAGCAGAGGCTCAGTTCTGCAGTGGACCAGCGGGAGTTCCAGGCGCCAGGTCCACTCCCAGAGGGCTCTCCCCCTGCCTCATTTCCACTGCACACAGCCTGCAGCTCCTTTCAGCAGGTACACACTGTTGCTGGGGTGTGAGCTCCGCTAATGGCCCACTCTTAATGGTGAACACTTTGGCAAGTACTGGTTTACTTTTTCCTTACAATTACAATCACTTTTATTGTGTATGAGATGGATAGTTTAGGACACGAATGACCAAACAAAGCATGAAACTGTATAGTAAATTAAAAAATGCTTCTTATTTTATTGTTATGGTGTGATTTGATGAGACTGATGAAGTTGTTGAGAAGTAAATTTCTGCCAAGGAGAGGTTTAATGGAAACACAATGTTCCTGTTTGCTGAGGCTTTTCATTTCCAACATTGAAGGTCATCCTGGACGTTGTGGGGAGAAAGGGCCACAGAGGTCTGCACATCAGTTTAATGTCAGTAGAACACATGAAGGGTGAGAAGACCGAGCTGAATGACTGGTCAAAGTATGCCCACGAGCAAGAGCTCCCTTTACAGACCTCCTCATCACTGTGCAGGCTAAAACCAGGGTCAGTCTTCACTAGCATCTCCCGTTTCTCTGCTATAACAATAATTCCTTGCATTATATAGCACTAGGTGACACAAGGCAGACTTTATGCACCAGCAGCCACCAGATCAGGTGGCCATATTGTACCAGCTCATTGTGGAATTTAGAAAATACATTGATCTTACAAATTGTACCATGGGATCTTTAATAAGCAAGTAGTCAGGACCACAGTTTAATGTCTCATTCAAAGGACTGCATCTCCAACAACATGGTCTTCCCTACCAGTATACTCAGACATACAGTAGGTTTGGAAATTCTGGTTCAGAAGGAAGCTCACAAGTCCACGATCACCTATACTAATCATCTGTCTACATCTCAGCCCACATAAGTGGGTTCTATGGTACTAATTTAGACTGCCAAGTGAGAACTGGTTCAGTTGATTGACAAGCAGAGTGGGATTGGGCTTACTTTGAAATCCAATAAATGTCACAGCTACAAATATTGACATTTTGGCCTTGGTGTGCTGTCTGACATACTGATTAAGTACACCTAGTGTCAAACATCACAGACTTTTCTTGTCATATTACAATCATTTAAAACATAATTTTCCCTTAATAGAGCAAGTCTGCACATAATGAGGTTACACGCTGTGCTCCCAGAGTGCTGTGCCTGGCTGTTCAACTGTTCACAGAAAACTGTCTGAAATGTGTACTGTGCTGTTTTGTTCTGATGATCACTGCCTTCACAGAATGACAACTACAGACAATTTGGACCAAACTGTAGACATCTGTACACTTCCCCATTGGGAGCACAGTACAGTGATGCTCAAAGGGCCTAAAAGATTAAAGGTATTTATGTCTTTTATCTTTTTGGCTGTGTGTGTGTCATTATTTCTGGATAATTCACCATAATACGTCTGCTAGGATCTGCCAAATTAAGGGTCATTATCACAACTGAGTTCCTTGAAATTAGGAGATACAAGTTAGGGGTTAGGAGGAAAGGAGATACAATTTTTAATGGAGTATAACCTTAGAGAACTAGAAGAAAAGACTGTAGTTCCCAGTAATGTACTTTAACTTATCACAACTGGAAAATACCTGGACAAAACATTAACTTTTCAGAAATATTCTTCTTTCTGAGCAATGAAGAAAACGTGGTGCTGGAAACATACAATTTGCGTTGGAGGCGAATAAGTCAGAATGGGAGATTTTTTAAAAGATTTGTTCTTATTATTGTCAATATCTCATAAAAATATATAGAATTAAAGTGCCTCTTGTTCTCAGTTTTCCCCATAGTTAGCAGCTCTGTATTTTGATTAAGAAGTCCATTGGACTGGTGTGGTCAGCGGCTTTCAGGATTCTGAATGTTTTAATCGCGTTCCTTTGTAGTCTTCATTATAGTCAATATTTAATCAAACATTTAATATGAAAGCTAGAGCCATATACATATGTAGCTTTTGATTGCTGCAAAAACGAAAACTTAATTTCTTTTGGACATTATTCAGTATTTTTAAATGAAAGTATTTCCACTGTATGCAGTGTATCAGTAAGAGTTTAGGGATTTTAAATGAATGATAATCTGTGCTTTGTAATCTTCAATGTTTCCCTCTTTGCAGACTTTGGTTCACCTTGCAGTCAACAGAATCATGCATCCGTCCGTCAGCATGGCCTTCCTTCAGTGGAGACTTTACGTATCAATGCGCAGAGAAATAAATATTCTGACTGGCTACTTTAAAGGTTACAGGAGCCAGTCAGTAAAGAGCAGTGTTTTTCATACCTGGAAGTGTGAGACAGTAAAACAGATCACTGCTAAAAACTGCTGGGTAAAGATTTTTTTTCTTTCAGTTTCAGTTCCATTTATGCTAGGAACAGATTAGGTATTCAATATTGTTTTGTGTTACAGTTGTACTCAGTCACGACATGATACAACTTTTTGTTATTCAGTTTATTTTAACCCAGTAATATATTAAAGGAAAGATCACCATGACTACATTTGATTTTTAGCATATCCATTCATCTTTTCAGGAGAGGGGGCTACTGAGCAGAAGTCTGGACCTTTGGAAGAGATTGGTGTTTCAACAGAGGAGAAAAGGTCTTCTACAGAAGAAGGCAGTTCAGTTTCACAAATCACACCTTTTAACCCTGAGCTTCAGAAGTTGGCAGAGAAAGGTAGTGAAAGAGAAATGGCATTATCCAAATATGTAAATGCACCTATAATTGAAGAACAGTTTCTATACATTGCCCTCCTTCTGTTAATGCAATTTCATTCATATGTTGAGTTTTTATGATCTTAGGAAAGGTGTTTCTACGAAGTTCTTTGTATGTATGTATTTGGATTAATTGCTAGGAAAGAAATAGTTATATGCCAGCCACCATATCTGTGTGTTATCTATCTGAGTGTCAGTGTACCATGTTGACAAGGTTGAAATATTTGTAATTTGAAAAATACTGTAGAAATGTTGGTAATGTGTTCCTTTCCACACAACCAAACCAGTCTTTGTGTGCTTTTTTTCTAATTAAGAGGAAACTGAAGGTCATCCACGGTGATGCTGAGGATCTTGTCCAGCAGGAGAGAAAAGCTCTGTGGTTTCAAAAGACAGTGGAAAGGCAGAGGGTGCATCAGAGCTTCACTCTGTGGGCTGCACATGTACGGCAGTCCTGCAGAGTGTTAGTCTACTATAGACATGCTCTCTTAACAAGGTAAATACTTGCATTCACCCTTGAAAAGTAAATTGCTAATGTCACACCAACCTGGAGCACGGTGCCCATTTTCTAATTTTATATCTTTCTACCATTTCTTTTCATTTTACAGTCCAGTTGTGGACAGCATGGTGATAATGTTGCTAGCACTGTTGCCACACGGGTCTTTGGCTTCAGTTCTGGCCTTTGGCACCATTCTGTGTGGAGTTTTATCTAACTTCCCAAATATATTCAGGGTCAGTTAGCTTGACTTCTTTAAATTATCAATGTCAAGGCTCATTCCCAGGTACCCCTGACAATAGGAGATGAGCTCTGCACCGTATTACTCAGAAAGAAAGTCTCATTTAGTCTAATCTCATTAGGTCTTTCCTTATGTTTCATTATTACATTGATGTGAATTAACTATACGTATAATGTGTTCCTTTCCCCCCCAATGCACCTGTAAGATGTTGTAATATATCACTGATTGAAATGTAGATGTGTTTAAATGGTAAAGACAAAAATATTAGAAAAGCAACAACCATACACATTTGCATTCTTGCCGACCACTTTTTGACCACACTTGCGTTTTCTTTTACTTTAACATATGAAAACAAAATTTTCCCCTGAAACAAAGATTAACGCCAGTTGCATTTCTTGAAGTTGCACTGAAAGTAACTCAATTTTCAGGAGAAAGGTAATAAATGCACATTTTCGTGAGCTGCCAGTGTGTCATTTTGGTTTAATCTAGGATTGCCGGCCCTAGACTAGCTATGATGTCTCAATGAAAGTAGGATATGATTTCCCCTCTCGCTATGCTTCGCCTCCCCTCAATACTGTGAAGTACGATCCTCTGTGTGGCAGAGTGTTTGTTGCCTGGGAGAGCTGGGTGCAGCGGGACAGGGAGAGGAGGGCTCTGGCAGCACAAACCAGCGGGCTGCGCTGCTGTCGCCTCCACTTCGCTAGGTGGAGAGTCTGCCTGGCACAGCACCTGGAAGCAGAGAAGAGGATTGCTGACAGATGTGTGCAGCGCATCAGGCAGACTCTGCTCCGCTGGCATTCACTTACACACCGTGAGTCTCGCCGTGAATGCTCTCATTGTGTGCACCGCGTTCTCACAAGTGTTCTTGTTCTTGGAAAGAGAAGATCAAGAAGGGAACTGATACAAGTGTTTACAATCCTCAAGGGCATTGACAGAGTCAACCCACTGGACCTCTTCTGAGCGAACAGTGAAACATAAACCAGCAGACAAAAGTGGGAATGTTTTTAAACTGAGAATGGGAGACATTTCTTTATACAAAGGACTGTGGGAATATGGGACAAACTACCCATCTATGTTACCCAAGTCGATACCCTGGCTTTTTTCTAAGAAATGGCTGGAAAAGATCATTGGATCAATTAGCTACTCAGTGCCAAATGGGCTAGATGTGCCTAAAGGCCGCTTTGTGTTAGATTCCCTTCTTATACAAAGACCTTTACCCATTTATCATTTAGATGTGATCATTCATAATCACAAGAGGGAATTCTAAGAATCCCACCAGCGTGTCTACAGCACATCAGTGGTGTTGTATAAATCACTGAAAGTATGGAATTTGTTGTTAATTGAATGTCTCTACTAGGTAGATTGTAATGCTAATGTATTATGTAAATCAAATAGCATAAACATTACATTAAAGATAATCATTTTTACACCTATAGAAATATTGGTCAAGTTATCTCATCTGCTGTGAGTAAAATTACAGCTGTTTCAGTGAAGTCCTGGTCACACAGAAGCCAGAAAAAACAGGCTTTTCACCCTTACAGACTCATAAAAGTCTTTTCACACTAGCTTTACAACAGTGAAGCCCTGATTATACAAGTAAATCTGCTTTAAAACATTACTTTTACAGGCTCAGTTATATCAGGCAGATAACAAAATATGTGCATCCATCCATTATTACAAAGTAAAGTATAGTAAAGGTAACAGCCACCCAGAGCCAATCCCAGAAGTTTAGGACACACAGGCTCACATGAATAATTCAGATATACCAATGAACCCAGCCAGCATTTAAAATGTGTGTAATAGTGCCTTTTTTGTTGTATGTTTTGAACAGACAAGTGCCAAATCCGAAACCTTCTGTCTGAATTTTTGCACAATATGCAGAGGACTCTGAAGAAGAGAGCACTGTTAATCTGGGCACAGAGGTCAGAGAACCTGCAGAATGCCAAGCTCTGCTACCAACGATCTGCAAAGAAGAGGTGTGTTGTTTTTTTGTGCAGATAACTTTCAAGACAACGATGGAATAATAGAAAGAAGTAGTGGGGCCTAACCCTAACCATGAAATGAGGGGGATGCTCTTCCCTACAGTCCAATTAAACAGATTAATTTTATTTTCACTGGTGTCTATGTATTGTTTTAGATGTTTACAACAATGGCGCATGGCTGTGGTCCATGAGGAACGCCTGCGTCACAATCTAAACACGTTTCTGGTTGTTAAAGCTGAGAGAGACACGCGGATGGCTTTCATGCTGTGGAAGGAGCACTGTGACCGCAAACAAGCTCACTCCCAGCAGAGAAGCGAGAGGATCCGCAGTCTGGTTGAGCGAGCTGCTCTTCACTGGAGGCGGATCATGCTTCTCAATCATGCAGATACTCACTACAGAGGAAGGCTGTCTCAACACACATTTCTGCGCTGGAGGCAAGCCCTGGCCTGCCAGCAGGAGAAGCACAGGCAGGCTTGGATCGTCGGCAGGAAGTGGCTTCAGCTCACCCAGGAGGGCAGGGCACGAGAACAGGAGGCGAACACCTTCTCTGGCCTGGCACAGAGACATAGTTTGGCCAGGTGGTTTAGATCCTGGGTGTCAGCATACCAGCTCTCCGTAAAAGGCAGAGGCGTCTACACCCAAAGTCAATGCAAGAGGTAAACAGAATAAGTCTGGCACTTTTCTTTTTAAACTGTCAGATATATGTGGAAATGAAGTTAAAGTTTCTGTTTTATAAAGAAGCTTATTTATTCATGAAGGAAACCCTCTGGTTTTATGTGGACATAGTATGCAATACTATACAATGTCTCCTCTACCAGTAGAGGGCAGTGAATTAATCACGTATCTATTAATTACATCTGTTGCCGGTATAATTAGTTTCTTTGATTGGATGCTAACCACCAGAAGAACAAAATGTTCTGAGGATGAGATGAAAAAGTGCAAAATGTTTATGAAACTTCTAATAATGTATGTTACATATGTGCATATGTTACAAAAAGAGACACATTGATCAAATAACTTGTTAATTTCTCTTTTATAGAGTGTTAAAGATTTGGCATGAAGTGATTCAAACCAACCTGACATGCAGCAAGAAGGTGCTTACATTCCAGCTTAAAATTAAGCAAAGACTTCTGACTTCATTTTTGGTGCAGTGGCATGCCCAATTCAGAGAGGCTCAGCAAAGACAAAGATCTTTGGAATGGAGCCTAACCAAAGAGAATTCTTTGAAAGCGGCTGTGATGCATCACTGGAAACTAGCCACCAGAGGGCAGCAGGCACACAGGCTTCACAACAGGATTGTTGTGCTTCAGGTAACGTCTACACTGCAACGAATTTGAGATTTTGCGTGCATGTATGGGCATGTTTTGCTAGCAATTTGGGGATGAAATGTATAAATGTTTCAATACAGATATCAACTCCTGACAAACAGGCAATGTGGGAACATTCCTACATTTTTTAAAATTAAAATGTCATCTTCTTTTGAACTGGAAAGTGTTATTAACGTTTGTTGTGGGTCAGTTTTAAACCCACATGGAGTGGAGTATGTAGTCAATAAAAATCAAAAGAATCAAAGGGAGGTCCCTAAAAGAGTAGGATTTTCAAATGTATGCCTGTGAATCAGGTCCCTTTCCAGCTGTTTTAGTCATCAAATACAAACACTAAAGACCGACACTAATGACTGTAGTATTAAAAGGTTGAGAAAATGTGTCGCCTGGACATTGTACTGTTCTCATGTTGGGAAGGACTTTTAGCACTTTGCACCAGAAGCACATCGTTACATTTGAATTCTCAGTGCAGAACTAGGAACGTCATGCCACTGACGTAGATTTAGATTATAAGCATATTCAAAGCATATATTTGAATGATAAATGCATATATATGTAAAATAGGTATCCCCCAAAGAAGAATGTCTTAAAGACAATACAAGACAGATATTTGTGCTATTAAATGAAAAGGGACTTACTCTGTGACAGCACTGAAGCACTTTTAAGAATGGCACTCACTGGAATAAACTGAATGACTGACCTTGTCAAGGGTAACAGATAACTATACCTGTGCCCCACTCAGCATTTCAGCCTACAAACCTGCAGTTACAATATACACAGAGGACCTTTGTATAGAATTTCTCTAGTTTTTTTTACAAGCATTATGTGATTTGTTCAAAAGAAGTGCCAACTGAAATACCAGCACTATTGGCTCATTTTAATCTCTTTTGGATTATATCTGTACGTAGGTAAAAGCAACAGTACTCAGTATTCTCCAATGTGATAAAATTTATGTGAAGTGAATGATCTCCCTGTTTCACATGTTCTTTCTTTTTGACCTTTAACACGTCACACGATGCACTTCTCTGAGAAGTACTACTCTAGATGGAGATGGCAGGTTGCAAAAATATGCAGAGACAGAATTGTCTTGAATACAACACTGACCGAAGATTGGTACCAAAAGAGACTCTGGTATGGCTGAATTGTGAGGAAACACAAATTAATATTTTCATTTTTATTACAAATGCGCGTCGTTATTCAGTTTTGGCTGGCAGAGTAGGGTTTATGCAGCTGTAAAGGGATTTTGGAGTATTTATCCCCTTATGCACTTTTTAATCATCCAGAAAGTTATTAACATGTGGAAAAACAAAATGCCAGTAAAACAAAACTATTAGAAAAATATTCCTGATGTTAAATTTCTTTATTTACAATCCACCCTTTTCCTACCAAACAGTTTTTGGCAATCAGTAGTGTAAAATAAACAGTAAATTGTTGACTAATAAAACATATTTAGAAAACTAGCTTTTGTTAATAAACATTATTATTAGTAAATCATTTACTAAAGATTATTAACACAATTCCATGTTAATCAATTACATGATACAAATAATTTTTAATTGCAGTTTACATCCCCTAAAGTGTTATCAAAATCCTTTTAGAATGACATTAGTCTCACTCAGGGTTGACATGGCTTTCATCTCATGGAATATTCAGGACCAGGGTCTTTCCAACATCTGCACTTACACTCACTCTTTGTTGTTTGTATTTCACAACACTCACTGTTGATGCCAGGCTTTCTGGGTTTTTGTTTTTGGATTTGATTCATAAAAGGCTAAAGCAAACATGCTTCTAGAATATAAATGACTATTGGTTGGTTACAATCATTGTTAATCATTTACTGTCCAGGGCATTGCATACTACAGCTCAGAGTTAACCAACTTCTTAACATTGCATTGAATATTAAAGTCTTTGGGCCTTCACGTGAGTGTAGTACATTACTTTAACTGTCATTTAATTTATAAATGTGGACATTTAATGGCACACATGCATTGATATTCATATATGTTTATATATATATATGTTTAGATATATTTAATTAGCACTGGACTTTCCAGATTAATGGCACAAGTCAGTTTATTTTCATAACACAACACTGAAAACTAAAAGCTTTTGTGCCCTCTCAGTGTTCTTCTGTGCAGCACCATGAAACCTCTGGGGTTATGCATAAAGTTGACCTCCTGTTTCATTAGTGAGAAGTACTGGAAGAGGTGGCACTCAGGAGCTCTCCTGCAGAAGTTTCACAGGCGCCTGCAGAGAAGATGCACAGCTCTCCTGTGGGATCAGTGGAAGAGCGAGACTGCCGCCATGCTGTTCACCAGGAGCATGGTGAGGAGTACAAAGGCTATGGGTTATGCACACCACCACTTAATCACCAGGACTAAGCTTTAGCACAGTGAAAATTCATACTCTTTGGAGTGTTGTAATATAGGTCCCATTTTGCTAAAGATTCATAAACCTCCCACCCTCAAAACAGAGTATACTTTGTGTAGCAAAGTCTGATCATAGTATGTAACAGTAAAGCTGAAAATGGTTACTCACATTTGACAAATAAAGGCATTTTTAGATTCTTAACAGTGTTTTTTTAATATTGTTGCATTCTGAACAACTGCAATTCTATAGACTTGCCTGCTTTACTCCATGGGGGCTGATTCCTAATATCAAAATATTGTAGCGTATTACAGATTCCTACCATGCCTGTATTCAAGGTTCCCAGACTTCCTGGAATCCAGTTATATCCCAGATTTAGGGGCATTTTGTATGAGATTCAACAAGGGTGTTGAAGCTCGTGTCTGACTAAATTCAGTGCCCCAATTCAATAACAAACACATCGAAGCATGTCTAAGCATGGAACGTAAAATCATCAGAGTGGTCCAGAATGTGAAAACTGGCACTTAATTTGGTGTCTCTGCTTTCTAGTATGAACAGAGCCTGCTGGGGAAGGCTTGGAAAATGTGGAGGAAAAGGAGGATACAGACAAGAGTTTCTGTTGCATTTTCGGTGCAGCAGAACAGAGCCTTCTTAACTGAGGTAAGAGCAGAGCAGTAGTGGTGGAACATCTTATAAAATTATGCTGCACAATTCAGTAAGATCTGTATTAGAAATCTTTAACTATGCTCTAATAATAACCTTTTCTTCTTGAATAGGTTTTCACTGCCTGGCACAAACGCAGCTTTGCCCAGAGGATGTTACATTGGACAGAGGAAGGGTGACGTGGTCATGTGTGACAGAAAAGTATGGACTTTGGATCTAACTGGTGGTGTGGTGGTGCTTCTCTCGAGACCTGCAGTGATTGTTGCAGTCCTGTAAAAATCAAGAAACCATCAAACCTGTTAGATGATTTGTACTGTCTATCGCGATTGCATACTGGAAAAGGAAAACAAAATGTGCATATTCATTTGTGGACTTCTAGTCAGATGTTGATTACATCTCTACATCCTTTGTAGTTTATTTTAATTTACGTAAAGATGTATAGATGATTAATAATTGTCACAGTACTGTGTGCAGGGTGGAACTCCTGCCCCCTCATTGGTCAATGAAAGAACTGGTTGTGTCATAGATATGAGATTAATATATAAAAGTGACCAGATTTCTTTTTCATTCCTTGTAATATTTCAGTGCAGTTCATAGTTCTATTTTCTCTCCAGTATTGGTACAGTATTCAGTTAGCTATACTGAAGTGAAACTGGATAGTAAATAACATAAAATGATTTGTTTCTGAAAACATAAAAGACAGATCTTCCATAAATTCCTAAAAATCCTAATCCTAGGGAAACCTAGCTCCCTGCAGATCCCTCTTCATAAACAGACTTCTTTTGTGTAAATATTGGCATGGAGCCTTGCTGAGAAATGCATCCCTGAAGCACATAAACCACATAGCACATTCTAGCCAGGAATCCCAGTACTAGCAGTGGATCTGCAATTTCAGATATCAACATTTAATTTGCTGGAAATTGTATTAACAGTGTAATTCACTAGGTTTTCAAGATGTATGATTAGTTATGCTCTGAATTTTGTGAAATATTTGAAATGTCTTTGCACTCTGATATTATAGATTATTATTTTTAGAGCTTTTGAGTACAAATTCCACATTATTGATTGTGAAAAAGTTCAGATCCATGGTTTTACCAGAGCTGTGACAGTTAATACAAGCTGCTGTTACACAGACTGAATACGTTTGCCTTACATGAGCAAACAGTTTCATGGCTAAAAATACTTTTATCGTGCCTGCTACAGCATGTACTATACACGTGGCTGATTGGAGTAACCAAATGAGGCCTGTAGAAGGTACTGCTAAAGGCAAAGCATTCTACACAGAAGGTATAGTTTCACTATCTCCAAAAGGACCTCAGCTAGAATCGAAGAACACAGACGACATGCTACTTGAGTCTTGTGGCTTAGTATTTAAAATAGTTGCTAGGCTCTGTGTGCTGTCAGTTCACATTTTCTAAATAGAATTAAGAGCAGCAGGAGGATTTTTAAACGGTATCCTTTAATCTGAAATAGAAAACAGATTTTGCATTTTTACATTTTCTATAAGGGAGAAAAGAGTAACAGTGCATTATCTTGACCTTTCACACACTTCCATTACAATGTGCAATTGCCTGTTCCTCACTCAGGGGGCCAGTGAGCTCACTTGTGGTGTCTCAGCTGTTTCATTACAGCTCCTCCCTGTACTTTCTCATGTTACCAGTGTTCTCCAAAACCATTACCTCAGTCTTTTTGGCTCATGATGGCCATTTAATGCTGCAGTACAGTACTCTGTAGAACATTCTCTTTCTAAGTGTTTAGTCCCGGTCCCAATGTCTTTAAAAAAGTCAAATAAGTGTGAACTACAATTACAACTGTGTGAAAAATAGCCGTATTGTAAGATTATATAAACACCCTCTATATTTCAAGCTTTGCAAGAATGAATGACAAAGCACAACCAGTTTATAGAAAAACTGTTTTGTATAAAATGTATTTTATACAAAAATATGTGTATATATGTGGAGGCTATAAAGACTTGTATTAACAAAATCCTGGTTTGAATGTCAGGAATCAAGACTGAAACCAATATTGTTGAACCCCGATATCAGAACATTTATGTGTCAGATGAAAAGTCACAGCATTATAAAACAAAGGAATACAAAACAGAAGTGCACACATGAAATATTAGTGGGTTATCAAGTTCAGGAAGATAAGAGGTTTTGTACTATGTCCACTCTGTACATGTCAGTATGATATGACTTCATGTCAGATAATGTGACGTAAAACCTGCTGATGAAATTGACCCAATCCTTGCAATTTATTCAGGTTTGTGAAAGTATGGCCACATTTGTAGGGTGTAGAGGCAAATGACCAATTCTTTTTCCGAAGGATAAAATAAAATTGGTCTTGAGACTCTGCGAAGGCACACATTTTTATTTCAAGACAAAACTGCAACAGTGTTCTATATCTTTAAAGTATCATTATAACAAACTTGCATAGCATAATTGTGCAACGTGTATTTTCTGTGCTGTTGGAACTGATTAGCCACAGCCCGGTGTGTGCTGGAACAATATCATAAAAGTGACGGGGGTGATTAAGAAAATGATATAGGTCCTTTTAAAATTTGGAGTGCTGTTCACATAAAAAAATGCATGTAACAAAAACTTCTTAATTCGAATCCAAAAATATTTTAAATGGGTAGTTTAGCCTTTGGTTAACAGTTGAGTACTGTAGAGAATGTCTTAAAGTAAGGAAATATATAAATTTATTTAAATTCATAGCCACATAAAACCAGTTACCAGTTTAACCTTCCTAATAAAGCTCATTATAAAAATGGTACCTGAAACCCTGTATATCTTAAAATTATTTGCAGATATTTATTTCAATCCTATTTACTTTTCTTAAAATACATTATTACAAAATCATTTGTTTAAGATAACATTCCAATTCTTCTTTAGTGCTAAATGTAATAAATATGTTAAAGGAATAGTAGAAAGATAGGAAAATATTGTAATAAAAGTTGTTAATACAGAACTGGAAAAAAAAGTATTGAGCTTATTTATCATTGAGATAATTTTTTGCTGCTGTAAAAAAAGCCAGATTAATTGTGGCTTTTTAACACACAAAATGTACAACACTGCAGGAAGAAAAATACTGATCAAGGTGATTTCTGCAGAGGATTACAAGCTATCAAAACCTCTCTTGTGTGCAGATTAAGAAATTATCTCAAAACTTTTTGGTAGCTTTATATGAGTTCATAGGTTTCTGTACGTAATTCTTACTGCAAAGTTCACGTCACGTTTATGAATAAGATGGCAGAAGTTCACCTCCAGATTACAAAAACAATACCCCTAGAAAAATAATATACTTGCTAAAAAAACATTTAAAATAATGGATGTAAAAGTACTGCATTACTAAAAGAAGGTCCAGTCTTCTTGTATACATTGTATACCCCAGAATAGCACTTCCATTTTAAATCTACTGTATGCAGGAGTGCAAGTTTTCTAAAGTAGCATTCAAAGAATGCAATGGAGAGGCTGTGGGGAGCCCAGCTGTTGCAAGGATAGAGTTATTCAGGATGTTCAGCAGGAGAATCCAACAGCTCAAACATGTCCTCTATAACCTGCCACAGACAGCTGTCCAGAGGGAAGTCATTGTCCACCAGGTTGACCAGGTAGTAGTTGTCATGGATGTACTGGATGATCATGCGAGAAGGGGACTCTTCCTCATATAGTTTAGCCCACTGCTCAATCCATAAAGCAAAGGCTTCATCCTACAAATGAAAAGCATTAGACTCGTTTCAGAAATAAAACATTTGTTTATCATCCGTTTGTCCCATATATGTACATATTTAACAAAGATCAATGAAACTTAAGTAGAATTTTCAACAATACAGTAATTAGAGACTTGCAGAGACTTAGACTTCGATATTTTATATGCTGGATTTGATATTATACTGGATTTTGTTCTCCCACAAAATGAACAAAAGAGTACCTCAGACTGCACACTGCTTAAAACACATGTTCACAACATAAAATTTATCTCGCAAGTGGAGTTCCCTCATTGGATTTAGGAGTAAGTTTTCCTATTACTGTTTCCTACCTTCCAGAACATGAAGCTGACAGGATCCACAACTGTTGGCTGCACAATCTCTCGGCCAGGAAAAATCCCCCATGTCACAGCATTCGGCTGCATTTCATGAGCATTTGTTATGTTCTTTCCCTAGAAGTGAGGATTATATAGATTTGACACTTAAAATAAAATCACCCATCAGAGCTAATAAGAAGTAGTTGGTAACTTGATTATTAGTAAATATACAAAGTAAAAAAAATATATACCTTGACATTCACAATGTGGTAGTTAACACGGGGCTCGTACTTTTTTAGTACCTGAAGAAGTGCTGTGACATTTTCACTTGATGTGAAGAACTCCAGATATGCCTGTTGATTACAAATTATTAAAAGCATGATAAAGAAGAATGGGAGAAAAATTCGAATTTACCGATTTAATGGCAGACGTGTCCTGACAGGCAGCACTATTTTGTGGTGTGGTTGACTTGTTAAAGGTTGCACGGCGAGTATATTAAAATTAAAACATGGGGTACTTTGCTCATTGTATAATAACAGTTTTAACGCTCACTGAACTTCACTGCCTGCAGTACTATATGTCCACTGTTGCTGGACTAAAAGCTTTACCTTCTGGAAGACATATCCTCCAGGGGGACCCCAGCCCACAACGGGGTCAGAGGACGGGCTCCCGTTGATGTTGGGCTGGGAGTTGATGGTCAGGACACCGCGGTGGTTCACTTTCTCCAGCTGGTCCTTCAGCAGGTTCGTCTCCGGAGCCAGAGGGTCCTCATTCCATGGCAAACACATCACCTGTGACACAGAAGGATGGCAACTTCAAACAAATACAATCCCTAAGGATTCTTATACGTGTTGGAAAGCATATCCCCCAATCGCACTTGGAATAAGAAGGGCACTCTGTTGTTGAAGAACACTAGGAATCCATGTACCAAAACACCTTACGGGACTTCGACATTCCTCCAGTAGGCCATTATGGACTGCTGCCCAAATTACCTTGTTCCCAGCACAGTTGGGTTTTGCGGTGATATAGTTAGTGAACACTTCGAAGACGCTCTCCTCATTCATCAGCTCCTCTCCCCACATCTTCAGCAGGGCCTCCTTGGAACACTTGCTCTTCAAGTAAAAGAGGTAATAGTCGTTCAGCTCTCCAAAAGCAGGCGATGATGAATTCCCCCTAGGATGAATGAGAACCAGTTAGAGGGGTTAGGGTAAAGATAAAAGCTCAGGACACAACTCGATTACAGCTCTCTTCAACTGTTAAATCAGTCTACCTTCATACACATGGAATAAAGTTATTTATCAGATTGGGAATATTATAGTAGATCTAATATCGAATCTTAGAAAAACAATGTATTAGAACCGGAAGAATTAGAGAGAGATGCATATATTTATAAATGCCACGTTAAAAAAATAGGAAGTTAAAACGTTTCCAAAAAAAAATAAATTAGTTATTCTAAGAACAAGAGAGTGATAGATAGCTATCCCCCTACTCTTGTCCTGGAGAGGTAATCCCTTGTAAAGTGTCTCTGAGTTTCTAGCAGGCAACATGCAAACAAAAACAAGTTCACATGTCACGTCTGATGTAATACATAGGAAGAAGAATCTCTAGTCCTATCTAAAAGAGCCAGAGACAGTCACCTTGGTTAGAGTGTTTTTAATTGACACACCCTGTGTGCATGTAACCTGCCAAGCAAGAACACCCATCTCCTCCAGGTGAGATTTTGTGAAACAAGAGAGCATCTTCCGCTCCCAGTATCGTGCAAGAGGTGGAGTGGATATATGAGCTATTAATTATAAGACTACTCTAGACACGTTCTTACCTTATTATTTTAGAACATCTACTCCTGTTGTTCACAGCATGTAAGCCAAACAGAACATGCGGTAATTGTATTTTTGCAGGGAAATGTTATTTAAAAACGATTACTACCAAATTATTTTTCTGCAGACACGTTTTCTATGCCTCAAGCGGGTTTTCTCTTTAAAGCATACACATATTAGTCACTCAGTTAAGTGCAAGTTCAATCTAATTACACACCTGATGATCCAGTTTTCAACAACTTATATGCTAAATTCTTCATTTTCTAAAACACTTTTTCAGAAGGCTTAATATGAAATTAGCAGACACTTATAAATTGCAGCCCATACCATCTTCCATTGGGGAACTCGTCCCACTCCTGTGTCCTGTAGATGTAACTCTTGGGTCTGGAAGCCCAGAAGATTGGTCTGACATCTTCCACTTTGCGTTTAGGATGAGCGCTGACTGCCCATGGGAGTGGCCGCCTGGAAAAACACAATCAGATGTTACGGCATGTCCTTTAGGTCCCTGAAAGAGCACACAATGCCATAAGCGAAGGACCATTAACTTTGTCATAAATCAAACTTGTACTGGTTGTCAATGTAGGTCATTGCATTAAATCACAGCATTAAGCATTGGCCTTCGTGAACCAGTAAACTCATCTGGGGATGTGTAGTGTTAAGTGAACTTAGAGAACAAGCCTTCCTAGATGGATTTCAATTTTCCATTCTTTAATTGGAATCGGCAGTTGTGTGTTTTTCACATCTCTAAACCGCATGACCACTAGCAGGAGGGAATGAGGAAGAGCAGACCCACTCTCCTGGCCTAGCCACCAAGCTACCCATGTTTTGCCACAGATATTGCAGCCCCACATCAGACTTTCAGAGCCAACTGGAAGGGAGGTGCTTCTCTTGATTCCAGCATCATGTGCCTGCACAAACTGAATAATACTCAGCAAGACTACAGACCAGAGTATCTTTTTTTGTTTTTAACACATGATCTGGAAATAATGCAGTTATTTTTTATGTGGCTCCACCTAAAAAAAAAAACAGTGCAAACCTGGGGTCTTCAATCCACAAGCCCAGCTGCTTCAGGACCTCCATGGTAGCCACCTCTCTGTTGAGAGTATAGAAGTGGAGGCCAGGCACCACACCACTTTTTAGCAGCACTTTGCACATGCCCACTGCCTGGTCAATGCCATAGTTACGGATGGCAGCATCATTGTCCTTGATGGGCTCAATCACCCGCTTGATCTCTTCAGGAACCTCCAGTTTGGAGAGTTTCACCAGCTGGCGCAGAGACTGGTACCCCTAGGCACACAGTGCCAAACACAAGAAAGGGCTTACAGTCTTTTACATTTCAGGATAATATATAAAAACAAAAAAGATCACAGATATGAGGAGGTCAAGAGGCTTTTTGTTTAGTTGCCAAATCTGAATCAATACGAATCTTTTCTTGAAACATGCCAGTTTATCAACTTCAACATGACTGGACCGCTTGTTCCAGAGTCACATGACCCAAACACCTCCTGTTCTCCGTTGTAAATGTATTCTGCTTAGTTTCTACTTCTGTACTTTGATATGTGTTCATTGGAGACTCTGAATAAATTCACTGGATTGACTTTGGCTAGGATTTTGCATACAAAGATTGCATCAAAAGATGAGGTTCTTTTCCTTTGTCAGGGTAGGACATTCCTTAATTCCCCAGGAATGTTCCTTACTTTTAATTTTTCACTACAATAATCTAACAATGAGTTCCTCACATTAGTAAACATAAGATGAGTAAATTGACTGAAACAGCTTCCTACTGTCTGTTGCAATTCTAAAATGTATCATGAGAACTCCACAGCAATCAAAAATAATATTGGCTGTACATTTATTCAAATCACATTACAAGTTCCAATACAAACTATAAAGAAACCTCTTGCCAACTTCAGGAAACTGAGCTTTTAAAAAGAGAAAAATGAAAGCATACATTGTTAGATATGCATTTCAAATGTTCAAAATACAGGTATTTCTCTTTCCGCATTACCCAACATGTAATTGTACTCTGTTTACAAGACACAAAAGCGATATACTGTAATTCCAGTGAAATAGATCGTCTTTGCCATTCCTAGATACCTGAATAGGAAAGATTCCAGGCAAAATGGGACAGGTGATCCCCATAGCCCTGCAGTCCTTGACAAACTTGAGGAATGTTTCTGGTCTGAAGAACAGCTGTGTGATGATAAAATCAGCCCCCACATCCACCTTCTCCTTCAGATGTTTCAGGTCATCCTCATAGGTCACTGCCTCCGGGTGGCCAGTGGGGTAGCCTTTCGCACAAGACCAGAATTTGGCACATGGTTAACTTGAGGACCCGTCAAGAAGTGGCAGAGAACACCAACGGGTTCAAATCATGGGGAACAAATTTGAGACGCTTCATGACAAGTCCTCAAGAATACTGAAAGCAATCTTTAGTCTTTTGAACTGTAGAGAAATCTGAATATTTTGCACAACTTTTTTGGATTTAACAGTCTTTTTAACTTAATTAGTTTTCTTTTAAAAGATCTTCTTTTATAAATATGAAGATCAGCATAAGGAACTCACCAGCAACACAGATATCAAAGTAGTCACCAAATTCACTGCGAATGTGTTTGACCAGGTCTGTGGCATAGTTGAAACCTCCCTCCTCTTCTTCCCATTCATCTCCCATGGGATCTGGATCCAAAGCCACAAGAAATAAACAGTTTAAATAGCAATTAAACAGGGAATGACAATAAAGGAAGCAGACAATTTCCAAGCAGAAATTTCTTCAGGTTTTTATTAGGCTGTTTCAAAAAACTACTTTGTGGGGAAGGACTACTAAGCTCACCCTCTTTATACCAATGTAGAATTTTGCTACGCACAACTTAACATTCCATGGAATAAAGTAACATTTTAATAGTTTAGATGGCTATCCTCATAAATCTGTCTGCTGAAATGGTTTGGAAGGCTCATTTGCTCTGGGAAATGTCCTGTGACAAGAGCTCAAGCTAACCGGAATCTGCCCTAGCTTAAGAACAGAACTCTCAGGCCCACCTCCCCTCAGAGCCATGATGTTCTTAAGGCCCAGGTGCTTGGCCTTGCTCAGATGTGCAGTGATCTGCTGCTTGGTCTGGTTGCAGCAGGTGAGGTGCAGCACAGTCTCCAGGCCACAGTAGTTGACAGCGGTGCTGGCTATCATCATGGAGGAGGTCTCCTTGTCTGATCCAGGGTCTCCAGCAGGGTGCCAGGTCACATCAATGAAGAGTGGCCCACCTGCCCCCATACGGTCAAACCTATGTCAAGGACACAACACAACATGATATTTTAAATGAGGTCTCACTAGTTCTTTGGGCAATCTTAACAATATACTCCTTAATTTAACATTTTCAATGCAGTAATCCTACAAAGAGATCCTCAGATTAATTAATTGAAAACATTTGACTTTTACCCCCATGATCTGGCACACGCATACAGAGGATGTCTTTAGCTTTATTTTTCTGTACAATTGCTTCATATACTTTATACATCACTTCCTACTACTCTCAAACCACAGTATATTTACTAGTGTACTTAAATGAGCATATGCACTTAGCCTTTCCAAAAGCATTCCTGGAAACCGTCAGGCTTCTCAATGGGCGGGGTGGATGCTGTCATTCTACAATGTTTGTACTCTTACAGAGCTATCAAATGGCTTAGCATGCCACTGGTGGTTTCTGAGAAAATAACTCTTATGGATTAATGACTCTTAAAACTAACAAGAGAAAGCCCTGGATGATAATACAGTGCACTGTGAGAGTGCCTTCAAACTTCACAGGTTCTAGTCACACTAAACCAGACTCATGGCATGGAGAATGGAAGAAATGTTACAAAGAAGAAGAGGCCATTTCACCCATCCAGGTCATTTGGCTGCTTGGAGGTGACTGATCCAGGGATGTCTCCCCGTTTGTTTTGAAAGAAGCTGGTGTAGTAAGATGAGAAACAAGGCAGCATACAAGAGTAAGGAAGTGGGGGAGGACAAGTCCAAGATTCTGACCTGGAGATGAGGTTCACAGCTCCGTTGGAGGTGCGAGGAGGGAAGAACTCCAGGGAGAACCAGCAGTCCCCCGAGTCCATGCGCCTCCTCATCTTGTCGCGCAGGCGGTCAGCGCGGTCGGTGTCCAGGATTGGCGTGGAGCAGCGGGAGCTCTCCTTGGAGCTGTCCCCCCCACTGCTGCTCGCCCCACTGGAGTCGCAGCGCCAGGGCTGGCCGCTGCTGTCCGTCTGCGGCAGCTCGTTCACCATGGTGATCTGCAGATGAGCGCCACGCCCACTCGTGAGGAACTGGAGTGTCCTCCACAGAACACGCTCCCACGCTTCACCTGAACTCTCAAGATCTGTCCTGCTGCCAGGCGTGGCTTTATTGACGAATCAGAGGCAGACTGAGGTGCAATAAATGCTCCACACAGTTCTACTCTCACACTGCCCTTCATAAAACCCTACTTTTTTATGCGCTTGTACTTACAGATACTCCAGGATCAGGTCCCATCAAAGACGTGACCCTTCTGCAACTCCCTGTTTTCAGTTTTCAAACACTCCCTAGTCCTAGGTTATCAACAATCTAGGAAACCATTATTTCCATAATAAAAAGCATCACATCCACTATACTAATCAGAACAGAAACAGTGAGGTAAAACAACAAGGCGTTATCAACAGCAAGAATTAATTTATCTGCTTAAACGTTTCAAATGGAACATCATGGACTAACAGTGCATTTCAACATCTGAATTATTTTAATCTTTTCAGTTCTGTAACATACTGTACTTTAGTGCTGCCAGTTCTTTACAGTGGGAGGGGCTGACAAGAGTTTATTTTGGAACATGGTCCTAGAGCACCACTGTGCTACAAAAGAAAATTCGATGAAGTGAAACCATATGATAGCAATAACCTTTACAGAGGCCAAGCCATATATACAAAAATGTCTGTGTAGATGAAGTGAAGTTGGACTGATGTCCTTAAAAAAAATGCCACTTAAAAATGTTTTTTTCTGGATTTTCTAAATTTTCTAAAAAGTTTTCTAAATATTTTGTTGTTGGCATTTTGTTTATTGGCTTTAGAGGAAATAACATTGTTATATTATTTGAAAAGGCATCTACATTTTAATCCTCACTTTGTTTTAAGATGCTACTTCACCCTTTTAAAATCTTGCCAAATCAAGGCAGGGGTTCATGCAATCTCTTCTCAAAAACTTCCAGAGAAAGGTATTTTTCTATTTGCACAAGACCAGTTATATTAAACACCAAATTAATCAAACCTGATTAAGCCAAAGTCTGTAACTGGGAATATTTTATAATTAAATTAAAACTAAATTGCCTTTTGCAACGCTAAAGGGCGACAATCGAAGAGCCGGACGGGTTTGTTATGCAAGTAACCCAGCTGCCTGGGTCTTGGAGCAGAGAAACAGTCCCTGGTTTTCTTGTGTGCCACAGAAATAAACACTGTTTTTAACCCTCAGAAATAAAAAGTGTTTCTATTTTTTTTAAGTTTGGGTATTATAATCTGGTAAGTACTTTAATATGCACGGGATGCATTATAATATTACACTATATGTTGTTTTACAATATAATATACTGAGTTATTGTTCTTTTATGACATGATTAGCTTCCCCTAAACAAGTATAGTATTCTGCTGTGCCCGGTGATATTTTAACGTTAGATTCACACATCGCAGTTGTTTGATCTACATCTGCTCCTTATACGTCTTTGTTCTCATTCAACAATACACATTCAAAACCTACCAGAAAAAGTAGGCCCATTGAACCAAAGGTGTAGGTTCGGTGCTAACCGTATTAGAAATACTGATCCGCTACATCGCTTCCAAAAACTGCGCTTTGTCCGCTTATTGTTAGTCCGAAATCCATCTGATCACTGCAGCGTTTTCAGAGACTTCCAGACACTAGTCACGCAGGCATTGAAGAAAACTACTGGGAAGGCATGAATTAGGAACGACACCAGATATCTAGGATCAAGTGAGTACTTCATTCCCTTGATTAGGGTACTTCACACATTCGTTTTCACTTATTCTGCAACTACCAAAAAATAGGTTGTTTTCAAAGCTTATCTCATTGCAAATGCGTTGTTAATACAAAAAGTACCAGAACCATTCATTATCGGGGAGCACAGAACTCTGTGGTTTAAACATACTGCTCAGTAACAGTAAAAAAAAAACCTAGTGCTGCTTAACTTTTTACTTTTAAATAAATCACTACCTACCTGGATTTAAGCAGTGCAACTAACGCTGAGATCAGCTTGTAGCGTTCTGATGATGACGCTGCGATGTTTTATTAGATGTAGCTGGGGCAGCAGGTCGATTCATAACGTGGTTCAATTGTAGCCTCTGTCGCGCACAAAAAAATATTAAATATAGCCAGTCACGTGACGCGGGTGTAGCCGGTGGAAGTTTCCCCTTTCAGGGGGCGGAGTGGAGAGAGCGTGGGGGGAGTTTCAGAGATACTACTGAAACCGGCTCGATAACGTTTTGGAGGATAGAGGTGACATTCCCAAAAGCGGAGACAGTTGTGTAACTAGACCTTTCCAGTTCCACAACTGGACTCTCGGGTGCTGTGCGGGCATCTTGCACCACTGTCGGGGCATTTATTTATGTGCAGTGAAGCCTGTAACGTAGGAGGAGGCTGACAATTCAAACAATTAAATATTCAAACAGAAGATTAACCCTTTCCCGAATGAAATTTATTTCCACAGGCCTGCAACTCATCTTTAAATTGCTATATTTTCAATGCTTATTACGTATCGAAATAGTACGATAGGATATAGAAGATCGTGTCAACAACACTGGTGTTCCGAGGTTAATCTAGTCTGGAGTCTAGATAATCACTATCTTTTTAGAGCGGTTTTGCGCGTACCTTTATAAATCAGAACATTTGCAAAATATCTTGAGGATTAAAATCAAAGAGCCTAATTTTCCCGGTGCTGCGCTCCCGTGTAATTGCTTGGTACATAAATGCACTCCCTAGCCTAGAGCATGCGATCCCCTTCTCTATCGTCCTGGCCGTTTAAAGAGCCATGTGTCCTGCAATGGCGGCTCCCCGTTCTGCTTCAGCACGTGGCAGCACGGGCCGCCGCGAGGTCATGTGACGTGAGCGCTGTCAGGCGGATGCCGAGGTGGGGAAGATGGCGTGTTGTGGGAGCTGTCTGTGTTGTCAGTGCTGCTGCAGGGAAGGGGAGACCAGGACGCCCGAGGAACTGGTACAATGGGTGAATGCTGTGCTGTTTTGCCTGCCTTTGTTGCTCTGTTGCTCTGACCGGCAAAAAAATCTTCTCTCGGTCCTTTGACCAAACTCTTTTTTTTCCTTCATTCACCCCTTTCCTCCCTGCTGTGTAATTATATTGTCATGTTTTGGAAATGCCTGCGTTGTTTTGCTTTATTTATTTCTTAAAAGGTCTTAACGCGTGCGGCATAACGAAATTTCTGCATGAGAATGCGACATTTCTTAGGACCACCGCTGAGCTCTGGGCAGTGGCTACTGTGATTGGAGTCGAAGCCCTTATAGACACTGACTTTGTATGTGCACACTCAGTTAAGAATGAAGAAGGCTTTGATTCACATTTCTTTGAATTCCTGTAGAACAGTGGGAAATTAAGCCCAGACAGTCGTAAAGAGCTGCGTGAGATATGAACATGACCAGTTAAGGCGAGGGATGAAGCGCATGTTAGACGAATTCATAATGCTGTGCACGACAAAGGGTTGAGTCTAGACCAGGGCACCGGTTTTTTTATATTAAGTGTGTTGATAAACTACCATATGTAAAAAAAATGCTTTCTAAAAGCAAAAAAAAGATACTGTACTGCAGTTACGAAGGCTATGTGCTGAACAAAAGCACAGGTCCTTACTGTGATGCCATAAGGCTATCTGCTGGTCCCCAGGGAATGCTACTCCCAGACTGGAGCTGTAATGGATGGGGTCTTCATATATCCCATAACTCATCAGTGTTGTGGCTTTTTTTTCCAATTGAGCAGACAATGACTTTGTATGTGCACACTCTATTAAATACCGTGTACATGCAATATAAATGACAAGTTGTAACTCTTTCACCCATACAGTATTTGTTTGTTTTCCTTTCCTGACAAGTGCTTTCTTTGGTAAAAATGAAACCATAAGCACATGCTCATGTTTTTACTGATTCAGCTCCCTGCTAGCTTTATTTACTCATGAAAAGAAGTCTATGTTGCAATATTTTTAACCTTTTGGGAAACAAAATGTTTTTGAAAGCAGTTTCCTTGTTTAAGGTAAATATTTTAGAAATGTAAAGGTAAACCAGCTTTCAGGATAGGGGAGTTTATCAAATAAACCCCTTGATTTGTCTGCTTACTGGTTTTATAAATAGGCTGTGCAATTTAACGAATGTGGATAACAAGATTTCCATGTAATTAGTTTCTATTTCCTGTTTTCACTTGCTTATGACAGACAATTCTAGGGGAAACTCATGATGAAGATGATGAAATCCTTCCAAGAAAAGATTATGAGGTGAGACTCCAAAGATATTGAAACTGAAACAGAAGGCATATTGACCACTGTTCCTTAAAACGTCATTAAAGTTTTCTCCTGAGCCCATGAAAGGGATAAAAATGAGGATAAAGATTACTTTTAAAACAGTATGTATTGCTTAGTGTAACGTTGTGAGAGCATGTTAAAAATACTATAAATTGCATTTATTTTCCCTTAAATCATTGATTGTGACACCCAGATGTTACTTTAGCATGCTATGTTGAAAAAAATAAGACAAATGGATAACTTGCAATTTAAAACCTCTAAGTTTAACGCTTTTTTCTGTATATGTTTACGAAAGTTTTAAAAAATTTAGTAGTGCAGTTTTTTTCGTGTGAAAAGGTCTCTTAAAATAAAGGTTATTTTTGTGGCTAATGTGGTTTTTAGAGCACTTTGTATTTAAAGTTGCATTTAATAGTTTAAGGCTGAAAGAGTTTTACATTTTCCGAGTTATTATGTTATGCCTAAATTCTCAAGGTACATGGAATGTGTAGGAAATAGCATGTGTCATGTGTTGTTCTTTCAGTGTTTTTTAATAGATCCATGAGCTGTGTACCCAGGTCTAACAGTTCCCGGTGGACATGCCTAATCAGTTCTTGTTCCGAGAATCAGTTTCTTGCTTCATGTGATACAGCACCAATTCCACAGGTGGAAAGCTGGAAATGAAAATTATTGCCACTATTATTGATTCATCTTTCCTTTCTACGGCAGAGTTTGGACTATGACAAATGCATCAATGAACCCTATGTGGAGGTTTTGGAGGGAATGGACAATAAGGTAAAGCAACAACATGCCAGGACACGTGTTTCCCACCAAATTATCTGTATTCTAAAAGACTGAATTGATTTTATACTTAGAGCATTTATTTTCAATAAAATCTGTGTTTTTACCATAGCCAATTTTCTGCCTTTATTATTAAGGTAAACAATATTGTGATAGATATATAACCCATGTTTATTTGGTTATTTGCCTAAGTCAAAACCTACATCTACTATAGTTGTCTTGACTAAAGTTCAGTTTCACAGAATTTTTTTACAGTTACAGTTTTTGTAATGTAAATCACACTTTGAATCGGTATTAGAGTTCTGGTTTACAGACAGCCTTTATAATTGGAATCATATTTGTTTTCTACCCCCCCCCCCACCCCCCAAATTAGACAGCCAGAAAGTATGAAGCAGTGAAGTGGATGGTAGTATTTGCCATTGGGGTCTGTACCGGTCTGGTAAGTAATTGAAGTAATTGATGCTGTCTTGTCAGGTCGCATAAGTTAAGCAAGGCTCAGCCTGATCTGTAATGGGAGGGCAGACCTCTAAGGAAAACCAGGCTGTTGCTGTAAGTGGTGTCTGTGGACCACTCTTCCATCTTGGTGCTCTTCCCTCTGTAAAATAATTTCCAAACCACTACCCCAGAATGGTATTGGTACTGGTGGACACCATGATGTTGGAGTTGCCCTATTTGACTTCATGGGCACTTCTCAAAAGAGTAAGGGTGTTAACCCCAGTGCCCTCACTGAGTTCTGCTTTGAACATTGCTCATTTTGGCTTACCTAAACCTGTCCTTAATTCAGCCAGAGAAGCAAAGACCTGATCTGCTGTGTAATGGGGCAGCTGGTAAATAATGGCTTCTGTTCAGTGCCAGGTAGGTGCCGCGCTTCAGTGCCAAATGTAGTGTTTTGTACTAATGAAAATATTTAAGAATTTTTAGTAGAAGAACAGCATTCCTTCATAATTAAAGCAGGCTGCTTTATTGTGGTTAGCTTATGGTGAAAGAAGGACATCCATGATCCATAGACAACTGGATAAATATTTACCTGAGAGGTGAACTAAAAAGATTCCATTTAACTTCTCTCTGTGATGCATGTACATTTTTATCTTTACAGGTGGGTCTTTTTGTCGATTATTTTGTACGACTCTTCTCTCAGATCAAGTTGAACTTTGTTGGAAAATGTATCCTTTTCAGTGTTTTTATGCTGACCTTTGTAGACTAATTGAAATAATGTATTTTAGGCCTGCTCCTGATTGCCACAAGATTGCCCATCAGTAGTTCAGTAGTTCTAGAAATGTCTGTGATTTGTTCCAAACTCTCATAAAACCCGTCAGTAACCGGTCTGTTGGTTTCCTTGACCAGTGGCTTACAGCCGTGGAGGAATGCAGTGAAAAGGGCTGTCTTGCTTTATCCCTATTAGAACTACTGGCCTTCAACATGACCTTTATCTTTTTTGCTAGTGTTTTAGTTCTTATTGAGGTAAGTGTTTTCAGTGAGAAGTGCAGACTGCAAGTCAGCATTTTGAAATTATTGTTTATGACTTAACTTAAATGTACCCTGTGAAGTGCCAATGTACTGTACCTGCATGATGATGTTAGTATGAAACACTCATTTTCTGGGCTCCTTCCTGCTCAGCTACTTCATAAAATGCTCTACCTTCAAAAATCTCCTTAAGTTGAATCTTATGAATCAAAACTTTTGTTTGTAAATCGTGCTGTGGTGTGAATACGCTTTGTTTTTATTAAGTTTTGCTTGATCCTTTCTCTCAGCCTATAGCTGCAGGGTCAGGTATACCTGAGATAAAGAGCTACTTGAACGGGGTGAAAATTCCTGGTATTGTGAGGTTCCGGACCTTCGTGTGCAAGGCAGTGGGAGTTCTGTTCTCTGTGGCTGGAGGTAGGCGGTGCGCTCAGTATGTTCCTCCTTGGTGAGCTCCATTTCTTAGTTTCTCTGTCGGATCATGTTACAGGAATCCATGAAAGGTACATGTACGTGAGGGAAACTCAACAGATAATGACATTTCATATCAAAGTAGTTTCACCAAAAACGATTACATATGGAAGCTAAGCACACAGCAAACTCAAAGAACACAATTCATTATGTGGACAGAACGCAAGTGTATTAGATGCATTTTGGCTTTGACTCTCTTTAAGTGCTGAGTAAGTTCACAATGCAATAACATAAGTGAGTGGTTCCCACCCTGATCCTGGAAGAACAATGTGTCTTCTGGTTTTTGCTCCAGATGAGAATTTAATTACAGCCTAATTGATTTCAGTTTTCTGTTTGGGGCATAATTGTAAATTTGTTTTTAGCTGTTACAAGGTTAAATGGAATCTGTAATGGGCATCAACTTTATACCAGATTCTGAGTTTCAGAAATACCCTCATTCAGTTATGATGCCTGAAATGTACCCAATTGCATGCCTGAAGAAGGAAACAAAACTCATTGTGAGTGTGTGTGATACACTTTTATTCCCATTTGTGTTTGTTCATCATAAACTGATCAAATAGCAAGGATTGTTTAGGTAGAAATGAGGATAAGCAAGCTGAGGAGAAGCTGAATTGGTACGTGACATAGGGTGGTTTTGACAGTGTTCCTCCAGGATCAAGCTTAGGTACTACTGGCCTAGGTTACTTACTGAAAAGGGAACTTTGTGTTGTAACCTTTGACATCATTTATAGGACTCTTTGTTGGGAAAGAAGGCCCAATGATTCACTGCGGCTCCATCATAGGAGCAGGCCTGCCTCAGGTACAGAAATCATTTTGTTGTTGGTGACTTTAACAATAGAATAAGTAGGGGGCCAGTGTTTCTGTATGTTTTCAGTATCTCATTAAAGCTAGGGCAGCATGAGAGCTGGGAGATGCAGCTCAATTGGTCCAGTTAAGCCAGTAACCAGCTGGATTAACTCATTTAGAGCTGTGTTTAAATGGAAAACTGCAGACACAGTGGCCTGCCATGCGTGTTGCCAGGGCATCTCTGCTGTCAGGTATTATTAAAGTTTATGCTAGTTTAGGCTGCTGCATTTGCAATAACATAAATTTGACAATCCTGTAGCTGTATTTATCAGTGAAATGCTAGCTTTGAAACAAAAGCGAAAAAGTACTGTTTATATGTTTTGCCATATGTTACCAATAGATTTCTGCAAGTCTGTGACTGTTGAAAGACAACAGTTGAAACTGGGTTCAAAACCAGAGTTGACACTCTTTGGACTCATCCACCAAATCAGTATTTGCATTCAAATACTGGGTTTGTAATTTGCAATTGGTGAGTGTGTCAAGGATTTTGATTGGATTGTCTCATGATCTACATTTCTCCATACTCCAATATTAACATTTTTTCTTGTTTCCAGTTTCAGAGCATCACTTTTAAGAAAATTCGCTTCAATTTCCCCTATTTCCGTAGCGACAGGTAAGTGCACATATCTTCGTTTCAACTTGATCTTCTGATGTCTTTGCGGCCTTCTATCAAGAATGTGATAAACTTTTGCTGGGCATTCTGCCTTTCTCTGTGTCACACTAATCCATCCCAAACAAAATCAAATTTATTCATGGGTAAGACCTCTTTCTAAAAAGAGTGAATTATCTTCAAAAATATTAAATAACATCACTATTGCCGATCTTGCCTTTTTATGTATTCTAAATGAACATTTTATTTCTTGGGCATTCACCAGGCACTCCTCATGAGACATAAATATACCTGTAAAATATACTGGGCACCAAAATAATCTTCATTCTGTTTATGTATGTATGCCTTTGGGGGGGAAAAAGTATATGGATTATGGGTATTGATTAAATGTTTATGGTATCATTTTGATTAGTTATTAATTCATGACTCACTGATGCACTCAGTTGATTCTGAGTTAATCATCTCATTAGTGAAAAAGTGGATTGGGTAGATTGGATGTGATCCTTTACCCAGCTAAATGTCAAGCATAATAAAAAACAAAGAATGACCCGCAGAAAGAACCAATGTGCACCGCTTATCGAGAGAACAATTCATTCTTCCTCTTTGGCGATGAATCAAGCTTTTGTATTGACCACCCTGATGGACACCAGCAAGTATATGATGCATGCATTCAGAAAAGATATGCTTGAACCCAAAGGGGAGCTCAAAGTGTGAAGGCTCTGCAAAGGAGTGTCTAGTCATTACAGAAATCCACTTGTAGTAATCAATGGCATCCTGACTACTTGGTGCTACATTGATCAAATTCTGGGACCTCACCTCAGTTCACAATATTCCAGCAGGGCAAAACATGTCCTTATGCTGCTCGCCTAGCAACAGCTTTCCTACTTGGTGAGAATTTGACATTTGTGTGATGGATGTCAAGTTCACCAGACTTGAGCCCCATTGAACATTTGCCAGATGAGCTGGGATGATGTGTGCTCTCTAGGGCTATGAGACCAGTTAACAGATGGAAACATGATTGTCTTGGCTATGTGAAAGGAATGGGACTGAATCCCTCAAGCCGTGATTTGCAACCTATTGCATTGTATTGCTTCTAGTGGTGCCTGCACACGCTGCTAGCCTATGACTTTCACAGCAGCTCCTCACTTGATCAACCTTTGTTGATTATGAATTCAAATCAGCATAATCACTTTGTCATATCTGTTCAATAAAATGCGGTTATATCAGCCACAAAATAATCCTTTTCCCAGTCCAGTGATAAACGAATGAATTTTTGCTGTTAGAATTGTCTTTTAATGCTCAGTGTATGTTTATATTTTGTCCAACTCCTAGAGACAAGAGGGACTTTGTGTCGGCAGGGGCTGCAGCTGGTGTGGCAGCTGCTTTTGGGGCTCCTATAGGAGGAACACTGTTTAGCCTGGAGGAGGGATCATCCTTTTGGAACCAGGCACTCACATGGAAAGTGGTAAGCAGCATTTAATTGTTAAATTTGTTAAACCATCAGTCATATTTGTATGCCTGTTGTCACATTTTATTTGCAATGTGCAAGAGTAAATTTATATTAGCAAAACTGCAGACTGTGCAGTACTGATAATTCTTCTCAGGTGGTATTATTGACTGTGCCTAATTGTGAAATATTATCTCATTTGTTTCTGAGCATTCCTTTTGCTTTTTCGTCATATATCCTCCCAGTTTTGAATCTTTGGTTGTGTATTTGCATCTTGGCATGCAGAAACTACTGCTGCACTACATGGGCAGAATGACAATAGGCAGAGAAATTCCTCTGATCTGTCTGATTATTAAATCATTCACCTTCTGGAAGGCTGCAAGCTCCACAGCTCCCTGCAGTAGAAGTAGTGCTAGCTGGCGCAGCAGGTTTCTCACAGATGTCACTGCAAGCTTGCAGGTATCAATGTTTTGCTTAAGGAATCCTGGCTGACCAATCCTGATGACAACATTCTGCCAGTTGTTCACTTCATGTGGGGGAATCCTAGATACAGTCAAAAAGTGACATGACCCAGGATCAAACTTGTGAGATCTGGCCTGCAGAGTGCAAAGTGTGCTTGAAGCAAGCACCTTTACCAGTTGAGTCACAGGGGAGCAAGCTGTGTGAACATTTACTGAAAGAGGAGTAGTTTCGCATGTCAAGAGAAAGTTTCTCATAAACAGTACATTCCTTCTATGTGGTAGAGTGATGGCAAAGAGTATTTTCATGTGCTCCCCTGATCATTTGCCTCTCCCTCTTTGTCTCTCTCCAGTTGTTCTGTTCCATGTCGGCCACCTTCACCCTCAATTTCTTCCGCTCAGGAATTCTGTTCAACAGCTGGGGCACTTTCCAGCTCCCAGGACTGCTCAACTTTGGAGAGTTTAAGGTACTAAAAAGCAGCAAGTGGCAGACTCCTGTGTACATTTTTTATTCAGATTTTGTTACCTTTTTTGAAGGGTGTTTGTGCTGATAGCCAGATTGCTGGAATGTGAGTACTTTTTGGAATCATGAATGAATGATTTTTCCATGAATAATTTGTCCTAATTTTATAAGTGTCAGACTATAATGAAGTACAAAACTGCGTAATTTGTAGAAAGTTAACTTTTGTGCTGCTGTAAGTTGCTATCCAGATATAGAAATAATTAATAAAATGAGTGTGTGCTTCAAAGTAATGGGTAGCTCTTTCCCTATGCCACCATGTCTGTGATGGGCAGGTTGTTTGTAAAGGTCTTTCTGTCCCCTCCAGTGCTCGGATGGCAATAAGAAGTGTCACCTGTGGACCGCAGTGGACCTGGCCTTCTTTGTGGTGATGGGAATAGGTGGCGGCTTGCTAGGAGCTCTATTCAACTGCATGAACAAGAGGCTGGCCAAGTACCGCATGAGGAATGTGCATCCCAAAGCCAAGTTCGTCAGGTATTTAGAAACATGACCGCAAATTACAGCGTTTCTTCTGCAGTCTTTTTATATTTAAGAAGTGGTGGCCAAAATACCATGATCTTTTGCATTCTAGGGGTGGGTTGTGCTATACTGGATGAGGAGTATAAGGGAACAGTAGACTTCGATCACCTTCCCTGGTCAGAACAACCCCCCATTGACCATTTTGACCATTGACTGAAGAATGAAAAATACATTTTTCTATACTCATTGGGTTTGTCTGTGTAAAGAATTTCATCTTTGACAAAATCCATACTGTTAAAGTTTTCTTCCTTGGTTTTGTTTCTCCTGTGTTCCTACATGGACCTCCATGCTGTTGATTTTTCTGTTGTCGCAGACTGCTGGAGAGCCTTCTAGTTTCCATGGTTACAACAATAGTGATATTTGTGGCCTCCATGACTCTTGGGAAATGCCAGAACCTCTCTTCTCCTACCACTGACAATACCACCCTGCTGCTGCAAGTGAGTCTGCAGTTATTTCTCTTCAGGTCTGTGTATGATGTATATTGTGGTACCATATGCATAGGTGTTCCAAGTGAGATGCTGTATGATGTGTAACAAGGGAATAATTGAAGATTTCTTGTTTTTATTGGTACTCTAAAGGCTTAATATCAAAGAAATAAATTTGCATTGCTGCAGTTGCTATTAAGGACCTCTTTGTATGTAGGTAGGTCTTTGCCTCATGAGAATGAATTTATACACTTTTACACATTACACATTTATACATTTGCATTTATTGTGTTGGTAACTAACTTGTTGCATTCATCAAAGCTTTGTGACAGCATCATGAAATCTTATAAACAAAGTGAACGGAGCAAACGGTATATAAGCATAACAAGTTGCTCAAAAATGATGAGCTTCTTAAACTTAATTGTACCAGTTTTCTTATCCTGACTGCATGGCTACCCTTTTAAACCTGCTGTAGCACAACAACAAGTCTTCAGAACCATTTCTGTTTTCCAACATTCAATTTTGAAACAATGTTGTTAAACAAAAACAAAATAAACTGTAATAAATGAGATGAATATCAGGTCCATTGAACACCTCAGTTGCTACATAATGGCCTCCTTGGTTTACTTTTTGCAATATGTAGTTTTGTTGTCCATTTTTCAAGAGCCCTGCCTCCGAGGATGGAAACTCCACCATAAAGCAGTTCTTCTGCCGAAACAAAACCTACAACGATATGGCAGCTCTCTTCTTCAATCCACAGGAAGTGGCCATCCACCAGCTGTTCCACCAAGACGGTGAGAATCATGAGCATTCTCCAAATCCGAGTGACCCCAGGTTCCCAGGCTAAATGATCTTTTTGCAATCTCAAACACCCGAAGATTTGTTTGTATTACTTAGCGGGTGCTTGCAGCCTCCTTTGGTTTGTAACAGTGTGACACTGTCTTTCTGAGCTTCTCTCCTGTTGTCATTACAGGTACATTTAGTCCTGAGACTTTGACTATTTTCTTTGTGCTGTATTTTGTGCTGGCTTGCTGGACCTACGGTGTCTCTGTGCCGAGTGGCCTATTCGTGCCCTCCCTGCTGTGTGGGGCTGCATACGGACGACTTGTAGCAAACATCCTGAAAACGTGAGCTTGCCCTTCTCTACTTCTCATGTAGCTGTTCCACATTGTTCATGACACTTACGCTAAATCACTTACATGACGCATTGGAGCCCAGGAAAGCAGGTTGTGGAAATGTTCAGACTGATGTAAGTCAGCTGCTAAAAACAACCTCTTGTTGACATTGCGATGTTACTAAATATGTATTTTCATTGCTTGTTTTATGCATGAAAAGTTAGGACTGTATTTCTTCATATTTGAGAGAGCACTAAAGCATAGAATTGTGAAGATTATTCACGGCAACGCTGCCACCGTTCCAATGGCATTCAGCAAAACGGTTCGACTGACTGCCCAGTTTCTGTGAGGACATTCATTATCAAAACTGTTCAGACATGTCAAGGCTCATTTTGACCTACTTCCAAAGCTGCTCCGACTTCCACATGGCTACCCTAATGAAGGCTCCCTTTTGATAGTCTGTTACAAGTCGTGAAATGTTGCACGTGCATTCACAATAATCACAATACAGTGATTTCCATCACAAATTGACAAGAATATGTCATCATGGTAATGTAATTTCTTAATGTTATCCTATTAAGGTAAGTTTGCTTCAAATTACATATGACTTCCTGATTTTGTGAACCACTATTTTTGATTTGGTCTGCTGTAAGCTTGTGTGTATACAATGAATGCCATTCTGTTTAATTTGCTTATCTTCCTTCTACAGATCTCTATGTATTTTAGCAACAGAAATAACATGCTATTCACACACTTAGTTAAAAGCTTTCGTTTTAACTTCTCTCCATCTAGAAACATAGGATTGGACATTTACGCTGGGACCTTCGCTTTGATTGGTGCAGCTTCTTTTCTTGGGGGTGTGGTCCGGATGACCATCAGCCTGACTGTCATTCTAATCGAATCGACCAATGAAATATCATACGGGCTGCCCATCATGATAACTCTCATGGTAGGAACTGGGCTACTGGCCACACTCCCAGCCAGCTTCTTTCTATCCATTGTCATTTCTATCTCTAACTCAGGTGGCTGTCAAATATTAATTGTTTCCAATTTTCTTGTCAGCCCAGTTTAATTCTGTTACGGTCCAATAATGTTTGGCTGGCCGGAAGGTAGCTGTTTAAGTCCACTAGTAGGCGATCTCCAGTGGGAATATAAGAGTTCGAATTTCTTAATTTCAGACGAAAAGGTTTTTTTCAAGTGAAATGAATAAACTCTTATCAGCATATTTTGCAAAAGGACAATTTAATAATTTAAATGTAGAAACAGTTCCAGTGTAATGAATTGTTAATGGTTTCAGAAAATCTCGGAGCAGAGATGAGTCCAAGGGCATTGCTAAATTGTAGTCCTTAATAAAGGTATAAGCACTAAAATGAACTTTCATCTGAAGTTGCAAAGTTACCCATTTTGCATTGATCCATTCCTGCTATCTAAACTCAAATAGTAAATTATGTAATCCCATCATTTGGAAAATAGTTTTTGTTCTTATAGACAAATGAGCAATTTTCCATTCTAATTATAGGAGAAATGCCTGTTTTTTTCACTGTGATCTAATAGGTAGCAAAGTGGACTGGAGATTTCTTCAACAAGGGCATATATGATATCTACATTGTTCTCAAAGGAGCGCCTTTATTGGAGTGGGAGACAGAGGTTGAGATGGATAAGTAAGTAATATTCTTTATGTTATAATAAATGTTATCAATTAACTAAGGCTTTGTTCCTCTTCGGTGTGGTGGTTACAGTACTGCAGTACTACAGTATGTTCCTCGAGCCAATCTAGAACAAAGCCACGCTAGAAGAGTATTTTTTTCTTATCCCTAGTTTGTACCTGTCATTCTTTCCAGGAATTCCCAAAAGCTTAGTTCACGGCTAGCATTTTCATTTTCTGTGAGCCTGTGTTTGTCACACAATGTATTTTTTTCCCCACAGACTGACAGCTAGTGACATTATGGAGCCCAATCTGACCTATGTGTACCCCCACACTCGTATCCAGTCTCTGGTCAGCATCCTGAGGACCACAGTGTACCATGCTTTCCCTGTGGTAACGGAGAACCGAGGCAACGAGACAGAATTCATGAAAGGGAACATTCTCATTAGCAACAACATCAGGTTTAAGGTGAAATTCCAAATGTTCTCCAGTAGAGGTAGACAGTGCTTTGCAAAAAAAAGTTCTATTGCATTTCTAGTACTGCACTCCTCTGTGTTTGCTCCTGCATTTTTAAGTTTTGGAAATTATCTACAGCTTTCGTGCAAAAAAAAATTAAGGGACATTCTGTAATTTTATGTTAAGGAAATAAACTGCAAAACATGCAGCCTAAGAGACTTAATAATAACAATATTTGTGTGACCTCCAGTGCAGCTAGAATATGTAACATTATAATTTTACCTCAATTATTAATTTTTATATTTCAGTGCTTTACAAAAAGGTTAAAAAAATGGAAATACGCTTAGTGTGTGGAAGGGGTCATGTTCATCAAAACAAACAAGGTTTTATTGTGGGTGGAGTGCTGTCTATTTGTGTGCAGCTGAGTGCATTGTTTTAAGGCTGCGTTTCTGCCGGGCCTCAGAAGTCGAGTATCCTGACCCGGGCCGGGGAGCAGCGGCGCCGGAGCCAGTCCATGAAGTCGTACCCGTCGAGCGAGCTGCGCAACGTGTGCGACGATCAGGTCAGCGCCGAGCCAGCGGACGAAGGACAGGACATGCTGCAACAGATGCTGGAGAGGAGGTGAGAAGCACAGTGGCACCAGTCCCTGTGCTCCTGCAACAGTGATGGCCAATGTTGGAATGTCCACCGATTTCATGGGTGATGCTTAAATTGTCAATTTCACTTGAGCATTTAATTGAAAGTGTTTTTGTTCTGACCACCGATTTAGCGAGATTTGTCCAGATCCATAGTTTATTATCATAAAAGTAAATACATTTTGTAGTTGTGTAGTCTTGAGGACTATAGTTGGTTGTTCCTGACTTAATTGAACAAGTGCACTGACTGTAAGAATGCGTCAGTTCATTTAAAAATGATCTATATGTTTTGCTGAACTATGGCTTTTCAGCTGCAGGGTCTGTCACCTGCTTTAAAAATGATATCTTCCACAGTACTCGGGCAGAGTTTTTTATCTCACAGCGAAACATGAAGTATTGGAATTATTGGAATGGCACAAACTTAATGTATAGTCTTTTGTAACAGAATTGTTCCAAATAAATATTGCTTATCATATCTTGAATAGTCAAAAAAAGATTTTCAAAGTAGTATCTGGATCTAGGAAAAGTTCCCCAGTTTCTGTAAGGAGAAAAAAATGCATGAAACATGGGAAATTAAAAGGTAACTGTATTGGACTGTTAGGATACATAGTTAAAGTTGTAGCATTGAAATCAAGGTTAATTGTTATGTTAAAATTGCAGAATGTAACTCATTTAAACTGTTACTGTATATGTGTATTTGTGGTCACATGCAAAAAATATATTGTTGCTCTGGAATGATTCCAGAGTACTTGTGGAAATGTTTCTTTGCATATAGTGAGTTATTTGAACTGATCTCCAGACCTACACCCCTCTAGGCTTCTAAGAATAGTCCTCTTAAGAAACCACTAACCCGCCAATCAGTGTAGCTTCACAAAAAGTGATCAGAATTGAAAAGAGCAGCAGATTTACCTACATTATTTTTGCGGGGTTGCTTTTCCTTTCCTCTAGACATGTGCCTTATCCCAACCTGTACCCTGACCAGTCACCCAGCGAGGAGTGGACTATGGAGGAGCGCTTCCGCCCTTTGACCTTTCATGGTCTAATCCTGCGCTCCCAGTTGGTCACTCTGCTGATACGCGGCGTGTGCTATGCAGAAAACCAATCGGTGAGCATGCAGATGGGATTGGGAGGCATTTACACAGTAATTCAATGGGTGAACACCTGAGATGTTCATATGTATTCATTAAAAGTTTAATGCATAAGAGAGTGGCATTAAAGCAAATGACCATTTTTACATAAATATTCAGAATATGAATATTTTTCTTCTCAATATAGGTTGTTTTTTTATAGCTCAAAATATTTTACATTTTTAGAATAAAAACTAGCGTTAGTTGAAAAGCTAAGCTGACCTGACCATGTCCTACCTGTTTATTGACAGTTTTAACACAGTCATGGTTTGTTTCACATTCTATTGGTCCTTACAGAGTGCAACACAGCCAAGGCTCTCATTCAGTGAGATGACTGAAGACTATCCTCGATACCCTGATATCCACGACTTGGACCTGCTCTTACTCAACCCGAGGATGATAGTGGTATATCCGTGACCCTCATTTTACTTGGTCTTTTGTTCTCTTTCTGCATAATACCTCTGTAAATTTTCAGTAGATCTCTTCCTGTACCTCATTTTAAAGCTTTGCCTAAAAAATACCGGTTAAAATACATTTTAGCATTCCTCCCTGATCAAGGGGCTGAAGGTGGAATATAGTCAGTGTCATTGTAGTCACTGGATCTCCTCACCCCCCTCAAATGTTAACTATGTACATGATTTTGTTTTCTGCAGGATGTCACACCGTACATGAACCCTTGTCCGTACACTGTGTCTCCGAACACCCACGTCTCTCAAGTCTTCAACCTCTTCAGAACCATGGGACTGAGACATTTGCCTGTGGTCAACGCTGTAGGAGAGGCACGTCAATTTTGAATTGTACTTCCAAAGCCGCTCCATTGCCGCTGTATTTGTGAAACCCACAAAAGCATGTGGCAGAGAAAGCTAGCTGATCTCTACTGTCCCTCCCGTTTTTTTTCCAGATCGTTGGGATCATCACCAGGCACAACCTGACCCAGGAGTTTCTCCTGGCCAAGCTTAGGCAGCACTACATCACCATGTGAGGTGCATCAGCACCTGGCGACATCTTCGAGCCTTTCAGGTGGGACCCCTTCTTCTCCTTGAGCACAGCAACTGGGGGCCAAAGCATCCATTATTCCAAGAGCACCCAGGGGAAGAGCCTCCATGCACCGCAGCACTGTATCTACAGCATTGCACCACTCATGCTTAAGAGAGATTTTACATACACAGGTAGTTTTGTTGGATCAGCAGTGGGTGCTTCAAAGTAAGTCTGATGTCCAATATATCTAATTTTTTGCTATGCCTACAGAGAGTCTGAAAGTGCTCTCTGATTCCTGTATTCCTGCTTTACCAACTACACTATAGCACTTTTTTTTGTGATTTTGCATTAGATTTTTTTTGTACTAACCAGTGTTCTGTGACACTTCTTAGAAGAAACTTAAGACTTTGACTCAAACTGGAAATGCCTTTACACCCTGAAAAAAGAGATGACTATATCCTGTTTACAAGTGCTGTCGTTTTTAGATAAGCATTGCATTGGACTAACAGTAAAACATTCAAATTTTGTTGAGCTGAAAATGCACAATGATATGGTGGTTAATTTTGCAATGCAGTTTTCCCCTATACATTTTAAAATCAGTCTCTTTGGTTAAATTCTACTTTACAGATTTTTAACCATTACAGATATGAGAATGTTATTAAATGTTGAGAAGTTGATCTGTGATTATATTAGAATGAATTTTGAATTGCAGAATTATTTAATACTTCCCTGTGTTGTAAAACAGTGAATTGAAAACTGAACTTTAATCTCAGGAAAGTGATCACAATCCAATGCTGGGCAAATGAGAAACACTTAACTTTGCGATGGGATAACTCACTGTTAAAACCCTTGGACAGCAGTCCATTAGATTGGTTTCTGTGCGCTCATTATGTCATGGTCAAGTTTTATTTAACGTACTAGTGAAACAAGTTACAGTAATCTCCATGCAGGCAATTAGTAGAAAATTATCTAGCAGATGATTCAGTTGATGGTGATGACTCATTTGTTGTACAAGAAGCATTCCTCTTTATAATATTTATGCTGCATATAATTTGAGAATTTCTTTTTGGTTTGTTGTTTTTGTGTTGATTTTTGTCATACCACTAAACTTTCATTTGCAGGTACATAAATTGCCAATAATGATACATGATGATCAAATCAAAAAGTTTAGGAACATACTGGTATTTCGTTTTAAAAAAGAATAGGAAACATCATTAATGAATATAAGCCCATTATGTGTAATATAAAACCTAGTAAGAAACCATATCATTGAATTCAGAACCAGTTTAACTGAGCTGTTTTCAAGCAGACAAGCAGCAACTGTGACTCACATTTAGTCTGAAATTAAGTTTTATCCTATGATAGGAAGTTTCCTAGAGCTTCCTGTAGAATGGTGACATGCTTGTTTAGTCCTCAAAAACCAAGGAGTTTGGTTTTGAGTTACTCAAAATGTTGTACAGTGATGCAGAAATTTGAATCGGTATCAAGTTAATAAAATTGCAAATTGGGATATTTAAGGTTTATTTGCTTAGAATCAATGTAACTAAAATCATGTGATTCAAAGTTAGATAAGGTATATATGTTTTACTTTACTGTTTAAGTTTTGTTGAACGGAAATATGTTTCCATTCACACTGATGTACTTTCAGTATTTTGGCATTATGGTTTTGACATTGCACTGACAGAGTAGCATTTTTCTGTTGTTTACCCGAGATTAATTAAAAACAGCCTTTGTTTCATTAGTAAAAGAAGCTAAAGTCTGGCCACTCAAATACAGCATTTTGATGATGTTTGAAGATATTTTTTAACATTTTTTAATACAACTAGGGCATATTTCTGTTGCAGGAAAACATTCCTTTTATGCCTTAGATAGATAAAGCTATTGGGCATTCTTTGAAGGCAGTAAACATAAGCTAGAAGTTTCATTTTACTTACTATTAAACTGGAATTCACATGTATCAAGTTGTGTACAGCACCTGTATGTTGCTGTACTGTGCTGTTCAACAGGGCAGCTCTCTTTGTGGTTAGAGAAGAGCAGGTTGCGAATAGTATGTCAATAGAAGGTAGTGTATTCATTTTATTTTCCTTGCATGAACGGTAGTTGCCACATGACTTTCTGGCAACAAGTCTCGTTTGGCAGTATGCATGGTGTAGCATTGTAATGATTCAGGAGGTAATGGATATGGAAAATGTGAAGAGACAGTCTTTCAGGTCTTCTCTTTTCTTTCTGTGAAATTCACCTGTTAACAGATGTTGAGCTTCTCCACCAAGACTGATGAGTCCTGCTGATGTCTGATCTGAATTGAAAATTCACTTAGCTTGACACCAAATATCTCTCTGTAAATCATAAAACTTTCATTAGTCTTTTGAATTAGGTAGGTCTGTGGTGTTATTTTGGAATAATGAAATAATTTCCTAATTCAGCAAGACTTGCTCTTGTGTAGAACATCTTGATACAGTTCAAGGTGTCTTTATCTGCAGTGGTTATGTGGCCATTCACAGCTGTCCCACTGCCATGTACACTACACTTTAAAAGTGGGACATTTAACTGGGTAAATGTGGGGAAACAATCCATAAACATTGGCTGATTATAATAAAGCACATTGTTTCACCATCAATACCCTCAGAACTGATGCATTCATTTTTTATTAAATTCACTTTATGGTATTTGATATTTTGTATATTTTGATTAATTTTTTGCACTTACCTGCAAGATAAGTATTGGTACTTATTGTGTTTGGTTGAGGGCATGTGAAAACATGATATGCGTTTATCAAAATCAGTATTGACAGAACTTTGTGTTCTTGTTTCTGACACTAAAAAATCTCATGCTATAATTGTTCCATTTTCATGGAAATATCATTTCTTTCCTTCATAATCCTGCTGTACCTTTTAACATTTTTTTCCCCAATATTCACTTTATTAGTAATGTTAAAGTAAGCAGGAAACTGATTGTTTTGTGATGGAAAAAGGCTATGTTAACTTAATCTGATAGACTCTTAAAGATCTGGTTACAATAAAATTTTCTATGTGTGACACATTATGTTTTATCTTGTTTCCAGTCACCAGTCAACTTATTTCTAATCAATAATGTGACACTGTGGCCCTTTATCATGTTATGGTCTGTATTACATGAACAGTTTGATCCGCTCAGCAATTGCAAAATGGGAGCTTTGATGGTAGTTTTTCAATGAGAATTGCTTGGCAAGCAGTCTTGAGGCACTGTTTGTATGTGGATTAAATTTCTCACGTAACCTGTTTATCTGTCTGTAGACAAAATGTATTAGGATATAAAAGTCCATAGACGGAACAGAATTGATAGGATCCTCAGAATGCATTTTTGGAAAAGCCATAGAATAATATATAGTCTGGTGCATATATACAGTGAGTGTGTAATGTGGCTTTTTGGTGAAATAGCAAAAGGGCTTAAACTTTCCTTGTTTGTTACCTCTCAAAATTTTTTTTTCTAAAATGTGGGAATGCTTGTAATGATTAATCAATTAAGCACTTAATGCACTCAATTCGGATTATACCGATTCTCCAGGACTGAATGGGATTTTTGGTCCCAAACGACCTCTAAATTTATTTCACAGGTCACTTGCTTAATTCTACCAAACCTTTGGAGACTTGAGGAGAATGGAGATATATAAAATCTACTGGACTGGAACTCTTTTGAGAGTTTTTGAAACCCTAAGCTGTTCATTTTTCCCATGTGAGCTATATGAATAGTTTAAGTAAATTCTGAGTATTTGTGATTTGTTTTGCATATCTTCTACAAGTTCAGTCTCACCAAAGCCAGTTTATTTTTTTATCTAATATTTTTTCTGCCAGAAAGGTATTATGCTCCCAAGAAAGCTTATTGCTGCAAGAATAAGGATGCTAGCAACTGTTTTGTGCATGTACTCCAGCTTTGTTGAATAATACTTTGTTTTGGTAAACAATGTCTCCCAACAATGCAAACATGCCCTTGTTTAGGTTGTTTTTTCAGTTTGTTTTCATGTGTCCAAGCCGTATTAAAAAGGGATAATTTCCACATTATGCACTTTCAATTTGTGTCTTAACACTTTTCCTGATGCTTGTATACAGATTTGTTCATACTTTTTTTCCCACTTCGAAAAAAAGATATTCATTTTGGATATTTGTGATGTGTAATTAGCTACCTTTGGTATTATAAAACAATGGTTTTGTACTTGAGTTGGATTCCACTTGTTCTGTCTGTATGTTTGCCTTAATGTGTCAAACAATTAAAGGAAAAAAAGACTTGTGCACTTCCAGAGCCTGGTGATCTTATATTTTCACATTCTTTAAAAGGAAAAGACTGATTATAAAGTTTCTTTTGGTTTTTAAGCTTTACACCTTCAATTGTATTTTATTAAGATTTTTACTTTGGCTTGTAAAGGTAGATTTGCTGATTGTGTGGAACACATCCCTGAAATTTGGTTATTTGATCTTTTCTAGCTTGGTTCCTTTAGTTTTCTGTGCTTGCACAGTGGTATTCTAAAATTACAGACAATAAATTACCAAAATGATTTTTTTCTTTTATTGGATTCAGTCCTGTTAATCACAAGAGCTTCATGGATTCAACCTTGTTTGATAATTTTAGAGTGGCATTTTGTACATTCCCTTCTCTTGTGAAAGCATACTATTGTGCATTTTCATAATTTGGTACAGAGACGTTTGAGGATAATTAAAAAATAGTTTAATTCTCTTAAAATAGTTTTGCTTTTATAGGGAATATAAGTATTTGATTTTCAGTGAATAATACGTGTTGGCATGTATAGAACATTAATGCTGTCTATCAAAGGTAGGGAGGAAAAATGTGTCTTATTTCCCACTGTTCAAAAGCCGGTCCTGTCCTGTTTGTCAGTGCTACCTGTGGGCCTCGTTAATGAAAGCAGATGAAGAATATCCAGTGACACACACTGCTGGAACTAATCATAGCAGACAAGGAGTCATTTGACAATCTCCCTGTCAAGTCCAAGAGTAATCTCTGTTCTCTGTGTTCTAATTAGGAGGGATGGTGCTCAAAATCTGCATTTGCCGCGAGTGCTGTCAGGTTGCAGATGAGTTATCAGTGTGGACAGCTGATGTTAATTGCAGAAATGCAATAGATTGTTAAAGATGTAGCTGTGCACAATAGCATAGCAACAGATGAAAACAAAGAGATTGATCTTTCTAAACGATTCAACCCTTTAGACTGTTGTTCCTTCTCTTGCGGGATGCTTGTGAGAATCATTTCAAACAGCTTACACTAATCTTCACCATGTCAGGTCCGTGTGAAAATCTGATCTTATCCTTTTGATAAATGCAAGAACAAGCAGTGAAATGTGGTCTCCTTTGATCTCAACTGTTTGTCCTTGACATTTTTTATCTGCATTAAAGACTTTATAAGTAGATATGTGTTGATTTGAGAGTTTGTTCACTGCTCTACTAATTACTAAAGCAAGAACCAGATTGAACAGAACTGTGCTCATTCAGGCCTTGCGGTTTGTCAGGGTGTCAGTAATGACGAAGGTGTCAGGAGCTTTCTAATAACAAAGAGGGCAGGTGTTACCAATTGCTCTTTAATAAGATCATGCAGCTGCTTCCACCTATGTGTCTTCTGAGAATCATGATTTCAGAGTTTGGCTTTAATGATTTTAGAGCTTCTAATACAAAGTTATTAATGTTCTGAGGATGATTAAATTTGTAGTTGTTAAAAAAAAACTGACAATTTTCTTATAGTGTCCAGTAGGCTTGTTCATCATTTCACTTTTTAGTTTGATACATTAAAATACATTTAAAAATAAATTGAAAAATACATTAAATTTTTTTAATGCTTTTCAAAATATTTAATGAAATTCTAGTTTACGCAACACTCATATGTATCAACAAAACTACATTTAAAAAGAACACTGTTAACAAAACAACTAGTCTTCTTTATTCCCCAAAGAGTGCTTTATCACTTTTATTTTCAATATAAAGTGGGAGATGATGAGAGATGACAAGGCTTCTATTTTCTCATTCTGATGTTCCTAACCTACTGTACATGGAAAGAAAAACAAATGGTTGAAGTAAAAAGTACTTGTAAGAAATGGGCAAACACTGTAAATCACAATTGCAAGTTATAAAATCTTCAACAGTGTTTTTGCTGTGTGGTTCATTGTACAGCATATCAGTGAAAATTATTCTCTTCATGAAACTTTCTTGAAAGCAAGATTTTACACTTTAATAAAAAAGTAGAGTATATTTGTGTATATAAAGTAATGTTTACCATTTTAAATACGTTTCTACTGTTTTTGTGATTTTGTTCAATTTCTGTCAAGCATCTTAATTTTTGCTTTGTGTTTTCCCAGCTTCTTGTGTTTTCCCACTCTTCTCTGCTCCATCATGCTTTTCCCTTGAGTTTTGCGGTGCTCTGCTACATGATCCTCCTGCGGTATTCTATGGAACACCTTTGTGATGCTAGCAGAGTCCTTTTAGGAGTCGTTCATTGCTTTTGGAGCTTTCACATCCCGGGCCACTTTTAGAACCAAGTGGATCAATTTGTGAGCCAAAGCATCCCGGAGTCCGTTCTGCTCTTCTTGGGCGCCACCAGCAAGACCTGCAGACAACGGCTCTGCAGCTGGTAAACCTCTTCTTCCTTATTCATGTCCAAGACTGGCTACTTTTTTCCCCCTGTCCCACACGAAGCAGCCCAAATTCACATCTTCCTTTCGGCTGCCATTTGCGTCATTTGTATGACTTTCATTACCTTCTGAATGACTCTAGATTTCCACTAAGTCTGCTAGCAGTCTCTAGGAAAAGAATGCAAATGCATTATATTTTTGCAGTGCACTTAAGCTTATTTTCTCATCTGGTATTTAATTCATTTAATTATGTATTTGTATATAATTTATTGAAACAAATATATTTCCATCTATCCATCAATCCATGTTCTAGCTGCTGTTCCGAATTCAGAGTTGTTGTGGAGCAAACAATGGGCACCAGGCAGGGTACACACTGGACGGGATGCCTCAAGAATATTTTTCCAAGGAAAATGAAAAGAAGGAAACCAGTTCCAGTTGAGTTTGTGGGTTTAAAACAAATGAAGAAAATGCCCTTGAACATATCTATACAGTATATGTTTGATTTACTTTGGGGGGGGGGGGATATATAGCTTCTATTCTACTGATAATATAGCATTATGTGATTGACCAATTTATAGACGTGGTTTATCAACCTTCAGATTTGCTAGTTCATTAGCAGAATACAGCTGGTTGAATACATTTTCTTTTTCCAGCACCTGGTTGCAAGGAAAGATAAGGAATCCAGTATACATGGCTGTTTTCAGCATTATCACATTCTTCAGCCTTTCTCTCCTTGATCTTTGATCCTTGTTTTTCCTTTGCCTCACATTTTCTTTTATAGCCCTGACAGAGATGGCTCATGTTCCACGGCTCATCGTGTCAATAATGGTCTCAAGTGCATTCTGTCACCTCCTACAGATAGGAGTTGTACAAGATTTCCTTTTTAAGTGGTTATTTGGTGCAGGGTGATGCGCTGTGTGTGAAGACATGTTGCATCCACTTGTCCACAAATGTCTTGTGAATTAAGCTACAGTTTTCACTGTTGAGCTGAGGTATGTCAGGCATTGTGAAGTATTCATCACAAGGCATGTCTGAAATTCTTGCCCAGCTGTTTTAAAACAGCTATCCTGCAAACCTTTCCAAAGTAATATATTATACCTGTAACATGCCTGGGGACCACCTATTCAGAAATGCACTGAATTGCACTGCAACACCTTATGGAGAGCCTAGTTGAAGCTGCTTTCGCATGTATAGTGAAATCCTAAAATAACCTCAGCATAACATTTTCCCATGGTACTCGTCATATAGTGACAAGTACTCAAACACTGAGTTCTTTCTCATGCTTGTAATGTCTTTTGGCCTCAATATTTGAGGTCCTAAGGCTTGTCTTCAGTATATTTTTATAAAAGTATTTTTGATGGAGCCAAGAGATTTAAATTATCCATAAGAAGGAATTGAGACAAATTTTCAGAATTTTCAAGCTGACTAAACATTACTGGCAGTAAGAGAACAAATATCTTATCTTTACATGGTGATGTGAATAAGGAATTTCAGTCAGATATGGGCAGTTTCTGTTCCCAGGAGTGCTGTAGGTCTTGTTAACTTACTGTTAACACCTGATTAGGACTGAAAAACAAGTCATGTGATTTCTTACTTAATGTGTTCAATTAGGTAATTATGATCAGAAGTGAAATTAATACAGATGGTTGTCGACATGTCTTTCCAAATGGTGTAATGTTCTTATATTTCACAGGGTGGTTGGCAACAATGATGGATATGTGAGCTTCCGTCCTTTGAGAACAATGTGATTACACTTGATCCCTTCCTGTCTTTTGAGTCTCTTGGAAAATTTTGATGAAGATTCCTTTTCACCTCAGAAATATTGCCCTCATTATGCAATTTCTAATAATGTCTGATGCTGAGTGCCTGATTCATGCATTTATCACATCAAGCCTTGATTTCTCCAGCTCTTTTTTCCACAGGCTCCCTAACACTTTACTTAACATGTTGCAATATGTCCAAACCTCTGCAGCTAGATTACGAACTCACACCAGACCTTGGCAGCACAAACCTCTCACACTTAAGTCTGTGCATTGTTTGCCTATAAAGTCAAGTATTCAAGATAATACCTTTTTGCTGATTTTTAATGCTCTAAATAATCTGGCTCCATCATACATCTGTAAACTCCTCCATGTTTACACTTCCTCCTCTAGGCGCTGTTCAGTTGAGGCTGGTCCTTTGATCACTGTACCCAGGGCTTAATCTTGGACCTTTTGTGACTATGCCTTTTCTCTCACTGCTCCATTGTTATGGAACGCCCTTCCTCATACTCTGAGAGACAAATTCTATGTAGAGCATGGATGGGTCTGGTAACGGGCTTTATGAATTAGATATTAACAACAATACATTGTTTATGAGACCCCAATACTGTACTTCATGTGGAAAGAAGCATGTGATTTTACCTTTACACCATGTAAAAAGAACTCATCTGAGCTAAAATGTTCACTACAGGGTTTTAATACTAATATTTCCCTTGATTCACCTTTCTCATCCCAGTATATAGGCCGTGTTAATCAGGTAATTTGCTTTATCTCTAATTTGGCTTTATAACTTTAAATGAGAATACTGTACCACACCCTGCCGTGCCTTACCATGCTTTTGGGTTCTTAATTTTATTTAGTGATTAAAAGTGTGACAACAATGGCCGGAACATTGCACAGGGGGCTGAGCTGGGATGTTTTATTATAAATCCTAACTGGTGCTTGCCAGAATACAGCAGGTCTATTAATGAGGTGATTTGTTGCTTTTCAGTCTTGTATGAGAGCAAAAGGGGAATGGGGTCCCATCTCAGTTATTCAAAAGTCTCTGTGGCTGTGACCGTGTCAACCTGGACATTTTCAGAATCAACAGTTAAATGTACAAGAGGGCACAACTGGTAACTAAGGGGAAGTACTGTACATTGAAGATTGTTCATGCGAGCCACTAGTTTACGCAGTCTGGAACAAGCTACCCAGACCCTGTAGTCAAAACTTCCGAACTTGCGTGTTTCAAGAAATGGCTAGATGAGATTCTCGGATCAGTTAGGTTTAGGCAACCAAAAGAGTTGGACAGCCCTAATGGCCTCATCTTGTCTGCAGCCCTGCTTCTGCTCCAGTCATTAGTAGGCAATTCCAATCCTTGAGGTCCGGCAGGATTTAGAGGCACCTTCCAGTTAACACCTGCTGAAGATGTGGAAACCAGAGCTATTTTGATCTCCTATCCGAATAGTTCTATTCAGTGGAGAAGATTGAGGACTGAAGCTGCCTTCCCTCGGTCTGAGCGCAGGCCGCCGTGGCGCTGTCCTGGGTGCTGAAGGACTCCGTGACTTCAGCTCTTTGATTCAAGCGGAAACAGTGGGGGTAGTTAATGCGCTTCTCAAGTTTCAGCCGCCTCCTCAATTTATGTATTTAATTTAGCACAATAAACAATGAATTGATGCATCCATATGATTTTAATAAATGTTAAAACAAGGCAACAGATTTGAAACGGACGTTTTTACGTATATTCTTAAGAATAAAAACGTTGTTGATGGACAAACAGTATCTAGAGACATGTGTCTTACCTAGCAGACTCGCATGAATGTATGACGTTTACGCCAAAAATGACTGTAGCACGATTGGCAATACTTTTTAAGGATTAGGCGTTAAAGGTGGATAAATAAAATCACTTCGTTTTTAGGCACGTCTTGTTTGCGCACAGGAGTTTGTTAAATCAGAAGAGCCGAGACAAAAAAAAAGCGTCTGATAAAATATAATTCCATTTATTGAATCAATTTATGTTTGACTTGTCATTTTACATTTGCAGTTTTATAACGATAAAAATGACCAGAGGCAATAATTTAATAAATATATGTTAGAATAAATATAATTAAATATAAATAACATTCAATAAATAGTGTTAATGTTAAATGAAACTAAAGGTCGAGTTCATCGTGGAAATGCCGAATCCGCACTGGAGTCCGGGGTTCATTTCTGGTGTCTGTGGCTGCAAGAAAGCCTCAGCTTCTCTTCGACCCTGAAAAGCACGCAGATAACACCATGAGTGAAAAACAGTATGGTAACAACTCGGATATGTGGTCTGTAAAGCAAATAATTACCATGTTTCCGCCGACGTTTTTCTCCGAAGGGATACGTCGTGCACACATTTATATTTTACCAAAACAACCTGGGTGAAGTACCTTATTTGAGCCCACAAGCTCAAACAAGAGTACAGAACCTTGAGCGCACTGATCCCGTTTTTCTTCATTGCAACATCATAACATCAAAATGGTATAGACGGCACGGTCATATTTAGCCCATTCTAGCTCGGATCACATTGCGAAACTGATGCAGGGATAATATGACACTATGACAGCACTGTAGGTGCGATGCATCTCCATTATTTTTGATCACGTTTTAACTAAGAATTGAAAGAGTGTACGTACTGTATCGCGATGAAGTGTTGCACCCGAGAGAGCTCATTGAACCGATTCTATCCAGCCTTCTCCCGAAGCATCCGGAATATCGTTTCGACGACGAGTGGGAGCTCCGGAGCGATTGCAGATCTCTTGCGGACAGATACTTCTCCAAGTCGGTGGTTTTGGGGTTTACTTCATCTCGTGGCTGTTCGCTCTGTGCGTCTCCTGGGAGGTCGTCGAAGACTCCCTCTTCAGACTGCTCCGAGAGTAAAGGTTCCTGTTCGTCAGGCGATGGAAAGGCTTCTTCCAGTCGTTGAAGCAAAGCCTAGAAACACAAAGTGCAAAGAAAGAAATAAGACAATGTGCTCTCGCCATCACGTCAGTTTTTTAAGTGTTGCAGACTGGTACACTTTATAATGCTATGAAAAGTGTCACCATTTCGATATGGTATTGAATGCCATTGCATTTTTTTTTAAAAATCAACCCCTATTTTGTTAGTTTTATACCGCATTACAGTACGCTGTTTAATCTATATTAAATTCCAGTGCAGTTAATTACAGGGGGATTATTTGTAGTAGCTAGAATATGCACAGCCTTTAAATATGTCTGAGCACATAGTCTGTAGTTATCACGGATACGAGAAAGATTAGTTCAGCCTCAGATACTATGCAATGCAATTTAACACTAATAACCCGGCGGTTGACAACTTTTTGACAATTCATTTGCAAATCTACCTTCAGATTCTCCACGTCTTTCGCCACAGTGTCGGTGTGGAAAGGCTGTGCGCTGCTGAGCTGTGCATTCAACAGCAGAAGAAGAGCGTAGCAGAAAGAGAGATCTGTGAGCAGCTGCATCTTTCTTGTCAACGTTGTCCTTTTGAATCTCAAGGTCTCTTCTCTACTCTTTTTTTGAAGGCTCTCGTCTCTCTTGTTATTCTTGTGCTTGTACATCTCCGTTTAGAAGACGAAGGCTTTTTATACAGTACATTTTAGTGTGACATCATGGATAGTTATGCGAAGACTCGCATTCCGTCACCTGATTATGATAAAGCAAGCTGTCGGAAACCGACTCCTTTTTAAGCTGTCGGCTAACCTGGTGAAGACTTGGCGCTAATACACAAGATATTTCAATAATTTGTTCAGAAGTGTCATAATTAGTATAAGTGTTCCCAGAGGTATTCAGCCTCTGCCCGTTGCTTATCCTTCTGTTCACTTTATTTGGTCTTGAATGACAGGCGATGCACTTTGGGGAAAGAGTGAGGACAGACCTCAACTGAATTATCTGCAAATGCTATGAGAATTAAGCATTTATGGTAAATACCCAACACATTCTGTGCTCTCAACTTTTAACGTCATCAAAACATACGGAACAATTGTTCCTTAATTGGTTACAAGATACAGTACAGTTTCTATACCCTATGGTGTGCCAAAAGTATTTCACTCCATAAAAATTTAGTAATACTTTTAATTCTCAGCAAAATAAGACCAAAAACACAAGTATCTCTGAAATCACAAATCACACATTACATCAAAGTCTTTGCCCTTTGCCCTATACCTTAAAGAAACTAACTTGTTATACATTGTCATCTCAAGTCAACTGAATTTACATTTTGTGTCTCTATCCTAGAAGATACAAAACACCAGAAAGATGAACTCTTCCAATACTAACTTCTAGGATGATTTTGTCAAATGCAACATAGCATCGAAGTGAAAGCTTTGATTATACTGTAGGTCATTTTAATTAATTGAATACAGCAGGATCAGATAATCTAGGTGTGGGGTCTTCAGCCCTGGTGTTATAGGTGGACCTTAAATCATCAATTTCTAAAGACCTAGAACAATTGTGATAATTAAAGAAACAATTAACAAGAATTTATTAAACAAGATCCCGTAGCTGAACAAATTATTTGCTTAATTTATCACTAACATTACAATGTCTAATATTGACAAACAAAAACAAGTCATTCAGGGTGAAATTATAAACAGGATTGAGGCTCTCCAAAGCTAGGGTTGGAGGCTCATGATCTAGGTATAGTCGAGTAGATGCAATTCCACATTTATTGTTGTTAAACCTGTACAAAGCTGACGAAACCTATCCAAATCGGCAGGTTTTTAATAGATGCATAGCTCTTATGCTATTAATTCAACAACGAAATTGAATTTATTTATTTCAGTGTATCGGAACAACCGCAGTAATCGTAGTGCTTCGCGTCTGGGGTACTTTTCCTGCAGCACATTGCCCGCCATACTTTGTGAAGGCATAACAACACGATGCAACAAACCGGTGCATTCATGGACTCTCGAGAATGGTGTCGATAAACTCTGAGCTTTTAAAATGAAATAGTATATTAGTGAAACCGATAACCTCCAAACTCCAGTCAGATCACGACCCAGTCGGAAATCGAAACCAGAAACTAAGAGCCATCAAGAAGCAGGGAGCCACCGTGTTGCGTTAATTGGCAGTTTCACAATTTCTGCGTCAGTGGAAAGTATAATCGCATTTGTAAATGTGTTTGAAGGGTATGCTGATTAAAGGAATGAAAATCCAAACCGACTCGGTTAACCGGAGTATATTTAAGTCTCTTCTATACGACTCGAACACATTCTTTAATCAGTTATTTAAAAACTGTATTTATGCAGTATACAGTAGTTCTAAGCATTTCCAATGCGATCTTTTTATTTGTTTATTAATATTCTACGTGTCTGCATCTGTGTACATTTTCATGTGACTGGGTACAGGATTCAGTCACTGCAGCAGAGTGATAAAAGGCGATCTATACACCCTAAAACAGGGGTCTCAAACCTGTGAGCCAGGTGTCTCAAACCGAGCCTTGTGTCTTTTGGTTTTTGTTCCAAATTGTTCCAAACCGGATAGTCAATAAAAAATTAACCTATTCCTAACCAAAATGTAACACAGCATTTCTCTGAAGGTCTTTTACAGTTGAATACACGAGAAACTTCATAAGAGATACAGTTACTCTATCTATAAGTCACCTCATAGTCAGGTCAGAGTATTACAATTATACACTTTATTATTATTACACTATAAATTACTACACCCACTTTGTAACTGAGAAGGTACAAAAACCAAAAAACACAAGATTGAGTTTGAAGCCCATGTAGTGAATAGTTTAAAATTGAAATATTATATAACTGGAATATTATATTTCCTTAGCAACCAAAAGGGGAGGGGGGCACACAGACTTTGTGTAAATTAATTTAGATAAGATGAGGTTTGGATTTGGTGCAAAACGCCATATAAAATCCAAAAAGCAAACGTAAAAAACACCATTAAGACAACTTTGCGCTGTCTTTGGAGAGAAAAGTTCAGATGGTTTCGGTTACATGTGATATCCATGACGTTTTGGTGATTTGTTTATCCTTTTATGACGTCACTCTAACGGAATTTGATCATAATCTTTTTATTTAAGAAGTATGTAGTTGTTTCATCTAATTTACGTTGTGAAAATAGCGATTTTGACTATGTAAAGTTCATATACCGTATAAACTCTATACTGTACTGTATGTTTAACCTGTAGGATTAGGTCTAGGTATTAAACCAAGGAGCTCAAGTAACGGTAGATATAACAATGAATTCAAAACAGAAATTACCCAAAGTTTGTATTCTTAATTAACTCTGAATAACTATTCTGTAACTGCTTTACTTTGGTTTTGGTAGTGTCCACTATTATACGTCTGAATCTTTTGGTGTTCTTCATCAAATACAGAACATGTAAGTGTCACAAAAACTGGTCACCAAGGGTAATTTTTATTATTGGTACCGTCCAGTCCAACAACTCTAACAGATCACTCTCAAAGTATTTTTAATCTAGTCACGAACTACACAATGCAAGCAAGACGTAAATTAAACGCTCTTTATTATAAATAATTTTCCAAAACATCGTTTGTTCTAAACATTCAAATAACAACATATGCATATAACAGAATTAAGAAGCAGAAAATTATAGAATGTGAGTTAAAACTCTATTCTAAATATATTGCCATGTGTTTACGATACTCTTAGAAAACTGATTTGGTGTACTGCATTCTTCTTGAACGATCTTAAACGTTTCCTAATCATTCTTTCTTAAACTGTATTTCAGTACTCTTGTTTCTATTAAATAATTTTCTTTTGTCGGTTTTGGCCAGATTACTTCTCGCTGTCACTAATTGTAAACTACAAGTGCAGCTACTCAATCTACTAGTAGGCTTTCTTCTGTGTCCTGATTTCTAATTCGCGACCCCAGATCCATTTGAAGGAGTCCTGACTATATTGAGTACCCCAATTATTCCATTACCAACAAACTATAATTTAAGCCGCGAAATCACTCTGAGATATAGTACGCAATTACAGATTTTTGAGGCTACAAAAATCTCCAACAGGCCTTCTTCTGCTTGGTTGTCTAGCTGTATAAAATGTTTGTGGACGTTTTCTTAAATTCTTTTTTTCTAATTCCAAGTGGAGTTTGACATCTGGTGACTGTCGAGTTGATCCTCTGTGCCGAGTCTGTACAGGGCGTGAAGCTCAGTTGCCGAATATTCTCTTCTTGGTACCTGGCGGGAGAAAAAATACGCTTTTTTAGGAAGTTGAATAGGTAAAATTACAGTCTAGTGAAATGACCTACTGCTTATATTGATTACTATAGAATAATAGCACAAATCTTATGTACTGTCGAATATTCTCATACAATGTGTAATTACAAAACCGAATATCCCCCACTCTAAAAATGTGTAGTCAAAGAGTTTGTCAGATGTCAGTTGTAGTTATACATGGAACCATATTTACTGATGATGCTGTGCTTGGTGACGTTGTTATGAAGACACCATAGGTTTACAAGCGGTGGTTATTACAAATTATGTTGTATTTCTAACTATACAGTAAAAACTAACGAAATATGCTCAGAATTAAGACCCAGAATCATTCATAGAAACTCTAAGTTTCCAACTGAGTAACATGAGCATTCTGCAGACACGTGTTCAAATATTCTACAGCTTGCTTCAGATTATATTGTAATGCAACTTCAGTACATACAGTAGGATCGTTTTTACAAGAAGGTTACTTTCCTCTTATTAAAAGGATACAAAATGTATTTGACCTTCAGTGAAGATGGGCGATTTTACGCACAGATTGTTAAAGCATTGGAGTGTCGAACTGTGCATTTTGAGTTCCCCAACACATAGTAATTTTGAAATGTGTTACTATTAGTGATTTAAGATATGTCTGATCGTACAAACAGCACCTCTTCGTGACTAGATTTCTTAAGAGAAACTGAATGTAAGGAATATGTACCAAATTTGGAGCTGTTGCATCCTAATCCACTCCAGGAACCAATTCTGTCAACTCTATTTCCAAAACAACCACCGAAAGACTTAGTGGTCCTCGCCAAACCAGCCAAATCTCGGAGTCGGGATCTTGGCGAATTTTCTTGGATTAATCTGTTAGGATTCAGCAACAGATTTTCCTCTTGCTGTCGAAGAATCCCCGGAGAAACAAGAGCGTCTTCTCCTGAATCCATACTTAGTTCTTCTGATCCGGGGTAGAGTTCATTTTCTTCACTGGGGGTCAGTTTCTCTTCTAGTCGCTCAATTATGTCCTGTAGTGAAAAAGTACAAGAAAAAAAATTAAGACAGTTCTCCCCACTACCATATTATCAGCTGGTTTCTCACGGTTGAGAAGTAGGAAACATTTAAGATTTGAAATTACTTTTGCCATGGAGCTCTTACCTTCAGGGTGTCGAGATCTTGGGTGCTGTACCTATTGAACAAAGTGCTTGCCCTTGCTGCATTGTATATTGTCAACAAAATTAAAAAGGAACAGTAAACGTCTAACTTTGCCATTCCTTTTCAGATTCGGAATTCGTGAGACTTCTTGAACGCTGCGTGTGAAATGCGTCTACAACGTGATTATTCGGAAGGTGTGCCTTTAATATATACCCGGACCGTGCTGTCGGCATCTGTGATAAACCGCTTGTTATGACAGAAATCAACTTGACATTCCATCACGTCCGACTTGATAAGTGCTCTAGTTTCAGCTAAGGCGTGACTGCCTTTTAAGATAATATTTGGTGGAGTCTTAGAGCTGAACTACTCCAAAGTGCACATTGAAGACCATCCAGTCCGCGAGTAATTTCTGTTGTCACAGGTAAAAGGCGCAGCTGACCATTTTTGTAAATATTTTTTATTTATGCGTCGATAACGCATTTCCACGATTCCTACTTGAAATGGTTTTAAAATGTATGTTTCAGAGTACACGTTGTGCAGACAGCGCACCATTCCCACGCCTCCAAACTCCAAACTATTTTAGTAGAAACTGTAATACAGCTGTATTCTGAATATCTCGACTTCACATAGAGTTTTGGATAGTACTGTACTGTAGTTATGTGGTTTCTTGAAATTGAAGTGTTACTTTTATAAGCCCCTCTTGTCACGCTGGGATACATGAAACACTTTTTAAAGTTCTTTGCATGTAACGAGCCGTCAGATGCATTCGTTATTCATTTGGTGGTGGATGCTGCACGTTGGTGGTGGTGGAGGGGAGTCCCCATTACCTGTAAAGCGCTTTGAGTGGTGTCCAGAAAAACGCTATATGAGTGTAAGCAATTATTAATATTATTCAGTGAAACCGACTGAAACTCTCGATCGTGTATAAGGTATGGCTGTAAAGTATTACTTTCTTAATTACTGAAAAATAATAGATTTGTAGCGGACCAGTGCGTGTTAAGTGATATGAATATGTTGGAGAATAATACACGGTGTTCTGTCATCAGGTAACTGGTTTTGAATGCTCTGAGACCGCTGGCGCTGTAGGCTACACATCTCCTGTCGAGTGGCCTCGTGGCCACTATGTGGCCTACAGTATGTGCTCTTTCTTTAGTGTGATATAAGTTGAAAATCAGTAACAGACTCCTTCTCTTCAATTGAACTTGAAGCCTTCAAGCCTACCTTTACTCTGTGTGTGTGCGTAAATATTAGTTGATTCCAAACAGAATAGACCATATCAGAAAAGCGGGCTCTTTATGTAAAGAAATAGATTTAAAAATACACGTGTATTTGCCTTTACAAACTTCCTCATCCCGTCGTGTAATAGGTGTATGGCTTTACAATTTGACCACTGTTGATGGGACTCTGTTGGTGGACAATGTTTTCTTCACTGTATTTGCGATAAGACATAAATCATGTCTTGAAACATACATATGCTTAAATGAAAAAAGCACTTTTAAAGTTCGTTTCTCCAAGGTCTTCTTAAAGAACTAAGCGCTTTTGCACAAAATAAATGGCACGGAAAGCAATCACATACTGTAGGGGATTGGCATTCAGAGAGTGGTTGTGTTTGAAAATAGCCGTTGTGTTTTTAGCTCAATAAATGATGTAAACGTCCCACTATCGAGCTGTTTTAATGCTACGAACATGGCAGGTACTGTAGCTCCAAGGTGTAAAGATGTCACTGTAGCACAAGAGCTTCGATTTAAATTTCAGTCCAATATGACGCACACTGACAACAGAAGTCCCAATAAAATACTGCTGTCACACGGTGTCCCCAATGGTTTGCAAACTTGAAATTACTACTATCTTTTCCGTGTTATTTTTCATTCATTTAAAAAGAGAACCTTGTGAAAATGAAGAACAGAAACCTTCCACAGCATGGAGCCAGTTCCCTGGTAGTGTCTTTAAGGAAAAGACAAGTTTGAAGTTTCATCGGTGAATCTATTTGCTTGGTGAAGACATTCACTTCGTTTTTAGAAGGTAAACAAATCATTGAGCCGAATGCAGAAAATGCACGTTTCGAAATGACAAACAGAATTCACCATTTACTTACTAAGCAAAATATTTATTTTGTTTTTATGCAATTCCATAGATATTTCAAGGTATTTTGTACAAGAAGAATAAATAGGTAAAACAATATTAATAGACTTCATAGCCTAATAGTTTCATTTAAAATATATACATCTCTAAACTAGAACCATTCAATTGAAAACAAACACATTACATCTTTATTAAATACTTTCATAATAAATACTGTTGTAAACTTTCAGGCCATTCTTTCTGGAATGAGTAGAAGAGCGTCCATTGTGTAAGGTGACTTTCCCGAGTTTACTCCTTGGGCTCGGTAACACCTGGAAAGAAAGAAAACATACCCATTCGTGAGTGCGAGAGCAGGACAGCCGCAGCTCAGAGCCGCTCTGTGAACTTCTCTTCTCATCACGCACAGCCAGGCTTGCAAGTCTAACTTTGCGCACGAACTAACGCACGAGTTAAGATTGTTTTTTTGCACACAACAGCCTAGCCTCCTGGTTCTGAAATAAAGGACACCTTATTAATCTAATCAACACTAGGCTTGATACGGTATGCTGTAGCTTTCTCACTTGGGCAGACTTTCGCGTTTTCGCTTTGCGCCTTAAATCCTGCGCGCTGTGTCTCATGGAGACTACATTGTAGAAAACATACTGTATGTCGCTGTAATATGCGTTTTCTGCACTCGATCTGATTTAAAATTTGCAACTTATCAACGAGCAAATAGTTAATGGGCATTCCATTTGAAAATAGCCATCGTATTTTTAGCTTACCGGCCTGGTTAGCACCCCAGTCCACTCGTGGAGCCGATCCTTTCCAGCCGGACTCCGAAGCAGCTCCTCAGATTCCCTTTCTTCATTCTCCTCCATGATCTCTTGGAGGATGTCAGAATATCGCTGAAGAGCCGCAGCATCAGGTCCTCGTTCGCAGACTGCTCGGGATCTCTTGAGTTTTGGTTCCACGGCAATTCTGATGCCGTGTTGTAGGCACCATTTTCTGCTGTCAAGTCTCCTTCTCCCTCAGCCTCTTCTGAGGCGGGATAAGGTGGATTACGTTCCTCTTCCAAGAGCTGTGTGAGGGTCTGAGAAAAAAAACCCAACAACAAACTGTTAAGGAGCCCTGACACGCAGAAGAGCAGGTGCTCGCCTTACGAATGCCAAGCCATTGGCCTTGCTCGTTATTATACAGGAATACATTGCCTTTCACAAGAGGGAATAACAGAAAAGTTCCTTCACAACCTTCACACGAATCCAGAACAACGAATTTCTGAATGTAAGGTCGTACAGACACACCTGCAATGCTGTACAGTAGGTTGGTGTTTAAATTCTAAAGGTAACACCACGAGATTTTCATATGGAAAATAAATTAAATAAAGACGCTTTATTTCACATTATTGATGCTATAACAAGGATATTTTATTTCTAATTTGAGCAAGTGTTTAAATAGTAGCTTGATCCAACTGAAAGGAATAAATACAATCTATACGCTTGGAATCAGTGTCAGCAAAGTACTCTTAAGTCCACAAACTCTAAAAGTCTTACCTGCAGGTGGGACACCGGTTTAGCTCCAATCTGGTTCAGAAGCAGCACCAGTACAGCGCAGTAGATGCTGACTTTTGTCATCATTCTTGAAATTCAGTTTGGGTTTTTTTTTCTCCTTTTCTGCTTCGTGGGGATACCGAGACTCCTTTTATCAAATTTACCGGAGTTTTATTACCGTGAGCTTCGGCAGGTTTCTCTTCGCTCTCCTATGCCGGTCCTCTGCTTTTATATCGCTCGTGAATGTCGTCACCGAGACCTGTGCGATTCCAATTAAATGTCCGAGTTAAAAGGAAAAGTGGGCTTGTCGTTTTCAGAATCTCTGAAGGACTATCTACTACCTTGCTGATAGATAATACCCATTAGTCTGTTGTAATAACCTGTGAAAACAGCAATCATTCGTGATACGAAGGATGTGTAATCCTAATTACGGTGATTGCTGTAGTTAGAAACTACCGCTGCTTGAAGAAAATACCAACAAAAGTGAAAGATACTTGACGCCAACCCATTTCAAGGCAATAGAATAGATAAAGCATATAAAGTTATCTCTATTAATCAACAAAACATATCGATTATGTTTAAATTCTTCAATGCTGTCTAAACATTTTTGTTTCTTTTTTGAACATTTTTTCCTTGAATAACAATAGATCACGTTCAGTATTAATTAATTTAATACTAATACTAATTAACAGTAATTAATCAATGCTGCTCATATTGTGACTAATATAATTGTAAAATACAAACTAAGGCAAATATTTAATGTGCATTATTTACTTTCTTGATTCTGAAGTTCTGACTTTGTTTCCATCATGATACTTTGATTTGAAAACAATAAATAACCTGTTGAAAATCAAATAAAATGTCCTGTTAGTTACAGCTGGACATGAATGTAGGTTAGCTGTTGAATCAAAAGTTGTGCAGTCAGCATTTAGGAGGCTAAAGGTACAACAACTGATCACCTGGCTTTAGCAAATTAATTAAGAATATATCAACACCTTGGATATGTGAAACACCTGATTGTATTGCCTTATTATTTTTATGCATTTTGCTTCATGGCAACTGGTACTGTAATATGAATACATATTTGTTGTTCCTAAAGTGTCACTAAAGTTTTGGTGCATGCTGTGCCAGTCTGTAGAGCTGGCTGCTCCATTTCATGGTCTGATCACAGACAGATCAGGTGGTTTGTAATCATTATAACTGCATTGGGCTTTTTACTTATTCACTAGAATAATCGCATGCAGATGACCTTATTCTGCACGTTTCTTGATGCAAGAGATATGAGTCAGGAAGTTTTGCTGAAAATCTTAAGAACTTTAAATTTCAGTGCAATAAAAATGTAAACATTAAAAAGCAAATATTTACTCGAATACACATAAAACAAGCATTTCAGAAACTTCACAATGGTTCATATTTAGTATTTTTACTGTAGTTTGCATTCCCTATGCTTATTGAAGACATGGTGAGTGCGTATGTTAAACACCTCAGCTCAGCTGTTAGCATTCACAAAGTCTGTGTGTAGGGCAACTACTGTATGCTGCTAACATCTGCTAAACTTCCAAATTCTTGTGAGCTTGTAAATATAAGAATTTTTTAAATTAATATCCGTAATACTACTGGTAGCAGCGGTACAATACAGTATATTCTGTAATATATTAGCGGTAATAGTATTCTGTCATTTTATCTTTTTGCCTTTGTTTGACCACTTGAATTGATATTTCAAACCCTAGATTCAAGCCATCCAGCAAAACCTAATATCTGGGAGAGTACTAGAACAAAATCACTTGTGCTAAAAATGCCCATTGGGTGGGCTAGCTTCAACATCGTAAATAGCAAATTACATAAAAAATGAAATTGTTCCTTCTGATTTAACAAAGTCAATGCTTATTATACCACAGACACCAGCGTAGTATTAAGAGATTGTTGTAGTTATATTCTCAAGTTGTACACATGGCCTCTCAAAAAAGAGCTGGTTACATGGTCACGTCACCTGGCATCCAGCCTATTCTTACTGTAAAAGAAGGGCTACCCTGAACCAGCATTCCTCACACTGCACGAGCTATGCTAGTTTGCATCACAAACTAGGCTTTGTGCAGTGTGTGGCTGTGAATGCTGTACTTTATTTGTTAAATATTACCTTTTGTCATGCAATAAAATATAACCGCACAACCAGGTTATGCATTTTTGTAGATTTGTTTAAAAGTATGTTACACATACTCAAGCTACAAATCTGCATGTACATGTGCAAAATACAAAAAACTAAATATACTTACAATATTTAATCACGAAGGAGATATACTGTGCTCTCTTGCACTTAGAAAACTCTGGCTTTGGTTCCCTTATTCATGTTCATAAAATTAAAAAAGGGCATAAGTTAACAACATTTATTAAAGGAATTTCAATATTAATTCAAGATTAATAAATACTTATTCAAGATGAATAAATCCCTAGGGCCTGATGGTACCTTGCCAATTGTATTCAAGGGAACAAGATATATTATTCAAAAGCCATTGATGCAACTCTTTCAACAGTCACTCAAGAAAGGGTTAGGACTGGAGAATTAGTAATGTAGTACCCATCCACAAGAAGGGTGATAAATTTCAACCCAGTACATGTAGACCAGAAAGACTGACATCTATTAAGTGTAAGGTTATCCAAATAAATATCAGAACTAAATTAGAAGATAACATAATTTAGAAAAGGTAGATCTAGCGTAATCAACATCTTAGACTTCTTGGGCGGAGTGGTGGCTCTGTGGATAAGGATCTGTGCCTGTGGCTGGAAGGTTGCTGGTTCAAATCCCGCAGCCAGCAGAGGAATCCTACTCCATTGGACCCCTTAACCCCGACTGCTCCAGGGGTGCTGTACATGGCAGACCCTGCGATCTGACCCCAGACTCTCTCCCTGTCTGTGTGTCTCATGGAGAGCAAGCTGGTGTATGTGAAAAGATCATTCCTAATGCAAGAAATTGTAAAGGGTTAATAAAGTGATGTTGTTGTTCTTTCAACATGCCATGGATTTGAACAGAATACATTAGTTTGATTTTGCTTTATTTAAGGAGAAAGGTATGTTGCTGTAAGCCAAAATGTTTACTTAAAACTGCAATGGTATAATAATCATGATGTCATACTCCACATATTCATTTAAACCTCTAAGAAATCATCCCTAAAACAATGATGGTTAATTCCAACATTTTAATACTCTTTTAATCAGCTATGATGATTTGTTGAAGATGGTAGTTTTCTTGTCGTTTTCTGCACTAGTTATAGCTCCACAATTTGTTCCAGATTTACTTTGCTTCCCATATATATTATCTTTCCAGTTTCTTTTAGTGAGTCAATAATGTAAACATTTTATCAAGGAAATGTAAGGCTTCAGAAAAGACCTTTTGGTTTCTACATGGCACTCACAGCACACAGTTTTAAATGTCACGGTTTACAGTTCAAAAGCTATTTCACCCTGCATCTCTCAACTGGTAACCCACTGAAGTTGTGCAGGTGTGAGCCTGGTCAGTACCTGGATGGGAGACCTCCTGGGAAAGCTAAGGCTGCTGCTGGAAGTGTGAGTGCAACCAGCAGGGGGCGCTCAACCTATGGTTTGCATGGGTTCTAATGCCCCTGTGTAGTGACGGGGACACTATACTGTAAAAATGACAGTGGGTAAAATGTTAAACTGAGGTCTTGACTCTCTGTGGTTATTAAAATTCCCAGGGTGTTTTTCGAAATGGGATCTTGTCCTGGCCAGATTTCCAATAGGCCTTTAACCAGTCATGGTTAAGCCTTTAACCTCCTGATAATGCCCATCTGACTGCATGATAAAAGGTAAGATGAACTGGCTTACTGATTACTTGCAGGGGGGGCTACCCATCTGAAATGGAGTCCCTATTCCCTGTGAAGTGCTTTGAGTGGATGGTCCGTATAAAAAATAACAATAACACAGTTATTATTACTATTAACAAAAGTTCTCCAACCTCTCCCAGCCAAGACTCAAATCACCCAAGACTGCAGCTTTTGCTTCATCCTGAATGGAAAATCCTGTGACAATGTTTCACACTTTTCAAAGTTTCCTCTTCGAAATGGCATGTTTTTTTTCTTGCCTCTTGCCTGTTTCTCTTCAGAATTCAGTCCACTCACCTCCTTTTGGAGCTTCTATAGCTGTCAGAGCAAATCTGAAGAGCCCCTGGAAGTAGAAAGTACTGTATGTGTGTGAATTAATTGCAGGGGGTCACCTACTTTCACGGCATGAAATGAGTTCTCCACAGACTGTTTGCAATAATAATGCCATCCTTTGTGGCCTACCATGTTGAATAAGATTCTAGAATCAAATATCTAAATATTTGATGTATTGTTAATTATGTTGTCCACGTTTTGTATTGTCCATACAGGCCCTAAATGTGATATGATATGAGAAGATTCCAAAAATGTTAGAATATTACACATTAAAAATTGGAATGCATTTATTACATCTGTCAAAACAGCTTTTTGCTCTTTTTGCAAATTCCATTGCCATCCACAGCGATGACATTTTTATTACATACACTTCCATCGAACTATTCTCCAAGACTTAAATGACCCAGGTCAGTTGGGTCCCTTATAAGGAGTCATGTGGATCACCATGGTAACCACAAATGATCCAAATACAGCACATGTACAGTATCCCAAACCACAAGAGAGTAAAAAACAATTTAATTATTTTAGAAACACAGGAATATTCTTTTTAAAAGTCTATGACCATTCTTATTATACAGATTCTCTGGGATATCTCTACTACCCATAAGAAATCCTAATAAATTTGAGCAAAGTGTTGAATGTAACACAGAACAGTACACATGACTTTTCTTTTGATATTCTATATTTTTTTAATGAAATCTCTTCCTTTTTATTACATTGACTCTGACTCTAGAAACTGGTGGCTTACTGTACTGATTTGGTCAGGTATTCAGTTGTATAAAATGAGATTCCTCTGGGTCACTGGGAAACTGCATGCCTCTGTACTTTTTTCTCGCTGAAGTAAATGAAATGAATAATTCTGATGAGCATGGTGAAATTATTTATTTCTCCTCCTGTCACTTTCCCTTTTTCCATCTCAAAACCGAATAACTCAAGGTGTCTGAATAACCTGTGCAGAGGATATAACCAGATTATCTCCCTGATCATCCTGCTGAATGCATAAATAAAAATCAATATCAAATGGAAAACTTATTAAGATACTTCATGCCTCAAAGCTATTGACCACGCTTCAAAAATCACAACCCTAACTTACTTTTTTATCTGATTTATAAGGCTGCAGAAATGGAGATCATCCAAGGAAAATTGTATTATTGGCAAAGTAATTGACTTGGTAATGAACAACTTCAAACAAAAATGAAAGACTTTCAGGCTGAAAGAACTGTAGATGTAGATGTTGTTGTGTGACACTTGAAACTTTAAATGACGAATCCAACATTATTGTTGGTAGGAGCTTCTTATCTCTGACCAATGGAATGTTGGTATCAAATAGCAGGTATTCAATTTATAAAAAGCAAATGGGTCAAGGATTAATTTGATCTGGCCTCTTTTCCAATAGAACATTTGTATTTTCTTTAGTTGTGTGTGTTTTCAGTCAATTTTTAAATTGAAGAAAAATTGTTTGCACTGTTGCTTTGCCCTTTTTGAATCACGAGTCTGTATGACTATGTGTCAGTTGTTAATATACTGTATAGAAGATCCCAAGCTCTAAGGCACATTTGTACACTGAGCTCCTGTCTGGCATGCATCATTATTTTGTGAGGAAGCTGACTTTAGGGGTTAATTAAAGTGTGTTTGTCATTGCATCAGCTGTGATTATGTTAGTCGTTTAATGTCATTGGCATTTCTGTGCCATATGAAGCTGCTATTTATGAAATAATTTATATAGAGGTTCCATTCTGTTGTGAGCTTCATATTGTAAGTAAAGTAATTTCCAAACTAAATGTGATGCATAGTTTTGAGTTTTTAGAAATGAGTTCCCAGTTTTTAGAAATAAACATGGAAATTAAAAATTATTGGAATAAAAATTGTTTTAAATAGAACAAGCTTTGAATATGTCTGACCTACAGATTAAATGAAAATTTATTTTCCATGTTTAGGCATGCTGCTCATATTCTATTCTCTTTGGGTTTAAATTGATTTCTCGGAAATTACCATTTCTTAGCCTTTAAATAAGCTTTCCTAAAATATGTTTTAGTAAATCCAAGTACGTTGTAAAGCTCTTCAGTCACTGTTACACCTTTTCTATAGTTCTTCATTAAGAGAGATTGTAATGTCTCTACAAGAATAGTGAAGGGTAAAATTCTGATGTCCCTAATGCACACTTGTTGATCAAAACATTTATATACCTGTCCATCCTTCAACATATCCAAATAACAGAGTCATTACTGCATACTGAATTAATTAATAGTCATCAAATAAAATATTTCTACCTTTTGGTGTTTGCAAATACCAATATTAAATTAGGTTATTAATGTCAGAGTATTGGGGAATGAATTAAATTCCAGGACATATTTATTATGTTTCATGAAGGTATATTTTATAAGGTTTGCTTTTAAAATGTATTTGTGCAGGAAACTAGGAACAAGACCTGCCTTACGCCTTACGTACAGTGTGTAGATGTGATACTGCTATCAATTTCCAAATAGACATGAGCATTTCCAGTGTCTTGTTAATCTTCTAATAGATAACATGCCCAAATTTCTGCAAGATAGTGCATTTTATTTCATTTTCAGTTAAAGACATATCCATGGAATTGAAAATTGGTTCCTCAGTCACTGCTTCTTATCATCCTTGCATTTTCTCTTTACCTACCAAAGTTGTCAAAGACTTCCACGCGGTGCTGAACATTTTGGAGTGTTTATTTAAACTCTCTACAGTTCCCTGAAGAAGCACATTTCCCTACAGCAGAGTTTTTGATCGGCTTACACACGGTGCTGAAGGCTTCTTCTAGCGTTCCACTGAATGTTTTCCTGATAGTGGGTTCGTAGCCATGGATACAGAACTGTATCTTCACTTAAAGTTTCTGAGGACTTTTGAACTTGGCTACCACTTTTTATTGTGTAATACCCTGGAGGCCTCATGACATATAACTAAGAAGTGCTCATCACTTCCCTGCGTTGGAGAAGGAACCAGGGCTGTGTTATTTACGTGTCTAACACTGTCTTCTCCATGTATACCTATCCCCCCCAGTGCTGTATGAAAAGCACTTTTAACCTTTTATTCAATACTGTACTCAGTGAACTTGTTTGATCCAAGTCTGAGCCCTGGGCGTGATATGAGCAGAGGCCTCTTGAGTGAGTTTGCTAGTTTCAGACATGAAAAAAACACGACTCTTTCTTCGCAGGCTGGAATGAAAATTTGCATGGTCCCTTTAAAAGTATTATTCCTACTGGTTGTTATTGTTATTAACCAAGTAAACACTAAATGATGTAGTAAATATCCTTAATATTAATTTCTGTGAATGTTTGCATCTGGTCTACCTTTATAATATTCACACAAACACTTACAATCTACAGTTCTACTTTTGCAGTGTTTTTGTACAGCTCGAAAAGCCTACTCAGTAAGAAAATACTGAAACATGCATAGATTCCCTTGGTGTACTTTTATAGGGCAGGCTGTTTGAAACTTTCAGTTTTCTTCTAGAAATATAAAAGAGCTTGGAGGCACTTTCACAGCGTTCTGAAGAATTTGAGGAAGTGTGGTTTTTGCTTGGGTACTCTCAAGAACACATTTATACAAAGGGTAATAAATGAAAGAAGGCCATTTGAGTCATCTGATCTTTTTGGTTGCTAGTAGCTCATGGATCAGAGAACTTCATCCAGCTGTTACTTAAATGAAGCCAGGCTATCAGCTTTTACCATTGTGACTCTGCAGCTTGTTCTGTACTCTGGGACTCTGTTTGCTACTCACTGTTTTTTTCAGTAGCTTTCTATATTTCCTTTCACCACGCTGTTCACAATTTCTTCTTTCACAAGGCACGGCTCATTGAGCATCTGCGTCCAGATGATTTAGTGCTGTGCTGGTAATTAGCATGTTGATGAGGGAGGGAGTCGCAGTGCTCATTTTTTGTCTCAGTGTGGGTCACTGCATCCTTTATGTGAAGGTGACTGCTGCCCATGGGCTGGAGGAATGCAGAACATCAGGCAGAGAAGGAGCCTTGGCCAAGAGAGGCTTTTTATAGAACGAGAAAGGGGTTTCATTTTCCCAATCCAAGAGAAACTCTATGGTCTAAACTTGGATTTTTTGTAACCGAACAGAGCTGATTAAAAAAATATTCCAGTTAAATATTTAAACATTCCTCTTTCCAAATTGTTGCCTAGTTTTCTTTAATTTTGCATGATGGATCACCGTGCCTATAGTATTCATTGACTTTGTATTACCCTCAATATTAGAGATATAAAGTTTGCATCATTATACATATGATTATCCAGCTCTGGAATTAGTTGTTTTTTTTGTCAGAATTTCAAAGTGCATGTGTTACATTTTGCCGTCTCACTGTTGAAAGTGGTTACTATGACTTCAGCATGACATCAATGGACTAGTCAGTGTCTTCCATTTTACTGCTGCTGACGTGGGGAAAGGTGTGGGTTCATCATTAAGGTGCTGGTACTGCATAATGCCATGGCGCATGATTGAAAGCAATGACACAGGCTGATTTGGGGCAGGGCATTTCCGATCACAAGAATTTACAACTGGCCACATTCATCACATCCAGCTGGTACTGATGGCCTCAAAAGAGACAAGGGATGCTTTAATTAATTTCAGTTTTAATAGAATATTACCATCAGCTGTGTCTCCTTACTAAGGTATTAATTGAAATGTAGTTAAGAAAATGAATGTTAAACTCAAAATGTTTTTTTTTAGATTTTACGTTTTTTTAAATCTAAAGTCTTTTAAAGAAATGGTTTATGTGTCTTTAAAAGGATTATGTAATGCAGAATAAACTAATTCTGACACCTTTTACAAAAGGAAGTAAAATGTTTGATAAAACTGTATTTCCTACAGTACGGATTTAAGTCATGGTCCTCAAATTACTACCGCTCACCAGTTCTCTGAATACGAACTTTCATGGCAAAGTTTCGGTTTGGGATGAATTAACAAGAAAGCTGTGTTTGCAGACAATGTTGCACTGCAAGAATTAAATTCACTTGATTGCTCCCTGTTGCAAAAGGCTGCAAAATGTCAATTAGCCCAACTCTGGTTCCATGCTGAGTGGTAAATTTGATATCTTGAAGTTAATTACTCATCATTTGCTGGATGTCTTTGTCCTGCTGGGGATGGTACGCTTCATGGATGGGCAGGACCCTCTCACTGTAGGAAATGGATTTCCTGAGGAACTGGAAAAAAGCATACTCTCTCGATTTTGGGGACAGCCAAAAGTCACTTGGCATCAGGTACATTCTAATATGCTCTAGTACCACAGTGATAAATGTTATGGAAGCAGAGTGTAAGTATGATTTCTAACACATTAGCTACTCACTGTGGAACCTCCACATTGGTTAAATTGTAAATGATTTACATAACATACAGTGTTGATTTTCTTTGGAACTTCAGCTTGTTCCAACTACTGTTTTTTATTTTTTTATTTTTCCATTCTGTAGAATTTGTCAAGCAGTGAGATCTGGATCAGTTCAGCCAATGTGGCCTTCATGTTGAGAGGACTGAAATGTTTCAGGTTTACATTTAAATGCATTTCCTTCATCTGAATGCTAAATTGGTCACACATCCTGTTATGTTTAATTGAAAAGCTGGCAAAGATTCTCGGAAAGGCTCTATTTCCATGGTAGTCCAATGGTCATTAACATAGTCAGGTAAAAATTTTACTAACCTGGCCGAACCCTGCCAGTTCTATCTTTGGAACCATGTCTGGCTGAGGAGTCACATGCTTCTGTGACACTAAAGACCTAATTTTTCCCTGGATGATGTTGCTGTAGTTCTGCTTTCTTTTACCTTTTATGCTGTATTTTATTCCTCAATATTTTACAGTCTTATATGCAGTTATCATGATGTATGCATGTGCAGTAAGCTTTTTGAAAGGCAGCAAGATGTACATGTAGGAATAAGTGAGAATAAAATCCTGTGTTGGCAAGACCCATCAGACACTACAGAGGACTGGCCCTCGTGTCAGTGTATTAACAGTGAAATGGGACTAATTGAGAATTCTGCCATAGTACTGCATGTTCTAAGGTTAGCTGCTCTGTTAACCTCATATTAAATTAAATAAATACAGCTTTTTCATTGTTATGATGTACTGCTAAGAGACTTTTGAAGTTGTATCTTTTGCACTAACATCCTCCTACTTGAATTAAATTGGAATTCTAATACTAATCTACTGAATATTAATATTTCACTGGTTCAGAATGCAGACTCACATCTGTTTCTGCTCTTACCTTTATAATAACACATATCAGGTAAGACTTGCTGTGTACTCTATATTCTCTCTCCACTGGTGTACCCCAAGGTTCTGTCCAGGTTCCCATTCTGTTCTCCTCCATGCCTGCTCCTAGAGTCCTCTCATCTCCTCCCACTGCTTTTCCTGTCATTTTTATAATGACACTGCTCAAATGTTCCTCACATTTCCTTTCACTGATACTAATACTTCCTCCCATATCTCACAGCCTCCTCCTCCTTCCAGCATCTGAACTTTATTTGCTCTATGTCTGGCCTTTCCTACTTCCCTCTTCTTTCTCCCTCCCTTTGGACTTCTCCATCTCTTTGCCTCTTCACTCCGCTGCCACCCTCTCCCCTCCTCCTCTGCCAGCAATCTTAGTGTTGACCCCTCCCCTCTCTCTCCTGCTGCCAACACACTTTGCACCCAATCCTTAGCAATTATTCTGCACAGCACCCAGTCCCCTCCTTCACCCTCTGGCTCATATGGCTTATCCAGAATTATTTGGCTTTCTCATGCTGCTGTATTCCTCCTGTACTCTGATTATGATTATTTGTGATTTTCGGGCTTGTATCATTTTAGCCCTTTGAATGGCAAGGAACCCCTACCTTGCCAATCTTGCACTATCCCTACCTTATACTGCAAAATGAATCAAAAAGTAAATTTCAAGATTGTGAAGTAAAAAATCAAACCAACTGCCTATTGCAGATTGCAAGACCAAAATGTAAAATGTGGTTATGATGTCTTAGTTCACAGAGGTTTTACTGGAAACCAAGCTTTAGGCCCTTGATTTCCAATTTAAGGATGAAAGTTTTAATTAAATTCAATTTGAAAGATATTACTACATCTGTCCTCTTAGTTATCCAAATACAAGAAAGACTTGAAATAAAACACAACTACACTTGCTGGTGGTATTTTACAATTTTGTTGCCAACAAAAACAGTTGAGTTTTTAAAATTTAGTCAAAACTAACCAACTTTGATTTTTAGAAAGTTCAAAACAGAACCGTGTTGACAGAACATATTAAGGGAAATCAAATTATACATTGAAACATGGCATAACAGAAGGAGTTAATTGCGAAGCTGCTTTCACAGTGTTTAACCCAATGGAAAGTCTAGCAGTGCTCTAGTTTTTAGGAAAGGGCTACAGTCTGGTCTTTTCCAGTGCAGCAAGGCTTTCAGACTTCATAATCAGACCTGCAGGTCAAAAGGACATTGAAGGATAAAAGCAGAATCTCACACTTAATTACGGATAGGAAGAAGGACCCATAGCCACTGGGTTTGCAAACCTGAGCTGTCAGCACTGTCTTTGCACTTCATTATTAGATACTGTCTTATCAAAACTTACACTGCTTAAACCAGGAAATGAAGTAACCAGTTCTTCTGGAATTCACATAACTTAATTCTGATATCTCTTCAGAAATGTCTATATGAATTTTACTCTGCAATTTTAGACATTCTCTTTTTAGACAATATAACCATGAATACAGACAGGATCCAAAACGTCCATAGCACCACAACCTTTCCTATGAAATTAGATGAATTACATGATTTATGTACAGCTAATCGTGGAACTCTAGAGTTTTAAGTACTCCAAGGATATGGTAAAATATTCTGGGTTGCAGTTATTATTCAATAATACAAAGATCTTTAATGTTCTGCATTGTACTCCCAATGCAGTAATGATGAATCCAAATATACTGGTTCATACTGTATCTGTAATTCAGTAGTGATATCGGTCTATAGTGTTTGGTAATGTAATTGTAAGTAAGAGGTTATAATAGTCTACTGTGCTATATTGTCATCGTCTCCATCTGATCACAAGAGTTCACAAGTCTGTTTTGGCACTGGGACCTCATGTTCTGCAATCCTGTTCACTAGGGACCTTCCATTTTCAAACTGACTTCCACACAAATCACAATAAAGTCCATTAGAATGCTGTAATGCTGATATTAAAAATAAAATATTCCAAAAAGTTGTGTATACAAATAGATTGTAGTGTCAGCTCCATTTGCTTAACTAACATATTTCCATTCATGACAGGAAAAAATATTTCTGAGCATTTCAAACGTATTTGCTGATCTCGTGGTGAAGTGTTTCTGAGGATCCACTAAATGGTCTCCAAAGATGCCATTTTAATGCTTGGCAATAACCAATTTAAGTTGCTAGTTGCAATAATGATCTGTGCGTCTGTGTTTGTATGTCCCCTGTGATGGACTAGCATCTCGTCCAGAGTGACCCTGGATTGGATAAAGTAGTTAGAAAATGGATGGATGTTACATTTACATTTCGTAGCCTTTGTACGTTTTTTAGGAACTTTTTAATAATTATTGGAACTTTCCCTACGTCTAATGTGCAAAAAGGATACAGATTTCTTGTTTTGGACAGGGTGGTGATTATTATTGATGAGATGAAACCAGTCATCTGTTTTCTTCAGTAGGAATTAGCACCTAATTTATTAATAAAAACGATCACTTTTTATCAAAGGTGAAAATAATATGACAGCAGAACTAATTAATAAAGGAATAAGGTAATATTCAGATATTTGAACTATTATAGTTTCTGTTGAAAATCTTTATAATTACATTTGGATAAGAAAGGTTATACCATTATGCATATCTGCATAACTGTTTTTCCTATGTGTTTCCTTCATATTCAAGCTTTAATAAAAAAAAATCAGTGTTAATGTGTGGAATAGGCAGAAGAGCCTGTCTGTTGCTGCTTTGCAGCGTTTGTTTGTCATAATAGAATGACATCTTCCATTGAGAGCAAATCATAAATCTCTGGTATTAAATAAAGGGCATTCTGGAACAATACTCACCTCACCTCAATATTGAAGGGAAGAGGACTTGCAATCTTCTCCAGTGATTGAGTGACATGCTGTGGGCTGTGACTCCTCTTAGTGTTTGTTCCAGATAACAAGCAGCTCTCCTATGTCTGTTGTCATCTCTTTAGTGTCAGTAGCAATGCTTTAGATTAAAAAAGACGTTTAAGACATGTGCATTTCCCCGAGAATTCAGCTCAAATGTGAATGGAATTAAATAGTATTTATAAAAGACAGCTTTACTCAGCAGCCAGCTCCCTGTTGATTGTACAGGTTGATAAACAGACAATTCATTTTTTTCCAAATATCTCAGTTGTAACAGTGGTAACAGTAATTTAGTTGCAGGTAAAAGTTATGCTCTATGATTAAGAGAGCATAAGAAGTTTGCTGATTCTTTTTTCTTCAGAAAGCATTAGGAAAGATGGGTTTTTAATTTCTCTATCTCTTAGATAGTCACTGGATGTGGAGACTTTGAATGAAATGCACACTGACAATTTTGTGGCTGCAGCAAAACACCCATTTATAGATGTAATTCCCAATTAAAACACTGTTACAAGCAGAGACACTCCATTACTAATTCAACAGATGACAGAGTACACAAAATTTCATGCAGCATATCACAACAGTCTTGCAAGATGTGATAACCACAAAACACTGTGTATCACAGATCATATTTGATTGAAATGTTTAATAGATTTAATAAAAAATTGTCTTAATTTTACAGCATAAATAATCCGTTGTAGTATATTTGTCTCTTGTATGCATAGCCTATATATTATCACTCTGTATCAAAAGGTATTTTCTATATATTGTCACCTTCTCAAGTGTCATGGGTGTTGTTTTTTTCATTGGTGTTGAAGTGTTAAACTCCGGGTTAGACATTACATCATATCAACCACATGGAGAAAAACAGACCCACATGACTGTGAATCAGTTTATGGCACTGTTTTATTTACTGTACCTGCATATCACACTGCATAGCCTGTGTGTGCCCTTTATTTAACACCCAATATGTTCATAAAGAAGAAGATGCTACACTACCCATGAAAAGCCACAAGTAAATTTCCCTTTTTTAGACCCATAGCAGGAATTTCTTTAAAAGGCTTTGTTTCTGTTGTAGCTCAAATGCTTAAAATACCATTAAGGGTGATAGCAATTTCAGAATCATGTAAGAAAAAAACAAAAATAAAGACATGCAAAATATATTTTTCCTGTCATATGGTTATGGGTTCATCCAAACTGGGAACATGCTGGAGTTAAAGCTGAGTTAAAAAGGGACAAATTAATTGTTCAGTAGTTAATTACTGTACATTCAAGGAATCAAATGCATTTTTGGTGACATTTGTATAAATTTAAGAGAAAGTAAAGGAAATTGATTACTTTGTGAACTGAGTAGATACACATACAGTATACATTCAATACACACATAACAGAAGTTCAGTTCAGTCTGTTCAGTCAAGGGAGTCCAAATCCATCAGCTGAAACTTAAGTCTTAAGTTCAGATATACGTTTCATGTCACATATTCAGTTAGTGTTTTACAATTCATCCATTCATCGTTACGAAAAATATGTTTGTAACGGTACCGTGAATTCAATGTGATGTGTGTACCCTCCTGTTTCATTCAGGCTCTCAAGTTCCAGTGTTATGTCTGGGAATTTATTGTCTAAATACCCACATGCTTACAAAATTATCAGGTTTCCTTATCACACAGGGATGACAGTTGAAGCCTGCAGGCAGGTAACGTTTTTATGTGAATTTAAAGCGAACTTTCTAATTGTTGTTCAACTGTAATCACTTCAACACTATCTAACATTCACTAAATTCACTATACAGTAGGTAACTTACTGTACTTACAGGGGGTAAGTTTGTATGGCAATATATTTCTTAAACATGGCCCCTAGTCTTTTGATTAAGAATTCAAATTATCTTTTAAACTATACTGTATGTTGACTACTGTATTGGAAGATGCAAGAAAGGAGTTGCTAAATGACCTCTAAAGACGTGGCAGAGCTGCAATTCTTGGGCCAGTTCAATTTGTCCACATTATGGTCTTGTCACCAACGTGTCAATGACACCAGACACCTCTGTATCTTGGATTCCTCAGGGATAGTGGTGTGAAGTGGCTGGGCGCGTCTCCCATCAGTCATCTGGGAAGCTACATCATACTGTAGCTCGTGGCTCCTGAAGGAATTTCATTCCACACATCTGAAGTCGATGAAATCAGCCCATTGTATTCTCTCTCCCAGCTCCTTTAGAGAACAGTAAGACCACCTTTAGATGTGCAGTGACCGCATCTGGTCATTTTAGCTAGTACCATATACAGTACTATCTTTTTGGCAGTTTTAAGGTAGTATAAAGTAATTTTATTATTTATGTACAACAGACACACATATTCCATTGCTAGTATACAGTATAGCAGTTAATTTAATTAAAGTGTTCCACAATCCTGTAGTTTTGTGTTACTTCCACATTTGGATAAAGTCATGTCAGAATTAAGCATAAGGAAAATAACATTGTAGCATTGGAGTGGCAGTAGGTGATCAATGAATGATGCCTATGAATTCCATTCTCTTTAAAGAGGACTTTAACGGAAGATATTCTTTACTCCTTTGTTGTTATTTGTGGGAAAACTGTAAAAGTAATGTTTTTTTAGCTCTGAGTAGTCTTTTACACATCATGTCAGAATAAAAGTGCAAAGTGAAGTAAAACCACTGATATTCACAGAAACTCATGATGTATTTTAATATTTCTTGTATCTTCAGAGGTATAATTCCACGGGCAACGGATATGTGAAATTCTCAATGTTGTCAAATGGTTATCTGTGAGGTTCTAATTATCAGCTGATATGATGATTATTGGATGGAAGTGTGGAAGTATAGGAAAGCTCAGCTGCTCCATCCATCCATTATCTTACCATTTCATCCATTTCAGGCTCTCAGGGGAGCAAACATGTGCTGTACACTCCATGCAGACAGCACCCGAGGTCCAGAACTGAACCCTGTGTCACAGTATGGCAAGGCAGCAATGCCAACCATCACGCCGTCAGGCCACCCAAGCTTAGTGTCTGAAGCGCAGAAATAAAATTTAACTGAATATACATAGCTGTGAAGATGGTACACGTAAATAGGCAACCCTCTAACTTTCCAAAGACAGCTTAAATACTAACATGTCTGGTCAAGAATATTTACAGAAACATTTACTGCCTACCTCTAACTAGTTTCCATGTTGAAAGCACAAGGAGTCTTGAATACCTAAAATCTGTTTTAAATATGAATGGAGGGGAAAATATGTAACTACCTCCATTAATTAGCTGTTTAGAGAGAAGTCCCACTAAGAAGCCCTAAGCTGCTACATGAATGTGAAAAAGTGCAGTCTGTGCATCATTAAAATCTCTTTAGTGTCTGTAATCCGCTCTCCATTAATCTCACAGAAAGATCGATGACATATCTGCAGGGCACATTGACTCCTGTAGTGACTAATGAGTGATTAACACTCTGGGAACAAAAACAAAACAAAACTGAAGCAGAGACTCGGCAGCCACCAACACTTCTGCTAAAACAGATCATTCTGCTTTTCAATGGTTGATTTTTCTCTGCAATTGCCTTTAAAAAAGAAACAGAGAATTATTTTAAAAAGAACCAGAGCTGTTGCTTGTCTTTTGTCTCTATTCCTGTGGCCAATAAGAAAGGTGTTCTTCCAAGCTAATGGCCTCCTGTGTTTCAGGCTCCCACTGAGATACTTTAAATAGTACCAGAAGAACCTTGCCACTAATGGGAATTAACCAAGGAGCCAACATAAAAACCTCTCTGTAATTTGCCTTTTTCTGTTGCTTTTGAACTTCTTAGGGAAGCTTTATTGTAATAAGCTTCTACCCTGCACCCCTTGTGTCCATTCACTGCGGTCTAAGTGGTCTCCTTCCTTTCACTGCCCTTTCTCTGTTGTTGTTTTTAAGCAACACCCTCCATTAGCTGACATAATCTCTCACGCACCCAGCCGTGTACACAAGCCCAGTTTTACACAAAAGACTGGAACTGACGCTGAGGCCGTGTCTCTGTGGTGAAGGTGTTGTTTCCCAGTAGTTGGCAGCAGTGCGTGTGTACCTTTTTGGGATCCGAAGCATGGCTATCTTTAGTTGTGGAATGCAGGCATTGCCCTCGGCCATGACATCATAACACGGCATGATCCACAAGAATCACCTAAAAGGGATATGGGTCAATGAAGCACACGTACAGGAAAGAATGCAACAGCTCAGGTTTATTGAGATAAATCTGGGATAGGGTTGCTGTAACAAACCATTCTGAAACTGTTCAATAACATCCAAACCTAACTTAGTTTACTAACAAGATCAGACTCCACGTTTTAACAGCTCTGGGGGTTATTCTAAGTGAACGAAATGGCTCCATCATCAGATAACTGCATCAGCTACCATATTCTGATTTTTATCTGCAATCAGATTTAATAATCTAATTAAATGTATTTCTATGCCTCACAATGTGGATTGAGTCTTTTTTTCTCTTATTGCTTATGAGGTTTGTTTATTGAACTCTAATTTGTAAAGAACTGGTAGTATAGAAGTGTTTTTTATGCAATCCAAAGAAAGCTCTCTGAAAAGGAAGAATGCAGAAGTCAAAGAAGCTTGGCATAGGATTGTACTGCACAGAATATTGGGTACACTGACCATTAGGGTGCAGTTGTATAGCTGACTGACTGGTCTGAGGTAAAGTCTATGTTGTAATCCACTCTGTGTCATTCTCCACAATCCAAGATGGAAGATTAACCTCTTTGGTGGGAATAAATTACTCCTGGAAAATCCTAAATTCCCTGGGTGCGTGGATTAGCGTGAAGCCTGAGTGTACAATTCCATGTGATTGGAACAGAAGATGTGCTCTTACTGCTCCTGGGCCCTGGCAATCCTCAGGTTTGACTGTAATAACTCAGGAGCACTGGAGGTGATGTAGATGTCTTGTGTGGTCACACACAGAGATCGGCCCATTGTTGGAATTTCTGTTTTGATGAATCCATTGTGTTGACTTCACGGGAAGATACATACAGCTTTTCCTCAGAGACTTATCCTCTGCTAATTAACTTGCCTCTTCATGTTTCTATTTATTTCGAAGACTGAGAACTGATATTTGAATGGATTTAAAACATTGATCTCAATATACATTAAGTAGACAGGGTTTGATACCAAACATTTAATTTTCTATACTGTATATTGGTAAAGTTGAATGAAGCTTTATGAAGGATCTGGGAAGTGATCTTTCATTCATATCCTAATTAAAAACAAATGTTTGTGTTCCAAGAAATTTTCCTAAGCTACTGTATTTTCTTTTTGTTTATTGAAGCTGGTTAGTTGCCATTGTGTCCCTGTTGTTGTTTTTTTTTAAACATATAGTTTTCAGGAAAACAAAGTGACAGAAAGGAATAAGAAAAGACAGGATTTCTTCCCCAGCCCTCATTCTTTCAGTTGTAAGAGAAAGTTCTTTTGATTGCAGCTTGTTAGTTATCACATCGAGGGCTCTTTCTGGACACCCAGAAACAAACAAAAACAAAACAGTGCGAACCTGATACCCTGAAATCACCCATGTCTGAATTTCATTACTCTCTGGGTGTCGACTTCTGCAGTTACCTGAGTCCTAATTAAAAGGCTGGTTTTCTCGTCAGTGACACTGGCTCAGCCAGTGGGGGGAGCAGGGAGTTGGTGTATGTCGTTATGAATCATTGCCCAGGCAGGCATTAATATTCCAGGAGAAAGCGATGATGTGGGCATCAGGGAGACAGTGAGAGAGGGCTGATGGCAAGACAATAATCAGATAGCCTCTGTGACAGCTTTATTATCTAGTGGAATGCACTGGGAGTAATTTCCACTAATGATTTAGCCAGTTTCCACACCTCAGGAGAAGTGGGTGTCACTGACATGTGGACGGGCGACCCCAGCAAGCAGATGGAGTTCAGAGCAAGAGGAAGGATTTTAGAGCTTTCTGGGAAACAATTCTTCAGTTCCAATCCACCTTAATTTACTGTAACTGGTCTTCTCTGTGAGCAGGGTGCACGTGAGACAGGGCTGGGACTCAGCAGGAGTAGTTAAGCCTTTGGCCCTGAAGTTGGTAAATGGGGAAAGAACGCGATTAGTGAAAAACAGGCTGGGCATCTGTAAATGACACTTACGAAGGAGTGTTTGGCTCCAGTCCAGCTGCACAGAAAGATTTATTTATAAACAGACCTCACTGCTCTTGCCTTTTTAATTTCAAGTTTCTTTTTGAGTTGAATTAAAAAAACCTCACAGGACAAGTTTGTAGTACACACCAAACCTTCTTACCACCTGATGAAGATGTTTGCCAGTACTGAAGCAATGAAATCTCACAGGCAAGGAAGACACCGATATTTTTAATTAGTTTATATTTGTGTTGTTTTTTTTTATTCACTGAAGACCATATAGGGTCTTCAAGGGCAATTTCCTTCATGTAATTAACTTGGAAAACCCATAAAAAAGTTTCGGAATTTGCCAGTAGAGACTTTAAATCATCTGTGTAACACTGTACCATTTGTGAATAATAATAAAAATAATTGCTTACACTTAAAGAGCTTTTCTGGACACTTCACTCAAAGCACTTGACAGGTAATGGGGACTCCCCTCCACCACCACCAACAGGTGGAAATGTACATTTATGTTCATGTCTCCTAAATGTGTCCTGAGTTACCACAGGCATGTAGTGACAGTGGAAGGACTGAAAGATTTTGTGAAGCATTCTTCATCAAATTTAAATTTCAAGCTGTGAAAGATGAAGATAGAGCTTATAATAACCCTAACAGTATACATCAGACGTCAGAATTATTCACAGAGATTGAACCTCAAAAATAGATACAGGTAGGCTGAACTGCTTTATGCAGCAATGTTTAGCTCTGCTGTTGTATATGTATTGTTCAATTACATGAAAGTGTGGGGTCAAGCCAAGCTTAGCATGGACTGCTTTCAATAATTGAAGCAAATCATCCATCATCATTAAACAGCATAGGTTACAGAAGAAGCAGTGGGGGGGAAATGGAGCAAGTGGTACTCATAAATAATACTCCTTAATGGGGTTTCATTTGTCAGGGAGAAGTAGCAATTGTATTAAAGGCAGACATATGAAAATGTCTGCTTCCATGTTCCAGAAACCACTTACAAATCCACTTTATCCAGGAGCAAACTGTTTCTATCATCCATCAAAACTTTTCATTTCATGCTAATAACTTTCTAGCATCAAAACTTTAGAGTTCAAAGTCCCATGGTCAGACTTGCCAGAAAGTAGATTGATTCATGACAAAGAGCATGGATGGTGTTCATATGGGATCTTGCTCAATAAATCTCAAAAACTTTGGCTTATTTCCGATAACAGTGCGTTTTCTAACCCTTGTGTTACAACAATATAACATTTTTATTGTTGTTTTAAAGACCACAGTGTTTAGAATGTTATACAGAACATGGGAAGTCATGCTACATATACTAGTACTACTATACTAATTCATTCACCTGATAGTTTTTTTCTAATTTCCTAAACATTTTTATGTTCCATAAAGAAATTATCTACGCATACGCCCACATACTCAAAAATGCATCTAGACTTGCTAAACACAACTATTGAATGAAATGTAGTCAAAATATTATCAGTTATAGCACACCATTAAAAATCTGTACTAATTTTCAATTCAAAATTACACACACATTTCATTGTGGGTCGGGGGGTTACTTATTTTTAATGCAGACAGATGATTGAGAAAGAATGGAGCAAGCCCTGAAAATTAACTGCACTCTCTGAAGTGGAAAGCATAAAACACAATACTGCCCTCTAGTAAGATCACCAGAGAACAACTGGTTTTAACAGTCTGACAGCAGGTGATTTCCTAGAATCAGCTTTAAGGACCATTTCCAAAGGATTTACTCTAACATTCCTAGAGGTGAAGTGGAGTGGAGAGGCGGTGTAATTCTCAGGAACTTTCCTGCTCTGCCTTGGGAAACTCCCATTCCATTGGCTTATTAAAAACATTCTGTGCCTTTTATTTGTGCAATAAAAGTGTCTAGTGCTAGAGTGAGCCGGCTCAGTGCGGTGAGAGCACAGTAATGTGACAGCAGTATGTGTCACATAAGAGCTCCGGCTATGCTGGCTTTTCCCAGCTCCGCGGCGTGACAGGCCAGGTCTGCTGAAAACTTGAAGTGCTTACAGGACATTAGCTTCAAGTCATATGATGTCCCTGTGCTGTCACCAGTCTGAGAAAATCCACCTCATTTGTGTCTAATGGGCAAGATATGACACTTTATCAGAAAGGTTACATATGAGGAGATACTATGGACCCCCTTGTGTGCTTAGCTGCCTGTATCCCCTCTCATCCAGCTGTTCTAGCAGGTGAGATTCAATAACATGATAAGGGTCCCAGTCACTAGATTCCATGATACTGTGTAGTGTTACCTATTTTTAGTCTTTAACTCCTGCTCTTAATTTACCCTTGTGTGCATGGGTGCTATAAATAAACAGTTCAGATCTATTTAATATGTTCTCAATTGATGGGCTTTTATAGAAATAGAGCTCAATTATATATCCTTCTATGCAGGTTAATGAGAATATTCTGGCGTTTGCTAGCTTGCTTGTGCACACATTTGTATCTGTACCTCCACCACCTGTAGTAACTAGCAGGAATGGTCTTTGACTTTAAAAAAAGTTTTTTTTTTTAAGTTTCCAGCAACCATGAAATACTACCCGTTGTATACTTGAGCTGTTTGTGTCTGGGAAACTTACATTTAAAAAGTAAACCATTACAGATATAACAAAGAATAATTTTTTCTTACCACAGTGTCAACTAATTGTTTCAAAAAGGCACGTGAACTGACAAAGCTAAAAAATAAAGGAAAAAATGTGTGCAGGTGTGAGAAGTGAATTATTAATTATTATAATTCCTTATGGTTTTAATTGTGTTAGGCTTTCAGACAGTAAATAATACTTCTTCTCACCAAAATCTGTTGTAAGTACAAATGCTGTCCTACACAAAGTGTTTCTGTGGTACTTTGAGAGAAAAGAGGAACGAAATAGCTAACTGGCGCCCTCTCCTGGCAGATAGTGCGTACTCACTCAACACTGGCGGTGCTTTTGTATCATTGTCCTCTGAATAACATCTTTTTGATAGCTTTGACAAGATAAGATATTCTTTCAAGCACCAAAGATGCCGAATTCAAGTAGAGACCGTGCTTCATGAAACAAATGATGTATATTTCTCAAAGGTGAAATGAGAAGCACACAATTGGTGATTAATGTGTATCTTTGTTCAAATAAACAATATTCTTTTAAAACGTATTATTTTCTTTTAAGAATAAAATATGTTTAGAATATATTCTTTGTATTTCTTTGATTGACTGATTTTCAATGATAAATAAGTAAACGATAAAATCTTATTTATTATTGAATTATTGTCCCAGCAAAAGCATATCATACTCTGTTTATTAGTGTGTAATTTATTGTGACTATTTAAATTGTAGCTGTGAGCTTTTAGTTGATTACACGTGAAGATCTCAAAATAATACACAGATGACTATGACATTTTTTTGTGACTGACAAGTCTTTAAAAGTTTTATTTAATTTTTCACAATGCCATGCTTGTAGTTTTCTTTCTAAATTCACGGCATTCGTGCAGCAAAAAGGATTTGAAACAACAACATAAACCTAATTAAAACAGAAATATTCATGAAGCTCCATGTAAAAGAGAATTTATAAACCTAGAAATTTAGTTTTGCTTTGTTCCACCCAATGTAAATTTCTGGCATTAGCAGTGTGCAACAACAAAAGCTAGCTTTTCAGTCTGCTCCTGTGATCAGCCAAGTGCAATTACACCTGAGGTTCATTTTATTAACAAACAATTGAGTCTTAGTGTACCAGCCTTCTACTTCACTGGCAAGCCAGATCAGGTGAGCACTACAGATAATTGCTGTAATCATGGAAACAAGGTAATTTGATGTAATTTTTTCTGAATAAAACTGTGGCAAGAAAGGCCTATTTTTTTCTCAAGAGGACCACATCTGAATAAAATAATTGTTCATGCAAATAACTTGTTTGTAATCTTCCGTCCATCCATACACAGACCAGCATGTGAAAAATACTTGTAAATGGTTCATGAATTTGCATTATAATTGTATTCTAAAGCTGTAGCTTCTGGGACAATTTGTAAGAGAATTATTTCTTTTGAGATCATTATAGATCTATCACATAAAACCCCTTATTAAATCTTCTTCCCAGACAAAATTGTTCTTTTCTGTTGATATTTCCTCTTTTTATAGTCAAATGTTTTTATTTCAGACTGCTCTAAATTTTTTTGTTTTAGAGTGTTTCATTTAATCCTATTACAATTATACAGAACCTTTCAAAAGTCCTTTTTGAAGGGAAAACAGGAAGAAAGATACATTTTGACTAAAAGTGCAAAGTCTTAATTCTGTTGTGGATCTTCCTTAACATAAGAAAATACTAAATTTAAAATTAACTCTAAAAAACCTCGTCCATTGTGAAATGCTGTATGAAAACAGCATTGTATGAAAACCTGTATGCTGTATGAGAACCATCTTTCAACAGTAATCAATTCTGGGGAAAAAAATACAATATATACAATACATTCATATTCTGTCCAGAGGAGCCAGCGTGTTTATTCCTGATGGACTGAGCCAGGCAGCAGGTCAGTTTTGTTCCCTTGTGTAGAGAAAGCTGTCCCATTGCTGGTCCAGAGTCTGGGGCTAGCACCTTCACTGCTGCAGCTCTGGAGCCCTCCGGTCATTGATCCCAGAGTCCCGGGCGTGCCTGGGGGCTGCTCCACCAGCACCGACACGCACAGTGGGCTTTCTGGAGCTGTGGTGTGCGCAGGCTCTGGCAGAGGCCGGCCATTAGGGCTGTAATCCGCCATGGAAACTGGGGTAGTGTTCTCACTGATGCTCCAGACTGTGATGCTAGTGTTAGACTGTTAGAAAACAAAAATTAAAACACAGTACAGCATGTAAATAGATTGACTTTTTATTTGAGTCACTTGTAGGAAATACCCAGCTGAAAAAAGACTGAATTCATTTGTTTTTGCTCTTATTTTGTGATATGGACCCAGAAGATTGTTTGGCACTTTTTTAATACAGCAGATGTTCTGTGACTTGAAAACCCCCAGCATTGGCCAGTATGTTTCACACTATTTTTTTCATTGCAGTGTAGGCTAAAGGCAGTATTGAATATCATGTGGAACAGCTCTACCTAGAGAGCATGATGGCGTGGCTGTTACCACCACTGCCTCACATCTCTGGGCTCCTGGGCTCAGTTCTGAGCGAAGCAGTCTTTCTGTGTGAAGTTTACTTGGATCTTCTCCAAGTATTCTTCATGAGACTTTCAAAAGACACGTTTGTTGGTAAGTTGACAACACGAAATCGTGCTTTCTACGGGGAATGGGAAGTCCTTTTCTATGTCTCTTGGAGTGCACAATTTAGTGTTGTTGGGAGTCATTAACCTGCCCTGTCAAGAGTGGCTCTTCTGCTGTATGATGCCAGCCCTTGAAAAGCTGAGATAAGGTTCAGTGGAAAAATATGTCCCCACCTGCTCAACAGATGCATTGCTCCCATCTCCCCCTTTCTTGTTTCTTGATAGATTGGGATTCCAGTGACACACCAGGCTGTCATTCTGAACGCTGTAATTCTTGTGGCCTACCAGCCAGTATGTGTTCATTTTACCTTTCCCCTGAGAGCAAAGAGAAACCTCAGATGTAGGCATATATTTGCATCTTCCATTGTATGCTCACTTGATTTGTAATTTGTAAGTGGAGAAGTGCAATATCATTCTAAAGAAACTAGGTCTGTATTTTAGCGATTTAGAGGAATGAATTGCGAATCCTTCCTTTGTTCCTTCCCTGTATTGCTCCGACCGTCAGAATTTATTACAGCTTTAACACTACAAAACACCCTTAAAGAGCTCAACACCCTTAAAGGCCATTATCTCTTGTACTCCATGAAAGAAAATCACACAATAATTGAAAGGTTAATTATACTCATACTGATGTGACAGGAGCTAAGAAGCACTAACACTCATATAAAGATAAGTTCCCATCTGTGTAACTTTGTGTCATGAGAAATTAATTACCTGAAGTGCTTTTAATAGCCTGATTACTGGAAATACCTAAAAATTACAATTTAATGGTGAATTCTAAGTCTCTGTAAAATTATATGAAAAGCAGACAGAAAGACCATTTGTAGATGACATTTTTGACAAATGCCTATACTACTGTACACAGTAGTAATCACAATTGTCCCTATATTTATATGTACAATATGTGTATAGCAATCACCTACAACTTTATACTACTTTAAAACTTTATATTTTTTATAAAAACATGCTACTGTATTTAATGCAAAACCAAACCATCTCCCCACAGTTCTTTTAATAATGTGTGACAAGAGACACTGTGAAAAAAAAATGAAATGTCTCCTGTATTTGTTCTCATTAAGATTGGTTGAATATATAAAATGAGAATACTGACAGAAATCTGGGAATGTTTTTATCTTTCTGAACTAAAAACAAAGCTTACATTTATAAGACTCAGGATGTGCGAGAATGAACCGGCCTGGGAGATGAGATGGCTGCCGCCTCTAATATTACCTTAACTTCTATTTCCCCTCTCAGCTGAAGCTCATAGGCATCATCCTTTTTCAGAGCGAGGTAGGTGGCAGAGCTGACATGAACCTTTTGAGCTGCCATAGAAGAAAAAAACGTCATCACAGAGCTGTGGTGTATGGCACAAATCTTTAACACTATGCAAAATGAATTTGAATTTGAAGGGTTAGTTTCAGATATTTTAGGTCCCACTAGTTTTAAGATCTCTGCCTTGATTCTCAGCTCCATATTACATTCATGGCCTTCACTTTCCACGTCCACATTCTCTGGACTCGGCTTCTGTGTGCCCCCAGAACAATGTCACAGTGCTGCTCTTATGATGGACAGTGATCCTTCAGAGTGCTTCTCCCTGCTTTGCACTGAGACTGGAGAACAATCTTCCAGAGGGCATTAGTGCTGGCAGCACTGTGAGTTCTTTTAAATCAACAGTGAAAACTTTAATTTCCTATCTTGGCTTTCACTGTTTCTTTTGTTTTATTGCCGTTATTCTATATCAGCCATTGCATTTGATACATAATGTATATCCGCATGATTTATGCATTCTGGGATTTTATCTTTGAAAAAAACAGATCTTTTTTTTTGTTTTTGGAAAAGAATACAGAAATTGTTATAATGCAAAAAACAATCCCATGTTCTCCCATACATACACAGGGACCTGATTAAACAAGCAGAAGCAACAATTTTGACAGGAAATTATCCCTACAGCAGTAATAATAATTAATTATTATTAATTGTTAATTGTTAGTGTTATTATTATTACAGCAGTACAACAGTAAAATCCACCCCAAACCCCCTCTACCCCCAGCCCATCATCCCTGCCCCGGTGGCAGCTTCCTCCTCCAGTATCCAGAAATCCCAAGAATCCACACCCAATGTGTAGCTCTGTAGTGTTTACTAGTGAATACAGGCTTAATGTATATAAACTATACAGAAAACTACCTAGGCTCGTCCTCTGTCTTGGAAAGCAACCTGAAAGACCGTGTGTTAGTGTGATAGCAGGAAACAATGAGATTTTAACGATGGACTCTGCATCTTGTAAGACTGAAATAACCCCGTCTCTATGGCGATATAATAACTGAAAATATTCATGACACAGTTCCCGGGCTTGAAAAAATGAGAGCTCTTTCTTCTAACAAAAGCTGAATATTCAGACCCACTGCTGCAAACAAGAGAGCGTCTACCTACGCAGGCTGGTGGACTCCATCCTCGAGGCTGTGTTGACAGTGTCTCCAAACAGGCAGTATCTCGGCATCTTGTAGCCCACAATCCCCGCGACACAGGGACCTGATTCAACAAGCACAAACAACAATTTTGACAGGAAATTATCCTTACAGCAGTAAGGATGATCCTTTCAGCATCATTGTAATAAACTATTAGTCTTCTTTATTTGCTGTCAGAACTGCTTTACTGGAGCATTCTGGTGTATCTGCTCTGCACATGGTATTTTGTCACAATAGAACGTTTCTCCATGAGAAGTTAACAGACTGCAGGCCCAAACATTAACACTGTTAATTGTCTCTGGTTTCTGTATTACTTCTGTCAATTGTGATTTATTAAATCACCAGGTAAGAAGTGTAGAAACCAAGAAATTCGAGCTTGAAGTGTTCGTTCGTCCAGCCAAGCTTTATTGTTTGCATACAAGGAACCACAATAAGGACCATAATAGTTATAGTACCTATCGTAGCTCAAAGGTGATATGGTCCTACAGAACTTATATATATTTTTCCTCCCCCCTCCACCCCCTTCCTGTCTTTGATGCAACTCTAGGAAATAGAAACCTTCTTTTGTCATCAGGAGTTTAGTGTAAACATTCACCATTTGGGTAAAGATTCACCATTTGGGGGTAAGTACAGGGGGGGAAGCATCTGTGATCAAGCAAGCGTGATGGTCACAGTTCATCATGTAAAAGCTGTTAGCAGGCTCCATCAGAAGGAACAGAACATTAAAGTTCTCTATAATTTAGGCTCATACAAAATGTACCTCAAGCGAACAGGAGGATTGAAGCAGTCTAGCTTGTATGAATCAGAAGAGTGAGAATGTGCCCAGGCTAATAGGTGAGCAAACAAGAAGAACAAAATCAAAAAGAAGTGCATTAGAGACTAAGATTGCACTTCTTTGCATAAAGGTTTACAAGAGTTTTCAACAACCTATCCAACTATGCAGTAGAAAAATCCTTTGTCCCCCAGTCTCCTACCTTTGGGGTAGGAGACTGGGGTCAGTTAGCTGCATGGATTTCTCTCATTTGGAAGCCTTCTTATAGCCTTACCTGTGTGGATGCCAGCCCTGAGCTGTAGCCGTTTACTAGGCATGTGTGGTATGGGCACCTGCCGCACAGCAGCCACCAGGTCCAGGGACATTTTGGCAATCTCATCAGCGTGCCGGTCCCCATTCCTCTCCGGAAGGCCACTTACCACCATGTAGGCATCTCCAATAGTCTCCACCTGGGAAGAGGGAGATCAGGAATAGCCTTTATCCAGTTAGAATCGCCTTTGGGGTACAATTGGAAACCATTGCAAAGAAGGAGCAACCAGCAGGTGGAATTCATAGCATTTTTTCAGCAGCTTAAACAAACTATTTTCTTTGAACCTCAGAACTGTGTTGTTTTTTTTTTTTTGTTTTTCTTCTGGCAAACCAAAGAAAGAATCTAAACTGCTAAGATGAAACAAGCCTGGGGCTGCTTTGTGCTTACCTTATACACGTCATAGGAGTCAATGCGGGTGTCAAAGCACATGTACAGGTTGTTCAGCATCTCCACTACCTGCAGGGGGGTGCACGAGGCTGAGATAGCAGTAAAGCCCACAATGTCCGAGAAGAATATTGTCACCTGCCCAAGGGAAAGGAAACCACCTCTTAAGGATCTTAGGTATTCAACGTATTATAAAAGTAAAAACAAAAGTAAACATGGAAGGCAAATGAGTTTAACTGAGAACTGAGTTATGAGTTAAAACAGTAATGGAAGCTGAACATAGAACCGAAGATTTTTGAATTCCCTTTTGTATTAGTACACTTAATAATAATAATATGCAATTATCAGACACTTGTCACACATCAGCTGTCAGTGGAGTAGAAGAACTTAGAGGGGGAAAGTAGAGAAAGTAGAGGGGGAAATTTGGTCAGGACACCAGGGTAATACCCCTACTCTTTGCAAGAAACACCCTGAGTTTATTAAAAACCACAGAGTGGGGACCTCGGTTTTAAATCTCATATGAAGGACAGCATCTTTTAACAGTATAGTGTCCTGGCTTTCAAAACATTTCTGAAACTCCACAAATCAGTACATGTACTCTGGAAGCAAATATAACATCACCTGGACTTCTCTCCTCTGTGTATTTATTTTCCCAACATACGAACATGTAAACAAAAAATTCTAACATTGAAACAGTGTCCATACTAGACTTTTATAGCTAGTAATAGTCAGCATAGTTAAAAACTGAAAACAGAATCTCTACCCATGAGAGCCTTTAAACTTCAATTTTAGTTTTTTTGTGTTATTTTTATAACTCTAGCTCTTAGCATTCCTGTACTATTGTGTGGTTTTCCATTGCTTTTACACAGTTAGAAATTAACTCAGAATAACATGCATTTCCTTTCACTGAAGAAGACCCCAAATTTAGTCCACTATTTTTCTAACACACCAAATCAGCATTCATTTAATGCAATCAAATACCCACACGAATGAATCGATTTCTATGTTTGTTGCTTTAAGACCCAGCTTGCTCTAATGGATCAAGCAAGCCCTAATGAGATGAGCATTCTTTTCACCTTCATAATCTGTCTTATCTCCTAATGAATATGTAATACTATAATTATAGGTAATTATTTGGACAATAACTGCAAATAATATCATTCATATGCTCAGTTACATTGCTCTGTTCCCAGCTCATCTAAAAGCAATTGTCTTCTTTTGTGTGCAGAAAAAAAGCAGCCTGCTACATCTTTTAGTTTTGTCACTTGATATGAAATTTCTGCAACAGCAAGCAGAAAAAAGCTATTCACTTTCTTTTGATTATCATCAAAGTCTTCTCGAAAAAAGACAAATAGTACAGTACACTGTTTTTTCACATTTTCTGATTTTTGCGAGAGAAATAAATCAAATTGTTATAAGGAATTACAATGCTAACTGGGCAATGTGAGGCACATTCCAGCTTAAGAAGACCACAGATAAATGGTTAATTAATAATGATTTTAATACATTGTTTTAATTATTTTTATAATTTTAAGAATATAACAAAAAAGGAAAGGACGGGCTATTCCCTTTGCTTGTGTCCAAATGTTTGAGGCCAATGTGCTTTACTCTCATTGATATGTGTGCAAATCGCACACTAACCTCTCAGATCCTTGTGACTTACCTTTCACATAAAACTGTATCGTGTTCAGCCATCACCTATAGCAGGGATCTCCCGCCATGGTCCCAGTAGATTTTCTGGGTAATCTTTAGATCCGAATTTTCTAAAGACTTCAAAAATTAATTTAAAACAATACAGCAGGTGATTTTTTTTTTAAATAAAGTAATAATGGAGTAATACTCCAAATACCAGTCTGCCCTAAAAGATCTGATTCATTAAGAAAATAAGAACATCTTACTTGCTTAATGAATCACACTTTCAAATGTTCCCAAATGTGATATAGGGTGACCTATAAGACACCCTATAAGATTTACATGATCTCCAAGACATGGCAGTGTACCTTACCTTCTCATAACTCTCAGCTTCTACGTGTTTCTGCTGACGTAGCTGCTTAGCTACAGATTTAGGTAACATCTGGTGCAAGAGGTCTTCTGCCAGACGTCTCTCCTGCTTCAGGTCCTCGGTTCTCTCCTTTAGACTCCTTGCATAGTTCTCTATCCACTCTGTCATCTGCTTAAAGGACAGTAGCACTATGGGATAGATGAGACAGGCAATAGACAGCAAGCATAGCTTGAGGCTCACAGTGGAGATGAAGTCTCTTGATTTCTTCTTCAAAGTCTGTCTCGCCCTGTCCAGCAAGCAGTCCTGTACATCACCCAGCCTGTAAATGACTGCATCGGTGTGGCTGACTGAGCTCATGCTGAAGGAAGTCCACAAAGGCAGGAGAATTGGAGGCTTTCTTAGCCCCATTGCATGCTGGGATACATTGCCCTTTTCCAGCCAACAGCTCTGCAGATTCTCTGACACCAACATAGCAAAACTCAGATGGCTCACCGCGTGATACCAGGAAGTCACAAGGTGTTGATTGGGCAGGGATGAGAATGACTCCATCATGTTTCGGGCGGCCACTTGGAACCTCAGGAGAAGTTTAAGAGACAATACATCTGCCCAGTCAGGATTGAACCTCACTCTCCAGATATCCAGCTCTGGATCTCCCCAAAGGTCCAAGAGCTCTGAAATGGTCAAAGAGAAAGCAGTTCCTGTGACATTTGTATCTGAGCCTTCCTTTTCTCCTGTGCCATTAAGGACAGTGGGTAGCACCAAAAGAAGTGTCTGACAGATTTCCTTTTGATCTTCAGCACATAACTGTCCAGAAACATTAACTTCAAGATCCAGGGTTCGACAGAGGTGGCTGATTCTCGGTATGATGTTGGTGGATAAATGCCGACAAGCTCCAGGGGACGTGGCGTTACAGGAGTCTTGGTCACTCTGCAGCTCCCGGATGAGCCCGAGAATGAGGACGGTCTTGCACGAAGTGAGCTCATTGAGCGCGGCCTCGGTGTCCCGCCAAACCTGCAGGCTGGTGCCGAGGTCCACGGACACCGAGCCGAGGAGAGCCAGGAGCGAGATGACGCAAGCAGTCAGAATCCGCCGAACCGTCCGGTTGCTGCCAACATTCGAGGAGGACGAGCACCTGTCGAACATGACACAGCACCCCCGAAATGTATCACAACAAGTATGTCTGTGCAATGTTATTTTGCTTTGTAGCACATTCAAAACACAAAGAAAACGAATTCCAGATAAAAATGTTTTTTTTTATATATAAATTATTGTTTTATATATAGTGTTATTTTTTTCCTCTCACAACGAAAGAATTTTTTATGCTACAGAAAAAAATACAATTTATACCAGCCTAACTGAATCGTAATAGTTAATTTGCTTTCGAAACTTTGAGAAAATATTAATTTAATTTACCGTTAATTGTCTGCCAATTATTATTGATTATTGTTGCAAAATATATGTTTAGAGTCATTAAAGGCATTTATTTCTGAAAACCAACTCAGTTAACTTTTGAAGAACTGGATCACCAAAGTGATCTCTGATTTAGGCTATGCAAAATATTTATTTCCCATTTGTTCTAACTTCTACGTTCTGTGTAACTTTGGCAGAAAAAATACACACAGTTCGAACAAGACATAGCTTTAATTAATAAAACATCTAATTTGAAACAAATTATTGAGCGACTTTCTATTTATCAAGAGAAATATAGTTTACGTTCCTCATCAAAGGGAAGTCATTTCTATTTAATACACATTAAGCAATTTGTACACAATTCTGTAACTCTGCTGAAATTATCTGTTGGGATATTTTTTTAATGTTTGTTACTAACTTTATCATATTATTTCATTATTTATTCGATGGACCGGAGTACTTTCCCACAGTATAGTTTCGCTACATTCTGTGCTTCTGGAATAGTCTCCGATTTGATCCTACCGGGAATAATCGGCTTTCTGTTAATTAATGATATTTCATTATGCCTTTAAAACGTCGCATGTAGAAGAATGCAAATGCTTTCGATCTTCAAACACTTAATCTGTACCTTACAACAAATATTAAAGGTCCGTTATTTTTTGTTACAAAATTTCTTGTCCTGTTTCACTAAAATATTTTCTTGGCCCGGCATTAATTACATTTTATTATGAACAATACTTGCTTAAAACAATAAATATTACATTATTACAAAAATATTTAAAGCGAAACTCCGAAAAAAATCATCTTGTGGAATAAATAAGGCTTTTCATATAAAAAACTGAATAAAAATAAATCTTCCATATTTGCCTTTTTATTTTCTTGCTCAATACCCTGGATAAAATAGCTCCATTAAAGTGTGGACTTTTTTACTCTAAATCCCAGTTGCTTTCTGGATATACATGAAAATATATAAAGTTATCTATAATTGTTCTGCAAGCATTTTCCAATAACTTTATACATTGCTCTGTAAAAATGCTGGAATATTTCGCATAGACTTTTTTTTAACATGCACAACCTTTAGATAAGTAAATTTTTAGAATTTATAACAACGAATGCTTGTATATCAGTGTGAAACTCTAACATGTGGATTTAATAATTACGTTGTTCTTTAAACAATAAATATCAATATCGATGTAAGATGTAAATATTCAATTTATTATCTTCAAACAGCGACTTGTTTCTATATTATTTTCTTTTTATAGTGTAAAATAATGCCTTAAAAGGTTTATACTATAGGACAGATTATTTTTAACCACAATTTTTGAAAGCTAATCCCAGTGTTAATATTGTAATGTTCCCGCTGTGATGCTGTAGTATTAGTATGATTAATTCGTTTCTCTTGCCTGCAAAGTTCACAGTCGCTCTCGCTGTCCTCTTTCTTTCTTGGCTGGGATTTCCTGTGCGGTTTGGCTTTCTTCTGTCGGATTTTAGTAAATGTCCCTTTCAGCGACGACGAGGAGAGCGCCCCAGAGGCAAAACAGTCCTTTTTCATAGACCTCCCTACTCCTGACATCAGATCCTAATTAGTGGGTTACAACTTGAGCCGCAAAATTTAATTCAGCTACCGAGGAAGCTCAACTTCCAAAATAAAGGTCTTAATTTCCGCATAAGCACGGGTTCGGTGTCAAACAATCTCTTGTTCATACAACCTGGATGCCAAATAATGATGGAAAAGCAAACGGTGACGTTCCTCCTCTATGATTTTATTATGAAGGATTAGTAGTGTCAGACAAGGACGGTGCACAGAGATGTCTCTTTAATGAGCCGATTAAAGGGTCGCTGACGAATAAGCTCATGTGCAACCTTGTCGGTCAGTGGCTGTCTAATGGAAACTACGGCTTTGTTTCTGTAGTTTCCACTGCTGTTTTTCATTCCTGTAATTGTGGAGAAGTGCCTACTAAATTTCAATCAATTCCCTCTAAAGGGAAGCTTCTGAGATAATCGTTTCTCCATTTATTTTTTTAAAGCTTTATACTGTAGGGTACTACTGTTTGCAAACTGATATTATCATATTATTGCTGAGTAATTAAAAATAAAACAGTTGAATGAAAATTGTATTTGTACTGTAGGTATAAACGATATGAGTGCTCAATTTCAATTCAAAGGTGAATTGAACAGGTTTCTAATCATGCAGACTGAAACAGGATTAATGCATAGATCGGAATTTTCTAGGCAGTAGTACAGGTAAATTACTTTTAATGGATTCCTTCATTTCTGCTGTCTCAACCAACATTAACACAAGAACTATTGGACTAATAGGATAAAGCAATATGAATCGAACTGGTGAACACCAGTTAACATCAATGACCTTGGTACTTCGTGAAAACAAATGTTGTTGAAAACTTTGAGAGCGTAATCTATCTTCGCTCTGTCGGTACGGCCTGTCAATTGTTTTCTGGATCAGTGGTGAGTGACCAGGGAGCCTCCAGAGGCACAGGAATGTAAAACCGGTTACAAAGGGAAGGACGACTTTCAACCCAGCTTAATGATCTGAGAATTGTAGCCAGCTGTTTGCAGGACCATCCCAGGGAGTGACACGATATGGCAGGTGGGATACATGACATTTATTTACTAGGACTTTTTTAGTAACACTAGCTTATTTTTCACATTCTTATATCAAATAAGATGAAATAATTTGAATATTTTTGTTCATTTTGTTTTGTTCCCTTTTGTTCAGTTTAGGACCACACTGTGGTCTTAATTCAGTTTGCCTTGGAATCTTGGAATCTTTTATTTAGTGAAAATGTTTATCACACAGACCTTTTCGGTCTTAAATCTTTTCAGACTGTTGTGTGGTTGAAGTTAGAAGCTGCTGTCATTACCTTATACATTGATTGAATGCAGGCTTTTTCACCAAAGTCTCATATCTGTGATCACCAGGAGAAATCCCAGTATAATTCAATCATAGACATGTCAGGCAACCAATCAGGTTAGAAAAGGTAGCTGTAAGCCTGAAACTCCCTTAAATTGTGTTCTTTAAAAGATCTTTATCAGCTCCTATTAACTGAAATTAAAATGTCATCCTGAAAGGTTTAAAAAATGTAAAACTAGACTGTTAGCTTGAGGAATAATCGTCACTGAAGATGAAGACGATTGGCCCAGTTGTCCCAATCCATCTTCAGAAAGACATATATATATATTGATTTTGTGATGGGTGATTTGAATTGGCATTTCATCCAGGGTGTACCCTGCCTTGCGACTGTTGCTTACTGGGATAGGCTGTGGCTCCCCCATGACCCTGTACTGGATAAAATGGTTAGATGATGGACAGATGGATGAGTGGTTTGTCATTGTAACCTGAAAGAAAAATAGAAGTTAGTTGAATACACCGAAGAGAGGTTAGTTGAATGCACCAGGGTTTATTCCTTACGCATGCTTGATTGCAATCAGTATTTAGATTTCTTCAATAAATGCAGACCTAATTTGAAATTTTACGATTTTTATGAGCCTTCCAAAGCTACATAGAAATTTATACAGATGTCACCGCAGTCTCATCGCTTAACTCCTCAGATGGTTTGGGACTATTTTCAATACTAACCAAAGCCTTTTCTAATGTTCTTTCCCTGGACCAATGTAAAAAAGAACAATAGGATCAAGGGAAAACAAGCCTGTGCTTTCCCTAGTCCTGGCCATTCTACTCCCTGGCTGATTGCTATGACAAGTACGGGAGCACAGCTGATGCTGCTGGAGACAACTCTTTGTCTCCATTCCTTGAAATAGGTCTTCTTCATATCAGCAAAAACCCTTTCGTGCTTTGTGTAATACATAATTGCAATTGCCCCAAATTATATCCTTGTCCTCTTGGGCCACTGGTTAACAAATGCTTGCATTTGCGTGCATGTGCGTTTCTGCAGGGGCGACTAATTGAGGAGTGTGATGGCCTCGTCTACTAACAGCTCATTAGAATTAGATAGCCTTTTGATGTGCTGGTGTATAGGCCAGGAGGTTTCACATCACAGCTGCGGCCCTTTATTTTTGTGAGGTCTGTAATACAAGCATGTGCAACAGTGTTTTACAGACAGGATAGGGGTGGTTGTCAGGCTGGGAATGAAATGCATTTTGAGATAGAAAGCTTCCTAGTAGTGTGGCTGCCTCAGCTTTCATGAGAACATTGGTTGCGTAATGCTTAAATATTTACAGAAGCAATTGCCTTTGTAGTGGCAATAAAGTTCACAATGCTTTACTCACACATGCCAGCCTTGCTGAAAAAGACAAATCTCAAAGCCATGTTAGTTCATCTGGATGAAGATATGTCTGGCAGTTTCCTGTGAGTTGGAAATGGGGTTAGAAGAATAAATAAAACAAATGAAATTGATTTTCTTCATTTATTCTGGATCTAGAAAAAACAGCATTTGAATCCACTTGAACACCCATTTATTTAAAACCCTTTTTTATTAAAATGGTCTGAAATAACTTTCAAACGGAGACCTTCAATCACAATTGCACACAGTTTCAAGAAGAAGCCTCACAAAAAAACTAATGATTTTTATAAATGTGTCATTTACAGGCACAATCTGAATTTGTTGGTCACAATTCAGCCATTCTGTGCTTGTTTAATCTTCAAAGTGTTAATTACGTGATTTCAACCCAGTAATGATTTTTACAAAAGGGATTTCCTTTGAATATTCACCATGGAGAACAAAACAGAATTCTATAAAACCAAGCTGGGTCATTAAAAAAGGGAATACAGGTAATTTACTCAATATATTCTCTGAAACCTTTCTGAAACTCCAAAGCACCAAAAGGGTGATTTTCAAAGCTTTTTACTCCAGATTTCCGTAACATTGTTGGGTTGCGAAGGCCTGGAAGAGCCTATTCAGCCATGCTGGAGAAGCTGACACCCCCGCTTTGTTCAAGAAATGGCTGAATGAGATCCTTGAATCACTGAAGTGCTAACTAGCAAAAGGGCTGGATGAAGGCTGAATGGCCTCCACTCGTTCCTAAACCTTCTTATGTTCTTATGAAGTGGTGAGGGCAGCATACAACCTTCTGTAAAAGACAAGTCTTATAAACAATATAGAATTCCAAGCATGAAAGTTGTGATTTGTCATGGCAACCAAAAACTTAATAAGCCCTTATTGCGTAACATAATGAGAGCGTTGGTCTTTAAATGAACTAAGGACTGTGAGATACATCCATTAATACACAAGACATCAATTCATTCAAAAATAAAATAAAACAACATCTTCAAAATCTAAATGAAGCATTAAAATGCTATTCTGATCCTCTCTTGGGACCTGGGGTTTCTGTTGATTTCTATGTAAATGATCAGAATTAAAGCAGTTATAAGACATCTAAATGATTCTAGGCCCATTACCATTCTATACAATGACCAACCTAGAGTTGCCCTGGAAAGTTAATTTACCTCTGGCATTCAAACTATATAGACCTGCTCAATAACAATCCTCTCCTAATATTTAGCTATATGTGATTTATGTGAACTGCAGTCTAGTATTTCATCGGAACTTCATAATTACACAGTTAATTCAATCCCTTTGGATTGTCATAATACTTTGACAGTATTATTCATGAATTACCTGCAGATGATTTTTCACTGTCCTACTGCTCATCAACAATATAACTTCTTAAGAAAAAACTAAAACAGGAAACTTAATGAAGACGTTTATGTACATGGTTAGAAAGCTCTAAGGTTTGCAAAACCCTTCAGCTATTAGCTGAATACAATTAGCCTTAATAATCCACTATAAATGCAGTATTATAAATAATTTGTCTCGGGAGAACAAGATAAAATTATTTTAATAAATCTTACTGCAGACAATGAGGGAAGAATGAGGGAAGAAAGGTGGAACAGTTTTCCTCCTGTTGAGTTTTGGCAACTGAGTGCTAGCCCTTTTCCAGTGGTGATCACCTGAATTTCATCTAGGGGTCACCCTGTTATAATCAATGGAGTCAAAAGCTGAAGGTAACATCCTTTCCAAAATCACCATTATCTGCAGTCACCGGTAAATTAAATATTACTTCCTGTTTTGTATGAAACCAACACCAGTAAAGAAAATTAAACGTGTCCCAACCCTTCGCTTAAATATAAATATAAAAATAAATTAAAAAGTGTTTTCACACACACACACGACTTCCAAACATATTCTGGATGGGTTCTTTGAAGGTCCTTCAGATCGTGTATCTGATGATTTCTTCTTACAGTCTCATAAGTCATCATTGCTGGTCATTACCTGGTGAGGTTTAAAAATGGTCATTAAAATAGCAATGGTGTTAATGTCTTATTAATCTTATTCAATCAAACTGTGATGAAAAGCTTAATGTCATGTATTTTGCCCCCTGAATCCCAGAGAAATCTAAAATTTGATACGTCTTAAACCTGAGAAATGCACTTACAGAAAACAGCACAAACACCTTTCTCCTAGTGTAAAAGTAAAATGAGGTCAATTACAACGGTTAAGAATTCTTAAAAAGACAAACATTTACAGTTTGTCAGGTTAGATAGTGGGACAAACGAGCATAAACAAAATAAAAAAAAAACGAATTATAACGAAAGCACAGTTCAAGACGTTTCTTTCGGGAAGTTAATGGAAACAAGAAGTTCATTTTCTTTCAAAAGGTTCAAGCACTAAGTTTCAGATATTTGATGGAGAAAAGCACCGGCCAGGCTAGCATAGATTTCTCCATGACCACAGTCTTCCTGTGTACGTGGAATAGGACTTCAGTAGCAGCATCAAAATTAACGCTCTTAGATTCGGCCTAAAAAAAAAAATGAAGCTACTGTATGTAGAACAGTATGGTCAAACAATCTAATGATTGATTTCAAATGTATTGTTGTTTACCAATGGAACAGCTGCATTTCCCTTTTAAATGCCAATAATATCAGATTAGTTCAATCTTTTAGAAGTGTGTTCTAATATATTTATAATCATATATTAAACTATATATTCTAATGATATATTTAATTTAAAAAAAATTAAAGAAGTTTACAACTGTAAGGGATAAAAGATTGCAAATTTAATTATGAGTGACAACAAAGTTGGTGTTTCGTAATGTCAGTATCCTAAATTAAATTAAATGTGAAATTAATGTACATTTCATTTACATTAATGAAATGTAGGTGTAGTAAATTATGGCAAATTTTATTTGATGCAGAGATTGAATGAGACTAAAAAGAAACACAAGTTTCGTCTATGGTCAAAGAGATTTCTAAAAAAATCAAAATATCAAAATATATTGATTTCTATATTTAAGTATATAAAATAACAGGCATTATTGCCAAAGCACATAAGAAATTTGTATAACCAAACTGCAAAGCAGCTCTGTAAAGAAACTGAAACTTTCAATGAATTTCATATTTTAAAGTACAGAAAGTGCAGCAGTGCAAACCAGTTGCTGGGATAAATCTTCACAAATGAAACAGCGTCTTTGTGGCCACACAATTAAGACACCCAACTTCTGTAATATTATTATTGATTTAATTCCACCAAATCAATGAAAAACTCACACACCAAGAAACCATAAAAAAGCAATACCTCTGTTAGCGATTAGTCTGATGTCAGCTAAGAAGTGTTATTGCAACTTGTGTAACACAATTTTTAGAAAAGCACCCTGAATAAGCAGTCATACAATATCAATGACTCTCCACACAGTACTCCTTGAAGAGTGTTGAAAGAATGTGATGAAAGGTCAACGGCAGTTAAAATTTAACAAAGGTGTGCAAATTAGCCAACTAAACAAGACAGGCAAGAAGTACTTTTTAGAAGAAGTGAATTTTAAGGAGTGGTTTTACCACCTGAACACTCATGTTGCTCATTCAAGTACTTCAAGATCTACATTTTTTTTTTCAAAGCATCAGAAAGTACTTGTCAGGTCTGCTTTGTCAGGGAACAGTTTGCCCCATGCACAGTAAGTTTACAGAATTCTGTTGTGTTACACAAGTGTACTTCCTTGATGTTTTCAGAGCTATGTCTGTGGTAGAATACACCTCACTGATAAAAACCATTGTCCCACTCTGTAAACACTAGAAAATGCATCTAGAAAAAAAGTGATATGAGCTGTCCTTTAACACACACAAAACTTGTATAACTGTATTAAAACTTGGGAGCTGTGTGTATTAAAGCACCAAAGTGTAAGAAAAGGGAAAAAAAAAGATTTGCGAGAATACATTTCCAAAACTCAACATTTGAAGACATCAGTGGAAGCACAATTTTGAAATCTGAAGACAAATTAAACCAATGCTTCTGGTACCATAGAATCTCATGTATTGTCATTCATTGTTAAAAGTCACTAAATCAGATTCACTCCATTAATGCCCTAACTAAAGCCAAAACACTAATTTCCAATTACAATTTATCTTATTTCACAGTTTTATACCTATGGAGAACTATATTTACATTTAAATGTCTAATTTAAGGTGTATTAACCTTAAAGTGACCTACTGTTACTGAAAAGCATTTTTCAGAAAATGTAATATGTGCAGTTCCATTTAAATGAGCTCCAGTTGAATCCTGAAAATGACAAATTCTTTATTTCTGGGCTCTAATGCAAACTTAATTCTATAAAAGTCATGCTGGATTATAAATACATAAAATGTTTGATTAAGAGTCTTAGCTAGGGTTCAGTTCTTGTCATTGAAACTCAGACAAAGACATGGTGATACTCTTGCACTGATGCTTTCAATTAGACAGAAAGGCTTCCACAGACAGACTTTAGAAACAGACGTTGAGAAGTGTTAAAAACCAGTTTTAATTTTATTTTAACTATCAGTAAAAAAGGATGTAGTTTAAATACGACTGCTGCATCCTTTCAGTTTTCTTCAGATTTATTTACTTGTACAAATGGCAGAAAAGGAAGGCTCTGCAAAGCAAACGTTTGCAAAAAAAAAAACTCCCTGAGAATGGCCTTCTAAAACAGTTTGGAGAGTTACTAGATAGCCACTCCAGAAAATGAAAAGAAAAAAGGCAAAGACAGTTGTCAGAATGAAAACGGGCAAAAAAGCAAAATAAAACCGTGCCCAAGCAAAAAAGCAGGGTCAACTGGACTGTCGGTTTCTATACCTTGCTTCTGAAGAGGGGCTTCGCCCCTGGTCCACAGTACTCATTGTAGATCAGTTTGAACAGAAAGAGGTGGAAAAGCGTGATGAGAGACGCCACGCTGAACCAGAAGAGGAATGGCAGGCCAGGGTATTGCTTGGCCATGTGATCCTCATGGGCCAGGATAGCCTTCAGGTGCAGGGTGTGCCTCAGGTCCTGCAGGTGGGTCAGGTCTGTGGAGATGTAGAGCAGAGGCGTGATGGGTTGGGTCACCATCACGGGGAAGGTGTGCCCTTTGACCTCAGAGGTCAGCTCCACCGGCTCGTTCATGCAGCCGGCCTCACAGGCAAATAGCTTGACCGGCTTCTCCTGAGGCTTCACTGACACATGCAGGAAGGGCTTGCCTTCGGCGTCAAGCAGCACCGCCAGGTTGATCAGGTCTTTGTTGTAGTGGATGCCTCGCAGGGAATAGCTGTTGTGGAGGACATCGGGGTCTGCCTGGAACTGCAGGTGGTTCTCGGTGAACTGCAGCCCCCCAAAGCTCAGCACCATGCCCTGCATCACCCCGTGAACCCCTGCTGCCACCAGCACCTTACAGCCCCGTTTCTGCAGGGTCAGGTTCCAGAGGTTGACGAGCTGCAGGATCTGGGCGACGCTGGTGACCCGCGCTGGCCACAGGTTCTCAGCGTGCATGGTGGCGTGGCCACTGAAACAGTGGTCAGCGTAATTAAGGCTGGACTCCAGCCTCTCACGCTCTTCCACAGTGATCCTTTTGTCCAGCAGGGGCGCCGTGGAGGTGGAGAGGACGTAATAGAACGTGGTGTTCACCGTGTCACTGGACGGCGTGTGAGAGTCCATAATCTTTCTCATTTCCACCCCTGTGGAAGAACAAAGCAGGAAAAAAAAATATACTCACTGTAGATGCCTACCATTGACGTGACAATTCACAATACAAACAAAGGCATTTATAAAAAACAGAAATCCAGTTCTTTCAAATCTACACTAGAGGAAAATAACAAAAATCATTAAACATTTGCTTTGGCATTTCATTCTTTTACATCACACTGGACTACCCCAGGTAATGAGATGTTGACTTCAGTATGATTTTTAATTTCAGCTCAGTACTTGTTTCTCAAGAGTACCGGTATTTATTTCGTTTCACCTTTTATTTTATTACTCCTAGCAAAAATTAGAATTCTTCCAAATTCACACAAGTACATTTCTAACAATGCAATAATGTTTTCTAAGGTCCCCTCAAAAGCAGAAAAAGATCAGTTATCAGATAGTATATTACAGATAAGTCTGATATTAAAACATAATTTACCATTTAATGCGTTAGAAACACTGTATCAAGTCATGCGTCTCAGAGGGTTTTTTTTTCACTAGGTTAAAATGCTGAAGCAGGGATCTAGACATCTAAAAAACTATAACTTGGCCCATTTCCTAGAATAGTCACTGAGCCCATGTGATCCTGGCAATCGACACCAGCACACCAGGGAGAGGTCAAACTGAACACAGCATACAGCCTATTCATATTCCCCTACAAAAGCTTTAAAGTTCTAAAAATTAAAAAGTGGTGGGTTCCTGAATTTTAATATGGTACACCCAGAACTCAAACTTCAAGATGCTTATTGGAAACGACTTCATTACTAACATCGCATTTCAATTAAGTTGGTATATAGGAGAATATACATTATGCAGGAGGAATTTGTGAAGTATATTTATTAAGCGTGTATTTGTTCTCACTCATGATAAAGATCTCATGATAAAGTACAACAGAAGCTTTCTTCAACAGACTTGATCCTCTTACCAGATATAAACAGGTCTGTCCAGGCCTGCTGATGGTCCTGGTAGATTTCTTCCACACTCATTCTCAGCAAGTCCCCCATCTCCTTCTTAGCCCCGTCCCTCAGCCTGGTGAAGGTTTCTTCCAGCTTGGATGCCTCGATAGGCTCAGAGGTGTGGACCACCGACAGCACGTTCTCCACAAACTCCGTCTTGGCACCCACATGCAGCCGGCCAGCCAGTCTCTTTGTGGCCACTACCACCAGCACGATCTGCTTCTTCTCGGTCAGCACTCTCCCCGAGGAGAGGACGAACTCCTTGTCCTCCACCTTCTCCACGCTCGCCGAGAACTTGCTCCCGAAGGACGGGGAGGGGGCCAAGGTTTCGAAGGTGGCCGTCCTGTCGGAGGGGTTGGTGATGTGTATCCTCTGCAGGTAAACCCTGGGCCGGCTGCGGTGGGCGATGAACTCCTGTCTGACCGTGACACAGTCCCGGGTGGCCTGGGAAGGCCCCATCAGAGTGCAGCGGGCAGACAGTACCGAGCCTTTACGGAACCAAAGCATCACCGCCTCGGCCTCTGAGCGCTTCGTGGAAGCCTTCAGGCCCACCAAGGGCGAGTACTCCGTCAGATAGACTGGGGCAGACCCAGACTGGGCCGAGGAGATCCACAGTTTGTTGGAATCAATGTCCACCAAGAAGTGTCCATTTCCAACTACAGCAGGTACAACCACCTTACTTTGTGGGGATATAAGAATTCCTTCCCCTTTGTCTGCGACCTGCTTCCATCTCTGAATTTCTGTCTGCAAGCACTGGCCTGTTGCTCCTCCAGGCTCCCCTGAACTGCTGAAGAGCCGCAAAATACCATCTGAGCTGAGGTACCAGTATATAATGAAGAACAACAGCAATCCAACAAGAACTCTCCTTGCCCAGCTGCTCGACAAGAGCCCTGGCAGCCCCTTTAGTCTCTGCTGAAGCCACATTATAGCATATGTTTAATTCTAAAACTTAATGCAAAACCGATTACTTTTCTGTTACCAGTTTCTGTCATCCATCGTTTATTTTACAGGCTTCATCTACTCACGGGTATGTACATTTTTCCAACTCCCAGTATTCTTTGGTCAGCCATATAAATATATATTTTATAAATCCAAACTTCAACTAATGTGCAGCATCCCTCCAATGTTCACAGCACAAGGTACCTTGTATATCTACAGCGTTTTTCCCCCCAGTTACGATATCGAGTTTTCTTGGAGTCGAGTGCAATCTAGTTTATGGACAGTCTTCCGGGTTTCGAATTTAAATACATATAAAATTGTAGCGCTCTTTTAATATCGGTTTGACTATTTCACGTTCAGATTTGTTGAACATTTGAACCAAATCCCATAAATATCGACTGTTTTTTCATAGCGATTTTCATGGTCGGAGTACATTATAAACAAAATATATAAGCAGAGAATTTCTTACATGCTTTACCGCAGCGAAGAACTTCCTAAAGTTTTAATTCTGGCACATTCCGTGTTCAGTGCAAATACTCGGTGAGCAGATTAGCTTCGATTGAACTGGAGTTCCTTGCTGGAGCCATACCTCACCTCGTTTTATTCTGCAGAAACGTTTATTTTTGCGTGCGGTGCTGTATTTACGCAGAAAACTGCATACGGATCTGGTGTAAAAAGTCCAGATATCTCGATTTGCAATGCAAATTATGTAATCGCCACAAACGAATTACCCAACATTCTTCCTTTCGCGTTCTGCTAAAGTCCCACTATGTATTTTTTTCAGCATTTTGCTTCCTCGTAAGCTCTCCTTGAATCGCAGCCGCCTGTCCGTTTCCCCTTCCTTGTCAACGCTTTGCTGGTTTCTCCATTTTCACCAGGCGCTACTCCTCTTCCCGTCCCAGTTCCGACACTTCTGGAGTGAGTGCCGTAAACCGCGTCCAAAACAACAACCGGAAGTGTCGCAAAACACCCCCCCTCCCTTGGTTTTTACAACAATGTTTTTGTTTTCATAAGATGGTTTATGAACTTTGCTTCGGTACAAAGAAATTCAGTGTGAAGGTGGGGTGTGAATATTATGTAGCTGTGAATGGCAGAGTGGAGGGAAATAATTATTTTGTAATTAATATAGATAAAAAAAATCCCCAGGCCAATTGGCAGATGATCCCTTAATAATAACAGTTGAAGAGTTACTTGTAACTGTCACAATTTAGCAACATCTATCTTTTCATAAAAGTTTTATAAAGCTGGAAGCCCCAATTTAAAAACAAATTGTGAAAAAAAAGTTGTAAAGCGGGTATTGATATTAGATAGTTTTGACAATAATATACTGAGTATATTTTTCATGTAAATTATGATTATGATTTTGGGAAATATGTAAAACCAATGGGGTGAGGTTCAGTTATCTAGAACATTTATGCGAGCGTTGCATTAGAAAGCCTGTTGACAAAACAGATCAAATTAATAATACGAATATAAAAGGCTGGAAAAGTGCGGAGTGTTAATAATGAAACTGGCATGTTTTACAATAATGTTTTATATATATATAAAAAAACGTTTAAAGATTGATAGTTTCAACCGTGATTTGCTATCAAGCAGGAGAAAGTGAGGCGCTTCCGTGGCTGCATTGCATTAATCATACAAAGTTTTAGGATTTACAGCTGTTATTCTAGAAAAAAGGAACAGTCGCAGACATCTAAGGGTAACTGCATTTAAAAAGTGACAAATTGGAGTTAAAATATTAACTAAATTATTCCAGACTCGTTTCCAGATTATTTCTCAGGGGATGAAGCTGTGCACAACTCCCACATGTTTTTTTTCCCCCTTGGGCATAGGTTTCTGTCGGGAAAGCCACCCCCCTCTGGTGTGGACAGAGGTGTCGGGGTGGCTAGCGTTGCTGATTCGTGGGATCCCCGAGTGATGCGGTAACTCTGTTGTGGGTGGAGAGGAGTTCCGACCCCACTGGCTCTTAAAAAATCTGGTTCAGAGTGGGATGAAAACAGGGAAATCGGAGGGAGGAAGAACAGCTATTTTGAGGAAGAATAAGGAACCGAAAGTGCGAGCTGTAGGGAATCTGGAAATTGCCTGAAACGAAAGGGTGTAGGAAAGGGGAAAAAATGAAGACCGGGGTACTAATGCCGTTATGGGGGATTTTATTCACCGTACTTTTGGTTAAGGTGAACTGTGAAGAGCTGCAGCCCATACCAGAAGGTAAAGTAACGCTACCGTTAACCTGAAGAAACGTCTGGGGGTAACAGATTAGTTCGCGTGATTTCATCAGGATATGCATGATTGCATGTACACTTTCTGGAGGATGTTTATGCATTCTTGAAAGCTAAAGAATGCTTTGCAGCTTAAAAGGATATTAATCCTTTTAACTTTTAGGGAGGAATTAACCAACCACTACACTTCCTTGCTGCTTGCACTTTTAAAGCAACTCCCCCGCTCTAACTTCAGTAATTTAAGTAGATTTTTAAAATATTGCCTTCAAAGTTTCTTTAATAAAACGACAAAAAAAAAACACAACAGAATTTCATTTAAATCTTGGCACATACATTCGACGTGCCATGTACTGTATACGTGCCTACAGGCACGATCTTCATGGATATTTGGTATTTCAGTCAGTAGTATGGTAGCCGTCAAACGTTTCTGGACTTTTTAAGAAAACTCTGTAAAAGTGCTACTGTTGTTGAACTGCGGATCCAGGTACCTTGTTAATATCGTGAAAAACGTTGGTGGAAAAAGCCCATGGAATATTAAGTTTTCTCGAGATTTCTGTAGCTGCTGACGTGGATGTCTGCCTGCACAGCTGAGAAATGAATAAATTTTAAGCTAAGGTTGAAACGTGATCGTTTTTCTAGAGGACGATGTGTTCTAGTCAGTGTGGACTGCGCGGTGGGTTGGGTTTGAGTGGGGGCGTTTTGTGTCTGTAAACCGGGACGAAAGGTTTGCCACTGCCCGCCAGCAGCCCGGTTCTGATTTCCTCTTGCAGCAGTCGGTACATTCCAGCTGTGCGTCGGCACGCAGGGCTTTGTAGGGGGAACTATTGCTAAACGCATCCATTTACTACCTTGAAACAGTCTGATTTATAGTTGATGAGGTGTATATGTGAGATTTTCTCAATAGCAGACCTCTCTTTTGGAAAAACTCAATATTTCCTAATGAAAGAGAGCACATATCGCATTTGCGTTCATACAGATTGTTCAAGGGAAATGCATGTATGCGCAGGGGAGAGAGAAGTAATGTTGCCACAAGTGACACTATACAATATTAAATATCTCAACACTATATCCAAAGGTATGCCGATCCGTTTTGATAAATAAGGATGAGAGGGTAGTGCGACTCGAGCGGTGTATGAACTGACCAGGTGGCTTGTGAACCCCTGACCTTTCAGTTCGGTTCTTGGTGGTGGTTTGGTGAAGTATTTCACAGTGTGGTGGCATTTCAGGAGCCTCCTTGGTCTGCCTGCAATCTTGCCTCCCTGTGTCTGTAGCTGTTGCCAGTAAAGGTTTTCAAAGGTTCTGCAGCTCTGATGCAAGAGGATCTTATCTTCCTCTGCATTCTGGACTGGAGTTTTTCCTGGACCAGTATTTTTCGAAAGGACAAAAGACCATTCTTGGGGCATCCCAGGGAATTGGCTTGCATGCTATGACTGGGGCTTTGTACTAGATCCCCACGAGGCCATTGCTAAGATTTCTTTCCTGAATTCAGTCGGAGATTTATTCCTTCTTAGTTTCCGTTCCTGCACAAATGCTGTGTTGAAGACCTGTATGCCTTATTCAATGATTGGAATAAACAATGAGATGCTGAAAATGTTTGAATCTGTTTTCTCCTTATTATCCCTTAAGTGATTCAAAAAGTTATACAATAAATGTATAATGTTTATGGGTAGAGTTTTTTTTATGAGAATACTGTCATGCATCCACATTTGTTTTTTAAAATTCTTTTCAGAAAATCTTTTGGTCTTGACTGTTGCCACCAAAGAGACAGATGGATTTCAACGTTTCATGAGATCAGCCAAGTTCTTCAACTACACTATCAAGGTACAGGTGAACCATATGCGCTCCATTTACATTAACATTCTTAATGTAAAGCATCAGGTTTTCAGATTGTAATTAAAACAGTTAGGCTTTATTGCAGAAAAGGCTATTTCTATTACTCTGAAGGCAAGTGTTGATAAAAAAATAACTATATACTGCAGATGTTTTTTTTAGGGGATTTTATTTTTCAAGTCCTCATCCCTGAATCTACAATAATGTGAGATGATAATGAGTTTAGTGTACTACAGCCTGTGCCACCAAAAGGGTAGTAACAGAAACTAAATAGAACGATGCATTAGATAACTGTTGTGTAGTTGTTGAAATAGGCGGCCTTTAGTTTGAAAAGTGTTCTTTGGAAACGCAAAGGGTTTTTGTTTCATTTCGAAGGTGCTAGGAAGGGGTGAGAAATGGAGAGGTGGGGGCTACCTGACTCCACCAGGAGGGGGCCAGAAGGTGCGGCTCCTTAAGTCTGCTCTTGAGAAGATGGAAAAGGAAGATCAGATCGTCCTGTTCATCGACAGGTAGAAATTAAGCCTGTTTTTTATATAAGCTCCCAGATTTTCACCTCACTGCGCGATTAGCATGCTATCCTATCCCTAATTGGTATGCATAGTATCAAACCTGATTGCAGTGTTGCTTGGTTAGGGATAAGCATCAAATATAAGGAGTGCAATCGTCAGTATTAAGCAGTTTATTTAACACCACTAATGCAAAGGACATCTCTTTCAGATTACAAGATGCTAACATGTCATACAGCCTTTCAGCATCATCAATATACCCATAAGAAAGTTTTAAGTTGACACGATGTAAACGATGTTTGATTTCGTAGTGGTAAATGCATGAGATCAATGGGAGGGGGCTGACAGTCACAGTCTTGACTCAGTGGAACGGTGTTTCTTCACATGTGGGCAGCTATGATGTGGCCTTTGCATCGGGTCCGAAAGAGCTGCTGAAGAAGTTCCACCAGACTCGGCACAAGGTGGTGTTTTCTGCGGAGACCCTCATCTGGCCTGACCGCCACCTCGAGGACAAGTACCCGTACTTCAGAGAGGGCAAGAGATTCCTCGGTTCAGGAGGCAAGTGTCAGGTCTTGCTCTTTAAAGATTTCCCATGCATTTGAGTGAAAGCCATAGACCGGATTCTGGAAAGGAAGCTGAGGAATCTTCTGAATTTGAATTAATTTGCTTATAAGCTCCAATCAGAGTTTGACATTCCTCTTATATCATGTACTTTCATTACTAGTTGAACTTTGCTGTGTGTTAATAATTAATTCATATTTTGTGGCACTTTTACAGCAAAGCTCAGAGCCAGTCAGTAAATGTCTGTCTTTTCAGGCTTCATTGGCTATGTGTCCAACATTAAAAAGATGGTTGAAGACTGGAGTGGAAAAGACGATGACAGTGACCAGCTTTTTTACACCCAGATTTACATCAACCCAGAGAAAAGGGTATGAAGAGCCTGCAGCTACATTCATTTTTAGTTTTAAATTAAGTTTTACCGAATTATTTTCAATGCTGTGTCTTCTAAACATGACTGAATGTAGTTTATGATAATATATAATATGTATTATAATATATACTAGCTTTTCTCTCAGCATTTTTTCTGTCTTCACTTTAATTTTGAGTTTGTTATTCTTTTTGTAAAAATTGACTGTGTAGTAAATTATTGTTTTACTTTTTTCCCAGAAAAATATAAACATTACTTTAGACAGCAAGTGCAGAATATTCCAGAACCTCCATGGAGCTTTAGGTAAGGCTGTTGTAAAGGTCTTTAACACATTGTTTCGTCTTTGGTAATAGCATTGCACAGATATTATTTAAAATGGCAACACTTCAGTTTAGGTATCGGATATGAGTATAAACTATTAAAAAGTTATGAACTATACTATTAACAATTACGAATTGTGAATAACAAGCTAACGTCTTCAAATCACCCTGTTAAGATTCATGTTGTGGTCAAGATAAGGGTGTTACTAACATTTAATTAATCTTCAGTAGATTTACAGTAGATTCTCATTTTTGTTTCTGTTACTCAATTCATGTACATAACATATTCAATTTACAAAACATTTATAAATGACATTTACAAGCCTAATCTGCAATGCGAAAAAAACAAGATAAAAAAAAGATTTGGTAGAATTTAAACTTCCTTGTGACGTTAAAAAGCATTTGAAAAAGTGGAACATTTACTAGATTTCCCATTTATTGATCCAGCTCTTTAGGAAAAAGATGTAGTTGATCCTAAGAATCTATCCATATTGTGTGGTAGGGAACAAAGTCTGAAATAAGAAATAGTAAGAGGGGTGAACACATAAGCATTTTAATAGAAGCTATCCAAGTTTTTTGTGCTAGACATACTTATACAGTATCAGAAAAGAGCATTTTCCTCATGGGAAACTCAAGGTTCTGCTACTTTCATTTGCTTTGCTTACTTTGGGTTTGGGCACTCCAGAGTTCCTGGGGAATGTCCAGAAACTGTCTTAAGACAAGCCATCTTCATTGAGTTATTTTTTTGTCCCTTTTCGAACGCTGGTTTTAAGACCCTCACAGAAAAGGAAAAGCCGCATTTGTTATTACAAAGATCTGAACACCTTCATTTTTTTCTGTGAGCCTGACTTTACTGAGCCAGCGGTCACTACTTTCCTGGAAAGCTGCCCAGCAGTGCTGAGCTGCAGCAGTGCTGCTGGCTGGGGCTGCGCTTGTGCTTGGAATTTATGAGTTTGCTGAGAGATGTGTGTAGACACACGTAGCCTTGGTGCTCAGTAGGAGTCTGCTCCAGCACAGGCGTTGCCTTTCAACTTCCTTTTTACTAGCGAACAGATACTTATTATCAGTTATTGAAGAGGGAGAAAGAAACAGCTGCCTGGGACTGACGTTAATTAACTTGGAGCCCACTGAGATCTTACAACTCAAGACTCTAATTGCCTTCTGTTAGCAACTAATTTCATACATCTTAGAAGTAATGAAAACTGGATTCCTCTTTTCCATTTTGGACCCAAAATGATAGGCCTAGTGTTTTCTGCCTAAAATTAAAAAAATAATAATAATTCTGTTTTTTGTGGCATATGGTCAGATTTGCTGGTGCAAATTGTCTAACAATATGTCTATTATTGTCTTGCAATATATGAATTACATAGTTCCAAAGAATTTTCTGTGACCTATTGCTTAAGTGGTGATTGACTTGAACAAGGCATTTTTCGTAGTATAGTTGTAGGTTCAAAGACATTAGAGTAAATGCAGTGAATTACAAATGCTGTTTGAAAATAATCCCTTGTAGACATGCTTGTAGCTGTTGGAACAAAAGCAAAGCAGATTTTATTTTTTGTTGAAGCATTTTTAATTGATCTAGGGAAAATAAACTCGTATCCAAATATGCATGCTTATGAAAGCAGAAACGGGCATTAAACAGGGATATCAGTTAGCGTCATGCAAACCTATGTCTATAAATACATGAATTGGTAGTGGTGAGTTTGAAAAGAAGGTACTGGCATTAAATCACTTGTTTGTGCACTAAAGGTTTTGTAAATTTACTATCCTCAACTTTCAGTGGATGTTGTCTTTATTCTGAAATTCCAGAGGACTTTTAACCTGAAATAACAAAACAAAGCTCTAGAAAGAAAAGCAGAACGTGTGGAATGGCCTTAGGTGTTCTTAGGTATGTAATCACTGGCAGCTTTTCTCAGTCACAACACAATAGGTATCAGCCCCTAATTATGAACCACTCCCTTCTTCGTTTCCTTGACTGCTGAGGCTGCTCCTCCTTAAATTGTGCTTTAGTCTATTTGATGATTCCTTGGTTGTGCCGACACATGTTTAATTTTGCTTTTTATTAGTATAGCATATAATGTGTAACATTTACCTTTTCCACTACCTTGTGACATTTAAGAAGACAAAATCAAAGGTATTGAACATAGTGACAGTTCCAGTATCCTTTTGCTTTCTTCCATGTACCTGTTTTACGTCCAGATGAAGTAGTATTGAAGTTTGAGGACGGTTGTGTTCGGGCCAGAAACGTCGCGTATGATACACTGCCTGTTGTTGTCCATGGCAACGGGCCTACAAAGGTACAGCTCAGAAGTATTAATTCCAGCCTCAATCACAGTTCTGCTGTAGATAAAAACTATAAAAAAATATTTTGTTTCCTTCACAAAGTTGACTACTTCTTTGTTTTAAATTGTCAGTCATTAAATCAGTAACATTTTATTTACAATTGCTGCTGACACTGTGATGAAAATGAAGGTGGAAATGGCACAACTTTCTTTGCTTTGGTAGACACTTCTAAATACAGTACCTTGTTTCTGCTAAATAGTGAATAAAACAGTTTAGTATCTGTGATTTTATGCTGGTGCTCAGTAAACTAGAAATTCAATCCACTCACTCTGTCATTTATTGATAATTAAGGTCTTTCTTTTCTGAACTGTTACCTGTGTTACTTAGCTCCAGCTAAACTACCTTGGTAATTACATCCCACGAGTGTGGACCTTTGAAACTGGTTGTACTGTGTGTGACGAGGACCAGAAACCTCTCTCTGGCCTCAAGGTAGGCATTACTAGGTAAAATAAATCTTGTGTTTTCAAAACATTCCTTGTATTGTGTACTGGCTAATGCCTAAGTATTTTTAGTGGTTCTTTTATACCTTATCAACAGAATAGAAATATTATATGTAACTATTTGGCTTAAAAGAAAATTATTTTGATTTAGAAAGTATGAATGGATGTAAAAATTGAATTAGTTTTCATATATTGTTTAATAACAATTTTAATTCTTAAATGTTGTTTTTTTATTATAAAGGAATGAATGGCTTTGGGGTTTTGGTGATCTTTTCTGTAAATGTGGGAACCCAGAAGTACTGCATTCTGCAGTCTGTTTCATATTCACAGCTTAGAAAGTGCCTCATTGTTGATTAAAGCATCTGAAATTTCCATTGCAGTTATTTATTTCTCTTTTATACAGGAGAGCGAATACCCCATGGTCTTAGTAGGGATCTTCATTCAGCAACCAACTCCCTTTGTGACGGTGTTCTTTGAGCGTCTGTTGAATCTCCAATACCCCAAAGACAGGCTTAAGCTTTTCATATACAATCATGTGAGTGTGCAAGCAGTTATTTACTGGAGTAACAATGTCAGATATCTTCATAACCAGAGAATTATATTTATTTGCAGTCATGTGGTAAAATTCAAAATCTGTGTCAGCCTTAAGATGTGTAACTATAGTAGTACTGTATATATAATACATAAAATAATAATAACAACTGATTTTTAAATATATTAATACGTGTTAAACTAATAACTGTCTTAACATATTTGCCATTTTATTAAGACAAATCACAAAAGCACATTTTTGTATGTATGGAAGGGTATCTGGTAAATGGTAAAGGATTCACAAATTACTGTTCAAGAATTGTCCTCCTCAGATTAGTCCACCCAACCTTTTTTGTAAAAAGAAACCAATGCTCTTCAGACCTTATTTTCTTAGATATGAAGGTTTTTCCATATTTTTCCATACAATGTAACAATAACATATGTGTGTTATCAGTCTTCATCAATATAAGGCAGGAGTTATCAACACTGAGTCCAGTGTTTTGTTGTAAAGAAAAAAAAACAACTAAATCTTAATTGAATTAGTTTAACACTTCTTCCATAACTTAAATAAATATAGAAAACCTGCTGTATTCCTAACCCCCAGTAAAGAATTGAGAACCCAGGGTCCAAATGAGTGTGATGGTAAATACTGTCAGAGCTGAAGAGGTGCCAGGAGAGGAAAGTCCAGAGCCCTCTAGTGTCTAAATAGTGCAAACACAGCTTTTCTTAGCCTGGCGTCTTACAGTGTGAGCAGCAGTGCCCTTGGTAAAGCCTTTATGGGATTGATTTTCATCTGTTGCATAATCTAAGATGTTACTGTTTGGACTAGGATCACAGAAATTAACCCATGCGAGAAGTGATCATGCTTTTCTCATTAGGAGTGAAAGTACCCAGTTATCTGCTCTCAGACAGCACCTTTTATAGTTTTCTGGTTTGTGGTTTAGGAGCCTCATCATGAAAAGCAAGTCAAGTCATTCCTGGAGAATCATGGGACAGAGTATCGCGCTGTGAAAGTCATTGGTCCAGAGGAAGAGCTGGACAGCGCAGCACCGCGGAATTTGGGAATGTACGTTTAGTGTCAGACGATCACTTATGAAAACATAAAATAGTTCCTAAAAGCTAAGTGGTATATTGTTAGTTCAATGCCACTTATGACTTGAATCCTAAAAATATCTTTAAAATGCATTTGATCTTATTTTGTCTGTTTTCTAGTTGTTTTAAAAATGTGTAAAAAACTTTAAAAACAGACAGGTTTATTAAGAGCAACAAACATCTATTTGTCATCTTAAGTTCATGTCATGATCATCCATATGGTGTGTATTTTGGTGTAATTTTGCTTTAGCTATAAAGCTTAGATGCTTAGCTAGACTTTTTTCTTTTATTAACCAGACACTTACTGTGTGACACCTGCATGTGCTTTCTTTGTACTGAAGTGCATCACAGTCCTTAATGGTTCTTCGTGATTTCTTCCAGAGACGTGTGCCGCCAGGACACGGACTGCGAGTATTACTTCAGTGTGGACGTGGAAGTTGTTGTAAAAAATGCAGACACCCTCAAGATTCTAATTGAACAGAACAAGTAAATGTTATTTTCTCTATTTCACATGTAACCTTAATCTGAGACTCCATTCAGTTCATATGTGTATATATAGAACATAATCCCTCTTTTGGTAATTTCAGTTGGACGTCATATAAAAGCATTAATTTGTTAGAGAACATCTGGCATCCATAAAGAGTAATTGGCTACATGTTGCACCCACTGCCCTTTACAAGTCTGCCTGTGGGTAAGAAATGATGGGTTTAGACAGTTAAATGGATGAGTGTGGATAGAGGCGATACACAAATTATATCAAAATAAATGCAACTGAGCAATCTTTGTTGTTTGTAACGCAGTGTATTTGCACCCTTTTCCCCCTGAAGGCCCATAATAACCCCGTTGATGACCAGACATGGGAAGCTGTGGTCTAATTTCTGGGGTGCTCTTAGCGCAGAAGGGTATTATGCCAGGTCTGAGGACTATGTGGACATTGTTCAAGGAAGGAGGGTGTAAGTTTAACCATTTAAATTATCTTCCTATTATCTGGTAAAAAAATAAAAATACAGTATATTTATTATGCAAAGTACAAATGTCTGCCAAATTGGACAAAAGGACAGTTTCAATATGTCATATAATATTGTCAGTTCTGTAGGGGGTGCTTTGATTTAATTTTTTCATGTGGTTGGGAAGTTGTAGTAGTATACATTTCTCAATTAGAATAACATAAAGATGGCAGGATTCCTATTCTTTGTCTTAAATATCATTTGATGAATAATACAACAGTACTGACTGCTGTACTGCATTTCTCTGGTAATGTGTTTCCTGCTGCAGAGGGGTCTGGAATGTGCCCTACATCTCCAGCATCTACCTCATCAAAGGCAGTGTCCTGAAGTCAGAGCTCCTGGCCAAGGACCTCTTCAGTTCTCCCCATCTGGACCCTGACATGGCCTTCTGCCACAATGTGCGAAACCAGGTCTGTACTTTCAAGAGGTTTGTCTTAAGGTTGCTACAGATGTACAGAAAGAATTGCCACAAGAAAGACACCCATCTTGGGATCAGTGGGAAATATAACTAGCAGTCAGACTACCTGGTCGTGAGGCCCTGTTGTCAAGCCTGTCAGCTTTCTCATTTAAAAGATCTAATTTCCTGTTCACTTTGTCACTGTCTTAAACAAAATGATTTTTGCTTTAAGAAAATGGCTGGGAGCTGGTACATGTGTTTAATGATAACTTCTTGAATATGATGTGCAGAGATATACAGTACTGAGAAGAAAATGGAATAAATTATGCCCTTACACATGTTTGATATTTGCCTCTCATTGTTCGCTCAAACATTTTCCCTCAGGGAGGCTTCATGTATGTTACCAACAGACATGAGTTTGGACACATCCTTTCCACTGAAAACTACCAGACCTCTCACCTACACAATGACCTTTGGCAGATCTTTGAAAATCCTGTGGTAAGAGCAAAGGAACTTTCTGCAGTGTCGTTGCTGATGTAGTGCTCTTAGATACTTAAAAAAGCAGAAACATAAGTGAAAGCAGGTGCAGTTTTTACTGTATTCATAAAATGCTGAAATTTGGGTGAAGGATTGTTGAGTCATAGTTTGACCTCTCAGCTGTTTGCAACACATTCCTACAGATACAGACACTTTATCACCAGTGAGTACACCAATTTGCTCTGATGTTTCTAACTTCTACTCTATATTATACACTTTTACAAAGATTACACAGGTTTTCTGGTAGGCCAATGCCCAAGTGTATATGTTTCTTAACTGCTCTTTGCTTTCACATTATAGGAAAGAATAACACTGAAGATCTGTGTCTGATAAAATCTTAAAAGTGGAACTTAAACCCTGTCTGTAAATCGGTTTCCTTAGTCTGACCTTCTCTGATTGTTTGACAGGATTGGGAAGAAAGATACATTCATGTGAATTACAGCAGGATGATGAAAGACAAATTAATAGAAACAGTGAGTATCTGTCCCCCTCTGTTTATCTAGACTCCTGGGTTTAGATTAGCCTGCATAAGCTGTATTTGGCCTCATTAATGAAAAATAGTTCATTTTTCATTAAATCGGACTGTTGTTTTCCTTAATTGCTTGCTATGGTTGGAAGAACCCTTGCTTTCAAAATCACAACATGACAGGTGTTTATTTTTTAATCTGGGGATCATTACCACATGGAACAAAAAGGAGTACTCATGTTAAATTAATAAAATATACAATTTAAAAAAAAGTACTGATGTCATCATAACTAACATGTACAGCAGGCAGTAGTGTTCAGTATCGCAGGCAGTGAATCCCAAACTGAAAAATTTCTCTATTTAACAGCCATGTCCAGATGTTTACTGGTTTCCAATCATGACTGATGTTGGCTGTAATCATCTTGTTGAAGAAATGGAACATTTTGGTCAGTGGTCACATGGCTCCAATGAGGTAAGTTGACTGGTAATGTAAGCCTAATACATGGACAGTATCAAATCCTACGTATCCTAAGTATCAGTAGAAGCACATCCTGAGTGTGTTTTTTCACGGATGCTGTATTATCAAAGATTTTCAATATATTTTCAATGATGGTGCAGACTTTATACATTTGTTTTTTTAACCATTAAAACATTGAATAAAAAATAGGATATTGTTTAATTGTTATATCTAAATAATTAGAGGTAAACTGAAAATCTGAAAATGACTGCAGAAAACTTTCAGAAGCTTTTGAAAGGACTCTTAAATGATAAGTATGAATCTGTGGTTCAGTAGATCAGTTTCAAAAGTAAATTTTGTTTAGAAGGTAGCATGCAGCCTAATCACTATTGATTTTTTTATCTGTCCCTTTCCAGGATACTAGGATCCAAGGGGGTTATGAAAATGTGCCCACAATAGACATTCACATGAATCAGGTTGGCTACGAGAGGGAGTGGCACAAGTTCTTGCTAGAGTACATTGCTCCAGTTACAGAGAAAATGTACCCAGGCTATTACACCAAGGTAAGCCACCCTGAACACGGAAAATTTAGTAATGGTGTGTGATAATATTCTTTGTATTCATATATTTTTTTATTAAATTCATACTTCATACAGAAATAATAGTTCATAGTTCAGCTTTAACATTCTTGTGTGTATTTACTCAGTTTCCTTTGCAGAGAAAGAAGATCCACAAAACCACTTATTGTAATGCATCTCTGCAGTAAGTGCTTGGAGTGCCAGAAAGTTTTTAAAAATCACTTGTATATTCTGAATCTAGGCTGAGGAGAAACCGAGGTCTTGATAAAAAAAATGCTTATACTTTTCAGTTTCACTATACTATGGAAAAAGTGTGTGTTTTTCTGAATTTCTAATCATTCTGCTTAAGTCTTAGAAGGAAAACCCAGCATCCCAAGAAGTGTTAGATAATTCTGAGTTGTAAATCCAAAAATCATTTTTGTTTTACAGAACATCAAGCTGTACTAAACAAATCATGTTGCAACAAGATGCTGCCAAAGTACACTAGAGCAGTAATATATCAAACTAGCAATTCCCAGTCCTCCTCCTGGACAGGTTTCATTCTGATTCCCACTGTGCCCAAAGTCTTAATCATTTATTTTAGCCAAATATTGCCTTAATTGTTTTAAATACAACAGGTCCAAAGTATTTGATCATCGAAATCGTGTGTTCACGATATAAAACCCTCGGACATTTGTGAGGCCAAACAGAGTCATTCCATGAAACCTTAAATACACGATTTCGTTACTTTAAACTGCAAGACTGAATCAACTGCTTTGTCTTGCGTTTTAGATTTTACAAAGTTATAAGAAATAAGAAAAATGGTTTGATTGAAGAAAAACATGCATGGCATTATCAGACAGTTATGCCTAGGGTGTTTTTCTGGTCCTGAACACCTGTGGATGTAGCAGTATTGTGCTTGTTGCTGACCTACATTTCTTCTTTTGGACAGTGTACCTCTTATCTCAACTTTGTGGTGAGGTACAAACCTGACGAGCAGCCACTGCTCGAGCCCCACCATGATGCTTCCACTTTTACAATTAACATAGCTCTGAACAGCAAAGACACTGACTATCAGGTAATTGAGTACACAGCTGTACCTACGCAGAGCACGTGGAAAGCCAGGGTCCTTATCTAGAGTCCAAAGATGCAGGAGGAGGTGTCCTGTCAGTTCTGTCTGTCTTTTTCTTTTCTGGGAATGCCAGTCTTGGAACCTTTGCTGGTATGTTTTAGGTAAGGGCCAAAGCCGTCATGGCTGCCTTGCTTTCAGCTTGAATGCTGCATGTCTCCTTTTGCATTATGCTGCTGTTGTCTCTCTTTGCAGGCTCAATTTGAACTGGCGTTTGTAGTTAGGTATAAACCAGATGAACAGCCATTTTTAAAGCCTCATCACGATGCGTCCACTTTTACTATAAATATTGCTCTGAACCAAGTTGGGATTGATTACGAGGTGAGTTTGAAGCTCTGTGGTCGCCATGAGTCCATTTATCCTTTTCAAGCCCATATTCCCACAGCGAACAAGGCCATCTCGCAGAATTCCTGTGCGAAGAATTGACGCGGTTTGCTCTGTGCGATATGGGCATAGGAGCTATGAATTTTTAGATATAATTAAGAAAATAACACAAGAATAGGATTGGTGTACGCAACTGGAAAAAATAGAAAAGTTATTTACTGAAGATTCTAAACCAAGGTGACCTGGATAGGTCTAACTACATTGGCTGCAGCATGTTTTATTAATACGTTATTGTCTGTGCTGTTTATATATCACATTCACTACCTTAGTAAATGCTTTGGAACTCCTGTGCTTCAATAGATAAATTCTGAGAAACATTAATGATATTAGTTCAGGTGGGTTGCTGTGTCAGCATGTGTAGGCTGCAAAGGACCAAGTAATAGGTTTATTCCATGCTGAAAAGAGAACACATTTCGGCTGAGGAGCCTTCTGCAGGTGTCAAGACACCTGAAGAAGGTTTCAAGACTTCAGGTGACACCTAAAGAAGGCTCCACGGCTGAAAGGTTTGTGTTTTCTTTCTTCTCTTTTCAGCATGGAATAAACCTATTACTTGTTCCATTAATGATATAAGCAATGCATCTAATATTTGCACTATACAGATTTTTTCTCTCTCAGCATTTCATCTTGTCCTGCTTTGCACGTTGGGTAAATGAGGAATAAAACAAGCCTTATATTCTAAGACGTGGTGTTCTTATGTGTTCTTTAGTAATACCCTGCATCAACTGCAAAGAAGAAAAAATAAGGCTTCAGTGGGTTACTGCACATGTTTTTTATCTTTAGAGAGTAGAGTCTGAATTCAGCTGTAAAGTAATTGGTTAGGAGATGTTTTTTCGTCTTGCCCTAGCCTTGCAACAACTTTTAAAGCAAAAGTGGTTTGCAATGTTTAGCATGCTTTAACATGAAAGAGAAACAATGAAACTACATGATATGTGAAAATAGGGATAATTGAGCCGACAGTACTTTTTAATGACGTTCAAAACGAAACTCGGATAGCTTTTTATGACCGTCACATTGGCACCAGCAGGCAGTTTCCACTGAGTTTATATCCACTCTCTCGGTAGTCACACCCTTAGAAAATTATGCGTTCAAGTGCTATTTTACTTCATTCTCATGACGGATAATTCAAGCCTGCTCATATTCTAATTTGTGTTTGTGGGTTTGAAATCTGTGATGGCTGTTTCTTTAACCTTGTGGGCCAGTAGCTTACTGTTACCATTTTGTTCTTTTTGCAAAGGGTGGTGGCTGCCGGTTTCTCCGATACAACTGCTCTATCCAGGCCCCACGAAAGGGGTGGGCCCTGATGCACCCAGGACGCCTCACACACTACCACGAAGGCCTGCCCACCACCAAAGGCACAAGATACATTGCAGTGTCATTTGTTGACCCTTAAATGAACAGAAATCAAGTTTATGTATTTTTTTAATTGTCTGATGTTATGTGTTTTAATGATATTGGTACAGAGTTAGATTGAGGAATAGCGATATTCTGATGTAAAGAAACCAGATTACTAGAAACTGCTCTCTCGAGGAGATGGGGAGGGACAGGCCACTTGTTTGACCTCCATTCCACAAAACGGGTCAGACAACTGAGTGAGGCAATGTGCTATATCAGATTCCATTAAGAGACAGTACATAAAATACTAGTAAACCAATGAATATCTCTCGATCTTTTCAGGTTGAGGCTGTGGAAAAATAGTCTGCAGTCCTTAAATAAGAGCTGTCTGCCAAAAAGTTTCAATATCATTTATATATGCTAACACCATATAAAGCCTTAAAACAGATTTACCAAAAAATTCAATTTTTAAAGCAGTGTACATGTTTACATGGATTTTACTTTTGTTTACTGTCGCAACTCTATTGATGAATGAAATCTGAATTCTATATGTAAAAAAACGGATTAATTTGATGACTGCCAAAATGAAATATTCAGAACTGTTAAATGTAACTCATTGGTTTCTGGAAATTATGCCCTTCTGTATTGTGTTAAACGTGTATTATTTTTAGACCAACCACACATTATTATCATGAATTTAACATATTTTAACCATCTGGACTTGGAGAAAGTGTTAAGAAAGTAAAATGTTAGCTTTATGTGTATTAATATATACAACATCACATTCTTCTGGAGTGAAAAGATGACATTTACTGTAAGACAAACTTCTTAATTTTTTAATTTTAAAAACAAGGTACTGCCCTTCCTTTTTTTTAAAAAAAGGTGCAAATATAAATTTGTTTTAACTACTGATCAAAGGTTAATTTGCAAATCCCTGCCATTGTTGTGTAACATGCGCTGAATTGAACAAACGATTGTTTTGAAAGTGCTCTTAATTTATTTTTGGGGAAAAGGAAGCGTGTTCATTTTATACGTCTTAACAATACTGGAAATTGGATTACACAAGTAATATGAGAACTATGCAGCATTTGACTTAATGACTTTCTGGAGCCACATGTTAATAAACAATAATATCAATAATCAGTATTCAAGGAAACAGTAAATCACAAATTGCTGGCCATTTATACAATACCTGTGATGCATAGTGTTGTGTTGTATGTCACATCACAAATATGATACATTGAATTTATCAGACCTATTGTTAAAATTTTGGATTTTGCTGATTCATTTTACACTGTAACTGTAAAATCATGTGGCTTGTAAGCCTCTCATTTTGCCCTACAGCTCAGAGCAGATTGGCAGGAAAAAGGGAAATTAAAAAAGGATTCTATGAAGTTTGCAAGTGTTCTTTTTATGCATTCAATCTGTCAATAATTCAAAGTTCAAGAAGCCTTGTTGAAGAGTATAAAAACGATAGATAAACTACATGAAAACCCTCACAATTTACTAGTATTTGTCTCTGGTCAGGACGAGGATGGTAGACCTCCTAGGAAAACTAGATGGCTGTTGTGCCGGTAAAATAGTAGGTGACACTTGTCCCTCTGGAACAGAATTTTCACACCAATGCCCCTGACAGAGACATGTGTGCAGTACTGCCAGGACTGTACATAGTGGTGTTGGGGGTCCCTATAGCCTATGGACGGCTCTGCTGTAGGAGACATTACTGTGAAGTCCTGGCTACTCGATCATCTAATAAAATCCCTGAAGAACCTGTCATACAGCACTTTTCTCAGCGTACCCCATGGCACACTGGTGCACTGCTGGCTTTGTTAAAGAAACGGTAAAATTTCTATGTGGCAATTTCACCCTAGTGTAAATCGTTTTCAGCACAATGGTAATGATGCCCTTGATGAAGCCACAAAAAAGTTTTGCAAGTGGCACCTGCAGCAGAATTCTTAAATTATATGGTGGTAGGCACCAGGTTAAATACAGGGGTGTGTTAGCTCTGGTGTTCTGGTGATTTTCATTCTGGGCTTTCCATAACCTGACCTCCTTAAAGCCTCTCTTAATTCAATGGGTGAAGTAATAACTCACTTCTCCAGCTGATCTGTTATGTGGTATGGCTGTTGGCACATAATGGCTGTCACAGCACCTAGGTGAGTGCTGAACGGTTGTTTGTAAGCTGTTAGTATGAGCTTAAAAACACAATAAATTATACATCTTAAACCTTAATGGCCTGATTTTTTAGTTAAGTTTGTTTAGACATAAAACAAGAAGAACTGCCACTATTGTAGGTCATCATTCACATCTGACTCTGTCAAGACAAATTCTTAACAAGTGTCCACCTCGATTCTGCATTTAAATTTTTTTCCTTCCTCCTCACTTAAGCCGAGACTGAGTTCATAGAGTTTTTATACTGGGAGGACTTTGAACTCCCAACAGGCCATAAAGAATTAAACCTGATATAGTTAATAGCTAAATATGAGGCTGCAATCAGCACAAAATTGCACACATCGCGCTGAATTTGCAGACATGGTGTTTTTTTTTTACGATTTGAGCAAAGAAATGCATAGTTATTACAATACATACGAGGTTATAGATCAGCTCAATATAGAGGACTGTTTATTGCCGAATAAGTTCTCAATTTAAACAAGAGTAATTCATCAGAAAAATAGACGTCCCAACCCTTCATCACCAGCGCTCTTTGTCGCTTTTATTGAACGTACTAGCCTCCTTTTGGTGGCGCAGTTGATGACGTATCGGGCGTTAATGGCTGACAGGGAGTGAGAGTGAGAGACTGAAGGTGAAGGAGGCATGATACATGTGAAATTTCAGCTATAATTGGAAGGGTCCGAGGGATCTCTTTCGGACTTAAAGTAAAAAAGCGGAACCAACGAAAGAGCCGAGAAAAGTGCTTCGCTTCGCCCGCAGAGGAGTTGGTACCTCGATCGAACCAAGTATCTACGCCAGTTGTGGGAAAGTGACCCAGCCGTAACAATATAACGATCTTCTACCAGAAAGGTTATCCAGATTGGATTTTAGTTCGGCAGAGCATAACGCAAAGCCCAAAATGCAAGACCTGTGATCCACGCCTTACCCTTAAAGGTACAGTAAGAAATACAAGTTATTTCTAATGTGTATAAACGAACCACGGTATTGCATAGTTGAGTCACGTAGCTGTTTAAATAGATGTTTGATTAGTTTCATGTATACAGTAATATATAGTTAATATTCGTTAAAACCTCCACCCTGCAGAATAATTAAAGGCCTAGTGCTTTCCATAGTTTTTTAGCCACTTGCTCGGCCTTTCACGATGTTACAGTGGAATAAATGACAGCTTTTGTATTGGTTGAAACAGCAGAACCTATCGGGCACCGGTGCATATGTACAGTAACTGCTTCTATTTAACACCGCTCTCTTGGGTAACAGGTTCAGTAATTGCCTAAGTTAAAGGAAATGCTGAAATGGTTATGTTTTTGTTCACGATGATATCCTGCTGCCTTACATTGGTTTTTCTAAATTTTAAACAAATAGGAGCATCCTTAAGTCGAGGGCAAGGTGGATTCAAGCGAGGGCCTCAGATTTTTACTTTTTTTCTTTTAACGAGATCAGGGAAATGTATTGCTTGACAAGTAATTCTGATCACCTCTAAGAGTAATGTGAACTAGACGACGTTACAGCTTCTACTGTAGAGTACTGCTGTGTTAAGGAAGCAGACAAGGAATCTCTTTTATTGCAGATGATACTGTGAAATTTCACGTTAAGGTTTAAATAAACGAATCCTATTTTGATACTGTACTATTTCTATAGAATATTAGAATTTACCATAGAGCTGTATTTTGTTTTGGGGGGGGGGGTGTTTAAAGTTGAGTTGAGTACGTTTTTTAAGCTTCTTGGTTGCATTTTCTAGCTGTTATTACATGCATTTAAATTGTAAATGTTAAGTTAATTTCTATCTGTACTGTCTCTCTAGGGGGTGGTTGTGCACTGTTTATTATTTATTATGATTTTTGGTGCAGTTCTCTTTTTTAAATTCATTTTGTGAATTAATAATGGCGAAGCTGTAGTTTATTGTTTTGGGAGAATTTGCAAGGTCTTTAAAATAATCAATAAATTGATCTGGAAAAGTGCACTGTGGAATGCAGGAATATAATAAGCGCTTTTTTCCATGGTAACTAGGGAGTTTCCAGTTCTCTCTGGGCTGACTTGCCCATCGGTGACTGCTATCAGGCAATGTGGGTGAAAGGTTGCACGGGGCTGAATATTATTAGCTGTGAACTGAGGGAAGTTTAACCCTTCAAACAGCAAGCAGAGAGAGCAGGTTGTGGTCTGTACTAACAGAATATGAGTGTGTGCATCTAACCACATGAGTAGTAGATAATGATAAGCATCTATTTCAATCCTTGTCCTTGCAAGAAAAAAACATTTTGTGCATCATTAGAGGGTTGTGCTCTATAAGCAGCTTTTTATATTGTAATCTTTATCATCATCATCATCATGCTTACACTTATTAGTAGGAGGCCATGATTGGTAAAGGCCAGGACACCAACACCCCTACTAACTACTAACACCCCTACTCTTTTCAAGAAAAACCCTGGGATTTTTAATGATCACAGAGAGTCAGGACTTCGGCTTTATGTGTCATCTTTTCGTGTTTCTTTGTCTGATCTTTAGATACACATTAGCTTTGTGTGGGCTAGAAAATTAACAATGAGAAGAACATGCGGGATGTTTTGCATCTGCATTCCTTCGTATTTGGGTGTCTCAGCCATGTTTGGAGTCTTGTCCACAAAGCTGTGCCTTATGCACCAATAGTGAACAGAACCTGTGCATTCTGTAGCTTCATATTGTTTCACCAGAGATGTGTGTGGTGTGTCTGAGGAGGTGTGTCTGCAGTCACTTGCACAAGAGGGCAGACAATTGCGTGTTTATTTGACCCAGCCTAGTGCATGTCAGAGAGGCCCAGGCAAGTTATGCTGTCTGAGTGGTCCTGCCATTCTTACAGAACTTTTACCTCCCCTCTTGGCAGGAAAGAAAGTCACGAGCAGCACTTATCCTTGCTCTCCGTCTCTGTCGGGCTGCTGGATTTATACTTGGTAATGCTGCCTTGCAAGGCTAGGTTAAGAGAAGTGATGATTGGTGCGCTCAGTAGCCGTGCAGAGGCATGTGGGGCAGGCACACAGGACTGCAAAGACAGGACCGGGGTGGGGGGAAAGGCTACGGTTGATTCACCGGTTCTCTGGAAGAAGCAGAAGGCCTGACAAGGTGAGAGGCTCGTTGGTAAATGATCCTGATAATGATAAGAGTTTGTCGGGATATTTGTGTGTTTCCAAGAGTTTGCAAGATTTTGCACCAGACTCTAATAATTCAAACGCAGCTTTTAGTGCCTGGCTTGAGGTTCTGAATACAAAACTGTATAACCGTCCAACAGATGTTTAGTATAATAGTAGGTGACTTTTTGACATGCTTTGATCCACATTCTCTGCATTGTTGTTGGTTCACATATGTCACGATCAATTACTTTGTTGTAATTGATTGATTACTTTGTTGCATGCATCATACTGAGTTTCGTCTTTATCTGGTGGTGGTGGCTCTGATCCACTGTAAAGGAGAACCATGAATTTGAGTCTTGGGGAATGTCACTCACACAAAGGCTGTGTGACTGGACTCCCTGCAGCAGGAAGTGAGCTGGACATTTCCCAAGAGCCCTTTCAAGGTGACTTTCTCACAGACAGGGTGGGCCTGCAGTCCATCCCTCTGAAGAACAGTCTGGCTCTCACTATAACCGAGATGAAAGTCAGGGAAACATTTGTTTATTCATTCAGCAATAGAAAAGATTAGTTGAGACCTTTTGTTTAATGAGATTGGGGATTTTGATTATGGCCCTGCTGCACTATCAGTGCAGAGGTGCACTACTGTTGCCAAAGAACTCAGGCTTACTCTGAGTTCAAGTCAAGTAAAATCAGTTGTATGTGCACTTTACATTTATTTCTGTGTCCTTATATGGATTTAAGTATACAGAAAAAAAAATGTACTTGACATGTTTATAAAGTACTATGAAGAAATACACCCACGAATTGTTCAAATAGTATTAAGGGGTATTTTCTCTAAAAGCAACTGTCATCTTCTTTGGGGAAAAAAAGGGTTTTGAGAATCCAAGAATATTCTCATCATTAGAAACATTAATACATTTGATAAACTGTGTTGTTAACACACAAAATACTGTAAATGCTTGCTAAAATATGTTGCCACTTAATTATTTAAATTGTCTAAAGCAAATCCTTTTAAAGTACAGGAAATAACCGAATGGCACCTGAGACCCATGACAAGCTGTACCAAGAATATTCTTAAGATATTGTTCTGAATATTGTTATTTAAATTTTTCAGTTCTGTAGAACTTTTGAGCACACCAAGTATTTTGTAGTATCACCACCACACATGATACTACAAAATGGACGTTTTTAGTACGAATGTTTTACTACCTGCAGGTTAGTTATATTGTAGTATAACAGAGCTTCAGCCAAGTGATTTCTTGTCTTTAGTGAAAAGATTTAATGCCTAGTTTACCGGAGAAAATCTCATTTATGCTGAAGTTTGGGCTCTACTGTGAAATATTAGACTTTTTTGTGTCACCAGTGATCTCTGCTTATCGCCCTCTTACGACTCATAAAGAGTCATTGCCTTTATGAGAAAGAGACTATGGCAATATTACTGTATTGTATTGAAGTAGCAGTTGTTTAAATTTTAATAGTGTTACCTAAGCAACGACCGGCTTTTGTGACCTACAAATGAACTTCATCAAAGTTAACTTCATTATAATTGCATACCATGCTTGCTTGTATTTGTGAACACATTTTCCAGGAATAAAATCTAGGCTGAATCGCCTAATTTGTGTCAAGGTTATTCAGATGGCACAGATTTCTCTTTGGAAATTTAGAGAAACTTTGAACAGCTTGCATAATTAATTCTAACTCAAGGTCGGAGGCCTTAAAATTCTTCCAGTGCAAGTATCCGCTGACTAATTTCTGTTTTGTGTTAAAATTATTCTTTTAGTATTGTAAGAAATGTTTGACAGTAAAATTCCTTCCTTTTTATGAAATAATTACTCTTCCAAAATGCAGTCTGATACTGCAGTTCATCTTTAACTACTGAGTTAAGTATTCTGTTGTGTGCTCTTGGTGTATGAGACCAAGCAACTGTTTTTGGACAAGCCCTTAATCACCTTTCCTGAGATTCTACTAAAAAAACTAGATGGCAGAGTTTTAGTTATGTTAAAAAGTCAGATCCATGGAAGAGGACCAAGAGCGCAGACACAGGAATGAACCCACTTTTGGTTTCTTTGTTTTACAGCGCAATGTCTCTGATTTTCTCTCGTACCAACTCCACTGCGATCAGCAAGAAGGACAAGAGACTAATGGCGGAGGTGAATGCCTCGCCTCTCAAGCACTTCGTCACCGCCAAGAAGAAAATCAATGGCATCTTTGAGCAGCTGGGTGCCTACATCAAGGAGAGCTCGGCCTTCCTTGAAGGTAAGCATCTTCTACTGCCCATCGCGATATTCCAGTGAGGCTTCACAGGTGGCCTGAATGCCTGTTTCAGTGGTGGTCACGTGGACAGTCGTTCCTGGGGATTCACTGGGCATGCCTTGTAGAAAAGTGCACTGCACCGCAAATTAACAGGTAACAAATCAGTTCTCCCCGTTAGGATTCATGTCAAAGAGGGAGATTAGGTTCTGTGGCTCAGAAATGCAATTTAGATTTTGACACAGAATATAAATTCATGCAGTATCACAATAAAAACATGTTTATTGTAAATATTTACTATTAAATTGTACTATTTAGTTATTGCTAAGCATTGGACAACGAAAACCAATTTTTGCTTGAGTATAGCAGCAATGCATTTGTGAATAAACAGGCAAAGAAATCAATGTATAGTGGAGGCATACCTATATCTGATGGACTGCATAGCATATTGTAATTTAATGTCAAAGAAAAACTTCACAGAAAGTGACTTAGAAAAGTCAGACTACTTGTCTCATTTTCTGAAACAAGGTAATCAAACAGTTAATTTGTTAACCTAAATATTTGCATCTATGCAGTGGCCTTTTCCTTTAATTTTCATGTTTTTGCTTCATTGCTTTCAGTAAATGCATATTTCTTTTCCACTTTTTTCCCAGTGTTTTGAGTTTGAGTTGAGCATTGAGTACTCCAAAAGTAAGAATTGGGGCAATTTTAAATTGGAATGGTACTAAACCGTTTGAACTCTCCTTTTGAAGCCTGACATGCAACTCTTAACTCTGATTGCAGTTGTCCACTTTTTTTTTGTATTGTGATTTTCTTGTAAATGAATCTTTCTGCAGAGACATACAAGAATGAGGATTTGGACCCTATTGCCACAGAGGAGCAGGTGATGGAGGTGAAAGGTTATCTGTCCAAGGTTGCAGGGATCAGCGAGGTTTTGGCCAGGAGACACATGAAAGTGGCCTTTTTTGGGAGGTAAAGCACAGTGTATATTAGACAGGGCAATATTGCTGTGTTTTATTGAGATACTGTGTAGTGTTATGGCCCAGTCACCATAACCATAAAGCATAAATACATTATTCCCTTATCCTAAGAATTGTGATGGAGTGGAGAAGTGTTGAAGTAGACTGAACTGCTTTTGAGTGCATTCTGGCATTTCAGTTCACTGTCCCTCTGTTATTGTATCACTGTTTTATCTTACAAGTATGAGTTTCTGAAATAAAATTCGGATTAGGTTATTCATATGGGGGATCTCGGTTTCTCATATGGATGTAAAAACGCTTGATTACTGCCCACAGTATTTCACGTCCTGTACACTGCAATCCTGCTGCATCAAAACCTTCTGATACAGTAGATGAAACATAGAGTATCATTATAGGAGTGCACACTACACTACACAGACCGAAACCCCGAAAGAGGTGAAAACTCTCGTGACCTTTCTCTAAACGATTAAAGCCAGCTTTTATTATTTCTGTGTTTGTTTTGTCTTTGAAAAAGCTGAGTATTTTCTCATAAATGTTTCTAGAAATATTATGAGGAGATTATATTTCTGTAATATTTATAAGGAGATCCTAGCTAAAATTCATTAATAAAATGAGAAAATGCATTAAATAGCTTGGTCAGGTTCCCCCTTTTATTTTATAGTAAACGAGGAGAGTACATTCTGGAACTGGACAAATTTTTACTTGAATTTTTTGAAATTTTTAACTGAAGGCTTCTACTGCCAAGACATTCAATGTTTAAACAGGCTGTCAAAGCAATAATTTTTATCCTGGCTGTATGGATGTGCAATTCAGGTAATTTAATCTTGTCTGGTTGAATCACCCCTACCCCCACCTGCGTGACACGTCTGTGTTGCCCTCCGGACAGGACGAGCAATGGGAAGAGCTCAGTGATCAATGCGATGCTCTGGGACAAGGTCCTGCCCTCGGGCATCGGGCACACCACCAACTGCTTCCTGCGAGTGGAGGGCACCGATGGCAACGACTCCTACCTGCTGACTGAGGGCTCGGAGGAGAGGAAGAGTGTCAAAGTAAGCTACAGCAAGGGCGTCCTGTTGAGCAGTGATTCCTGCTCTCCGAGGAAGTAGTCTTTCCTCTTGTAGTCACGGACACAGGAGTGTAGCTCAACCACACAAAAATATTAATTTAAAACTAGATCAATATCTACAAAAATAGATCATCTGTATATAGTTACACTATTGTGTTATAAAAAGTGCTATAGGGAGTGAATGTAATAAATCTTATAGCCGTACCACCAGATTGATTATGAACTTGAAAAGAATTCATTTGGGAATACAGTATGGAAACTCGTTTGGTGTCTGTAATTCTCTAATTGATTATAATACAGTTATAAGTCTTTTCTTCAGTGTGTTGTAGAAAAAGGATTTATGTACATTTTTGTATAATGCTGGGATCTGAAAGCACCTTAATTACTTATACTGCTCCTCTCACCTTATCACTCATGCTCATTCCTTGGAGCAGGGAGATAGCAATACTTGTAGCCATTTTTTATTCTGTTACATCATTTCTGTCTACTTATGCTGGATCCACTTGGACCAGATCACTAGGGCACTGTCCCTGTAACTCCACCAAGTTAAACTGAGAGCTATTGTAGGCATAGCTGTTGTTTCTCTTTATACTCATTGCTGGAACAAACATCCAGATTAACTTCCTAAATCCCAATTCAGATTAGGTGTTCAAATTGCTACACTGCAAAAGGAAGGCCTAAGTATAGAAACTAAAAATGGGATTGATGTCATGGGGTGTAGAATATCCCTTTATCATACAGTGTATGCTGTGAAAAGAACTGCTGTCGTTAAACTGTTCTGAAGCATATGCGTCCAGTTCTGCTGCTGAAAAAGTTAAACTGGACCTTTTTGTTTCACCAAGAACAATCTTAGCTATGTATTGCTTGCAGAACCTGAGGTCAGGGTGTGGGAAACTCATCACTTGTCTCGGGTGGAGTTTGGGTCCTATAAACTCATTGCTGGTATGGGATGGGGTGCTGGTGTTCAGTGGACAGTGGACAGTGGACAGCAGGTTCTCTTACCCATTTTAGTTAAAAAGCAAATGATACCTTTCAGACATTTTCTGAAGGGCATCACGTATATTTACAGGCATTACCCACTCTTTTAACAAGGGGAACACTCTTCCCCCTCATTGTGAACCTGATTAAGTGCATGCACTGTCCTTAATTAAATTTAGTTCTTATGTAGACCAGGATCCAAAATTAAATCTTTCTTAGATGAAGGAGTCTGTTTGGGTTAGTGAATCATTTAAGCATTATACTGAAATTACCATTGGCGGAAATTTGACTTTAAGACCCGTGTTCTGAAATTTGAAACTGAATTTGTGAGGTTTTAAAAAATCAGTTTATTCAGATTTTTGAACATGCTTTAATGATACAATGGGCAGTTATTGAATGTGTTCCCTGTATTGCCAGTCCAGCTGTTTTGCTGTGTAGCTGTGTAGCATTACAGGGGTGAGGGCTATTCCCACATTTAAGAGAATGTTTAATAAAGAAAACTGTTTGATACATCCGCTGTATTGTCTGGAATACAGTCTCTGGCTCCAGGAATAAAAAGTCGACCACAGGGTTTTCTCTTCTGCCAAATACCTGAGTGCTAATAGCTTGCCCTGTGGCTGTCCTCCTAACTGGAGCTGCGGATGAGGTATGACAGGGCCTGTGCACTGTCTGCCACAAATTCTTTGGGCCATTTCCAGAGCTCAGAGTCTCAGTACGTTGTGTCTAGATGACTTGGCAGGTTGACAGCCTTTTGGATAAGTTTGACACATCAAGGAAGTAAAAACAATGGCTCATTGCATAGCCTAATTCAGCCTTTTACAGTATGTAGGCTTTTTAAATCATCTCTTTCTGCAGTTGTCTGTGGAGGTAGCGTGGGGAGCTGCTCCTGGAAGGCCAGGAGAGATGGGCAGAGGGTGCAGGTTGCACATCTGGAGCCCAGCTTCATTCTTCTGATTGCTCACCTCAAAGCCTGACCTTTTCCTGCTCCGTGTTGTCTTACCTGTACCTTGTGAGAAAACACAGCATCAGAGACATCTGTTGAAAATGGCAAGTCAGCAGTGGCTGTCTGGCTGTGCTCTGATGATGTCCTGAGTTTTGCATTCTTCACAATGCAGCCTTGAACTACTCTGTAGTTTATCAGTTAATTTGGTTAAAAAAAATGATGATGCATGTTGGTTCACTTACTTTGTATTTTGCTTCACTTATAACCCAACACTTAGTTTATATTTAAGAATGTAAATATATAGGTTTGATTTCACAATGAGCAATAACGCCCAGGCTGGTAGAAACATCATGCACAAAAAGTCCACCAAGTATAACTTAATTAAATTGATTCACACATTGGCATATGTGAATTTCAAATGGATGTCACAATCTAAGACTGAAGAAGCTGATAAAGGGAACAGGAGAACTTGGCATGGGAGCAAATAGGAGCAGTTGAATAAAATGATTAAAACCTTGACATGGTCTGAGATGGACCGTTTGTGTTAATATGTATGAATGCATGTGACCCCCTTCATAACATTTCTGGAGGGTATGTTTTACCTTTTAAGTATAAAGGGTAAGAGAACCTTCTGCCCTGTGTCTTTAAGGGACACCACCCACCTCTCAGGCCAGTGAGTTTATACAGGACACCAGCCCCACCTCAGGCCAGTGAGTTTATACAGGACACCACCCCCACCTCAGGCCAGCTAATGAGTTTGCCACACCCTGACATGGAAATACTGTACATAGCTAAGATTGTTCTAGGTAAAACCAAAAGGGTCAGTTCAACCTTTTCAGCAGTATATTTGGAAACATATGCCTCAAAACAGTGTAACGAAGACGGTTATTTCACAGCACATTGAGAAAAGAAGAAAGGGACGTCCTAGCCCCATGGCATGAATGTTTGTGTTTAAGGAATCTGATTTAAAAATAAGAAGGTTTTGAAGTGGCAGGTTTGCACGCCCCTGATCGGAGTGCCCAGTGAGTGAGTGCCTGTCTTCTCTCTGCTTGCCTGTCAGACGGTGAACCAGCTGGCTCATGCCCTCCACCAGGACGAACACCTGGACGCGGGCAGTCTGGTGTGTGTCATGTGGCCCAAGGCCAAGTGTGCCCTGCTGCGTGATGACCTGGTGCTCGTGGACAGGTAGGGCCTTGTTGCTCAGAAGCGGCAATGTTGCCATTTCTGAGCATCATTTGAAAAATCTGTTTGTTTTATGCACACTGAAAGTTACATAGAAAAGCATTCGTGTAGCTGGTGTGCGTTTTTTTTTTCCACCTGGATTGCCTTCAGTTTCGGTTCAGTCTAGTTGCTTAGCCTGTGTTTGCTGTGTGCTGGGCCTGATGCTCTATTCTCTCATCCCAAATGCATGTTTCCAGCCCTGGGATTGATGTCACCACCGAGCTGGACAGCTGGATTGACAAGTTCTGCCTGGACGCCGATGTGTTTGTGTTGGTGGCCAATTCCGAGTCGACACTGATGCAGACGGTGAGAGGGACATGTGGGATCTAATACAAACAGATTGTGACGCTGGAAAAAGATGGAAGATAAAAACGTCCTGTTTTTATTTCCCAATATTAAATCCCTGAGGTACAGTGATTATGATAAGGCTAACTATAGTCTGCTGATGTCAAAGAGAAATCAGATTGATAAATGGCATAACGTTTATTAGTCAGCCAAAGAAAGAGCTGCTGACACTGAGAATATATAGTCTAAGAGATTACTTCATAGAATTATATAACAAAAATGAACATTAGACAGATTTTCTAAATGTTGTTCCACTGACCTTATCTGGTACTCTGCTGATGTATTATTACTCTCTCCACCTTACACCACTATGTTTCAATTCCACCTTAAAGCCTTTCTTCTTTGGTCTAACTTTAGGAAAAGCAGTTTTTCCACAAAGTGAACGAGCGCCTTTCCCGACCAAATATCTTCATACTGAATAACCGCTGGGACGCCTCGGCCTCTGAGCCCGAGTACATGGAGGAGGTGAGGAGAAGGCAGCTGATGACGTCGGTGCTCACACTGTGCCTGCCATTAAGGCACATTTAAACTTCTTTCTACCTACAAGCCATATTGTTTTCTAACTAATTCTGCATGTCCTGTGCTAAGTTATATGCGAGACAGATAACTTTTGCAAGATTAGAGGAACTGTAGAATTATAGGCCGTTCATGTGTACTTTGTATTTGATTGGTTTTCTTGTGAAAATATCGTCAGGGGTCCAAAACCAGAGATGAGGCAATCAGATTTGAGCTGATCAAAGAAGGTTTCGTTTCTGAAGCCTGTGTCACTGGGCTGTGGTTTTCAGGGCCTGGGGGTAGGATGAGTGAGATGATCAGGCCAGGAGGTGGGGGCGAGTTCAGTCTCTCCGCGCTGTCGTGTAGGTACGCCATCAGCACATGGACCGCTGCACCAGCTTCCTGGTGGATGAGCTGGCCGTGGTGGACCGTGCTCAGGCCAGCGACCGCATCTTCTTCGTGTCAGCCAAGGAGGTCCTGCAGGCCCGTATCCAGAAGGCCCAGGGAATGCCAGAAGGAGGTAGATTGTTCAGTGCCTCGCTGTGTGGTGTCATAAATCACTTGGGTGGAAACCTCTATGTCAAATTGGATCAGAACTTTGCATGCTTGAAGTAACGATTTGGAAAGGCCTACTTGGACATTCTTAAATCATTAGTTCTGTTCATGTTAGGCTTGCTTTTCCACCAGCAGGTGAGGCAGACACCTTTGTAATGGGGGGAGGGGGGAACGCAAATCCATTTGCATTTGCCTTGTAATGTAATAATATGATATTGGTGATGACTAATCACACTGTGTTTTACATTGTTTAATAGGAGGAGCTCTAGCTGAAGGATTTCAAGCAAGAATGTTTGAGTTTCAGAACTTTGAGAGGCGGTTTGAAGTAAGCGAGCACTGTCGTTTCCTGACGTTGATAGCGTCTGAAACGCCACTGCCGTGCAGTTTCTCAGAGGACGGTTTCGGCTTGCTCTTTTGAAGGAGTGCATCTCCCAGTCTGCAGTGAAGACCAAGTTTGAGCAACACACAGTGAGGGCCAAGCAGATATCGGAAACCCTGCGGCAGATCATGGATTCAGTTCACATCGCTGCACAAGAGCAAAGGTGGGCATGTTCCCCATCGTACTGCATCACTTACTGCATTGACTTTAATTTTCTAAAAGAATGTTTACTGGAAGAACAATTTATTTTTCGACAGGGAGTGTCATTAAGGTACAAGGTAGCTTTTAAGTAGTTTGTTGAAATGATTTGAAGGCTTTTCAAGTGACGTGACCAATGAGTCTTGCTGTCTTTGTGGTTTTAGGGTTCACTGCATGGAGACCAGAGAAGAGAGACAGGACAGGTTGGAGTTCATTGATAAGCAGCTGGATTTGCTGACCCTGGACTGTAAGAGTAAGATTAAGCAGATCACGGAGGAGGTGGAGAGGCAGGTAGGATATCTAAGTAGCCTTCTAAGATATACATATCCTCTACATGAGATAAAAGATTAGCCACTTTATCTGTTTATAACTATAACTATAATCTGTTCCATGCTCCTATTTCAGTTAATAATATTTATTTCTGTTTTGCTTAAAGGTGTCCAACGCGATGGCTGAAGAGATTCGGCGTCTGTATGTGTTGGTGGACGATTTCCACATGGATTTTCACCCTTCCCAAGTGGTTCTTAAGGTTTATAAGAATGTGAGTGCCCTGTGTTGCCCCACTGTTGTTCTACTCCAGTGATTGTTAGCAGTGCATTTTATATCACGTATTGCTGGAGAATTAAAAGAGCGTCTGATCATGTGAGAAAATGAAACTTGACATCTTTAAATAGTGTAACCAATGCTTTTGTTTGACAGTATCCTCTGATTGCTTTGGTGATAAGAGAACTGTTGCACTTGTGACTGTACATCATCTCATCTTTGTTCCGTCTACAGATTTAAAGTCACAAAGAAAATGTAGCAGTGCTCCAGATGAGATGTTTTTGCATATGAAGATATCATTTTCTCACGCATTTCTTCATTTGCGCGCATTTACTTTTACATTTTTTTTTTTTAAATGGACCTTTTCGTACTGTAATTTTAGGATCGCATTGGAAAATTAACTGTTATCTTCACCCAACTCATGTAAAACAGTATTGTGCCAGAAATGTGGGGTTTTAAAATCTTCAGTATTCTGCGTCAGAATGGAAAGAAGGTTAAGATTAAAATGTGACGTCTCCCACTGGCCTTGAAAATAATAGCACGACTTATAGTGGGGCTTTTGTTTGGAGTTTTGTTGGGGGAGTTCTTCAAAAATGTTGAAAGTGAGTGCAGTGTGTTTTACCCTCTCCTCTTGGCCTGTCCCAGGAGCTCCACAAACACATTGAGGAGGTCCTGGGAAGGAATATGTCAGAGAGGTGCTCCAATGCCATCACCACTGCCCTACAGACCACCCAGACGGAGATGATTGGTCAGTCCCACACTCGGCCTTGCTGGCTCTCCTCTCTTCATTACAGTGAAATCATATCTTCCATTAAAGCATATTAGATTCTGTTAATGCATTGTAGGTTATCATTTTTTAAATGAAGACCTTCAGTACATGGTGGTTTATGTTGTCTTGCATGTATTACGAAGAAATGACTTGTGTATTTTTTGTAGTGGAAAATAAAAATGCTACCGCAAAAGTAAAATGTTAAATTTAGGTTCCATGGGGTATTCAGAGCTTCTTGCCAATTGAAGTGATTAATGCAAATTAGATTTTCAAGGTTGCTACGTAGTTAAACTTGTTAAGGTTTACGACTCCAGATTTCACTGGTTTGAATCTAGGCCGTGTTACCAGCCAAGCGCCTCAAGAGGCAGTGCACATCTGCCAGGGCTTCACCAGGATAGGGTTGGGATTAGTGGACCAGTAAGCTGCCAGGCACATGTTGTCCTGATATGAAGTCAGTGAGCACTGGGCTCAGGACTGGCCTGCCCTGTTTGGCCCTGTGGATCTTACAGTGTGTCAAATGACCAATAATTCTGTAAGTGGGTGTGTTGTAGGAGCGTGTTCGGTACAATTCAGTTCAAGTTTTATCATTATCTGGGGGAGATTAGTTTTACAGCACAGTCCAACACAACAAGGAAGACAAACTTTACCAACAGAAAAGATAGTACAGGAGCATTACAGGAGATAAGAGAGTTATAGAATTTACAACTCGTTCTCTTGTAAATATCACTTGATTAGTAGTTGAAAGTCAGGTCTTTACATTATGGGCGAGTCAGATTTTTAACAAAATTAAGCTCGGATTTACAGAAGTAACTCTGCTGTTTTCTGCCCTGCTCTGACAGAGGGCTTGAAGCCCTTGCTGCCAGTCACAGTGCGGGAACAGGTGGACAAACTGGTCCCAAGGCAGTGCTTCAGCCTGAGTTACGACCTCAACTGTGACAAGCTCTGCAGTGACTTCCAGGAAGACGTTGGCTTCCACTTCTCTTTGGGTTGGACCATGCTGGTCAACCGCTTTCTGGGGCCCAAGAACACCCGCAGAGCACTCATGGGATACAACGACCAGGTAAGGCCATGCTGCTTCGCGATTCTCTGCTCAACACTTCCCATGTTTTCTCCAGTATCATGGCTTTCCTGTTAAAAAGCAACCATTTCAACATTCATCTTCATTGTGTATCTAACAGTACATCTGAGATCTCACCAGCTAAGTTTTCCTTTTTAGTCTAGAAGGAAAGAGAATCTTAACCTGGTAACAGGAACATAAAGCAGCCTAATGGGTTTAAGTCTTGAGTGTTTGTTCTGTCGTTGAGCATTTTCTGACAGAGCTATGAAGGTGGGTCGCTCAGGTGTGTGTAAAAATCTTCTCTCCTGGCTTCACAGGTGCCGCGTCCCTTGGCCATCACCCCTGTCAGCACCAGCATGCCCCCCTTTCCTCAGGGCTCCTTGACTCAGGAGGAACTCATGGTGTCAATGGTGACCGGACTGGCATCATTGACCTCCAGGACATCAATGGGCATTATTGTCGTAGGAGGAGTGGTAAGCAGTCAAATGAGTGCCAGCAACACTCTTAGTAAGTTGGAGCAGCTGTTCTTAGGATTTAGAACCTGGACTGCTCCAAGAAAATACCATCTGTTATCCAGGTTAACTGGGGGAGAAGGGAATTTACAGAGACAGGAGGCTTTCTTCAGAACTTTAACCCAGTCTCCTTTCACCTTTATCTATTAGAGCTTCTTGATTTTTAGTTTTCAGTTCCAGGCTGAACTGTGTTCAGAAGTAGTCCATACAAACCCAGTCACTGAACAGCCTTTCACGTGTCTTGAGACTGATGTTAACCTCATCGTGCGTTTCTCTGTGCCTCAGATTTGGAAAGCGGTGGGCTGGCGGCTGATCGCTCTGTCCGTGGGACTGTACGGGCTCCTGTACATCTACGAGAGGCTTACGTGGACAAACAAGGCCAAGGAACGAGCATTTAAGCGTCAGTTTGTTGACTATGCCAGCGAGAAGCTGCAGCTCATTGTCAGCTACACCGGCTCCAACTGCAGCCACCAAGTCCAGCAGTGAGTTATCTGCATTCCCTTACTATGTAATTTTCTTTAAAGAAGAAGCTCAGCAGTCTTCTCAGAAAATAAAGCCAAGAATTAAGAATTTATAGGCTTTCCACTGCACTATTTGCATTTAATCTAGTTGTTAATTGAGTTCTAACGAGTTTACTAGGCATGGCACTTTCTCATTACATATAGTCTTTTAAATCATTCTTTTTTTAGTCTAACTTGTATTTCAACCAACAGAAGATTTGCTAGGACCTGTTTAATATCCAGAATGGGCTGATAAATATTTTAAAGTCCAAAAAAGGTCTAAAATATTGCTGCATATACATCATGATACAGTAGTCTTTCCTAGATGGTAAAGGGCTGATGCTGCCCTCTAGTGGAAGAAGACTGCTTTGTAAAAAATCAATGTTAACTGGTCCAAGGATCTTATCCAGCCATTTCTTGTACTAATCCAGGGTACCAGCTGTAAGAATGGCTACAAGAGGCCATTGATTCTATCCAGCTTGCCTGGGAGTTAGCATCTAATTGATTATGCATAATGTTTTTGTTATAGAATGTACATAAGATAAAACAAGTGAGGCGCTACCAAAGAGACTATATCGATTACCTGAACGACTGTCTGTTCTCCAGCTGTGAGCAGCGCCACACTAATCGCATGTTGTTGTGCCACGTAGGGAACTGGCGGGCACGTTCGCCCAGCTCTGCCAGCAAGTAGACGTGACTCGCCAGAATCTTGAAGATGAGATCAAAGAGATGAACGCGAAGATCGAGCTGCTGGACTCCCTGCAGAGCAAGGCCAAGCTGCTGCGGTAAGGCCTGCGCACGAGCTCAGCCAGACGGGCTCTCACTGGGCCCTCTGCTTCGACTGACGGCCTCTACTGTGAAGCTATATGATGCTTTTTTCAGAGAGGGGTGCCCTGGTCCCATACTGTGATTTTTTTGTTAATAATAACAACAGTAATTGCTTACACTTATATAGTGCTTTTCTAGACACTCCACTCAAAGCACTTTACAAGTAATGGGGACTCCCCTCCACCGCCCCCACCTGGATGATGTGACAGCAGCCATAGTGCGCCAGTACGCTCACCACACACCAGATATCAGTGTGGAGGAGAACAGAGTGATGAAGCCAGTTCAGAGATTATTAGGAGGCCATGATTGGTAAACGGCAGGAGAAAATTTGGCCAGGACACCAGAGTAACACTCCTACATTTTAAAGAAGTGCCATGGGATTTTTAATGACTACAGAGAGTCAGGACCTTGGTTTTACGTTTTATCAGAAGGACAGCCCCCTTTTTTACAGTATAGTGTCCCCATCGCTATACTGGGGCATTAGGACCCACACAGACCACAGGGTGAGCGCCCCCTATTGGTCCCATTTAGGTACTGTCCAGACTCAGACCTGCTTAGCTTCAGTGGGTTGCCAGTTGCGAGTTGCAGGTTGATACAGCTGCTGATGTTCTACTTTGTTAATAGCTAATTATCTCAGTGATCAACAATACATCCTGATCACTTGCTGATGGTTGCTTAGAGTAAAGTTTTTAAAACCTTCAGGATTCAGCCCATCATTACTAGAATTTAATAATTCTCCTCTTTTTGTTTTTGCGGTTCTCTATAAAAATCTGCAGTCATTTGCAATAATATTGTTGAGACATAATCTGTTGAGCATTTAATCTCTTTATAATAGTATCTTAATGTTTGTATTTGTTTTTGCTATCCTGGATATTTAATTACAAAAAGAAAACTGAAGCACATATGACCGTCACATTTTCTGAAATCCTTTTGAAAGCGGCGGATTCAGTATTGTTTAAATATTTTTAAGCCATGAACAGCTTGGCTATTCTTTTTACTAAGCAATCTTTAAAGCAAAGTGGCCCAGATTGTCACTGACACATTTTGTCAATAATTTAATTGGGTGTTAGTTTTTAGAATTGAATTCTTGAGTGAAATGGAGAGATAGTGGTTAAAATGCTGCTTTACGGCTCCTACATCCTTGGTTTGATTCTGGTTTGTAGTGTCTTTTGTGTGAAGTTTGTATGTTCTCCCCATATTCACTTGAGTTTTCTTTACGTGCTCCAGTTTCTCATCAAATCATACTGGTTAGGGTTAACTGGTGTCTCTAAATTGTCAGTGTGCTTGTGTGTGTGCCCTGCAATGGACTGGTGTCCTTTCTAAGGTGTAGCCGTGCTGGGAGAATGGTTGAATGTTATTCAGGTCTTGGCAGTAACAGCAGTTGTACCTGTCTTGGTGTGAATGACTTGGATTCCTTGATCCTGTCTTAACCTCCTAAGTGTTGTTTTACTTACCATTCTTTTTGGGATTTCAGGAACAAAGCAGGCTGGCTGGACAGCGAGTTGAACATGTTCACCCAGCAGTACCTGCAGCAGGGTCGATAGAGCCAAGTGAGAGAGAGAGCCCAGAGAGATTCGACTGGAATAGCTAGGCTTTGTACCAAAATCTTCGTAAAATGGGCCAGGAACCTTCACACTGGCCAGAAGGTGGACTGCAAATGATTCACTTTCTAGCTTGGACAATTTATGAGATTCGTCTGGTCATTCATTTTTGGCATTTGATATTTTTGTTTCATGCTTTTATAAGTTGATAAGTAAGTAATATCAATTACATGTGTTGCCATTGGAGAGAGATATTTCTTAAGTAACTAGTTTGTTTGCTGGGTCTTTTAAGTATTGTTTGTAATTTATAATTAAACTGCCTTTTTAAGTATTGTAGGTGCCACCTTGTGGATAAAGATAACTTAAAAGCACTAGATTATCCTATACAGCCATGCATATTTCGAGTCTAATGTTTGGTTTCGGAAGTAATATTTGTGTTTGTTATATGTCTGCACAGTTTGGCTGAACTCAGTCCTGCTAAAAGAGTGCATGTCTTGACTGTACATAATTAATTTAATGTCAGGCCTAATGGTTGCAAAGCACCATGCTTTTGAAAAGTCTGATCATTTTTGTAGAATGTGCCTACAAGTCCCAGGTCTTTAGCTGTAAAAATATATTTACAACCTGTGTGGAAACTACGATGTAATATTATCATAATTGTTTTCCATTTATATCTGATTTATTGAACTTGAAATGCAAACAAGTGTCTCCCCTCTACATCCCTTCTGTTCCACAGTGGAGTCCGAGCCTCTTTGTTTATGCAGTCGCCAAGTGAAGAAAAACAATGTTCTCATTCTGCCTCACTTCACTACACAGAAAAAGAGAAAAGCTTATTTCAGTCTGCATTAAAATAGCAAATGAATTGGTGTACCTAATAGGAGCCAAGACAATAATTCAAGAGAGTAATATTTAAAAGACAGCTGCAGGAAAGGACATTAATAAAAACAAGATTACTCAGACCTTTTTGACTTTTGCATAGGATGCACTTAAGCAAACGTAAAATATTCTTTATTTCACAATGATATTTCAAATATGTTGGTTAAGGTACATGATACATTTTTATAGTGATAGTTTAATTTTAGCTTTTGCACATCAGAGATCACAGAAAACAGGCTTAAACAGAATAAAAAAGAAGATATAGGTGGGACTTCTAAATTTTCCTGTAGTGCTGATGAGCAGTGCAGTAAATCGTGTCCACGAAGAAAGGATTTGTGCTTTATTAAAGAAGTCTCTGAAATTGTTTTTATGTGGAATTGTAAAAGAAAAAAGTTAAATATGAAGAAAAGTAACACTAATTTACGGCTGTAGGAAGACAAGTTGTATTTTTACTTCGTGTTGAGGGTGCTTAGTTTTACCAGTACATTCACTGAACTAGCTCTGATGAATGGAATCGCATTGTGTGATGTGATATCCTTGATGCTGGTCTGAGAGAATTATCTCAAGGGATTTATCTTTTGTGAACTGCTTTCAGTTTTAAAAGCAAGGAAATGTATGCACCTGGAGGTATTGAGAGGAGGAACTGGGAAATGTTTGAAATATGGTAGCTCTTAAGATTTGTAGAACACTTGACAAAGGTATCGGCACAATTCTGGCTCTTTTTAAAATACTCCGAACGCTGTATCAATTTCTACATTTAGCATAAGTTTTTTTTTCAGTCAGAGAGACGGATCCCAAGAAGACACTCAAGCAGGTGTCTTTATTTCTTTATATTTTCTTTCATTTGACACTGGAGTGTGGTTGGTGCCAACTGATTTGAGTGACTCCGAAGAAAGCTTCAGGAGCAAAAAATGCACTTTATGTTTTGCTGCTTGATTTAAACAATTTCCTTGTAATTGTATCTTATTTTATGTTTTTTTTGTATTCTTGTATCCGCTGCCACATTCTTTTTCGAGTGACCAAGCTAGGTAAAGTAAATTATTTACTACTTAAGGAGTGTTAAGGTACAGTGTGGTCTTTCTTATGGTAGATGTGCATGCAGTGGCTGTAGTACTCCTTTGCAGTTCTAATTGTAAAAGGAACGTCTAATAAAAATAAGCACGATTACTTTGTATGTGTTCTTCAGTCCTTGTTGATCATCGTGTCGGGATAAGACTTCTCTGCTTTCAGCTATGGGTGATTGCTCTTTTGTGAGCTCAGGGGAAAGTACCTTTCAGTGGTGGGTGAAAAAGCCACTTGCCCCTCAAGTAGAAAATAACTACAGCTGTGCTTTCATCAATGAACAGCACTGCATTTGTTTTGTCCTCATCAAGGTACATTTTTCAAATCGATTCCAATGCAACCCTGGTCCTCTCAGCTAGAAAATTTAAATGGATTTTTTTTAAACCATGTATTTTATTTCTTTTTATTCAGTCTTATCTCCCATCAATCTCAATTATTTGAAGTTTTCTTTATTAGAAACATGCAAAAGAATCTGTGTTTTCTTAAGGTGATTTTCCATTTCTGCAACACTGCAGAAGCTAAGACCATAGTTCAGATTGGAATAGAGTAATGTTGTGAAACTCTTCATTATCCATCCCTTAACAGTCTTCTAAGTGATTTATCTAGAGCCCAGAGAGAGGCCAGCAAGCCCTTGAGACCATGTGGCCTCGATCTCCAGTCCTTCTTGCAGAGGCAAATAGCAAACATGAAAAGCAAGGGGTGATCTCCAACTTCCAGAAAATAATTCTTTATTTCCTAATTCCTTCTTTCCAAAAAGATTCGTATCATTCAGACAACAGTCTGAATCAATGCAGTACTTCTGTCAACGCAAAGCTGTTTCAGCACCAATTGATATCAAGGATAATTTTAGCATGAAAATATGAGACTGTTTTCTCTTTAATCAATAATTACCACTTGTAATTAACCAGAAGTAATTACAAATGCAGTTAAACCATTACTATTAGATTAATTTCTCACATTCAAAATTCCAGTCAATTTGCAACTCAGAGATGTGGTGTGTTTTAGGAAATAGAGTAGGGTTAGAACAATCAATCTTGATAAAAGTTATAAGGTTAAAGATTTGTATTGTTGAACCAATGTTGGGTTTCGTCTCTTTTGTCCAAATGGTATCTGTTTTGTTATTTTGGGAATAAGGAATTCTTTTGTGACCATTTGCGTTTGAGTGTCTCTCCTTGCTTTTGGTTTATGTGATACAAATGGAACGTGGCACCTTTTTATTTTCAAATTGTATCGGACTGTGGATGAGAAGACCACCAGACCAAAGACTTTTCTGTATCTGTATGCAGGTTTGGTAGCAAATGACCAACCAAAACCTTACCAGATTTTGTACCTTTTTTTTACCCAGAACACTATCCTAGAACTTGTATTTATGGTGATGCAGGATCAAGTAGGCCTGGCTTCAGGTAGGTGACACCACAATCAGCTGGTTCTTGCTTGGTTGATAAGTTCTGTGCCAGAGGGACTTCGTGCTCAATCCTTAGCTCAGGGTCCATGTTTTAGTAAATGTGGCTTTTAGAGATTAAGCCCCCTTTCCTTTGGCACCAACATTAGGCTTTGAGGAGATCTTTTGGTCAGTAGTCTTGGGTATTCATCAAATTCATGCCCCTAAGTCACACTCTTTAATATTTACTTTCTTCTCTGATCCAGCGTAGGTAATTAAATATGATGGTTAATGAAATTTAGCCTCCAGTCTGCCAACCTTCCCAATATTTTTTGAACGTATTTGTGAATTAATATTCTCTGCTGTACCTTATGATAATGAGTCCTAACACATGACACCTGTCATGGGCTGTAAATTATAATATAATACTTAATTAAAGCAAAAGTAATTAAAGGGATTTTAATTAGAAACAGGAAAAGGATGCCAAAGCAGAAAAATGTAGAACTGTTTTTTATTAAAGAATACTTTTTTGATTGAGTTGCTTAATGGAAAAATTAATCTTATTTCAATGAAGCATTTGTACATTTTATGGGCAAAGTTAGGCAATAGAGTCAGGGTTAAATGAAGTACTTAAATGAACATCTCACAAAGTTTATGAAACTTGCACTTTTTCTTTGGTGATTTAAAAATGCTAAACCCAGCACATCATGAATAATAACCGGATTATAAACTGTGCCCTAAATGTTTCTCCTGAGATAAAGTGACTGTCTTGATTTTAATCATGTTATTAGAATTTCCTGGTTGCGAGTTGTAAGAACACCTTAAGCTAAAAATGATGACAAAAAGTATTGAGGACATTTGCATACTGCAATATATGATGTTGCAAAGCAATTCTGGTTCTACAGAATGGCATCTTCCTTTAAGGGGACATAACTAGCAAGGAGGACACCCCAAAAGTGAAGAACAAAACAAGAAGTAACCTGTAGTGGTTGGATGCATTTTCTTTATGGATGATGAATGGTCTTTTAAATAATTATATACAGAACACACTGGGCAAAAACTGGCACTGCTACAGTTGTTTTTGTGCTGCCAATTCTCTGCCAGCTCTAGGAGGTGCTGACCCACAATCCCTCTTTGAAAACGTGTTGTGGTCTGTTGGGTGGTGCCACCCCTGGTTGAATTGTTACAGCTGCAAAAACAAAAATAGCGTTGCTTCGTAATACAATTAATTAATCTAACCCCATTTACAGGATGAGTCAGATGATCCAATCGATCAGAATGCCTTCCTGCTAGTTAATTTCCAATTCTCTGTGATGCGATTCTTAAGATTGTTTGGGCGAGCAAGAGGAGGATAGTTTGTGCGAGAGGAATTTCAGCCAATAACAAGCCGTCGTGCTTTGTACTGAAAATCTGAGAATCAGCCCTGACCTTTTCGGTAGTTTCCTATAGTCCTTGGCCTAATTAGTGTACTTTTCCTTGGAACCCGTTGCTTAACAGAAAAATAAGTCAGAGGCTTGAATGGTTTTTGCTTAGCTCAAATGCTCATCTAATCGTTTTTCTGTAGTTTTTTTTTTAATTGAACTGTGTGTCAAAGCACATCATGGCGGATCACCATTTATCACCAGAGAAGGAAAAAAATGTTTTGCAGCCTGCCATAACCCTAATTATCGTGCTGCCCATTACCTGAAATGCTGCCATTTATAACTGTGATGTTTTACTGTTCAAGCAGTAATTAAGTCAGTAACGAACTGCAGACCGCTGGGCCTTACCCTTCTCCCCGAGCTCATTTGCATGTTAATTATCATTAGTGTTAAGGGAAACAAGTCCTAAACAGCTTAATTAGTAGCTTAATCATTTTTTACATGAAATTTTCTCCCTCTTTTAATACTTTTTTGGCCGCAGGAATTTATTAAGTCAGATTATCGTAGGGTACCTTAGTTGCAGTTGTCGCTTGAAGCTCAGGGGTTGGAATTACTAAAGGAAGTCATGTTTCTAAAAGTGGCTAGAATAGTTTTCTTTCTCTTCCTCCATATATATGTACAGTACATGTAAGCCTATATTTTGAGTTACTTCTGTGGTTATAAGTAGAAGACAATACTGATAACTTCACCTTCATATTTAAGTAAAGAAAGACCAGACAACTGAACTTCAAACTATTGATTAAGCAATATGATGGAGTTCTGTTATTGAATTAACCTGGAAACTTGATTTGGAAGATCTGTGAAAACTTAACTACGTTATCTTAAAATTAGAATTGCAATTGACAAAATGTACTCATCTATTTGCAGTCAGGTCAGTTGCTAGATTAAAGTATTGTAATACACGCGCATGTTACCAGAGTCAGTGTAGATAACGCGAGTGAAGACATTAAGCTCTCTACCATACGTGTTTTCATATACTAAACATCAGTGTGGATAAGAAAACGTTGAATAACGATACCGTTGATCAAGCTGTTATATTAAAAAATCTTTGCATTTTTATGCAGTTTGCTATAGTCTTTAGTCCTTTAATTTTTGGGGTGGACGCACGCTTTCTCTTCATGTATAGTTATATCAGTCCCAAGAAACGCGTTTTTTAATATGTGGTTACAGACATCCTACTCGACCGAAAACATTTGACAAACGAATGCCATGTTTTCTTTCACCAAAAGAGGGCGACAAAACACCGTCTCTGTGGGACTACTGACCTTCAAAGCGTTTTAAAAACGCGGTGTAACCGACGTTTTTCAGCTTTGCCAGCTGGTCTCGTCTGGTATTGAACTTTCTAGTACTGCTTTCAGTGGCTTGTACTTTATTTGCTGAGAAAAATCCTATTTATAATTCAGCACTGCCGAAAACACAAAGCAGAACTTTTTAAGGAAGGAGGCAGAACAAAAGGTGTTTTAAAAATAAAAGTAGCAGGTTTAGACTAGGACTGCGTCAGTGTTTATCTGACCATGGCAGTGAACCCTTACAGTGCGGCTTGTGGAGACTTTACAGGAATCTTTGCGGCCTAACAGTTATGTTTTCTCAAGAAGCCTAACAAAATTTCAGAAAAGGAGAATGAAACTCCTTCACAAATGTAGTATTACTGCAGGTGCCAATGCACAGTAGTAAATAGTTCCCTTCATAGCCTTGATGAATTTACAAAAGCATTCTACAGATTCTGCTGGTCAATACCATACTTACCACTCTGACAGGTGGCATACTGCTTACTTTAATCAGTTTTTATAATTCATGTTATAAATATATATAAAGCATAGGTGATCATTCCTGGTCTCTGAAAAAGACAGCCCTCCAGATCCACTTAAAATATCCGTTTTCAGAGACACGGTGTGAAATTTGAAATATGGAATTTTGTACACACTTTTTGCACAGTTTAGTAAGTTAAATACTCAATTAACTCTGCAGTCCTTGAGAGCTACCGGATGTTGGCATTTTCATTTCAGACAATCCCCAAAGTGCTCATTTTGAACAAATCGTCAGCTTCAGTGGTTTTTCTAAGTGTTTAGAAGCTGACAATTTTGGAACGAAACCTGCTGGACTCTGGCTCTCTAGAGCCAATAACCAATTTATCTGTGTATCTCTTTGCCAATTTAAGATACAAGCAACGTGTTCAGGCTGTTGAGCTTTCAAAATAATAGAATGTACCAATTATAAACGATGCAGTAAAAAGCACTCAAGTATCAGGGATATAATTAAATACAAACAAATCAAAAAGTGAATGCCTTTTTCTAGGGCAAAAAACAAGAAAAATCACTCTCAAAATTGCAACAAAGATGATGATGCTCCCAGGTAACACTTTTTTATGGGATGTTTTTATTCTCTGTGGTCTGTGGACAAGACTGCAGCAGATCTATGCAAAGGGACTGAGCTCCGACAGTTTCAGACACTACTCTTTGCCCTTAACTCATCCCATTTGAAAATATCCAGGTTATTGCAAATGTTCCCAAACTTCCTGGAGATTACAAACTGGGCGTTAACCAACACTAGCTTTGCTCTCCTACATATTAAAGCAGGGGCTGTCTCTATCACATCAATAACTCTGCACATCAATGACACCGACAGATTTTTCAGTCACCCTTGATGTCCATTGACTGCCAGGGGAAATCTTCAATTCACATTAAAAAACACTATTCTAACTAGATCTCATTTCCTATAGGGGACACACTCAAATATATTCCAAAAAACGTTGCACCAAGTGTATTACATACAGATGATATCCTTAATTATTGCCGTTGTCCTAGAAATAGAGGTAGTCTAAAGCTGTTTTAGCTTTATAGTATGGAATGTGAATAGTATATCTATTATAAGAAAAAAAGTGCAACCTTCTAGCTGGATATTCATAAATTCAATTTATTCTATAAAATGCAGTTATCTATAAAGACAAAATTTCACATTTTTAAAAATATTTCGTGAAATTATATATTTTCTGCGTTAAATGACGACGTTCAAGGTACGCAAACGCAAGCAAATATTACTGCCAATACTGGTGTGGCTCTTATGGTTTCACAAACACCTACATTAATTTAGAGATGAATGTCTGGTAGTCGTTAGATTTCTGAAAACACGAATGAGACAATCGCTATTAAACATCCCAAAAGCACTTATAAGAAATCTGCGTTGTCCAAAGAAGTTTATATATTTTTTTCTTTGACATAATGTAAGCTAAACCACAAAACCCAGTAGTTTATTAGACAGCCAAGCTCGAGGACTTGATTAATTCCTACCCGGAGGATTTCTGAAGTCATGGGGAAAAACAAACTATTTTTCTAATTAAATAAAGGCGGCGCGAGTGGCCATTGAGGTCCCCCCAGAAGATTGTCCCATCAGGCACGAGACAGGGTGACTAATGATTTTATTTTTATCATTAAATAGAATTATAGGCTGTTACTTAAAGCTTCTGGGAGCCTAATTGAAAGATAACCATTTCTTCTTAATTTGCTTTTCGCTAGTTAAGGATTAACATTGGATTTCTGAACTGAGAAATGGAATTATACATTTTATTAAGTAAATTAAGATTTGACTTATAAGATAAAGCACCGTGATCGTCCTGCTCAGTACAAAGCTTTTGCTGTGTTTAGCGTTGTAGTGAATAACACTGTTGTTAAATTAAACACCTTTTTGCCCTTTTTCTTACACAGTAAGTACAGTACAGTTCCTACAAAGCTACAAGCTCTAAACGATCCAACACTGAAAAATACAGTAGTTTGGAAGTAGCTGTTTTAAAAATGGAGATCGGTGTTTTTTTTTAAGACATTTTAGGTGGTGTTTATTTTTAAACAATATTGTAACCTTAAGTGCAATAGGTTACGTGAATATAAGACAAACCAAATTTGGTCTGATATTTTTTAACATTACAAGAAATGGTTTTACAGTAACATCTGGAGAGAGATAAGAAAATCTACACACATTTTAATGATTAAAGAAATATATTGGCATATTCAGCCTAGCCAGTGAAGTGTATCTTTTCTACCATGTAAGGAATTTTTGTATCAATGAATTTTTTACACCTGTAAATCACTCTTAACTTTATCCTGTTAGGATGCAACAGCAAGCAAAACATAAATTCACGCAGTTACAGTGAGATAAGTTTAGTGTTTCAAGGTAAAATGTCACAGCTATGGCAAAATCCATAAACACAAACCCAGTGTCTTAATGTATCTTATCACAATATTACTGCTTTTAAAGGGGTCTCCAGTCCTGGTCCTTGATAGCACTTGTGTCTCTTTCATTCTTCAGCACCTGCTGAGGTTGGGGCTTATGTTGATGTTTTGAGGAGAACGGAAAGTCATCTCACATACTATTCATAATAAGGGATCATATGCATATCACAAATTGAGCATTTTCAGAGAGCAGACTCTTGCTGAAGCATTGGATAGAATTTGAAAAGAGAGATGAAACCAGTTACCACAAGCTGGAGCTGCTGGTTTTGTCAAACTGGCTTGAAGGTGTCCTTGGACAGAGGTAAAAAAACACTGAGTTAATGCAGACCAAAATGTGGTTAATTGTGTGCCCTGATTTCCCCCACAACTTACAACTTGCAAAAGCACACGATCTTTATGTTATGTCTTAATATTTCGATTCACAGCCTCTTGTTCTAAAATTGGGAGAAAGGCTTTAGGGCCACGATTATCTGGAGGCTTTGTCATGGTCATTCACACTGTCGCAGGAAACCTCTACTGCCTTATCATGAGAGGACCGCGTGGTTGGCTGCTGTGTGGAGGTAAGAGCTGTGTTTTCATTTGGTTCTTTTCACCAGAATCCATAGCATATCAACAATGGCAAATGGCTTATGAACCCTTTTGCAAATCAATGCCCTTTTTCTACCTTGTTACTCTGAGTAAAAGTTGTCACCTACCCTGATGTGCCTTTTAGTTAAGGAGCAGTGATGTGACATCCCTCAGTAGTGCGGTAGTTGACCAAGTACCTGGTCTGGAGTGCTCTAGTGCAATGTGGTCTCAGTCATGTGTTGAGCAGTATCCTCTTTTCTTACTCTGTCTGTACTTCTCAGTCTCTCTTTCACATACTGTATATAGTATGTCTGTGTATGTTGAAAATCCCTAAACCTTTTCAAAATCCCATTTAAAAGATTAGCCTCATTCACAGCTGTTAAGGGGAATTCTGTATGTGGACCACAGCATAGTTGCTGACAGGGATGATAAAATAGGCAATAACATCCTGTCCTGCATTCCACCTGAGAAGTATTTGTTAGGTTTGACCTTTTGTATGCTCATATGCTGTACCTGTGTCTGTGTAGCTGCTGCAAATAAAATCCTCTTAACTCAAGGAACTGTTCTTAACTCGTGTACATATAACACTCTCACTAAATGGATGGCCTGATTTTTTCTGAAGGTCGCTTGTGTTACTGCCGCTGCACAGTGCAGTATGTTACATGAAGTTGTAAAATGTGTATTTATGATGTTGATGTTTCAAGCTTATGAAAGCACTAAAGTTTGAGGTTTTAAGTATTCCCATTAATATTTTTGACTATTGTTGACTAAAATATTAATAAATTGCATCAGGACCAAACGTATTCAGTGCGAGGCAGAGAGGGATTCAAAATAAGAAAAGCATTCTTACATCGCCAACATAGCTCAGTGCCCATTCGGCCAAGGAAAAGAAAGAAAATCTCCCCGGTGACTCCATTTATAAGTAAACCAGTGAAAAGATCATTTTGGGAAATAACAGAGACACAGGGACTCAGCAGTTTTATCCCCCTGTCTGTTTGTGTATTGTGTTTCTCTAAGACAAGTAAAAAAGAAAAGCCCTTTTTATTTCAAAGTGACCGTGGTGTTAAGCCTCATAGTGTGTTCCTTCATTTTCCCCCTGAAAGATGATATGGCCGGTTTAACATCAAGCCGCAGAAAATGCAGAGTGGAAAGATGTTTAGCATTCCTGGATCCTCTCAGGTATTGCCATTAACACTCTAAATGTGTTTACTTTAACAGCAGTTCAAGGCAAATTGCCCATAATGGCTGCAGAAGGACACAAGTTGCACAGAAAGGGGGATTTGAGAGGCATCTGAGATAGGATTTTTTAGAATTTGCTACTTTGAAGTGTACAGTACCAGCTGCACGTGTTCACTTGTCAGTGGATAAAAAGCTATATGGGTAATAAAATGAATCCTGTCAATTTAATTCACGTTTATATGTGATTTGTTACATCTGTAACGGCTGGAGAAACAGTACAGATGTCAAGTTGCGCACATGAGAAAGTAATACTTTTACAGAAGCCCAGGTTGCCTCCTTCACACTCTCTTTTCAGGGGTGAGTCATAACAAAGGCTTCGTTTCTGGACACCAACAGGTGTGTGTTTCCCTTCCAGCCACTAAACCTGACATGGCCTAATTCTGAACAAATGTCACCTTTAACTTTTCTCCCGCAAAACCAAGTGCTTTTGGCAGTCAGTCCTTCACGCACAGCAGTGCAATTCACTGTGTTTACTCCGGAGTCGCAGACACACTTATGGTGTTTCAGTTTGTTTGCAGTCCAAATTAAGCCTCTTAAAAGCCCAATTGTGGTTCAGACAAGAGCGCATCCTGATGTTGTAAATATGAGATGGGTCATGTGGTTGACCACACTCCAACTGGGAACGACTGCATCGTCTATCAGCTACTGTACTCTCTCCAGTTACAGAACTAGGAAAAATCTACATAATGTTGCAGGCTACAGTAAATGATCTTCTCTTTTGTTGTAATCTTAACCTGTAGCCTAAGGAAAATATAGTTTTTGAGATGTATCAGGGTAGATATCCTAAAAAAAAGAAATGGTTCATGTTTTATTATTGATTTATATCATTAATGGAGGTTTCTCATATTTTGATTGAACCATTTTATTTCTGTTAATGATTCATATCCAATGCAGATATAGACCTAGAGCCTTTCTTTGATTTTCTGGGTCAGTCAGTTTTCTTTTATCACTTTGCAAGAGTGAGCATGTCATATGTTCTTTGATTGTCTTCTTTCCTGCTCTCTCTATAAGTACAGTATGTATTGCCATTATAAATATAATGCATACAATGTGTTCCTAAAACTGTTCAAGAAGACAGGACACTAGGAAGTTTGGTTTGGATCTGTAGGCTGCCTGAGTTGTTAACTGCCCAGATGCAGCTGTGTCAATAAATCTGGACGGTGCTCCTCTTAAATTATGAAGAAGTGCTGAGAACCACATTTCAGCATGTGACAGGATGCCAGCCCCTTGCTTTTCACTCCACACCTTGGCCTTGTTTTCAAATAGCTGTGTGACTTATCAGTTTTTAAACTGGCTAAATGTATTTTTTAAGAGTTCCATTACTTATGCAGTTCCAAACTTTTCCTGCACTCTGAGAATGTAGAGGCTGGTGGAAAGAGATCTGGGTGGCAACAGAGGGCCAATCGATCATATTATTAAAACGGTGCGCATTTCTTTAGTTGAACATAATTTCGTCATCATTGCAGTCTCAACAGAATAGTTTACAAGGCATCTGTGCACTTGTTACTCACTTTTCACATCATTATGAATGGCCTTTGCTTTCGTTGCTTGTTTCTTCATTTCTGTGGTTCTTGAGTTTGCTCTGTGAAATACAGTAGAGTAAATGCTGGGCAAGTTAATTCATAAAAAGGCAAATTCCTGGCTTAAAAACCCTTTAGTGCGAGTGTTCAAAAAATAATTATTAAAACGTAGACTGGAATTTAGAAAGATGACCAGGAAAGTAACCTTCAGCCCCCCTGAATAGGGCAATCTGGATTGCTTATGGAATAAAAAGAAAAGGAGCTGTCAGGATTTTTAGTGCCAGTTGCTGTTGTGCTGATGTCATACAGTATTGGCTACAGTGTGTGCTGGGTGGATTGTGTGTGTGGGCATAGGGGACAAAGTGCTCTTTATGTGGTGTTCTGCGCTCCAAGGCAGAAACATTGTTCAGCAGTAAAACATTCTGTAACGAAAACCACATGTTCAAAAGCAAAGAACTTACTTTACGTTTCATAGCTGAGCTGCTTCACTTTCTGGGAACAGAAGCCTTAGACTACAGCCTTGCTTTCTTGTTCATTGCTGTCTGTTTCACATGTTCTTAGGAGGAAAAAAAAGGAGAAATGAATAACAGATCTGCTGAAGCAACATTGTATGAAAACCTTTTGCTCTGTGTGTTCTGATCACTGATGAAAACTGAGATGAAACATTTTACTGGATAAAATTTCTACACATGCAAATAATAAATACATTCCATCTACAAATAATGATCTTTTGTTGACTAGAGGGTAAACTGCTTTGTCTTTAATCATCTGAGATACAAGAATGAAAACACGTGGCTGTCATGTTCCTGAACGCCGAGCGCCAAATTATATTACTGGAAACATTGACTTAAAAGCCCAACTTCAATGGCTGTCTCTTAAAAATTGTGATCCGGTTTTTCTTGATCATTTTTGCACTTGGTTTGTTAAGCAATTGAAGTGATAAACTGTGTGTCTTTCAGGAACTATTTTAAATACAAAACAGCCTAGAAAGAATTCTGTGACACAGAGAGATGAACAGCTTTTAACCACATCAATACACGCAACTGAACTTTATACACTATATCATAATTTTAACTGAACAACTAATGAAAACAGACTAACTGCTGTATTAGTATTAAATTAAATTGGTATTGCGTCATCATCACCACACCTTTGTTCGTTACAGAAGCCTAATATAATGAGAATTCCTTGTGTACATTGCTTTGATCTCTCTTGTCTGTGCCTTCATTTGGAGTCTGGAGCCACCTGTGGGAAGATGTGTCAAGGATTTTCTATCAGACAACCTCAACACATTTGATGTTTAAATAAGAGAGCAGGAGAGGGAAGGTATATTCTTGAACAGTGTTTCCTAATGTTTTTCAGACCTTTTTTGAGAATGACTGAAACTTTCTCACTGGTGTTTTGTTCCTTATGTGTGAGAAGAAGGCAAAATTTATGGTCTTTACTCAGCGGGAAACAGATGATAGTAAAATGAATGCATATGTATAAGCCGTAGCTTTAAAATGAGCCCAGAGATGTAGGAACCAAGTTCTTTAAGTTCATATTTAGCTCTCATTAGATCCCTGATCTTCTGTCTTTTTTTCCTTAGCCTGAAACATTTACAGTTTCCCTTGATGTGAAGCACTTAAAATTATGGTGATTGCATAAAACATAATACCATGTCTGGAAACAGAAACTTATACTGTGGCAAGGGACTTAGCCCTTAACCACTGTGCAAGTTTCTCAGTTCTCATATTTTGGTTGCATCTTGCCTGTGATCTAGCTGCTTGGTGTTGAAGAGAACAGTATTGCAACTCAATTTTATGGTATGATTCTTACCAGTTTAACTGTCTTTCAGTTCGCAACATAAACTATACTCCTGGCGGTGCTGGCTCGCTTCTCTTAAGCCTCCCAATTAAACCCCAGCTCTGCAGGAGGGCAACCTAATTAAAGCGACAACATGCCTGTTAGCGATGTATGGAGTCACAGTCAAATAGGTAACAAAGTTTAGATCTTTTGCCTTGAGCAGGGTATGAACCTGTGACCTTGTAGCCCTATAGTGTCTGTGTTACTGAGCAAACTGCCTGCTTTTGCTCGTGCAGGGGGCTAAACAGTTTTTAATTTCCTTTTTTCCTCCCTTTCTTCCAATGTAACAGGCCCTCAGAAGGACATCTGTTCACAGCAAGAGTTCAGAGGGGCACCTCCACCCACAGATGCCTGCAGTAAAAATGACTGCAGAGCTATTTTTAATCAATTACATTGCTTTTAAAAGTTAGTGCTGCCAGTTGAAAAGCAAGCGTGCGCTTGCAGTGTATGCACGGCGGTGCGGTTGTGTGTATTTGAGCTCGCACTATGTGTGCATGTGGGTTTGTGTGTCCCGTTGGGTTTGGACTTCAGAAAGAAAAATAATTTTGAGGCGAGGGGGATTTCTTTACATAGTTTGGGTTCCCCACTGTTGCAGCACAGACCAGTGCATTGAGTTTCTTTGTGTAAAGTGGTCCATGGTGGAGTTCTTAAAATTGAAGCCAGATTAACTGATAACTGCTACTGGAAAAACAGGGGAGTGTGTAAGTCAAGCGTAAGAAATACCAGCCTGCCAGCTGGTACTACAGTTACTTCTCCTGTGGGTTTTTGGGGCTTTGACTGGATCTGTGGCCTTTCAGCATTCAGACAGCTACTTATACACTAATACTTGACATTTTATTTAAACCTGCAGTGACAGCTGAGTAAACATCTTAAAGAGTGTGGGTGCCTTACATTAAGGTATAGTATTGTTCCCTGCATTTGTTAAATATTAGCCTACAATCACTTGAAGCGGCTACTGTCACTTATGTCCTTTTATAAACACCCAATACAAGGTGTTCATAAAGCAGTCATTTGACATTTTGTTTAAAGATATCTGCCATTTTTTTAATATCCTGAAACATTTGCAGTATTTGAAATCAAGTGCCACACTACATCAATGTGTATAAAAGGCTCTTCTGGGCTTCCCTGTTAAAGACACTTGCCTGAGTGCAGGTTGAGCTCAGTGTTCCCAGGTCTGAACCTGGATCATGTCACTAGCTGACTGTGACTGAGATCCCCAAGCGGAAGTCAAGGATAGGATAGGGTGGGGTGTCTTGGCCTTGGTGCTCTCAGCAGCACAGAGACCCTTGGATTCCATGTGCTCGCAGGAATGCAGATCAAGAGTCGCTGTGCTGTGTTTGGGAGGGAGGTGCCTCCCCTCTAATCAGAGATGGCCCTCCAGTCGGGGGCAGTGTTGCCAGTGATGTGATATAAGATTAGTGGCCTACGCTTCCTCAATCTCTCTGCAAGTAGCCGTGGACTTTGTGAATGTGAAAACCATACAATTGGCTATTCGGATTTGGATGCATAAATCAAAAATAATAAAAAAAAAAGTGTTAAAATCTTAAAAACAATCCCATGTTAGTCTTCAAGCCTTAAGATGCAATATTCATTCTGCAAAAGCTGTGTGGAAAGTAGGCCAAAACATTACCAGTTTTTAAAACATAATACATATATTCACCTATTCGCCCGAATAGTACGTGATTGAGGGGTTTAAGGGCATCCATCATTCATTTTAGCTCTTACAGAAAAGAAGCATTTCCATAGTGACTCACAATGCTTCCTGTATGACAAGAACCTCTCATTACTCGATGCACATGCGGTAGAAATACTTTTCCCTATACATATTTACAAGTTAACATAATGAAGATCTTAAAACTGCCCTATATTGTAATAAGTTGAACAAATAGGCCATGGTAGCTTCAGTCATTTGTGTGTGCTTTCAAACATGCATGTGCAATATATTTATCTAATAACTCCATGAGATGTAATTGTTGAACAAGTGCTGTTTAGAGTCAGAAGTCAGGATGGATGGTCATTCCAGAACTACTGACAAAATGCGTTCCCTTTGGAATATTTACATTTTTGTCTTTTATTGAATTTAGCCAATATATTATTAAATTTGGGGACGCTGGGGTTGGCAGCAACTGGAACTGGTTAGAAAAAAAGGCAGGAAAGGACGAAAGCAATTAGAAATCGGCCACTAAAAGTGGAATGGGAGCACTGATATTCTAGCTGTCGAGAAAGGATATTTTATTTTCATTTCTTTGTCCACCACCTGCCAATATGTGAATGCACTCAGAAGCAGATTTATTTTAATTTTAAATTTTAAGATCAACCAGGCTTGGAGTGCTGCAAAACAGAGAAATGATTCCAGATGTGGTTTTTAATATAATAAATAATATTTTAATTTCAAATGGAGCTTTTCATCCCATTTGAAATAAGCTCTGAATGGAATAATTTGCAAAAGTATATAGGGCACTGTAGAGAAGGTGTGTTTCAGTTTAAGGCCATAGTATACCTTTGTTTTATTTTATCTTCATCTTTCATTGTTGAATTGTTTTCAGTCAGAGAATATTCTACTTGTTTCATTTCTAAATAGAAAGTCTATGTAGAAGTATTTCAGTTGAGTGAACCTGACCTTCACTGTGGATAGAAAGAGTAGCAACAGTAATAATCAATTTCAAAGCCTCTGTTATCCAGAGCTTGAAAGACAGTCCCTTAACATTGGTTCTTCAGACAAGACATAGAAGCGAAGGCTTAACACAACTGCTTATTTGGTTTCTAGTAGCCCAATGATCCAAGCCTATTTCCTAAAGGATCCCATGGAGACAGTTACAGTTAAAGCTAAGGAATATGCTTCATACTCTATACATAACTTCTGTCTAAAGAAGTGTCTCCTGTTTTCTGAGCTTATTTTCCATCTGTGTTAGCCCTTGTGTCATTGCCTAGCTTGAAGAAGACCCCTGATTTGACTGTGTTATTGAGCTTCAAGATCACGAATACCTGAATCAAAGCTCCATTTGATCTTCTCTGTTCTAAGCAAGACATGTTCAGTTCCCCTATCCTAAATATGACTTCCATTCAGATTGGGATTTAGTTTGCTTGCATGGATAGGAGCAATATATGTTATATTAGGTGGTAGCTAAAACTTAATACAATATTCCATATAAAGTCTTACTACTCCAATGTGTAAGTTTAGCATCCTTTGCCTTGATCTCTACTATTAATTATATAACCAAACATGTTTCAGTAGCATCGGTCCTTTAGGCTGCTAAGATATTCTTGGCCTAGTGTTTTTTAACTTGTGTTCCTGGTAGTATGTCCAAGAATGCAGCTGGAATCCTGGGTCTGACTAGATAATCAAGTGTAACTAGTAGTATTGTCACTCTGGGTTGCACACTGAATTGGTTAATAGTTGCAACAAACCTTCTGCTAGCAAGCCCATTTCACAACATAGCCCCTGTGGAAACAAACCTGCATGTAACAGAGTTAGTTTTCATTACTGGAGACACTTTTGAGTAGAGTCAAAATGGCACAAACCCTGTTTTTTTTATGGAAATAAATGTAGTGCTCATTCTGTTTCAAGACTGATAATACTATTGTCAGCCTGAAAAGTACACTTCAAAATCTTGCTTACTCTTTTGCTCAAAGTAATTACATTGCTAAATTTATTGGCTGAAAAAAATAGACTTAAACAACTCTTCCTTTTGATTGTGGACTGTGGGATATATACAGTATGCTGATCTATCTATGCAGCAAAATTCAAAATGGGAGTTTCTCATTTTTTGCGTCTTTGTTCTCCTGGTTTTTATGAGCCATTGCTGTTTGAAAGAATGGCAGAATTTTTCATGGAATCCCAACATGCTATCAGTTGTTTTGCATTACCTTTAAAAATGGAGGATTTTACAGACATGTTTGTAATCACATAATTATCATAGAAGCTCCAGTCGTGAACTGGCCTGTAGATGCTAAAGCAGTTTGTTGCAAACTGATTGTTAGGTAGTGCAGCTCTGCTAAGCAGCTGTGTCCCCTCTTCTGGATCAAAACTCAAACCTACTTTCATGTTTCGCTGGATCTCTAAAGGCTACAGAAGTGACCTTATATCATCATCTTGTTTCAACGGTGTGAGTGATTTTTCTCTTGATGCTTTTGAATGCACTGATTCTAAACTAAAGTGCCTTCAGAGGATTTTTATGAATGTTTCATTTATCGACTCTTAAAAATGAGAAGTCACTTGTCTAAATATCCTTTTTAAACTTACAGGGGGATATGCCTGTCATTAGGTACCAATTCTTGACTTGTACCAATCTTGGGCATTATCATAAGCAGTTTCCCCAAAATTAAATCCTGTGTTGTGTCTTCTTTCTGGCCTTGATAGACCCTGAAGCCCTGAGCCCTTTCCTTCTCAGTTTTTACCTTTCTGCTTGGCAGTGACATACCTCCAGCCACTCTCTGTCCAATATAAACACCAAGAGATCTTCAGTGTTATTGCTCCCTCCACCCTCCCAACCCCCCTCCATCTCAGCTCAGCATCCATACTCTGAATCGCCTATCCCCAATCTAATTTATGGAATATTTTCAAGGTAACCGTATATGTCGGCAGCGACGATAACATCTCCAGGCCCCCATGACAGACAGGAACTCGGCAGCGCACAGTTAATAACATCAACTCCTCAAGAACCCCTGCGCTGGCAGGGGCAGAGGGAGAGAGTGAGTAAGAAAGACCAGTGTGCGGGGGTAATTGGGACCATGTGAGCTTCCCCAGAAGAGGATTAGAAGAGAAACGGAACTCTCCCAGCCTGCAGATCACTTTCAATTAGATGCGCCCAAGGCAAGCAGGAGGGACTTGGTGAAAGATTGGAACAAGAAGAGGGGTGAACTGTGTTTCCATCGCTCTGCCCTGGCCCGACTGGCTGGGGTCATGTTTAAGTGGTGTTAATGGAAGGCAACGAGCTGCACTGCTCACCATTCCAACGTAAATCAAACTGATGGCATGTGAATAGGAGAAATTGTGTGTAAGGCCAGAAATGTCACTTACTGTACATTCAGCATAGGAGACCCTGTTTGTTTCAGGGGGAGGCTGGGATCTTATGGATACTCCTTCACGTCGGAGTGACTCCACGTGTTGGCATTCTGTGTAATCTATGATGGCACGCAGGCCTTTCCAGCTTTCTTTGTCAATTTTATCCTAAGCAAATGTGAATCCGACACTTTCCCTAATGTGTCCATGTTCCCTTTCATTACATATGTGAGCTGTTTCTGTTGCTTTGTGCATGACACTGATGAAAATGTTACAATGAATGTCAGTTGCTGCTTTAGAAACAACAGAGGTGCACCTTGGTATGTAAACCAACTGTACATAAACTGCACTAGTTAATGACTTTAAAAAAAAAAAAACTTGCTATCACATATTTCTCCTGCAGACAGACAATGTTGTGATGACAAGGAACAACAACATGTAGTCCATGCATCCAACTTGAAACTCCGGCTGCTGTTAAGATGCTTTGCTTCGGACCAAACAAGGAATTTAAAGGGGGATTAAAATCCAACCTGTAATGTATGACTGTGATTCAATTATGGAAGGTGTTTTGGAATAGTTACTCCAAAATGGAGGATCGTTCCTACTCTACTGATGGCTATAGACGTGACATGTTGGCATTTGCACCATTCTGTCATAATGGTAGTTAGAAAAATTTGTGCAGTGAATTGCAACTCCAAATCATGACTAACAAGCTGTTCTAACCGGTTTTACAGATGATTACCCAACAGAGATGCACTCACCAGGTACAGTACGATAAGTGCCATGTTTGTTCATTAAAAGTTTATAATTGGTTATCACCATTGGCTAGAATCACTTAATCTTCCACTTGAAGAGACAGGTGCTAGGCGAAAGTTTAGCATTGCCACTAAGATATTTTATTTGCTTTCCTCCTGACATTAATCAGTGTTGCGTGCTCACAACAAATAGGACAAATTAAATCATGTTTGGCTTTGGAAGTCTTTCATGCCAACAGATGCACAGTTATAGTGTCTGACAAGAATGATTGATACAAGTGGAACACTCCTGTGGATGTTGTAAACAGAGCCCTACAAAGAATCACTTCATCCTCCAAACCAATCTTGTAGGCATCTTTGTTCAGGGCACTGTGAGGACCCCTTTGGTGTGGTGATTTTTATTGGCCAGCGATCATTTTTAGGGCAGTGTTTATTTTTGTAATCTTGATGTTTTTTTCTTGTTCCTTCCAAAATGATAGAAATCTTACTGTTTTCTTTTAGGCATCATTTAGTGTAACTGCGTGTTTGCAATTTGGGTTGCACAGTCTATGCTTATCAGGATTATGTATTAAAACCTGAAATGTCAGATGCAGATTTCTCTTAAAATTAGGGTACCTAATTTTCAAAAGAGGCAATCAGAAGAATGTGTAAGTCCTCACAGAACGGAGAGCAACCAGAAACCTGATTTTGCTTCTTTATTAACATTTCAATTACAAAATCTAGTTGAATCTCTGACAACGTTTGTCTCCCCTGTTCTTTTACTTACTAATCCATTTCACCCTTTTTGGCATTCAGAGTAAAATTGTTTTCTTTTTGTTTTCCATTTCAGCAACTCAACTAGTTTTCTTTGCCACAAGATTTTAATTTCTTCTGGTACATTTGTGAAGCATTTTAAATGTTTTCAATTGTAGCTTTGGCTTCAATCTCTTTATGTAGCTCCTAGCTACTGTCTGGACTGTATACAAAGCCTCATTTTCCTCTTTCTGATGCAGGCTCATGTGCAGAAGGTAGTACTTCAGGTGCATTTGAAATACCTTGCAGCTTGGTAGATTTCCATTGCATTTTTAATTGCCCTCTCTTCTTTTTCCATTTCCATTTAACTCAATTGAAGCCAATAGCAGATCTATTGTTTCTCATATGTTATTTTTTTTTATTCTGACAACGAAGTGGTATAGTGGCTAATGCTCATAAAGGAAGAAACCTGTTCATATTTAGTGTTTGAAAATGCAAAGCCATATGAGGTATTAATTCAATCTGTATGCATGGACAGAAGTATTCAATGTATTTACTTTTTAAATACGTAATAAAATATCGTTATAGGAAAATGGGCCTAATTATTAATGTTACTGTTCATGGGCATTCGTAATGTCGACATTTTCTCCCTCAATAACGGACAGAAATGAAGGTATCAAGGGTTGGAAATCCTGATACATTTCAACAACTGTGGTGACGTCAGGATTTGTATTAGCAGGGGTCATTTTTCAATATGAAATGTCAAAGACAATGTGTTTGGGCATATTTTTTGTACCCTGTTGGAGTCCAAATGAGAGCTGTTGTTTGGAACTGTGAGCAGACCAGGTTAAGGGCCTTATTCACTGCCTGCCCCAGTGAGGTAATTATGTGTTTTTGTTTAGAGTCTCTTGACTCCCTCCCTCTGTCTCTCTTTCTCCTCTCTCTCTCTTCCAGAACTCTGTTCTTCACAACAGCAGGCCCCCTCTGGGAAGAGGTGCCCGAGAAGCTGACTAGGCCATACATCTCTGTCAAAATCTCTATGAATAAATTAACCTTTTAAAGATTAGTGCTCTCTAATACCGCAGGGTTTTTTAAACAGAACAAACACTGAAAAATGTTTTGTCAAAGCCTCTCTAAAGTTGTTGTCAGCTGTGCAGCAGAAACTTTAAAAGATGCGATGTCCGCTTTTGCAAAGGTCTGGCTTTGTCAGGCTGCCTAGCATTGTTGCTGATCACATTGTACCTTGGAAAGTGCTGGTACTATTACAGCAGGAAAGGTGCTTTTTCAGGGGGGGGGGAAGACATTATTTATTCCAAAGAATGCTGAATATAAAGGATTTCCAGAAGCTAGTTCGGATACATGCTCTGAGTACATACTTTTACTATGTCAGATGTCAGAGGTCAATGATAACTTCCTATGAAAAATAATTATAGACTCGGACTGTACCATAATCCTTAATATGTAGTACAGCGCCATAGCTGCTAACCTGTCCTCGAAATAAAATCCTTTAAACTAATTTTTAGTTTCAATTCATTAACTGTGCAATTCAGTTTTTATAAAAATTTAATTTAATTGGACGCCTTTTCCCACTGCTTTTAAAAACTAGAGGAGTTTAATGAACAGAAATGTATATACAGCAACAACATTGTAGCTGTGAAAATATGGAAGAAGGGGATGCACATTTATTTTGATTAAGCATAAACAGGAGGTGAGGAAATACACACATACGGGTGAGTAATTGCCAGACAATGGCAGTTTTTGTGTATCCGTGCAAGAGAAAGCATCAGATGTTATGGATAATTATAAATTTTCAGTTGCACCAGTTTATATAGTTTCCTACAATATGATTCAACATAACGCTGGGACATTCTCCAATTTTATAAACACCGTAATTCCTGTGGCTCCTTCTGGAAAATCCTCTTGGGATGAAATATCCCCCCAAAGTGGAGAGTTTGGGTTTGTAGTGGCTGAGGACATTATTCAGACGGAGAACACGATCTGGAATTGATCCAGCACCTCTAGGCCTTGAAATGAATATTTGAATAAAGCTCAGATTATGGCCCTCAAAGGGTCATCGCATCTACTTGTAAACTGTTTTTAGTTTACTTATTTCTTTTTCAATGCAATTTTAAAAATGCTAGCATCTCAATTAAATAGTTACTGAACACACAAATCTCATCATCCAGGCAAGCAAGTTGGTTCATGCACTGTTTTATGAGTGTAAATAATTAACTTAGGTGTATTCAGCAAAGTATTGTGTTTCATTTATTTTGTTTGTTACATTATCTAGCCATACATATGTCGATGTATGTGTAACTGTGTGGACTTGGAATCTTCAAGCTTTTCTTAAAATAAAGCACTTCCATGTTGGTAACTGAACTAAGAATATCCACCTTCATTTTGAAGTAAGTAATTATAAAGAACAGGTCTTAAGTCCCAATTCCTGCATGAAAAACAAACGATTCAATGTTACACTGAAAGAATATGATGTACTTTCTTTGCCACTGGTATAGAGTTACACTAACAGGGCAAGTGAAGGAGTCTCTTGGACTTCCTGTCTCATAAACTCTGTGCCAGTACAGGCAGTCAAGTTTCGTTTTTCCTCTTTGTCACATTTTTGGTTTTCAAAAAGGTAGAAGTGGGACTTCTCAATAATAAGAATCTTGAACGTCCCGTTTTCAACATGCTTGGTCAAGCTTGTTTCCATTTAACTAACTGGTAAGCGGGTCTGTGAAGAGGTAAGCAGGGTTGTGAGTAACTGTGTGACAGTTTAAAATATGTGGCTGTGTGCGAAACTCCTTTTCAGGGCTTGAAGAAGCCCTGCCACCTTTGACAAGAAAAAACTCCTTCAAAAACTTGCTAACTACAGAAGACGATGACCGCCAGTGCAAAGTGTTGTTGGAATACGTGCAGATGTTCTGATTGGCCTCAGTTTTTTGTATTGCTGCCCCCGTTTTGCAGGTCCCAGTAAACAGCTGGGGTTGTAAACAGTCCCAGTAAATAGAAAAACAGGGTGAGGCCCATTTTTATCCTAATGGAAGAGCAGGTGACCAGAGAGGGCAGTGCAGAAGAGCAGCGTTTGTACAGGCGAGGGAACAGAAAGTGTTGTTCTGGAATGTTTTATGCATAAGCAGAAACTTTATATTTTACCATATATACTGTATATTTTTTGTGGCTAGCTGCTTTTGCACACGGTTGGGTTTTTTTTTAAATTTAAATTAGATCAAGACGTTATCAGGTCATTTGCCAAAAGAAACAACCAAAGAAACAAGCAAATGTCATATATTTTAAAACCTGGAACCCCTGTATCACAACATCAGAGCACCTTAAATACTAAAGACAGAAGGCGGGTATTCTATAATATAATTCCATGCATTAAATGGCATCTATTTTAGCTGACATTCACTACATTTAATACATCTTTTTAAAAGAAATGACAATTAATTTTTTGACTGTAGTTATTCATTGTTTTTCATTATTATTGTTAAACTGGCCTTTCAGAAGCCTCTGAGGGTACTCCACTAAAAGAAAAAGGAGGAGTGTTCTCACTTAGTCTCTACCAAATATAATCATCTTTCTCCATGGTTAAAGTTCAGATGCCTGTTGACTTCCAGAGGGGAAATCTGTTCGATTTGGGCTGCCCTAGAGACCAGCGTGCCCTGGCAATGAAATCAGTTCTGGGTCACACTGTGGAAGCCGTGGAAGGAGAAATTTCTTCTTCTTCCAGTAGGTGGCGCCATAACCCATGGCATCCACACCAGCTCCCTATCGCCCTCTCTGCCTTGCCTGTCCATTGCACACACCCAAGCAGCACTGAGCATATGGAAATGCTTGATTTGATATAGTGTCGTTTTACATTGCAAAAATGAGTGTATGTATTTTTTTTTGTTTCAAACCCACAGAGCGAGAAATGTGATCTGGGGTTACTACCAGTGTTTAAAATAAAAAGCAGACTTCTTATTAAACCATTATCTGCCAATACAAGGGGATTGGAGATGGGGGTCGAGTGAAGTATTGTAAACCATAAGGTATTCCTCATCCTCTGTCCTCATATCACTGGTCTGAATTAGATTAAATAAAACAGGGCTCTATTTCTATCCTGCACTCCCATCCTTTAAAGGAGAACTGCAGTCCCAATTTCTCCGACCGGTTATTAAATCTTGTCAACAAAATAATTAATTGGCAGTATTGCAAAAAGTTCCAAATTCCAAATTAAGCGCAATATCGTGCACTTTCTGACAGTAATGGAAAGTCGCCATGTTGTCAAAAATCATTGTGATGTGAACCAGCTCTTCCTGCTCACTAGTTACTGTAATGACGAATGTAATGTGATGTACAAGGTTGTGCAGCAGACATCACTGCAGAAATATTCCAATGTGATCTGCATGCAGAGTTAACAAGTAAGTAGTATTTGCTGGCAAAACCGTCTTGAAATTGAGAGCAATATTTCTATTGGCTTAAAAGAGACGTATTCACAAGCCTGCTTGTGTACAGTGTAATAGGGCTGCTTCACCTCACCGGAATATTTGTAGCCTCATTCTGAATCTCAGAATATGACGCTGCACATACAGTACTGCGCATACAGCAATTTTTGTTTTCAATTTTGTGATGTCTATTGGACGTGTTACTGCGTACATTTTACTTTCATTTTAGTTTGAAATGCAGTCATCAATGCTGATTCCTTTAATCCCAAAATACAGTATAAAAATAACATTGCAGTTCCCCTTGAACAGACTCATTAGATTCCACTACTGCACAGGCCCATAGGGAAAGTGGACTCAACCTGGGAAATCCAAAAGTTGTCAGAAATAATCTCAGTAATATTCAGTCACTTTTGTGAACACACAAAAGTCTGGAACAGGGATGCTCTTGGATTTGATCCCTTACAGGAGTTGACCAAGTAGCACACATTTTCAAAAGGGGATCAAAAGGTGTTTTTTTCTTTCTTGTGAGGGTTATCACAATGCTGTTCTTCCCCCTAGAAAAGTGATGTTTTATTTTCTTTTTCACAAAAGTAAAGAATTTTTTTATGAGATTGTTCTAACACGTTTTTAAAGTGAATAGATTACAGATAGGTTTAAAAAAAAATCAAGTTGGTAGATTGGCAACTTGAAAAAAACTGATAAATTTGAAGAACTGTCAGAATGATCTGTTAAGCATTAAATAAAAATGAAATAATGGTTTCTGGGAATTTCATACATTTAATAGTATGTATTACTTGAACAGTTCATATAGGTTTTTTGTAGACGTAGGTATTGGTATACTGTATCTGAAAATGTTATTTTATTAGGTAAAAACTGTTTTTTTTTTAAACTGTTATTTACAAATGATGTTTCTAATAAGTGTATAGACCATTTATTTTAGGGCTCAAGTTCAATTAAAGATTCATTGTGCAGTAAACCAATATGTCTGACAATATTGTCTATACATGTATATTCACCAGACGGAGACCACATCTCCCAGCTTGGTGTTTCTGAAGAGAATGCAGCACTTTATAATTAAACTTTGTCATGCTTTTTCTAACTGTACCCTGTGGAAAAAGCACTGACCAATGACACTCCTGCCCTTGTTATATTTTTTCTTGTTTATTATTTCCTATATTTAACAGCTGTCTGTCTTAGTCCGCTGGATTGATACACAGAACTCTTTGACACATTTTCCCCTGCGTCTAACAAGATAAATGCGTCTGACTGTGGAAGCCGCAGTGTTTCTGTGCAAAACTTGAAATTTTGACAGAGAGGGAAATCTATTTGTTAAGGCATTAATAGATTAATTTGATTAAAATGTTTATGCAGGCCAGCTTCACCAGCTAAAAATACCTGACAAAGAACTCTATTCATATTGTCCGCAGTACATCACACTGGTTCTGTTTCACAGAAAAAACACGTGTTCTATTACTTTTCCTAATGCAAAGGTATTAAAAATTACCAGTCGTATATTAAATTCTGGATTCAGGGAAAACCTCACAAGGGGACAAGTGCAGAGAGCTGGAACACACAAAGATAATTTAACAGCTTTGTTATGACATATAAGACAAAAGCACCATTGACTACTAGTAGAGTAACTGTTTATTTTCTTAAGAAAAAAAGGATTGGGTTCTTTCTAGTCTTAAGAGCTTAATGTCGCCCCTTTGAGTTTGACACACTGAACTATTTCACTGTTATGTCACTGATAAAATATATGAAGGATTTTATAGGCTTTGGTTTACACTGAATGGGCCATATAAATCTGATAAACCTGGAATATCTCGGCTTTTAAATGAAAAAGACTTTCAATATCACCAACAGCGTAAAGAAAAACTCTAGGCAGGCAAGCATGACAGCTCAGTTGTTAAGTTCAATTCAATCATTTTTTTTTGTCTAAAGTTATTTTGCAGTAATTCCTCACCTGAATATCCTGTGTGTTTTGACATGTCCCTCTGTCTTGAGCAATATGGAGAATGTTAAGTTGTCAGATTTTGACAAGTGTTGGGAGGAGATGCACACGGCTTTTTTTCACCCCTGCCTGGGTAGGAACAGGGCGCAAGAGAGAGGAGTCCAGACCTGATTGGGATCATCCTGGGCAGGACACTGTTATTATACCCAAGCAGTCTGACCAATGTTTTTTTATAAAAACAGATACCTCTCCAGGTTTTTGCAGTTAAACTTTGGTCTTGATTTGGACTTTTCTGGTTAAATATAAAGGATTCAATTTAAACAAATCTCCTGTTTCCACTGTAAGGGACTGTTGAATAGGAAGCAAAAGGGGCCAAACCAGAGATGAGACTGCTGTGAGATGGGCACAGAGGTATGTTGTTATGATGTAGACCATCAAAAACTGAAAATAATCGTGCCAGTTGCAATTTCCTGAAATGCACTGAGATTTTTACCGAGCAAGGCTAGGAAATGTGCAGAGCCTTCGATGGGAAGTCCTGTACACCCTGGATGTCTTTGCTGCAGCTGGTGACTTCACTCCTGAAAATCCAGCCAAACACTCACTGACTCTGGCTGTTAGCTACTGTGCTTCCTTCTCAGGAGGCTGAGGCAGGGCTGTAGCAAAACAAAAAGAAAACAAGTCCAGCCATTTTACTAACACAGTAGAAGTTAAAACTCCTACACTTAGCTGGAAGTATAGATTACTTGTTTTATTGAGGGAGCATTTGGCTTTGTGATCCAGAAATCTGGCTGTTTATTTCTCGCCTTGGCCTTATATAATAAAACATTTTTTGCATATTGTTTTATAAAATAAGAGAGGAAGAATGTTCTTCACTACTTCATCTCCATGGTAGAAATTGTAATCAGTAGAGCGAATATGAAGAGTCAAACTAGGCAAGAAAACCAATGCAGAGGTGTGGTACAAAACCCATTTACCTATTCATAAATATTTACAAATACCATTTTAAAATGTTTATTTTCTATTGCCACATTCTGCAGTGCTTAGTCCACCTGACACTCCTTACCAGTTACTGCCTCATGCATTTCTAGGTAAGGGAGCAGGATCTGTAGCTTTCCTTGTAGAAAACAAGGCCAAGATCACTTTTAACAAAATAAATGGACCTGTCTCGGTACAGCAAAGCAGTTTCTCAGTTTTGCCATGATGTAGCTAGTGAGACACAAGTGCTACACAAAAACGACAAATGTTCGCTGCTTCCTTCACCTCCAAGTTGGGGTCGGTTTCCTAATCTTTGGCTTGTTGAGACCTCAAACGGCTGTCACCTTGCTTGTCACGCTCTGCTGCCCACAGCCGATTGGCTAGAGGCAGATTTATTTCTGCCTGTCACAGCCAATAGCGTGCCAGCGTCGCTCATGCCACTGTTTAGTTACAGTGACAAACATGCTGATTAGAGAGGCCGCGTGATTGATGGTTATTTGGTGAAGAGTAACAGAGTTTTTATCGGGTCATAATAGGAGTGACACTGAACAGCTGCTCAGAGCTGCAATTGTGGAGTACTGCCTCCATAGGTCATATTTGAAAGGTCAGGAGTTAACAAACAATTTTTTTCTGTCCTACAATTTATAGGAAAAAGGCTTGTTTTGATTCATATTGGTAGATATGCTGTCATCGTGTTACTAAGTTAAATTGCTTGGTCCCATCTTCATTTAAGTGGAGCTATGAAACCAAGCACTAGGCCACACATTACACCTATTTCTGCTTCTTTGTGGTTTTAAAAATGTGGGTAATAAATGATGAGAAGAGCAGTTGTAGCTTTGATATCCTCCACTCCAGGCCAGAAGCCAGGAACATGCCTGAAACACATTGTGTTTAACTAAGCCCAGGTAGACTGCACCAGTTGCTACTGGGTGCTGAGCCAGTTCCAGTTCATGCATTGACAGCTCATCTGAAAATATCCACTTGTGTGGCAAATCTACAATTTAAGATCAGGTGTTAGCTTTTAAGGAGGCCATGAAAAACCATGGATGTGCTCAAGTCTGTGGAATGAAATATTTAAGGCAAGAACTTTCTAATTCATGTCTGAAATTTTTTGCAAGCCTTTGTACCTGAATGAACCTCACCAAATCGAGTTATAATTTTCTGCCTCAGTTGAAACATATTCTGCAGGGTAGGTTCACCTTTAGCTTTAGAAGTAGTTGCTGCATCATTTAATTAATAATGTGTGTTTTGCTCAACATAGTTTTGTCTGTTTATTTATTTAATAAGGGCAGTGGTGAATTAAATGGAAGTCTCCTCTCTGGAGGCTCTGTAGATGAAATCAGCAGAGACATTCGTTACAACAGGACCCGATGTAAATATTCATGCTTATGTCACAAATATCACAACAATGCAACTTTTGTCAATCACCTATTAGATAAAGGCTTTGGTTTTTGTCTTCTACAGTAGGATGCTGTTGTGAAACAGATGTTCATATTCTTTTTTATATTATATTCAAACAGCTACTTGGTTGTGTTACTGAAGTACTTGAGGCAGGGTCCTGTGACGTTTCAGGTAAAGGTCTCTCTCTCCATATGATTTTACAGGCTACCTCACTGGGAGTTGCTTGAAATTGGACTCTGACAGTGGGGAGTTCAGTAGTAGCCCAAGGCAGTGAATAATTTCTCCTGTATTTAAAATACTGGCATGCGGAGAGCAGGCTTAACATGTTACAGGTTAAGTAATGAGTAATCTACAATGGCTTCTTCTGTATATCCTCCATTTATTCTCATGGTTAACTGAACATTGGCAGGACAGGGCTGGATGTTGTGGGTTCTGGGCAGGTTAGTCTGCTGTGCGCTCCGGTTTTAAAGGTGAATCTCATAACTGTGGTTTCTGCTGACTGATCAAATGTCAGGCTTCATCTTTTATTGATGTGAAAGTGAATGGTGTTGGAGGACTAGCTTGTTTTGTCAGAGTTGCCTCACTGTGTTGCATTTCTGCAATATGTTGTTCATCCTGTCTTCGTAATGAATTTCTTTATTTTGTTTTCAAAGCAGTTCTTTCCATTTTACGGGTCTTTACCTTAACATTTAATTTCATTTTCTGCTCTTGCAGTATTGTTTCAGCAGAAATGATCTTTCCACTCTGATGTTCCAGAAGCTTTACAATACAGTACCTTTAACTGCATGGGGCTACATTTGTCAGGAAAGGGCTGACCTTTTAAAGGTTTGTTTTGTACAGTTTGCATGGTATACAGGTTCCCTTGGTAATAGCAGAGTACATGGATGGTGAAGTGACTTATACTTTACGATAATACTGCTCAAAGTGTGGGATGCCATCACATGTAAATGCATGATGAAAACATGGTATAGTCATGGCACATCTAAGTCTTGGTTTACCATGGCAAGCTCTCGCATGAGCGTCAAAGCCCCATAGCAGAGCTCCTCCATTGTTTTTTAGGTTAAGCAACTTGTTGTGAAGGCTGAGTCCCCTGAGTGACTTTCTTGGGTAAATCTATTACCAGCGTGTTATTAATCTGAAGCTGCCCCCTCTGGCACTTTTTTTTCCCTTTCCCCGACTCTCTCCCTCTCTGGTTTTTCTATTTATTGGGTCCTCAGCTTCCTGAACTCTGAATTCACGCTGCTGTTACACTCTCCACCAGCTTCGTTTAATTATCAAAACATTTGATGCAGAAAATTGACATCGGCTTGCAGAGTTGCCTACCTCCCCCCCTCCTCCCCCTCCCACCTCCTTTCCTTCCACTGCTTCCACACCTCTGATGCCCTGGGGGATCCCCACAGTAAGTCAGTGCGTGTTGTGATCCTCGCAGCCTCCAAAGCAAGCACTGTAGGCCAGCAGTGATAGGAGGAATGCAAGAGTGAAGAGTAAATAAGATGATACGAATTCAGCTGCCTTATGACGTTTGCGCGTGCATTCAGTAACACATCTTGCTTGTTGCTTCCGGATTTTTTGATTTGTCGATAGTTTGGGAATGTTGTTTGGGAATGTTTTTATCTTGGAAGCACAACCACAGTGGTGTAAATGACCTTGGACTTAAGGGTTCATTCTTCTACTTCAGAAAAGTCAGGCTTCATGATTGTAAGAATGGCTGTATGAGCTTGAGTTTCTTTTCAATCTGATCTTCTCGCTTAGTACAGTGCTTCATGGCAATTTTTGCATAAATCAAGCAAACCGCTATGTTATGTTGCTTGCATTAAATAGACCAGTACAAGCCACTCCATTTTTCTTCTGCTCTATTTGGAGTGAGTATGTGTTGGAGAGGCTCTGAAGTCTAATGGTTAGAGTAATGGAGACATTTCCAGGAAATCCTGGCTTGGGCTCAAATCCCAATTACTGAAGTTGCATGTGAACACATGTATGTGTTTTTTATAACGTTGGGGGAACTTGTTCAGTTTTTAATTCCAGTGATACTTCTCAGAGTTTAGGGTGACCAGATATAGCCTAGCTTTGGTTTCTATGAACAAACAAACGTTTATTTATTTTGTTATGTTTAGAGCCCTGCATGTTCAAGAGAAACTTGTGTTATTGGAGACTGTCATGAGGGACTGCGGTAAAAGAAGGTTTTTGGTTTTGTGGTTCCCAAGGAAACAGGAAGTGAGGGAAAAGAACCACTAGGATTTGCTGGACTTAACCTGAGCTGGGTGAGCTGGTGTACATACAAATAAAAACCCTTTAGGATCAGAGCTTCTAAATATCCTGTGTTCTTGATCTGCGTAACAAATTGGAGCTCTGGTTTCCTACCGTCTTCCAAAGACATGCTGGGTGGGTTAATTGGGGTCTCTCGGTTGTCCCAATATGCCTTGCAGTTGACTGGCATCCCAGTAACTTGATTCACACTGTACATTTAAAAAAAGCTGTTAATAGACACCACAGTAATTTAACATTTGTCACTAATTGCATTGGAGAATATATAAAGCAGTGAATAAGACTGATTTTTATTATTATTCTAACCACTGATTATGATTGTCCCAAATTTTGGAGCGTTAAAAATCTGGATAGTGTAACTTCTGCTATATTTCTGCCCATTTGATTGGCAGGAGTTCTGATATACACAGGATCTTAAAGGAAAAACGGATAATATTTATTCAAATTATTTTCACAGACAGGTGTACAAAGGTAAAGACTGACAAAACAGCATCAGTAAATACAAGTTTAATTTCACGCACTGCCCTGCCTACCTTACTTTACTTTTCAAATCTTTTTGAGGACTGAGTGATTTTCAACTCATTATACACGATGCTGTGGTTACAGGTGGACTTTATTCTCCAGATCTGAATCACTGTGTAACTTTCCTTGAGGGGCAACAATAAAGACAAAGCATACCAAAATTGTTTTACAGACCACAAAATAATACAACACCAGTGCCTTTACAAAAGAGGTGTTACATCAGTTGAAGCACTGCAGAACTTGTTTGACTTACTGTACCTTTGTAAATATATGATATTGTGTTCCAGACACATTTTGCATCTTCTTTTATACTCTTTACTGACATCTTGAATAATTAAAATGACAAAACTTCATACAGCTGTGTCTTGTATTTCACATTTATATAATAAAAATTCCAAATGATCTTTGTTACTTTATTACTCTGGAATTCCTTCAGGGAAGAGTGTGGATTGAACAGTAAGTCCTACGAGCAGTGCAGTCGAAGTCTGGTGAAAAAGAGAGTGCTAAGCCACCGTGAAATAGAGGTTGCAGTTGGTTCTGGGCCTAGTTTATTTTGTCACTCTGCCAAACCATCTGTATGGACCAAAGGGAACCTCAGACATTTACAGTGCAGCCATAGTACTTGAATTCATCTTAAACTAATGCTGTGAAGGTGGAACTTAATAGTTTCAATTGCAAGGTCAGGACCTACAGCTTCCATACGTTAAAAACACAGAGTGCCTTTTGTTCAGCGAGTGACATTCATTTTAAAGTCAGTCCTCCAGCTCCTTCTTCTTTTCTCTTCTGCTGTTATTAAAATATTAATCCTTCAGTACAAATACAGAAACGTCCAATTTATTGAAATAATCTAAACAACAGCAGGAAAATCTCCCTTTTTAGTACTGTCAGGTGTTTGTGAAAATTCATACATAAAGACCGTATTGAATTAAGACTATAAGCAGCAGCCTTATTAAAAAGATTAACTGCAGAGGCTAGGAGGAGACAATTAAAAGGGCCACCCATGTAATTAATGCAGTAAATAAAACACATCATTCCCAATAGCATGCCTGTGCTCTATCATTTTTTATGTATGTTTCCCTAATAAGGATTAAGCTGATAGTTCTTTAATAGCGTCTGCTTTTTTAAAGAATGCCACAGTTACAGCTGTGGCGATAGTTTATTGGTCTGAGTCAGAACAGAGAGCTGTTAAAGGTAGAAAAGGACTATAAATGATCAGCAAAGCATAGTTAAGAGCCTGCAAAAACTGAAATGATTGCAATATGGACTTGAGTGATCTGGCACCAAACGTCACCTGTACAACAAGTGATTGGTCCATTTTTGATCACCATCCTGTTAATTGTAAGCTTTATTACATGCCCTCATAAGATGAGCCCTGTTAATGAAAGCTACTCACCAAGATCTGAAAGCACTGGGCAGCTGTTAGTGGTTGCTTTCATACTCTCTCATTGAAGAATAAAAGATTTAAAGTGGTTTTGCTGGATATGCTGGTTCTTTCCTTGGGTTCCCTTTTTAATAAAAAAAAAACCCTTACAATGTAACTTATAACTGTGTTAATGTAAAAATGTGTATCAAATCTCTTCTGCTTGAAGACGTGATGTAGGTCCCTACTGAGTATTTGTATTTACATATCTGACCACTGCCAATTTATACATTTTTCAGGAATTCACAAAGGAAGTTGCAATGTGTGTTGCTTTGCTTTATGGCAGAAGGACCTGCAGTTATCTTGAAAGTAATCTTTGGGGCTACAGGCAAGATATTTGGCAATAGTCTGAACTCTCCTTTTGCCTGTTGAATGCAAAGGTTTAATTTCTCCTGCTGATTTTAATGTGTATGTGCAGTATTTTAACGGTTGACTTCATCTTCTCTAGCTTTCATGTTTTTTATGAATGACTGCCAAGTTACTGTACTGTACATCTGAAATGTGATGCCACAAAAATGAGCTTTTGAAAGAAAAGACTAAACTTAGCATTTGATGATTTTTTAATGAATGATAAACTTATGATCTTGTCAGAACTGATTAAAGCCTTCTGCAAAGATCCAAAGGTTTATGAGATTTTATCCTTCTGCAATCTTCTCTGGAATCCTGGTGTCATGTTGTTGCTGTCCTTCAGGAGTTTATATTTCCTTGTGTCCATCTTCCACTTTGAATAAAGTAATACAATGATTTATGTAGACCTGATAATTTATTACAGTAAATCGGACTAACAGATATTGTATTCTAAAAATTGCTTTGCGATACATTTGACATGATTAACCTCATTTCCCCACTGTTTTCTTATGGCTCAAATTCGCAGGGGAAAAAAAACAATCAAATCAGTCTGAAAATGGAGTACTATTTTCTTCTTGCGCAAATAGGAAGTGGTATAAAATTTGCATTTGTTTATCAAACATTGACCCTTAAGGCCTTAATACGCTTAATAATGTAATTTTGACACAACTGGCTTTGAAATTTAATCACTGTTAACACAGATCTTATTTGAAAGATAACTGGAAGTGTCATTCACTTAATCTGTAGGTTGACTGAGAATAATATGGTGTGGTGCCAAATTATTTTTTCTTTTTTTGTATTTTTTCTCTTTGGTTGGTTTGTTTAGCCATAACTGCTTTCCCATGCCTTTCCAGGGATTGTTATATCTTCATTGGCCAGCTGATTTGTCTCTTTCAGTTTATTTTGGAAAAACACACAAAGAAGGGATGTTATCAGAAAAAAAGGATTTTCTAAGGTTTCAAATAGGCCCTTATTTCTCATTTTTAAAAAATGTCTAGAGAATTAAACATTTTTTTGGACCGTTCATTTGTTTATTGTATCTACTGCTGGGCTGGCAACGGAAAGTGGGGAAAGATGAGGTAAAGACAGAAGCTGTGGCCATTACACACTTCAATCCTTATTTTAGAACTAACACAGAATGCAGTTATTGCCACTGCTCAATTCGCTGCATTGTGGTTGCAGTGTATATTGTAGTACTGTATATGTGCTTGCGGTATCTATTTTTGAGGGCTGATTTTAGAATGTGCTTGGATATTCCAGATACACAGAGGTGTCAAAACCACCGTTGTAGTATTTTGTTTGAAACAACACTAAAATAGCTACTTGTACACTATGAAAGCCAATGCTTGAATAATTGTGTGTTTTCTGTACTCGTCTCTGTCATCGGACAGCTTCAGAATCCGCAGGCGTTTGCCACTTTGAAGTTGGTGTTTGTTAGCTAGACCTCGGAGGGGAGGGGGTTTGAAATGTGCCGCCCGAACACGAGCCTGTTCTCCCCTCCAGCCTGCGAGATGAAGACTTTATGGCCGGTGGGTTATGAGCGAGGGTTGTTAACCGCTGCTCCACTGCCACCACCCACCCCGGCGGTGTCTATATGGGGACATTATCTCTATTAATTTCGTTCAGGAAAGATGATCGAATTCCTGGAATACAGTGCCATTTCCATTTGCGGGTTTTGGCACAGCGCAAGAATGATGACTCTCCCGAGTGTGAGTGCTGGTGTGTGTGTGAGTGCACGCAGCTCAGCAAATGTTGCCCCAGGCCCTGTTTTTGCTGGGTGACAATGTTCCTTTATTCTCCTCTCCCTCTCCTGTTTTGATTTCTACTTAAAGTTTTATGTTCCTGCCCCCCTCGAGGGTGCTATTACCTTGTATGCTAATAGAGCTATGCATATTCTATTAGTGCTGTCAGTGCAAGATAAGAAACATATTCAGTAAGGAGCACTTGGGGGACAATAAACCCAGCAAGGGGTCCTTCTGTTCCTACATTATCAGTCATCTTCACATTTCAATGGAGCTTGCTTATGTACTCTAATACATGACTCAGGACCAGGAAATTGGACTGCTTATAGCAGCGTAACCTGACGACTTCAAAGTTCAAACCCTCCAGAATTAATAGCTTCCTTCATTCCTTGTCTTTGTGTTTTATTTTCTGCCTCTTCCTTTTCTTTTTCGCTTTTTTCTGGTCTATTCACAGTGCAATCGGGCCTGACATTATTGCAGTGCATTGCCTGACTGGTCACTTTTAAGAAGGTGGGTCCCAGAAGCTGACAAATTAAACACTGCGTCCTTTCTCCGAATATTCTCTGTGCTTTAAAAGAGAATAATCAGTGTTAAAACGTGTGTTTCTCAGAGAGTGGAGGGTATGTACAGTAGCATCTGTTTTATAAGGTAATGAAATCCTTTCTCAAAGCAATAAAAATGATTAGAAGTATAGACAGTTTACACTGCTGCTTCACAGATCTAGAAGCCTGAGTTTGCTTCTGGCCTCAGAGAAGCAGCATATTGTATCAGAGCTTCAGATCTGAAAACTTGTTCTTTCTGGGCATTGTCACTCATATGGTAGACTCAAGTCATCCTCAAGGAAATGATCGATATAAATTGAAAACAGAGTTGAGTTCAGTCCACTCAAATGAAATTTAAAAGGTAGGAAGTTCTGCAATTCAAACAAATGTAATCTCCAACTATACAGCAGCATTATGCATCACTATTATAAATGCCAAACAAACTTGACAAAAGGGTGAGATTTTCACCCTTATTTATTTATTTATTTATTTTTTCATTCCTTTTTATTTTTACAGTGACATTCTCATCTGCTAATTCCAAATTTAATTCGTCTTTAGGTGGTCCTGCATTGATTTTTTTTTCTTTACGGGACATAAAAATATTCTAAAAAATGGTAGAAATAAAGAGCCCTACTGGTGACTTTCTCAGGACATCACTCTTTATTTTTCTAGTAGTTCATGTGAATGGGAAAGACACCTCTGATATAAAATGCAAATAATGACCATGAGTTTTTGATAGGTTTTAATGGTATTAAGCAGGGTGAATCTGAAGTGTTTTCATCTAACAGGTCTGATCTTTATTAGAAATTGCAATACGCTAACAACTCTGCTCAATGTGGGAAGCCTTAGAATTCCCAGTCTTTCATTAAATTATGAATGAAAATCTTTTTCAAGATAATTTTAAATCTCTTATTATGGCATGTTATAATAACAATATGCAAAACCCATGTATCATTTTTACCAGGAGCGCCAAACAATATAGAACTGCAATTATAAAGTTATCCTAAGGCCAGGGTAACACCTATGACTGCTCTTCTGCAATAGGAGAGATTGTTTTTATGAAATGATAAATCACACTGTAAGATAATAAGACCCCCAAATTATGTTTCATTTAAAAAATCCCATTTTGTTTCTTACCTAAAACAGATGAACCTTTTACGGAAATGTGGAAACGATTAGTTTAAGGGTCGTCTTTTAGAGTAATTCCCAAATGAAACTAGCAGGCCCTATATTTATGAAGCTCGTTGCAAAGGGCCTTAATGAGGCAATTAAGCAAAGGGTCGACTGACTTTGATCTAAATGTGGTGATTTTTACAAAAACATCTCATAGTGATAGATACTCATAACTCAGAGGCCTTAATTGTGCTTAATTTGTTTGGAATAAGAATGTGCTTTCAATTAGAGACTGGATTCAGCCCTGATGTTTAAAGGAGGCTGTCAGGGAAAATTAAGAACCACTTTGCTTTCGAAGTTACTGTTTTTTATCACAAGGCAAAGGAGAGCCTCAAACAGAAGGTAAAGGATAATTAAGGTGAAAATACAGGCCTATGAGGTATTTTTTTAAAAAAGAAAGACAAATGTATAGGGCACTCCAGGAAAATTAAAATTGCATGTTAGGTCTTAACACCAACAAGGCCATGGTCTGAAGCAGACATTACTGGGTTTAACTGCCCTGATTTAGCGACCATAACTAAACCATTGTGAAACACTTTGTAAAGGCTAGCCTAGACTCAAGATAAATATAAGGTAAGATAAAATGAGCTTTATACTATCATTTGGGAACATGTTTCTGATAAGATAATGCCACATGTGGTTAGATTTTAGAAATCTGTTATTCTAAAATCTATCCCTAACAAAAATCCCCATAAACCCTACTATCATTTAATTTGATTTATTATAGTAGCAGGAGGCCAGCACAGTCATGTGGTGGTTAGCATTGCTGCCTTGCAACGCTGGGACCCTGGGTTCAATTGCAGACCTGATGTGCTATCTGCATGGAGTCTGTGGGGTTTGAGGGAATGGTTTCCCCATGTTCATGTGGGTATCCCCTTCGTGATCCGGTTTCCTTCCACAGTCTAAAGACATACTGGTGGGTTAATTGGCTTCTGAGAATATTGGCCCTGATGCAAAGTGTGTGTGTGTCTGTGTATGCTCTGTGATGGACTGGTAGCCCATCCAGGGATAGGCTCTGGTTTCCCTGAGAACCTGTAGTGGGCAAAGTAGTTACAAAATGGATGAACTTCACAGAGATTCTGCTTCACTGAACCTTGAAGATGCCACACTGTACATTCATTAGCATGTGCGCTTTAATAGTATGAAGCCTTTGCTGATGGAAATACGTGCTTTCTTTTCTGTGGAGGGCAAAGAGATGCTTTGTCTGGGTGAATGCATTTTAGAGCCAGTACCTCCAATAATTCTGAAACATTGACATGTGTGACCTGCTGTATCATTAGCTTGAAGACAAGAAGGGAAACTCTGTGGGACGTACTAACAGAAACTGTGCACAGACCACAGCAAAGCTCTTCTCTCTGCAAAACAGCTGTCAGTGTCATTGACTTGCGCATTGACCAAATTCAGCCCATAAATGTTAAGACCCTGTGATACATGGCCAATACAACATGTTGATCCCAGACTGAAACCAAAAGTCTTGGGAGACCCTGGTTGTACTGTATAAGGACAGGCACTACTGTGCTGAAAGAAAGAAGAATTACACCTACATTGCTGTTTCTGTAGCAACAGGTGGACAACGTGTCTTATTGCTTCTGGTGTAACAGCTGTTTTTGATGATTACAGTTAACAGCAGCAAGAAGATGCCTAAAGCTTAATCACGTATTAAACCTGCTGCAAGCTTCCTAAAATATTGCCATTTTTTCTGGAGTGTTGTGCAGATGATCTTACTTTGGGACTGTCATCAGATGCAGCTCACTTCAGAGGAACTAAACTGAGAACACATGGCTTCTATTCACAGGCCTCCTCAGGACATTTCATGACAAGCTGGGTAGAGAATCTAATTAAAAGATGCCCAGATGTATTCTCCATCTGGGTTGTAAGAAGCTTCCTAGCATTTTAATTTAATTTATTTCAAGCTATCAATCTGCAATTATTGTGGCAAAATCTGGACTTTCCACATATTTCTGCAAAGCAGGTGTTTGCTGTTTCATGCACAAATTTCTATTTTACCTTTCATAAGATGCAAGATACAAAGTGATTCACTCTGATGAATATTGGGTCTTGAGGTTTTTCAAGTTACACATTTTCATTTGCATTTCTGCAAAATGAATTCATTGCTAATAGAACCTAATTCTCTTAATCATCGAACTGCTTCTAAAAAATTGTATCAATTACATTTGTAATAAAAATGGAACAAGTTCTACACCCAGTGTAAGTGCCATTCCAATTATTCTGAAGACTTCATGCATGTCTTTTATACACTAATCTTGAAACTCTGCAAGTCACAGTTGAGTTGTGCTGAATAGTTTTCTATACAAACATATTAGGAGCACACAACCAGATAATGCTTTTTTTTAAAAAGAGAAGACATTAATTTCCATCAGCAAAAATATTTACTTTTTAGATTTTTTTAAAGCCTCACGGCACATTTGTGTATGCCTACATTTCTTTTCCTGTTGCGGCAAGATATTCATCTCAATTCCCTTTTTCAAGATATTATACCAAATGCATTCCTTTACCTTTTGTTAAAAAACCCAAACAATTTGCATTTCATCTTTCAAAAACATTTGTGAATGTCGATGTGTTGCCCAGTAGCTATGTATTGCCCAGTAAAAATGGTAAAGGCCAGAGGGAAATTTGGCCAGGATGCTGGGGTAACACCCCCTACTCTTTACGAGAAACGCCTCTTAATTACCACAGAGTTGGGACCTTGCTTTTAATACTCATGCTACGGACATGCTCCTTTTTACAGCATTATATCCCCATCACTAGACTGGGGCATTAGGGCCCATATTGAATGTAGGGTGAGCGCCCCTACTGGTCCCACTAACAAGACTTCCAGCAGCGACCTTAGCTTTCATAGGAGGTCTTCCGTCCAGGTACTGGGCAGGCTCACACCTGCTGAGCTTCAGTGGGCTGCCAGTTGTGAGCTGGATTTTCTAGAGCATTTGATGTGTAGATTTAGTTGAAAGTTTGCTTAATGAAAATTCAATAGTAGAAATGGCTTGCAAAGCAGTATTTTGTATCCACCCTCTGGTGTGGAACAGGGAGCAGAGAATGCCAGCTGTGAAAGCCCAGGCAGGGTTTCAGGGCTGCAGATGATAATTTCCATGCTTTCAGAGTGAGTCTTGAGATATGTCACTGCCTTTAGCTTTAATCATATGATGATGTTCTGTAATCTGTTTCTTAAAAGCTAGCCCAGTGTCTCGCTCAGGAGCATGGTGGTGGTGTTAGACTGTTCTGTTCCAGGTTCTGCCACCACCTGTCCCAGTTTTTCCTGAGTTGGCCTGGTTTTGAGACCTCCCAGGGCTTCTCCTTGGAAACAAAATAAATCTGAACTCGCTCTTTAGGTGCTTTGTTCAATGAACAGCAGAATGATATAATAGATTTTCCCAATAGACGTTATTATACAGAATACCTTCTACTCTGCAGAATTTAAGAACTGCTACATTTCTTCTGCTGGTTTGCTCTCAAATGATCTGAGGTCACAGTGAGAATCAACAAGAGGGGGGTAAGCGGGTTTTAAGTACTTTTTCCTGCATTATGTCAGTTACTAAAGTTTGAACTTATTACATTTGTGTGTTTTTAAGTAGGGTGTTCAGTTGCTTGTAAATCATTTTGCAAACTGATAATGATGAAGAAGGTGATGCTCACTATGAACAATAAACAATGAAAGGGGCTTCCTACTGTACCATTACTAAAAGGATCACAGAAATAACATTTTAATTTAATCATTTAAGAATTATTACATGGCAGAATGAGAACATGTACAGTAAATATACTTTTTTATGTATTGTTCACAGGACAAAAACATGGAAGAAAAAAGGCTCCCTGAGATGAATTAGCAGAATGCACAAATTTCACAACTGAAATGTTACTTGAACTTTTTAAATGTAACTCCTGGGGGAGGCCCAGGAATGGAGAAGCAGTTATATAACCGATAGGCAGAAGACTGCTGGGAAACAAGAGGTTTGGTTGAGCAGGCCTGGTTTAAGTTTTCCTTTCGTGCAGACTCTTAATGAAAGGTACATTTGTTTTGCTTTCTTTTAACCTGTCTAACATTCCATTTTTTAAGAAAACTGTTACGATTTCAAGACTTCATGGTGCATTTCTAAAGATGGCATTCTGATGGTTGAATCCCTCATTTCCTCTCTAAATAAGCGTTTTCATTTCAAGCACTTGGCAGGTTTGTGGAGTGCAATCAGCTTTGGCTGTGTGCTCTGCAGCCAGATTGTTACTGCAGGCATGGAGCCCGGTTAGGAGAGATCAGTCATTTACTTTTCTCAAGAAGACTGTAAGTGCTGCCTCTGACCACAAAAAGCGGCTTACATGTAGTGAAAGATGCAGTTTTTGGCAGCCGCTATCTCCCCCAAAAATGCTATTTGTTCATTTCTTCTTCATAATATTAATTACTGATAGCTTTATAAAACTCTAGCACTTATGTGCAAAGGAACTCAAATTCCATGTGACATAAAATTCATACTGTAGTTCAAGTCTTTTCTTGATTAACTAAAAAAGTGCCTCTTCATGAATACTTTGGAGAGTCACTTCGGTGAGAAGCCAGTTGACTTTATTACCATCTTCTTGAAAATGGCTTAGTCAGCTCTATAACGGGTGTTATAATGTATGCACTGCTTCCATCTACCAGTTTGGTCAACAAGTTGCTGACAGATAGCCTGGTAATAGAGAGTGATGGATCAGACAGCGACTGTGAGAGCAGGGGAATTTGAAGAGCACAGCTCAAAGAGACAGGCAGATGCAGTCTCTCTCTCCTGAGGTCTTCCACTTAATGGGCCATTAGATCTGACTCATCCTATCAGCTGCCTGTCAGTCAGGGCATTTCCCAAGGGCCTGCTGTGCAGTTGCAGATCTGGATCGTGCATGTACAATGTCTGGTGGAATCTGTAGTTGCATCAGAGGTGTGAATTCAAGCAACTGGGGTTCTGTTCTCCTGGGATGTTGAAAGAAAGGCAACATTGTAACACTTAAAACTTTCCAAGGCATTCAGATATAATAAAAATTGGCTTGTGTCGCTGCTGCAGTCAGCCAGGCCAGAGAGCTACTGTCTCTAGTATCAATTCATATCAATATTTCCCTTCACCTGCACAACTGATAAACCCCTGTTTTTATCTTGTCCTTGTACTGTCTTTTATGGGGTTGATTCTTAACAGAGCCACTCCTTAAAAGGTTGATTAAATTACTTTATTGTCCTAGATGGGATATTTGCTTTGCAGGCAGGTAAAGACATACTGTAATGCAATACATTTAACAGATATAGCACTTTACACAATACGTGTAACACACAAAACATTTAACAGATGTATGGTGAGAAAGAAAAAGTAATATAGATAAAGTAAATATGTAATCAGTTGTCTAAACTGAACAGGTTGATAGCTGTAGGAATAAAGCAAGACTTAGTTAGACCTACAAGGTGGATTAATGAAGTGTGACTAGCTCACTTCATTATGAAATAGAAAATTTATTGAAGCCAATTAACCTACCAGTATGTCTTTGGGAAGTGGGAGGTAAATACACAAAAGTAAAGAGAACATGAAAAGTCACACATAGAGTAGATGCACCAGGCTTGAACTGACCCCAGTACCCTAGAGCAGTGAGGAGGCGACTCACCTGCTATTACATGGTGCCATCCTGCTTAGCTAATAAACCATACAGTGCTAAAATCCACATTCTGACTGTTCCATTGGTTCTGTCTGCTTTTAACAGTCCTCTACGTAGTTTTGCTTTCACTTACTCTTCATATCTGCCAATGAGGACTGTCACTTTGAGAGCTCTCTGTGAAAAGGGGATATAAAAAAATTGTTCATTCTGCTGCAAAAACATTGGAATGTAGCATTGGAGACCGCATGCTTCTTGCCTGTCTGCCGAATGGCATGTTTTATAGTCCTCTCATTTCCACTCCAAATAATTATGTTGGTCACTCTGATTTCCCCTGTCATGTTTTGTGTCGATAGAGCACTGTTGGGTGAGTTCAGAGCTGTAAACTGCAAGAGCTCCAGCTTGGTGGTATTGACATGGTGGACTGTCAGTAAGTCCTAGAATGAAGAGTGGGTTACTGACCAGGACAACGTCTTTAAAGAAGCGTTAATAAAGGTGGACTGAAAGTTTTGAAGATTTAGCAGTAATACAAATATTAATTTGCTTGATCCTGACATTGCCTAAGAGAGAGCACAGGCTTCTTAGTTCTTTGTATTTCCATATGTATCACATGTGTGATATATCCACTAGACATTTTCTGTTGCTTTTTGTCACAAAATCTTGCCAGGAGACTTAATTAGGTCAGGTAATTGTGAAGTATGTGTAGACTTAATCCCTTCATTGGAGCAGCAGTTTAATGGTTTCCTTGTCAGTACCTTGGCTTTAAGAAAACATGTTCCTTTTCAAGTTTAAAACACATTTTCCATGCATGCGCGCTGTGTTGAACACTGTGCTTATTGCCGACCTCCTTTCATCCCCTCTGCAGTCTGCTGAAAGGAATTATAACGTATCCTCTCTGTTTTTGGCATCAAATCTTGCTTTGGGTCCCTGAAGTGAGGACAAATTGTTCACTTCCTTTATTCATATTAAGTACAGTATAGTTTAAAAAAATTACATGTAAGTCTAGTTGTTGTTTCTGAAATTGCTTAAAGATTTTAAGATATTCGAGAACATTTGACCCCTTCTTAAGAAACCACGAAAGAAAAGGGGGACGAAACAGCTGCTAGCATTTTTAGTTTCTATAATAGGGGTGTTAGAGACTCATAAGCCAAGTATGAAGAATAGTTTTCTGAGCTTCACAGCCTAGTGTGTCTTTCAGAAATCCATTGTTGGTGTGTCATGTTATAATTATTATTTTTTTATTCAATGTTATGGTAACTTTGATCCAGTAGGATCCAAAGATGCTTTAAATCCAGGAGGGGATGCATCTCATCCACCAGCGTGGGTGTTGTGCTGCAGCGGTTATACTGTATGACAGTGTGACAAGAGCAGCTCTGCTCTGCTCCTGCTGGGATACAATCACAGTCGCTCACAGGGTCCTCACATGCACAGTGTACTGTACATCGGCTAACTCAGCCACGTCAGAAGACCAGGCCTTCTGCTGAGGCAGAACTTTGCTCCATATAGCTTTCCAGGGGTGATGTCCCTTCTGTAACATGTCTGGTGTACTGAGCCCTGTTCCACCACATCTTGCCGGGGAAGTGAGAAAACGCTTCACCAGTTGAAGTGTTGACCTAACCCATCTCCCGTGTAATGCCATGCGTTAGTCTAGTTCATGTGGTCGCAAAGTTTCTATGAGTAAATCAGGCACTTCTGGGGAAAAAAGCATTCTTTTTTTCATTTTGATCATCAGTAAGCAATATTAACAACACAAGAGATTCTCAAACATTTGATTCTGAAAATGATTTGAAGTTATTGTAAGATTAGCAATTTATTTTGAATGCTAAGAGGATCAGGTACTTTAAACACCTTGTTACTCCTACCACATATATTGTTCTGTTTATAGTTTTGGCTAAATTATCATTCTTATACATCAGGCTTCTTAAATGTAAAGTATTTGTATTATTTCAGCTTTGCATTGGTTTTACAAAAGTGTTACAGTGTTAATCCTTGATAATAGGTTTATTGGCATTGTGTTGTACTGTAGTTCTAGTGTTTTGGAACTGGCAAAAAAGCAACTTATAATTATCTTTCTTTACTTGGTTTTCTTTTCATGCTTATTGGGCAAAGATTGCAATAATTGCACAACATACAAAGATTGAACATGCAAGTAAATAGGTGGTGACACTGAAATGTTATTAAAATGATTTTAACAATTTAAAGACTAATATCTATCAATGACCTCCTAATCAATTCACATAGTAATTTTTAAAGTTTTCCATAAATAAAACAGTTGATATTAAATATTTTATTTCTCCCCTAAATGAATGACAATATTCTGAATATGCTGAATCAGTTTATTTTAAACTGTTTAATTTTATTTGTATAAGCCCATAAACATAATCAGTTTCCTGCCAGAAGACTTTTCAGAGTTTGTTTTTCCATCAATAAATGATGCGAGTGAATATACACTGACAACATCCTGTGCATTGAACAATGTTTAAAATCATTTTTATTTTGTTTCCTTTTGGTTTTCAAATCCATTTGTAAAGTGTTTGTTTTTGGAAAATATATTTAAAGCTCTGCTAAATGTCTCTGTCAAAATTCAGCTTTGATTTACACTCAAGTCACCATATTTTAATATTGAAAATAACTAAAGTTAAAAGCAGTGGCAAGATTGAAAAAAGAAGAAAAAAAATGTTTGCCTGCCCAAAGCATAGCTGGCCCGTATCATACGACAACAGCAGGAAAAGCCAACAGCAGAGGTGAGGAAAAGTGATCAAGAAAACAACTCATGTGAAAGAGAGACGAAATTTATCTAAGATGTAAATCAATAACTGTAACAAGAGGAAAAATAGAGGCAATGCATTTTCATTCTTGTGGGACAGTTCGGCCCAGCTGAGCATGACCTGTTCTAAGGAGAGCTGCGGTTCTCAACATCCAAACAATATGAATATTGAACGCGGCTGCTGAGTAATTCTCCTTTTTAGAATGCCGAGGGTGAAGGAGCTAGATTTGACATTCGGAGACAATAAATGGCCCCTGACATCTCTTATAGGTGAAAGTCGTTTTAGAAATTTTTAATGGCCCAGTATAAATCTTTTAAATTATAAATCAATAAATAGTTAATACAATAATAGGAATCTTTATAAATATTTAAGCAAGGAGGTATAGAGAGTGGTGGCGCTCTGTGAAGGGGAGAGCCTGAGGTTGTGTCAGACACAACTAAACTGTAGCCTCAGAGCAGTGCTCATTTTTCCTGGAGTTTGGGCTGTAATCGTTCAGGATTAACACAAAAATAAAAACTGAGAGGTGAGACACTGCATTCTGCTAGTACACCAATGCACCAAGATGTAGCTGAACTAAACGTACATCTCTTGAATATGAGTCAAAGGGCTGCTGCACATTTCAAGCATACTGCACCTAAAAAAAGACAAAAGAAACAGGTGGACAGACTTTTTCAAAGGTCCGGTTCGAAACAATAGTGCTTGTGCGGGTCTCTTTTAACAGTAATGCCCAGATGGATGCTGTTTATGTCTGAAAGGAATTAAATAAGCTCCTGTACAATCATAAATGAATTTGAAACAGATTACACAAATGATTAATCATGTAATGAATTAATTTAACAATGTCATGTCAGTTGTTTAACACTGAAATTCTATTCTTACTGGGAATTTCTATACCTACATTGCAACTCCATAGATACAGAGATGTACTGTAACTCCACTTGTCTCCACTTGGTTAATTCACTTGAAATGTTTACTGACAGTGCTGTTGTCCAACATAGATGAGTGTTTTATCAACTTCAGCATCACTGATACTTGCTGTATCTAGCACAATACAGATGTGCTCCCATCTCTAACCTCAGATACAATCACAATGGACAATGTATAACATTTAATGAGCAAGAGGTATCACAGATCCTCAAACCGTTGCTTACAGTATTTCATTCAGAATTTCATTCCGTAGCACAGTAAACAACTACAGCAGAACTTGCCATATTTAGTCAACCAAATTAATGAGTAATGTTTCTGATGATGTTTCTCTGCTAGCATACTGTATAAGCTTTCAACAAAAGAAACATGAACACAGGCTGAAATCCTCTATAATACATAGAACTGATGATTTTAGATGATAATGTGTTTGACCAAAATCCCGCAAGAGGCTAATTTCAGCCCAACGATGGAACTTCTTAAATTCACTGCTGTTCATTTCAAGAAAATAATACGCTTTTCATAATTCATTCCAGGCTTAGTCATTCTTGTTGAAAATTCCTGTTTTTCTTTAAAAGCTGCCTTTCAGTGATGGCTATGTTACAAAGGGTAAATTTAATTTATAGGCAGTGTATTCATATATCATGAGACCTTTGCTACATGGGAGAAAACACCACTTGCATGCACGTGAGACATAGGCAGTGCTAGTGCAGTTATTCAAGAACTTAAACGGGCTGGAAGGAAAGTTTTCATGTAACACCCTGGTTAAAAATCTGCACCCTTTGTCACACAGATTGATTTCCCCTGTATGAATTTTTAACAGGAAAAGGAAAGTCAATTTTAAATAATGGATACTACTGACGGGGTTCACGTTATGTTAAGGGAGTATACTGTGGATACCTGGTTTTTTAAATGACTGGTGAAGAAGTTGTGACTTGCTGTACAAATTCCTGTTTAAAAGGAATGTTTTCTTAAGCCTTGACATTTTCACACTCAATCCGGTTTTTGTTTTTTTTATCCCGATCTGCCTGATCCCTGTATTGTCTTTTCCATTTGGAATCAATTTAGCGGAGCATTACGGCAGTGTGATCAGCAAGTGAATATCTCTTTCATCAGCCGCGCTGGAAATGACACCGAGGGTGACAGTTCAATTTGCCAGTAACGGATGGTTGCTATCAGTGCACGCTGGCTGTTGATTTTTATTTTGCCTGCCAGAGATATTATGAGCTCACAAGGACCTCCAAACCACAGTCATCTCATCTCCTACTTAGAGGATAAATCTTTACTCGTTTATTTGCCCCTGTCAGAAATCTACTTATCAGGCAAATTATCCCTATTTCCCTTTACCCCCATAAAAGAATTATTGATCTATATTCTTGTTTTTTTTCCAGACTTGTTGTTCTTAGGACTGATATCCCATCTGAATTTTTGTTCCCTCCATTGCAGCTATTAGATCCATCAAACGCTAATGATGTCTCCGTTTTTTTTTCCCTGCTGCTGTCATTCTTCGCAAACATCTCCTTCAAGGAGACACTTTTTCTCCCTCTGTCCGCCCTGGAGGAACCACCTGAGCAATTCATTACCCTCCTGTCCCCACATCTTATAACAAGGCGCATGATATAATGAATTTAATTAGATTTAATGTCGTTAGGATCCCTTTTTATAGCTGGAGATAGAAAAGAACATTTGTTACCTAGGTGGAAGCAATTTACTGGAACGTTAGACAGCTTTCTCACGTTCAAGGCATCCTGGGAAGCAGGTGCAGTTTAACTGCGACCTACCGACGCAGAAAGTGCCTGTTGAAGAAATGTTACAGGACGATATGCAGGAAAAAAATGTTTATCTCTCTATGTTGAATCACTTTGGACTACCCCTGGTGTTCGGCGGTTTGGTGCCCGAGAAATCCGAGATAAAGATTTGGCGTAAACATAGTTGGCTGAGGTAAATGATGACCTAGCCATGATGACAAGACTGTTAGACCCCCTCTCTCACCCCCATTACATGTCATGAGCTGAGAAGCTGCTGAAAGGGCAATGTTGAGGTAGTGTGAGGGATACAACACACTGAACGTGACCAATATCTATACTGAGTCGATCTAGCAGAGGACTAGTCCTTCACTCTTCAGCATTTGTTACAAAATGATAAGAATTCAGTAAAGCTCCTGTGGCACTATTTCTAAGAGTAGGGATGTTAATGCTTGTGTCCTGATTAATCCCCACTTTGGGCTTTCAGAATCTGGCCCACCGAAGTTTTTCCCTTTATCCAACAGATAATACATCACCTTGTCTTAAGATAGGTGAGAGTCGGGACCTTGATTTAATGTCTAATCTGAAGACACAGGATTGTATGCCACACTGTCACACTGGGGCTTGTGTTTGCTGCCCTCTGGGTCACCAGTACAACTTAACAGCAGCAACCTGGATTTATTTAGATGTCTCCTGTCCCTGATACCCAAAATAATTAGGGATAAGCAAGCTCAGGCCTTGCTTTAGCCTCTGAAATTTGGCAAGATCAGGATACAAGGTGTAATGCTGCTGTTGCAGGATGTTATTTCACAACAGTTCTGAGAATCCGGGTTGCACTACATTCTTTTATTTAGTAAATAATGTTTTTTTTCTTCCCCCGGTAAAAAATGTACAGAGACTGTTCTTTGTCATTCGGCAAACAAAGTCACAGTGACATACTAAACACCAAGCTTTTGTATTGTGTGAGTTTTGCAAACATTCTAACAGTATGACTTTTGTTGCATAGGCCATACTTTCATAGCTACAAAGTATATTAGAATCAGAGTGTGATATGTGGAAATATCTTGTGTTCTTAGTAGATTTTATAGGTAGATGTGCCAATCAGATTGCTTCCTGATAAGTCAAACATGGTATTTGCAGTCATCTGACTTTAGTGAGCAACCCAGCTCACTAACCAGGTGAGGCCCCTTTTATCCATATTTTTTTATTATGTGTAAGTGGTATCAAAGCTTGAAGAGTATCCGAAAGGACCGCAGAAAATTCCTTGACCCATTACACCTGCTCCCCTGGGCTCTATAGAGTTTCAGAGACTTTTATAGTTTCACTGACCTCTGAGGGGGTTGCAATTTCTCTGTCATGTCAGTCTTTATCTAATTTTGGTAATTTTATATGCTGCTGGAAAAAAAAGGACATGAAATACATTTCAAAGGCGTTGCTATCTGCTTGGGTCTTTGCAGCTTATTATGTTTCTGAGGAAAGTTTGGGCTTATGGTCTTGTGGAGGATTACAAAAAGCCCATAGTTGGCAGACAGCATAGAATGGCTCTGGAATTACATCTGAAGTGTCTTAGTGTTTACGCAAATGTTTTGCTAATTTTCATGTTTCCTTTCATGTAAACAAAAGGCGTAAACAATGCTAAGGCTTCATTTTCATTTATTAATCTTATCCTTCACCGCCTGACTTGCTTTGCTCAGCCAATATCTTACTTAACATTTATTTTATTGCTTTTTAATTTGTCGTAAACTATTTTAAAAATATTGTAGCTTTTGTTTATGTAGTATTCCCCAAAACTTGCTTTGGACAAATTCCTCTTGACAGTTTTTAAGAAACATCAGACTGTTTTTGCAAAAATCACTTCTGTGTCAGATTCACATTGAGAACTGCAATAATTTAGTGGAATTTTTTTTAAAAGAAAGTGACTCAACATGCACTATGTAGGAGCGGAGCTATACGACCCATCAGCAGATACAGCATTAGGGGACAACATGATGAAGACTTGCTTTTCTTGGCTGATCAACACCCTTTCCAACACTCTCAGCTGCCTCTTTACCAGTTTCAAATTTCTTTTAAAAGTGTATTTTTAACAAAGTTAAAGCTGTGTGCTTCTTCATTTTCACCAGCTCATGCCTGTTGCGGCTTCATGACGGTTGTAGTTGCCTCTGAAAGCAAAATGCTACTTATTAGAGAAGCAAGTGCCACAAACACATCTGAGCCAGAGGAACGGGATTCCCAGCCCCTTTTACAGAAAAACTGGGGCAAGTTCTTGAGACAAGTTAAAAAAAATGTACTTCCAGGTGTCATTTTCACAAATAAGAAAAAAATGGTCAAATCCCGGGCAAAATGCTTCAGCAACATCCATATTCTGAGCTGTAACAACAAACAAAATGTTTTACTTAGCAAGAAGGAGCATGGTGTCTCCGTAAGCTAAACAAGCATTAGTCTAACAGGATGATCCTGTCAGTAACCAGCCCAGACTAACCAGAAATATGCCATTGAAAGTGACGTGTGTATGCATGATATCAGCACTAGACTGTAAATCTTGAAGCAGTTTTCTCCTGGTATGTTGCTCATTTCTTGTTATTATTCTACTCAAATCATATCCAGGGCTGCCTGGGGACGACACACTATACATCATTTGGCATCGCAGCACAAAAACCCACTGAAACGTGTTTAACGCATGGGGTTGTATGTGAAGAAACTGAAGGATCACAGCCCTAATTGGTTCAAACTGCACTGTCTTCAGAAGGAGTCATTTCAGGGATGTCTCCAGGGAGTTTGTATTTCACAGAGATTTTCTTAATAGTTTCTTCTCTGCGTTAATAAGCGGAGTGGAGGTTACAGAAAATCCTTATTAGGTGGGGGTTGATTGATCAAATCCTTGCACATGAGACATGCTCAGATGTCAAGGACTAAGGTCATGGTGTATATTGGTATGTAAAAGATATGTATGTATGGAATTTGCCATAACCACACCATTTGGCAGGTAGCCTAAAGCGGGCTCAAGTATGTATGATTGACTCTTTGGCTTGTATTTTAATACCAACATATGACCCTTATGGAATCAAGGTGCAAGTGGCATTGCTAATATAGTACTGTAAATTCATCACACAGATATTTTCTGTGGCTGAATTAACAAATGAAAGGAACCAAAGAATGAAGCTTAAGGTCTGTAAAGGTGCAAAGGCAAATCTGTACAGTGAAATAATCACAACAAGAACAATTCCAATGGAGGGCATTTAGCTTCATCTTCATCTTCATCTTTTACTCAGGAGCCTGGCCGGATTCTCTCTCTAGCTGTTTCGTAGGCTTTGTCTTGGCCATGTTGGATCGAAAGGGTGTCCTGGGAAAGTCTTCTTTTGTACAAGCAGCCATTTCAAAACTATACTAAGCCAGTACATTATTTGCAAAAATCCTAAAATGATTTTCCTGTGGAATATCTTGTAAAAAAAAAAAAAACCTCAGCCATTCTCTGAGAACCCAGGCAGGCAGCCAGATGACTTTCTGGTTTTTTCAAGGTCTTGTTCTGGGATGGGAGATTCAGGTTGTTCGCATAAATGCAAGGTGATACTGTAAGTTGTACTGAGAAGGTTAAAAGAGACCTATCAAAACTGAATGAAGTAAGCCAGGTTAGTCTGTGTCAAAGTAATGGAAGACTGAAACTCTTCTGTTTAGCCACCTTACTGATTATCAGCCTGCTGTGTGTAAAATACTGGCTCAGCACAATGGTTTTTTTAAATTTAGAGACAAAATACTATATTAATGGAAGGAGTGGGGGAAAATATCTTCCATTTTCAGCAGCTTTTTGAGCAGATATTTCGCTGTCTCTAACGTGTCAAAGAGCACAAGCCCGTGTGCTGGCAGACATGTAGGCTTTTCACAGCAGAAGAGAGAGTGATTCATAAACAAAGCAGTAGTTAAAGTTTAAAGAGAAGGTAATGGAAATATAATGTACAAAAAATACAAAAGAGAACCAAAATGTGTTTTATTACAGAAAAAAGACTCTAAATAATAAATAAGATGTGCATGTTTTACAGCCTCTTTCTTATGCGCGAATAATAAAACATGAGAAAATGCGGAATATGTATTTGCTTGTGACAAAAGCAAACTAGTTGTCTGCCAGAGAGAGGGGCTGTATTAAGTTGAGTATGTAGTACTGGACCAAACAATTGTTTTAATGGACTGTGGCTTGTAGGAAGATAAAGTGACTCTATTAGAATATGGATTGCTGGACAAAATGAAAATGACAAGTTTGCTTGCTAAGATGTTTTTTTTTCTTTTAAGCTGTTTTTTATTCTTTAAAAACCTATGTATTTTTAAAAGCTTCAGTCCAAGTTCAGAAAAACTTATTTTTTTACATAGTAGTAATGGAAAATGCATTGATTATTCAGGATTTCACTTAACCATTAATGTTTGAATCCAGGTCTATGTCTTTCATCCAAGGAAAATTAAAACGGAAAACAAATCTCTTCAGTGTGGGCATGAAAGCTTAGAGCGGATAATAATATTCATCATTTTTTTTCTGGTCATCATTTGCTCTGCATTTATCTTTTGGTGGTCATTGTATTTTAAAACTACCAATTCCATTCCCAGCACTATAAAGATCTGTTTATGATGGTAATGCAGACCATGTCTATTTAAAATATTCTGGATTGGGCCCATGCTAAGCATAACATTTTTTTGTTGCTGTTTTTGAGAAAGAAGTACTTCTTCATGTACAGTGTAAATCCTTTACTGATTTTGCCTTAAGGATATTACAGATTTATCTGAACCTTTCTGGGCTTTGAGAGTTGAAATGTTGAGCCAATGACGAAGACGTTCAGGAATCTGCTTTTTAATTTACTTTAAAAAAAGAGGGATTCATTGAAAATGGGGACATAAACAAGCTCTACTTGGCATCCTCCTTTCTAACGTTTTTCTGTGAGAACCATGATAATAAATGAAGTCAGAGGCCCCTTTAAGCATTGACAGAGGTTTTCTCACAAGCCTGGTCTCTGACAGGGCTCCATATCCAGACTTGGATGAGCTGAGAGAACACTAGGGGGAGCTAGTAAATAATGTTCCCCAGGTGGGTCTCTTGGAATTGAAGCACATACAGTTTACAGACTACTATGTAAATTTCTTCACAGAAGTGTCAGTTTAAGTTGAGAGTTTTCTACTTACTTTTTCTAGTGGTGTGTGTGTGGGGGGGGGGACTTTTCAAGAAAGCTTCCTGGATAAGAACTCCCATTAACAGATGTAAAATTGAGTTGAGAATAATGCTAATTGTACTTAGAATGATAAATGTAATGCAGAATTGCATTTCAATGCATCTGTCCTACATTGTCAGTAGCAGGTTCAGTGTCTGTGCATGCTGATCTTGATTTGAGCTTGATTTCTAGACTTGATCTGAGAGCTTTCCCTTTGTTTTTAGGGACCGTGTGGACAGAGTCTGAGAACACCCAGGGTTCCACAGATATCCAGTAGAAAAGTCCTGTTATAAGCAGCAGCATACTTAGAGACCTCAGTGAATTTTATCTCATTCAGGTTTTGAAAAGAACAAATTCCCCTTGATCCTTTCTCTGCAGATGTGTGTTTATAAATTGACTGGGCAGCCCTCTTAATAAAGAACTATTAAATTCTCAAGTGAAGTCCCGGTCTAGGTCCAGTTTGTTTTTCATGAAAACCGTGATTGAGTCATTGTGTCCCAGAGTTCAAACTACACAATTAAGCATTGAACTTGCACTTAGTAAATAAGCAAAATATGAGCTAGGTTATGGTCTTAGGAAATCACTGAAGCAGCACAGAATTTTTATTTCCTTCTGAAAAAACCCGAAAACCTAATTCTTCACTCTTCAAGATTGAAAGAATGATAACCTGCATTTCATTACATTTCTTTTGTATTTCTATAATAGTACTTTTGTGTTCTTGCTTGAATTTTTTTTTTCAGGAAACATTTTCAATTGCATGACACCAAGATGACATGAATCTCTCACACTGCTGGAATGTCCATACAGGTATATGAATAATAAAATTAATTATACCTTCACTATAATTTCCGTTTTGCATGATAGTGTGATTTTCACTTATTGTCTCTTTGTAATACTGATGAAATCTTAATACAATAACTGGAAAAACAATTGAAAACCATATACAGTAATACAATTTTGATTTTCAAAAAACTGAAAGCACAGATTCTTCTTAAGTGAATGAGGATTTTGAAATTAATCCTGCAGATGTTGCAGCTTTACAGCTTTTTTTCTTTATACTCTGTCCAATCGTTTTCAAATCAAGAAAAAGTTTTATTATACATCATCTGGATCTTATTTTGAACAAGGTAAATTTCAGTGTTTGGGTCCCTGCTGTTTGGGCTTTTGTGTTCTCCTGCTTTGTGTCTTGTACATGTTGATTTTGGGTCAGCTGTTGGAAGATCAGAACCTCCTACCCCCCGTTCTTGCTGTTCATCAGCGTTACCTGCCAGAGACGTGGTTTAAAGTGCTTTCCCTGCTCACAGAGCTGCCCGTTTACTCGACTACACTGCCAAACCACGGACTTCTGTCACCACAGTTGTCACTTCCACCTAGACGCCTCCAGAACTGTCAGAGGTATTTGCCGGTATGCATACATTTTGAAACTGTTTGAGTAGGACAAAGAGAAAATCTTGTCTTTAAAAAGTTTTATCTTACATGAATTTTAAAACTTGAGGTAAATGACAAGTTCTAAACATACAGCATTGTGGTTGAAAGCCCTTCTTCTCTCATACTCAAAAGTACCCACTCCTTTTTTTATCAATATACCCTGGAATGTGAAACTACCCTGAAAAACTTTAACTTTTTGGCCCAATTGGAAAACGTAACAAGAATAGTTTGTATTTTCGCCTTGTCTTTTCTGTAAGCAAAGTTAACAAGGAAAGGAAGATTTTTCTTCCTGCTAAATGCAGTAGGCTGGTGTATTAGGAAGTGCATGTATGTGTTTACAAAGCGTTGAATGCTGGCCTAGTTGGCTTTCCTTTGGTTTTCTACAAAAATCTATTAATAAGATGTTTCTTTTGAGAAGGTAAAAAATATTCATGCTTTTTCTGAAGCAAAAGCTTAAAAAAACTCCCAAATTCCTAGTGTTTTTTATACAGTATTCCTCTACTGATCCAGAAATAAAAACATGATAAGAAAAATGACAGTACCTTACAATTTCTGGGTATGCAACCCACAATCTATAGAAAACTTAGGAAACACAGGACACAAGGCGGGGGTACATTCCGAATGCTAGTCCATTGCAGGGAACACCTACAAGGAGGCACAAATCAGCTGAGCCAACATGTCTTTGGAAGCTGTGTGGAAACTATAGCACAGGCAAAAGCCCATGTGGACATGAACAGAACATGCAAACTTCTCACAGAAGGTACTCCAGTGAAGATTCAAAACTGAGACCAACGAGCTGTGAGACAACAGTGCCAATCTCTGTGCCCCTCTTGATTTTTTTTCTGTAGTATTGGTTCTGTAGTGTTTTTTACCTTCCTCCAAAGTTGTCTGTATTAAAATAGACTTGTTTTTTTTAAAAAAACATGCCTCTTTTGAACACATTACTGTATGTAAATTGTCCTTTGATGATTTTCATCAAATTCCAGAATTGAATTAATTTTTGCTCATCCCTACGCTCTTTCATCGAGTCAAATTTTTACTACTGTAGGAAAGTAGGATTAGATGAATTTGTCAGTATAGGCAAAACAGATGAGCATTGCATTGTATAATTGGTACAGTGAGTAATGTGTTGGACAATTTTTACTTTTACTTTTTTATTTTTTTCTTTACTAGTCAAAACCACTTCTACCCCCAGCCCCGGGTTCCTGAGTTTAACCCTCAGTATTCACAGATGCAGGTCTCAATTAGAGGGACCCCCACAGCAGTAGAAGAGCATGTGTTTCTGATTTGAGAGGGAAGGTGTGCCTCAGGTGGAGCTGACAGCATCTCAGTTTGCCAGAACAAAAAGTTAGCATGCTAAGCAGCGAGGCCTCTAAAAAGCAACCTGTGCAATTAATCAGCAGTGGGACACATTAGAGCAGAGTTGTTTAGATGAAGCAGTTTAATTTGTGGCATGCAAGGAAAACTGCTCAATGTATTACTGAATACCTGCTGAGGATCCACTAAACAGCATACTTTATATTCTATGCTTTAAATCCCAGGAGCGGTGGACTGCTGCAGAACAAAAGGGAAGCCTTTTGTTATTAAAATGCATAGCTGCAGATGTATGGAGCCCTTTTTTTTTGTTCTTTCCGTTCTTCAAATTCCCCTTCTAAAATTTACATAAGTGTCGGCAGCCCTTCCTCCCGTCTTATTTTCATTTGAATTCTCCTGCTCTCTGCGGTATTCTCGATTTTACACTTTGCTGCAGCAGGAGTTATCAGGTCCAGTGGAGTGTAAAGGATCTTGAGCAATGCCAAACGAAAGCAAATAATCTGGCCGACATCAAAGCCTCCACCGACTCCTCCCACTAACCCCTGCAACTGCCCACTGTAGGAGTCCTGTCACTGGGTAGACTTGTTTATTTTTACCCTTATGGCACTTTCCTGGTCTGGGCAGCCAGGTCACTTCATGTTGTGTTCTCAGATCAGGGCAAAAAAAGACTGGAGAGCTGAAAGACCCGACTTGATGGTGAGCTAGTTCCTGACATTTCCACTATCCCCACCCCCCTTCCCCAGAACACGTCCCACTTCCACTTTATTTCCTTTCGGGAAAAGTGGGAACACAATGAAAAGGCTCCCCATTTAGGCGTGCCTCTTACTTTTGTTGTTTTTCAGCTTTAAATGAGCACGTGGACAGAGACACAAGAGATCGAAGAAGAGTATGGTAGATCTTTATTTTCTTGGGTGGTCAGGTACAGTATGTTCAGCAAAATACCTAAAAAATGAAACACGACAAGTGAAAGAGATCCCTGATTTATGAAGTGGGAAAGAATGATTCTAAGGGTTCAAAGATTAAAAAATGTCTTTGTCCCTGGTTTTTATAAGCAACATCTTAAATAGGATGTGCACCTTCACAGTTCCAGTTGCAGAGGAATTTTTTATCAGTGTTGGCAGAATCAATTTCTCATGCAGCATTTATCTTTAATGAAAAATGAATGATAAATGCGATAAACTAGTAAATGAAATGATCTTTGCATTTCATTTTGCTTGTGTGGTTTCAGAGTGTTTTTAAAGTATCATGGTCGAATTCAGTAGTTTCTTTGCCCTGTCATTGTCCTATCCTCAGCTTTGCTAAATTATTCCATTGCAAGATGTGCCACTAGACTACGATCATCATCAAGAACAAAATGGCACTGGTGAATTAAACTGTGTCATGCAGGTCTCTCATGTTTTCTAAGTGATGTGACTTTGATTAAGCTACTGCAGAGGCTGATTATGGCAAATGCGCTGGGCTGCCTGTTTGCAGATCGTTTAACTTTCAACAACTAATTACCACGGTCATCATCATTAGAGTTCTGAGCATCGTGACACATTATGATAATGCATATGGTAATGAGCAATTAAGTACTGGAAAGAAAAATGATTTGCGAGTGTACGTTCCCCGTGAAAGCTGCCAGTGGAGTATTTAGATCTGTGTCAGTGGACCCCTTCCCAAGTAGTCACTTGATATAATGTTGACATTAATGATTAAATGTTGAATAATGGTCTATAAAGCGCTCCGTAAGAATTGTTGCCTTGCTGGAATTCAGTAACGATAATCATCCAGAACAAGATTTCCAAAGCTGTTCTAGTGGAGGGATTTTGCTTTAGTGGTTACCATTAAAAAGGGACACTCTCCTCACACCAGTACCAACATTGGTTTTAAAAATCAAATATAATAATAATAATAATAATAATAATAATAATAATAATAATAATAATAATAATATTGATATGATTGCATCATATATTCTAAGCAGCGCTGCAGGGATCTCCTTCTGAAATCTGACAGTGGATCTCCAGTGAAGAACATAAGGCAGGATCCTCTGGTTTGTGTTTTACTGTTCATGCTGAAGAAGTCTACTGGGTTGGATACTTGAGGCTGATACCTCTCTATTGTTCTCTGTTCAAAATTGAACCAGAAAGATCGAGTTGCTTTGGCCGGTCAGAGTAGGCCATTATGTTAAGCGGCTTGTGTTCCTCAGTGTCATTCCGAGGCAGAAATATCTTTTGTACATTGTGGTGACTGAAATTGTACACAATATTCTAAATGAGGCCATAGTGATTTACTTGTCTTCTCCATTGCGAAGAAGACAAGATTGTTGAGAATCTTAATCTCGGAGTGAGATGTTTTTGAAATTATTTGGAGACCCCGTGGAAGGTCTGTGCCACTCCCTGGGATTCCTGGACCTCCCTGGCTTAAATCACGGAGGTCTTCTTAACTGAAAATCAATTTACTCGGTTTTTGAATTGCATCACAAATTCCTTGCAGTTTCGTCCGATATGGATTTATTACATCATAAATAAAGTCTGCTGATGCTTTCCACTGTACAAGAGCCGTGGAGTCAGGGGAGACCGTTTGCAGGTGTAGGTCCTGACCAACAAAACTAACAATTAATAACCTACTCCACTGAGGAACAGTAAAAATAATGGATGGGAATTGATTTTAACAAGTTGTAAATACTTCAAACAACCCAGATGAATTACCAAGACTCTAAGCAGTCTGTTTGGGCTTTTACAAGGATTTGTTGTCCTGATGCTGGGTACAGTATGTGTGAAGCAGTTACAGCAGTATTTGTTCTGTGTAATCTCTCCATTATGTTGCATTTTGTTTCAATACATTTCCTTTCAACACTGCTTCTAATGATAGAGTGCCTCTTTTCTCATGACAAATCAATTCTCGAGGATCGCTTGGAGATTTCTTAGGCCCCACTGACAGATCTGATTCCCTCTTAAGGCTGTTGGGGGTGTTTCTGGAGAAAGACAAGGTGCATGTTACAATATCGACAGACTCCCTTTTCCGCCCTGTCTGAAAGGCACAGCTGAGTCACAAAAGATGAGACGCGCTGTGTAGCTGTCATTTCCAGGAGCCAGATTGATTTCTTTTAACTCACTTGTAAAAAAACAGCTGGTCAATAAAATCTTTACTGACAAATACAGTACATTTCAGTACGTATGCTTGTTTTTTACTTCAAATCAGTTGGTAAATTGAACTTTCCAGCTTGCTTTATTTATCCTTCACGAGACTTTCTCCTAAAGAAGATAGATTTTTTGTATTTCTCCTGTCCTGTTGTATTTTATGTGACTTTCTGTGGAGAATCTGTACTTACCCTCTTATTTGTTTTCTCGTGTGTATACATTTGGCAATGCAGATGTTAATGGTTGAATGTTAAATACAACAAAAACAAAAGCACTGCCAAATGCAGTCGTACAGGCTCCACATCTTTCCAACTATCCGTCCATCTTGTTAAAGGGATCCACATCCATATTGGTAAATACCGTGCCTGCTGTTTGACTTGGCAGCTGTACATCCTGTAGGACTGTAGAGAATCTGTTGCCCCATAGCAATACTGTAATCTAGGATTTACTTTGAAATCCATAACACATATCAAAGGAATTTGAAAGTGTTTTGCTATAATTCTATGCAGGACAGAATGCTTAAACTGGCTGTATACAGTATAAGGAAGAATTGCATGGTTATTAAATGCTCAGCTGCTGCTTAACAATTATGCTTAATGTATCCACATTTTATGTTATTAATAATTTTTAAAGTTTATGCAACACATGGATAATGTTGTTCATTAAGAAAGCTGTTCATAATGCAGCCTAATGACGAAAATCTGAAATATTTTCATATGTTTGTCAAATAAATAAATAGCTGGTCTTGATGCTGGTATAACTTAGAATTGAAATTTGTTTAATAAATAAGAGGAAATGTTGTTTATTTAGGCCCAAAGTACCCTCTCTGTTTTGTTTTAATAGAATTCATTCCTTCCGAGTGGCATAAAACGCAAATTTCAAGTACAGTTCAAGAGTTGTAATTGAAGTCAACACAAAGTAAATCATTTTTGTGGCTGTAATTAAAAATTCTCACTGCTGTAAAATGTTCACAATATTATGTTCATACATGCAGGCCTTGAGAATAATCCATGTTGTCAGCCTCGATTCACTACGCCACATTAAATTCTTTCAGATCAATTAAACTCCCCAGCTCAGTTTACAAACCACTGGACTTAATGTTTTTTCCTGACTTTATTTTTTTGCATGGGACACTCAGACAGGGAATTGTGCCACAGTATGGATTTATTGTGCCGGTGCCAAATGAACAAGAGAATAGGAAATGCATGAATTAGTAATTTTTAACAGTAACACCGTGGGCTGTTAAAATGAGTGATATGAGCCGCCATTTTATAATATGGCACAAAATCATACTTTCACAAGGCTGAACAATATGTGTGGCCAGGGTTTGTATTTGAATATTTAATGCTTTTTAAGGATTAAAAATTTAAAAATAATCTTGTTGATTAACATGACTGGAAATAGATGCACTAGGACTTTTGAGCCTTATATACAGTAATAAGAATGGTTCTGAATTTTTTATGTGGAATTATTAAGCATATTTTCAAATACACATTCCTGCAAACTTGATAAACCCTCCACAATAAAACCTTCCGCAGACACATTTTTTGGATGAACTGAAGGGTGCGGAATGGTAAAGAGCTGTTTTAGGGATTGCTCACACCAAATGTGATATGATTTTATAGTGCGGAGCAATACATTTGCAGCAATATTATCCATTCACATCCGAGGCAATGCAGGAATGATGCAAAAAAGTAACAGATCCTTGAGCAGTTAAACATTCTACACACTGAGAAAATAAGAGAAGTAGTCTGTAAGAGCCACAGTACAAGTTACTGATTTATATGTTTCACATCTTCTATCCAAGTCATATACACTAAATCAAATAGAAATAATGCATTTTATGCTTTTACATTTTTCCATGTAATGGAGCCATTTTCACACATTTATAATGAGATAGTCGCTAACCAAATCACTTCTTGTATTTTCTTTTTGTTGAAGTGATGGGTATTCAATTTGTTATATGAGTTCTCAGCCCTTTTTCTATCATTTTGTTTTTGTGTTGGATCAGTGTTGTCCCAGCACTACCTGTCTTTTTGCGTCCAATGTAAAAGATGCTGATCCAAAGTACATTCTGTTGATTTTTCCTCTGCTGTCACTGCTCACATCACATTTGTGATGTGCGTTGTCTGGCATGAACAGGCTTGAGCAGGATGATGTCTGTCCTCGATGCAGTGCTGAGATAAAAGCTGCTTTGCTGGGTTAAAGGTACCGTATCCGTCCAGCTTATCACTGTGTTGAATTTGTCTTATGCCTTCTTGAGTCTAGAGGATTTGTCCTTGATGGCTTCAGCCCTTCATGTTTTACAGGGATCTTTAAATGAACTACTTAAAACCCACAATACTTTTGCATTTACAGTGCCTTGCGAAAGTATTCGGCCCCCTTGAACTTTTCAACCTTTTGCCACATTTCAGGCTTCAAACATAAAGATATAATTTTTTTATTTTATGTGAAGAATCACCAACAAGTGGGACACAATTGTGAAGTGGAACGAAATCTATTGGATTTTTGAAACTTTTTTAACTAATAAAAAAATGAAAAGTGGGGCGTGCAAAATTATTCGGCCCCCTTGCGTTAATACTTTGTAGAGCCACCTTTTGCTGCGATTACAGCTGCAAGTCGCTTGGGGTATGTCTCTATCAGTTTTGCACATCGAGAGACTGAAATTCTTGCCCATTCTTCCTTGCAAAACAGCTCGAGCTCAGTGAGGTTGGATGGAGAGCGTTTGTGAACAGCAGTTTTCAGCTCTTTCCACAGATTCTCGATTGGATTCAGGTCTGGACTTTGACTTGGCCATTCAAACACCTGGATACGTTTATTTGTGAACCATTCCTTTGTAGATTTTGCTGTATGTTTGGGATCATTGTCTTGTTGGAAGATAAATCTCCGTCCCAGTTTCAGGTCTTTTGCAGACTCCAACAGGTTTTCATCCAGAATGGTCCTGTATTTGGCTGCATCCATCTTCCCCTCAATTTTAACCATCTTCCCTGTCCCTGCTGAAGAAAAGCAGGCCCAAACCATGATGCTGCCACCACCATGTTTGACAGTGGGGATGGTGTGTTGAGGGTGATGAGCTGTGTTGCTTTTACGCCAAACATATCGTTTTGCATTGTGGCCAAAAAGTTCGATTTTGGTTTCATCTGACCAGAGCACCTTCTTCCACATGTTTGGGGTGTCTCCCAGGTGGCTTGTGGCAAACTTTAGACGAGACTTTTTATGGATATCTTTGAGAAATGGCTTTCTTCTTGCCACTCTTCCATAAAGGCCAGATTTGTGCAGTGTAAGACTGATTGTTGTCCTATGGACAGACTCTCCCACCTCAGCTGTAGTTCTCTGCAGTTCATCCAGAGTGATCATGGGCCTCTTGGCTGCATCTCTGATCAGTCTTCTCCTTGTCTGAGCTGAAAGTTTAGAGGGACGGCCAGGTCTTGGTAGATTTGCAGTGGTCTGATACTCCTTCCATTTCAAGATGATCGCTTGCACAGTGCTCCTTGGGATGTTTGAAGCTTGGGAAATCTTTTTGTATCCAAATCCGGCTTTAAACTTCTCCACAACAGTATTACGGACCTGCCTGGTGTGTTCCTTGGTCTTCATGATGCTCTCTGCGCTTTCAACAGAACCTTGAGACTATCACAGAGCAGGTGCATTTATACAGAGACTTGATTACACACAGGTGGATTCTATTTATCACCATCAGTCATTTAGGACAACATTGGATCATTCAGAGATCCTCGCTGAACTTCTGGAGTGAGTTTGCTGCACTGAAAGTAAAGGGGCCGAATAATTTTGCACGCCCCACTTTTCATTTTTTTATTAGTTAAAAAAGTTTCAAAAATCCAATAGATTTCGTTCCACTTCACAATTGTGTCCCACTTGTTGGTGATTCTTCACATAAAATAAAAAATTTATATCTTTATGTTTGAAGCCTGAAATGTGGCAAAAGGTTGAAAAGTTCAAGGGGGCCGAATACTTTCGCAAGGCACTGTAATTGGGGTAATTCATTAATTTAATTAGGTAATGTACAACAACAGATGGAATGACTATGAGGAAAAGCTCTTGGTTTGCTGGATAAACACAATGACAGTTTATTGGTAATATTTTGTCTTCTTTTGTGCTATACTGTAGCTTAAAGCATTTGGATAGTTAACTTTCATGATAAATTGTTTATTCGTATCTATCGGTTGTTTGCAATTTAATATCCACCACCAGTCTTATGTCTTGAAAGTAATAACAAGCCTGGTTTACACGATTTAAACGTTTTTGGCACATCATTCTGTACAATGGTTCAGTTCTCTGAAACAGTGGGCCAAGCAGTTTCATCCAGCCCTGAACCTAGTGGAACATCTGTTGCTTTTGATTCAAATATGAATTACTAAACACTTATATTAATAGAGGCCTTTCAATAATCTTCTTTCAATTTGCTTAGAATTTTTCTTTCCTTGTTTTTATATTCTGTCCTGGGATTCAAGTATTTGCAAAGTTTTTTTGCAACAATTCCAGCATACTGGCGGTTTCTCCTCAGTGTGCTCACCCTTATTCGTGACTAACAGCTCTTAATCACTTTTTATTGATGATCAGACATTTTTTTTCCTTTTTCAGAAGTCTGTCTGGGAATATTTCAGGTCAGCAGCTAAATGAGGGAAGCTCATTTTGAAAATGAAACCAGTTACAAAATCCCAATAAACATTTTAAAATCTGAAAGCAAATTTTAAAATATGACCCAAATAGAATATTGGACATTATTGAGCCTGTGTTTAAAAACCTGACTAAAGCAAGAACCAGGAGGACAGTGATCTATCAAGTGATGAACATGGTGACTGAAGTGCACTTGATAAAGGGTTTACACCCATCTTAATGATAAACTATCAAGTAATCAGCTGGATTACTAATTTTATCATGTGCCCATCCATTCTGAGTTTTCACTTCAGTATATCAGTGACAAATGCAACAACAGAAACATCTGTTAGAGACACATTTGTTGAATAAAATGCTGTAATTGACAAAATAGTATTGTAAAAGCAGTAGATGTTACCACAAGAGATCAATATTCAATATTCGGGATACTAATAATCACAGACACCTCTCTGATAGTTATTTCAACTCTAGCAAATTTCTTTAAAAAATATCTATTTTTTAGAAGTAAATTAAGTGACGCCACAGTGACATCTGCGTCTGTGATTTCACACGTTTTATGTAGAAATTACAGTTGCAGTATTGAATGACACTGAGGCAGGAGTAACTAAAGCTGAAGAAAAGAAAGCCAGTGATGTTGAGCTAGCTGTATGCACACATTTTTATGCGGCATCTTGTTTTATTGCTTCTCCTGATACATAAATATGTGATCAGAGCACGACACTTAACATTAATGCCGTTAAATAACTGATATGGTGTAACGGTAACACTACAGTAATGAAGAAAGCACATGAGCTTTATAATGTGACATTCCTGAAGTTCTTTGAAGGAAAAGATCTTGAAGTGGGGCAACGTTTTGTGACATTTTTTTTAACAGCACAAATTCTTCAGTCATCGTAGGGATCAGATCCCACTTTTGTAGTATCTTTGCCTGTTTTTGTCTCACATAGGATATATTATACTTCTCTGTCCCTTTATGTTAAAAAAACAGGTGCTGGTGTTGCCATCTGCTTTTTACTATCTTAGTGATCAGTATAATAATACAATTTTATTTTTGAGCACCTTACAAGAAATCCCTCAAGAATTGGGTCTTTTCTCTTTTTTAAAAAAAAACCATAAAGAGTTGGCTTAATTTTAATTAATTATACATTTTTTTTGTATGTTCAAACAAGTCCATCCAACAGTCTATTTTCCAACCACTTTATCCAATACAGGGTTGCAGAGGAGCTGGAGCCTATCCTGGCAAGCAGCGGGTGAAAGGCAGGATACACCCTGGATGGGACACCAGTCCATCACAGGGCAGACAGACTGACACAAACACACACTCACACCAGGGCCAATTTGCCCAGGAGCCAATTAACCACCCAGTATGTGTTTGGCCTGTGGGAGGAAAACCATCTGAACACATGAACTTCCACGCAGGTAGCACTCCAGTGCCCCAGCGATGAGAGGTAGCAATATTAACCACTGTGCCACCCCACACTAGTCACCTGTCTTAAAAAAGTCCAATACAATGGATATAATGAAATAGGAAAATGTGAGACAAAGGAGGAAATGTGGGTAAAAAGGAGAAAAGGAGAAAGTTGAATCCAATAATCTGGACTCACACAAAATCGGTCCATTATTGTTAAAGATGGGGCTCTCAGTCCTTGATTGTAGCCACCAGGCTCCACTGCCATGCTCCAATGCAGTTCATATTGTAGTAGCCCCTAGCTGAAAGCTGGGTGGTTGTGTTACAGTACACAGACATACAGTATTCATGAAATTCCAACAGCCGTGCAGCAAAACTTTTCCCTGCAGTAAGTAAATCCCAGCAACTGTTGTTTTGGGGTGGAGGCGACACGGTAGCTGGGAACAGGAGCCCACATTAACTGACTCCTCTCTGGATATCCCCTTGTGATACCGAAAACCTCACAAAGCACTTTCAAATGAATGGATAAGTGCAGTTGAATGTGTGCTCATTTTAGCAGCACAATCATCACGGAATAGATAAATACATTTGAAGCAAATACATTGGTCAGATGTTTTCCATGTTGTGTTCCTAATCTTGTCCTTAATCCCATTAAGACCAATTAACTATTTTATTTTTTATTCAGTATGAACCACTCATAGCTTTTATGTGTTTTTTTTATTGTCTGCCATTAAACGGGGATCAGTATAGTTCCCCTATTCAGAATAAGGACCCTTCTCTTGCACTGACTCAGCAGATTCTGTTTTATTGTTAACTGTAAAACACAAGCTAAATAAAAATGCACTGGAGAGTACAAATAATTTTGAATACCTTCAACTGGCAGGGAATGTTTTATAGTATTGGTAGGGTATATTTTAATTGTGAGAACATTTGAAATCCGATCAAATAAAATATTTTGACATATCTCAACAAAGAAAGGCAAATACTGTACATAGAAAATTATAGAACTAAACTACAAAGGTTGGTTTAGGTATGCAATCAAGGATTCCTCAAACAGGGTTTCTGTTTTGGGGTTATTGTTTCTGCCATATAATTACTGCCCTCCAAATAGATGAGCTGAGGGTGTGCCTTACTTACCAGGGAGCACAAAATGCCTAGCCTGGCCCCTTTTCTCTTCCCTCTGTCAGATAACTCTTCCCTCTGCACCCCAGAGTCTCTGCTGGCTTTGCAGCAGCAGGAAAACTGCTGTTATTCTGCATCCAAGCCATAAATGTGTGTAATAAAAATTGTGTACGCCATATGTGCATTGTGGGTAATGCTCCATATATTTTAATGGTACACTGGGCCGGGTCATAGATTTTAAAACTTTTTTTGGCTGTTGTTGATTGGAAAAGTTTGGTACTTGACTTTTTTTTTTTGGTTTTAGAAAAACTGTACTCTGAAAACTCCAATACTTTATTGTCTTGTAGATTTTATTTGTTTTATTTCAATACACAGTCCATTTATTTGCTTATAAATCTTTATTGAACACCGTTAAGCCCGTTTTGGAATATTTAATTTTTCTTTTTGTCATGTACATCGTCGCTCGATTAATCGCAAACGAAACAAATGACCAGGGCCCAAAATCATAAAGTGGTACATGTATGTCTTTGGCTAAGAGCTCTTTTAGATTGTAATGATTCCAATATAATTTTGATGAAACTGGCTGCTGAGTTTCTCCAGCACTTTCAAGTGTCATGTTGTTTCTTGCTTTTTTTTCTAACTGGGGAATAAGATACAGTAGCTAAGACATTTGTTTTTTTCACATTTATAAAGTCTTTAATAGTAATAAAATAAAAGAAAATACAGCACTAAAGAAACGTCACTCTCAACAGGAGACGTTTCCACATCTGTCTGCCTTTTTTATTGTACATAGTCATAAATCGGCATGATTCATAGCATTACAGCAAGTTGAAACACATTAAACTCAGACCACAATATCAGTATTCTTTATAGAGGGTTTCTATGTTTTTTCTGCTGTGGATGAATCCAATTAACTGTCACATTTTATCAAAGCTTTATATATGTTACCTTGATCTCATACACTATTTCAAGGGTGTTGAAGTCTGGATACCATTGAATACTCCATTCTGTCCAGCCCGCTTCATTAGGGAATGGAAAATATTCACTGGGACAGAGGGCTTTTCCTAAGAAGGGAGTGGTGCTATTAATTAATTGATTAATTGATTAATAGGTAGAAGAGAAATTCCTATTTCAAATGATCAAAGAAATATTTGTTTGCAAACAATTTCCTGAATAAAATGTTACAGTTTGATCAGGCATTGTTCTATTTTTTAAATTGGCTACACAATACTGCATTTGTTTTACATATTAAAACATTGATATTCTTCATAGCTGCTATATCAGACATTTTTTTACATATAGAAAACTCTCTGTCCAGGGTGCTGAAATGTCCAGTCGACTGCAGCTACTTTTAAACATTACTATTAAAATAAAAACTGACCACTGGTCTAATTAAATGACAGTAAACACTTTGGATAATCTGATCAATTATCAATATTATAACTTCATAAATAATCAATCTGATGCTTTTAAAAAAGTATGAGACCTTAGAATTAAGACACTAATAAAAACAGTCAAATACGTTTTATGGCGGAAAAAAATATTGACTGTATTGTCTGAGAAATTATAAATTGGTCACACTTTAATTTGACTATGGTATATTAAGATTGCCTATCAACAATCTTTTAATGATATTAATAATGTTATAAACAATGATATAGAAATACTACTAACCCTCACACAAAAGTTAGTGGTCTGGTTCAGGGTATGGTCATGTTTAAGGTTTACTTAATCTGTCGCAGAGATATATAGCAAGGATAAGGTATATCATGTTTGTGTTACTGTACTAATACTTCAGAAATATTTATAAAATATTTATAAATGCTATCTGCAGTCACTTATCTAAAATGTTAGCTATGAATGTTTACAGTTCTAGTTATTATAAAAATAATAATTGGCTTTAATTCACTTTGACATTAGATCATTTCATTAAAGTTGTCTTTCTCATGCTCAATGTACTTTTAATTACCAAGCATTTTATAGCAGCACTGACAGAGAACAGGCAGCCTGCAATGAAGGGAGAGAAAATAACAGACTACATCTTTAAATCTAAATGCCCTTTAAATTAAAGCCTACTGTGTGTTTGGTTTGAGAGAGTTTTTGGATCGCAGATGTCTCAGAGTTTTTGATAGCATCCCAAACTCAACAAAACTGATGAACTAAGAAGATGTGGTTACGGCTGTTGTCTAAACATGATGATGTTAAAAGCCGAAGCCCAAGATTTACTGCCCCTGCAGGCAGGCTTGGACTGTGTTGTTAGAAACAAGTTACCAAAGGAGGATTAATTTGATTTCATGATCTTTTAAAGTATAATTAGAAGGATGGGATTACTTGCCCATGATGATGTGCCTGATGGAGTCCTCCCTTGGAGGACTCTGATGCATCTGGAAGAAGACAGTGGTCGTTGAGCTCTGCCAACCGGCTTCTTAGAATTCTTGTCTGTTTGCTGCTCTTGTCACAGCGAATTAATGTTGGGCAGGGAAGATTTGTGTCTTCCTGAACTGAGTGTAATACGACACAATCCGAATGCTGACTACCCTATTGATTTTGGCAAAATCTCCTTTTTGCTGTCTTTTTTTTTCAAGCTTCTCATCCTCACATGTATTGTGGCCTAGAGCAAAATGATTGAAGTAAACAAGTAATGCATTTCCATCATTGGTTCTGTCTGTCTCTGTACAGGGCAGGAATCCAGACTATTCACCTTGAAAACCAGTGTGGCCTTACAGTAGTATTTAGAAGGCAAAACCCATACATTTTTACAATAGCTGTATTTATGCACTTGAGATAGGACAAATAAATGAATGTTTGTCCTTTTGCTTTAATTTACCGAATGGGATGAATAGCTACATTTGGAATGAATAATGGATTCAGATCTTTTCAAATTCCCTTCAATACTCTTGAAAATACACAAAATCTTTAAGAAGATATGTTAGCTGTATACATTTACTGGGTAGACACAAGTAAAACTGGGTAATTTTATTTATTCTGGACTACTAGCGATGAGAACTCCTTGACATCTCCTCAAACTAACTCATTCCTCTTTTGGCTAGCTTTATGTTAAATATTGTGTAGGATTTTCTTGGGAGATGGAAAAAAAAAACTATTCCTGTAACACCTGGCACACCTGGAACGCAAGGGTTTGGATTCAGGCGAGCAAACTGAGCTCAGGAAGAGAGCTTGAAGTTCTGTCGTCTGTGTGTTTCAATGTGTTACAGGTCAATTAGTCAGTCTCTATAAAGGAACACAAAGTATAAATCTGTAAGGTGGACCAGACCAAAAAAAAAAAAAAAAGATGTAGAAAACATCTGTCATTTTGAACTTAATGGGTTTTTAGTAGCGCTAACATGTTTTATAAATCTGAATGTAAATAACTGAGTTTTCTCAAGGGCTGCTTGGTGCTTGGCTTGCTAGGACTTTGCCTTATTGTTAACCTTTGAAATCCACAGTGGTTTTCCTGTCCATTTCTTCGTTTTGAAATAGCGTTACCAAATCCAGGACACTCAATCTTGATGGACTGTGTCAGGGAAAAGAGAAACTTTCGAATCCATAAAGCCACGGAGTCCGGAAGCCCTGGACAGAGGGCAGGCTGGAGGGGAGTTTGGGATCTATCCCCCAAATCCCACGAGAGGGACGGAGGTTCTGGGCTGTGCGCTGTTCACACGTTTGAATAAACACTGCACGCTTGGCGATAATCAGAAAGCACTTTTTTTTTTTGGCCGGGTTGTTTTGTGGCTCAAGTTGTCTGGCCACCCAAAAAGCAAAAAGGGGGTTGTGTGAGTGTTCCAGAACTCTACCACTAGTCCTTGGCTCTGCTGGGAAAGGAAAGGAAAAAGCAGGATGGAAGCAGGCCAGTTCAGAAACAAACCTGATTTATTATCACCAAAAATCAGCTGCAGATGTCAGCGTACAGCTCCCCTCTGCTGCCAATTAGAGACACTCACGCAAAGATCTCCTCTCTCTTTTTTTGGGGCCAGGCCTTGCCACTGATAACTTTATAATCCGGCTATGGATCTGAAAATACCCCGTACGGCACATGTCAGTGCCTTGGAATGCTGTGTCCGATGTGTTCGGTGTATAATGCAATGAGCAAAAATGTCCTTTTAGGGTCTGTTTCTCTTTTCCTGGAAGAATTTTGGAATTAAAAAATTCATCCTGTGCCATCATGTGCAATTTCAGATTTCACAATTAACAAAGCTTGAAAATATCCCTGAGGGTAAAGTCCTTTTAAGTACCACATTTTACAAGGACTCTTTGGATGGTAATTCACCATCTTCTTTTGACAGGTATTTTTCTTCTTTTTTAAAATAAAAAGCTGCCCAGGATTACTGAGATTTTGTTTCTGTGTTTATTATTGACTCTATGTCTTTCTTAGCTAGGGGTGAATCCTGTAGATAAAAAAATGCCATTTAAATCAAAATATATTCTCATTCTAAGTTTATTTTCATGTTTTTTAGGTTAGACCTCTTTAGGAAACATTGTAAAAGCTTTCTCAGTACTGTTTCATTCACATTTCATCCAGAGAAGTACCAAACAGTATCCAAGTGTGTTATCAGGCTGGAGCTTAAAGCAAAACCTTATAATCAGATTTTCACACTGAGACCTTAAATTGTTTGTGTAATGTGAAGGCCACAAGACTGAGCCAGAGCAGATCACTTGTTTCATTTATCATTGTACTGTATGAGTACAGGTGCAAAAAGCATAAGACTGGTCCTTATATTTGCAATGTAAGATGTTGTAGCAGAAGAGGATATAATAACAATGCAGCAGAGTGATGTTTGCATTGAAATGAGGATTAATTCAACATGGGACTGTATTTTAAGGTTTGAGTTATACACACAAGGTTTAAACCCTACCCACAAGTCATGGTGGGGGAACAAAAGACAGCCACAAACACTAAAAACAATCAAAAGAAATGACGAACACGGGACAGAAAAAACAATACCTCCAAAATTGCTAAAATAAGTGTGAATAGATAAATGATGTGAGAAATTGGTTAAACATCAACAGAACTTCTGAAAGTGAAATTGTGAAAATAGGTTTGAAGTCCAAAAAAAAAAATAGCCCCCTTGGGTGAACCTGCAACATGATCAGGCAGAGAATTCCACAACCGCAAAGCCTGAACACTCAGTAAGCAGCAGGTTCTCCTTTCTTTCTGAGCCTCACCCTGGGGAACACAGAGCCCACAATCAGTTGACCTTAGAGCACACTGACGACACCACTGTGTACTCTGGTGCCACTCCATTCAGTGTAGACATAAGCAACCTGATTGTTAAATCATTTCTATGCATCATGATATCATCATCCACATCTCAGACTTTCTCATTTGTTTCAGGTCTACAGGCATAAAACCTAATGAATCATGATGCTCTTGTCCTGCACCTTCTTCTGCAGGCTAGTCTGATACTATGATGTTATCAGTAAGCTGTTACTCAGTTTCTCAAAGACATTTTTTAGTTGCTGACGTCCATACAGCCTCGATAATGTTGAATGTATAATTTCTTTCAGTCAGTCTCTGAAGTAATATATTTTTTTTAAAATGTTCAGCCTTTCATGTGGGGTTTTTACATTTTTAGGCAGGGGAGAAACGAATGTGGAAAGAAACACCCGCTAAATCATTAGACTCTTTGCAGTATGTCACTATGTTTGACGGAAATGAATTAAGTTTAGTTTTTTTTTTCAACAAATGAATGTTGCAATTATAAACATGCTTTTAGAATGCTCAGACTATCTGGATAGTGGTATTTACATGACGAATGTGCTGTCAGTTTATACAAGAACTCAAATACATTTTTATGAGATAATAGACGTCTGTCCTGCAACAATGCCACTTTGTGATCTGAAGTAATCAAAGGTTAATTTTTGGTTTATAGCTTCTAATGGTCCATGAGCTAAATAATAAAGCCATCGGTACCAGGTTAATTAAATGTTTACAAAAGGTCCGTAATTTGATGCATTACTGATCTATGTTTAATGCTAGCAATGCTTGGCCTAATATAAATATAGTACATGACAGAGGTGCAGGTCTGTTTCTAATAGTGACTTTTGTAATAACATTTATGGGATTAACTAAGAAAAAAAGGAAAGTACTTACCTGATTTATTACCTAAGGTTTTTTTTTTTTGCTTAGTGCAGCACTTTTTTTAACAGAGTTCTATTTTCTTTCATACTGGAGCTGTGTGAATAAATGCTAGCTTGTGTGTTTCTTTTTGCCCAGAGGGCTTGATAGCAGACCCTTGGCCACCATCACCACTAGGCTCTTCGAACAGAAAGTTTAATTTCAGCGTTTGAAGAGTGAGGGGAGGGGAAGACCGAGGGAAATATAAAGGAAGGGAGAGAGGGGGTAATGGCTGAGTAGAGTACAGATGGGGAATGAGGAGGAAACAGAAACCTGCAGAAGAGACAAAGCTGATTTGTTGGTGAGAATTACAAACAGACATTTTGCTTTGGTGAATTATTAAAGACTTGACTAACCCTACAGGTACTTTTATCCAGCTGTTTGTTTCTCCACTTTTCTGCACACTTAATTGTAACAAAAACAGAAAACTGTTTTTTGTAATGCAATCTTAACTTCCCTTTGCAGTAAACTGTTTGACTTTTTATCTCTTGTAGATAGCATAGGGAAGTATCAGCCAAATAAATAATTTATTGGTTATACTGGACAGTTTTTCCCCCACATACAAGCATACATATCTTTTTTCATACAGATTTTTTGTAGGACATAAATGGCTGAACATGATGTTCTATAACATTCCAAAAAAGTATGAGCTATGAAACGTTCTGTAAGGACTACACAGCCAGACACAACACATTCAACGATACAAAAATGGGTACCTATGATTTTCTATCCCAGAACAAACCAACAATAGCCCATTTTTTCCTTTTTTCTTTTTATTATGCTGTCTTTATTTTTACCTAGCTATTGCTCATCTAGCCGATTCAAAGTCAGTCTTCCAATCTCTCCTCTTACCTCTCCTGCCTGACCTCTCCGTGGGGTTCAATTACCACAGGCTGTGCTCCGCCTAGTGGTATATTTGAGAAATACACTTTAAAAGGGTAAATGGGACTGCAGTTGTTGGGGCAATTGTTGGAAAAGAAAATCTTATTTCTGGTTGTTGTGCTCAAAAGTGTTAAAAATCTGAAAAAGCAAAAAAATTTTTTTGATAGAGGAGTATATTTATGATTGTTCTGATGTATTTAGCATGTGTGTAGATTAAGATACGTTCACACTGTTCATGCGGGATATTTAAAGGGCATTGCGTCCTAAACGTTGGCGTGGTCCTTTTTTGCTTCTACATTTATGCTCTAGATCAGACGTGAGCCGAATGCTAAGAAAAACTGACTGCAAAATTAAAGTTCCTTCGGCCTGCCAGGTTATCAATACGTTTCTTACCCAAATGTACCGAGCGTATTCCCTTAGACCTAAGTAAATCACGCCATAATCTACGTTCGTGCGGTAGACCAGTAGCATATATAAATTTGGATCCACTAGGAGCCACTTTTCTGGTATAACCATACTTTTCAGTTTGATAATTAATGCTAACACTGCCTGTTAAGTGTTTTTCTTTAATCGATCATAATGTTTACGTATTTTTCAACGCATTATATCACCTACTGTAGCACCCGTCAAGGAGAACACGCAAGCACAGGGTAAACTATACAGTGGTTCTTTTCCTAGTTTCGCATTTACAGCATAATTCGCAAGAAAATATTGCCCCTAATATTGATTAAATCAACGAATCGTAGCATACAGTACATCCTCAAAACCTGGCGTGTTTTCATATCAAATTAAACATAAAAAAACTGAATACCGTGTAGGCCCCCATAGAAACGTTAGTGAAAAGTCTAAATACTTTTAATGAATAAAGCTACAAGTATGAACACGGTTCTACACTTAATTTGATTCATGAATGGCTCCCGCTCCTTCATTAAATTAATTAAAACAAGCTGAAATTAATTAACAATAAAACATACACAGTACGCTGTGTTCACATACTGTAACTCTCGTATATTAAGAAGTAAAAATATAACGTTAATGCCCAGCTTTTGTATAAGAATTTTTTAAATATCTGAGTTCTGCTCATTATTGTGTTTTAAACAACTGACGATTGACTCGGAACCATATCCTGATCACTAATGTTAGGTTAATACATGGCTCTTAATAGGTCAAGTAACGGTGTTAGTACTAAAATAGTAGGAAGAAAAAACAAGATTTTGTCTGTCAATGGATTTATTTAATGCTTATTATTTCTTATACATTTTACTAAATGTCTTAACTGATGGACTAGGCTATTCTATAATACTTATAATACACGGTAATCAATTGATATATCAAATGAAAGAGTCGCCTATTTATTTCTATAATTAGATAAACCATTTATGTCACTAAGAGACACCAAGTGCTGTGCTGTGTAATGATAGCAGGTATATTGAATCCCTTCATTTATTTTCAGTTAGATGCAAAACGGTCACCGGTAATAATCTAATGGCACAGTGCTATAACACTGTTTGACTTTTGGATTTGCTCAATAATTCTTTCCCCCATTATTCAGCATGGTTGCCTGTACCTTGTGTTGATAGGCGTGTATTAACAGTGTTTACAGTAGTCATGTATGTTCAACACCAGAGCTCGAAAGTCAATTTGCTTCCCTTAATTAGGTGCGCATTATCGACTGCTATCAAATACGGGTTCTTCTGAAGTGCCTAATGTTGTAAAACTATTATTTGTTTTTCTTTTCCCCTTTTATACGTTAAAAGAGGACAGAGGGACATTAATGTATTTCTCTAATTGATAACAAGCACAGTAATCAGTAACAAAGCTCTTGTTGGCAGTAGCTTTTTGATCCTAATAGTTGACAATTCGCGTTAATACTGCAATTATGGTGCACTTAACGAGCGCTGCAGCGTTGCTTTTTATACAGGAGAGCACCACCTTAGCTTTTACTCTGTTTCCACAGCTTTTAAAAGATAAGACTGCAATAAATTGAGTGGAATTAGAACAAATTAAGATGTTGTGGCTGAACTAATTGCCCAGAGTTGACATGGAATTAGTTCTATTTTAACGCATAATGGAAAGTCATGAGTTCCTTTCAGTTGTCTTGATAGAGTTTTGAATGGTAATACATGTGTTAATTATCTGTCTTGTCTGCCTGCTTTTGATTGTCTCCGTCTGTTTCTCTTTGTGCCTGCCAGTCTGTTTCTTCCCAAAAGCCAGTTCCTAAATAAAAGAAACTTGGGCAATTAACAAAAGTTACGAAGTGAATTTAAGTGAAGTACCACACTCACTTTAAACTTCATGAACGTCAAACGGCAGCTGCTTGATCGGAAAACACAGGTAATAAATTTAAATAGTGTGGGCTTTCAAGATGTCGAGCTTGTTCATAGTAACTTCATCGATTTCTGCTGGCTGTCCCAGCGCTTCATGCTTGCATTGCTTTGTCCTACAGAACCATATGGAGCAAAAGTGCCTTCAGCTTAGCCACAATAATAGAGAAAATAAAAGGATTTTTATTTTGAAAACCATTGAAATAATACATATATATTTGGTTAATCACAATGCCTAGACTGTTCAATTACTAGAGGAATGGAATGTTCTCTTTTTCCTTGGAGTCACGTCTCTCTTTCTCCAAATTCTCTATATCATATATAATATCCCTGTGTCAAATGAAGATTATGGGTAAATAAACCTCTTTACAACCAAGCATGCTCAGTAAATTCTCTTTCAAATTCAACATGAATTCTGTGCTACAGTTAGTCTGTTTTAAATCACAGAGCACTATGTGCACTTGATTCTTATGAATATTTTTATCGCTAATTCATTTATAGCTGCATCTACCAGCACTACGGATATCATTTTGCTAGTCATTAATTAACATAGAAGTAATTGAAATCATTTTGAGTAATTTTCAGAGATCTTGGTTTGTCAAGAAATGAGTATTGGACAAACTGTTTCACAGAACTCATTTAACATTTCTTATTAAAACTGATCATGTAACTTAAGGCAGATTCTTTTCATTTTATAGCCTGTGATTGATATATTACATATGTTTTTATGGGAGTAAACAAATTTCCTTGTTATGCACCCTTCACCAATTTAGGGCCAGTGAGGCTAAGAGCACTTGCAATATATAAATGTTTATTTACTACCTGGCTACTGATTGAGAACATACCTACTCACTTGGCTTCAGACAGCTTTTAAACAAGAGATTTATGGTGCATTTCCTGTTATGATCTGTAGAAACCAGCTCTGTTGTATATGGCAGTAGACTCGGCTACAATTGTGTCGAAGATGACCACTTAACCTGGACTATTGTCGATGTCCCTCCAGTTTCACCTGTGTTTAATACAGTAGTGAATTTAATCTACAGGGAAAAGAGAGCCTGATGTCGGACACAGTACAATCCAAAACTTTTTATGTAATTGAGTCTGACAAAACCAAAAACCAGAATTGCTACATGTGTTAATGCCTGGCATTAAAGACATTCGTTTCCAATTTATTAATTTCTCTGCACCTAATGCCATCCGTTTATGCAGTTCATTCCAATAAAAATACTAACAATGTTAATAATTCACACTTCCCCCCCCCAAAAAAAAAAATTCCAGCAAATTCCACACTTTTCCTTCAGTTACTTATACAGCTGTGGAAAATGTTATACCAATGTTTCTTAACCAAAAGAATTTGTTCATTGCTGCATTGCACTGATCTGTAAAATGTGTGTAATGAATATGTAAAAATAAAATATCTGAATAAAAAAAGCAATGTTTCTTGTGCAGGACTGAAGTTAGGTCTGGGACTAATCAAAAGCAAATTCTGCTGAAGTGTGAGCCTTATTTTCCTGCATGTCTGTGCTGTAGTATCAAGGGTTGCTTTGCGTAAGTCTAATAAAAATACATTAATGACTCTCCATGTGTTTGCTGTGGCACTAAAGCCACAGCTTTTCAAATTTGGGGGGTTTTATTGGAAAGTGCTGGGAGCTGATGCCTGAAATCATGCACACCTAACACCTCATCCTGTCTGTTTCAGTAGTAGTTAACTAAATAGAACATAATACTTTTCTACACAGCCGAATAAGCAAGATTTCTGTGACAAGGGTAGCCCTGCTTTTAGGACTGTTTAAAGCACTCTGGGATATTTTAAGGCAGTTCTAAAAATACCATTTGGCCAATTACTGACACATTAACTGGTTCTCATCTGACACCACTGAAGGAATGTAAACTGTTGCTCTGTTTGGGAATGCCTTTTAAGGGAAACCAATGTAGAGATTTTTATATTTCTCCGAACACCACACCTCCCCAGAGAGTTAATTATTTTGTTCAAATGCTGCTCAGACTGTCGGTGTAGGAAATATTCCAACTGCGTTCACACTCTTTAAATCTTCCGTTCCCAAATCATTTTACGCAGGTCTGCAGCAACCAGGAAACATTTGGTTTAAGGGGACGATTAAAAGAACCAGAGGGCACTGATTAGTTGTGAACATTCGGCATTTCGAGTCATGAAAATAATTTCCAATGTGAGCGATCAAATATACATACAGTTAATGTGTAATTGCATGCTGCTAACTAATATATTACTGCACTTTGGTAAGCCTTTACTGTATATCCTACAGGTTTTAGGTTCTGTAACTTTGAAAAATTCTACGCTGGTCCTCTTTATAAAAATACATTTTTTCAAGCACAATTTCTAAGATGAGCTCATTTTAAGGCTGCTTTAGGAACACATTTCCTTGTAATATTGTGTGAAGTAAAAGACAGCCACAGTTTGTATAATCTCAATTACAGAAGGACACGCTGTTGAACTAGCTCAGACGCAGCCAACAAAGTGATGGGTTTGTGGGTAAGGTGGATAGCGTTTTAAATTATAGCCGTCATTCTGATGAACTGCAGTTTTCCTTGCTTTTATTTTTGAAGTATTTAGGATTCGTCTTGCCCTCTGTTTCATGTGTGGTTTCCGTGATGCTTGTGTGAGTGGTTGTGGTAGAGATTTCTTCTATTTTCTTACAACATTTTGAAGGAATATCATCTCACCCTTGTAACTTTGGAAAGGGAAAGTACTTTTTTTTCCATCCCCATTTGAAGACATCTGTAACCTAAACTACTGACCATTAAACGGGGTGCTACTCCAGACTGTGGTTTATTTTAAGGTTCTACATGTGACCTAGAGAGAAGCCTAGGTAGATTTTAAATTTTGGCTTCAAGTCACCCAATATTCCACAATAGCAACCAAAATCCCAGGTGTCATCTATCAAGTAATCAATACTTTTGATATGTGCATTCACTCTCATAGATGACATTATGACATTTGTACACAGGAAGGGAAAGAGCAGTCACTACTGAATGTAGTCATTTTATACATTTTCTACATGAGGTCTAAGCAAACCATTCTCAATGCTCTGATTAAAAAAACAAGAATGCACTAGGTACAATCACAAATGCCTCAAAAACCACGCCGTAATTTGCAGAGTAGGCTCATTTCGGCACAGTTATTTGAAAAGGAAATACCTGGTCATGTGACTTGTTCAAGGTTTCAAGACAACATTGTGGCATAAAATGCTGAATCTTTACTTTCCAGTCAACCCTTCTTGAAAACAGCCTAAAACATTTTGTAAGATATTAAAAAAAATCTCATGAGCTCCTTTAAGAGATTGAGAAGACGCATAAACTTTGCTGACCAGATGTAGTTTTGCAGTAATGTATACGTATTTCAGCTCAATAACAGCACCAGAGGCAATAGGAATGATGAATGGCTGTTGTCCTCTAATCAATCTTGGGAAATCAAAACTCTTGCACATGTGGGTAGAAACTGGAGAGATGTTTGTGTGTGCTGTGTAACCAGCAATTGCAAAATCCAAAGCAAGGGGCAGACTGCACATTTTTCAGCAGCGGTGACCTCTCACCCTGGCAAGGGGACATTTTTAACAGCAGAAAAAAAAACTTTTCAGGGTGGCATTTTCTTGTTTTGATTGTGATAATCATTCTTGGCACAATCTGATTTTGTGCCTTTTGTCGAGATCAAGTTTCTATAGCAAGGAATATAGATTAGACTGTATATTTTTTTAACTTGCTATGATTATCTCACTACAAAACTGTTTTAGGCTTCTGAGTTACATCATTGCAGTGATACAGAATGGACTGGCTCTGTGGCCCTTCTGTATACATAAAACAATGAAGGTTTCCAGTGTCATAACTGCAAGAAATGTCAATGTGGGCTGAAACACCCAGTAAGTCTGAGAATATTATAAAACATCTGTAGCGCAGCCACAGATGAGCTCATTATACCAATTTATGTTTTCTAATAAGCAACCTATATGGAGATCTTGAAAAAAATTACAACACTAATCAGCTTTATTTTTAGAAAGTTCATTTTTAGCCTTCGAAGAATTGGTGTCACCCCAAAAGATGCATTTCTATTGCTTCCATGAGGCTCTGATGGTTGGCATTGTTCAAACTAAATGGCCAATAAGTGGTAGAGAAGTCACTTATAAACTCTCTGCGATACAAACATGCAAAGACCACCAGATATTGTCCGCTAGCAATAACTGACTAGTTATTTCCACATGTTAATGGTGACACACTAGAAACAGCATTTCCTATCTGGTATATTTTCTATCTAAAAGCAAAGCTCCCTTTAAAGACATTTCCTGTGAATCTGAATTTGTTTAAACTATGAGATAGTGCTGTCAGACATGTAGCTTTCACTTCATCAGCCTCAGTTCTTCATGGCTGCTTAATGGCTGTTTTTGGGGTAATATTTTCTTTTGCTGAACATTTCAAAATAAATGTACTGAAATGATGTTCTACCGCGTTTAGTTTCTAAGCCTGTATATTATTTCTCGGGACATTTGTTAACTGCAAGCAAAGCGAGTCATGAAATTGATCTGAATTTGGTCAATCTTCCTTCACCAAAAAAGCCTCAACTAACAGAGAATTATTTAATCTTTCAAACAGCTAAATGTTGAATAGCTTTTTAGAATTTGCATTATTGTGGTAAATTCTTTTGAGTCTCAACTCTGAACTTTAAAAATGTAGCCTAGAGTTGTAGGTACAGTAAATACATTTATCTAAATGCATTTTGGGAACTGATGATCCTGGCTGAGGTCACATCAAAGCAAGCATCCCCATGGTTAAAATGATCACATGGTTTGTATTTCTACAGCGAATAGAGCATTAGGCAGCTGCAGAAGTTTATTTCAGATAGCCAGTGCGGGGCGCTGGTTCTGCAGGTGGCTTGCTCTTACTCTACCTGTGCAGCTGGGGGTTTTAATGTCCCTGTTTTGTCTTTGTCTGTGGTTCGGTCCAAGTCTTGTATTAAGTATCGATTTCAGGTGAATTTTTCATACTTTTTCGTTTCATCTTGCGGATGTGAGCTGGGATAAGACTGTGGTTTTCCAGTTTTCTGGGATGAGCTCTCGTCCTTGGGATGGGGGGTTGAGGATGGGAGTGGATGTCTGGACCGCTGGGTCTGCCTTTGGAGCAGATGTCCCTGAGCCCCCGGAAGTCTGGACACTTCCAGTAAAAGACACTTACAGGCCTTTCTCTTCCTTTAGTGCTCTCCCTCTCTTTTAACTTCTTTATTTCTTATAAATTGCATGTTTTCTCATATATCATGCAAAACATGAGACATTTGTTTTATTTTCTGATATAATCCCAATTTATACCTTCAAAAAATGTCTAAATTCCCCATTATTATAGTTTCTCAATGACAATTTGACAGCCAGTGCATTTCCCTGTGTATCTGTTGAACTGTTAAACCTTGAGCACTAAAATGCTTTTGATGATATCATAAAATAAGTATGCAGTGATGACAGAACCCTTTAAAGAGCATCGTTCTGCTGAAAAACTGTTATATTTATGTCCAAAAAAGTTCAGAAAAAACTTGCTGCAACCAGAGGGGGAACTGTTGCTGGCATAAAAATAATCCATGGATTTTTAACAAAGAATTCCTATCATGATACACATGATAAAAACATATAGAAACAAAAAGCCCTGTGATAAGAGACAGAGACGTATACAAAGGCTGATAAGTACACTGTAAGTCTTTGAAATCCTTCTTCAATAATCTCACCACCTGTCTGAAATTCACTATCTCCTTACGAGGGGATGAGAACCGTCGCGATATTGTCCACACACAGGGGCAAAGCAAATGACTGAAAAAAAAAATAACAACAACACAACATGTCTAATGAAAAACTGGGCAGCTGCTAGCCTCTCATCTTTTTCTTTTCCCTGGGTTCTACAAGCTGACAGACTTGTACCACAAAAAAAAAACTGAAAAGAAAAGAGAGGGAGGAGCTGGGGATGGAGGAGTCCATTAGTTTAAGAAAGAAGACGAAGTAGAGGGGGAAAAAAAAGTCTTTGCAGCAGCACAATACCAGAGCCTGGGTTAAGTGCTAGGATTTCAGCCGATGGGATTTGGGGTCCTACATTTAAGCCGTTCCCCAGTGCTAGGGGCCCACCGCAGTCATCTGCCATAATCAGAATGATGATATACAGGCCCATTAAAAGAGCTTGCTGCTGACATGCCAAACAATAGCCCCTCACAGCATGGCCAGGAAGCCTGCCCATCCAGGTGCACTTCCAACTCTTTATAACGAGAACAAATTCTTAGTCTCCCTTCAGCCATTATTGTGTGTCCAGAGGAGCCTATTGAAATTAGGTTGGGAGGGAAGGGAAGGGGGGGGGAAGCAGGGAATGGAAGGTGGTGTTGGAGGTGGGAGGTGTGGAGAGGAGGTGGAGGGGGTGAGGGGGGGAGTAGGTGGCAGTATAGGATTGAGAAAGCCACATCAGTTTTAGCCCCATTTGGGCATTGTTGAAAACATGGGACATTTGAGGAGACTAGGGGACTGACTCACTGAGATTAAAAAATAGACCTTCCTTTCTCTGGCCTGTTTACCTACCACAGTGTGCAGTGCATCCAAATCCGATGCAAAAAAAAATGTATTCTCAATGGGATCCACTGAAGATGGGGGCAAGGCACATCCAGTGGTCAGGAAGAAGGATGACAGTCTGTCCATCAACGGCGACTTAACACAAAACAGGGGGAAGCATAGAGACTGAGTTATAGGAAGTCCTGTGGCGGTTCACTGAGACGTACACCAGGGTACAGCTTGTGTGAACATACATTGCCCCTATTATTGAGAGCTTTTCCCAAATGGCAAGTATAGGAGATGGATTTGAAGGCTTCACTGCACAAATCCCTACAGTCTTACACAGGAGAATAAAGTACCCTGTGTGTGGTCCACTTATTGCCTGCTTGTAGGTAACTCCTTGTAAATTAAAAATGTATTGCTCTCTGCATATAAAGCCTTTGCTAGATACCTGAACCACCAAACCAGTTGTTCTAACAGTGACCCACAACCCATTGTTTTTAATTTTAATTTAGAAGTTTTTCCCTTTTTTCTTCTCACATCTCAGGTAGGATGAGATATAGTACATGACAAAATTTGTACCTGTCAGTACTGTAACACCTTGAGCTGGACGTGAAGGGATTTTCAAAGTTTGTAAACTGAACAGGCAAGATGATGAAGTAATTAGCCACTTTAATTTTTGTTTTAATCTTGGAATGTTCGATTAAGTCATCTCTTTTCCGTGTTTTGAACCATCAGAAATCTTTAAATGTATGGCAAAGTAAAAGTCCGTGTTATTAAATATATCAACATTAATCTTGTTGAGCAAACTGAAAGCTCATAGCTGTATTCGGACAGTAACCCTTTCCTCAATGTGGCTGAAACATTACCTTCATTATATGTTTTGAAGTCCACCAGAAGAGGCTACCATCTTGCTAAAATCCGACAGACTGCAGTCGTGTTTTTGTCACACAGTCATCACAACAAAAAGAGTTGTTAATAAAGTCACAGTTAGCAACTTGGGGTTCACACAGTTAGGATGAGTGCGACATGAACACTGGGTTTGATGCGGGTAGAGATCTTAAACTTTAGGCTTCAGGAATTTGATAGAAAGTCAGCAGATATTCTGGTTTATTACAAAGCGAGTGATCCTGCTTAAATTCAGGGATTGGACACAAATGATTTCATATTTTGCTTTCCTCCCCTTTTTCCATCTCGATACAGTGACATGGAGCTGATAGGGGAGAGACTCTCCAAATGTTTTCTATTACATCTGTCTGCACATGAGAAATATTTCCCTTGCAACTGCAGACAGGCTCCAGAATGTGACAGCATCACAGAGATCTCTATTTGTATTCATCTTCATCTTTTTTCAAACAGTGTGGAGAAGGAGCATAATCTGGGGTTAAGGTGCCTTGAATAACTAATTTTCCATCAAGGGCTAACTGTTGAAGGCTGACTCTTTTTTTTCATTTCTGATAAGCTGTTAACCACTAATTTCAAGTCTTTGCAAAGGAATTTATTTTCACTTGTTCATTGCAGTGTCACTGGAGGGCCCCATCTTGTTCGGCTGATTGAATAACAGATAGTGGCAGCGTCTGACTTTGATGTGGGTAGGAGCCTCCTTTCAGTTGTTTGTTATTCTTGGCAAATGAGTCTAGTGAGGCTCTCGAAGAAGGAACACACTGCAGAGTCTTGTTACACTGCACCAAGACAAAAGTGTAACTCTATCCTAAAATATAATACTGCATGTTAGGTGCCATTGTAATTTACTGTCCATGAAAATGTCCAGTAATGTAATGTTCTGGTGTCAGGTTGACAAAGAACTACTTGAAATCCCATTGTGTTTCCAAGAAGCCCAACAGAATAAAAACAAACAAGAATACCTCCCAACCCCAGGTACTAGGTGACAAGCTATTGCATATATCAGATGAGATATCAGATTTTCTAATTTTTTCATCAGGATCTGCAGCATTATAATATTTTACTGTATTTTGGAAAAGATTACTGTGTTATTATGTGGAAGTTTAACAAACTATTAATGGAGGAATTAAGAATTAAGTGTTGTGGCATACAGCGTCTAGATTGTTATTGCAATGCACAGTATTTTCAATTTTTAAAAGAACAGTGGATATTCAAATTTAGGAAGGCAACAGTATTATTATTATTACCCATTTTTAATGAAAGGTAACATATAAAATTGACTGATTATAAAAAGCACTGCAGATTAGCTTATTCCTATGCAAAATCACCATTGGAAATGTCCGGTAGTGTTTGGCACCCAAGCTCACAACCGGAAAGTTGTCCAAATCAATGACATTCATTGTACTTATTTACCAGTATTCTTGGAGTAATTGTTTGTTGGGAGAGTACTAAAGCAAATCACAATTTGTTTGTTTGTTTATTATAATATGATTGAGAAAATGTTGCTTCTCTGATCCAGGAAACATCAGCGTGGCGAATATCTCTGCTTTGAAGAGCGACAAAATGTAAATTTGCTCCAAATGCTGAACACTAGGAAACCTTTAAAAATCACCAATGGCCTTCAGCAAGTAATAACACAATTTATTAAACAAACAAACAAACAAAGGGACTTACAAAAGGTTTCCTTTGTTTCAACAAGCTATAAAAGTTTTAAAATGCATGCTCCCAGCTACGTGTTAGTGGTAAGAATGGGTTTATTATTCTGTACACCAGATTGAAGAAGAAGGCCAAGTGGTAACAATTTTAAACGCATGTCAATAAACTCTTAATACTACTGCTTCAAAGGATACCGTGGGTGTTCCGAGTGTAATGGAATTGTTAAGCATGCTCAGGGATTTCATGTGTACTCCCTGGAAAGCAGAGGATGACAACCTGCTAATATCCAGAGCTGCATATATGACGTTTCATTAAACCAGCCCTCAATCACACCTCCCCTTGTTCAGCAGTCTCGCCACCTCTCTCCTGGTCCATATGGATTTTTGTTTCCAGTAAGAGTCCGGCTGCAGGATCCTGGAACGTTAACATTTAAAAACCTGCAAATCTCAATCCATGACCAACAGAAGCAGGCCATCTGCATCTCACAAACACTGAAAGGCCGTCTTGATACCCACTATACAGAATGTATGTGTGCATCAGTTACAATTTAACATTTGCAAAAGAATGCCAGCAATATATTCTTAAATACAGTACATGTTCAAAGTACTATACATAAAAAGTGTTTAGAAGAAAGGTTTTCATCACCAGGAAAGTGAAATCGACGTAGAAATAAGTCAAATCAAAACTGTTGCTTGCAGGCAACACCCCTTTTTAAGTTTACAGTCTTTGTGGCGATGTTTTTATGTGAATAATGGTTGAATGAGTTCCAAAACAAAAGACAGCAGTGTACGACGTTAAAAAAAAGTCAAACATTTTTGGTTGCCAGGCACTCTGTTTTCTTCATGTCACTGTGTTGAACAAAATAGTTAAACTACTATTGTCTGAAGTACAGAGGTGCCGTAATTTATCTTTATAGAATAATACATAATACCTCAAACATTTAAAATCCCCCTGGTTATTGCAAAGTGAACACTAGTGCAATGCATTTAATCATCGCAGGCCATGTATTTGAAAATTTGGTGACTTTTTGAAAAATAGGAGCGATTAACTCTGTAGCTCTGTTGGATCATCTCTGCACAGACCTGCTTCATTTCCATTTCTGCCAAAATGATTTTCCTGGAACTGTATCCTATCTTTCAAAGGACAGCAGAGTGTGCTGCTAATGGCATTCCCTAATGCAGAAACAATGTGCAGTGTCATGAAAACCCAAGGAAAAAAAAAGGAGGACAGACACACAACCACTCTCACACAAAAAAAAACGTACCTGATCTGGCGGGAGTTCATGGTGACAGAGTGAGCTCTGCAAAGGACTTGAATGTCATCCTGGGAACTATAAACTTTCAGTACCTGCTAGCATATGACCACAAAAGGTTTACGGATCATTGATAGCCGATAATGAGAAAACATTTTGCAGTGAAACCAATCTGTAGAACCCGGCGGACCTGGAAAATATGACCTGTTCACACAGACAGATACCCTATAACATGGTCTGTTGTAAATGTAATGAAAGAAAAGGGTAGGCAAACAAAGAGAGATTCACAAGAAGTCAACTTGTGGAATACCTCTTTGGTTTGCTCAATGCCAAATGAAAAAAAGGCACTAATTAATTATTTTTCAGATGTGGTTTCGCAGAGTGGTTGTAACCCCCCCCCACACACACACACACACACACACACACACACACACTTTTACAAGAAAATGTATTGTAGAAAGAATACTTTAAAGCAGTATTTTGTTTTTTTTCCATGCCATTGGTTTTACAATGTAGAATTGTATTGCTGTTTCTCATTGTATTTGTTTTATGTTAATGTATCCATGTGATTTTGCACTGCTGTTGATCATATTAACACCTTTGAAAAACATATAAAATGTTTATTTTGTGAATAAGTTTATTGCTAAAGCTTAATAGGAAAGAAGATGTATTGGACCTTTAATCTCATTGATATTACCGTTTTTACTTAAAGTATCCTGTTCATATTGATATATCTGTCACTTGAAACACCAGAGATCTTCTTATATTTTGTTTACACTGAATCATATCACATGGCAGAAATGTCCAGGAATGTAAAACTTCTTTGACACAGACATCCTGCAGTACAGTATCTGGATAAACTTTCAGAGATTTCCTATGGAGAACAGAGAAAATACATACAGTATACAAACCAATTCGAGGATTAGTACTGTCAACAAGCCAATAAGTATATCATGCCAATAAGTAAATAAAAAAAGAAAAAATATTGAGAAAAATGCAGATGAAATGCATGTGAGGCTTAATTTATCCATAGGGTGTGAGTCGCACACACACAATAATTTGTTCAATTGTGTTGTTTGTATTGCCTCAACATCTGTGATTAATAAATGAACTCAGATTTTATTGTGACATGGCAAAACAATGCCAGTGAGTGGATTTTTTTTATTTCCACTAAGCCTAACCCAAACTTCATCACAAAGTCTTGAAGGGAGGTGCAGTGTGTTCTCTATATTGTAATCATTTTTGTGACAAGACATAATAATCCTAATGTTCATCATCTCCCCTCATGTATGTAATTTAAGGTGCATAAATATTTGTTCTTTAGATTACAATATGCAAAAAGCTTTGTTAGTGGTGAAAGACGAAATAGAGAACTTATTGTTCTTAAGCAATAAGTGGGTATTCTCTGCAAATATTGTCATCCTGCACAGTGAAAAGGCAATGTCAAATGATGTTTCATTGACACTGTATTAGAAAGGTATGATTAAAAATAGGAAGCAATCAGTTGACTGATTTTTTTTTTGTTTTTTGTCACAGCAGTGGAGTCCACTTGTGGCTTTCACACTAATACAACAGACGTATCTGACACATTTTCTTATGATCTGCTTTATTTCCTATGCATATTAACTCAGGTGCTAGAGTAATAATACAGGACAGGAATAGCAACGATTCTCTAGAAAGTCAATTTTTTTCCTGCTTACCTTATTATTCTTGCACATAAAGTATAGAGCTTCAAATTCAAATATAAAGCAATGAATTGTTTTCGGAATATTGATGAAAACAGCTGCAACAAATGACCTGCATCATCTGAGCATTCTGCAGCACAATTACAGCATAATTAATTTGACGATAAGTAACTGTAAATCAGGAAAGACATATATTGTGAAATTAAAGTCAAATTGTTTTTATAGTAATGTTTTACTTCACTAGGATGTTCACTCAGATTAGCAGTACAACAGCAACTGTACAATTCTTTTAATCCCAATAATTTATATGTAAAATGTCCAGCTCTGTGTGAATGTCTGCCATTATAGAGATGGTAAAATGGTGTTTGGGAATTTCAATAAATTAGCACATTGTTCTTCTAATGCTAGGTATTATTTATCTTTCTTAAACATATTTCAGCGTATAGAGTGAACTGTCACAATACAGCTGTTTTCCATCTCCGAACGCCGCTGCTTCGCTCTGGAAGTCTGTTTGTGATATTAATTCACATAATTAAGGCGAGAACCCCAGTCCCATCACAGAGAAATTGGTAAAACTGCGAATTTCCTTCATTAACGTCCAGGTCTGCCCCATTTAATTTGTGACCAAGCTTTTAAAAAAAGTTCTCCTCGGCCACATAGACCCGCTTGCTTTGAAGATCCAGCGAGGTAGAAAAGTCGCAGCTTTGCCTGACCGAAGGCCACATTAATCATTCTGACAGAATGCAATGCCTTTGCAGATGTACAAGCTGGAAACACGCTGATACATACTATACATATATGAGCAATATGTTCTACACCGCGACTAAACAAAGGGTTCTGTATTCAAACCACTTAGATACTTAAATTCATGGTAATGTAATGTACCTAAATGTTTTGGCTGTAGGTCCAAAAGTGTATAAATTACAAGAAACAATGCCTCTGTTCATCAGTACTGCGCATGCGTTGCTGGGGAGTGCAGCAGGAAATTCGCCCATTGCCAGCGGCTACAATAGTTGTTTAATTTCATTTTTAATAAAAGGTAAGTATATATTTTTTTCTCTCGAACCCCTAGAAACGTGAGCTACAAAGTGTCAGTGGAGCACAAAACAAACTGAACAGTTGTTCATGATTTAACAATAGGATGAACGATTTAAGAATCCTATTGAACGAAAACAGTAGTCTACTCCGTCCAAGTGTGAATAAACGGCACCGAATTGCTTTTTTCTCCAAACCACGTGTTGCAAAACCTTTCCAAAACACCAACCAGGCGATCCCTATTGGCGCCTAAGATCCATGGTAAATGTAGGTTAGTCTTTACAAAGTTAAATACAAAGTAGTTTACCGTAAGAAGAAGACATACCATCGCGCAACGACATACCTACACATTTGAGAAAATCTGCAGTGTCGAGAGGAAACAAACTACAACACTTTATTGCGTTTTCGTGTTCAACTGTGACGTCATAATTCTTTACTCAAAAGCCCCGAGTGTCCGAAAATAACAGACAATTCTAAGTCACAAAGCGGCCTGAGTTTAAATGCGCGCCGACCTTGTTATTGGAAAGTTTAACCGACAGATTAAAGGGGAGTATGTTCGACCCTAAAACCCTGGATTTGCCTGCTGTTATTATCGACAGCGGCTCTTGGGTCTGCAAAGGCGGAATAGCTGGAGACTGCACCCCAAGATCTGCCGTGACCTCAGTAGTCGGTCGCCCCACGGGTCCAACCTCAACTCTGGGATGTGAGCGTGAATATTATGTCGGGGAAGAGGCTCGAGCAAAAGACGGGGTCCTCTCTTTAAGTTATCCGCTGACCCGTGGCATTGTTAACGACTGGGACGATATGGAGAAAATTTGGAGGCATGTCTACGAACGTGACTTAAGGATGCAGCCCAGCGAGAGACCTGTTCTTCTAACCGAAAGGCCCTTAAATCCCCCTACTGACAGGGAGAAGGTGACCGAGGTGATGTTTGAGAGTTTTGAAGTACCCGCAATGTTCGTGGCTGTGCAAGCGCTCTTAGCCCTCTACGCCTCAGGGCGCACGACGGGTACGGTTCTAGACAGCGGCGAGGGGGCTACCCACGTAGTCCCGGTCTACGACGGGTACTGTCTACCACATGCCGTGTCCAGACTCGACGTGGCAGGGAAAGACGTCTCGGAGCATTTGACAAAGTTGCTAATGGCAAGTGGCACGGCATTCCTTGGGACATCCGACGGAGACGTTGTGGAGGAACTGAAGGAGAGACTCTGCTACGTAGCACTGGACCCGACCTCCGAGGCGGAGAAACGGACGGAGGAGACTGAGAAAACTTTCCAGCTCCCAGATGGAAACACTGTGAAGATCGGGAATGCTCTCTTCAGAGCTCCGGAAGCGCTTTTTCATCCACTGGATGTAGGAGTGGAAGCATTGGGCATTGACAAACTGACTTGGAAGAGCATTACAAAATGTGACTTAGGCATCCGCAATACCCTACAAGCCAATATTCTAATTGCGGGAGGTTCGACACTTTTCCCGGGCTTTGAAGAGAGACTGCTGAAGGAGATGAGGCTACAGGCCCCTTCTGAGCTCTCACTGAAGATTATAGCGCCCCCAGACAGAAAATACTCGGTGTGGCTCGGCGCCTCTATTCTCACTTGCCTGAGTGCCTTTAAACAGATGTGGGTGACCGTTGATGATTATAAGGAGTTCGGACCTGCAGTGGTCCATAGAAAATGTTACTGAAACCCACCAGTCCGATTCCACTTTGTTGTGACTAATTTAGATCCAGATCACTTTAATTGTGAAGAAAAGTGGGGAAGTGTGTGACAATAAAAGTTTCAATCTTATTATTTAACCCCCTTTTTATTGTTTTAACAGAAAATGGTCTGAGAAACGATTTAGCATTTGTTTTGGAGATCAGTCAGCGAATGGCCTGGATCTTAACACTGTAGGCTAGTCTTAATTGCAAATAGTGTTGATAGTTAAACAAGTTTCCTGTTTGATTGTTAACGGCAGGGTTAATGAAATACACAGACATACGTTTTGTATTCCCCTGCTATTGAAAATCGTGGGCGCTATATAATGAAGTCTCGACTCATGTGGAGGTCAGCAGTACACGAAATTCCACTGTATTCCCAGTACGGCGTTAATTAACGGAAAACTCTGTAATTATGGCATCACTGTTTATTATGGTTTGTGGAGCTGCATATTTAGAAATACTACATTCACCTCTCCAATGACGTGCTGTTTTTACAAATATTTCGTTTAACAAATACAGCTTGCAGGTATGAACTAGTCACATTTTTAAGAAGCATGAAATCAGGAAATGGTTTTAAGGCTTTAAGCGCTGGAAACTAATCAAAGCCTACTTGATACAGTTGATTAACATATTTACATTTCAACAGGGACTATATCATTATTTTTAAAGTTCTGTGCATTTGTCACGGTATATATTTGCATAGGTAAAATGAAATCACGAGGAACTGGTGGGAGATCATATTTAATTCTTTGTTCACAGATATCCCTCGCAGATACAACATTTCATGCAAAATGAAAACGAGACTTAGTGGGGCAGCAGCTAATAGTACGTCTAAATTAGGAAATCCTTTCTAAAAACATCCGGTCCTTAAACGCAATAAATACACCTTAGCCAAGTTACGATGTCATACGTCTTTATTATGAAATCTCTTACTTGATAAAACACTATCAGTTGCAGTAAATGAAGGAATTTGGATCGGTACTGACGTCAGTGAAAGCAGTTCTGAAGTTACGTATTAATCGAGTAAACCTACAGTATATTGTGCAGGCAGTATATCGACATGACAAGCGCAAGGACCAGGAGTAAACGAAATATTCGAATTTTTCTTCACGCTCATATCGCTAACAAAACAATGCTGGGTATGCATAAATATATTGACAGAGAAGGATGTAGAAGTGATCGATATTGCTTTTTCAGTCTTCTGTTATGCTGTTTAGAGGGCGTGTATTTTAATACACCTGGAACAGAACAAAATGCATTTTCTTCTGATTTACCCACGTCGGATAAAAATAAAAAATACAACACATTTGAAGTTGGTGCAGTGTGTTTTGGCATTTACTGCTCTAAGCAAGGACTCTTTCTTTTGAGACAACAGGTGTATGGTGCAAATGTATTGTTCCCTAGATTTTTCTCTCTCCAATACAGTTTTGCCCGTTCTGAGCGTACTGTAAGTCTCTTATATGTCATTGCAGAAATACCGTGCGATGTGCGATGCGCTCCCCTTTCTGTTGCTAACAGACACGTTGTGGGATCTGGATCTTAATGTATGATACAGATGTTTACGAAATGGGACTATTTGAATAAAAGACATCCACCTTCACAAAAAAAGCGTATTTTCTGACTTTAATTACTGTAAGATTCCAGCCCGCCCGTTCATCATTTAAACCAACAGGGCTGTCTAACGAGTGGCAATGCCTTCCTTTGTCGACACTGGAAATATTCGATGACATTCTGCATATTTTCCTGTTAACTTCGTAAAATTATACTCACTTTATATAATGTTTATAGAGAAGGGATACCAGTATATTTATATCAGAAACTTTGCAAAATCCTCAGATCAAAGACCATTTAAAGTACCACAGAGAATATTAAGGGGAGATTCTGATTCGTTTGAGTTTGTGAAATAATTTAAGTTAGAGTCGCTCAGACCGTTAAGTGGAATTTCAAATGATAATGTCTAATTAGTAACCTAATATCCTGTCAAGCTGTTGAAGAAAACGCAATGTGATAGAAAGTGAAGACAGTATGAAACGAGGAAGAAAAGAGGCAAAAAGGCAACATTTCATGTAATCATATAATTTATTTGTAATAATTTTATTAAACCGTCTACAGCATCCAGGCTGTTTAAATAATCCTGAACTAATGCAGGCGTTTAAAAACGTTTTTCCCCTGCTGAATTAAAAACTAGTAAATACGTTACCGAAGACAGTTTTTTATTTTTTATATTTAGTAAAAAATAATTTAAAGCTTCTGAAGTATTCTTAAACATTTGTCCTTTTTAAAAAGAAGATAAATTCAGTCTATGCATTTTTTTTCCTCTTGTGATTTTTTTTTTAATGTTTCATGACGACAGCAAATTAGGAATTCGATTGGACAGTCTGATATTTAGGTAACTAGGGAAACATGCAGTGAATATTTCCACAGAGATTTTGTCTCGCATTTCTTTTGCAAAGGTGCTAACAGTTTTGCTAATCTGCTTCTAGGAGCGCGATCGCACGAACCACGTGATCATTTCTTTTCCAGGTCTGTGCTGGGTTCACGTGTGTTTCTGCTTTAACGTCGATCTCATTCTAAATGATCTCCAACGCGCGGAATACAGTATATATAGGTATATCGGTTGGTCCACCCATACAGAAAATACTTACCAAATTGGCGTTTATTATCAATTAATTTTAGTTAACGGCAAGTGGTTTTATATTCAATTTTGTATAAATATATTAGTAAGCTATATATAAAGACCAATAAATTAACATAAGAATTGGGTAACGAAGAGTTAAACGTCAATAATTATTGTCCCTTTCCCATTGTTTTCCCCCTCTATGCTCTGAAAGATTAAGATTATGATTCCGAGTGTCCCTGTGGATAGTTTGATTGATTACATCATATTAAGGTCACTTCTACTTTGGGGTAATTTTCTTCTCTGCCCCCGGGCGCTCTTTGGTTGTGCATTTTTATTGCTAGTTCTGCAGAGGCCTCGCTCTGTTGTTTTTCTGTGCTATCGGATTAATGATCTCAGGTCCATTCAAGTGAGACTGCGCGACCTTAGGGACTGATATATTGTATTTGCTCTAATATGGTGATGATGATGATGATGATACGCTTTTAACATATAGCAAGTTGAATTGTAAACATGTTTTCTTACGCATTCTGTTTATAGTAGGGTATTTGTTCAAGCCCTTTGAAATACATTAATCTATCATTATTTAATATTTCTGTTTTGATCATATACTTCGAGTCTTTCTTTCCGCTTGTTTACGTTTCTAAGGTTTTTTTGTATAGGTTTTTCTCTGGATACAACTTGGTTTGGTAAATTTTATGTCTTTAAAGATGTCATTAATATTTAGTAATACTTCATTAATATTTAGTAATACTTCTCATTTGTCAGGCTGGTAATGTAGTGTTAAATACACAAATTAAGTCTACAGCCTGGGCAAAAAACAAACAAACCCAAACTGTCCATTTATTTATAATGCACTTTACTTTTTGACACTATAGTATACATTATTTGTGGATTGTTAGGTTATATGACTTCTTTCAAAAAGATGATCATGGTAAATGTATAACTTTGCTAGTGTGGGGTGAATGATCTGTATTGTAAACCTATTTGGGATGAAAAATCATATTCTTGAAACGCGTCTTAAAAGGAACGTAGTCTGAAAAATTGCTCAGATCCGCGTTATTTCTCGGATGTTGGATGTAAAAGACGTGTGTGATTTCTTACGCGTAATGTCCGATCGGCGTCGGGCAGATTAGGTTTCGGTATATCCCTCAGCGTGAGCTTGTGTAGGGCTGTTGGGATGCGATGGGAAGCTGTAAACACGTTTTATAATCACAGGGCGAACAACTTAATGGCAACCAAAACACAACTTAATCAGTGGACGTTAATACAATATCACCTTTCAATTCAGCATTGGCTTGCGGTATCGAGACCAAATGGGCATGAGTACTGTATATGACTTGTCCTTAAAATGGTTGATCTTGGAGATCAAAGCTAAAGAAGTACTGTAAGACCTCGCTCATCGTTAAATATTGTCTCTCTATACACAGATTTAGACAGAAAAGTAAACATTTTCAGCACACGAAGCAGAAAGACTGTTGAACATGCATGCCGGTTGCAGAAAGGCTATTGGTGGTTAATTTTCGCAGCAGACTGCTGCCATCTTCTGTGACAGAGTTAAAATTGACTTTTCATTCTTTGATTGACAAAATTGCCAGTGATCTGATGGCCTTGGGGATAGAAGGTAAGAGCAAGACTGACTTCTCCGAACCTCAGAAAAAAAGAAACACGCTGGCTTACATTCACATTAGACTTGCAAGAAGGTTGCTTTAATGTGTTGGACAACGACACAACGACCCGTACACCATTGCTGCACGGCTAATCTACAGCTGTGATATCACAGTCGATTTGCGTGCACGGGAGGCGTTTTCTACACCCTGCCTTGTTACTCGTGACTTCACAGTGTCTCTTCAGGCATGCGCGTCTCCATCATCTGTTCATGATCCGTGGAATGTTCAAGTATAATAACATATCGATTCATAATTGGAAAAAAAAATAATGTATTAATAAAACTATATTTAAATATTTTAAAAACAGACCAGCATGCCCCTGACTTAGTTGTTCAGAGTGGTGACTCTTCACGAGCAACGTGAAAATAAATCTTTGACATTCACTTAAAAGTGGTTACTGCGCGTCACCTGAAGACGTTTTTCCAATTTTTGAAGCTTCTTTTTTAATGAAGGATTTGGCGGCACGTGGTAATGAAATGCGCTGATCTCTTCAGTTTGGGAAAATGTCCCTTTGTGAGCACTTGGGAAAATGAAGTCTTTATTAGCCGCAGCGATCATTGTTCTTACAATCCACGTTAAGATACACTTTCCACAACAATACACAACCCACCTTTGAGCACACGAGACTGACAAGATTGAATGATTAAAGTGGAGGCGTCGAATGACTGGCGTTAATGAAACATTGTAGTCACCTGCAGCCTGCATTTGAAATCCAGTTTTGTCAAAAGCTGCCTGACTTCTACCCAGAGCCGTTACCTCGCAGGTGAAACGCGGACACAGATCAGCTCCCGCAGAACCATCAATTTGCGTTTGGAATGTATTCAAATGGCTGTGGAATGTATTCTTTCGTTAATTGATGTTATTGTTTGTGATTACAGGCAGTCCCAGTTTACCTTCACCCCCCGTCATTCCCAATATCCCAAGGGACAGCGTCAAACACTATTTAGTCAGTGGCAGATACTTTGAAACGAAGATGAAAAAGTAAAATGACGAATAAAAAAAAAAGCAGTGGGATTAGCGGTCAGACGTCCCATTTCCCACAGACGCGCAAGGTCTTGAACCCAATTAATGGGTAATAATTACCAAGCCGACTTCACCACAGCCACTGCTGCCCTTCATTAAGCTGCGGAGAAAAAAGCGCTCGAGTGAACGCCAGGGGTACTCCTGTTCTCGCAAAAAGGTGAAATGTTTCTACCGGGCCTTCAACGTTCTGCTTATTTTAACCCAGAATCTAACAATAACGAGCTCACAACTATTCATGAATCTGTAGATGCTCTGCCTTAATCCATGTTTTGCCTATTCCTATTACAAATAATGCAGTACACTCTCTGACATGTCTTTTTTTTTTACTGTGGGCAAACGTTGGGCAAACAGCCCGGTCGATGGGAAAAGCATTAGATGGGCTGCATGCCCATATTTTGCACAGCGTGGAAAATCGGGCTCATTGTTTACATCATAATTTTGTGTACTAAAGTATTTACTTTTCCCGAGTCTGTAGTATATTTCAGTGGTCAAAAAAATCTTAAGCATTCGGCAGTCGACATCATTCGGTATATTTCCGGTTTAAAATGGGTGGCCTATTAAATTAAACTTAAGAGTGCCACCATTGGAATTTTGAATTTAAAACACCCGAGGTGGTGAACCGCACTTTTACTTAAAGTGGTCCTAATCACTACTGCAGGTGATGCAACACATTAAAGGCAATATTACGGATGCAGAAGTCTAAATATCTGCCTAAGCGTGTGATGGGGAAATGCAGGTTTTAAAAGGAAGTGTTTGAAATTCCTGATTTTTGTAACTTATTTCTGAAGAATGCGTGTCTGGGACAAAGCGCTTGTACTCTGGGTGCACGTTAAAACGTATTTGGCATTTCAGGTTGGTGTTTTGATGTACTTTAAATGTCTAAAAGGCTGCAGCAATCATTTTCTGGCATAAGGCTGTTGCGGATATCTCATGAACCAAGATGTTATCTCCCTCTAGCACATAAATCCGAGAACTGGAGTGTAAGCCATTTCTACTGTGGATAAAGCTTCCGTTTCAGGGTTAGGATAGAAATCCACATGGATTGCAGACCACACGAATCTGATGATGTATTTTGTCTTTGCACGCTCTTGAAAAGTCTTTTGCTGTTTTTGTTCCATCTATGATTTTATAATGTTTTGAAAAGACAATAGGCCATTTACTGTATATTCAGTTAAATCGACGGAAACGATTTAAGCTAATAAAAGATGCATATAGGAGCTAAGGTAACTCTGTACCTGAAGTAAAAAATGCAGAATATGCGTTTGCTTCTGGGGACCCAATGATTATTGCCAGTTGTTTAGACCTTGTGTTAAAATAGGCTGTTACTATTCTTCATAAAATTGTGAATACACATATTTAATTAACTGTCCCTTATAACCAGCTGTCAGTAAATGGGGCTATGGCATTATTCTGTGCAAAGACAGCGCAATTACACTGATCCTTCCGATTGTATTAGATTTTTCCTGAAAATAAAACCATACTGTATGTAACGTCAAGGTAGGTATATTATTTGCGAAGCAGTTGCTCATACGATATGTTGTATAAATGAAGCTCTCTGAAAGAAGATTGAAATGTATTGACTGGACTATTTTACATAGAAAAAAATTAAATGTAATATAATGCAATGTTTTGCGAAGCAAAGGTAATGAACAGGACCACGAGCAAAGTCGGGAACTGCCCTCACTTTTCAGCTTTGCGGTATTTGTGCAGAATAGCTCTCTTTACGTTAATAAAATACATCACTGGCCATTTTTCTTCGACACTAAAGGAAACAGACACGATATATTACATTCTCTGTTCTATTATTTGTATTCCTTGGATTTTCTCAGCTCCTTCATCGTCTCTGTACGGCTTAATTTTATTCCATTGCCCGTGGCCCAGTGAATGAATGAACTTTGCGTACGTTACTATTAAATTACTCTTTTTTAATCTAAAAACCTGAAAGATCAACTGAAATTCAGTGACCCTTAAACACACCAACATAAAAGGATCATGAAAGCCTGTTATATTTCCCAGTAAAGGTGGACTTAAGGATCGGTATTAGTCAGGATAAGTAAAACCTGTAAAGGAATCGTGTTTAATAGGTGTTCATTAGGTGAATGTACCTCTGTCCTAACCGTTTGATCAAATTAATTCTAATAATAAATTGCTGGAAAGAGAGTTATTGATGTGTAAGAGAGAAAGAAGCGGATATAACTGCGGCCTGGACTGCAAAGCACCTCTCTTCCGGGGTCTGGGCCAGCATCCCTCCCTTCCTGAGCTCAAACCACAGGGAAATGGCAACAATCTGGAATGAAAATACTCCAAATATGTGTTTTAGCAGAGCCATCGGATTCTAAGAGCTCGTAAAATTCAGACGTTTAAATGACGCATAAAACTATACCCCAATGAGCAAACGTTGACCAACATGTTTTTTTTATAAGCATGCATGCAATTAAATGCTCTTAAAGGTGTTGCTTGCTATGAAATAATTTGTCCTATACGAAAGCGAGCAATTTCAGAGACTTGCATAATACGGCTTTTGGGGTGTTTTTGAAAGCATTCGTATAATGAGGAAACGGGTTGCGGTTTCTCACTTAAACATTTGCAAATGATCAAATCTTGAACATTGATCACAGCAGAGAGATCTGAAAATTCGTTACAATTGTATCACATTACTTTCTTTGAATGTCCAAAATATCCTTATCACACGAATTAATGGGCTGGCACGAAACGCATTTTTCTAGAATCTTTGTGCAAAATATCAAAATTCTGTTTAACTCAAGTTCTATACTGCATGGAAGCAGTCAGACGTCCAGTATGAATTATTTTAGATTTATTGTTTTATAGCACAGTAGTGTTCTTTTATAGAAGCTGCTGTAAGTGAAGAATGACGCAAGAGTGAACTGACATTTTTTTTTCCTATTGATATGAAACACAACACTACATAGAGGCTACATAAAAATCAACAGTTACATTACATTTTACGGAACATAGTTGCAATTCACTGAGGTCGCGTCATCGTGAAGCGATTCTGACCCCGTTTATTGAAAATATTTGTTCAAAGCTGTTTAAACAATTCGTCAACATGAGAAGAAAACGAATATTCCTTCTGGTTTTGGGAACTACACATTATTACAAAAAGCAAAACATTGCACTCTGTCTCAAAAACAGTTAACTGTCCAAATAAAGACCTGTAAAACTTAGAATAGACCTATCATGTCTATGAAAAAGGAAACAAATTTAAACTGAACTGAAGTCACCGATTTTACCTTCATAATCAGCTTTCGTATATTAATATAAGTAGAATTCGGGTGAGAACTGCTTAAAAGCAACTGCTGAAATAATAGATCGTTTTTACCGACTTGATATACACATATGAATAAAATACACGGTCTGTGCCATTAGATGTATATGCTAATGATAGTCTGTGCTTTAAAATATGGTTTAATTCCATATACTTTGTGTCATTTCAATTTTTATTTGACAGAATCTGGTCTATACAAACTTTCCAGTTTAATCCAACTGTATAACAAAATTATACATCTAGTGTAGGTTAAAAAAGAAGCATCATGCGTGATCATGGGAGTTATACTAAAGCTGTTTTAGGAATCTCAAAGAGTAGAACATAGAGGGGAAAACTCGCTCTCTAATGAAAAAGGCACTGGGACATTCCTAGGAACTTCTTGCAAAAAAATTAACGTGATCATTTTTGATTGAATAAATAGGAACTTTTAAGGAACGTCTTACATTTGTGACATTCTTGGAATCGATTCTGATTTCGCAATACCTGTTTCTCCTAAAACAATCTACTCTCCTTATTGAAAATGAAAGCTTCCGTACAATTATTATATTTTTATTACCGATAATAATGAAAAATTAAATCCTGTGATCTCATTCTGTAATAAGAGATAATGTTGTAACTCCTAGATCCTGGCGGTTGTACGTGGGAGCCGCCGTGTCCCAGTGGCGTTACGTTATACCTGAGCTAAGGTGCACAGATCAGGGTAAGTAAATCGAGCTTTTTTATGGCAGTAATATTCGGGGTTAAGGTTTACAACCGAGTCTGCTTTAACCCATGGGTGGTCACTTCGGTTTTGACCGTGAATTACATATCCAGTATTTACTTGTCTTGGAGAGGAGTATTTTAGATTGCTTCATCACTCCAACTCTGAAGAGGATAGGTGAACATGCAGTTGGTCTTGAGGTACTGGTATGGGAGTCTTCAAATACTCTTCCAACAAGTAAAATAAAAACATTAAATAAAAAGATCCATATGCTCAACCACTTGGCACTTTTGCACATTTACATAATCATGACCCCCCGTTGTCCCTAATTTAGCGTTAGTGTCGAAAACATCGTAAGGGGAATTTATCTGTTTAAGAGCGAAATTATAAGCCATGAATTTTAAAAGTAAAAATGTCCACAAAAGAAAAACGAGTAATATTAAATATTAGTATTCAATTCTTTATCATTTCAATGCGTTTTCCCCCGCGTGTTTATTCCTATGCTTTAAAGAATCAGAATTAGTTCGGTAATTTACGCCTGACAGTTTAATGGAATACCAGCAGAAAAGTAGAATTAGCAGATGTGTACCTACTGACAACCATGGAGTCCACAAACCTATAGCAATGCAGAAGGCAGAGAACTGACTCAATAAAAATCTCTCTGTCCAGTCATATTTAGCACTCAATCACAAGAGAAAAATACATTTAACAGCGTAATATAAATACATCAATTAATGCAAACCCATTCTACCCTGATGTAAGTCTGCATTTTTCATAATATTGAGTGAAAATGATGTCCAATGATCTTTAATACTTCACATTTCTGACCATATTCATTCATGTATAAAACCAAAAATTGTAATGATTCTGTCTCGTCTTCTTTTGTTTAGAAATCCAGTTTAACTGTAAATATCAGATACATCTGTATGCGCAAGGTAGCAATTAAATGTTGTTACTTGCCTACGAATGATATGGTTCATTAAGACGATTTGAAAATTAAATAATTAAAGCACATTGGTTAAAATCTAGATACATGGAATGTAAAGATTTCAAGAAAACAAATCTGACTTTTAGGCAATCTGTTTTGTGTAAAATGTGACATTTGTGTAATTAGGAGAGGTTATAACATGCTTTTCTACTTTTCTACAGCGTCTGCTGCTATGTAGAAAACGTTTTAAGCACGCAGAACATATGGCTCAAGAACGAAAAACTTATTCATTAGAAAAGTGAAGCAGGCATTAGAAATATGGTTATATATCTTTTCTATTGCTCTGATGAAGAAAAACCTAAACTGAGTTCTACGTAGAAAGTAGCAAGTCGGTACACAAAATATTTTACAAGCTTTTTTTTTTCAAAAACAGAAATTTCCCTACGCCGAGTCTGACTGCTGTGCTGTTAAAGTCTAATATTTCTCCTACCAGCACAAAAAAAAAGTAATATTTTTTCGGAAAAAAAATAAGCGATCGGATGTCAAATTCATTCATATCATAACGTGTTTTATTTAGTATGAAAACATATACATTGAAACATTTATTGTAACATCGAGGCGCTTCAAGTCAACTGGGGAAAAATAGTTCGACGGTTAGACCACAAAAAAAAAAATTAAAAAGGTTGTAGCTGAATTCATAGTATTTATGTCCGATACAGGCACCGTACAACCTTTTTTCTTTGTAGTTACGAATACGCCTGTACAGCAAGAACCTAAATGGTTTCTAAGAAGGTTAAACACCTACCGACACAACAGACGCACAATGCCGTTCATAGATGTGTACATCACATGCACAAATATATAAAACAGGTGCAACCGAAGGTGATACTTACCACATCACTAGGTTTAAGTGGCTATTTGTCTTCTGGAAGGCTATGTTAAATAATGCTGTTTTATTGTATACAACTGCAAAGTAAATTGGAAGTCGGATCTCCTGTAAATAAAGGAAAGATATTTCCGGATGCAAAATATTTGAGGTTTGCGTATTTTTTTGTTTTGTTTTGTGGTTATATAAAAACGGTTGGTGAAAAGGGGGAAAAGATGCCCTGTGCAGAAATCACCCACCTGGAATCCGGCACCTCTGACTGTATTCCGAGCACAGTGTACACAATGCCTGAAAGCCTGCTGTGCTGCGTACGCATTGGGCAACATATGAAACGCAGTGACCGCATACCCGGGGTGCTAAATCATCTCTTGTAAAACCATAGGCGCTATTCATTTTACCTTAAACCTATTGATGGATCTTAATTACTGGTGTCAAAAATAACTGAAGGGGAAAGATGGAAAAAATGGTAGGGCCAGCAGAAGTTAAAATACAGAAAGGGGAATGTCTAACATCCACAAACTAAATTTTTGCCTCTGGGGAAAAAAAAGAAAAAAATAAGTAAAATGCAGAAGGAGGAAAGGTCGACCAAGACTAAAATAGAGTGTATGTACGCATTATAATGTATCTAAAAACAAACGCCACAGAATTAACTATGACTTAAAAGTAATGTGCTAAATCTAGAATAACAACAAAATTTCATAATTGCTCAGCAGCATTTCATACTTTACCTTGCATCTCCAATTTACGATGTCACGCTTTATTTTATTAATTTTAAATCAGAATCGATACTGGTGTTGATAAAGATCGCCTTAGAACGCCAGGATGCGACCTTGACCCCTTACCCCGTGCAGTGTCCAGTGCGAGACCGGAGCCCGCAGGTTTGAGAAAATAGAGTTATAGCTCTTAAAGGGGCAGCCGAGGAGGGGGAAAACGGAGCTGGGGATGGTGCGGAGAGAAGGAGGAGGAGGGGAAGAGATAAGTGATCTAAAGGGGAGACGATAGGACAAAAAGTGATGATGATGAATACATTGGAAAGTTTTTTGGCCCTGGCGAGGGTGTCAGATTGAATGGCCTGTGCGCATGTGCGGAGGTGTCCAAACTGACAATGCTTGTGAGATGAAGATAGTGTTGTTGCTGCTTCTGGGCTCAAGGAGGACGAGAGGAATCTACAAGCCGACAAGATGAGATCCAAGGCAAGGGCGAGAAAACTGGCCAAAAGTAGGTCTTTTTTTTCCTTCTTCCACTTTACCCCGGCAGCTAGATCCTCCGGGCTTCTCGTGCAGATCACAAAGGTGTTCTTTTCATAGATCAGGTCCTGCGAGAAACGCTCCTTTGCCCTTGTACATATTTCTGTTTTCTTTCTTCACAATAATTTCAAAGCTGAAACACACCAGAGCCTGGATGTCCTCGCTGTTTTCTGCTGCGGCTGCCACGGCTTGCTCGTTCACAGCGGCAGAAGTTTTCTATATGATGAAGCTGCAACGCTGGTGTTTGTCGTTGAAATTAGAAGGAGAAAAAAAGGTATCTTACAGAATTCCTAGCGGTTGCGACGCTGTAGGCTCGGCGATTTCTGTGCGAGGAGGTTAGAAACTGGATAGAATCGTTAAAACGAAAGTTAACTAAAAGTTGACGAAAGGGATAGTAACTTTTTTATTGAGTCGTTCCAAGTCTTGTGAAATAATATTCCTGGGTTTTGAAATAGTGGGCGCTCTAGCACTGCTCATGGCAACACGACTTTTAGAATCCAACGAGAGAGCAGGCTGTAACACACGCACTCTGAAATCAGGGGGACAAGTTATTTAGGAGAAAGATTCTGTAGGAAAATGGCTATGGTTTCATAAAGCTTTTTCTGTCTTTTTTTTCCTGTCAAAAGAAAATGCACCTATGGAGTTTTTTTTCTTCCTGGGCAGTGGTGTTTCAATTGCGTTTTGATTTCATCTGGGAATAGCAATCAATATTGTTCCTGGTACAAGAAATATATTTTGCTGGACTGTTGCTTACTTCATGGTATTTCACATGGGAAATATGTTGATTCTTTTAAGTCTGTCGTGTAAGCAGTTTGTTTTGCTAAAGGGACTGTGTGGCTTTTAATTTATGAAGTTTAGAGACTACTGCACGATCGGACTTCTGTGTAATGACTAGGCTTTTACTTTGACGTTCATTGTAGGTTATATATCTTGAAATGTTAATGTATTAAAATGCGTGTCCACTTTTCCTAAGTAAAAATTCTAAAATAATCCTAACGATCACTGGTGTTTCTTAAAAATGTATTGATGACAGTATATCCGCTATTTGCGTTCGGTATTTATTACAATGAAGCACTTACCCGGATTTGAGTTTGAAAACGCACTGTTTTTCAGGTAAGTCTCTAAAAAAAGGACTTAAATCTTATAATGTATTTTGATTGTAAGTTAAAGCCTCAATTTTAAACATCTTGGCATTTCAACAAAGCTGAATGCCAGAAAACTATGAAGTTTCTTATCTCTTAGTTGCGTGTTTTACTTTTGAGTTTACGAGCGAAAAAAAAGTAAACTGAATTTCTCATATTTAAAATGAAGGAAACAACACATTCCTAAATCCAGTTATTCTATAATCTCCTATTGTTTAATAAACCGTCTACAGATCTCTCAGATCTCCACTTAAAAACTAGACTTCTAAACATTGCGGATTGTATTGTACTGACATGCAATATTTTATTTAAATGAGAAAATGTTTTGTTATATATTAGGGTGCACCTAGCCAAGGCAATATTATTTAAGCTAGTTTCGGTTTTTGTTTATATATGTGAGAGGCATGCTTACACATACCTACGTATCAACATGAATGGGAACCTTGTACTGTACATATAGTTTCGAAGAACTTTTTTCACTAGCTTAATACCATTGTTGATTGGATCGCTTAAATTTACTGCACTCCAAAATACTTATGGTCTAGCAATTTAATAATATACTATAGACGTCCTGTGCTTTCTTTAGTGAGCCCTAATCATCTCTTTTGGAATTAATTAAATTTCTTGTTTTAAGTAACTCAACTATGCACACGTGTCGGTGTCAAGACCAGAGGTCAGGTCTCTTTATGTGTTGTGATGCAAAATCCTAAACGCACGGATGTAAACGCTTATTTGTAAAACCTTTCTGAGAACAGATGGACACTTTTATCGAGCAAAGACCAACGCACAGTGGCTGGACTGAACAATTTAATTCTTTAGAAAGTGCTGCATTTATTAAGCGGCCTATCGCGAGGAATTATTGCTAATGCTATCTGAAAGTGAATAAGAGACTTTAATTTCTAAGTGACGGAGCTTTTAAATGCATAATGTATTACAATGACTTGCGCTGCACTCAGAATTGTTCCGTATACCCACCCCCAATACACACCCTCCCCCAATTTAAAGAACTATTTTTAAAAACACGAAATCAAAATGACATAACATGAAAAGAAATCATTTTTTAATCCTCAGCATCGATTGACGTGCTGTTGAAAATGCATTTATTTTGAAGTGTTTTCTGTTGTAGTCAAATGTCATATTTCGAAAGTATCAAAATACATTGCAAGTGGAACAGTGCTGCGCATTAAATAAATATAAGATAATTATTTGTAAAATCGTTTCAAAATGATATATACAGTACAGTATATACATTAGCCTTCGCTGCTTTAGCATAGGATGCGAACTTCACCCATATATTGCGGGTTTTGAAATGTGCAGAGAAAATTCTCTGTTAATATTATGGAGAGATTTGCACACGTTGAAAGGAAATTAGTCGACTTATATTTAGAGTCATCGGCTTAGTTTTGAACACTTCACCAGATTTCCTCAAGGATCCTTTAGATTGTACCTCTTGTACATTTCCTTAATTTATGTTGATAGGGCGAAAGGCGCAGTGATCAACTGTTGTCTTTACAGGTCCTCCATGATTAATTAAAATGATTGGGGAGTTCATTTTTTTAAGTTACTGTACCTGTACATCTAGGTTACATAAAATGTATTTACACCGACGCTGCGTGCAGATCTAAGTCAGTGTAACAATCTGAATAAAATAATAACGTTTCAAAACATGGGAATGTGGAGGAAAAAATATATCCAACTAATTAAACTTTGAAAAGTCTAAACATACATCGAATGATTTTGTTCAACCCCTACGTAGTACCATTTCTAGGAAAATGAAAGTTTACCTATACGCCTTTATTGAGTGAGTTACAGTATTAACCTGCAATACAGTAAAGTAAGAGATGTGCTGTGCAATTGCAATTGATTTTTTAGGAATGTGAAATAATTTAATTATTTACACTGGTTAGTTTTCCAAATGATTAAAACTGAAAATCTGCATAACATACACGTAGTCCGTACAGCATGTACTGTACTTGGGGAAGTCTGGATTTTTGTTTTATTTGACCTGCACATTACGTTCTTCATTTTGTTTTTGGAAGTAAAATTGCAAATTATAAACAGTACAGTTCCCGGGTTTTATACTCCGTTAAAGTACAACAGATTTAATTTATTTTCATAGAACTGGAGTTGTTTGTTTGAAATGAACGGACTGTGAAAAGCTGTTCAAACACCTTTGCTGCCTGACGAACACATACCCGTTTTTTGCAGTCTTTCTTTTTCTGCCAGCAATTTTTGCAAGTGGTAACCTATTATTCTTTATTATTAGTCTTTAAATTAGCAACATTGCTGAAAAACACAGATGCCTAAAAAGTGCCTTATGCCCACTGAAAAATAATTTAGTTAAGACGTTGAAAACAATCCGGTATAAATTAGTATTCAAATCAGCATAAGTATTGTTCTTTTTGTAAAGAGAATTTAAAAGAAGCCAAGGTAGATGAAGGGCAAAAGACGAATTTCTAGTGCTCCGTTTTGTAATTCCTATAAGGTAATTACAGGTCCTTTCAGAGTTACAATTCCAATGACATTAATGCAAAGCAGGCATGATTCAAACTAGTAAAAAAAAAGTGAAAGGAGAAAAATTTAAACTCCAAATCAAATTACCAGTAAAGTGAAGGAAAATGAGCAAAGACATGCTGAACAGAGAAGAAAATAGATTCTTCTCTAATTGCAGCAGAGCGTTTTATTGTACTAAGAGGTACTTGTTTTCTTTAGATCTATTGGGAACTTTAGAGGAATTTTATTACGACTTGTAATACCACCTTGCCTGAGTAATCTATTTTGTTTTTATTTGTTCTCATCGGATGAAGTCAACAATATACCAATACTCAGACATTTTGTTACTTTAATCACAGATAGAAATAACCATTATTTTTAGCATGCATTCGTATACACTACGTTGTTCCAAAGTGTAGGTCTTTGCGGCAAGAACGCTCGAGTACCAGGTAATGTGAACTTAAAGAATTATCTGTGACAGTTGAGAGTCTTAATATTGAGATGGCTGATTTCCCACGGACAAGAGGTAGCACACGTAATGGAAGTGCACTACGACGATGTCATGTTTTAAGAGAAGCAATGATATGTTTGCAGGCGTGCGGGCGTACAGTAACTGTACCTGTACTGTCAATATCGCTTTCAAAGAAGTAGGACTGGTCCATAATATTAACAGTAGTACAGCGTGCATCCCCAAGTCACCTCCAGTGTCGAAGCGCTTCTGCCCCACACTTATTAATATTCTGTGCACATTTCTGTGGCTATATGTTATCTCACACTTTGGGTAATCCACGCCTTTCGGCGAAAGCTTTATGTTAAACAACTCTTCCAAACAGGTGAAAAACATACATGGGCCTATAGCAATCCACCTATGTGTTTACAAGTACAACGACATACGTTTGACTCTTTATTTTAGACCTATATTGATATATGAAATGTTATTCAATTTTACCAACTGGAATATGGTATTTTGATAAATGGGAGAGAAATACAGGCTTTTAATACACTGTCTCAGGTATTACTCCGAGTTGTATTTGAGAGGCCTTTCCTGGTTTGGATACTACTGCCCTTCAATCGTGTCTCGGAATTTTCTTTTAACATTCTTTTCCCACCAAAGGCCGGGCGCTCAAAATACAGCACCGAATTTGTTAAACTGTACTCTGAACAACGTGATTCCACATAGGTTAACATTACTTCAGTGCGCAGCTGCGCGATAGACTATATAAAGGGGTACAGTGAGTCTCGTCTTGCTCAGTGATGTTCAGTCCCGCACAGTTCATGGTGTTTTGGCAGTCACAAAACAGCGTTTAAAATGCACACACACACTCCTTAGAGAACACACATTTTGAACCGAAGCCTAGTCTCCATCGCTGCCTAGTTTGAGTAGTATCAGAAGTCACCACGAGTAAAGGCGCGGTTTTTAAATTAAAGTACTTAAGGTTTATTTGGGTTTCAGTTGTTTGATACACTAAGTAGATTTAATGTAGCCCGGTAATGGAAAACCATTAACTCTGTATGATCAACAAATTTCAAACTGCGCAATTAAGTATTTTTACTCTCCGTATTTTGTGATAGATACTATTGATTTTTGGCAATGCTAACAGTCTGTGCGAGTCTACCACAAAAACAGACAACAGCGCGTCTTTTGCCCCGTTTTGTAAGTACTGTTCAAGATCTAAAAAACCTTTGAGTTGTTGTGGCTTTGACAACTCTGACATCCCAAAGTACCCATAGCAAAGTTTAACATGTTTCAAAAGAAAATAAACTCGGTACTTTCGTATTATATTATTATTATCTGAATGTTAAGTTACTAGCATTCAGATAACATTGTACAGCGTCTTACAATCTTTATATCTTTACTATGCAGCTTGTTGCATTATGCTTTCTTTTAATAAGGAAGCAGTAAGACAATGCACTTTAACATAAAACACCATCTTTCATTTATTGTTAATAATTGGAATTTTTTTCTTATTTTTGTGCAGTACATAATTAAGTCTGCTTTTCAAAGATGTGACAAAAACACAGCTTTGCAGTAACGCAACTGAACTTCCGAAATTATTCTAGCCAAATTGACGTTGCTCAAGTGACAGAACTGATTTCATTTTTTTTGTTTTTATTTTTTACATTTTTTTGTAAACGGAGCTTAGCCTTGGAATTGTAACTTGACCGGAAGAACTTACATCATTATATAAATATATCAATCAACTATCAGCGCGCCCTCACACAGCGAGTCATTAATAAGAGGGAGCTGTGAAGTCTCTATAAAAGTTGAAGCTTTGTGATAGCTGACCCTCGGAGAATACTGTTTATTCAATGGCGGAAGACACTTACTGAATTAAAGGAAACTGGCGCATACTGGAAATTAAAAGTGCTTGCGTTACAAATGATTTATTTGTGTGTGTGTTTGAAAGAAGATAAAATGCTTATAGTGTTTAATAAAGGAAAACAACGATGAACCCCACAAGCTGTGAATGTTCAACTTGTCCACCTTCACACTGCCCTGCTGTTGGTGTTAATGTATTATAAAACGTATTGACATTGCATTAGAATGACCTTTAACGAGATTTAAGAGTGACAATGGCAATGGCTTTTAATAGTTGAAAAAGTAACAGTCTGATTCTGACTACCTGTGTAATGGGTTTCAAAACAGTAGCAGCGCTTTGGTAGCTCTCTAATAAAGCGAGTCACTGTCATTTCATACTGAGAACTGTGTGGGCACCCGTAAAAGTGCTGGAAGAAAAACAAAATCTTCGGTCTCAAAAACAAAAAAAAACTCATGAACTCAGTGCTGACTCATTAACTCTTGGCATTTTTGTCACTGTAACAGTGTCTTCCCTAGTCCTGCAACGACACAAAACTGAGATAAATGAATACATACTTGCGTACGCATATTTTCAGCCTTTAGTTTTCTGCAGTAGGATGAGAAAAACACTATTGCAGATTTAAAACATTGTAGTCTGACATGGAGCCAGGCTTCTGCGTTATATTAATATATTGTGGTAGTTCTGCTGTAGTACTCGTCTTCGAGAGCTCCATCTTGCGACGCATGTTTCATAAGATAAAGATGGTGGAGGAGGATGGTTTTTGAATCCTTTAATCTCAAAATGTTCCACCGCAGTTCCATCGCTTCGGCGGTCTTGTCTTTTAAAGCCCACTTCGCTTTGTGCCGTTTGATTTTCACTTTAAGGCTCTAAGCAGATTGAAGAGCTACCACTGCTGAGCCGAGCTTTCACCGCTGTTCAAGGTGAAACCCCAGCCCATGCAAAGTGGAAAGGCTGAGTAGGTAATGCAGTCATGCCAGCAGGAACTGGCTTAGAGATCTGTTGGAACGCTAGGACTATCCACCCAGGACTGTTCTTTCAAGAGTCCTGTGGTTTTTGGAGGTGAAGTAGTCTGGGCTTGACCTCGCTCTGTATGTCACGCATGACTCGATATAGATTATCCACATAGAGTTAAGAGTTACACATACAGACCCGGCTTAATACAGCGCTGTGACTCAGTGTAGACAACTCAGGTAAGGTAGTTCAATGCGTGTATTTGTCTAATAAGCACTCGCAGTGAATGCAATGAAAGCCCTGAATTAATATTTGAATTAGTTAAGTATTTTCCAGGTGTAAGGAAGTTTCTTACTCTTCGGCGCCACTTTGAAGTTTGCTCTGCTGCTGCGTCAATTGAAATCATTATTATCCAGTGTTTTGCTAACTAGTATGAATATCTGTAGTATTTTGAAGTCATTTTGGCAAGTGTAATAATTTGAGGGTATCAATATATTTAATTTTTATGAAACAGAATTAATGTTGCCCCCCAGAAAGAAACCGTTTCGCACATCACTTATGGTAAACAAATGCTTCAAAATAAAAGACATATACATATATAAGAGTGCAGACACAGACCTCAGAAAGTGGTCCATTATATACAGTATGTGTTAAAAGCACTGCAGAGCTACCCATCAGCTTATTGTGTTACAAACAGTGCTATGCAAACTGAAGGACATGTGCAGGTTTCTATGTATTGAAAGTCAGTCACTCATTTATTGTTTCTGCATTGGGTTTGTCACATTTATCTGCATACTTAAACTTCAACAAGGGACACTTATTTACATGAAGAAATAAATCATTGTTATATAGACGTTTTGCAGTACTAGTAAAGGAATTGATGGATTGGTTGATGAAGTGTTTTTGTAATTAATTACTTGACGCTATCTTCTGTTCCCTATTTCTGTTTCAGTCTGATCTACCTGGTGCCCTGAAGGATTGACACAGAAAACAGTTTCAAAATGACAAGATACATATTACTCCATTTTCCACATCACTCATAGATTTATTCTGTGTTTTAACCTCATGCAGTTTTTACTGTACAACTTTCAGGGATTCACACATGAAAGGGTTTGAGCAATACATACATTAACCCATATTTAAACTATTCTGTTCATATGCTTCGTAATGTCAAAAAGATGACCTACATCTTGATAGCGTCTGCGTGATTTGCAGAAGTCTTGGAAGAGTTTAGTGCTAGTGAAAGATGTTTTGGCTCTGCTGATGCTGTGATTGAGCTACATCTATGGTGTTCTGTCTGGAATGTGCACAGCACAAAAGGCTCTGTCCCAAAGGGGTTGGGAACAAATGTAACAGGAGAAATCTAAAATATGGACCTATAGGGCAGCGTTTTTCAAACTGAAAACAATCTTCCATGCCACACTATAAAGATAATAAATAAAAAAGGAAAGATTCAATATTTTCATGTAGTAGGCATAACATGCTAAGGAGTATAGCTCAAAAAACAGTCAGGAAATTGCAGCAAAGAAGGAGTGAATCCTGGTCTTATAGACTAACTTAATAGGTCTATACAACATGCAGTACAGCGTGCACAAAATTAGAATCAATTTTTTAATTCCAAATTTGTCTGTGTACTATGCAAATATGTTAATTTGTTTAAATACAAATGATACACCAAAATAATAAAGAAGACTGCCCTGAGTTTTCATGCTGCTCTTCTCTCGCAGCACCATGGTAAAAGCTATGACTTGCTTTGGACTTATAAGCATAGAGGGCTGGTGGTGAGAGCTATGTCATTCCACCGACTGAAGGATAGCTCGGCTCTGCACACCTTGCGCCCAGTTTAAATAAGGTGAGGTCTGTGACTCATAGATGAAAGCATGAATGATCCTTATCCTTGCTGGACAAGTTGGAGGAGGAGAGTTGATAGTCAAATTCCTACTGATTATTGCAAATTTCTTAAATGTGGAAAAAGATGTAAAAATAACTTTCTTTTAGCTAACAACTGTTTCTTTTTTTGTAGTACAGGAGCTTATGTGACATAAAAAACAAACAGTAGCAATTCTGCATACATTTTAGACCATGATTATGGGGAAAGATAGTCTATTCACCAAAATAGGTATATTAACCTATTATCCAGCTAAACTTAAAAACTGGAATTGAATTCAAATTTGTATTAAAAGCGAACACTGAATGATGAAAGTCAACATCTTATATTACTTGTTCTTATTATGAAAATAAGTAATATATGTTATTTAGATTTTGAACGAGCCTGATCCAAACTTTCAAATAGAAATGCCTTACTGAACTTATCTTCTGCATTCTTTGTGTATCACATGTCTTGTATTGTTGATCAAGTATAGACCAACTATTTTCGTACTTGTTTCTAGAATCACATGGCCTGGTTTCGCAGACTAACATACTGTACGGTATATGCATGGGGGAGGACAAACAAATACGGAAGACAAAAGCAAAATGGAACAGATCAAAAGTCATTGCCTTGGCATCCTAGAGGGAATTAACTCTTCGGTTGCCATTGCTCTGGAGAACAAAAAGGAATTGTCAAAGCAGAACTTTTCTCAGATTTCTGTCCTCTGTCATTCCTCAGTCTATTGCCATGTAGTCCACTCTGAAAAGGCTCAAATTGGCTTTGGGACAGTGTTCTTTTTTTTTCTCTTCCAAGGGTGCCTCTGCGAAGACATTGCCTCTGCCCTTGATGTTCCAGCTTTAGAGATAAAAAGACAAATTTGGTCCCTTGTGCTTTCATGATTCATTTTCAGGGAAAAATGCCTTTGTCTGTCGACTTTAATGTTTTCTAGTTTTCAAAGCTTTAGTTTCCTCATCTATCTAATGTATTTATCTGTTATCCTTGGTGTTTTGTTATTAACCCAGAGATGGGCATGCAGTAAGTGTCTCATTAAAGTGGATTAAAACTTCTATAATGGCCCTGGCAGAGGAACAACAATTTTTAGGGATTCTTTTTTCCTGAGATCAGGTTCTTTGATTTGAATGATAAAGGCTACTTTTATGTTTTCAAGGCTTTAAATGATTAGACTGTCAGCCTAGCATCATTTTTGACAAATTTACTGTGGGGGAATGTTGAGATTCATAGTAATTGACCCATCATTATCAAATGACTGTGTCAGCCAGTCAGACCATGCCGGCACTATATTTGTTTAATACTTAACTCTCTTTGAAAAGAAGAAAAAAAGAGGAGAAAAAAATCAATCCCCAGATGAATGCTCTGCTTATTTTACTGCTTCTTTGACTATTTCTGTCCATGAAAATTGGCTTAATTATATCAGTGGAATGTTTCTTTTTTCAGTTCGCAATGCAATTAGCCCATCTCACTGGCTGCAATTTATTTTAATAAAAAATTAAACTGGTGGCATGTTGATTTTCAAGTTCCCAGGAGGGAGAGCACTATTGGTGTGTTTAATTTCATTAACTACAGTGTGGCCTACTGGAAAAATATATAAAAATCTTAAACCACTTTAATGCCAACATCTTAAACAAATTGTTACTGCCTTAGATCTTACTCTTGGTAATTTTGGAATCTCAGAACTGTTTTTATAGAACTCACATAAACACATAACCAAAATGTCCAAGTTCTGTTTTTAAGAAATAAAATATAATTTTAAATGGTGATATATTCATCCATTTTTTAGCAAGAGTTAATTTGTTCCGTACATAAGAACAACAGAACGGTGACAGTCTATGTTTAATTTCAAGCTCAAAGCATCATATTTAAGAGATCCTGAGTGAAGATATTGATATATATATATTTTATTGCACCTGTTAATTAATTCCAGAGTGAGTACTCAAAATATTGCTGTTGATACACAACATTACAATACAAATATTTGTGTGATGTGGGGACATTTTTTGATTGTCTTGGACATTCCTGAAGAGCAACGTTTTAAATAGAAAAACTAACATGACAAAGGCTGCAATTACCCTAGACAGAATATAGAGAATAATACTACAGTAAATTCTCAGGTACTCTGGATTAAGATTTGTGTAAAGTACTGCTTTCAAAACGGGTCTGAAATATTTTAGATGTCTGCTTTTTGACATTTCCTCTCTTAGAGTGTGGCAGATTGTCAGGAGAATGGGCACAGTGTTCATTCTGTTAGGTTAAAAGATAAATGCTTAAAGGTTCTCTTTATCCTAATAGTTTTAGAGTTTGATGGGCTGTCTTGTTATTTCTCAGACTTGACACCAAAATAATATTATGACTGCCTTGCAAAAATATCTTTAGACAATTAAATGTAATTGTTTCTCAGTTCTCTTGGTGAGGAGATGTTGCTTGTTTTGTTTCAAATGTTAGTTTTGGATGACCTTCCAATTAAAGGAAATAACCTTCTTGCTATGAAACAGATAATAGCATTGAAAAACAGATCACTAGATAGGTAAGAACTTTCCTTGGGCTACATAGTATCTTTAATATCTACCAAAAGATTATGGATTCAAAAAATAGATTAAAAACTTTAATATATGGATCTCCTGCCTGATCATAAAAAGACATTATGGAAATTAAATGAGTTACTCTGGATGTTGAGAAATGTCTTTTCTCAAATTTCTCAACTCTATGTTATGGGATTGTATTTTGTAAATTTAGTAGTTTAATAAAAGCCGTTTTCTGCAATTGTCATATTTTAGAGTAAGTTACAACACATACTGCAAGCTTTTTTAATCACTATATGGGATGGGATGTTCTGCAGAAAAAGCAAAAGGGAGAAGTCAAGACCAGTGCTTTAGAGCTTGTCAGCACATGCCAATTAAGGCATTGTAATTCAAATGAGGAGCGATAGATTCTGTGTAGTGCACAAATTTGTTGCTGTGTTGCCCAGACCAGTGTTTCCGAATTTTTGCAATCGGGATTGCCTAACAGCTCCTTTATGTTCCAAATTCTCAAAAATTAATTGGACAAATAAAACCTTCTTTTTTTCTGCAGACTGCTGGTCCACAAACAATTAGTCTTATAGTTGAACTTCGGACCCAGAACATGTGAATATTTTAAATGAAGCATGAGGCTTGGCAGATTTTGTAATAAATGATTAGGTACTGTTTGGATCTTAACGCCTGGCACTTTGAGCGTTTCCTGGACTTTGTGGAAAGCACTAACGTGGACTGTTTGGAAAGAATGATTGCTCATGTCCACGGTCTTACCTGGACTAATTGGATTTTTACGACTTCTAGGTTTCTCTGAAATGAACTGTTCATTCATCAGAATGAGAAAAATAGTGTTGCCATTTGCATTCTGATCATCAGAGGAAAGACGCAGAACGTTCTGCTCCAATGACTGAGAAGCCTTTGCTTTCCTCATAAATCATTATCAAACAAAATTATTTTGCAGGATTATCGCCTGTTTGGTGGAATGAGTTTCCCAGTGTTGTAGCCTATGTTTTATCTAGGGGCGCTGTCTGAAGTGTTTGTAGCTCTCCGTTTCTGAAACCGATATCTGTGAACACTAATGTACCCTTCCTACGCAGAGATCACAGATAGGGTTGGGGGTTGTGCTGTGGGTATTCAGACTTGAGTAAAGCATTTCAAGATGTGCCTTTAGCTTCCCTGCAATACTGTGATTTTGTCTGTCTCTGAAATGTTATTGTTTTATCCTCAGAGTGTCCAGTTCCAAAGTAATGATGAAGTTGCGTGTGAAAATATTGAATTGCAAAAACATACAGGGCAAAAGCTTGTGTGATTGGGGCTTTCAACACTGGACCAATGCTCAGCCAACAGCTACTGAGTGACGGGCAACAAATGGCGTCCTTTGCTGAACAGAACTCTGGAAACCCCTTGTTAAAGGTCTCTAAATGATGCCAATGATGTGGAAATTTGGAAGTTCGGTCCACTCAAAATGCCCCTTTTTGTTTAAAATAGGACAAATATCTGCATTGATAGGCTGAAAGGAAAATAAAACGGGCTTGCTAATCCAGTACTAACAATAAAATCAGATTAGTACATGGATTTAGAATTCCTTTCAACATCTTTTATGGCCCTAGGTTTACTCATGAAATTAGTTGCACATTTTAGTGCATGTTATCACTCCAGGTAATGCTTGATTAAAATGATGGAGTAAGTTAATTACATTCCAGTTGAAGTTCATACTGATAGTTTAAGATCCTTCAACAATTAGAGACCACAGAACAGTAACATTAGATCTGATGATCACTTACTTCATCTCCCAGGGGAATTATAGATGCTGGTAAGTTTTGTAAAACACTGGTTGTGTCCTGACATCCACATCTTTGCATTAAATGAATAATTTGTTTCTAATTAATGTGTGATTTGTTGAATGAATTTGGTGTTATAAAGTGTTTGATTTTTGTTTATACCAGTATAACTGATCAACAGCTAAAATGTAAAGCAAGATTCCTCTTATTTCATGATACGATGCTGTAACCAAATATGGGAATAATTGATCAATATGCTTAGCAGTTATTTTTTCCTTCTGAAGAAACATTCAAGCATTTTAGAATTAAAGTAGGTACATTTTATGGATATTTTAGATATAAAAATAAGTAAAAATGTGTTTAAGGTGACAAATAGAACTGAAGGTCTTAAGACTATAGAGTTTTATAGTTTACACACATAAAGCTTTTCAGTAAAAGAATAGACACCAGGGGATAAATTAGATTTTTCTACTGCTATAGTATATAATTGGAATAAATCTCAGTTTGCTTTTGGAAAGAAAATATATAGTAGGTATTTTTTTTAAAGAAGTTGATCACAGTTCTTTTAAAATTCAGAATGTAAAATGGACTTTTGTTAAAGACTCAGTCTGAACCAGCTGCAGTAAAATTAGCTTATTCATTGTGCTTCCAAATCCAACACAACTGCATAAACATGACGGAAATGAGCTCTGAATTTTATTTTCTCTGTTTACATGTGTGATGATGGATCCTTTGCAGCTTGTATCTAGTCATTGCTTTGACACACACACTGCCTTCACAAAGAAAAGGCAGGCTGTCCAGTTCTAGCCAACCAAAGTCCTGCAGTGGGTGCGTGTGTTGGGGGGGGTCTGTCAGATTTAGTTTCAGTAGGAAAATCTGGTGCCATAAAATGTAGTTATGACTAACTTCACCTGTTGGCTGGATTGCCTGTCTAAAAAGAAACTTCACAATGTAATTGTGACAGACCTAGCGTTTCTTTGGAAGTTAGGTCTACTAATTAATGTTTATAACGGCCTTAGAAAACCAGGTTTGTATCTCCTATTTATTTGAAGTAGTCTTGCATTGTATAATATTTTAGGATCACTGCACAGAAAAGTGACACAATGAAAAAGAAACTGTATATAATGAGAACATTAGGTCTTTTTAATAGCTTGTGGAGGCATCTTCAGTTTCCTAGGTCATGGCTGAAGGAGCCTGTCTGTGCCATGTGGTAGACTGCAGGTGTGTTCCCCCGCACAGGTGCACAGTCTGCCTGTGAAACATGCCCCCTCTCTCCCCCTTTCCCAATCCCCCTCCCCCTTGTCTACAGTAACTGCCTGTTGGCATCCATGCTTCTCACCGGCTGATGTCTGCTGCTCCCATTCTTCGCTTCGGAACATTCGGCCTTCTGCCTTTGAAATGACGTGGCTGCTTTGTCCTCGGTGATAAAAGGTGGCATAGCCACCCTTCCACGCCCCTTTCCCCTTCCTTTCATGTCCCTGCTCGTGGCTGCTGCAGAAGTGCAAATCGTGTCCTCGAAGGGGCTACCCTGAGCTGCTAGCAGTCGAATCCAGTCTGCTAATTACACTGAAGATTCCGATTCCCAGAACCACCTGGCCTTCTTTTCTCGTCAGCTTTGATGCCAGACATCCCCACCCCCCGCCTACTCCTCCTCCTCTCCCACTGCCCCCTATCCATCCTCTGCGAAAACCTCAGATTTCTCTTTCTCTCATTAATAAGGGTTTTAAATTGCTTTCTGACCCTGACAAACTGCTCTTGTTCAAAAGGAGATGAGGAAAGGATGGGAGGGTGGAGAGGTTAGGGTCTGTGGGGCAGGGGGTTTGTAAAGTATGTATCAGAAGTCCATTACCATCAGCCTGAATTCTGTTGGGTCTCCTGAGGAAACGCCTCCTGGCCCCCACCCACTGCCTTCCTCTCCCCAGCCAGACAGAGCATCACATTGTGAGAAAAGACTACAGTGAGAAAGAATGTTGACTGGCATTCTCCCACTGCCAGCCAGTCCGCAAGACTGCCTTGAGCGCCCATTGGTGGAGTCGAGCTTTGCTGAACATCTTGCCTTCACTTCTGCCTTTTCTACTAATGCTACTATTTCATTTTCTTCTTACATTTACTGCTGCTTGTGATCTGCAGTATTCTTTTATAATGTTGCCGAGAGAATTCTAAAAATAAGCCTTGGCCATTAAAATTGCTTGCTGGAGAAAAATAAGTCATGCAGTTTGCCGAGCTAATGTTCACAAAAAATGGCATATTTACTTTATATACATGATTGTTCCTCGTAGAGATGAGTTTAGTTTATATTGTTTATAAATATCTAAATAACCTGGAGAGGGCTGCAACTCTCGACGAGACCAGCAGACTGAAAATGGATGGTTAACCCAGGGAATACATAAGGAAATATGAAAACTATCAAATTTCTATGGTCAAGTAAGGGTTGAGCTGGCTGGGCTTTTGTTGTCTACTAAAGCTCATTGCACCTCTCTGTGAGCTTTTTTAGGGTGCTGAAGGGTTGAATTAGAGGGCCTTAAAATTAATCTTAAAGCCTCTGCATACTCTTTTAGACTCTCTTAAGAGACATGTAATTGGCATGGTGATCGTTTTTTTATTTCTGGTCTTCTCAGGTGATAACGTACCTTTTCTCATGTTCGATATTATTAGAAAAATGTTGTAATCATCCTATACAAAGAAAAAGCAGCATAGGTATGAGAGACAGCAATGTCCACCAAGTGCTATTTGTAATGGCTGTCATTATCTGCAAGATTTGGACAAGGGGAAGTGATTTGTCATTTTTTTTAAATCTTAACATCAGTACCACTGACTGCTGATTTGTAACTATATATTATACAGGCAAAAAAAGCCAGGAAATTCTGGGAAATTAAGTAAACGAGTCTACTATACTGCCTTCTTTATGACATTAGGACCAGCATTCCTAGGGACATGTACTGTAAAAGAGAGATTTGCATCACCCACACGGAGAATGGAATTGTATATTAGAAAAATACCTGCTCTTGTGACATCCATTAACTTCCTCATTTTAAGAGCTAATGATTAACTCTCCATACAGAATGTAAGCTGTTTTTTTCTACCTACATTATATTTCTTGTTTTTTATGTTTTGCAGGACAGATTGAGATAAACTTTGGAGCATATTCAGTGCTTAAGAATATCTTTCTCTGAAGTTGCAATAAGTTATTCATTCTGTTCTTCCATCACTTTTAGTAAATGACAGATGGCACTAGAATACCAAATTTGGGTAGATGTCTATAATTCTCACTTGTTTTCATATGGATGAAATAATCCATAGGTTTCAAATGCAGTTGTAGATTACCCATGTGCACACCTTATATGGGTCAGTAAATGAATGTGTCCTGTTAAAAAGAATTAATTAAATCCCAGAAAGGACACTGTTCTGTTTGAAACAAAGTACCTTTGCACCCATAGTTGCTTCATTACTTGCTTGATACTTGAGGAAACACTAATGATTCAAACACGGCTAGGGAGCTCAATAAAAAGGGGAAATCATTATATATAATATTTAGAATGAAATCAAAGACTGAAGGTGAATTTGCCATAACCCCAAGACAACACACAAAGGTGCAGAAAGAAGACCCAATTTAAGAATGGGTTTTCCTTTTTTTATAAATTTATATGTGTGGCTTGCTTGGCTCCGGCAGATTTTAATTTTTGGAACTTTGCTTCACAGTATAAATGACGGTTTCTGAGGTCTAAGTCAAAAACGTCAAAGAAAAAACCCCCGCAAACCTTCAGGGCTTTTCAATATATGACATAAACTCCCCTCAAACACATGTTTCATCATTCCTGGAGACATGGAAGATAAAATAGTAGTAGAAATCAATTAAACGGCATTGTGCATTCTGTTCTTCAGCCACCTAACCCTCTGTACTTCTTGGCATTCTTATTGTATCTTAGTGCTACAAAGTTAGCCCAAAAGGTAATGTTGCACACCTGAAGGAGGGGAATCCAACGTTATGTGTAGACATTAGAATAAAATGAAAATTGATATCATTCCAGGCATTGCTAGTTCTGCTCTGTTAACACTGATTGTTATCGGCATTTGATTCCTGGGAATGCTGGCCTTAGAGTACCAGAGCAAAATCAGCCGTTGCCTTTACCTTAGAGCGAGTTTTAGACAGTTTTCCTCTTTTCACAATAAAAGTTTTTTTTTCCTGTTGTTATTAACCTGCAACGTTTGAATAATAATTTATTATTTCTCTAAATACATCCTTAGGTGCACTTAATAATGGTTTATTTTTAATCCTTAATCAAATGTGTTGTCTATTTGATATAGAGAAAATTGAATACAGTAAGCAAATCATTTGTGATCTACATGATCCCAATTTATATGCATCTTTACACACACCCTTTATTTATATATTTTAATTAAGAGTCAATTATTCTTGCTTTTACAGTTTTGTCATGCTGGCAGCTAGGTTATATCTCTATATCAGGGTTAAAGCACTCATTTATATGAGTCTATTTTTTTATCAAACTTTAATTACCGTGTGTTGCCAACTGTTTTCTCTCTTAACACCTTATTGAGATCATCACATGTGTACCATCTCCTGTCACATCTGATTATTCAGATTATAGAGCCTTCATCGGTGGAGAAACCCCTGCTTAAATCTGCTTCAGAATGTGCGTTACCATGGAAAATTATTCCTCCTGAGGGCAAACTTACTTTCAAGGCATCCCCAGAGCCATCTGAATCTATGTTTGGAATAAAAATAGTTTATATGACTGCAGTGTGTTCGTAGGTCTTTGCATGTTTATATGATCTAATCTATTACATCTCATTGTTATGACAGATAATTAGTGTTTAGGAATATTGAAAAACAATTACAGACTATATGAAGTAATGTTATAAATGCTGTTCCAGTTCTCCCTGTCCTGAACCATGGCATTGTTTGTCTAATGTTGCCTTTCAGCCATAAGTGAAAATGACTTGACCCTACAGACTAAGGTTGTGTCCCCATTTGCTGCTTAGAAAGACCCCCCCCAAACACACACCCCTTTAAACTGGTTTCCTATACTGAAACATTTCTGTGAGAAGGCTTGCGTCCTGCAAAAGCCAGAAAACTGAAACATAATAGTTGAACCGCTCTCCTCTATTAAACTTGTGGAAGTCGGCAGTATTACGCATTTTAATTAAAACTAGGTGTGGAACTGCAGTGCTTTCTTTTGACACCTTCGTATTTATCTACCGGACACAGTTCAGGGCAAGACCCATGGAAGGGAAGATTTTTGTTTTTAAAGGGACTTTTCTTTGATGCCAAGTTCCTCTGAAAAAAAGCCTCCACATCTGAGTTGAGTTTACTGAAATAACAGCAAATGTTTGTCTTGTATTGTATGGCACGCTGCTTGAGGAGCAATAAACCCCTTCTTCCAGCGCCTAAAGCGCCTCTTAATAAAATACTAAAGAATAACTTCTTTACCTTAATCTCCCCGATAGATTACATTGCTCAGGGCTGAAAATTAGCAGCAGCCGAATCAGGCACTCTCTCACTTGTGACTGGTAAATAAACTTTACGTGGCTGTTTTGTGGCTGTGGGGGAATGTCCTTTTATTGAAAAGATATTAGAAACAACATGTGGCTAATGTGATAAAATTTTCCATGGTCTGGTATAGATCTGAAGGCTGTAGCCACATATGCCCATTGACAATTAAGGGTTCGCTTTAAAGTCAAACTCTACGTGACCAGCAGCAAGCAGGTATATTGAGTCCGGTGTATCATCCAGAACAAATAATAACTGCCCTTATCCACAGGATGCTTTGTTCGGATTGCATAAAAGGCTTTATTTTTCATTATAATGCTGGTAATCTTTTTATATACAAGACTTTCATTTTGGGGTTTGGTTGGAAGTGGGGCTGGTTCTTGTAAAAGCAGAAGTTTTACAGTTTCCTGTAGTCTCAAGCCGTGAAAGCAGCTAGCTCTCTGTGTGGATTCGAGCTTGTGAATGAAAAGTTCTGAGAAAAACACAAACGAAACACAAGTATTTCCCTGTGACGTGTGTGACCAGCTTTAAGAGTGCGAGAGACATTCACAAACCAAGAGTAAACGGTTTGCCTTGAAACAGCTGCCAAATCTCAGCATTCTGACTCTTAAACAGGGTATTCATTTCCCTATTAATTGCCTTCAACATACAGGGCATTCCTAAAAGCAGGACTAGCCTAATGCTAAACTGACAGTGTGGGATGTTCTTGTGAAAGTTGAGGTTTGCTTGCAGAGTTGTGAGAGAAAGCTCTCTTAAGGACTGCTGGCTCTGCGCCTGCCTGTATCTACTACAAATGGCCCTCACCTTTCTTACGCACTGAAAAAACAACAACAAAATGTCTTTGGTCAATTTTTTTTTGCTGAACTAGAGCCTTTAATAAATCCACTGTTTTAAAGATAGGCCTTGCCTGATGTGAAAGATTTTTTCTAACCCACCATGGCATTTTTGTTTCTCTGGCTTGTTTCTTAGTGTTGGAGAAAAGGCAGCATGTGTGCAGTGTGGTTTGTGAGACTGCGGAAGTGCGTGGTCAAAAGTGGTGAGGTAGAATTACTAGAGAGCGTTCCTCTGCTCTGCTGCACTATACAGTTTGAGGCCTGGGATGTTGGCCGAGGACCAGCATGTCTGGGTATTTATACTGCTTCCTCAAAAGACATACCCTAAGAATAGTTTTGTAAGGTAAATATACAAGTTTTTTTTTACACTTCAGTTTAACTGCTGTTGGAAGCTCTTTTTAAAACATATTAATTATACTGTGGAATAATATGACTAAAAGCCCCAAGATTTCTGAATTCCTTCACTGCTGGTCACAATTAGGTATAGAAATCACTGATTTCTAAGGGTTCTAAGTCTAGTTAAATACTCCACAGATTTCATTGGAAAATCTTTTTGGATCCGTGAAGACGTCTGTGTTTTAAAGTAGCCCTTGATTATAGTAAATGAGCCTTCGATTCATTACAAAGTGCAGATTAGACTGTGTTGTAACCACAGTTTAATAACATCAGGCAGTTGTAATGAAAATGGGGGCAAAGGTGTCTCTCCATGTATTCAGCTGGAAAAGCAGTTCAAGTGTGTCCTTTCTGTAACGTAAACTGGACTTTTTAAATTAGGAAGCGTAGCTGTAAAAAAAATCTCCATGAAAGAGCCTGAAAAGAATTGTTTTTACTGGCTCTGCTAGCTGTGCCTCCAGTCAAGTGTTTCAGGAGAAAGAAAAAACAAACAAGAGTTATTTATTTTTCAGGGCTGCAGGTGCCTGTTAAAAGCTTATTGGTTTAAAATGACTTGTTAACGTCTTCCAGTGAGCGCCAGGCTTCTTCAGGAAAGAAGAAAAAGGCTTCCTGGCTGGATTTCTTCTCTTGACGCTCTGGCCACAGGTCCTCTCACTGCTCCTCCCAAGCCTGTTTTGAAGCAAGTGTCTGGGATTTCACTGAAGTGCTCTCTTCATTCCTATTTACATAAATGCAGATTATTTGCAAAAATGACTTTTGTCTTTATATTAGAACTAAAACTGTAATAAACGTGAAAGAAAACAAAAAAACAGCATGAAATCAATGTAACACTGCTTTACTGTGACCTCGGACTTTAATGCCAAAGGGGTGGCCCAGTGGACTGCTTAAAACAGAGACCAGGCTTCTTCAGATATACTTTGTTATAAGTTGTGTAGTGGCAAGTGATTAATGAGTGTCTTACAGTAATTCCACTCTGCTGAGCTTTCAAGAGTTGTTGTGTTTTTCACACCCTGGCTTTGCCACTTGTTTGTGCTTAGGCCCAAACTAATGCGTTCTGAGGATAATAGCTTGAACATACAGTAAGGTTCAATCAAATAAGCAGTTAATGCATCTTGGGGTTTGTGCAATGTTATTTTAGTATTATTTTGGTGGTACCAAGGGGAGCTTAATGTAAAATAAACAATTACAGATCAAGTGTTTTATCATTTGCATCAGTTTCTAATATGAGAGCATGCACTTTCATGTGACCTGCTCTACAATAGACACACAAGTTCAGAATTGGTAACCGTGAAGCTTTATCTTCCTTGTGTTTGAGGAAAAAAACCTGTTTTGGAACTCGGGATCTCAAGTGTATAGTAGAATTGTCGAACAGCGCTGGGAAAAAACAGCAATCCAGGGCTGTTAATCCCTGGGTGATTGAGGTTAGAAGTAATTTATGATGTACTTTCAATATCAGTGCTGAGCCAGACCTCTTTTAGGCCTTCCCTCTTATATCTGGCTGTACCCTATTCCTTGAACGGCAGGAGGCGGACTGCTCAGTGCAGAGTGAGAGGTGGTCAGGGAGCCAGGATGAGCTGGATCAATGGGTTGACAGCAGGAGAGACACACAGCCTCCTCCAAGATTCCTCCTACACTCTCCCCATTCGCTCCAAGGTGTCCTGGCTTTCCCTTCATAAATTATTTATCGGAATTAATTCAGACGGCTGTACAAGCTCATTAGGAACTGAAATACCAATTGTGAGATCTGTCCAAACTGTGAAATGGATGACAGAAACATTCTTGGCACGGAAGGAAAATAGAAAAGCTTAATCAATGATGGATGTAACAAAAGGGTGCTCCAGATTATTTTCAGCACTGCTTTCATTGTGCCCAGGAGTTGACTTAAAATGTTGCGGTTTAAATCGGCTTGTGCACCACATACAGACTTTTTCTTGCCCTCTCCCAGCTGACTAGATATACTAAAATATGTCTGAATTTCTGGCAAACTGCAAACCACCGGGCCTCACTTTAATAACCTCCTGGGTGCGAAGCAATAAGGTACACAGACTTTGCTTTTGAGAAATCTGTTAGACTGTTAGAGGCACTTGCCAGATCTGTAGGTAGTAACAATTGAAATGACAAGGCAATGATTTCAATTGCTAAGATTTGTAAGCACCATTATTGACTTTGAAATGAACTCTTATTTAGCGTGTGCAATTATATGTACTGTACCTGACTTTAATCCTGAAGCCTCGCAACATTTTCGTTGTACGGGTTTAGAACGTGTTGACTTTTCTTTTGTAAGGCCATTGAGATTTTGATGTTGTGAAAGCCCCCATAAAAGTTGATCTTCACATTGTAAAAAAATCTAGCATATTCTGCTCCTTAAATTTCAGTGTTTGATTATAGGGAGCAATTGAGCCTCTACTGCTTAGAAAACGAGCAATTTAATTAGCATACTCAAACATAATAAGGAGAAAATAGCTAACAGCATTATTTTGCTTAAATTAGTATATTACATTTACAGTTCTTAACCAAAAGGCTTTTTTGCACATTTTTTCAGTGTCTTTCAAAGAAAGATGCACAGTTACTCATGAATGCTGCCATGGATGATGTCATTGTTCTGGTGGTGTTCAACAACTGCTGAATGTAATCTGTCAGAAATTTGATTTGAGTGTTAGTACCTTACTTCCTGCAGGGTCTGTTGAGGTACACCTTCCTCTTAATCTCTGCTTTTAAATGATTCTTTATGTCACAAAGTACTGTTGCATGTTTTCTTATTGATATAGTAAATGGTCTCAATATGTAGATAGCTATTAACAAAATTAACCTGATGACTTTTATTGAAGCAATAGTAATACAATTATTATGAACCTCAGAGGCTATGCTGGATTTAGACAAGGGCTTGATTTAATTAGAGAGCAAGATTTCTCCTAACCCCAGATCCATTTCCAATTGAAAGGGTCATGCCTTTTGTTTTTCATTGTCTTAATCTGACAGCATTTTAGAACTCAGGAGCTCATAATCAAATCTGTGGGTCACAAGTGGTTTTGTTTGAGTTCCGCAATTTTATGCATTTCTCACAAATTTGATTTTGTATCATGGTACCATTCAAGGAGAATCAACCTTTGAACTTGTGGAGAGGTTTCAGTTTCTCTTGTTGGAATGCCATTTATCTGTTTTGTTCAACTGGGAAAACATTTTTAATTCTGTAACATAAGTAATTCAACTGGTCTTTAGAGAGGAAAGTTAGCCTGCCCATTTCTGAAGTCTTCTGGCTGCACGTGCTCACTGCTTTTCAAGTTAAATCCTGTAGGCTTTCGAGTCTATCATTTGTCGTACTGGGATTATCCGTTACGGTGTTGTGTTCTTATTTTTTCATATATTTTGTCAATTGTTTTAATATATGTACATATTATGTAATATATATATATGTAATATGTGAGTGTATCATACAGTATACTGTATGCGCCAAGGAGATATTTCTGATATTTCATCCCACTAATTTTGTGTTGTAGAAAAGCAGAGCTTGATATACAGTATATAACTTGGTACAAGACAAAGCATTATCAGGGCCAGCTTTTACTTTCTTGTGTTTATTATATTTAGAGACAAACTTCAATTTAACTGAAGGAGCAGGAGATTCTGTTTACAATTGGCATGTCTACTTATACAGCTGTTGAAAAAGACAACTTATTATCACCTGTCCACCAAGTTAATTTGGGAGTAGGGACTCCAAGAGATTTCTTGATTCCTTGTTTTTTTAAAGTGCTGCTTCATAATGTCTGTTGGAGTATTAGTCAGCAGGAGCAGTCTCAGCTTTTGAAAAAAGACAGGACTGCATTTTTTGTCAATTTCTTTTCCTATTACTCACAGAAAGCCAATGTAATCTGCCATCAGACTTTAGTTAGAATCAGCCAATTAACATAATGTGGATTAGTATGCATTAAGGTAAGAATCCTATAGACATGAACTAGTTTTGACATGCTACCTAAAGCTCTAAGTCCACTTAGATAAGTTGACTATTTACTAAACAAATAATTTAAATGTCAAAATGTGTTCTTAAAAATAAGCAAGCATTAGCCTACATCCTGACAAAGTCTACTTCAGGTTCAACAACGGCAACTAATATGGAGTTCATTTAAAACTGAGGGTTGTGAGGGTTTTGATACAAATTGCCCCAGATGGAAATTTGTCTGGAAACGGGGAGAAAAAACCTTAGGATATTAATATCAACAGCAACTAATTAAACTGGGACAAATGGTCTCCTCTCATTTGTAACTTTTCTTGTGTTTTTATTAAACATAAAGATATGTAATCCTATAGACTAGGTGATGAACTCCTAGCCATCTTTGAACATGTCACTGTCATGATCTAGAAAATCTTCTCCCGATGGAGAACCTTTTAAGCATTCTCCAACAAAACCTCTTATTGCAAAAAACCCAATAAGAAGGTTTAAAAGAGAAGCCCATACAGTAGATCTTTTGTGAACTTTGGCTCTTGTTTTCTTTTAACCTTCATTTCTGCCCATATCACTTTGTACTTTCACTTAAGACAGCATTTGTGCGTGTTGTGAGTTTTGTGGGGCTATCACAGTTTCACCTCAGGGCTTGTTAGCTGAAAAGATGTGAGGGACACAAGTCATTAATGGAACAAGGGTCTGTCTCCCTCTGTAATAGCCACAGAATCAGGTCCTTGCTCAGGGCAAAGGCTCCTGAAGGATAGGAGAAAGACATTTACTTTGCACTGGCTTCCAGTACCTTATCTTTGAACTTGTGCCCAGATTAATACACCATAGATCAAGTTTTAAAGTTGTTGTGACCAGCTCTCTTATTTTTTTCCCTAGGAAAATACTTCATTTTCACCTGCCTAGTGTTTGTCACACTATTTCCAACTGCAGCCTTATTTGGCAGTATAGTTTCTTTGAACTCCCCAAATTAAAGTGTTCAGTGACACCAGGGGGAGATAGTTTTCAGGCTCTTGTCAAATGAAACATTTTTTTCCCCTTAATCTCTGAAAACAATGCTGAAATTTTACTTAATGTTCAGCTGGGCAGTGCTTTCTTCAGGAAAAACCTGAAATGCTTTTGACCTTGGTCAAAAATAAAAGCAGGGTTTCCAAAAACAAAGCTCAATCACCACATGTCAGAGGAGGATCGTGGCTTCAATCAAGTGATATTTTATATGAAAGGCTTCAAGCAGGCATGCTGTAGGTCTTCTACATTTCATTTTGCTTATTGTCATAGAGATGCATTTCCTCCAGGTTACCAACAGCATCTGGTTCCATGTGGAATCATATATTGCAGGGTTCACACCTTTTGAAGTGACTTTAATTTTAAACAAAACTTAAAATGTGTCACTGGTGTAAAATATATAAGTATATGTGCTTGTGAAAGTGAAAGTTTGCATTTTGTGTTTGGACTACATAGATATCAAAAGATTGGTTAAGACCCAGTTAAACTTTATTTTTAACAATGAACAAATGTACAGTATCTCTCATCAGCTCTCCTTTGCAGGTGATTTGTTTGAAGTGATAGGATTTGTTATGCCACACGTTATCTTCCCATCCTGAAATAAGATCCTTATACATGTTGTTTACGAAACACACTCTTCAATGCATTAATTACCATGTGCCTCATGCTGTAGAGAAATGCAGTAAACAAATTTTAGTAACAACCTGGCTAGTGCATGCAGGACACATGTCAGAGACCATGCCAAACAAGTCTTCTCAGTCCACAGGAACCTAAAAATAACAATGGATTCCTGATCTGAGTTCACAAATCAAAAGTGCCATAACAAAGTATGGGTATACTTTTTGAAGTATTAAGCTGAATTACAAAACTTCTTTTGCTGCTTGTTCAAGAAAAGTTATTGCGCAAATGAAAAAAAGGAGTGTTTTCTCTGGAACAAATAATATCACTAAGGCTGACTCATTCCCTGAGCAAATGTGGAATGATGAGCAGGAGCCCGAGTCATTCTGCTGGCTGAGTTTGGAGCATCATTTACTGTAACTGGCGCAAACCTCTGTCCTACAATAACCACATCCTTCGAGTGTCTTCAACAGAGTCTGTTTTATGATTGAGCAGTGGTCAAGTAGGAAAGAAAGCTCTCCAATAAGAAACGTTATTGGAGGAGAAGGGGGGTAGGATCTGCCATCTGAACCATATTGAAGATATGGACTGTGACGGAGTGTGGAATTTGTGCAGGAGAAAAAATGTGACTAAAAAGTGACTAATATCCTTGATGGACTCTACCACACATGTTGTACAACGCCACAAATCAAAGAGCACTTTTTAATGTTTTCCCTTTTGCCAAAGAAAAGTCCGGTTAAAGCAGTTCAGTACAGCCATCCTTGTTTATATTTCACACTAAGAGTAGGTGGGAATCTAATCATACTTGCAGTGGAACTACTATTGCTGAAGCATGGCATAGGAAAAGACTGGAGTAACTGCTAGAGTGTGTCCCTTGGAGCAAAGCACACATACAGCACGAGCAGATTATAGAGATCTTTCACAGCTGAGAGAAAGGAAAAAAAAGGATTCCTCTTATGTTGTTAATGGCACAGGAAGCGAAACTAATTCACAGGTTACCACTACAATGCACTCAGTTTCTGAACACTGTGTTTGTGAAGATTTGTTTTTGTTCTGGGACTGCCGTTTGTGGAGTTCCAAGACTTTTACAGTGTCCAGGGAAAACAAAAAGACTGCTAAAGTCAGCAGGTGTCACTGATCCCAATTTTTAGTTTTTTAGATCAAGTGCAGCACACAGAAGCAGAAATATTGTGAGGGAGCAAACAGAGAGACAGAGCAGGCAGGGTGAGATTGTTCCAGAAGTGGGGTTTTTAATGGACTCCTGACCCCTTTTCTCCTCCACTCTTTCTGTCACTGACTGGCATGTGCACGACAGCTAGACAGCACCAGGTACGAGCAGCGATGGGGATTTGAAAAGCTCACCGTGTCAGCGGTGTCTCTGCTTGCTGTACCATTCAGTGAATCAAACTGAGCAAGAAGAATTCACGTGGCAATTTCCTGGCATGGTGCAGATGTTACAAAAAAGCCACTTTTTCTTCATCTGAATGGAAAAAATTGATGGATGTGTGGAGTGTTTTCTTCAGACGCATTTCCAGTATAAGTCTTCCTTTATGAAAGTTTACTACAATTTGATGCATTTGTGCTGTTTCACTATGGGTTTTCTAAACACATGAAATAGTATATTTATACCATCACTTAGTTTTACCACAGTTTCCCATGATTTGTGCAATGTTTTCACACCTCTCTCTGCTTTCGTGTGTTTGTACCTCTTTACATCCTTTAAAGCCTGCAGCTTTGTAAGTTGATTAGGCTCACCTCACCTTTTAGTGCACAGTAAACCTGTCACAGGTATTTGGGCATCTGATTGAGGTTTTTATTCCAAGGTTTTCCAACCTCATTTCCAGCCTTATTCTAAGGCTTTCCTGTTGTTTAGATGAAATATTGTTAACTTTGAAGAGTTTTAATTATTTTTGATGATGCCATATGAGTGATCTGTGATGGACAGGCATCTCATCCGAGAAGGTGTATCCTGGTTTGTGGGGTTTGTTTACCTAATTAGCTCTCCATCATGACCCTATATTGGACTAAGCAGTTATGGAACATGGATGGATAGATGGATGCCATAAGGACTAAAGTGCTCTTAGATGTTTCATTCAGGGTGTAGTCCCATCTTGCCCTGTGTGATTCAGAAATGTGCAAATTCTTGAAGATTGATAGATGAATATAGTAGTAAATCTGGGATTTCATCCAATAGCAACTGAAAAATAAGTATTACTGGAAACCTTTAAAAAGCAAACACTTTCTGAGGTTTTCTATATTTCAATAAAAAGAAGCAGCCATGCTCCGATTGAGAAGTTTAGTAACCTAATGTTTCTTACAATAATGCCTCATAGCACATTTTTACTTGTAAACTCTTATTGTGTCAATGAAGCAAGTATTAGCAGTATCATGGACAACAAAAACCCACAGACCCCCCAGTAAAATATGGTGGTTAGGTTACATATGTGGCTGAATTTGAGATATTCATCTGGGGTTTGTCATATTAAAGTTCAGTCTATGTCTATTTCTTCTGTAATTATGGGAAGATTTAATTTCTCTGTTTCCCATTGGGAATATTTTATGTGGGTTGGTTTGGGCTTTGCAGAATAGGAAATGATCCATTCAAGAGCTTAAATTTTGCAAGCTGAACTTTTACTTTTGCACTAAAAAATTGCCATGAACCACAATTCCATGATTTAATGTAATTTAAAGGGTGGGATATGTGCACATGTATATATACACTATACTATACTTTAGTGTAAGATGGTGTTTAAGAAAGGTAAAATAACCAAAATTATATGAAAAAATAAAGGCTTCTAAAATGATGTGATGATTGTGTTGTTTTTGGATAGAAGAAGCTTTTTTTTTGCTTTGTGTGTGGCATGCATCTGTCCTTGGCAATGTAAGTATTTAAGCCAACACAGAACATTTTCCATCTCTAATGCTACAAAATAGAAAAGTACCAGGGTCCTGGGGCTGCAGATGACATTCCTTGCTTGTCCCTGTATCTCTGCTTCTTTCAGGTCTGCAGCATTAATTAGCTGTGCTAATTAAAACAGGGAGTAATGTACATCAGGAACTGCCAGCCTGCGTGCTTCTCTGTCCTAGTTATATGATAGAATGATATATCTGGTCCAAAACAGCAGACCAAATTAAAGTGGATCCAATTTTCAAAGAACTAGGCTCCCTATATCTTCTAATGGCTTGAAAATTACAAATGGGTTTGGATGTTTTTTAGAGAAGGCATACCACTTTTTCTCTGAAAGCATCTTATCATCCAAGCTTGAAAAAACTGAGGTTTTATGGATTAACAACTATAATCAAATCTAAATTCGCATTATTGAAACCTGTTTCCAAAGAAAGAAGAAAAGGTGCTTACCTCTGAAGTTGTTTTTTTTTATTTTAAATGGGGACATTCTTCCGATTCTAAGAAGAGAAAGTGTTAACACTCCCTTGTGTTAACTTTGAGCTCTTCGTTCCAGGTTACATCACTAATTCCATGCTACATCAGTAATATGTCACATGTGCTGGGCTGGGTTCTGGACTCACACCTGGAAGTCTGTGGGTTTAAACCTGGGTGGGACATTGCTGTTGTACTCTTGAGTAAGGTTCTTCACTCAGATTGCTTCAATAAAAAACCCAGCTGTATAAATAGGTACAAATGTTAAATGTCTTTGGAAAAAAGTGTCTGCCAAATTATTTAATAATAACAACCACATACAACAACTTGTAATGCTGTGTCAATTTTTTTTTTAATGGAATAAATAATTGCTCACTCAGTCCTGTATCAATTCCAGCACAGACAAGTGCCCTAAAACTGCACCTGTTTTGGTATTTCTGAACAGGTGTTCTTGAGATATAACAATGACAGTCAGCGTTCTTACCCAATAAATCACCTGAGATTTAGAGAATTGCCTCTCAGTGACCCGAATCACTCATTGTTTTCAAAAGAAAACATCAGCACCATCAAATAGGCAATCATGAGATTTAGGATTATGCATCTGTATTGGCAGTATCACATCTCAATTATTTTGTTATTTGAACCAAGCACAGAGTATTGTTTTACAGATTATAAGAAGTGTCTGGCTGTAGAAGAAATAGCAGTGAATGGCGTACATATTGATCACTTAAAAATTAAAACAGAAAACAAAAGAGAGGATTTAGGTAGTGTGATCAGAACTCAGGACAGAAAGGGATCAAAGTAAATCAGATTACTTGGTCTGGGAATGTTTCATATTTGTGATGTTTCTCCTTCACGGATCTACAGTATTCCCAGCAATGACACTGATTGCTGCCCAGCAGGCAAGATGCAAACTCCTGCTGTAGCAGTTCAGTAATCACAGTCTTTGAGAGATGCATCATCATCATTTTTACTGATTATTTTCTTTGCATTTCTATATTTTTTGGCAGTTTACTCTGCATAAATTTTAAGCCCCGTGCTTCAGTGCACTTTATTTTAAATTATGCTGTACCTTATAGCTAGTTGCCTTGAAATGCTTGCTTATTTTTCACATTGTAAACTGCAGTCCATTTGTATAAAAACCCCCTTTATCCCCTTTGCCTTTCTTCTCTGCTCAGTAAGCCCAGATGATAGTGTCTCCTGACCCAACTGGCATCCGCGTGTCTTGGGCTCTGAATGAACTTGGCACACACAACTTTTTTTTTTTCCTCCCTTCTTCTTCTTTTCCATCCTTGACATAAATACAGACGATTCACAAAAAAAAAATGAGAGATAATGGCCACTGTCCAATCAGGCTGTGCTAATCAGCGAACATCGTGGGAAAAGCACAGGACGAGGGACGAAAAACAAGGCATTGTCTGGGGGAGATTAAAGTCCCGAAAAGCCCTTATTGTCTGTGGAACGGATAAATCTTCCTGCTGTCACTCAAACCCTGAATTAAATTCTCCTTCATTTCTAAAAGGGGCTTATCTCTTCTCAATTGGTTGTTGCGCTACAAGCATAAGGGAATGTATTTTGTGAACTTTTGTCTCGGACACCTTATAAAAAATAAAAAACAGAGGAGAGAAAAGGGTGTTTGGGGTTTTTTTCTTTGGGGGTTTGAAAGAGGATGTACGTGTGGGGAGATGGCTATCATGTGAGAGGAACAAACGGACTCCGAATTGATTGACGGCTGCATCACCATTGAGGGGGAAGCGTATTGAGCCCTGCTGTACTGTCCTGCCCCCCCCCCCCCTCGCATGCCAAGCCGCTCTTGGAAGTGTGGCCAGATCCGGAAAAGTGTCAGCCCCTGGCAGAGCTCGGCCCGCGTGGTGGCAGGAGTTGAAAACTCAGCCTTGCGTCACTTTATCACTCATCCAGCGGCAGGATCTGCCAGAATCTGCCCCCTTGACGCCGCCGCTCGGATACGTCTGACCTGTGTGCTCAGCGTGCTTTATGTTTTCACAAATCCAGCCTGTGCTGGTCAGCAATTTAAAAAAAAAAATGGTGGCGAAACACATCCTTTTTTCTTATCCAGCAATCCAATGGTGTCTAATTGCTGGAAAAGGGAAATCGGAATGGAAGGAAATATCGATGATAAGAAGAAGAACAAGTCACCTCCACCCCCTGCTGTTAGGCCCTAAACAAGATTTTCCGCTTGGTGTTTGGGCAAACCACTGCCGTTGTTGATGTTTACAAGCTGATTTAATGCTCTGCCGTTGCATTTCTTAGCTGTGCTTATTCCCCCCCGAACTCTGCTCCCGGCAGACAGATTTGGCTTCTTAACAAGCGGGCTTACACCTGCTTACAGGATTAAATTAATTAGCACGAAACAGAGATGGAGAAAGTGCAAGGCATTAGCACAATGAAGCAATGAAGCCATTGTCCCAGGCAACGTGATACACTAGAGAGGATGCGAGTTTGTTTTCAGGGAAGGGGAGGTAGAGAGGAGGACGGATGAGAACCTTTCCAGATTTGTTTGGGTGGGAAGGCTTTGCAGTGGATTCTGCTCTGCTGAATGGCAGCGGAAGCCGTTAATGTGATGTCATGAGGGCCTCTTTACTAATGATAGCATTGAACATGGACATTATTTTCATGATCAAAGTCTTCTGAGTGTCAGCCTCTTATCTGCCTGGGTCAGAGCTCTACAAAAACATGTTGTTGTTTTTTTAGCCAGAGAAGAACTCTGTACTTTATTCAAGTTTTGGAAAGCAAAGAAATGTTAATTTCTCATCTTAAGTTTTGTTTTATTGTAGTAATAAAGGCCTTTATGTAGAGACATCAGAGACACAAGAAAATGTTTTGCTCATTATTGAATTTTTCCAAGTGGATGATTTTGAAGGAAATGTTGATGAAAGACCTAATTTACAATGGATTTCATTTGGGTATAAAGCTTAGTTTTTGTGTTGAATTAACAACCTGTAGCTTTTATGGAAACCAGCCTGCAAAATTCAAAAGTAACGACATAGGGTTGCTTGACCCTTGTGAGAATAGCCACATGGTCTGAACTTCAGTTATCTGAAATCCATGGATGATAATCTGATATATCACATTACAGTATCAGCCTTTTGGACATCATCTGTCAGCAAGGCAGTGGTTCAAAGCTGATAGAAGACAGACTTGCAGCTCAAATAGCATCTGCCATAGGGGAAGACATTTGTCCCTTTCTTTTCATAGAGATCTCCAGCCCAGCAGGATGAGAAACTAAAATTGGCATGGAACTACTAGGTAGGAAATAGGACTCTAATCAGCAGACTCCATAACCTGTGGTGTACCCTTGCAATCCTTTCCGTATGACAGTGATTAGTATAACGCACAGACAATGAATGCCCTGAGCTGGGATTCCTATGGTAACCTTCCCAATGCATTCCTCCCACAGGCTCAAACCTACCCAGAGCTAATCACATTCTTAACTTGCCCAACAAACTGCATGCTAATTATGCTCTTAACCAGTTTGTGTGCTTTGTGTGCCTGCTACTCCTCAAGTTAGCCTAATTTGCATGTCTAATCAGGAATCAAAGTCTCAGTGTTCCCCTGTCCTGTTCAGTTTTCCACCAAAATATAACTTCATGGTGGTGGATTACAGCATTCGTCCGGCTGGTTAGCCTTTATCACTCACTGAAAGAACAGTGTTTGTTGAGTGTCAAGACAGTGTGGGTTCCCCACAATAGCCTTGCTTGGCATTTGACACCTTGTGACTGTATCTCTCTCACCTTACCAAGCATGTACCAGGCGCTCTTATTAGCTGTGGGAGGAGCAATATTCTAAACGACAGAGGAGACGCGGCAGTGTCTTCTTCTGCTTCTGCCATTTCTGTAGATCTTCACAATCCCTGTCCTTGTACACAGATTTACAAATTGTGCACAAGTAAAAAATTTAGCTTGAGCTTTTGTGCACTCAGAAAGGTGTGATGAGTGTGAATACCTACATGTCATGGCATAAAACTATTTCTGCACAGCAAACAAGCACAACTTCATTTTTATATGGTCCACAAATAAAATACCTTGTCAGCATGTAAACATTTCAGGGTTGTTCTGAAACATATTCAAATGTATAGTAAGTATGCCGTATGCATTATGAAAATAATGTATAAATTAAAATTACAAAGCAGGCTGCATACGTCTGATCAAGAAGTCACAGAGGCAGCATCCACGGCACTAAAGCAATAACCTTATTGTCAATGATTTGCCATTGATTTGTATTTTATAAGAACATAAGAAAGGTTGCAATCAAGAGGAAGAAATTCAGCCCCTCTAGGACATTTGGAAGTAGGTAGTTAATCTATCCAAGGATCCCATCCAGCTGTTTCTTGAAAGAATCCAAGGTATCGGCTTCAACAACATGGATGGATAGCTTGTTCCATACTTCCACAACTCCTACATGGATCGGAGAATTGCCAACAGTGTTTGTCTTTCATTTTTAATCCCTGTGTTATTAATAACTGCTGCTATAAAGACCTAGGGAAGGTGAATACGTTCTTAACACTAAACACCATAAAATCAATTTCTGTTTGCCTTCTTTCCCCTTAAACGGTATCAGCTGTGGCAGTGGAAGTGTTAATGTACAACCGATTTTTTTAAGTGAAAGAATCTTCGTAACAGGACTAGTCACAGAGCCCTGATCCCATCAGGTATTCACGCCATTGTCAGCCGATATAACGGTCGTCTGTCAGCCCCTCGGTCAGAGGCCTAATCTGTTTTTTCTTTGCTTTCTGAAAAGGGCCCAGCGCCACGTCAGGGCGACACGCCGACTGCCTATTCAGTCTCCCTGCAGAACGCAATCATCGGACAACCCAGCAATAACTCACTCCCCGACCGACCCCCTTTGAAAAACAAAATAAAGGTGGCCGCCTCAATGCTGTTAGCCCGGCGAGATAAATCATGCACTCAAAATTAACTTCCATTGAAAGCGCAGAAGAAGAAAAGCCGTCCGTGGTCAGGCAGAGAGCTCTGAAGAACGATGACTCGAGTTGATAAATGTCAAGGCGGATAATTTGAGGGCTGTGATTAAGATCTTATCTAGGTAGGAAGTTAATGGAAAAGACTTAATAAAAAATCTGTGCAGGGTTCCCCAATGCAACTACATGTACAGCTAACTAAAACTGAGCTTCTTTTCCATCTTTTTTTCTTTTTCAAAGGAGTGACATATACAAAAGTGGAATATCCTGCGAATTTTATAGAGAGGAAAAAAGGCAATGCGCTAGATTCAGATTAACCATAACCATCAAACCGATTAGAAGCTTCCCAGGTGATCTATAGCTTTTTTTCTTATCAGGCTAATTGAAGACAAGCTCTTTCATGGATTGCACAATAGGTCAGACAAGAAAAGAATTTCCACACTCATGATTACATGGACTAAAAGAAAAAGAAGAGAAGGAGGAGGAAAAAAGCTGCGGCTGCTATTGATTTGAAGGCTCTCTCATCCCCAAACCATTTATAAGCCCATTATAATACTGATTTAATTTTCTGCCTCATTTTTGAAACACCTTTACCCTGTTCACTTTTTCCATTGCGGTGCAGGAAGTTAATAAGCTTTTTTGCAATCAATTAATTTGTAGCATTCTACTATTCTACTGCTCGGCACTGAAGTTGTATTTTCCTCTAACTGTGTCATTTATTTGAATTATCTTGTGTACTCACTTCATCAGAATCCTACGTCTGTTAGCATGAAATATTTTGTCACCTGTTCCAGGAATTCATAATACATTGTCGTATCTTTTGTGCCTTATGCAATAACTTCACAACCAGGCCTGAGTCTAGTCAACAGAAAGCACTATTTCTGAGAGCTGCTCTTTACACAACAGATACAATGAAAGGGAAGATTAATATTTGAGAATGTTTAATAAACTTCCATGGAATCTCCACCTACAGCAGGGTCGTCGGCTTGTGAAGCTGTGTAGTCCCTGTGTTTCCTTTCTCTTCTGTAAAATGTTTGCGTCTGCTGTATACAAGGAACTCGCAATAATAAAAGAATGAGACTTGCTGTGGGTTAACAGCATGATCTTTTGCCTTTGGAGAGGGTAATGTCAGAAAGAATCTCTATGCTGGTGTGCCTTCAAGGATTCTGCCTGGCTGCCTTTGTAGGTGAAATAACGCATACAGTTTGTCTAGGGATCAAGTCTAAGAAGTACATGGTAGCATTGGGTAAAATAAGATCCTCTTACAGGAGTTTCCTACACTGACAGGCTGAAGGAACTAAACATTATTAGTCTTGACTAGAGAAGACTGCGAGGGAACCTTATACCAGTAGTTCATGAAACTACATGAAAGTGCATTTAAAACCAAGAACAGGTAGCACTTCTTTATGCGGGGAAGAAGCTAACCTACTGACCTACTTTGTCACTGAAGTCAAAACCCTGACTTCATTCAAGAAATGTCTGGATAAGATCCTGGGATCAATTAGCTGCTAACTACTGAAGAGGCTAGATGGGCCCAATGGCTTTTTCTTGTTTGTAACCCTGTAAACCTGTGTAGTTTTTCCCAAAAAGCCTCCTTCCACAGGACCACCATGTTCCTGTTTGCTCTGAAATTACAGAACTCACCTACCTGACAAACACACTGGCTGCCTGGGCATCTGGGAAGCTGTTTTTAAAAGTCCTGTTAATAATCTTTCCGAGATAAGTAATGCTGCAGGGGTGGAAATTGACAGGTAAAGCAAATAGAGAGCTGTTGAGCAAACATGGGAGGACAGGAGAAGAAGACTAATGATGGGACAGAGGCAGCCTGCAAACAGATTGAGCCGAGAGGAGGAGGGAGGAATTTGCCTCTGCTGTGCAGGCAGGGGGTGAAAGAGAAAGAGCCGTGGTGTTGCTGGGCAGGGGGTTGGCATGAAGTTCGAATGGGTTAAACCGAATGCCCCTCTTTCTCAGAAACGTGGCCGTCTCAAGGCCAAATCTCTTGTGAGTGTCTGTCACTTGGTCTCATTCTTACGTAAATTGCACCTGTGCAAGCCATTGCTAACCAATACATACAGAGATAATAAAATGTTTACATAAACCAGAATAACCTTTAAGTGCTTTTACAGTAGAAGATGGCACCATTGCAATACAGGCAACCTAAGTAAATTGGTTTGCAGATACTGTACATCATTTTGCAGTCAGCCTGTGTAAGGTTGAATTTAATAAGGAACCCTGTGCATACCTTAGGTATTTTCACATATGCATATACGTTTTCCTTAAAAGATGTACAAAGATTTTTTATGAGTGGAATGTGTTTACCTTCACAGTTCTGTAACCACGTCGGCGGAGTTTGTTAGCTAAGTCCTTGACAGGAATGAATTAATTGAGTGCCCTTGACTCATTTGTCTTTATTGGGAGTCTAATTGGAAAAGTAGCAGGTGTTAATAAGGAAAGGCTGGATGTTGAAGACAGAATTTGTGCAGACTGTGCAGTGGAACTCTAACAATTAACTTAACCATGTTTAATTAGACTCAAAGCTGAAATTAAACCATACACATTTTTTTTTCCTTTTCAGTAAAGGGAGATAAGAGGAAGGGTGTGTGTGTGAATATATTGCAACACACTTTCATTTATTAATCAGCTTTATAAATGTATAACTGCTGATTCTCTGTAGTAGCTTTATTTATTCCTGCTTTTTAGCTGTTCAGATGAGGGAAGTCCCTTAATTTTTAATTATAGGATGTCTAAGCAAGTATAGCAATGCCTGATTTCAAATGTAACATAGATTATTTTTTATGGATTCCAAAATAATTATTTCTCATTATTGCTGTTCAAAAAGTAATTCTACTATGTTTCTTGTTTAATGTTTAAGGTTAAATGTTATTTGTTTTATGTAGAGCTGACTTGGAGCCCATATTGGGACATTTAACAATATAACAGAGACTGCCACAAACTGATTTTTGTCATCTTCTTGTTTTTGGAGTAAAACCTGATCAAATTGGAAATTGGCTCGGTGCATTCAAAAGGCCCATTTTTGTAATGGAATGTTTGTTATCATTTTAATGTTTTGTTAATATGACTATTGCTGCTTCTTTCACCTTTCAGTGAAGAGTAGATGGTGAAGTAATCAAATGGGTAGTTCAGGTGGGTAGCTGCGTCAGCATGCGTAGGCTGCAAAGGAACCAGTAATACGTTTATTCCATGATGGAAAAAAAGAAGAAAGAAAACACAACGTTACGGCCGTGGAGCCTTCTTCAGGTGTGAAGAAGGCTCCATGGCTGAAACGTTGTGATTTCTTTCTTCTTTTTTTCAGCGTGGAATAAACTTATTACTTGTTCCCAAGTAATCAAATGCTGTCAGTGAGTGTCAACAGAAGTGGGCCTGTTGAAATTGCAGAAGGAACTGATGCACAATTTGACGTTGTATTTGCCCTTACAAGAGTCACCACTATCAGACCATGGAAGAACTTGAGAAGGGTTATGAAGAGTAGGTCTTCAGCCCATCTAGCTTGTTTGGTAGTTAGTATTTAATTGATTCCAAGATCTCATCCAGCTGTTTCTTGAAAGAAGCCAGGGTATCAGCTGCAACAACATGGAGGTGGAACTTGATCCACACCATTAATACAGGTGCTGCCACAGTGTCCAGCTTTTTGTCATTTCCCCATCATACACAGGTGTGTTCTTATATTTTGCCTCTAGAATACCATCTTAGAACAATGGTATGGGGAAATCATTATCAATGGTAAAAGAACTTTGTGCATGTGTATTATACTAAGCGCCTTAGCATGTCTGAGGTGTGTTGGAGTTAGGGTGTGGAGACGTGTATTATTTGTGACTTGCAGCTTTTGAGGAGTGTGCTTCAAGCAGGAGGCCTGTGAAGTGAAGTCTTACTGCTCCCTTCTGCCCTTTTCATAGCTTCTCTGGCAGAGCTGTATTAGAAACACTTGATTCCAGCCATAATGTCAACCACACCCCACATTAGAGGCTGAGGGATCCATGCTGCATGAGACTCCATGACTGAAATCTCTCATTAGTGTCACCGACAGCTTACTTTGAATTATGGTCTAAGGCTCTCCAGCAAAGTTTGCCAGGGAGCAAATGAATGTGGACAGCTCTGGAAAATAAGCAGTGCGCTTAAGATGTAGAGCTTCAGCAAACAACACAACAGGCACATCTTATAGAAGCTGAGGTAGCAAAGAGCTCACCACATTACTGTCCTCTGGGACTCAAGACAAACCTCCAAAAAACAAGGAAGCAGGTATAGTTTTGATGAAGTGATGAAGATACTTTTAATAATAAGATACTGTATTTTAGGCCTCAGTGCGCCTGCACTGACAAATTTTGTTCTAATTGTTGTTTTATACACTTAGCATTTTTCTTTTTTGAAGGAGTGCTTTTATATAATGACCCAAATAGCCAATTGCCTTTGAACCCTTCTTTCCAAAGGTAGTAAATAACTGCCTGGAGTACTGGGGACTGTTCCCACCCGCTTCAATTGGGGTCAGAGGTTACAGTGATAGTCACTGGAGCCCCTCAACCCCAAATGCTGACCCGGCCTGGCGCTGCTTGGCTTCTGAAGTCTCCCAAGATCACAGTTTGAGGTGGTATAGCTGCAGGCATGCAGTGTTGAGAGCGATTAGAGAAGGCCTCGTTATAATGGTTGCCATCTGGTGGAGTCCACTGTTAAAGAGGCCACTATACACCCCTGTGTTTTGTACACTTTCAGCAACATTAACTCTTAATGCTTTAATGCCTTTTTATCTTCAGATTTCACCATGTGGTTTAGAAGGAGGAATATCAGATAGTGCAACATGCTTGAGGATGATACAGCATGTACTGTAAGAGGCAGGAGACCCTGGGATCCTTGTCAGATGAGCTCATAAACGACAGACATATTTTTCCCACTTCTGATCGGAGGTCAGAATTCTGCTGCTTATGGTCCTATAACCAGAACAGGGCTTTGATTGTGTTTTCTAAAACAAAAAAAACATGCTTGCATGTGTATGCTCGCTGGAAAATCTCAGATTGTTTCATTCAGCTGTCAATAAGGTAATTTTCAAATCCAACTAACTTGGACTCGGAGACTGGCTTATTTCCCACACTCCCATCCTCCTCTTCGGTGGAATAGTGGTAGATTACATGTTTCTTTCTGGTTTTGTATTAGTTTTTGATTGAAGGTAATATTTTTCTCCTTTTGGTTGGATTTTGGAGGTGAGTAAGTAAGAATGGTGATTAAATTCAGGAATGGTGATTTTTACAACAGAAACAACGTAATAGATTTCTTTTTGTGCGAACAGGTCTTTATGAAGTTTCTAACAGACAAAATCTAGAAAACACCCCCTTGCTGTAAGTGGTGTCCCTCCCCTCTCCATATTACTGACTAAGGGATCGCTTGTGATCTCTGGGTGAAGCTGTGAATGAAGCAGCATAAAAGCTGCATAAAAGCAGCATAAAATATGCATAATAATTTTAATCTTTTCCCCTTGTGAACATTTACATCTTGCTATGATTTTACATTTCTTTTTGCTTTTCCGAGCGTGTATCACAATCTACAGTGCTCGTGTTTGCTTCAAGTCTATTTTTATTGAGGAGCGACAGTAGGGATGTGACATCAGAAATGCCATTATTTGTTAGGGCAGAGTACTGGTCACTTCACCATATGTTGTATTTATGGACTTGTTCTCAGATTTGCTGTGGTTTATTATTTGTAAGCAAAGTTATCTAAAGCAGGATTTGCAACACTTTGTGATTTACTGTGCTCTGTTAACTTTTTCATCATTTTGGGATCTTCACAAACCAGGCACTTTATCTTCAAGCTGAAGAGAGCTCCTCTTAAGCACAGACCCTTACATTGAGAAATTCCATTTGGCAGGCCAGATTCCTCATCTATTAGTGTAGGGCTGGGGAAGAATAAACAGAACTCAAGAGTGTGGAGAAATGAAGTGTCATTATATGAGCTGCAAATGTAAACATCTCTGCTCAAATGATAAAAAAGCACTACAATAAAATGATTTACTTTGGGGCAGATGAACTGTGTGAAGGAGTTATTGAAAGGGAATTAACTGTAACTGAAGCTATAAATGCATTTCCTTCTAAATTTGATTAGCAAAGGAAATATTTTCATGCAAAACAGTTTGGATCTGTCTTTACTTTGTTTAGATGTGTTTCATGTTTTATTTTTAAGTATTATAGGAACCGTTGAGACTTCAATCAGTTGAACAGACAAACACTGTTAAAAGTAGTGAGACATTTGGAATTAATGTCTATAATTAAAGTGGGTATGTATACATATGTTTTAGAGCACAAGTTCACAATGATGGTGCTGAGGACCCACACCACTGGTTTTTGTTTCACCTTGAACCCTTAATAACAGGTGTAATTTGAACTCTTTTATGTTTTAATTTTCTAAACATGTAGGAGCATGCCTTTTAACAATTGCATTTCTTAACTTAAAACCTTTAACATTTGAGCGGAAAAAAACAAATTTGTGAAGGCTCCAACTAAGGGACTTGTTGGTTCAATTAAGGTTTTAAGTAAAGAGCTCAGCTGCAAAGAAAACCAGCAGGTGTGTAAGTCCCAAGGACCAGCGTTTGGAACCCCGTGTGTTAGAGAACTACCAGTTAGTTCATTGCCCTGTATTACCATCACTCATTTCTAATACCACTTTTCAAGTCCTGCTTGCCGGCATTCAATAAAAGTGTCAACAGAAAAGGAGTTTCTCAGTCCTATGATTCAAAAAGTTCATTGGGAATATTGCAAAACATTAAATGAAGCCTTATTTTTTCATAAAAACATTTTTATGGTAAGAAATGTAATAACATTTGTTTAGATTCAAACAAGCTTCTTTCTGCGGTCTCTGCAATTGTTTGCTTTCTCTGAACCCAGTGGTATTTGGGAGAGCTTCCCTAAGTGAACAATTTGAGACATGGAACAGTAAAGGAGTAACTGTGAATGCTGCAATGTTAAGCAGCATATACTTACCATGCTTTCTTTACTCTGTGATGCCCAATACACTGTTTGGATATGAAAAATACTCTGATAGGCGGAAGCTTGCCTTTGAACTTGTGTTGTACTAGGATTCCGTAAAGTGTGTAAGACTTCGGACAGCTGGGTTACATGTCTGACGAATAATCTTAATGTAAATTTACTAGTAACACTAATGGGGATTAGTTTGCTTTCGATTGTGGAAAAAAACTTTTCTCCACATATCGAAGGGAGTATTTCTTTAGCCACTTTAATGGTTGTTAGTCCTTGTGCAGTAAGCAAGGTAATTGTACTCTCAGCTGATTAGTAATTTGGAAGGCGATAATGGACTGCCAATACCTGAACACTTAAGCACAATTAGATGGGGGTAATAGAAGTCAATACAGCTGAGGTAACGGATTGGTCAGTTAGTCAATAACTGACCCCAGCTCTGATTTGGTACGTTTATTTTCGAGAGATTCTCCCTGCCTGGCTTCTGGGTGTTAAAGCGGATGTCTGTCTTGTTGATTGTCACATAGATTTGGAATAATAGTGTAAAGTGATTATTTGATGATTGGCCAGTAAAGAATGGTGAAAAATAAGCATTTTGAAAGGTGTTGATCCACCTTGCTGGCAGGGAATGACATATATAGATTGGATCAAAAAACAACTTATACAGTTTAACTTTTTCTTGCTCTGTGCATGTGAGGTGGTTTAGTGTGCTATTGGGCATATACAATTTTGTTATTACAAAATAATATGTTTAGTTTTTCATCACATATATTCCTTATGTTCCATTTCACCGTAATTCTTAAAAGCAGCTGTTGAATGATTTCGAAAATAAAATGTTTGCACATCACTGACAGAGACAGAGCGCGATTGTTTCTCACATTAGTTATTACTGAAGGCTTTGCAGTTATTGCTGATGTGCTGGGCAGACCCTGAATGGAATAAAGGAGCAGAAAGGAAAATCAATCAAATCAATAAGCAAAGGGAAAAGAGAGACAAGAAAGCAGTCTTTGAACTTAGGGCTAAGAGTCAGAGACCCGGTATAACAGTGACGTTAACCCGATTCATTCAGAGCTTAACATGTCTTTGTTTATTACGGACTTCACTATTGATGTCAAGGGCTCCGTTAAAAAACATAATGAGACTAGGCTAGAGACCCTTGCAGCAATTAACAGACTGCTTAATTAGCAAATGAATTGAAATCAGAGTGGCTGATCTTTGCTTAAAGACTTGTAAAAGCCAGGCCCGTTATCTGATTACAAATTGATCCGTGCAAACTGAACCCTACGGTAATTTCCCAGCTCAGCATCTTAATACTTTGAATATCTGAATTGTTTTCATTTTTTTCCTCTTTTTTAATTCCAAGTGCCTCTCATTAGCTGTTGATAGCGGAGCTCATTTATTAGCATCAGTAATGAAGATTCTAATTAGTATTACAAACACCAGCTTCTTTGCTTATTGTGTTTGTGTGTGGGTGGGTGGATGGGGTTCTAACTGTGTGCTAATTACTTTCATGTAGTTCAGACTCACAAGCCAGTACAACATCAGTGTGCTTAAAATAACCTTAATGTCTCTTATTTTGCATCTCTGAAACTATTTAAGCACCCACAGTCCAGAAACTCAGAGGCAGACGTAGCAGAATGTCTGTGAAACTTCTGCCAACTTTTTAAGTTTGGATTTTTCTTGCTATTTATAGAAGAATGTGATCATTGTTTGAATAGCAGCTATAGACTAATTATGTGTGACTGCCTATTAAAAGTTTTGTTCATCCTGTTTTCTTATTACTACATTTTAATTCGTATTCATCCTCACCTTTTGCACATTTTAAGAATTTTGTGTCTCAGTTTTTCATCGCTAAAACAAGCTGCTGCATTGCATGAGTTCACCAGTATCATGTTGATTTTACCATTGACATAAAAAGGTTTGACAGCCAAGCTTTTGAAACAGTAAGTGACATAGGACATGTTTATAAAATACAAAAAATAGATAATAAAATATTAATATAATGATACACAATGCATAAGACTACTGACCATTATTAACAACAAACATCTGTTAGTAGTTTTTGGATTCCTGGCAATAAACTTTCTTGTTTTGATTAAATTAACAATTACAAGAGCTACAATATTTCTGCTATAGTCACGTTGGTAAAAATCAATATCAAAGGTCATTTTGCTAAAATACAAGCAGATCCAAGGTATGAAATGTCAGTTATGAAATGTGTGCTGTTTTGGACCAGGTCCATGTAACTGTTAAATCCACATGTGACACACAAACATTCAATATTTGTTGTATGTTCTGAATTAAGGTGGACAGAGCTTTTAATCTTTAGCAAATGTCTAGACTCTTAGCACTCCAAGCCACACGAACAGTTTATGCTGAGGTTTGCCTACAAAAATGCCAAAGCATGTCTTTCTTTCATTACATATAAATAGCACCTTTAAAATTTCAAACTTGGGCTGGGATTTGTTCCTGAACCAAATGTTGATTGATGGTATTATGTAAATTTTAGGAAACCAGCACACCAACATTTTTCTAAATTGAAGTTTTGAGGATTCTTTAACATTGGGCCTTAAGTAGTTCCAGCTTAAGAGCAAACCAAGCTTGTGATCATTTACCACAGTGACCATTTACTCCTACTGTAGGTATATAAGCAGGTACAATATATGTTGTTTTTAATGGTGTCCCTTTCTATAAGCTTCCTTCCTGGCCCCTTTACCAGGTTGGCTTAGAATAGCTGCATACTGTATGTGACAGATGAGGTGCAGTTCCATGCCCCAGAGTGGCTTAATTTATATCTGTCTTGTTTGACCACAGTAAAGGTCTTCATTTTGCTGAAGACACATTCAGAAAATAATCATTCTTTTCCTCCTTACTATGGAGTATGGATGTTTCAGCACAGGAGGGAGTTTTGGAAAAGACCATTTTAGAAAGACACACCATTATAACCTTTTGGATAGTAATCTAAACATTTGTGTTTTGAATAATTAATCAAATACAGGCTTGCATTTGTAAATCTCAACCAGAATACAGGCTACTAATCAAGTTTTGGTGTTTTGTAATGAGAAATCTTCTAAAACATTTAGCACTGACAGTTGAATGGAATGGAAATGTGTGTGGAATCTGTGACTGTGGTTGTGTCAGATGGCAGATTGCTTTACCCCAAACAGATGCTAACCTAAGCCCACGGATTTAGTCTTAAACCCTGTTCTATCACGCTTGTAATGTGCACTGTAATCCTCACTGAACAATTTTGACAATAAGATGACTTTTCCCCTTTACTCATGAAAGTAATTTAAACTTAGAATCTGTTTAGTGGTCAAGGCTGTCAAAAGGTATGCCAGATCTGTCAAAGAAAGGATATTAAAGTCAACTAGGTGTTGTCTGGCTCGTACTGGACCTGAAAACGCCAATACCTTATACAACTACTTTAACATATTTTTTCTTGAATGCAAAAGAGGTCCAGATTAACAGAAATACTGTAAATCTAACCAGGTGGATTATTCAACCAGTTGTTGAGAAGAAAGAGAAAAAAGTTCTTGTAAGTCTTCAAACAGTCTTTCTGAAACTAGAGTACTTAGGAAAGAGACCAAAGAATTGTACCTAAGTCGAGTAAATGTACTCTCCACAGACAAGGAACAGATTTATTTTACAGCATGAAAGAAATAATTGCACCATGTATTCTTGTTTTTGTTTTACCACTTGTGTTTATATTCAAGACCATTTTTTAGAGAATACCAGCTTGGCTTATTTTGAAATAAATAATTTTTCTTTTGTTTTGTGCTTAACTAACTGTAGTGGGAACATCTTGGGAACACCCTGAAAGGGATCTATATTCACGTACAGTATGTCCTTCTTGTCAGATTTCTTACTCATCCCAGTGGAATACTGATTCCTCATGCTCTTGCTCTGGTAAAGCTTATCTAATACGTATAACAGATTTGCAGCTGTGCCAAAACTTTTTTTTTCTAATTGTTTCATTTTTTTTGCATCTGTTGAAATAAATATCATCTTACTTTATGAGTCAGTGTGTTTGAGTGCAGTGACTAGAGTTTAACCCCCCCAGCCTCTTTTATGCATTGTGTGTCAATTTTTGTTCACACATTAAACCCATGCAAATGCAGTAAAAATGACTAGTGGAGTTTTCCAGTCTCCATGCTAGAAATAAAAAGCCTACTTTAATATACCCACCTGTAAAATCTTAGTGTTGCCCGTAAATTATTTTCTGTCAAATAAGATAAAATGCTGATTATTGCGCACATATATATATATATTCATTCACAGTGTGTGACAGCATATTGGGGTTCATTGAAAGGTATTCTTAGGATAGAGTGTATAGTATGACCCACTGGTAGAAGATAGGGAACAGTACCAGCAGGTTGGAATAATAAGGAATTTCCTGAACAGTGCAGTGGGTGAGTTGAACTTGGGAATGGGATAGGATGATGAACATACCATGCACCTTGTAAGACAATGACTTTGACCTGACAGCAGGGATAAACCTGAAAACAGGACAGGACAATGACACTCAACTTTTCTTTAAATTGCAAACCTTCGTCTATAGTGGAAGAAGGATCAGTCCCTGAATCAGCCTGACTTCCTGGCTATTTCCAATGACTTCACTGTGGGATGGAAGAGACGCTGGAACATGCTGGACCTGTTCTGAATTAGGAGTCAGAAAGCCGGACTGTCCTGCTGAACGTAGTCTTCTTTTCATGGGTTGCACAGTGAACCATTGGTACATATGGAATACAGATAGTATAATGGCAGTGTTCTTGAATTAATTCTTTGTAAATAAAACCTCCTCCACTGTTCTGCCTAAGAATTACCATGTACTGGAACTTCATGTTTAAGGGTATTGTATGCCTTGTTTTGAAGTAGTACCTAGTGCCTGTATCTCTTTACAAAGATAAATAAAAAAAACAAATAAACAGTAATTCAAGCATTACCAAACAGAAAGTCCATGAGGTAATGTCCTTCCCTTTCCATTCTGGTTTAGTGCGTGTAATTATGTGATTAGTGTGGTTTTTATTACACAGATTGAGGCTACTGTGGTGGAGGGTTTGAGGAGCAATGTTTATGAGTTTGTACTCTGACCGTTGAGCATTCAGACCCCCAGTTCTCAGTGACAGAAAATTCTCTTCTGCACTTCAGTGGAGTGGCCAAAGAAATAGAGAGCTGCTAATATCTAGGCTGACAGTCTGAAAGTAAAACGTCAAATACAAGCAGGGCTTTAGAAGAGCCTTCAGGAACTGAAGAAAATTAAACTTAAGGCCATTTATTCCTACCGTGAAGACTCTAAAAGGTGGTATTAGGTTTCGTTTTGCTCTGTGAACTAACCGATCTACCTGCTATCTTTTTCTCTTTAAAAAAAAAGCAAAACTTCACTGCTGGGCCACCTGTGTTTCCTCTTACAATACACTGTACATGTATTAATCGTGTTCTCAAGAAGGAGCCGGTGGTATTATTTAAATGCAGGGTTTAAATTCTGTACGGTTGTGAAGGCATTCAAGCATCAGTATCGCCAGTTGATTTTTACTGATTTTCAGATTACGTGCTCAACATGTGATGTTTCTTGTTTGCGTAATATTATTTTATTAACATTCCTCCATAAGAAGAAAGTATGTTAAACAGAATTGCCAGGAAATATTACTTACATATATTTTTAAACAAACTATTAATCTGCTGATTTGAGTTAGATATATGATCAAAGTCAACTAGAAAGTGCAGATCAAATGGCTGATCAGCATCATATTTAGTATGATAATTCAGTTTTCTGGGACATCTGTAATACAGACACATGGCTTTAATTAGCTGAGCATCTGTGAGTAAATATTACAGGCTTTCAAGGTGGTTTGTGTGTTTAGTGGTGTATCAGAATTCCATTCTTTTTAAGTCCATATTTCTTTCTGAGTTTGGAGAAGAGCCATTTGTTTTGCTATGAGTTATGCTTCCAGTTACTTAGATAATCACTTGTCTCATTCAAGTGCATAATGAGCTTTCCCTTCAAATGGGAAAAAATATTACTTTTTCTACACAAGAAAGTTTATTTATCATATATATCCACTGCACTTCTGCCGCATTGCAAGTCAGTTTTCAGTTTTGTTTTTAGGCGAGCAATTTGTTCTCCTGTTTTCAGATGAGGAATCTCGTATTGAATACAGGCGCAGTAGAGATCTCTTTTGTCATCACAGGTAAGACAAGAGCAGGGACCTGTCTGCAGTGATGCAGATCTATAAACATGGAGTGCACTTTATGCAGCCTTGGCTATCGAAAAGCACCCTGACCTAATTAAGCTGAGCTGGATAACAGTCAAGCAATAAGCATCAGTGCTCAGAGCTTTTGCAAAGCCAAGCTTAAACTTAAAGAGATTAGACAACTTTTGCAAGATATTAGCTGTTCAAAAATGAGAAAAATGTTCTTAAGCCTCTTGAAAGAAAGGGGCAAGAAAACAGGCCGCCTTTTGTTTTGTAGCCGGGGCTGGGCAGCGCCAGGCTGAGGAGAAGTGCTGAGCCTCTGTGTGCAGGACCCAGAAGCGCCACTGATCCCTCGCCAGTAAACCCAATCAGCTCCGGGAATTAGCGTAGGGATTAGACTCAAACCTGCTAGCGCAGCGGTTAAAAAAATAAGGGAAAAAAAACGCCCACCCAGGAGGTCAAGTTTGGTGGCAGTGCAGAGGAGGTAGAGTGTGGGTTCTTCAGGATCTCTGGTCTGCACGATGATCACCTCTGGCCAAGCAGAGAATAAATCCACTGTTTGCAAAGAACATGAGAGCTGTTCAGAAACTGGTGAAGTTCTCAAATTCTTAAAGTCTGCTTGTCTTCTATGCAAATATTTGCCAGAGAACATAGGAAATGTTTTATAAATTTTGCAGCATATTTGTTGTATTTAGAGCATTTTTAATCACTTATATATTTTAAGTTATTCACTAGTATTATAAGATCAGGTATGTGCATTCCTATGCTGCCTCCTGTATCACTTGGCCCATAAAGCTAGATTAGGAGGTGTTCAAATTTCTAAGAATAGCGTTCAGTCTGGCTTGCAACATCGCTAGTGTTTGCAGCAAATTGTGCTGTGGAATCAAGGAAATACATACCGTAGCTTAGGAGACACAGCCAGGTGTTTGACAATTCCAGGTTGCTGTCATCACACACTTTTCAGAAATCACCTCTTCATCAGTGCTCTAAAAGCCTCTGCCTCCCACCCACCCCCCCTTAACACTTTTCCTGAGTTCTGTATCGCCCAGACAGGGCCATGTGAGGAGTGTCATATGGAACAGATTTAGTCACAAACCCCTGTATCATCCTATCAAAGGAATGCGAAGTCCCTCCCGATCCCCCTGCAAAGCTGCATCATGTGTACCAGATAAATGGAGGGGACATGAGGGCTTTGGAGGGAGGACAATGCCTTTACTATCTCAGCTCTCACACCACTTTCTCATAGAGAGCCATGCTTTCCTCCTGTGCATGCAGTCTCTAATGGGGGATGTTCTTGTGCATCCAGAATTCTTCCGCACTGCTTCTGCTTTTGAACTGGGTCACACGTCTATGTGATACACCCCACGTGAGCGAACGTTAGTTAACATACACGATTTTCTAATGCCACACTCCGGAGGACCACTTATAGTCCAAACGCTGCTGCTTTTCAAGATCACTGCTGTGTAAATGAAGCCGAAATCACACAGAAACAGGTGCCTTTTCTGTATTAAGTTGGAGGATGTTACAAAGACTTAAATCTTCACTGTTCCTATATAGCTGTATGATGAACACGTAACATTTTTCTGGATAATATGAATATTAAATGTTCTCTATCACTGAATAAGTTAATAACAGCAGAAAGTTATAATAGAAATGTCACCTTAAAATGTAAGTTTCAACCAATTACCATGACAATCTGCAGTGTAGCATAGCCATAATCTCATACATATTTCAACTTTTTGTTACAAAAGTAATAAGCAGTTAAAAGCACAACTATCTGCATAGCAGCTGTATTCCCTTTATTGTTTTAGTATGGTAATATGAAAAAGACCTGTTTCTTTGATACAATAAGCAAAGCTTGATTTCTCACCTCTTGGTAGCACACCTTCCATCGTTAAATAATAAAAAGTTAACAATCTTGTGTGCAGTACTACTTTGACATTCGTGTATTTACCATGTTGACAGGGTTTCACTCTGGCCAAAGAGTCTTCTGTTTCTTAAAATCATAAACATTTCCCTTTATTTAAAATATACGTGGTTTGCACAACCAGGACAAAGGCACGAGGCGCCGACAATGACGTGTCATTCGTTGTGCAACTACTGGTGAAATAAAACTCTCGCAAGAGAATAAAGACTTCCTGTCCTGCCTTTTTTTTTGCCAACCAGTCCCCTCACCCATCGTCTGACTTGACCTCTGGCGTGCCCTTCGTTTCATCTCGTCATCCCCGTGCACTTCTTTTTATCTCTGTCACATTGACACTGGAATTCCTTCACGTTAGCAGCATCACAACACAGATAGCCGGCCTCGGCCCGCCTTTCCTCGGCCTATATGAAGCAATGCAGAGGCACAGAGTTAATTGGTAACCAGGTTTATGTTAGCTGGAAGCACAGATTGGACACACCTGGCAGAGGGATATACAAAATGTCTGGTTGTGGTGAGTGTTTCTCGATTTCTTGACTCTTCCCGTATCTTTCCCAGAAAAAGACGCTTGTATTGTCCAATTCCTCCACACCACTGCCTTCCACACTAACTACGTGACCCATGCGATTAGAAAATAAGCCGCGCATGGTAGGTGGGCTGCTGTACTAGAGTGGTTTTGCAGGTAGTAATGTAAGGAGCCTGTCTGTGATTCCAGACTAGGTCACTGTAGCCAATTCCTGAAATTCAGCATAGGAAAGTTAGTGCATGGAATGATCTTGGGTGATTTGTCATTTTTCAAAATGATTTTAATTTATTTTTTTTTCCATGGAGAGAGAAAAAAAATGTAGACTGAAGCTCTTTGTGCTGAGGTTTCGCTAGTTGGAGTTACAAATTAGACCAGCATCACTCTGGGTCACAAGTCATACAGTGAAGAACCTTGTCTGTATTTCTGGTTCACTAAGCTTGAAATGACACACGTAGCATGTACTGTAGCTCTCTTTAAACTTCAGTTTGTAATGGGAAATGGGTTATTGTAGATCATTAGAGTAGTATACTGCACAAGACAACAATCCAAATTAGAATGTGGTCAGCAGTAAAGTAAAACTTAATTTATGTAAGATACTTGGAGAATTAAGGATCTTATTTTAATTAATCAAATTTTTTAAATGTCATTTTTGTGTATTTTTAAACTGCACATTTAAGATGGAGTCTACAGTATGTATACTTTTGTTTTCACTATTTAGCCTTCTTATTTCAGAATGTTTTGCAGTTTACTCTGTTGTTTCCAGCTTCCTGCTAACTCCTGTTTAGGGAGTGGGAATCGATTCTGTCCTGTCTCAACAACGCACGCCGCTATGCTACTACACCGCAGTGGCACTCAGTGGGTCACTGGCTGTTGTTATTTTTCCTCCTTTCTGATTAGGTGTTGACTTGTTTGGGCTGCTGGTGTCACAAGTCTTTGGATAGTCATTCATATCTCTAGAAGAAGGGTGTCAGGGAGCAGAAGCAGCCTCCATTCTTCATTTCTTCATTGCTGCACTCTCCCTGTCGCTCCTCTTCAGAGCTCCTGCACCAGTCGACAGCTGGGAGAGTGACCCCTTGACCTTTCATTGCCAAATATGTGCTCTCCAGTTGTGTCTGCTTACCAAAATGTGGCAGCTCGGGGCAGTTTTCGGTGCTCTTTGCGACACCGGAGTTGCTCTGTTGGGAATAATGGGACCATCTCCCAAGATTTCCAACCATGAAGTGCCTGAGCAAAACAAACCTCCTTGCACTTTCCTGGTCAGTGTTGTCCTACTTTCATATCTGATCCTAGCCTATTTATTCCCACTCCTGGGCTATTTATCATTCGAATCTCACTGCCCGGTGCTATCTGCACTCTTCTGTGTATCCTGTAATTAGCACGTGCATCAAAACATTTAGGAAGCTGAGACTTTGGAGTAAATGTCGGGAGATGTTTTGAATTTATGGCTTGCCCCAGTCCAATACCCTCAGCGCACAGGCACAGAGAGGTGTTTGTAAATAAGGGAGGCGCTGCCTCAGCTGAACAATCGCGGTTGGGGTGAAAGTGGCCTGTGGTACAGGCGAGGGAGTGTTAGGGAAATAACAAGGCTTTAGGGCTGTTTGGGTTTTGCAAGAAGGATAATGCTGTGCTTGGCTTCTGGACATCTCCACTTTTGCCTTTTGTCTGCTGGTTACAAATCTGTACCTTAAAATAAGGAGCCTGTGATCCTGTTGTGCTAGTGATTATGTTCAGAAACACAGTAAAAGCAATTCTTTGCTTTTTCTGTGAAAATCCATACTGAGTGTACTACCTCTGTTACATCTGTTTCAATCTCTTGGTTTCCTTTCTTGGTGTTAAAAGGAACTTTTAACAAAGAGGAAACTTGTGCATATCAAGCTAAAAGTGGCATAAAGTGTTTTCAAAGCACAGAGAAATCACAGCAAAGCATATAGGGAAGTCAGAAAGCCTGCTACAAACCCTAGAAAGCAGATTCAGGGTATTAGTGTAATGAAACCATGGGAACATTGTAAAACATCCATCCATTCATTTTCTGACTGCTTTATCCAATTCAGGGTCGTGGGGGACCTGGAGTCTATCCCAGCAAGCAATGGTTACAAGGCAGGGCACACCCTGGATGGGACGCCAGTCCGTCACAGGGCATACACACACACAGACAAACACACACACTCACACCAGGGACAATTTTCCCAGGAGCCAGTTAACATACTGTACAAGTACGTCTTTAGACCATGGGAGGAAACCGGAGCACTTGGAAGAAACCCATGTGAACCTGATATTTATAGCGCTGCAGAGAAAGTTATTGAACATGTATATGATGACATCTTATAAGTCTTATAATGTCATCGTATAATGACATCTTATAAGTAAATGCAAGGGGGAAAAGGCACTAAATCAAATATTAGGAATTGCACGTGATTGGTTTATGAAAGCAATTCCTTTATGTGTGGTTACTCTAAAGTCCAGTTCATGATCAAAGGGTAATTGGTGGAAATACTCATATCTGCCAGAGTGTAGGTAATTAAAATTGTCCTTGCTGGAGTCTAATTTAACATTTTTAAAATGCAAGGGAATGGGACTCATTTCTGCACTATTCATTATGTCCTCACCTACATCTCCATCCGCCCTTGTGCCTTGATTTCTGTTGAATATTTAGACTGATGAGCCCAATTTGAGGGCATTTCCCACAAGCACCATGATTAATGGTCCTATGAGGTAGCATCAGCATCCTGTCCCAACCCAGCTTGTCACTTCTGCAAAGACCCTGGCCCACACTATGCTGTAATTGATGACACAAGCTCACAATTTGCAAATCAAATGCAGGAGAGGCTAAACAGAGCTTAGATCTGACTGATTTCCCCCCCTTTTTTCACTTATTTATTAAGTGTCTTTCCCATTTGTTAAACAAATGGGCATGGGGATCAGACATTATCTCCAAAGCTTGATAAATATTTTATCAGGCATAATGGAAATTGTCAAACCCATCTAATTGTACCATGCATTATCAAAAAGCGGGAAAGTCAGATCCAGCCTTTGATCTTTCTCTCTTGTGAGTATGTGATTTTTTTCTAACTCAGATATAAGTGTAGATTCTGCCTTTGAAATCTGCTTTTCCTGGATTTACTGCCCTCCCCCCATTCCCAGACTGCTTTCTGCTATCTGACTCTCTGCATTACATAGTGTGCTGCACAAACTGCACTGGTTGTTTTTTTTTGTAAGCTACACAAAGCTAACACTTCGATTTCTTTGCTTAAAGATCTACAGAAGCACTGCTGGCTTTTCTGTTTCATTTGGGTGCTTTGTAATTTGAAAATTCCACCTGCATCAAGGTTCCTCAGTGACAGTGAGCATTTCAGGCACAACAGTTTTTGTTAAAAAGGATGTGATGAGGAGACAAGAAACACAGCTATCTCGAGACCGAGAGCAATAACTTTGGTTTTGGATACTATATACTGCACAGAAAATCTGACTGCAGTTTTGTTTATCATTTTTTGCACTAAATGTTACTCTGCAAATGATCTGTCCATGGGAGATAATTGTCCTGCACACGACTTTCTTGATATCACTTACCCTGCCGTGTGAAATATTGAAATTTGCGTCTAGTTGGGCTTTCAGCCACTATCAACCCTGTGTATTTAAGAAGCTGTCCCAATTCTGTTTTTTTTATTATTTCTGTTCTAGGGCTTGCCCCACAGCTGTCACTGTGTCCGAAACATTTTTTAAACTCAGACTAACAAGAGACAAATGTGCAGTGATGTTTTAATTTATCTTGCAATGAGGTCTCCTGCCATTGATGTCTCCACACATTTAAGCCATTAACTACAACAAGCATCTGAAAAGGAAAGACGTCCCTTTAAATTAAAAATTTAAACTTCCATTTTTTAAGTATATTTTGAGAAGCATTCTATCACTTTGATGTCATTTTAAGTGTGAGTTTCAACCATTTCACCAAGAAAATGTGTTAATAATTGTGTTAGACCTTGGAAGAAGAAATCTGAGAGTCTGATTTCATGTCAGGTTATACAGTATGCAGCTGATGTAACAGACATGATGTCTTTTCATTTAATTTACAGATTAGTTGTTGAAATATGGGTAAATGAAAAAAAGTCTCTGGTCATAGGTTCATTAATAGGGTCAGTGTCTCAATGCATGTTAAATCTATATCCAGTTTATTAGGGCACAGTAGCACAGATCCACATTGCCTGCATATCAAGCCTCCTTCCACATGAATATGTGTCCTGTATCACTGGGATTTAACTGTGACACTAATAACCTGTAGTATACAGTACTGTCATATTCTTAAAGTACTAAAATTACACTTGTACAATGTAATTACTTCTCTTTGATAAACAGACAACCCATATATTCAGTCCGAATGCTAGTAGCTGTAGTAGTAATGCTAGCATTACTGTATAAAATACCACAGTGCTGATATCTGAATTTGATTGATTCTGAAACTTATTTAATGACACCCTAGGAAAGTGCATTGTTTTTCAATCCTGAAACCATCCAGGACAGGTCTTGATTATGATGATTATTTTGTTCTTTGTCTTGCATCGGAAAGACCTGCCAAGCTCGAGAGGCAATGAGATCATTTATAGCCAGCTACTAGTGTGTGATAACTCTATTAAGAAAGCACAATTTACCTCGCTGCCTCTTTCTCTGGTTTAACTGCCTAATTTGTGTGCCTGTGAGTTGGTCTGGCCTCCTGCCTGTCTAGGGTTCTGTCTTCCTGCCTAGCCAGGCTGAAATCACTCACCAAACATGGGTATAGCCCTCTAACAGACCCAGTATCTCAGAGCTTCACAGGTGAAAGGCAGCTGCTACTATGCTGTAGCTGTTTAAGCCATCAAATCTCTTTCATCGTTACAGCTTATCTTTTCTCATACAAAAAAAAAAAGAAAAAAAAAAGAAAAGGCCTTTTTTAGGCCATCTGCAACAAGATCAAAAATATCTTCTATGTGTGACAACTGCTGTTGTTTGCAAATGATTCCTTGATGTGTTTTTTTTGTGGATAATGCTCTATTGAAATCGGAAGCAAAATATCTAAAGGAACCCCCTCATATAGATTGTGTCACAGTCATTCTCTGCCCCTTCCTTTTCCCTCTTCGGTTTTTCAAGGGCTTGTGAGGTTTTTGTATTGAGAGCGTATTAAACACTAGGAAGGTGTATTTTTTATTCTTCTATTTCCTCATTCCAAATCTTACTTGTAATGTCTCGTTTTCTGTCAAAGCTAAACGACGTAATCTCTGGCTGTTGTTGTGGCACAGTCCATTTGTGAACTTTGGGTGTAATGACAGGCCTTCCCTTTTATTATCGACAGGCAGTTTCTGATTTTCTGAATGCGGCATCAGTTCGGGAACTTGGTTGGTCCTGTCCTAGTGCCTGAAAACTGTACTGATAATTATTGTTGTATACGTGTATATCTTTACATCAGTGCTGATAACACCATTATCAAAACTCCAGCACAGAGTGTCAAGAACATCCTGTTTTGAGCACTTCTGAGGAGTGCACGCAGATATGCAAGTTTAATTTGAGCCTAGGCTTTCCTGAAGCATTTCACAAAGACAAAACAATCTAATTAGATTGGAAGTGAGCTATCAATTTAAATCGGTATTCAAATCAAATTTTGCTAAACACAAAACATCAGGAAGCCAAACAGACCCAATAACGAATGGAAGGCAGCCCTTTGGCTGAGTGTCTTTAACTAAGTCCTTCTTTTGCAAAATGATGCTTTCCAGACATTACCTGATCATTGTTTTAAAATGCTTTTTTGCTTTTAATAAAATTAAGGAATAAGTGAGTACTATTACAAGTGCATAAGCTTATAATAATTGCATTTTGTGCACAACTCAAATTATTACAGTCCTCCTAGAATTACCAGCGCTTAGGGGTTTGTTATTTTATGGGGAAAAATGTTTTTTGAATTATCTGGAATATTTCAATTTATCTAGTAAGACAATATCCCCTTTTGATGGTCAAATATAAAATGAAGCCAATACTTTCAAGATAAAAAAAAAAAACATTTGTATCAGTTTAGTGTATTTCCCGATTTTAGAGTATGGTAGAACCAGATTACGGCATGAAAATGGTTTTTATTTACCTTCTCTAAAGATTGTGTTCTAAGTATTTCAACTCGGACAGCATCATTATTAATCTAGTTTTATTTCAGTAAAAACAAAAACAAAAACAAAAAAGAGCCTTTGCTCTTGGGCTAATTGCAATGAAATGTGTTCTTTAGGACATATACTGTATGCAGATACTTTGCCCCTCCCTGCTGTGCTGATTTACCATACTTTCACTGTCTGTTGTTGAAGACGTTGAAGTACCCTCTCCCTTTGCGCTATCTAGGGAATGCCAGTGCTCTTAGTTAGGTGAAGCTCAGTGGTGTGACCCTGCATTTAGATGGCCTGAAGAAGTCTCGTCAGTCTGTGAAATTTATCTACTGTAGTTTCACCAGAATACTGCAGGGACAAAAGACTTAACTCACACCAGCAAGACCGTCTAACTTATGACTAATGGAACCAGTGCAGTTCCCTTCCCCTGGGAGCAGAGCCTTATTTGGGATGTCATACAGTGTACAGACTCACAGATAACAGAGACAAAAGAGGGGGGTCCACTCGTGTTACATAGACAACCACCTGAGGTAAAGAGAACCATTTGTTCCCAAATCGACCTGACGACCTCCAAATTACCACCCAATTATCCTGAATTCACTGCAATTCACTCCGTTTAAACAGGAAAATTGCTTTTCACTCTCTCTGTCTCTGTCTCCCTCTCCTTCTATCTCTCTTTCACTGCCTTTGGCATTCAGGGCGGTGTGAAACAGAGCTGTTTTGAAAGTGTAATGCTATGCAATGGTACTGTATATAGACCATGACCATGATGAAAAAGGTTTAAAAAGCAGATGCACAGATCTTTCTCTCTCTCGTGGGTCTCCATTGTGACCTAGTTTGTTTTCTTTTATTACAGTTATTTGGTGTTAATTAATGTTAGCCTGTGATTTAACATTTTGCAGATACGATGGAGTACTTTTTTAGTTTAATTAAAATATTATCTAGAGAGAAAAAAAAGAAAATAGTTTATCACTCAGGTGTTTTCTGTGCAAGATTAGCACAGTATGACTGTGGAGTTGTTGGATCTGTTATCTGATGCTTCTGTGCTAATTTGACTCCTTTGCTTGGTAGATGTCTTATCCAGTTTTTAAAGACAAAGAAATCATGTTCTCTGTATTTGGCTAAACAGGCGAAGGCCTCCAATCGTTTTGAGTTTTGAAGATATTTGAAACTAAATGTGCAAAAGATGTACCTTTGAGTTTACACATAACCCTTTAGTGTCAAGATTGATGGCTATCAATGGCAAATACATGTTTCAACACCAAGTGAAAGACACGTTGTTGAGTGCACCATGTAGTCTCAGGTTGGATGCTGAGAATCAGTTCTCCAGTCCAGCCCAGAAAGCCAGGTCATTTCTTGTTCACAGAATTCTTTAGAGCTGGCCTATTGTTGTGTACTGTATACAGTATTGTGCGCAATGTAATTGTGCGCAGTTTCTCAGCTCTGTTCTGCTGAGAAGAGGAAGGGACCTGCTGCATTGTTTGAAATGCACTTGTTACCATTCTCAGGCCTTCCCATCTGTTTTCCTGCTTCCTTCCCATTTTATAACAAAACCATTTCCACTGCAGTCTCCGCTGGACTTGTGTTTTAGCAGGTCTGTCGCTGTGAAAACGGAGAAGGCAAAAAAAACAGTTTTGGACTGGCCTCAAAAAAACAGTTTAATGAGTTTGCCCTCTCTTTATTCAATGGTTACTTAATTATACACTGAGTTATTGACACAGCAGAGGCAACCATGTTATTTGGTAAACTCTCAAGATTCCACAAGTTGAATCGCTCTGTAAATATTGGAATGTGTGAGCCAGTGGAGTTGTCCTGTGTGTTGGCCAACAAAATAGATCAGATGTTGAGAAACGGTCCAACAGACCACTGAGTTATTTTTTTAGTCTTTAAATGATTTTGCTAGTAGTCTTCTCAATCGAAATTGCAGATCTTTAGTCGAAGGAAAATGTTACCCAGTAAGATGTATCAACTAGGTGAACAATAATGAAAAATGTACTTTTTTAACATACATACCTTTTTCTATGTCTTCTAATACCTTAAGTACATACTGGAGCTTAAATGGGTTTTTCTACTGCCACATTCATTACGCTGTTAAAAAGGCACCGTCCTTCAGATGAGACGTAAAACTGAGGTCTTGACTCTTTTTGGTTATTAAAAATCCCAGGGCATTTCTCAAAAAGAGTAGGGGTGTTACCCTGACATCCTAGTCAAATTTCCCCCCTGGTCTTTACAAATCATGACCTCCCTAATAATCCCCATCTTAGAATTGGCTGTACCACTCTGTTCTCCTCCTCACTGATAGGTGACATGAGGTGAGTGCACTGGTGCACTTTGGCTGCCTTCTCATCATTCAAGTGGGGGCTACACGTTGGTGGTGGTGGAGAGGAGTCCCCATTGCTTTGAGTGAAGGGTCCAGAAAAGCACTGTATAAGTGTGAGGAATTATTATTATTATAACTTTACAAAGTAGTCCAAATTGAATTCAGGTGCAGTTCCTTTAGTTGCAATGGAGAAATCCATGGTTTGCAGACCTCAGAAGGCACAAGGTTTTTAATGTGTGTTGTTAGATGCCTTCTTCCCTTCTTGCATCTGAATGAATCATTCCGACCGCTACTCCTGAGTTCCGTCAGAGTCAGCTCAGCTCTATGCAGGACTCTTTTAAACATATTTTAATGAGTAAAGTGCTTCAGATGTCAGCCAATTTTACACTCTGCCACTGCACAATGATTTGAATTTTTAATGGCCAAATTATTCAATCAAGACCTCCACGGCTCTAAAGAAACTTAACACTCAGGCGGTTTGTAATAGCAAGGATCTGCATTTTTTTAAATTGTTTCTGAAGCTTATACAAAGTATAAAGTTAAGTAGACTTGATCATAAGTGGATTATAAACTTTGACACCGAACTATTTAAATGCAACATTTATTTCTTAATATAATCTGACTTTTGATTAATTTGTTCAACCTGAAGCTTAGCTGTGAATGTTCCTTTTGACTCACTGCAGGTACAGACGTCTACACCAAATAAACTGAAATCAAAATTATCAGCGGAAGTAGGAATGAAGGGTTTTATCTGTAGATCTATAGAGTCACTTCAATGTCAAAACACATCTGAAAGATGTATTTAGATTAGGAATCAGTAAACCTTTTGCATTAGCTTTCTAAATTATGGCAAGACATTCTAAAATCTAATCTAAGTTAGGACACTTAATGCTTAACCCCTGATGGTAGTAATGATATCAGCCATGCACATTACCTACCTTCATCTGAGCCAGTTGTTCTGTTCCTACAATTTATCATTTACTAATGAATTCAGTCCAATCTGACATGACAACTTCTGGGCCTCCCCTTTATAACCAGCTGAAAGGTTCTTGAAATCTTTTTTGAACTTTTTTGTCTTTTGCAAAGACTTGAACAGATCAGAGAGCCACAGACTCAATCACCGTCAATGTTATCTTCTCTTGAATCAAGTCTTACATGAAGGAAAGCATGTGTCTGGACCCTTAACTCTGACCTGGAGGACACTATAGGGTGGTCAATGAGCCAGAACAGCCTGATTACCAATCCCAGTGCAGCAGCTGACGTATTGAGTGACCTTGGCTCATTCACTTGACCTCTGTGCCCAGGTCCACATGGCTGAAAATATTGTTTAAATGGGACTCCACTGAAAATGAGATGTAATGAAACTGAGACCAGTAAAAGAATGCTTTCCTGATGATAGCACTGTGATAACACACTTGCATTTTTATTCATTTTGACAATGAATCTTGTGGTTGTTGGTCCAAACCAGCAAGCATTTCAAAATGTTGGTTCACATGTGCCCACAATATGCAAGCCAGATATTAGTTAAGTGCCAGTAATAGTTTAATGCCAAAATTTGTGTTCTCTGACACATTTTTAGACATTTTGTTGTAATGTAAGCCAAGGAGTTATTTTTAGAGCACTCTTCTAATTTTCTGTGACCCTTGTCTCTCCCTGTGTGTCTCCTGAATGTGACATTTTTATGTCTACACACTTCATAGACCTGTATTTTTTATTGTTTTGGAGATCTGCCTGTTCCCTAGCTAGGGAATGTCATTTCACAGCACACTACCACATACATAAAGCAACCTCCATTCCTGGCCTTGAGAGGTGAGGCAATTTATTCCAGTCTGACCAGCCTGGTTAGTCCAGTTTCCAAAATCCACCTGCTCTACATTGCCTGCTTTAATACACCGAGGCCAACGTATTGTCTCCCAACAAACTGTTCAAAGCGCACAGGAGACCAGATGAACAGCAAGTTAAGCAAACCTGGAAGAAATCTTTCGGAACCCCTCTGTGCCGTATTTGGGAAGGTCTTCCTTTTCAGCACAGAAAATGTAAATACCCTCTCGTTGTGTGTTTGAATCATCGGCTCGCCTGACTTTAGCATTTCTCAGCAAGGTTTTGCTTCGGCAGCAGAATCATTTCATTTCCCTGTGCTTTGGACCTGTTCCCTGTTCTTCATTTTTTTCTCCCCCCTCTCTCTCTTCCTCTCTCTCTTTACGTCTCCCTAGTTTTCCCGGTGCTCGGGCAGGTCAACAGCATGCTAACGCTTTTGTCAGTGTGATTAATAGCACAGTGGATTGCCGTTAATTCGCTGGCTAATGACTGAGACTGAGGCCAGTCTCGGAGTAATCGGGTGATGTATGTGGGGAGTGTGCACCCCATGGCAGAGGTGAAAATCATTTCAACGAGTCAGATATTGTCGCTGGGAACGAATGGTTCTCCCTGTTAATAAAAATTAATGAATTTTTTTTCTCTTAATTCCCACTGGGCTGCTAAATGAAGCTGTATAGTGAGTGAGCACAGGGACACGCACATGTGATGGCTGAGGACCTGTTCTTCAAGCTAGTACCACTTTCTCTGTCTCTGTGTGCATTAGATTATTGGCTTTGAAACGGTGCTCCATTTTCTGTGTTTCCCCAAGATAAACCCTGGAACACACTGGATCATGAAAAGCGATAGATAGACTTTTAAGTCTCTTGTGTTACAAAGCAGATGAGAAATATCTAAAAATCATGGTTATAATATTAAAATGAGCTCTTATAAATAAAAAAAACCTCAAAATAAATTCCAAAATTTATATTATTAGTGTCCAAACTGTTAATGCAGTAGCTAATCTATACTGTAGTACAAAAATATCCTTGATAGACATAGCTTATGTTAACATCTAGCACAAGCAAACTGACGTTTTTTTTAAATAGAAATCCATTGTGTTTAATTAGCAAGATCAACTCTATCTATGAAGCGGACACAACCCAAAAAATGCTTGATTGAACTCATGTGGTGTTTCCTAAAGTTTATTTTTCAGTGAAAAGGTATCCTATCTGTGGGGGCAGTGAGGTGATTTGGTAGACAGAGAATGAGTGTTCAGAGGAGACTCTGCCCAAAACTTGGTTCTCACTTTACGATGTTAGCACCTCCATTCTGCAAAGGAAAGAAAGGCTGAATTTCTCCGGAAAATCTGTGATCCGCTACAGTCCTTAGCGTAGTGTTCTCGCCTGGGGGCGGGGGGGGGGGGGGGATTGGAAATGGTCTTCCAGAAACCATGGAATTAGAAAGTCGGAAGAAAAAAAAGGCCAAATCGCATTTCTGCAAAACAAAGAGGCTTTTTCACAATGAACAAGCCTTGATAAAAATTACAGTGCCATCGCAGGTCACTTCACCAGTCTAGCCTAGGGCAGTGCTGGAGCTCTTCGGAACTCAGAGCAATGGCAACTTGAGATGCAGATGCCAGATTCCCTCAACACATACGAACCATAAATAATAGGCTAGTTTCTATGCTAGTAGCAAGGAATTAAGTAGGCACAGGTAGTTAATAATAAACCTGCAGACTGCAGTGAGACTTAAAGCTACAGAGTCAGACAACTAGAATTCTAAACTTTTCTTTTCCCTTTTCACTATATCTAAGGACTATTCAATTTCTCCTATCCCTCAGTAGGACCTCTAAACAATCCTTGAAATTTCTAAGATTTTTTTTCACGTTAATTACAGTAAAACTTTCTAGAGAAATGAAAATGTGTAAAGGAATTCCATGCCATAAATCTGTTATCATTGTGTTTTTCATATAATGAATCAACGGCTAAGATTTCTTTTTAAAATACAGAAAAATACAGAAGCTCGATATATCCTCCTTTTCTCTCTGTCTCAGCCTGACTTCTCTCCCTCGCACGCTAGAACATGCAGTTCCCCCCTTGGGTGATGTTTGTAACTCAATTTAGCAAATGTAAGTTGCTATTGATTATTATTAATATTTATCATGTTTGCGAAAATGTCTTTTCCCAGTGCTATTAATCTGCTGTGTTAATAAATGTCTATGCAGGCCTGGTGCAAAGCTCTTGGGATCAGCACTGACTAGCATGGCAATCACGCAGGCTGACAGCAGCAGTGCACAGCAGTGATATTACCTGCCAGCAGCTTCAGTGTGAGCTCAGGCAAAACTCAGGACAGTCCCACGCAGATGTGTGACCTACTATGCCCCTCCTGTGTGGCAGTGTAACGAGACCCCAGCAGAAACTCAGAAACATTTGCTGTGTGTGCCGTTTTAGGGCCTTTTACAATACCTTTGAATGCCATGAAATTAATTCCGTCTTATTACATTGTTTTAAAAACCAAATAGTGGAATCTGCTTTAATGTGCTCAGACTTATGTATTAGTTTTCCCCTCTTGTACGAGATATTCATTGTCTGAAAGACTAAATGTGAACGCGGGGAATTTAATGATGGACTGAAAAACCCTGTTCTAGCACAACTCACTAACAAGTTACAGGCTGTGGTTGTTTCATTCAACTTGCCATTTCTCTTTTGTTTTATTGATGAAGTGTTAATGAGGTCACTTAATAGTTCATATGAACGCTGGTTCTTTAACCTTGACAGACTTTCTGCCCTGGACCTGGGATGTTCACTATATTAACAGTGGCCTTATTCATTGTCTATAAACAGATTTTTACAGAAGCCAAGAGTATACATTGTGCCTACCTAACCCTAATTCAGCTTTCATGTTTACAGTGGAATTCCTTGATGGGAAAGTTAACTTGGATATCATACCCCGTACATAACACTGAAGATATTTTGTACATTTTCTTCATTGCCGAAAATTCGGCTGATTTTCAGGGGGGTCTTTCACATGTCTTTCGGTGTCATTCAAAAAATCATTTTCCAAGTGTTTCTTAGGTATAATACACAGAAATGCACTGAAGAGAAAACCGCGTCTGTTAGTTGTGCCTCTGTTCTGTCATGCACAAATCATGGGTGAGCCTACAAGGAGTAAATGTTTCTAGTTTAGTTCCAAAAAGGTGATTGCAGCCAAATTGATGATACAGGAAAAGCTCGATGTGTCCTTAGACACACGGAGTGCAAGTTAGAAGCGTCATCCACCTAATAGGAATGAGTTAGTGTAAGTTTCTTTTTGCATGCACAAGGGATAACCCTTGCTTTTAATCTGGGCTCCAAATTCTGGCACTCTGCTTTCTGGAGAAGCAATATTGCTACTTTAAGAGTTACTTGGAAATGTTCCCTGCTGTTTTTACTAGGGGAAACAGTGTGTGTTTTTGGAAACAGTGTACAGTATTGTAACTAATCCCCCCCCCCCCCCCGATCTCCCCATCTTCCATTTCTTCTATATGTCAACATTAAAAATCAGCCACAATGGAAAAGCACATACAGGCTTTTGAGTTTTTTTCAGTTCTTTTGATTTTTACTGCCAATTTCTTTTTTGCGGGTTTAAAAAAATCTGCCTGGATTAGAGCTTTTGCTAAGATAAAATCATCAAAGGCATGATTAAAGAGTAACAGGTAGGATTTTTGTGGCTCTAATGATACCAATAATTCTGTAAGTGGGACCATATTTGAGGATTATGAGGAGCGTAAGTGCTAGATTAGTCAGTACTGGGTGTTTGAACACCACATTCGGGCTGAGTTCAAATGTTTTGAAGTTCTTGCACAACAGCTTGTTCATTTTTCATATCTATCCTGCCTTCACTCTCACTAGACTAACCTATTCCCTTATAAAGACTTGAGAAACATTGCATTTTCTTTTTTCCAGAAACATGCTTTTTGCAATCGCCATTCAATTTTATTGAATGGTGATTTTCAATAAAGAAATTTTTTTTATTCTTTTTACCCTCCTAAAAAGAATTTACAAAAGGACAGACACTTGGAGTTTTGTAATATTATCCAGATTTCTCTTTCACCTCGGTTTTTACCTTACAGCAATGATGTTTTTTTATACTTTTGCTCCCCTTTATTCAACATACGGTAGATAACGATGATTGCTATGTATGCTTACTGCTCCCCAGGCTTGATCAAACAGTGCTGAAAGAAGTTTTTGCAAGTTATGCTGCCAAAGAATTAGTCCACCCGACTTTTTTAATATTTCTTAGTAAGCTTGCATATTAAGACTTTTAGTGTTTTTCCACCAGAAATCACAGGCAAATAAAATTTAAAAAATTGCGGATCTTTTAAATAAGCTACTTTCATGTCTTAATACCACTAAACTGTAAATAAAAAATAAGTAACATGCATTTTTTGCACGCCATTGACACAAACCATTTTTAATAATATTTCTTAAAATGTTATCTTTAGAAATGTTTATTATTCCTATAATTAATTTCTCTCACTTGCATTTCACCATCAGATAAATAACTAATACCTTTTTTGCTACCTTGATATCCTTATTTTTTTAGGTGGACTACTCATTGGTATTAATCAGTTGTGACGATTTTTAGTTATTATTCTGTGTCTTCATCGTGGAGACAATTTTTTTCTTAGATGGTTGCAGACTCCGACTAAAAAAGAGATGTTGAAGTCCGCATTCTGTGGTGAATGGAGCAACATAAATCAGGCGAAACATTACTTAGTTGTCATTCCAGTAGGAGCTGTGAAACAACAGCTCTTTGTGTAAGCTTGCTAATTTTACACCATTCAAATTTTATTCTTGTCAGAATATTGGAGTCTTGCCTTGACGCACTTTTGCTATCAATTTGTCAGCCATTCAAACTGTTATGCTTTAGACTCTCAGCACAGACGAAAAGTCTTTTGAGAACCTGTGTTTTTTTGCTGTCTACTGCCCATTTACTCAAAACCCTCCGAATATCTAATCATATGGAATTTATTGACTACAACCTGCTGAATAGGTTAGACCCTCAAAAGGACTATGAGGAATAAAAAGATTGTTTTTGTTAAGACAGCTTCTGACCTTTAACTTCGGGGAAACTGGCAAAGAATAGCACCTAAGAAAAAGGCATTCTGTATGGATGCAATGTTTCTTTGTTTCCAAGCATGGCTAGGAATAACAGTAAAGCTGTTTAAGGAACAGATTTACAATTTATCAAATAAATCTGAATCCTTCATATCCCAGCCCTGGCTGCACAGTAGTTTCCAGTGCAATAACAAGACTGAACAACTGGCTCATTGTAGACTGCACAGAGAAGAGGAGGACCCCCAAGGTGTGAATTAATGATTGACCCCTGATGTAATCAGGATAAATAGTCCCCTGCAAAAAAAAAAAGAAAGAGAAATTCAAGTTTTCTTCCTGGAAAGGAAGCAGCTTTCTGTCAGTTTCCTACCCTTCTGGGAGACAGTCCTAACATCATTCTCACTTCCAGACACACTGCATCTCTCTTCAGCCAGCCAGAACAGCTCCTCACTTATAAGTCATATTTTTTTTCCTTTTTGGGGGCCTCCTAATTATTTCCCTGAGTTTGCATTTTTCTTTTTTTTTCCTGTCCAGACCTTTTCATGACCAGAACAGGGCTAAAGCTCCTGTCTGTGCTGCACAATGCAGGAACATGATGTTTTAGGGCTTTTGCTCCATCATTCAATGAATTTTGTAAAAACACAGAGCAACGAAGCCAAACTATAAAGCTCCACCAACTGTACCTTATTTTTGTATTAGAACAGGCCTACTCAGAATTCCCTTTTCTTTAACATGAATGCTGTATTGTTCAAGAAATGTATGGCCATAAATATTTTAAGGGCTTGACTGGAACATTCTCATGGGTTTTCTGCTTTAGGGCACCAACCTAAAATGTTTTACATTATTTAATAGATTTTCCAATCCAGTCCTTAGTTGTTGAAAATGGTATACAGCGGATTAAATGCCAGAATCTTTTATTATTATTGTTGTTGTTTGAAAACACTTTTGATTCCATATATCTGCACCATATAGAGATCTTAAAAGTGCTTGCAGGCAGGCCTGCCAGAGAATTCGTTCACCTGCGTGCGGAGGTCTTTACTATTTCTCAGTAAAGCCAAGCACAGTTTTTTTGGAAGGTTGGGGGAAAATTGATCTACCAAAGAGGACCAGCTTTGGAGTGAGCTAAGATGTTCCCCAGTTAAGTGTTTTTGGCTGGTCTGAATTCCAGTGAAAATTTGATCATTAAAAAAGGGGTTGAACTTTTTTTTTAGAATCATGATATGAGGCCAAATATGTAAAATCTTTTAATTTGAAATTCTAGTTTTTATGTTCTAGATTTTCCAGATTTCTTATTTTCCACTGATGCCAGATTGGAAGAGACTAATTTGAGTGTTAAGTATTGGAGCCCTTATTCTCCAGTGGGTATTCATTAATTTATGATGTGTAAGTGTTAAAATAAATTATGCTTGTTTGAAAAAAATCTATCTTTATTGAACACTTAATTAATATAGTCTCATATTGAACTTTCGGATCACTATAGTTTTAATTGTATTGCATAAATACAATTTCCAATATTGACAATACTTGTATCTTAGCTCCATGTGCCATAAATTGATTCAACAAAAAGTAGAATTTCTTGGCATCCCAGTCTTTTGTTCATAAATCACAGACTTTTTTTCTTCTATGTTACTTCGAATTTATAATCTTTTTTTAGCTCTATTTTAGAATTAGGCCTCAGCACTAATATCTTTAGCTTTTCTCATGATCTTGAGCTAATAACTATAACTGCCTTACAATATATTTTTTTACATGTAAAGTTTATTGAAAGCCAATATATTAAATGTTACAAATATATAAAAGGTTCAGAATATGTGAAACAATACCTCAAGTCTACAAAAATAAGTATTTAAAATGAGCTGGGTTCTAAAATAGTTTAAATTTCAAAATTAATTTAATTGAATGGATTATTATTTTTTATTCTTCTGTGACTACATGATTTTTTTTTACTGCACTGGTTTTACCAGAGGGGAAGAGAGATTGACTGAAACGGAAATTTTGTTCACACTCAGACACACAGTATTTCACACAAGAACCAAAGCTATATCCACAAGGATGAGAGAGAGATTTTTTTTTCAGGTTTGCTTACAAGTAAATAACCTTCAATTTAAAAGAAAACATTTTCGAGTCATAAAAACTTATGTTCTTGGCAGGGCTGGCAGCGAGCTCGGGCAGAGTGATTGGAAACACTCCTGCAGTAATTGCGGCCTAGTTAACTCTGATTGCTGGTCCTGTGTTTGGATAGCAAACTGCAGTGGTACGTCTACAAATTACACTGAGTCTGTCTGTGTACTGACACCAGGGTTGTCTAGGCAACCTTAAAAGAGATGTTTTAGTGTTTTTTTTCTAAAGTAAGATACCTTGTGCGAGTATTATTTTTTATTTAAGAAACTTGCCAGATAGGTACAGTATGATGCTATGCATGTTTTAATGTCCGCACAGTCTTGATGAAAGGCGTGTGCTTTGTTTTTTGTTTTTCCCCTTAGACTTTGGTTGTAAATACGCCTCCTACCGTTATGCATGTAGCTCTGCTTTCAATTTACAGTATGTGCAATAAATTCAAATTCTTTTTATTTTGCACTTTCACACTCGCCGTTAATATTTTGAGAGTTTCTGAGGGTTTTTTTCCAATTTAAAGCTGTCTCCTTGAGCCTTATTCAGTACATAAATTCCTATCACTTAGGCTGTCTGAGCCTTCGGTTTGGTTAGTGTAAGAATTGTAACTTCTTACACTAAGTTTGGATAACAGGGCTCTGGACTTGTAGCTGGAAGGTTCTGAGTTCAGATCCTGCATGGGGTAAAGTTGTAGCTTTGATTTAGGTATTGTACTGAACATACAGTATACAGTAGTCAATATATGGTTATTAATAGTTAAAATAACTGTTATGAAATCTTAAAACTAAGATCAGTTCATGAAAAGACTATCAGTATGTTGTTCCTAAAACCACAGAATCCCATCCAGTGTGAAGAAAAATAGCATAGTGCTTTAAAACCCCAACTAAAAGACAAAGGCCCGCATACAGTATGTGGAAGCCTGTGTCACTAGGGTTGTTATTCTCTGATATTTGCTGAAGATACTTCTAAGAAACAGTGCTGCTGTAGTCAGCCATACAGTAGACCAATGCCTAACACAGGTGACTAATGGAAAAAAACACAGATGAACAATAATACCTTTAGACAACAGGGTCATTTCATCATATTATCTGTAAAGTGATCCTGAAGAAAATTGCTCCAATTTTGACTGAATAGTATACAGTATGTCAGACATGGAACAAGTAAAGGTTAATTCTACATTGAAAAATGAAAAGGCGAAATGCGGTGTTTCGGTTATTGAGCCTCTACACCTGAAGAAGGCTCAACAGCTAAAACATTGTTTCTCCTGTCTGTTTTTCAGTGTGGAATTAACCTTTGCTTTGCAGCCAGCCCACACTGACTCAGCTCCCCATTGGGACACAAGTCAGGCGTAACTTTTATCACTTCTGTTACTAACGAAGGACATTTTCGGACGTGCTAAAAATACAAATCGAAGTTTTCCCCCTGCACTGACATTTTTTGCCCGCGGGCGGCGGGGTGTGTTTCAGGTGACAGTGAGGCAGTAGATAACATGTACGAAACGGACCCAGATCTGCCCGCTGCAGAGAGCGCCGAGGAGGAGGGCGAAGACAGCATCATGTCCCCCATCCCGGTGGGGCCTCCCTCTCCTCTCCCCAACACCGAGGACTTCACGCCCAAAGAGGGCTCCCCTTACGAAGCCCCCGTCTACATTCCTGATGACATTCCCATCCCCAACGACCTTGAGCTCCGAGAGTCCTCCATCCCCGGGGCAGGCTTAGGGATTTGGGCCAAAAAGAAGATCGGGCTTGGGGAACGATTTGGACCATACACTGGAATGCAGAATGCCACGGTGAAAGACACCACTTTTGGATGGGAGGTAAGTCGAACTGCGAAACCAAACTGTAAGAGAAGGAGCGGGAGTTATGTGCCAAGACCATGGGGATACTACTGTACAGTACAGTATGTCCTCATTTCACCAAATGATTTCGCAAGAGATCATCACCCTTTCCATAGACGAACCCACAATGCTTCTGAACTTCCATAAATACTACCAGTTGCACCTATTCGACAACCCTTTTTGGTTGAAGTTTTACAACATGGACACAGTGTTTTGTAGTGAAAGAACGGCTCAGGGTATAATCCTGAACTGTGAACCAGGGGTACATGTGGGTTCCTAGAAACTTGTTGATCTTATTACTCTTCTTTAATGTATTTACACTGAACTATTATTTTTCATTTCAACACATTAAAGAACATTGAAGTTGCTTAACCAGACTCATTTACTCAGTCTTAGTTTTTTCACATGCTTTAAAGGACGAACACTTTGGGCTCATTTTAATATCTGTTGTATGTGAGCTGACATTATTAAGGGAGTGCTTGATCTAAAGAGTTGCTTAGTCTAGTATTTTTAAAAAGCAATGTAGCTTAGGTAGCAGTGATGAAGAAACAAATAACTTACCTGTATCATAGTTACCTACAGTATATACAGTATATGCATTAAAAATGGCATAACCCATGTGACTTTTTTTGCCCAAGATCAGACAAATGCTTGAAGTTAATGTGATCTCATCTACAGTATAGTACCATAACTGTAGTCCTGTAAATCAGCAGCACAATGTGGGCTTGTTGCTTACTGTATGGTATATAAGTGTTGAATCCCCTAAATGATGTGAAAAAGCTTATTGCTTTTTCTTGGTTTTCAGTTCAGTGCCCCGAACTGTGCTGGAGAAACATGTTACAATTAGCAGCAAGACGCATGCTGTATGGCACAGTGCCACAGAGAAGTTTCCTTTGTAAAAGTTCATATTATGACTAGACCTTTAAAACACTCAGGGCATCTTTCCAAAAACTACACTCTCTCACTGTAAGCGATTTTGTTAGGAATTACAGCTAATAGTGCTCATCAGCAGACTGTATTTTACCCATGAACATGTTAACTGTAAATTCTTTTTACACTGCTAAATTGTTACCTGAAGGATTCCATTGAAAAGTACATAATGCCAAGCCTGTTTCGGTGCTGTTTAAGATAATTGCATCACATTTTATAATATATTCAAATATAATATAAGAGGTTCTTTGTTTGTTCAAAGGGTTGTTGTGGTCTTGTCATGGTGGAGGGGCTTGAGAGCTCCAGGGAGCTCTGGAGTTACATTAAGTTTTGGGTCACGCTTGGCAAACCGGTCGCAGGTGAGGGGCCAGACGAAGAACGATCCAATTATGGTTCCATTAACTAAAAGGACCCTGAATGAATCAGGGACACCGGCACCAGACTCTGGAGCCAGGCCCAAGTGTGGTGTTTGCCAGCTAGCGCCTGATGGCTGGACCTCCTACAGTATGTAACCCGGCCAGGCTCAGCCCAAAATGGCTGCGTGGAGGATTGTCTTGTGGTTTCACCACCCGCAAGACAAACGGTGTGGGCCGTGTGCAATGCCAGTCAGGTGACAGGCACAAGCAGGATGGATCTGAATGGACTAGACCTTGGGTGTCTGGACCAATTTACACAGCCGTGTTGTCAAAGCTGTTAAGGACTGGCTGGATGGATCCATCAGCAATTAGCAATCAAATGAGCCAATCATATGGGTTGAAGACCTCTGGGCTTTGTAACCTGTCTTGTGTTCTTATGTTGAAAGTTTGCCTTGTGTCATATCAAATGTAGAATGCAAAGATTCACTCATTTTAGCCCTGCCAGGGGAATGCAGCCTATGACAGAACCCTAATGTCTGTTGTTTTCTGCAAAGCCTTTAGGGCTCACATTCTTATCAGAGATAGCCAAAACAACCAAGCACTGATAGCTATCACAGGGTTCCCCAAGGAATATGAAACAAGAATATGTCATCTCACTGCCTCTGGTATTAAAAAAACAAGCAGCTCTGAAAATGAACTATGGGTGAAAATATAGGCTTGAAATTATTGATATACCTGTAACTATAATCTGTCAAAGTTATGGATTAAGCGAAATGTACAGTGTTATTAGCATTTGTAAAATAATTCATCAGAATGAACATTTGTTTTCAATTTCAGATATATCCATCTCAGTGAGATGAAAAACAAAACACTTCCTAAAGATTCCTTGATTGTTGGATTTTGCCAAGTGATTTCTTTCAGAGCCTGTTATTTAACATGGACACAAGTGTAAAACTTCAGCCTGTGATTACAAAAATAATTATTGCTGGAGAGTGTGTTCCATTAGAGCTGGCAAAGCAGAACCAATTCATTTTTATCAAGGGATACCAATCTCTCATTAAAGAAAGTTGAATATAGCATTTTAAGACTTGTGTGTTATATATAAATTACCACCCTGCTTTCATTAAAAGACTTATTCCAAAGATATGTACTGAAGGTGAAATGACCCAGTGTGTATCAGTATTTTGGATTCCCATATACTAATTGTATGACTGTAAAGACAGTTCTTTATATGTTTTAGTACTTCAGATTATCAGCACCACTTATCTTTTCTATCAGAGCAAATCTGTTAGTAAATGCAGGAGGAACTGTTGATGGGTACAGTATGATTCAATAGCTCATGGCGTTACCACTCATGGCTCATATTAATCATTCATAATAAAGACTGTGTGTGCATGTACATTATTTCTCGCAGTTCAGAGGTGTTGTCCAAGTGCTGTGTCCGCCTGCTGCAGCGGTGCTGGTTTTTAATGAGACCGATTCAGGTGGAAGACGTGGAGTCTGGTCTGCCCCAAGGCAGCAGCCACTGCAAGGTGTTAAGTTAGATTCGTTTCAGCCAAGATGGACAGCTCAATCTAGGAGATGTGTTGCTGGAGGCCACATCCATTCACCTTCTCACAGGCTCCTCTGCCGAGAAAGTAATAAGACTCAGAATCATCTATTTAAAAACCATTACACTCCTTTTATCATAACATAATATAACATTCACACCCCGCTTTCCTATTTCAATCAGGGTGCCTCTTTAACCCCCTGCTGGAGCCTCAGAGAAGATCTTTCAGCAAGCTTCCTGTCAGCTCAGGGCCTCAAAAGAGTGATGTGCTATTATTAGAGCTGTGATCCAGTTGGATAATGTATTGGCTTTAGAGAAGACCATACAAAAGCCTCTACCGACAATATTACCTAAGCAGTACCAGCCATGCTGCCTTTGGATTGAGGGACTATGGAGTAGATCCCCTTTAGGGAACATGTTTCTCCATGTGCTCTACAGAGCCGACACCGTCAGTGCAAGTCACCCATTCTCTTGCATTCTCTGGTGTAGGGCAAAGGGCAGTGTGTTTAGAGCCATTGTGTTTCTCATTGTGTAAAGTTTTTATTTAACTTGCCTGTTGAACTGATAGACCATGGCTTGATATATTATGATTTCAAAACTGCGGAAAGAGAAAAAAATCAAATTGAAACTTAACTTTCCTAGGACAGCTATAGGCTGTTAACAAGCCCTGAAGTTACAGTATTGAATGCAGAAGAATATGTATTTACCATTTATCCCTAATACTAACTTATATAATATATATTATATTATATATAATATATATAATATATAATACAATATAACTTATATATATGCATATGTCTTATTAAATAAAAATGCATAATAGAATAATATTCTTGCAAATATGAAAAAGGGTGTCTATGGATTATTTGTGAGATTTTATAATAGAATAATTCCTTCTCAGTCTATTAAGACATGTACTAAAGCAGCATGATTGTACTACTCAAAAAATGGTAGCCATATTGTAAAAGAACACATACACTTACTTGTGAGCTAATTATCTTGGGATTGTCATGGTATGGCCGACTTTGTATTCTGAATAATCAAGTGGCTGCTAAGTGGCAGTTAAATATTAACAAGGTGACTCTGTTATTAAGATTAATGGAGCTAAGTGAGTTGACTCCCACTTCATTCTTTTTCATGACACAGAATAAAAGATCTTCAGCCTCACCTCAAATGTTTTTCACACAGGATTTATCACTATGTCTTTTTTCAGTTGATGAGTCAAACAGCTTTTTTTTCAGAATCATAGTACTCCAGAGTTTGAAATTCAGGAAAAACACAGATTGAATGCTTTCAAAACCTGCAATGATGCTGTTTTTTCATCTTTCCCATAACCCTGTGTTACGTACAGGATTGTTCTGTTGTGTTTCTGTTATTCATTGCGTATTTTCACTATGTTTCTGTCCTACCCTGCCTTTTAAATGCAAAAAAACAAAGCCATTGTTCTTGAGAGGTAAGACCTTGAGTGTCTGTTCGTTAAAGACGACTAGATGAAAATTATTGATTCTAATAAAAGTCTAGACAATTAACACTCTCATTACACACTGTGTAATTACTAACTTGCTATTGATTAGGCACCACAAGTCGATCAGGGTGTCTTGTTTTCTACAAGCTACCAAGCAAAACGGTAGTAGTGATTTCATAGGAATTTCGTTGGGCTCTGCAGGAGGAAAGGATTTTGTCTTCCATCTTGGTATGAGTTGTGATGAGATGCATCCTAGGCTCCATTGTTGTTAGCAGAGAGGGGTTAGAATAGTTCCTTATTTCTTTGCAGAAACTGGTACTACTTTAGGTTTTTGTGATATACCTCTGCATGATAAATGTGAACTGCTTCTTATAATACTTTTCCCATTTCTGCAAGCAGTCACCCTAAGACTCGGACACTATGTCCAGTTGAAAACAATCACGTTCCTGTCTTATTTTCTTTTTTGTTGATATTGCAGTTCCAAATAGTGTGGTTGATTCATATCCCAGATTGCTGCTACAAAGAAGCAGAAGCAGTGACCTTGATATGACTTGTGTTCCCTCGCAGATCTGCTATTTGCACCTATCGCATTGAGTATTTTTCCATATCACCATTTCTCTTCTGATCAAAAGACTGGTACACACAGTTTCTGTTATTTACCTTCCTATTGACTTTGCGATACACTGTTTTTTTTTCCCTTTTGGTCTACGTGACAGGCATTTCGCTTTCCATGGTGATCCTCATATTTCTGTGGCATTCCTTTGTCCTCTGATCCCTCCCTGACAGCTACCTTTCATGCCAGTGGTTCAGCTTTGTTTGTCCTTCAGCTAACGTCCTCAAACACTCGCTCCGCCCTGACGCTATCTGCCCTGACCCTGCCTCCCAGCCCTCTCTATTTGCTCCCTTTGTGTTACATCACTTAAAGCAGCGAGCAAGTGCCAAGATAGCACTTAGTGGGCGCAGTTCACAACTTGTCTGGTCTGTTTGCCCATGGAGGCGTTTATCTTGCATGGTGAAAAAGCGCGAGGTACGGAGCTGATAGTGTGCAGAGAAAAACGTTGCACACGACGACGATCGTGCCCGATTTCAATTTCGTGTGACCTTTTCGTTCAACTGGATTCATTGTTTTTTCTCCAGTTGGAAGTGACAAGACCCGAATCATAGCTGCAGGAATTGCGCGTTGTCTGGTCCATTTGAAACCTACAATTCTGGCCATGAAACAATCAAGTGAATATTGAAACTCTGGATACCCAGAGGATGATTGTTCAGCTCAGGCATCATCTGCGCTCATAAAAACCCTGCCTTTGTTGGAGGTTTCAAATTGATGTGGCATGGGAAGTCTTCCACAAGAGGAAGATCACCATGACAAAGGGATGTTTTGAAAAAAAAAATAACAACACTCTCAAAGCCTAGAATGGCACACGTACTGAAGAAAATGTTCAAGCAACTCAATGACAAAAATTCAATCCATGAGATTAATAGAACATGTCGACAATTTGAGCTGTCAAGGCACATGGTTCATTAGCATCCTTAACAAATCAAATCAGTGGATGCAGATAATTAAATGACGTGAAGACTGCTTTAGGCAGCAAAATAGATTCCGTAACATAAATACTGAAAAAGTCACTTTTAATCGATTATATTAGTCAACGACTACAGTGGTTTTTCTTAACCTTAAACATTTAAAATACCTGAAAGGAGGTTGTTTAACTGAGTGAGTTCAGAAAGTATTAAGTGTCAGGTGTACATTTTTTAAGTCATTTTGTGTGAAGCGTTAATTTCTCAGCAACTTTTCTACCTTCCTCAGAACAGTATTTGCTAGCTGTTTCAAAACCTACGGTATGCGTGATATGTTCTTTTTTAAATTGAATTTCAGACTGCTTTTTAACAATGTTAGGCGATTCTCTGAGATGTTTAAAACTTCCACCTTGTCCTTTCATATCAAACCTGCTCTGTACATCATAGGCAGGACTTCAAAAGTTATAATGATAGCTTTGTGTAGTTCAGCAATACTGTAGATGATTTCAATTGTTTTTTATTTCACTAATACAGCAAGAAACTTAAATTTATGAATGAAAAAAAGTTAAAGACTAACTATAATACAGTAATTTTAGTCTGAGTTGTAATTTCTTCCATTTACTTTCATTTTATTTAGGTTTAAAACATGCTATTAGCCAATTTAATCCAATTTTCCCCAGCTTTCAGTGCACTCCAGTGGAACAGATTACACCTAATATTAAACATATGGTCCCTGTTGCTGTAGAAACACAAAGTCAGATTTTAGGAGCTCTTGAAAATAAATATCATATATTTCTTCAGTGTTCAGCCATTGTCAATTTGTTTCCTTGAACAAATGCTGCTGATTTTGTTTTGATAAAGGAGGTTCATGCAAATTACATGTCAGAATTAATTACTAGATTGATACCTTTTAATTTGCTAGTAATGTATTACAAACATCTGTTAATTAATCTAAAACAAGATGAAAGTTGTCTATAAAAGAGGGAGAAATGAGATCAAAGAGTCTTGCATTCATTTTTGACTGCTAAAGAATTTGTACTGTACAGTACATCAGCCATGCATGTTGAGACAGTGGTGCTCACTGTGGTACATACAGTACACTTGACGGACAACTTAATTTCTCCAATATATGGAAAAAAACTTGTACAGACATTTTTTTACTTTAATTATTTTAACTTAGAAATATAGAGTTCAGCTGCAAAAGGGGATATAAGAACATTAAGAAAACAAAGAAACTAAAAATGACCAATTTCTATTCCTTCTGTATAAACAGTAATTAATAAACAAAGCTGAAAAGCACATTTCTCTGTGTGACTCACTGCATGTTAAATGTATTGTGATGCTTATATAAAAAAATACCACACAAATCTTACAAACTAGTTATCCTTCCAGTCCAACTTCTTCACTTACAGTGTAATTCACTGACAAGGTTTCTAATAAATCACCCGATCATTTGTGCCATTCTGCCCTATGGGAAGGAAAGACCATGATTACTCAATGACTGTGTAAATAGTGACATTTGCCAGTGTTGTGTGTATTGTCAGTTATGCAGTGCCCTCAGTTGGAGACATTGGTATGGATATGTGTTGAGTTCCTTTTTAACTGGGACCCTTCAGTTCATCCAAGACTTCTTGTACTTATAATGTTCTATTTCACAGGGAAGATTGGCCTTAAACTCTTATGAAATAGACACCAACACCGTTTCACTTAATGCTGCTGGACGAAGTTAAGAACGAGTAGATGTATGCTCCAATCAACAATAACTAAAAGGAAATATCATATTTGTGTGAATTTGTGAATGTATATGCGGCCGTCCCTCTGCATGGAAAGACGTGTCATGGAAAACGTATATTTTCTAATGCTAAAAGTTTTATTTATTTAATTTTTGTTTCTACCCAGATGCATCCATTGAAAGCAGTCTCTTTTTTACAATGAAAACCTGCATGATCACCTATTTGTACAGGCAGGCATTTACTGGCACAGTCTTTACCCAAGGGTTCTGCAGCATCAACAGGAGTATCTACCTGAGATTTGAGCCCATGACTCTCTAATCCAGTCTAGATCCCTAATCTCTGTCCTGTTCTGCTTTTAATTTCTCATTGTGTCTATAAACATTGTAGAAAGATGGGAATACCTTGGTATTAATTAATGATACAGTGGCACTCTAGTGTCAAATGGGACACCATGTTATTTCTTGAGTTGGTGGTCAGATTACTGCACATACTGTACAGTACACTTTCAGTCAATGACGTTTCTGTGCTGTTTGAGCTGATGAGTCTCTGCCTTTTCAGTTTTATTTGTTTGGTTAGTCATGTAATCCAACTCTGTGGTTCACTTGCACATCAGGCATCTTCGAAACATCTTCAAAAATATTTCCTAATATGTAACTAGCAACGCAAATATATAACTAATATTAGAAATGTAATTAATTTGAAAAAAAAAACATTGTTGAAATATGTACATTGTTTTATTTTAAATGTGCCAGAACTTTTTAACCACTAAGCAAAGCCCTAGGAAGTAATGAATTTTCTTTGCAGTAGTAATTTGATTCTTTTTCCAGATAATACTATACAAAAAACATTGCTCATTAGTTTAAAGAGCATGACAAATCCTACATATTTTGTAAGAATAAGTCAATTGCTTCTACACACTGAAAGATACTTGATTTAAGTTGGTCTGTAGCAGTGTGATTGGTTTTACAGATAAATGTTATGAAGAAATTGCACTTTAATTTAAACTGCATGAATATTCTTACGGATTTTGTCAGAATCGGAGTCAATTGCTTGTGCTCACTGAAAGATACTTGATTGTTAAATGCTAACATAAAGCATATATAGTAGTCTCCAAACATACTTTTTGATGTCCTTAGGGATTTTATAGTGAAATGTTTGAAAAGCAGTTTTATTAAAATAATTCTCTCAGTAGGCAGTATAACTTAATCCAGTAATTTAAATGATTGGGTATACTTAAAACTATTAAGCACTGTAACTGTAGTTTGAAATGAAATGTATATTGTGTTGTGTTTGTTTGTTTTTCATGTAAAGCTGAATGACTGATTCATCTCCCCAGCACAGCCACTGGAATTAATTGTGGTTTGTGCTTCTTTATTAACCAATACCTATGAGCAATTTCTAAAAGTTTGCATCAGTGCAGCAGCAAATAGAATAATTTTGGTTCTTTTAAGAATCATTATTTTGTCAATGCTACCTGGATCCTGTGTATAGTACAAGGTTTCCATACCCTTCATTAGGTGAGGCTGATAGGGTCTTTGTTTTTTTTTTAAATACTGTGCGTTGATGGACACTGTGACTTTTGTCTCTTTTAGAAGCATAAAGTATTAAGATTTTGAATATGTAGTAAAGCTTTGTGTCATTTTGTTTAATCAACTGTTCATGATTGTTAAAAACTTGAGTAACTTTGTTGCATAAGTGTTATCATCTTCTAAGAGAAAGAGTTGATTGGGCACTGGGCCTTAGGTGATTTAGCCAGTTGTCTGCCAAACCAGAAGAAAATAGAAAAAAGAACACATGCAAACATGAAAGAACATTTGGCCATTTTACCAAGTGCACAACACCTTTGTGTCATCAGTATTTCAGGGGCTGGACTAAGGCACCTCAGGTAGGCACTACCTAAGGCACCAGCTAGGGAAGTTCTCAAAGAGTCCTGTTTTTTGTAGAACACCTTAGTAAGTGTAGCACAAACATGCAGTATTATAAGTTACTTGCTGTCTACAATTAATGCTACAAATGTCCATTTTTCACAGCACTACAGTGATGAAGTATAGGACCTCTCCTGCTGCTCTTCCTATAAACTCACCCTAAGACATTTATAATGTCTTAGGATGAGTTTACTGTTTATTTGTAAATGGCCAATGTTAATCAGTATAATGAATCTACCTGTGTCATGTCAGTTCAATAAAACATCAATGTACCTGCTATTAAAAGATGTAATTTTCCTGTAAAACCTCACAAATCTATTACATTTATAAGTAATAAATTTGTATTGTGAATTACTGTATTTGTACTGGAGAAACTGTATGGTAAGGTACTGTTGTATTTTAGGGCTGATTCAATTTTTCAGTTTCTTCATTTTAATAATCCTTATCTTTATCTGTCTACTTTTTAGTAAGTTGTTACAAATGCTTGTGTGCTCTGCGTACTCAGTAGTCTTCCTTTGGAAGCATACATGTTACATGGAATTACTGGAAAACTGAATAGTCTCAGTGGTTTGGAAAGAGGTGTGCTTTTTAATTTTGTTAAAGAAGTAAATAAACTACTTCCAGACTGGCAACTATTTAGTTCTGATCATAGTTTGTCAGGGAATATAGAAATGGATGGAAGAGAAATAATTCAGGACAATAATATGGGGTTACGTATGACAATTGTGATTGATTGCCCATAATTAAAATTATTTAGCAGGCAGTTTTAAAACATTGTTCACTTGCGATTACTTCGAAACTCCTATAGTTTGGTTCAACAAGAAAAATTGGACAATTAATTTTATTTTTGTTTTATATACACTTCTCAACTAGAACATTATTACAGTTACAGCCTCCCTTTGTATATATCCATTGCCAAACAAGTTCAGCTCCCGCAAATAGAAAGAAAAATTAAAAATAGCTGAATGACTTGCTTAGACACCTTAATGTCCTGAGTAATAACAATAACTTCTGGTTCAGTCTTTGGCCCCTTACACTATCTCTGTGATATTGCTCAGCTTCTTAATCATCATTTCCTAACCAGATGTCTAATGCCTTTTTGCTTTATCATGCAATTGAAGGAAATAGGATTGTAGTGACGTCTGCAGTGAGTTCCACTGATCCACCTGGTAGCACGCCCAATAAGGCAACAATCCCATCAGCCCGGATTCTGAACTGGCAATGTCATGTGACCTCCCAAGAATGCCAGCTTCAATGTCAGGTGCTCTGACAGAGACGCACTTTGTCTGAGTGAGGATATGGGTAGAAACTGAAAGCTACTTCATACGTATCTCGAAAATGATTGATATTGTCAATTAATGTGTGAATTTTTAAGTATTACATAACGAAAATGACTGATTCATTAATGATGTAATAAGTAATTTCAACACACATTTCCATTCAAAGGAAACGTTTCAAAGTATCACGCTCCAGTGCAGGTTATTTTAGCTCCAAATACAAAATTTAAAATGTTGATACTAGTTTTCATTGCCATATGAATGCTAGTTCTGTTTTCCATTTGTATACTGGCTTTGGCCATCATCATGTTTTTGTTACTTTTTGCAAACTAGGAGCACATTCTTCTACTGTAAATGTGATGCAGTCTCAGTGCTCTACTTGGCAGGGAAAGCCAGAGTTCAGGTATATACAGCAATGCCACCTACTGGTCAATGGAAATATCACAAATCCCTAAAATGCTTCTGAAATACAAAAGGAGTATGATGAATTGCATGTCACTGAAAACCCTCCAGTGACCGTGAAAACCTTCTTGGCTTTTGAGAAAGAGAGGACTGTTTGTGAACGTCCCCTAGTCCAATGTCCGATCAATGTCTGAACCTGCCATTTCAGAGCAACAATGATGCAAACTCAGCTGGCTGCCACTATTCCGTCCCCATGGCGGGTGGCAGCTTTTCACCTCATTAACCAAGGAGAGAGGGCCTCACCTCTCGCCTGGTCCTGCCTTTCCTGATCCATGAACATGATGGATCACTCTGGTGCCCTCAGAGCCTGAACACAGGAGCTGAACTGAGATCACAGGCGCCTGGCCTTCCCACTGCATGCGCTCCACACCACCTGCTACACAGACAGCAGCGACGACCAAACAGCTTGCTAACATTTGCATGTAGTCTGGCCTTTTCTGAAAGTTTGACTTTCACTGGCCTTCAAGCCAGAGGGTATAAAGAGAGAAAAGGAGGTACACAAGGGATTGTGAAACTATGGAGGAACAAGCTGCCCAGCCATGGGTTAAGGTTGATACTCTAGTTTCGTGCCAGAATGGATGCATTTTCTATTGAATAAAAGACAAGCTAGATGGGCCAGATAGCCTCTTTTATAGCTGTTTTTATGTATCTTATGTATATGTGTTGCCTGACTTTTTGTCTTCTCTCATGTTGTTTTCAAGTACTATCAGAGCTCTTGCTATACTTTTTAAAGAGGAGACTGATATGAATATATTACTTTATAAATACTTATGATGCTCTTATTGCCAATGAAGATGGAGAACAAACAAAGAGGCTTAGCATATGGTTAGCATATAAAGCATTGCATATGGTAGAAATTAAGCTAATATTATTGTATCTTTTTCTTATGTTTTCTTCCATTGCAGGTGCACTGTAAATGTAAGATTTGTCTTTTAACTTTTGTCGGTTGTTAATTTTAAGGAACTATCCCTCACCCCCCTCTTTCTCGTCTCTTCCTTCTTCTCCTCCCTGCTATTTGGATCTCAGTGCTGTTAATTCTACCTTATCAGTGAAGTAATTTAGCAAGCGCAGCTTGGGTTTCTGTCAGCGAGGACTGGACTATTGTCTGACGCAGCTGTAGTTGAGATAAACCCTCACACGGAACAAAGTCTGCCTGACCTTTACAACCAAAATCTCACTTGTTTCCCTCAAAACTAATTTATCAGGCTTGGTTTTGGCCTAGTCTCACAGCAGAGGCCTCAAAGAACATTAGGAAGAGGTTGAATGAGCAAGAGAAGGATGGGAGAGAGGGATTAAGATGCCTGGCTGGTCCTGCCTGTATTTCCACTGCCACTTAAAACTATTAACTGGAAACTGCAATGCAAGCAAAGCATTCAGCTGCATTTTCTGCAGACCTCTAAAGGTCTGAAAGACATGTGGAATTCTATTCAGTGTTTTTTTCTTTCATGCTCTTGCAAACCTTATTAAGGTCAAGAAAATAATTAAAGTCTGGTGATACCAAAACTTTTAGAGATGGGAAAATGATTTGCAAACTGTATTTGTTGTGCCCATACAGCTGAATCTCTTTTACTGTAGGTACTGCAATGTGTGACATACTGTACTGTACAGGTTATATCGACAGCAAGATTATCTGAGGAAGCAATTATATTCCTTTTCACTTCCTTTAAAAAATAACAAACAATCTCTTTTCCTGTACTCTAATACTATTACTGATTAATTAATCATGAGCATCAATAACAATAATAATAAACTATATTTTACATAGCACCTTTAAAAGTAGCTTCTCAAAGTACTTATCTGATTCAGTATTAAAATCTCACGAGGCAATAGAAGATTAAAAAAAGAGAAAGAATTTCTAATCAAGCATGTTTATCACGTAAGTGATTCAGGTACATTGACAGGCAAATACTGGAGAAGCCTGTGCCTGTTGTTCTCTTGAAAGAGTGGGAGAGGGGGATGGAGGCTGAGGGCTTCCTACCAGCAGTGGAAACGCATTAAAAGTTCCATTTTGCACACTGTCATCCTTCAACTTGATGAGCACTTAAAAATGTAAATCCAAAATCCCACTGTCCGTCAGTCTTCTTCATCAAAAGCCACTGGAGGCAGGGGGAGGGTGCGGGACAGGCAGTCCGGAGCTGAAAGGAGAGGCTCAAGTGCGCAGTGGGGCTGAAGCTGGCCACTCCAGGATTGTCAGGGTCGCCCTTGAGCCTGCCTGTTCGCTGGGGTTCCCAGGGAGATGAGAGCCAGGGAGAAGCACATAGGGATTAACTTTTCACATGGCTGTGAATCTGTGCTTGAAAAGACCTGACAACCAAACAGCTTTATTAAAAAACAGAAAGAAGAAGAAAAAAAATAGACTGTTCACATGATGACTCTGAGGGGTTTGTGGATATGGAGTGTCTTTCTGTTTTAAGAAAGCCCTCCCTGTATGAATGATCAGAATGGCTCTTATCCCTCTTGTGTCTTCGTCACCCTTCTCAAGTTGAGTGAATTCTGCGTGGATAAAGAAAAATGCAGCTGCAGATCATTTTTTAGAATATTTAAATCGTTACGTTAAAGCATAATCTTTATGTGCTGTAAAGGCAGAATAAAGCATTTGGTCCTTAAGATGTTCCAAGGCAGGTAATGCACTTTTTAAAAGTATTTGCCCCTCTCTTTCCTTTAGCAATGTTTTTAATTACCTACCAATGAGTTCTTTAACTCCACTAATCATTTACACTGTTTACCTGCTTCTCTTTTAGCAATTACAGTTATTTGGAAAATGTGACTGTACAACATTTGGTCCTAGGGGACAATTTAACTGAATCTGGCTTGTCTTCTGTTGCACATGAAAATAGATCGCCAGTCTGCACATACCATTTTAGACCTACTTTACAGCATCTCTTGGCAGAAACGGCTCTGCTCATGGAGCTAAGCCAGGTCTACTAGAAGCTATGTAGTGTGGGAGCTTTAGTAACAAGATGCAAACCATGGAATTTGTTCAGCGCATTTTGGTCTATGGGTAAGATCCTAAGTTAGAATTCCTTGTCTTTAAGGGATGTTTTATTGTAGCCTTGATAGAGGTATAAAGAGCTCCAAAATGTTACAATAAGAATTCTTAGAAAGATTGGCAATGTTTTCAAAGCAAGAGCTGTTGCGTCTAGACACTTACTGTATAAGGTGGTCTTTGTGTTGTTCATGTTTGTAACTAATCATACTGTACTATGCAATCCTATATACACTGTACGCTTCATTACACTGTACAATAAGGCCTTTTCATTTACAAATAACATTTATGCTGATTATATGGCGATCCTACATACCTCTATTTTCTTTGGTAGATAAGTACCAAATTCTCAGCTTGGATCTTAGGTTTAAAATGAATCCCAGAAAACGCCCTTCGCAGAAAGACTTGTACATACAGTAAGAACAGGAAAGCAGGAAAACAAAAAAATAAAAAAAAGAATAGAGAAACGCTGAGTAGGTCAGGTGAAATGAGTTATTTCTAGGATGGGTGTTATGTACTTTTTCTAAGTCTTCACTGGTCACACTGGAACTTCCTGGGCTAGAGGCAAGAAATAATTTGATTTATGAGCAAAAGATTTTGGAAAGGCACTAGCCTGAAAATGTGATTGCTGTGATTCTCATTTCAGTTTTCTTTTGCCCAGCCCATTCAGCACACCAGAGTTTATTAAACTGAAAAAAAACCTGAAAGGCCTCACATGGGTGCTTAAAAACAGAAAACGTGAGAATGGGAGAAAAGGACAAAAAAAAAACGATGTATTGTAAATTGGGGTTCTGTATTTTCACTTCATGGCTCCGACAGTTTCCTGCTCTGATGAATTAACTGTCAATTCATGTTAGCAAGAAAAATCAAAACAAATAGTACACCCAGAGTTGTATTGACTTTCTCAGTGAGTAAATCAGGAAATCAGGCCCTGTAAACTGGCCACTTATTACTCTTACCAAGTCACAGCAGATGAACAAGAGGGCAGTGCTGCGGGTTTTTACTGTGTCAGTGCCTCAAGTAATCTTTACATTAAGGTCCTTCCTCATTGCGATTCTGGAGCAAGACGGGTATCTACAGTACACATTTTAAAGCTGTGTGTTTTGTGTAAACAATAAAACAATAAAAAAGGATTGATTCACTCCTGTGTTTTATCATTTCAGCATTAGAAATAGGCCGGCTTCCTCTGAAAGCTTTATGCAAAGAAACTGACCAAACCTAAGTGGACATCAGCCAGGCCTCTTGATGATCTGTGCTGACGGTTATCTTGTCAGCTAGCGCCTCTGTTAGCTTCTTCTGTGGTTTTGAACTTCCACAGTAAACAAAGAAAGACTGGTGAAGCCTGGTGAACACCCTGACTACACTGCTTGTCATTGGGACTCTTCATAGCGCAGTCTCAATCAAATTCTTAGCTGAGATCAAGAGGCACTGCTACGTGTTCCTCTTTGTCACATTATGCATTAAGGTTCTGTCTCAAGGTTTCAAAGCCTTCTAGGAATATTGTGCATTGCACTTCGAATGTACCTCTTATGGATACATGTCACATTTTATGTTGCCCTAACTTTAATGTTCTCTACTCCCATCTTGGCATTTCAAGATATGCTCCTTCATTCTTTCCTGTCCCACTCTTACATTCGTGGAAGATAAATAGATTAATCTGATATTCACATTTCACTACAAATGTGGATGAGATATCAGACCTTCTATCTCCATTTTAAAGGCCTCTTAGTCCCAGGGTTTGCCTTGTGTTTCTCCAATGCCAAGTTCTTGGATAAATCCCTTAATTCCTGTACTTGAATGTTCTTTGGTGTTGAAGTAATCTCAGTTCAGATATTCATGTTTAAACATGCAAACACACAGGTAATTGATAACAATTAATTAAAATTGTTGATGTCTGGTTTGGTACAGGGCTGTGGTGAAAAGCCCATTTAAATGACATTTACTGATGTTAAATCTTTTGCTTTACTAAGGACTAGAATAACAGCAGTCTTATAGAACAAAAGGAGAAATGCATGATTTATAATATGTAAATAATGATAATCAATTATCAGGTGTAAAAAGTGGCAGTCTGATGTTATTGGGGTGGTTTGATTGGGCTGTAATGAAAGGTCATAAAAAGGGAATTTTTCTGGTGTCTTCAATAAAATAGTAGTAGTAGACTTCTTAGTCAGTATGTGTGTGTGTATTGGGTGGGGAGTTTGTCAATAGTGAATAGGAGCAGCCCCAACTTCCACCAATCTTACACACATGTACAGACACACACATACCCAGGCAACTAATAGTTTTGCGGTGAGACCAGGGCTCGCTCAGATCGACAGGGATTGTTCACGAATTAGCCAAAGTCAGGAGCACCTAAATAGGGCCACAGAAGTGAAGGGGAAATGAAAGTTAGGGCACGATTGAGCCTGAATTAGACAGCCTATTCAGAACCACTGAAAGCCTCCAAGCCTCCCTTTCTCTGGGAGTAAATTGGGAGGAAATCTGGCTATTGTCCTGTGTTTTGAAGTGGCTGGGTCTCTTTGTGAGGTGCTTACCTATAGATGAGTGGCTAGACAATGAAAGTGGATGTACAAGGGTCAGAGCAAGGCCAGAGAAGGAGAGAAGTAGCTGTGTCAAAAAATGCCTGAAAAAGAAAGTGCGGACTACAACAAGGAGACATCTGCATGCACGTATAAGCTCTTTTTTCATCTGTCCATCTAACGGTTGGAAATTCTTTAACAATGCAGACGCGTGGATTCGTCAAATAGAGAAAAAAACATGATTTCCATTGGAAGTGGTTCTTTTTCTAAGATATGACTTTTTGCTCATAGGGTTTGCTTGTATGGATGATTGCTCAAAAGTGTAGTTGTGTCCAATTTGGAAATATTAAGGAACTGTTTTAGTCTTCTGTTTTGGAGAAGACATAATTGGCAACTGTAAAACTCCATACATTCGCATTGCTTTCACCTTGTATTTATGATTGGTAAAATGAGAAGGTAGGTCCTCCACTTTCACAAAGACATGAAGGACTTTTGTCATTGCCAAGTGGTGAAAACTACAGTACATATGCATTGTCCTAAAGAACTGATTGTACTGCAGGAGCAACATTGTCTTTTCACATAAGGGGAATGATACATTTCAGCTGAATTTAAATGCTCATAGCTCTTCTGTATCATACAAATGAATGTATTGGTTATGTGCACCCTCTAGTGCACATGGCATATAGTATTGCCTTTTTTTTTAACGTGTGCCACCACCAAGATCAGATCAAGAGTGCATAAATCAGAATTGGCAAAAGAGTGGGATACACATCTCCAAAGTGAAAAGTCAATTTTTTTTCTTCTTAGCACCTTTTGCAGTCTGTAATGTAGCTGAGTCCTTGATTTTTTTTTGGTGTTGTTTGGACGTAGTAGGGAAAGGAAGTCCCTCTGACAGCTTTGGCTAATTTGAACACCATTTACCCCTCAATGAAAAACCATCAAGACTAAAGCAGTGCCGCTAACCAATTGACCTTATTCAGTGGAGGAATGATATGCTGGGAAATCAGCCAGGTTTGCTGTGGTTCAGAAAAGAGCAAATTGGATGCATGCTTTGTTCTCCTCTCTCCCCATTTCCTTTTCTTCCGCAGCCCTGCTCCAGTTAAGTCAGCTCGTCTGTTTGGTTGGAAGCCTGCAGGGCTGGAGCTACAGGTGATTCTGAGTGGCTGGAGGTGTGTTGCAGGAGGAGTGTCTGGACAGCAAGTAGCACCACCAACACGTCCCTCACTGTTGGGGAAGTGTAGGGCCAATGAAGGAATCCCCTTGGCTCTAGAGCTCAAAACAAGTCGCTCTTATATTTACTGCCTTGGAATAATAGTTACCTTCTGAAATGAAAATTCACCAGTTATTGTTTTTTTAGAAAATTAGTCTTTGACATGATAGAAAAATTCTGTTTGAATACCAATCAATATTTGGGAACTTAGTCAGCCCACCAGACTTTACAACCCAGCTATTTTTAGATCAAACTGCATGTGTTCTTTTATAGCTATGGAGAATACTGGAGTTTGATTCACTGTTTCAAGCAAGGATCAATCCACTGCATTGATCAAGCTCTGCTTCAGAGGGGAGAGTGCCCCCTACTGACTCATTAACAGAGCTTTCACCACCTGAAGTGTTAAGTATCCCCCCCAAAAGTGATCCCTTTAATTGTCTCATATTACCCGAGAGCACTACAGTATATCATGTGCAATTAAGGCCACTGATGCTGTTGTTATCATCTGCGAGGTTTTGTTAAACCTTATGATGTGAGTATTAAAACTGGGAGAAAGAAGGATTTGTTTGGCGTTGCTGTGGTAAACACAGGGAGCACTGTCATGCTGGCAGCCAGATTGAATTTCTTTCAGCGTTCTGCAGATATTAAGAGCAACTGTTTAAGGTCTCGGGCGCGGTGCTCAGTCACTGTCGGGGTAATGATGGTCAGTAATGAAGTGGGTCTTTCCTACAGACCTGGGCGGCTCTAGTCCACCTTCCCTCCTCTCTGCTGGCCCCAGTGCCCCTGTTGCTTCATGGCGTGTTTCTCGTCACTCTGGGTACCCTCTTCCTCTGAGTGCCCCCGGGCCTTCCGGAGTTCCCCTTCAACATTCTGCCCATGTCCGCACCCTCATTAATCAACGTCAAGCCGGGCAGAGCACAACAAGAGCAGCATTCTTCCTCTGCCCCCTCAGTCCTCATATATCTCATTGTTCTCCAAACTGATTCACATGGCAAGAAAACAGCCTATGCACCAACATGAAAGAGATGAGACAGAAACGAAAAGAATAAGAAGAAAAAGAAGAGGCATTTCTTTTTTTTTTCCCTCCCTTCTCCCTTCCTTTCTCAGAATTACTCTGCGCAATACTCGGGGAGATGATAATTTAAATTATTCATCGAGAAATGAAACAGCCATTGAAAAGGGATGTGTATGATGGTCTTTGTCCTGAGCTCATTGTCCGTTGTTTGTCATTAACCTTTACTGTAACTGGGCTGGTGCAGCCACTTTTTTGCACAAAGACTTTTTTTCTCTTCCATGGGAAAAGACATTTAATCGTGACAAAAAAAAAACGTTGCTAAAGCTAGTTGTCACAGCAGAGCCAATTATCATTTGCTGGACATTATGCTATACCAATAATTCTACAAGTTTGTTCAAATAGGAACAGGCAAGAAAACTATTAATTTAAGGCATCATAAACAGATACATCATGCATTTTCAAAACTGAGCTGGAAACATTTCTCAGCCCTAAAATCCAATTTCTTTTTCTGACAAATCATAATGTTTTAAGCTTGCTCTTTGTTTGCAGAATGTATCATTTGTAGGTCCCAGTTTGCTGCACAATGGAGTTATAGTTTGTGAAGTACTTTCACTGCCTCACTGGCATCTTCTTCAGGGATTACTCATTTATGCAGGTTATTGTGATGACAGTAAATAAACACAGGAGCACTTGCATTGAATTGATATCGGTCTAAGCAAGACAATTTATTAATGCAAGTTAAAACTACAGATTCATATGGAGAGAATTAAAACTGATACAAAGCTAAAGCTGTTTTGGGGATCAGAGTAATGTACAGTGTGGTGCTGAGATAAACATTAAAACTGTAAGTTAAATTTATGTTCAAAATAGAATAGAACAATGTTATTTCTTCTTTGCCTCAAGATAAACATAGACGTGCTCTTTAAATAAAGTAAGTGACCTGTCTTAGGGAGTGAGGGGAATAAAAAGCAAAATACCAAAAAAATCCCCATACAAACAGATTTATTGTTTTGTTGGTAGTGTTGGTATTTAGACGACAGACTTGAAAGTGAGAGTGGAGGGGGAATGACCCCTCCGAGATGATAGATGACCCCTCCTGTTCATGTCAAGGCGTTCGTTTGGTCCAGTCAGTCTACATCCTCCGAAGATCAGATATCTCATTGTATGGCAGTGTTTGGCAATAGACTTCTGTCTAGCAACCAAAGGCAATCAGTCTTTTCATCTGTGATCTGAGCTACATACAAATACAGTTCCTGCAGGGTGGAGGTGCAGAGTGGGGGCAGGGCAGTGTGTGTGAAGCAGGCGATAGATGGGAGGCAGTAAATTACATTGCCAATCAATCTACTCAGTGGCCCTGATGAAGGCTGTCTAAACTTTCTGTTTCTCCCCAGAGGGCCATTAAGAGTACAGGGTCCAAACTGGACTGGTCAAGCCAAATAATTAAACTCCATACTTTTCTATTGGTATGTTATGGAAGCGCAGGGAATTTTAGAAATGTTATCGTAAATATTTATTTGATGCTCTGTAAAAAATTTTGCAGGCATCCAAGAATATTGTACCCACTAATTTATTTTGCCGATGAAGGAAAAATTCCTCTCCCAGGTTCCTGGGTTTGCCCTCAGGTGGGTTACCTGTACTGTGATGTGTGAAGAAGACTCTGCCGTGTCACAGTGAATGGGATCTTCTCACAGAGCAGTGTGCCTGCTTTGCACAGTTAGCTGGCGTGGATTTATTTTCATTTGAATCGCGGTGTGATTTCTGAATAAACTGCATGCAATTTCCAGATACTTTTGTAATGTGTCTTAAATTCCGTATATCATTGAAACATTTTTAACTACCCCTTGCTCATAATCAACGAGCGTTCACGTTAGTTATCAGCGTCGTTAAACAAGCAATAGTTTTGCACTTAACAAATGAATGAACAGCTTTGTCCCAGATGCAGGATTGCCACTACTGATGTTTGTGCCTTAAACTTCGCAGCAGTGAAGCCTATCCAAAAAGAACTATACTGACAGAGCACTTCTGGTTCAACTCACAGTAGGGGAGCTATAGAGAAGGAAAGGTGTCCTGTTCCAAACAAACAGCAGTAGAGCAGGAATACCCAGGGGGAATGTTAATTTGCTAATTTGTTATTTTATATAAAAGAGGGGGGGGGGGATTGGGGGTGGGTGGGGGGTGGGGGTAAAAGCGAGTTGAGTGAGCCAGCTTGTGCTTTGACAGGGTTCAGCTCAGCAGTCCAGACAACTCTGGAGTTATTTTCTCAGAGAAAGGAACAAAAATACCATGACAGTTGGAGCAGATTTCTTCATGCCCATACAAGGTATTAAGATGTCTCTGATCCACAGTCACCTCCTCCTCCTCCCCTGTCTCTCACTCTCTGTGTCTGGGAAGGTAGCCAAATGCCACCAAGGACACTTGGGTAATAAATCATCCTTATTTCAACATCTGCAAGCCCCAAAGGCTACCCCTTGCGAGGATGGACCCTCTCTTTCTCCCTGTGTCCCCTGGCTGACAAAACGGCTATTGTCTGTGCCCAAGTGAAGAAGAGCTCTCTTTTCCCCTGACAAAGGCCGTCTGAAGCCAAGATGTGGGCTGCCAGAGGAGATGCCTGGATCTCCACAGGGAGCCCGAACTTTCTCTCTCCCCTCCTTTTTTTCTCTTTCTGCCTTCATACTTTCTTCTCCTGTGGGAGTCGCTCACTAGAATCCCCCCTTTCATTACCCCACAGTTTCAAACTCGTATAAAGACATCAAGTGAAGAGAAAAACAAAATTGGCAGAAAGAGATATTAGGCATGGCTGTCACTTGGATTCTTCAGTACTTTTATCCGGCGTTTAAAAAAAACAAAACAGCTATCTTAAAAGCTCGGATTAGAAGCTTGTTGTTTCATTCATATTGGGAGAAAAAAAAAATTTCTGCAGTCCAGAAAGACAAAAAATAAAATATATCAGGGTTTAGATGTACTGTAGTTGGGGGGTGTCTGTGGGGGGAGAGGCTGATCTATTCATTAGCCTGTTCAATATTCTTTTAATGACGGAAAAGGGATGTATCAGTTCTGGGGGGGTGGGGGTGAATTGGGGTTCACAGCTCCAAGCAGAATGAATTTGGAATCAGCCTTCATGGCAAGGTTTCTGGCTCACAACTGACGGCATGGTTTCTCGGTTTTCCAGTGGGCACCACATTTTCTGATTGCCTGTTCAGCTCTGCAGTAGAAAGGCGTGTTTCTAGTACTGACGACCCCTATGAAAGGCACGAGCTATCAGAAAATCAGTACAATATAAAGCATTTTGAAGTCAGGGTGGTTAAAGTTGCGTATTTGTTTTTATTTTACCCATTTCTTCCCATAAGGTTTGGTAGGAAGAAGTTATGAACAAAAGAACAGTTCTTCCAAACAGCACATGTACATTTCCAGCAAAAATTCTCGAAGTGAAGACCTGGCTGATTGTTATCATGCTCATAGCAACTGGTCTCTGTTCAGTTTGAGACTTTATCTTGGGTAGGTCTTTAGTCTTTGCCAGACCTATATTAAACCTGTAGTATGTTGGCAGGAAAGAGTGCAAACGGCAAAACTGTGATGGCTGGGCTATAGCAGAACAATAAAAATCAAACTTTTTAATTCCTTGAAATATTACTTGACTTGAATACTACATAATACATTTGGAGTTCAGAACATCATGTGCACCAACTATGCTATACTGTATAGTATGTTGAAAATGAGTACCCATTTTATTACAACTTGAATGATAATCAATACTGTATGTGGCTTTAGACTTTTTAGTTCAACCGAAATGTTTTTGTAAGTGTAATAAATGTAAGGTAGCAAATAATGCTAGTGCCAATAGCATTTATGGTATATTTTTTATTAACTGGAGCATATATTCATGCACTAATTATGTTAACATGTTGTAGTTATGTTCACACTTGACATTTGTAAAAGGTTCAACAGTAGAAATGTTGTGTTTCTCCTTTCTACTTTTCAGCTTGGAATTAACCTTTATTTGTTCTCATGTTCAAATCCTTACCTTAACACCAGACGATAGAGGTTGTTTGAGAGGTACAGAGCCATGTTGAGGGTAACTTAGGTTCACTGCAAGTCACACAAAGGGAGGCAGAGCACCACTGAAACAGCTGCAATAGGTGTTGCTGCTGACATTCTCTGTTTATAAAGCTTACTTTATGATCAAGTAGCCTCACTACATTTTCTTACAAACCAGGGAATGCACATCTAAAAATGGAGGAAAGGAACAGTAACTGAAACCACTAAAACTGGATTCCTAGCTAGTTATTCTCCCAGCAAACATTTTTATTTCCAATTAGTGCAAGAAGAATTGCTAATTTGCTGCAGTTGGACAGGCCTGACGTCTCAATCTGCAAAGTGTCAGTGCCATGAAAGGAAGTGTTTCACACTGCCCTGGAGAGCGAGCTGGGCCTCTGAAGAGGGTCAGGGCAGTGGGCCCAGCACCAGATTGACTGTCCTGGATGCTAAATTACTCACACAAGATGTACATTGTCTCCAGTGCCAGCTCCAGAGCATGATCTCTCTTTGGGGGGTGGAGAGCTGCAGAGATTATAGAAACTTGTTAGCCTTGGCTTGCTGTCTGTATACAGTATGTTGCGCTTGGAGAGAAGGACAGATTTTTTTTTTTAAAAAGAGGTGCATGGAATGCATTGTATGTAGAACATAAGACTAAAAGTAAGCTTCATCCTACCACCAGTGACCTGAATGCAGTTTTGCTCAGTGTTTGGATTGGGCTTTTAGAGATGCTTTGTAGATTTCTGTAAGCATCAGTGAAGCCAATGTATGCATTGTACATTGTATCTTTTAGGAACCTTATATATGAATCATACATCATCATAATGATGATTACCTATTACCAGATCAATATAAATATGAGTCAGGCTTTTGGTGACTATTAATACTGGTCAGCAGCTCTCCACCATCTATATTCTACCACCAGAGAAACAGTCACTTGGTTCACCTTACTAGGAGGGAGACATCTCACCCCTTTGGCTTAGGGGGTTGATGCCAAAGACGTTCTAAATGTATTTACTTAATATGGGGTTTGTCTGAAACTATGTAGGTGTTTCAATTGTATAGATTTTTATCCACAGACGATATCCAATATGTTGGATACATAGTACATAGTTTCACATAATATTGTCCCTGTGAGTCATTGTGATGTTTTCACATGAAAGCATTCGGCATATGCCTTTTCAGCTTCTAATGGATGCCTTCTGGGATCTGTTTCTTCTGATAGCTTCCCCAGCTCCTGCTTGTTCTGACAAAACGTGGTCTTCAGGTTGAACCAACCCAGACAACGTTTTGCAAAAAAAGTGCTCCCATCCATTTTCTAGCTATTATGCTCCAGCCTGTTTAAAAAATAAATGCTTGCTTTGGCATTAAACAGAGGCAGATTCCAAAGCTCACCCACAACAGACAACCCCTTTAACATCTCCAGTAGGGCTGTTATCTTGTCTAGGGCTCTTGCGATAACGTGGTTAACAATTCCAATGTGTTGCTGGCCTTGAGACCTGTCACTGCTGTGACAAGTGCAATGGGTCAAGGATTTTGACATCCTTTCGTTAACATTTCATCAGCCAGATCTCCCACAAAAGCAAGCGCTGATTCACTCCCTATTCCTAAGGAGAGTTGCTCGAGAGAAATATCTACCTAGATGGAAGGCTTTGTTTTCAGGGCCAGCGGAAAATGCCTTCCTTGTTTTTTTGGAGAAATGGTCGAAATTAAGACATGCCAGGACTGTGTGTCATAATTTATCCAGCACCTCTGGATAAATTATAGTTATGGCATGTATAAATAAAGCTATCCTGTGTTTCCACTCATGAAACACACCCACACGTTCTCACTCACTGTGGCACTTGGCTTTCTGAGTTCTGACCACATCCTTCGCCTATAAGTCAATGACAGTGAAGAACTGACTTTGGAGATCAGGATATAATAATGCTTTTCATTCCTGTCTTTTTATTGTGTTTTTACTTTGCTCCACATATAATATTAATTACTTAATTGAGCCCATTTGCTAAACAATAACAGCTTTACACCTTTCTGGATATTACACAGATTATTAAATTATACAAGTCACATTCATGGAGATAATGAGAATGTGTTTTGTTATCTCTAATATTATAACATTTTTTCTGGTTTAAACTGGTGTTTCTCCTTATAACCAATTGAAACTGAGTGTCAGAAAGCCAGCCTCTGACAATTCAGTTGCTCATAAAATCATCCATTAACCCGAATGATCATGAGACAGTTATAAACCATAGTTCATGCAAAAAATTAGAATCTCTCCGTGTGGCACAAATGTAGTTTTCACTGCCCAGAATATTACACAACCTTAGAAAAACGGTTGATAAATTGAAACAATATTAGCAACCATGTTATTACTACTGCTGAGATTTGTGTTAATCACATCAATACAGAGCATATGCTTATAAGTTTTGGATGTTTGTGATTATTGCATATCATGAGGCTACTATGTATTTTAATATCCGTTTGAAAGTTCTTCTTGATAAGACCTGATTTACAGGCTTCATCAAGCTTTCCGACTTAAATTTTATAAAGCGTTTCTGCTGACACGGCAGTAAAGTGTTATCTTGTTCTAATAAAGTCATTTGTGATGAGACGAAGTTCATGTCTGGAGCACACACACAGATGGCAGCGGTGAAGAGGGGACAGCTCACCGAATTCAGCTTACTGCACTGACCCCAGCCAGAACCAACCTTGTAAGTTAAAGTGGGGAAAGAGACATTACTACTGTACATGTTTTGCTGTCATGAGATACAATGTGAGGTCTCCTCTGATGAGCCAGTGTAGCAATATATTGCCACTGCCTCATTCATTTACACACTTGAATGTGTTAAACCACAGTGTAGGTGTGTAGGTGTACAAACAAAATAATCCCAAACAATTAGTAGTTACAGAGTACTTTTGGAGACAAGAATCACAAACAATGGATCAAACTTACTGTTGTGTATCTTAACATTTCTGCATGGAAATTTATTTGTATTGGGTTTTTTTTTTGTTTATTGTGCTCAAGCTATTTCACAGCAATGCTCAATTTGTGCATAACAAAGATTTGACCACACATTTTTGGAATACATTCAGGGCCTGTAGTCTGTGCTGTCAACTAACAGGTAGAGCAACAGACCAAATGTACTGTTTATATGTATTGTATATTTTGCTCATTTTGACCGTTTTGCCTGTCAGTTTAATTCTGTTTGGAGCTTTTGTATTTCTCTCTTTCAAAATTTCTTAATTAATCCCATTCTAATGCATCCACTCAATCACTCTTTGCAGTACTTCCTATTGTTTGTGCCAGCTAGATAACTAAACCATTCAGTTATTCAAGGTCAGTGTCAAAGAACAAAAACTTCTTTGAATGCTGAAAAAACAATCTAAAGATTCTGTAGAATCTCAGATAGCGCAGTGAAGGTTCATCTTTAAGGTAATCTGCTGTTTTAAGTAAACAGACTGCAATGAATCACTAGTGTGCTATATATGGGGAATGGATAATCAATTTCATTAGCTGCATCAATCATCACAGTTTGACATTTATTATAGAGATGATGGGTTATCTCGTGGACTTCAGGACAGCCAGTGCAGTGATAAATAGCTGCTATCTCTGAGTTCAGGAATAAATAGTGTGCCGCTGTCTCAGTGGTAAGAAAAGAGAGAAATAGATCACACCAGTGTTCCAATATCCTATGGTTTATGGTGCCAATGAGGGCTCTTCAAGTAACATGAATACAAAACATGCAAAAATACAGTTTTACTTGGAGTTTGCTTTCTAATAGACATAAAATCAATAAGTAGTTCAGGTGGGTAGCTGCGTCAGCATGCGTAGGCTGCAAATGAACAAGTAATAGGTTTATTCCATGCTGAAAAAAAGAAGAAAGAGAACACAACGTTTCGGCCGTGGAGCCTTCTCACACCTGAAGAAGGCTCCACGGCCGAAACGTTGTGTTCTCTTTCTTCTTTTTTTCAGCATGGAATAAACCTATTACTTGTTCCTATAAAATCAATAAGGTTGGGTGAGTCTGTTTTAACACTGCATTTACATTTCATAACTTCCATTACATACCTTTCACCTCCAGATCTGTATTAGCAGTGTAAGTTTGAGCATCATGCCAGTTAAGACCATTTGACCAGAACAGTCTTTATTCTTGGTTTGGACAGACGGCATTCTCATCAAAAAGTTGTAGTTGATTGGAACATTAGCAATATTTTAGTAGTACTTTTCTCTTTAAGTCTTTGAATTTCCTAATGAGACTTACAGTTTATGAAAGAATAAAAATCCTGGAAGATTTAAATTTTGAATTAGGCACATGTCAACAGTTGACCTGTAGCACCCCAAGCAGAGTCCACAGTCAGTTGGAAAACTCAGTCATCTCCAGACTGCTTTCTTTTTCAAAACATCTAATTCCCCAGAAATTAGTCACCAACATTTTGTGTCTGTAATGAGCTGAAGCTAAAGAAAACAAACCTACAGTATTAAGTTATTAAAGATGATCTCTTCTGCTTTTGGTACCTCTTGGTGTTAACATCCCAAGAAACATCCAGAAGTAAACCCACTGAGATCTTGGGGCAGGTTTTTAAACACACCTCTATACCTGCGTCAGGCCAGCAGAAAATGGAGATGCATTGTTATTGCTGTGTTTCAGTACATTATCTCAAAGCATTAGCATTGGATATCAATGTTATGTTAATGGTAGAAAATTGAAATAATCTGATTGGATTCCTTTCAGAATTGGGAGGGTGCAAAACTCTTGAACTGTGGTTCATTTGCAGCACACAATTGATGTTTTTTTCATTTTTATCTGAAGAATCTCAGTTCAAATTCAGTGAATGCTGAAATTATTATTTTACAATTACAAACTTTAAGCACACTAGAAAAATTAAGGAGGGTAACGTGTATCTTTTTGTAACTTTCCTTCATGGCCATATTGTTGGAAATATAATGTACTTGTAAATCATTTTTTTTACCTTTAGAAGGCAATTTGGATGCTTTTCAATTCTGCTGACAGGTAAAATTAGTCAGAGTTTAAATTTTACTTAACATTTTTTGTGTCACAAAACCTACACTAAACTGAATTCTTGAACAGCACAGGAGCGGTTGAATCATAGGAGATCTGGAATAAAACCTGACACTTTGTGAATTAGCCACTTTCTAGCTGTAAGTACAATAATGTTCCAGAAGCAGTGGCTTTAAATATGAAGACAAAAAATTGGCTAAATGTGGCATTTGCTTCCAATAGCTCCCTGGTTCATGTCCTGTTCTCACTACAAGGGCTATTGCTCCCACTCTGTCACCGCACTGACAGCTGCTCAGCCTGGCCTGTCATCTTTAAAGAGACAAGTCTGTGGCTCTGAGGATATCAAAATGACAAACACCACCCTCTGTCAGAGAGGACCAAGCAGGGCCACATTCCCAGACACAGAAGCTGCCCAGAGAGAGGCTCACTGCCATAGAGAGCTCCGAGAAAACTGCTTCATGCTGAAAATCTCATGAAAACACTGGTGAAACCTGACTTACTGTGCCCGTTTCCAAGAACACGTTATTTTTGTACTTGTCTACTGGAAACCATGAAAGCATTTGTCATGGCCACGCTATTCTCAAACACAGGCTTTGTGGATAAAACAGTTCTCCACTCCAAAGTGAGTTTTCTCCAGGTCTGGATGCTGTGTTCTAATGCATTTCTCCACTGTAAAGTCCTGGCAGAGTCTGAATACACAGATTATGGCTAAGTTAGAGTTTTTTAATCAGAAAATGGTCACAGGTGGGTTTCTGACTTAAGATGTATCAGTCACTCGACTGTTGTTTTCAGCACTTAAGAGGAGAGATGTAGTCACAACTTAAGAGGACTGTTTTACTGTTATTATATTAACATATAATATTTACATAGGCAATAATAAACTCATTTTAAAAGGTTCCATTTATTCCATTTTTATTTGACTTCTGAGGTGATTCTAGAATGTTTGGATGTGGCAATTGAACCCTCATCTAGGCCCCAGCGATGACGTGATTTCTTTTGAGGGCAGCAAATGAGCGACTCTCCTGAAAAGTGTATTTGAGAGTTTAAGCATCTGTTCTAGGAAGTTATTCATAGTTTTACATCTTTTTATTTAGATTGTCATTAAATAAAACATGCTAGGCACTTCATGAGTGTTGTAGTCCATCATACTCTGACATTCTGAGTGACCTTGTAAACCTTAGGAACATGAAGTGAATGATGTTTTGTCAGTTGGGCAAACATACATTTTTCCACAGCCTATAGCATTTTTTTCTTTGCATTTAAATATATGACCCATTAGTGGTGTTAATAAATTAAACTGTCAGTAAGCACAGGCCTTAATGAGAAGGAGCTTACACTTTTTAAGAAAAGCAGCATTTGTGCTGCAACAAAAGGGTGTTTTATAAAATTACGAGGTGTTTGCCTTGGCAGTGCCTGAGTGCGTGAGGCGATTAGTTCTTTCCTATTGATGAGACAACGTTGTAGATCCCTAGAAACCCTGAAGATATTCTGCCCAGCAGGACAAAAGGACCATTGACAAGGCGTTAGTGCAGTCTGTCTGCAGAAAGAAGCAATTTGAGATCTTAGACAAGCCCTGCAGGTCCTCTATCATATTGAGGTTTTGTCAGGATGTATGTTTTAAGATCAACTGCCCCCATCCTTTTCTGTAGCGTTCTGTAAAAATCGAGTGGTAATGCTCGTTGGCAGGAAACTCACGGTTGACTTGTTTGTTTAGTTGGGAAAGAAATCTCAGAAACCGACTCTCATCAAGCCTCTCCAAAGAAGTGGAGTAGGGTCTGACCTGAATTTAAACTTGTGCAAAAAGGGACCATGCGTTTACACTTCGACAATTCACATTGATGGCCTTAGACCAACTCACAATAGACTTTTGACTTTAAATGTTTTGCTGTAGCCGGTGACTCAACCTTTCTGTGTGTAAAGCCACAGTCTGGAGGTAAACTCACCCTGCTATTCTACGCGTGTTGTGGTTTCAAGTTTTTCGGAGGAAGTGCCTCTAAACATGATGAGCGCTGAGCAACCCTTGTGTCTGTACAATAATTATAATCCATGTTCAACTTGCCATTTACTGGTCAATACAAAGGGGGCACTGAGCACATGAGAACAAAATAATAATCACAACAGTATATTTACATTGAAATATTCAAAACAGAGTCCAAATATTGAACTTAGTTGGATAAACGATATACACAAATTACACAATCAAAATAGTCATTGTACTACAGTATCTCTTGGGCTTCATTCCAGGACTCAAATGGCAAAAGATCTCATCTCCCAAGTATGTTTTTTTAAATATTTGCATACAGAAGAATTTCTGGTTTGAATTATGAACCCATATTAAATTTTTCAAATGGTAGCATGCCAACAGATATTTCCAAACACACAAAATAGACTTTGTGAGACTGGTCAAGACCTAAAAAATAAATATAGATTTCATAATAACAGCACTTATGTGCACAGATTTTGAAATACGTGTAGCTGACAGAAGGCCATTTTTGAAAAACCTCAATGTTTTACATATTGAATTGCATTGTGAAGATGCCAGTGAGATGAAGGATATGTGACCAGAGATATCAGAAGAGATTGTGATTTGCACATAAAGCTTAGAGCAGGAGTTGCTCCCCTTTAAAAGCAATGGCACCAGATTTTTCAAAGGACAGAAAACAGATTTTTCAGGCTTATTCCACAGAATAGACTTACTTCATTATTTAACAATGTGTACATTGGACTTTATGCTATAATTTCACACATGCTAATAAAATATGAAGAAAGATGACTTTAGGGCCAGAGGGGGGTCTTTAATCTGCAGAAAGCATATCTGAATAATACGACTAATCTTCTAAATCTACCAGGTTGTATAATTTATCGCAGGGGACTGTCAGAGCAACTATTATGGGAAGATCTATCACTCCTCTTTTTTTCACTTATGATTATTACTGATCATCTCTGTAAATGACTTATCAATAAAGTGTGTCTGGAAGGGAATTTATCCATATTGTTCTGTCAATACGAAGTTCAGTGTCATGGCTTAAAAGGACAAGGCAGGGGGGGTGATGAATGGCAGAAACATAAATAAAATCTGCCCCTTTTTAATAAATGGGTACAACAGCTTTGAAGAGCAACATCAATTTCTATTTTGAGTTAATGAAATTAAGTATTACTGTTGCTGTATTTGCTGAGTAAGCTTTAACTTTTAAGAAAGTTCCTGCCATTTACCTTACTAGGACCATGTGAAGGCAATACTTGGCTCAAAGCTGGAGATTTCATTTTCATTTTAACTTTGATTTTTGTAAAATGTTAGCATTTTAGGTATTTAGAGTTAGATATTTACTTATAAGTTTTATACGTCTACAGCATTCCATTGAAATATTGGTACTCCCACCACCAACTAAGTGGTTTGCTCATTAATTAAGTCTAATAACCATTGTTTGGTAAACTACACTTATTTGACAGCTACCTGTCATTACTAAAATGAATGAGTGTGCTATAAACATATAAGATGTGTCACGGTTTATTAACCAATATTGTCTCAGGTTCAGGGTTTTTACCTGAAATGTGTAACAGGAAGCAGTGGAATAATTTTCAAGGAGATACGATGGCTCTGCATGCTGTCATTATGAGAGTGATGAGGCTGTGGTTTATACTTTTATGTACGTATGGAGGTCTTTCATAGTCCTGGTAACTAATTGGGCTTGATTTTTAGAATTGCCTCCCATATCTGTTTTAGAAATCCTTCTCTATTGTACTCTGTCTTTCAGAGCTCTGAATTCCAGGATCACACCCTTCCCAGTTCCAATAGAGCAACTGTTAGCTTTGCTATGTGATAAGTAAGTAAAGACTCAAAAGGAGGCTACAGTCTCCTCTTTCACCTTTGTATTTGAAGAAAAGGAACTTGGGCATTCTTTAGCAACACATTTAGCTGCACAGTATGTTTTTCTCACATTCATTGACAACAGGCTTGAATTTGTTGATAAGAACAGAATAAGGAATCAAACAATGCTAAGCTGGGAGCGATTATGTTTAATAACCCTCCTATCAATAGTCTCGCAGTGTTTGGCAAGACAAATGTGACATTTGCTATCAGTACGTTCTCGATGTTTGCTTTGGCCGAAAGTTTCAAGTCCTCAGCTTATTAAAGTCATCATAAATATATTCTATCAGATTGTCGTTTAGCTTCCTGGTATTTGCTGTAGAAATGTTTATCAGCAGCTCATTGTGGAAATATGTTTTAAATAGTGATAGCTGTGTGCTTGTTTCTGCTGGTTCACTCCGATATCTTTCCAAATCCCAGAATAGCCCGTTTATGCTCTTTCGTAAAATGAATGGCTTTGACAAAGAGAAACAAAATGAAGGAAAACAAAAACAAAGGTGGTTTAGAAGTTAAAACAGCAGGAAAAATGGACAAGGGTCTCGGCACTTGTGCCTCAAGAGACAAAAGAATCTGACTTTTATGTCCTCCATCTTGGCTGACAGATTGGATGTGTTTATTTTTCCCACTCTCACATTATTAAGAACAGCAGGCTCATAGCGTATGTGTTAAAAGATCAATATGGCCTGTAACATTACCCATATGATTATCATGCTGGCGCTAAACAGCATAGATTTCTCAATAACTGCATAGCAAAACTTTCAAATTTGTGGGTTTCTAGTGTGGTTCTTACAGCCAATGGGATGTCATTCAGTCAGTTCAAAAGGCCTTGAGGTTTGTTTTCTGGTGTTTCTTTTTGGAAACTTGTGGCTTATTACATCCATAACCATCCATTGGCTGTGTTGCTGGATTGCCTCATATTATCCAGACTTGAGGAGAATTGTTTTTGGCAACTTTCTCCTGAGTTTTCCTAAGGCAAACCCTGCAAATTCATTTGTATTGCTTTGTACCCCCTCAGACCAGCTGTGATATGAGTTATGTTCTAGCTCTTAGTTGGCTATAATTGCATTTTAAGTGTAATTAGACAACTCTAATTAGATTGCAGCATCATTTCGGGGTTATAGCTGAGATGCTTTTGAGGCCTTTTTTCCCTTGAATGAGAACTACCACATGCATATGAGTGAAGAGGGAACAAAAAGCAGTTTTGAAAAGGGACTCTAGTCTTCCTGCAAGCTGCAGTGGTATTCTGCTCTGTGTTGCAGCGCCTCTGTAACTGGTCTGGAAAAACAGTGCTGGTGCATTAACAGCATGACTTGAGTTGTTTTCTAGTTTGTGTCGGCGATTCAAGTGCGTCAGTACGGATACCAGAGTAGTGCCTTTGAAAAACGTCTTATGGAGTCACTTGACAAAGCTGTGCTTTTACATAAATAACAAGGAGTTTTACAGCTTAAAAACCACACACTCACACACTGTAGGTTTTAATGAAGTTCAGACAGTTCAGTTGCATCATGTGCAGGTGTGTGAATGTTCGTCAGACCGGAGTTTTTATTTGCTTTTTTAAGTTGGGTGCAATAAGGGTGTTACTGTCTTCAGCAATATTTTCAAAGCTCACAGAATGACAGAATAATTGCAATGGTTTTATAGCATTTCTCATTAACATAAGAGGTATTGACAGCCTCACATAAGCAAGATTTATACATGTTAAAAAGGTTTTGCAACACATTTTATGGCTGTACAGAAGTTTCAATTTACCTTTGCAAACTGTTTTCAATGTATGTGTTCTTCTACTTAATGATTTCAAGAAACAAAAAGAAGTGCACTACCACTGAATAAGCAGCATGGAATTAAAGTAAATAAAGCCATAGCAAATTAGCTTTGACTCTTTTTTCCTATCTTTTGATATGACCAAAACCATTTTATCCGAAGGAGTCTGGAAAAAAAAAGTGAAAAAATGTTTATTTTAATTAAAACGTTAATTCTTATGTAGTATTAAGCACTGAGAAAGTAAAATCAGCAGTTCAAATATACATCATTCTTCTGTTCAAGTGCTTAATATAGTATTATGTTACCGCTTTCCAGTTCAGTACACATTTACGCCTACATTTGCCTGATTGCATGAAAGTAAAGTCATCCCCCTATCTGAGCATGGGTATGGTAGCATTTTCTTGTCCACATTAAGCTGCTCAAGTATAAACTGTTGCAGCTGCTGTATGTTTAGCTTTTATCTCCCACTGTCTTCCCAAGCCCAAAAGCCTGGGCCCCACACGTTTGGAGTAATCTCATTTTGCTTGTCTCCCATGCATTGTGTGGCGTTACGGGTTATTGTACAAGAACAATTCCAGCAGTCCATCAGGAAAAGTGCGCCCCCATTCTCTTTGGTAGAGCACTTGCTTGTAAAACTTGCAAGTTTAGAACTTACTTAGTTTAGTCCAGAGAGTAAGGTGATTGCTTTATAATACCTTTTGATATGGTGCTATGCAGGGCTAGCCTAACATAACATCATTTTTAATCTTGTCATAACACACTCATAATGGCAGTGACAGGAGTGTTAGGTGAGATTAAATTAAATTCTTAACATAAAGGCTTTTTTAATTATTGTGCAGGTTCAGTGAGATTCTCTTCACAGTTAGTCCTAGGCTTTATCCAGCTAGTGTATCTGTAAGGAGGAACTTTGGTGTCTTATATAACTGACAGATGTGTTTAAGTGGGATGAAGGTATAAGACGTCTTTATAAACACACTTAAGACAGACCTCTTACTTACTACATCTGTCATAGAAGGCCAGCAAAAAAGAAATTCAAGCTGCTATGTCCAGATTATTCCTCGTGTATGTTTAACATTGTATGAAGTAAAATACGCCTTTAGTCTGATGTCTTAGATTAAAAATTGTTCATCTTGGTATGATATGAATAATGCCCTAAATTAAGCATAAGGATTTCATGACATCTTTATGAGCATCCTGTGATAATTCGTCTATCCTCCTGGTATATGTTTTCTTGTAATTGTTGCCTTCCAGTCTACCTGAATTTCTTGACTTGGCAGTATATTTCATATATCCTTTGTAGGAACTGTGGTGCTGGCCAGATAACAGTCAATGCAAACTGGACTAGAGGAGGCTGAGCAGGAGTCATGGACTAGCTAGTTATAAAGCAAGCCATTCATAGCCATCTATCAATGCTAAATTGTGTTTTTGACGCTATAGATAGACTACACTTCACATTCATCCTGTACAACACTGAAAACTTACAATATACAACTCAACTGCCTGCCAGCACCCTTTCACTGTTGGCTTTCAAATCTGCACCGCTGCTCATGAGAAGCCCCATCAGGCCTCTGTACTCTCAGAAATGAAGGAAATCCTCAGCATTGTAAAGAAATAAAAACAGTACTTTAAAAACATGACACTGTGGGATAATAGTCAAAGCAGATGGAAAATATGTTCTCATATCCGAAATATGTTCGTGTCACATGCGATACTTTGGTTTTCAAAAACTGAAAACTTATTTAACAGCATGGTTTTTCTGTTCACACATCTAGCTCATTCTGGTAACAGCAGGCAATGAAACACTTACTGATGCTACATAGAGAGCACTTTTGGAACATTTCAAAACCATGCCTGTTAAAGAACCTGGCAATTATGTCATTGACTTCCAGAAATCCAAATACGGCACCTTCCAAACTCAAACAATGCACACTAGTGAAAGGGTAAGTGATGAGCTGGGATATTCCATCACATGCTTTCCAAGATGTACCTCTTCTTTTCCCTGCTTTGTTTACCTGGTATCTTGGTTCCGTGATAAACAAAAACATTCTGAGAAGAATAATCTCTTCAGTACATGCTGAAGGAGAAATCGACCACACACAGAGGGAGCCCAGGTACATTGTAAGAGGAGGCTTTTTCACACAAAAAAGAGCAAAAATTCAGAGACTCAGTGCATACAGTTTTCTTCAAGTTTGTTTTGTTATGTATGGTGTGTAATGTCATACAATGTGATGAATGTGCAGTAAAAAGCAGTGTAAATATGGAGAAACAAATTCACATGACCAATGGAAAAAGGAGAGAGACTACATTTTATAGTAACAAAAGTGCACATTTTTGTATTTTCAAAATATGTTATAAAAATGCAAATGAAATACACAGTTTAGTTTTATGGAAATGAAGAATGTCCTAAGGTCTTAATGCATACAGAAGATTCTGACTTTTAAGAGGTCATGACTGTGAGAAGTTCCATGAAATTTGCATTTAAACAACATGGAGTGTGTTCAGGAAATGAAAGGAACTTCTGTCAAGTTCTGGGTAAACTTTGGAATATGGACTGATAATCCCAGATAAATTTCAAATACTGCTTGTTTTTTTCAATTATTGAGCCAGTGAAAGAGTTGCACTGAATTCAAGTAGTGTGGGGTACCATTATTACACCAGAAACAAGCTCTCCCTTCTTCATCAGAAAGTTCTTTTGAGGCAAAACAGACAGTGAACAAATTATTCACAGACTACAGGATAAATATTGATAAAGGCTTAATTACACATGTCTTCAAGGGCTTAGAATCAAGAGTCTCGGGCTAATTTCCTGCCATACTGAACAGCAAATTGTCAGCAGCTCTTTGCAGAGCTTTTCACTTTGTGCAAAAAGAGAAACTTAAACCCAAATGCATCTATGGTACTATATGGGAACTTGAGGTCATTCTAAATTCGGAGGTATTGCTTCCTTAGAGTCATAGATTAGTATCAGTTTATGACATGGTCACTGCAGATTTTCTTCAAGACACCAAATCTTCATCGTGCTCCAATATTTAGACATTTGCCTGCTTTTTAAAGTCTTTACATTATAAAAATTCCATGTTTCACTGGGTTAATGTCTAACGATTTTTGTTTTGTTTTTTCAGCAAATGCTTAATGACCATGAAGTAACATCACAAGATGGCTGCATCAAAAAGGTAGGAATTTTGTATCTTGGTATATGTGTTATTCTTTCTCAAAATAGAACTACAGAGCTGATCACAAGGTCTCTGAATCCCCCCATTCCGAACAAGCAGATCTGAAATAACAAACACGTGGAGGTGAAGTCATACAGGACTCCTGTTAGGGCTATCCTCCCCTCACTGCACACGCTGCAAACATTTCTGTCTGAGCTCCCACAAAATACAACTGGTATTTCTCGTGAAAAAAAACTAACTTGTTTTTCATGTTTATGTGTGTACTTATCTGCACCACTGAGACTTCCAAATACCTCATGCTTTAGGTTACTGTTAAGTACTGTTATAATAATGAAATTAGTATTTCATTTTTCATCACAGAGAGCACCTGTCTCTGTTAGCCCAGCACCTTTGGTATTTTTTCCACGGCCATGTATATTTTCTTATGTTAGAAATATATTAGTTAAGATGCACACACTTGAGCAAATGCTTTATTTTTTTCCCCATTTGTAAGGATTTTATCGAACTGGGCTAATGCACATTCCCAGTTATTGATGGTCCTATTAGATGCAGAATGTGGGCAAAGAAAATATGCAATACATTTTGAACATACTATAACAGCCTCAGAAGAAAAATTGCATTTTTGAGGCAAAATAGAAAGCAGAACAAGTAGAAATGGCTTGTTGATTCAGTTCAGAGAACCAGATAATACGACTCTCGACAGAACAGAGTTTCTAAACGAGATGTTCAGAATCCTGTTATCCTTACACTGTACGTCAGGAATCTCAAACTCCTCCTCTATTAAGCATATCCCATAGAAGCTCCAGTGGTACGTTTATGAGGTGATAAATTTATTGAGGGGTGGGCAGTTCAGTTTTATGGCCAGTGTTAAGAGGTCGAGGAAAAAAGGTAAAGAGTTCAAGATTAAACTTAATGGTCCATGAAAGAACAAAGGCAGGGACACCTGTTCTGAGGAGTAGTGGTGGGCACTTTCGGAAGTACTGGATTTGCCTTCTGAGGAAAACGCCAAAAAATATATATTTTCAAAAGTTTCCTTGGGACTTTTCTTGTGCATTAATTCCTTGTAATTTTCTCATTGTGCCTTGAGAGAGTTGTCTTTAGAAAGCACTGGAACAAAAGGTACTCCAGTATTAGAAACATCCTTCATGAGCTCCTTTTGTAGAACTGTCACAGGTCTGCATTGTGGCTGCCTCAGCGATTCTCTGGAGTCTTAGCAGTATTGAGAACAGTGACAATAATGGTGGTTTAGTGAGCAAAATGCATTGTAATGGCTTGTGTTTCAGATTGCAGATGTTTATAATGGTGTGTGAATGTGTCAACTGGTTATAGAAAATTTGCATCTCTTTAAGAAACATACTCTACATACATGGAAATACACACATAAGAAATAGTTCGGAATAAACTGAGGCCTCTCTGGGGCTTTCAACTGGACATTTAATCCATGTGATGTTTAATTTTGATTCTGGTTGTATGGGTGACTCGTTGCTCCCTGCATTTATGATTCTAACTCTACCTTTAAAGACAGCAAATACATGAAAAGAAAGGCATTAGACTTTTTCATTGAAGTAGTGAAAAATACATCTAGGCTTTCTGGCTTTCATTCTGTGGTACATTTATACTGTATGTCCTCCTTTGTCGCCTTCTTTAAATAGACAGCTCCTGCTAGGGCGGTTGTCTGAAAGGCCGTGCTGGTGCAGTAAGCTTATCTACTGTACACGGATTTTGTGTGTTCTCCTAGAGCAGCAGTTTAGTATTAGCCTGAAGCTGCACTGCCGGCAGCTGTGCTTTTTTGGCCACCATTGATATAAAAGTAAACTCCCCTACCTATTGTTTTGGAGCTCTCTGGTAAAGAGAAAAGTTTCATGAAGATTCACAAAGCCGCACTGGATAGTGTGAGAGAAGAGGGGATGCCTAATGTCTCTCCAGCTCGGCGGGGAAGGAGGGGGTGGGGGCAGCTGATTTTGTCTAGGCACAGTGACAAGGGACCTGAGGGACTCCTCTCAGTGCATGGATCTCCATTTAGTCTCTGTTTACTCAGAGGGAATGGCTAGGGGCTACTGGAGAGAAAACATCTGTGTGAGATAATCTATAACGTTATCTATCTATCACTTTCCCCGACCCTCTCCCTCCCCTTTCCCTGGTCTCAGGAGAGATGGCTGAGCGACTCATAATAAAAAGACATTGCTGAAGAGGCTTTAGGGAAAAATAAAGAGACGTGTTAAGGGCCAACTGAAAAATGGATAGAAGATATTATTATAGCTCAATAGCCTTCTTATCAAAATCCACTAGGATAGACGTTTGGTAAAAAAAAGAAAAGAAGTGTTCTATATTTATTCTTTGACTTTCAAGGGAGCTTGCTGTTATCCTTCAACAAAAACACTACTGCTGAGAGATAAAGATAACATCAACTATCACTGCTGCTCCAGATTGGATCAGCCCTTGTCACAGTGTACAGGAATAAGTGTCTGTTTTATCCCCAGTCTACTTATCTCACAGCTATTCAAGCCTGATTCAAGGACGGTAGCAATGCTTTATCCCACACTTGAGGAGTTTGGGGTAATCCGCTGTAGGGTGTCTTGACGCAACGTGCCAGCAAGCCATGACAACAGAAAAAAAAACTTAGCTGTAGCTTTGGTCAACACGCTGTGTAAAAAAGGAATTACAGCAAATCGATCCTTGATGAATTGTCATAGAATAGATGAAGTGTTATAGAATTTTCCTTCTGTGGCATTAGGAAAAGGTCATCAGTGCTGGTTAGTGCCAGTGCTTCACAGCTCTTTGGCCCAGAGATTGATTCTGTTCTGCACCACATTCTGGGTGGAGTTTGCATGTTTCCCCTGTGTCCACATGTATTTTCTCTAGGTGCTCTTGTTTCTCCCATTGTTATAGGTGAACTGGTATCTGTAAATCACTCCTGTGTGCCTGTGTGTGTGCTCTGTGATGGACTGGCATCCCATCCAATGTTTAGCCCCGTCTGTCTTTCTGTGTTGGTGGGATAGACTCCGGTTTGCTAGAATCCTCACTATAAGTTTTTTTTTTTAAATGGATGTAAGAATGAATATTATGTCTAAGATTTGGCAATACTAACTGTGTCTTTGTGTGTTGAATTTAGGCTAGAAAATAAGGAGACTCATTTTTCTTTACACTTTTTCTCTTCATTCAAGGAATTTCTTACCGTCTTTGATGTATTTGATTTATTTAAAGACAACGAATTGTGTAAAGGGCAGTGAACAGCAGTCTGGACAAGCAGGCCTTTGCGTTGCTTATTGTAAAGTCCACATGATCAAATTATGAAGGTTTTGCTTGGGTCGGGAAGGTGGGGGTAGCTTGGGTTTAGCAGGCCACAGAAATATGTTAAGCCTAAAATTTATGAAGGTTATTATAAGACAGAAAGCATTACAGGTCACAAAAGCAATTCGATCCTCCGGGGCATGTTGTTTAAATGTGATGATTGATTGATAATTATGATAATTTGTTTGAAATGATTATCTGGATATTATAATCACTGCCACCCCTGCTGTGCTGTGGTGCTCTCATTTTCCGTAATGTGGGCCATCACAAATGCCCCCTGGTTACAGGGGATGTGAAAGGGGTCTCCTGGTCTCCTCCCAAGGGGCTTTCTACACTGATGAATGATGACCCAGAGGAGCTGAAAATCAGACTAGAATAAACAGTCAGGAAGACCAGGGAGGGCTGTTAACTATCTTTAGTGGTGCAATTATATGCTAGGCCACACAGCCTGGGGCTCAAGTGGGGCCTAAAAGAATGTGAGACCTTCTAGTAGCCCAGCTACCTCCTACCTAAGATGTGACTGAAGTCTCTCTACAGAGAGAGCACAGTCCTGAGTTGTTCTTAATAGTATATCTGTCTCCTTTCACTTTTTTTCCCACAAAATGGGGACGTTTTTGAAGGCCTTAAAGCAAAGGCTTTCTTGAAATGACAAGTCTAGGAAAAATAACTCTTTAAGGGAGTTAAAATATTTAATGGAGAAAAAACCTGTCTTTGTAGAGGTACAGTACCTGTATATGTTTTTTCCCCATTTTTCTTCATGTACACAGTAGAATATTGTGTTTGGCTATGAAATAAGATCCCTTTCAGGTGTCGTCTGATGTTTTCAAGGGAGTTAAGCTGTGTTCAGTTTCATAACTGCTTCTCTGAAAAGAATGTAATGAAGACATGGTAAAATTAGTAACAAACTGACCATATCAATTGTAATTTTAGATAACAGAAGTGAATCAATAATAGTGTAGTCTGTGTTGTATCATGTGTTAACTAAAAGTTTAGAGTACCTGTATATCCTATTGAAATGGAAAAAGGATGTATCCAGGTTTCTCCAGTCAGAACAGAAAAACCCTCTTAGAGCAGGAGTATTGAATACGACTGTGTATACAGTACTTGAGCATCATCAGACATTATAGTGTTCATGTAAGAAGTGCCATTTAGTCTGTACTTTTTAGAAACATACACATGTATATTTCTAAGCATTTTTGACTGGTGAGGGTAGATATTTAATGTTGGTCTACAATATCAGTAAAGATCTAAAAATAAACTCCTTGAATCAGCCTATTTGGAACGTTGTGTATAAACACGGTGACTGCTTTTTGGCCTGTCTTTGTGGCTAAACTGACTACATTTCATTAAATGTAATTTGAAAGACGAACAGACTTCTTCAATTATTTTGAGAAAAATGGCTTCCCACGCCGGGCTTCTATAGACAGTCTGAAAACATCCAACAATTTAGCTGTAGCTGTCAGGCTGTGAGGAGAGGAGGAGAAGAATAATATTAGCATTTTTTTAGATTAGTGTAAGTTGACTTCATGATGATATAATTTTTTTCAGCCCAGGATCACTTGCATTTTAATGGCGTTGACTGATGTGTATTTGTGAGTGTGAATTCACATTGACCTGTACTGAACCTCCATTCATTCTCACAAACCAGTTGTAAAATTACAAAATAAATTGTAAGGATTAAGCGACCCAGGATGTAAACTGGAACCTGGACAATATGTCTTTAACCTACATGCCTTTGAGCAGTGGGAAAACCCTGAGAAAACCCACATGACAATGAAGAAAACATGCAAACTCCACACTCAAGAATTCCCTGGCTGTAATCGATCCTAGGACCTAGGAGTTGTAAAACAGCAGGGTTACCAACTATGTTTTCATGCCACTCTGTATTAAACTTTGTGCATCAAAATGACTATGACAGTCTGACTTAAATCCTAGTATATTAAGAAAAGTACAATTGCCACTTCACTGCTCAGACTTCCCTTGGGTAGTTAGAGTAGATCATGAGCAATATTTTGTGTTGTACCTGCAAATAAAGTATTTTATTTTTTGCTTTTGAGGGTGAAAGATGGCTTTCTCTTCTTAACATGACCACATCAGCTTTTCTTATTCTTCCAAATGTGTTTTTATAACTCTAAGACAACCCCTCAGACTCCATTGCAATGCTTTAATTTTTGTTTTGCGTTAACCCTCATTGGAACTGCAGAAAAAACACAAGTGTGGGTATTAATCACCCTCTTTTGTAGTTTTGTAAATGTTCTTAGAATTGTTTTGTTTTTTTAATTCCGTGTTATTGCGTCCAAACACAAAACATTTTCCATCTACCTTCCTCTGCTATATTTATCTCTCTGCTTGTGTAAAGTTGTGTATGGCTCAGTGGGAAACTCTTTTATAGACAGGATGGTATTATTATCCCCGGTTCCCCAGACCGCAATGATGAGACTAAACTACACAGCAGTTTTACTGTAAAGGATAGAGTTTCTCAGCGGTGACAGCAGGATTTTCCTAAATAAGGAGGCATAAAGTCCAGTGATCTTCCCTTATGCCTCTGCTAGTTGGGTTGATGTGAGAAGGGAAGAGGCCTGTCTGTGCAGTGCAGTTGGTTCCTTGCAGCTGGAATGCAAGTGGGAGAGAGAAAGCTATAGAGGGGGCGAGAGGGAAAGGGAACTTGTGAAAGAAAACCGTGTAACTTTCATTTACCATGTCAGCCTGAAGTTGGTTTTTATAATCTCTCACTGAATGGGCATTTTTCCCCCCTTTCTGCATTCCAAACAAAGGACCAGACAGTTGCTGTGTTTGTCATGTGAGAGTGTCTTCTTTACGATATTTCTTTCTCCCCTTTGTCCCTCCCTGGCAGTAATAAAGGGAGTGGGAGTCCATTAATTCAGTGCCTGAATGAAGAGAGTGGCTGGTCAGTCGTCTAGGCTAATAACATGTGGGTCCGCTTAGGTTGCCATGGAAACTAAGTATTTCGAAGAAGTTAGCGAGCAGAGCGAGGGAGTGGTGCTCCCAGTCTTCCACACATTTTCATAAAGCGTCGTCATTTTCTCAGCCACATCACATCATTAATAATGGCAAACCTGATTTTTTTTTTCTCATACCGGGTTCTATTGCATTTGTAACTTGACAGCACAAGAGGGAGCATTTCACTTGAGAGTGGTTTGTGTGCACGTTTACATAAAAACATGTGCAGTGTGACAGTTTTCTCTTAAAAGTATTCTTCAAGAATATTAGGAAAGTGTTTTTGGAATCAGAAAGTGAGTTTCAGTACTTTAATGAGAATTCAGTTTGTTCTCGGTTCTTCTGAGGGCTACGAATTAGGCAGCACATAATACAAATGCACAACACAACGCGCTTAAAATATTCCCGAGGGAATTCAAAATGAAAACTAGTCAGTTGTTCAGCAAGTAGCTTTTTTTCCCTCAGTTTCTGCTACTGTTCTGCGCTTTGTCCTCAGTTCTACTGGGAGTGGAAGTGCTACCATTTTCAGCTAGTCTGTAGATATTGTAGGTTTCTAGTGCCGAAGTGCCTACAGTTTGAGAGAAAGGGAAAAAGGAATGCCAAAATGCCCAGGAGAGGTGCGCTGCCAGGAGGCTCTCGTCGGATCGCGGAGACGAGCTCCGTCTGGAGACTGTGCCCGGCCATGTGAAGGTCGTGTGAACAAAAACCTTTCAGCGGCGAGGAAGCCCTTGACTCCCCAACCTCCTTGACATCCTCACAAACCTTGAAGATTTTCCGCAGACAAAACACTGTATTAAAGAAGAGGGGTACAGGAGGCCGCCCTTTTCAGAGAAGCGGGAACCTGCTCTTGTTTGCTCAGGAAAGGCTTGTCGAGACAACTGAGTTGTTAATCTGCTTCTCTTGCAATTTCTCTGAAAAACAATTGAAAAATTAAAAGGATGGTTCTTGACATTAGAGGGTCTTCACCGCCAGCTTAATTTTAATAGTTGACATTGAGGAATAAGCCACCACTTCAACACTGCCACTAATTTGTGCTTAATGAATACTGTATATAGTACTTCTAGTACTATAAATTAATGCATAAAGCCATCAAATAAGCAAAGAATAACATTTGGTATGTTATTATGTTGTTGTATGTTTTAAAAATATCTAATGTGAATGTTTTTGTATATATTTTGTATGTTTTGTATCCACCAAGGCAAAGATTTTAAATTTTTAAGTCTCATACTGTACAGTTTGTCACACTCTTTTGTTTCCAAAGACTTAGAGGTTCCTTAAGATGCTTCATGACTTGTGATGTGTTTGTGTGGGCTATAGTATTTGCTCAGTGGAACAAGTTACCAAACAGAAACCAAACCAAAAAAATTGAACTTACCCTCTTTGTAACCTTTGCTCTGTTTTAGGTTGTCTTTTTGTGCAGATTCATGTCTTTTTGTTGTATTGTTTTCTAAAAGGCATTAAGAAGCAAGCCAGACATTGGTGCCTCAGGACCTCCAAGGCCAACTTCTTAAGTCCATGGTACTGTTTTCAGTGTAATGAATACGAGAAGACTCATGTTGAGTAGAAACCTCATGTTAGAAAGTATTGTGCTGTGAGATAAAGTTCAAGGCTGAAAAAACCAACTGTAGCAGCGTAAACTCTAAATGCTAAAATCTCCATTGAACCATACGGTGAATATCACCAACAAATTCTAGTGTACATATACTTCAAATATATCTGCAGTTCAAGTGTTGTGGCTTGTCCCAGCAAGCAAATATGTACAAGGGAGAAGCAAATGTCTATTTGTTACTCTGGATTGTCCTGCAAAACAGTGTTCAAAGGAAGTCAGTCGGAGAATACCTAAATATTCCCAGTTAATTTCTCATCCTTTTGAATTGCTTGTCACAGCTATCAGCACCTATTCACAAACCAAATTCCTCGTTTGTTTGTCAACCTTGTGATAGATTTGAGCAAGGCTGAGTCATGAGATGCCTGACCTGAGTTTGCACTGTTTGAGTAGCACCTTGGGGTGCGTGAATTATTAAAATAACAGATATGCAGAGAGTCGCGTCCTCTAGTTTGAAATGGAGACCCGGTATTTTTAGGACTGTCTAATGTCTTTGTCAACCGCTAAATAACTCCCCAAAAACAAACTGATAGTAGTTCTATGCAGAGTTTTCATAGTGATAATATATTGTGTATATGTGGTGTTTATTAATTAGACCATTGCTCAGCTATTGCTAAAACAAGTCACACTTAAGACAGTCTTAAACACTAAATTCATATTTTTGTGTAGCAGTGTATCCCTTTAACCACAATGTACTGCAGAACCTGAATGACAGGAAGATGGTTATCTCTCTAAATTGGGGGATTGGTGTGGGAAAAACGTTTTTTGATAATAATTTTTCAACCTAATAAATGAGCCAAGGGCAGGTAAAAATAAAAAAAAACAACAACATCAAGTTGCATAAATCTCATATAAAATGATATGGTAAAAGGACAATTAAGAGGACAAATGTGTGTTTCCTTGTGCATACATATAATAAAGAAGAAAGAGTTTCCTTATGCTGTGTAATTAGCTGCATGCTGTTTAATTGTTTTTAGCAGCTCTTACACTCACAGAAAATGCATGCCTATAATTGCACAGCCGAACTTGGTGTTATGCATATGTGCATAAGACCTGTTCATAATATATGTATTTGTAAGAATTCTCAGCATTCATAGTTTTTTTTAGCTTGGTATGAAATACCTTGTGTCTACTATGGGATACACTAGTTTGTTGATTAATCGCATGGCATTCCCTTGTCTAAATCTGGTATTAATTTTCAGTACGGAACCTTTTGCAGTGATACCTTAATGGGAGCAGAGTGTTCATTAGATGCAGCAGCGATTTATTGCTGGCATTGCTGAAACTGTACAGACTGCTACAAGATTAAATGAGGGCAATCTGCATCCATCTAGTCACACATCCGAGCTGCATACAGCAGCGCGTTTACAATTGGAACTGTCCTCCATGATGTCCAGATGTGAAACAGTGGTTCCATCTGCTCTGCATATGGTAAAGATTCTATAGCAGTTCTCGCTAAAGCTAGGAGTTTAAATAATCTCAGGGTCACACCGAGCCTTACCTCCATGATATTTCACATGTAGTCTTCTATCGTTTGGGTAAGTGCTCTACATTCAAAAGAACTGCTGTGTATAAATATTTTCATCTACTGCAATCTGTCCTGTCATTACAGTGGGAGACTCAAACATCTCATGTTATGGTGGAGATAACACAGCCAACACTAAGAGATGGGCTCTGAGGTGGAGGTAGTTATTAGAAAATGAAACTTGCCAAGCTGATGTCAGAATATTATGGTAGACTTTTATTTTGCCATTTGTTTCACGCACCTAAAGGTGATTTATGTTGTGAATGAGAATCTAATGAGAAACTGTGTCATGAAGGAAAAAAAAAATTTCAAGTTGCAACCCTTTCCACCAGCCCCAACAGCACTGAGTTGTGTTAAAGAATACACGCACCAGTTTATAAGTCATACCACTCCCTGCACCTACCTATGCCTGTCAGCATATCATACTAGCTGCATTATTCATTTTCTGGATATGTTTTACCAGCAGCAGATGAGTGCACATCATTATTTACCTCTGCATACGCAGAAGTTATTTAAACATTCCTTTTGTGTGTCAAGAAACTCTGTATGACTGCCACAGTGATTTATTCTCATAACCATTTGGTGCTTTCTTTGACTTAATATTGAAGCTGCCGAAGTTTCTTCAACTGCAAGAGTATATCCCCTCTGTTTTATTTAGCATTATTTAATTTCTTAAGCCTTTCTCCTGGTCAACACTTTAAGAGAGCGCTGTGTGATACAATGATGTTCAGGGATGTGAGTGACGTTTTAACAAGGTGAAAACAGAATCCATTTAATTTGATCGAAACTAAGCCCCAAAAATGGACAATGATGATAGAGTTGTTGATGAAGGACAGCAAGAATTAAATGCCCAAGCAACTTTAAGCTTTGCAAATTGCATCCACTGCAGACAAGTTAATAAAACAAGGATTTTTCCCCCCTTTTTTGAACACTTGAGCTCTAAGGATTTTAATCTTCATTACAGAGAATTAACCCACCAAGAAGCCAGTGGTGCTGCCTGGCACCAGCAGGCCTGAGAGAGACACCAAGAAAATCTGATCAAATGAACTGTTAAATAACTCAGTCTAATCCTTCAGCATGAAACAATAGGTGCTTGGAACATCCATTTACCATCCATCAATCATGCTTTCTGGCTTAAAGATTTATCATTATTTATTGCAGAAAAAGCTTCCAGAGCTCAGGACTGCCCTTAAGTCACCCAAATGACTGTGCACTGAGGACATAATAATGTTGAGGTTTCTAATCCATTTCTCTTACCTTCTACAAATGTAAAATGTTTGTGCAAAGCAAATGAACAAGTGATATTCTTATTTTCTAGTTTTAGCATTATTAAACCAGCAGTTTGACATACAGTACCAGGTGCAGAAAATGTGGAGTTAAAACGTTTCAACTTGTTTACAAGTCGATAGCTCTGAGCATACTATTCATGCTTTCCAATAATTTGACAATTCAGTTATTACCAATTAATAATTATGTAACAATCTTGCTAAATAGGAAGAACCGCCCAACACATTACGAACCAGTGGCATTTAAGGAACATCTTCAGTTTGTGTTAAAAAGTCTCAAGCAATTTGTCAGAATAGAATCAAAGCATTGCTATGTACTGTATATAAGTCTTCAAACAATTACATGAACATATTCTTTTATCCTTTTAATTAAATTAAATGTCTTAATTATAAACTCATTAATTAATGAATATGTACACGGAATAAGGTATTCCATAACCAACATATAATAGAACTTCTGTTTCCTGGTAAATGTGACTCTGGTTGTGTCCCCAGCCTATTGTAGAAGAGGGATCTGATTTCACCCTCCTGCTTTAACAACCCTGCTGTGCGTGCAGGTAGGATTGTGTAAAAAACGCAGCAGGCGTGCTGACTGCCTTCATTTAGTATGCTAATAGGAAGGAAGAAGACAGTTTCCTTCTTCTAAATATCTAAGTAATTAAGATAATTAAAGAGGAAAGCTAATTGGGTAAACAAGCCATAAGCCTGTCACCCTTAATTAACCGATTACAAGGAAGAACAACCGGGGTTGGCGGATAATTAACATGTTCTTATTGAGAGAACTGTTAGACACGGGAATTATCTGATGGAGAAACAATGATTAGCCTAAGCAGGGGACCTGGAAAGAGCCGCGGAGAGCGTTAGAGAGGCAGGCAGTGGTTGTGGTGCTCCCGGTTAGATACCCACGCCAAGGACCCTTTACAATGGCATTTTGTTATTGTGCTCATTCACGAGGGGTAATCCTTTTACTGAATGAGAAATCCTATCGGCAATCGTACCACAGAAAGTACCACGTAATCGTTACAGAAAGAGGAGAAATGGCTTGGAGACTGGGCAAACCGTTTATTTCATTCCAGACAATGCTAACTGTTCTCGGTGGAATGATTCACATTCTTGATGACACCCATTTGAGAGAAAGCTTTCCTTCTTTTGTATTACATTGAATTCTGATTTTGAGCTGTTCTTTGTAGTCTAATCTGACTTCATTTTCTCTGTCATTTCTTTGTGTGGGGAATTCAGGTCTTCAATTTGTACTTAATGAAATAAAGTTAACTTTCCTCTTGTTACGAGGTTTAGAAAGACAATGAATAAGAAAGATTCTTATCTCCGTTAAGTAGTTTGTGAGCTTAAAAATGCTGTTTTCGCCTCAATCTCTGTAGAAAATTTTCACTTTTCACGGAATGAGTCATGTTTCTCCTGAGTTTCTCTTATAAGTATATAATTCAGACCACCTCATGTTCACTGTGCTTATGCTGTGACTGATTGACAGATCATATTTACTTTTTTTAACATTTTAAATATTAAGCAGTCTTCATCTTTTGGGTTACAGTTCACAGAACCGAATGGCATATCATATACTGTAACTTCCCTACCAAAAATATCAATGAATGAATGAAATTGTTTAAATGAAAATGACTTGATAAAATGTGCAGAATGTTTTTTTTTCTATCGGACTGTAATGCTATTGTTTATTCTTTTGTGCTAATACACTTGAGTTTAAATCCTTTGTTTATCCCTCAGAATCCAAGCTTTTCCAAAGATTTCAAGCAAAGGACTTTACAGTTTTCCTAATGCCCTAATTTTATTAAAAATGTGCATTAATTAAAAAGCACTCTGTGCACCCCAAGCACAAATATAATTTTAGTTTAAATTTCCAACCCGATTACAATAATGCCTCAGCAAGTTATCTGCTAATACAGCAGGTTTACCTCGGTTCTTTTATTGTAAATTTGATTTAAAATTTCACCATAATGGGTATCCTTGCTTGCCAAACATGACTTCTTAGCAGGTGATTTGCGTCAAGTATTTCTGAAATAGCACCTAAATGAATTAGCAATAAAATGGACTTAGGCCTGATAGCAGGGGTTCCCATTATTGCAGGTCTAATCACTAAAGAGATGCCATTCACTTGCCTTAAGAAGTCGCATTTTTCTCCGCTTGCTGGCCACCAGATTTCATAAAGTAACATATCTCTAATGAAAGGACTCTGCTTGAACTGAAAAACCCCAAAGGTTTGTGCAGATTTTAGTTTTGATTACCGCTGGCAACAGGCTCTTAGCGGACGCCGGAAACAGCGTGTCTGGTGAAAGAGCCACAGCATGCCATATTCTCTGAAATTATTAAAAAAGTGCCCCACCGCATTTAGTAGTTTTAATCAGCTCTGACTTTTGATAGTCAAACAATAGCTAATTACAGTAGCACCTGCCTGCTAGGTCATGGGTGGATTGTTGTTAATGAGGGTCCTTGTATTCAGCATCTTTCTCTGGAATACATTAAAGCTTCAGGGATCTCCTGCACAGGCTCACTTGCACAATTCTTTCATTTGTTTTTTTGGGAAGAACTGACGTAGAAAAAAAAGAAAAGACAAAAAGCAGATCTTTCATTCCATCTAGTCTTTGTGTGGCAAATGTTTTCCTTTAAAATGGCCACAACCTGGATAAAGGGCACGTTTGCATTTTAATTTTTTAAAACCATTTCATTGCATGTTCCAGGTAAAGGGAACTCAACTGCTACTTTCCTTATCTTTTATTGTCTGATTTTTGTCTTCCAAAATGGGAAAATAAATTGGATTGTCAAAGGCTATTTTTCTTGCCTTATTACCAAGTGTTAAGAGCCCCTCCAACAATGCAGTAATTAATCTTTAATTAATCACTTTCCTTCATGCTCGCTCATGGTTCACACTGCCAGCTGAATAATGGTGATTGCTTTATTTTGGGTCAAATGGGCCTGGTCATAGGTTTTGATTTCCCAACTTAACAGAGATGTAGTTAGTGATAAAAAATGGCAGAAGTCATTCTTTCTCCCTGTCCCCCCTTCCCTCCTCAGGGCACTTGCAGGAGATAATGAGATGGGGTAGAATAAGACTATTAAAGGACAATTTGATAGTTCACACACCATGTCCAGGAGTCCAAAAACAAGAACTGTTCAGTCAAGCAGAGACAGCTGTACCATAATCTAAAGCAGATTAAAGTGGTCTCTGTATAAAGGCAGCGATCTAAAACAATCTAAAACATGGAATGTCCAATTTAGCTGTTTTCCCCAAACTTTGTGTGGTATCATTAGATACAATACAGTTGTTTTGTGTCAAAGGGGATTGTGTATAAATGTTGCTTTGGATTAGGAAATGTTTTAAAGGAAACAGTTTCTCAAACACCCTTAATTTATTCAACATGTTCTTCATGCCTATATTTAAAATGATGTATCGTTTTGTTGAGAAGGAATATTAAATATAAAGTTGATATCACTTGTTTGCCACTTGCTTCATGGCACAGTGAAATTATAGTATGCATATATAGTGCATGAAGTCTAAACTGACTCATTGTGTTGTAAAGGTGGGGGTTTTCTAGAGAGAACTGCTAAAACCACCAAAGTAAGGAGTGAGTTGCCCGCTCCTGTACTGTTTTCAATAATGAACCCTGTGAGATATTAACCATGTATTTTGCCTCTGTCAGCAAGCCTCTCCGTTTTTGTTCTTTCATGTTTCATTTATTTGACCTCAACCCCCCTGAACCCCATGCTGTGCGGTAATCTATTTTTCTTCTATCAGTAACCATATTTGCCATAGCCAATCAGTTTGATTGATCATCACCTAGGCCACAGGTTTGCAATCAGCTGTTCTGTGCAACCCCCAAGTATTTCCCCACAGACATCAGTGGTGTGACAGCAGCATAAACTGGCCATTTATCAAAGTGTCCCTTTGCGGACAGTGCCTGCTCACCCCTCTCGGGGGGGGGAGCACCCCCCCCCCCTCCACAAGGCTCCCAGCATTTGTTTTTGCAGCTTTATGAGGGTAGCCGCAAAGTCACTGCACAGCCCGCCTAGATCAGTATCACCTTTGGCGGGATGCGCTCTGATTCTCTTTCCTTTAAGAACAAACAGAATTACACCTCAAGCCAGGAACAATACCTTCAGGATGGAATAGGGCCGGCAGAGAGTAGAATATTGCTGACTGCATGGCCTACTCTTTCTGCATTGGTCCTGCAGCTCTCAGCCTTCATATAAGGTCTCATTAAGACAACTCAGTTTTTCACAACAGCAGCCTAGTACACCCCCTTGTCACAAGCATATGTTTCCTGCAATCCTGCTCTGCACGTATATTGCTGAAATAATAAACTAGATGGATTAATGCGACTCTTTCTGAAAATACATTTCACCAGCTTTCACCAGAATAAAAACAATTTCTGCTAAGAGTGTGTTTTAAGACGTACCAGAAATTTGAATTTTCATCATACTCTAGCTGGGGAAATAAATAGCCCATTAAAATAAGCGTCGCACAAAGATTCTGTTTAAAAACAGTAGTGTGTAACACGTTAGTAGACTAAACCAAAAAAGAAGGGTAAAAGATAAATGCTCATTTGGTGACAATTATACAGTAGAATTCCTCACCTTCATTTACAAAGTTGTTAGTAGAATTTAAAGTTTTCTATGGACCCAATGTCAATTAAGTCAGTGCACTCCCATCTGAAAAGAATTAGATGACCTCTAGCCACAGCTACTGTAGTTAGAGTAGTCTAGAGTAGTACAGTATCAGGAATAGTCTCGAGCAAGACTAAGACTACTGTATGTTTGGGCAGCTCTGAAGCTCTGAATCTATTCTTGGGAAGAACACCAAATGTTCCAGGCCAAAAAACCAGTGTCTTGAGAGTTGAAAAATGCAAGAGCACTTCAGGCGTGGGGATGTTTTATAGTGCACGGGTCAATACCAATAATAAAAGAGATATTCATGGACATGTCAGAGGAAGGTGGACCACTTTCACTCTAGCATATCAGCCAGTTATTTAAAACCTGTCTTCTCTCAATAGCACATGGGGGACATTAATCTGCCACCAGCATTACACTAAAGGGCCTGTAGTCAAGACAAAAGGCTCTCTTTTGACCCCGTTGGTAAACCCAGTCAAATGTTACCATTCTTCTTCATTGGGAAAAAGTCTTCTGTAACATCCTCTGTGTGCATTTGTAATTAACTGTATGCTCCACTCCTTTAATGAAAATACTTTTCTGTAGTGGAGACTGTGCTGTATAATGAGTTGCAGATCCAGTTCATTTTCAGATGAAGGAGCCACTCATTCATTTTATTGCAGTTCCAGGCTGCGCTGGCTTGGCAGTGCTCTCTCTATCATGCATGTGATGACTAAGATTGCAGGGGCCGCATTATGTTTGCAATCAGGATATGGGGTTATCCTGCTTGACCCATATACTGAGCTCTATTTAGAGCCATTTTCTGAATGATTCCAGCGTTTCAGCCCAGCACTTTTGCACATGTAGTGTAGAAGCTGACAGAAGGAGAATGAAAGAACGTTGTAAATAAAAAACACAGCAAGTCATCTTAATCAGCAGGCCTAAAATTTTGTGCAAGGTTGTTTAAATATTTCCTGCTTAAATTAGTGTTTCTTTTTTTTAAAAACTGATTGTTTTATGTTTAGTCTGATGTACCATTGATTTAAAGAAAACTATAAATTAAAATGTCTACACCGTGTTACATACAGAATAACAAGCCTGTAATTGTCTTCTTGGACAATAGACAGATTAAAAACAGCAATAGGCAGTTTACAGATATGCTCTTTATGCAGATATGCAAATCAGTTTATATGATTGAGATTCTTAGTTAAGAATGCAATCCCGTTAAGTGAAAATCATAACTAATGCCAAGTTTCTACTTCAAGTAAATATATATATATATTGCCTCCATATACTGTATATAGATAATATACAATATTATAAATGGTATGAAAACTGTATCAGTTTGGACAAAAACACCAATATTCTGTAATTGGCATTGATGTCTATTAGTTGATAAATCAAAAGCAAATGTTGTTGTTAGAAGCTTATGGGCCAGAGTACTTTATGTGCCTATCTTTATAATAATCAGTCATTCCCTTGTAATCAATTTTAAATCAATTCGGTAGATGGTCCAAACACTGCAACATGGTGTACACCTAAAAGGCCTGGAAAGTAGCACTAAAGTTTTACGATTCAGATATTCCAAAGGCAAAACTGCGTGAACAGATTAATTTTATGTATTTTAGGGTGGATATCTAAAACTCAGAATGTGTGAATACTGTCTATCAGCTGAAGAGAGCTGAAGAGGAGTTGAACAGCTTCTCTGATTTCCACTGAGTCTTCAGGTTAGGTTCTCCTATTGGGAGAGGAAAACATTGTGATGCTGTGAGTCAGCTTTGCCTGGGCTCTGCGAGAGAATATCATGTACATCCCCGGCCTTGCTGAGCACCAAGTCTATAAAATGCTAAATTCTGCCAGAATCCCCTGCTGGCTTTATGGGGCTAGTCTTACAAAATGACACAAAAAGGAGGTCAGCAGAGTAAAATCTTCCAAATAATATTTAACTCTAGATAAAAGTAGCTACAGCCTCTTTGCCTCTTGTAGATCTTCATTGAATCCTTAATGAAAAGCACACACTGGTGAACAGACACAAAGATTTTATTCCTCCAAGATTTAAACTGGTTTTCAGTAGAATTCCTTTTCATTTATATGCTAACTAGCTTTTCTTGTGCAAATACCAAGTATGTGTGTTTATATTCATCAATTACATTAATCAATTATCAAACAAAAGATGTTGTGTTTGTAGCAAAATACTGTATAACATTAGACCTCAACTAATCATTAAATTCTAACATAAACTTTATTTTTTTAATTGACCACACCTTACTATTTAACAGAAAGACAATTTAACAGTAAAATATTATATTCTTATAATATAAATAACAAACACTGATTTTTTATTCTTAAATGGTAAGAACTATGCTAACTATGTTCTGTTTGTTACATTAATTATTAACTTGTGGTATAGTATATACAGTAGATACACAAGGACTACATATGGTATATGATTACCAGAAGATGCATGATCTGGTGTTAACATTTGCATGAAAAGGCAGTTATATTTTAGGAGCAGGAGCAAATTGGTCAAAACACCGTTTCTCACATTAATGACACTGCTCTCCAAAACGTATTGGGACAGGAAAGTCAAAATTGTCTTTTTTTTTTTCTTTACAGACGAGCAATTTATACAGGCTTATATGAGGGCACTATACATGTTATATTTGATATAAGTATTGGGACACATTCACTTTAAGTAAAAGGATTTGGTAACATTGCCAGGCCATGTCATTACCTCCATCATGCTTCAGGATTTCCTAAGAAGTACAAAGATGAGCCAGGAAAGTTTTGGAAGGAGGTTTTATGGACCGATGAGACCAAAATAAACCTTTACCAAAGTGATGGAAAGGTTAAAGTGTGGCGAGCTGCAGATGTTTGAAAGAACACCACCTCAGCTGTGAAGGACTGGGCAAGTATGGCCATTTCATGATGTAACTCATGAAGGCAGAACCAGAATGGGGGCTGAGGTTGACAGAAACATTTTGTCTGCTTATGTAGAAGCAAATGCTTCCAACTTGCTGTTCAGTACTTTAGGATGCTGGATGAAAGTGACCCAAAACATATGGCCAATGTACCCTGTTCATCAAGAGAGAAAAAAATCCTAGACTGGCCAGATTTACTTTACACAAGTAAATCTCCTGATTTAAATGCAATTGAGCATGCAGAACTCCCCAAGAATAGGCAAGAACTCAAAGAGGCAGCAGCAATGTATTTCAAGTAATTACACAAAGAGTTTAGTGAGCTCTTACAGATTTCATGCCATAATTACTTCAAAGAGATATGCAACCAAATACGGACTTTCACAATCTAAAATGTACTTAAAGTGAATGTGTCCCAGTACTTATCATTTTGAAATCACAAAATGTATGTTTTTGTTGCTACATTGAAATACCTAAAAATAAAGTGTACAATCACATTTAACTTATCTTTCATATTGATCACACTATCACATATGCAACGCTAGACTGCAAAGCAAAAATTATAACTTTTGACTTTGGTTTCTCAATATTTTTGCAGGCTCTGTATGTAGCTCAGTGCTCTACTCTGAAACTCAAGAACCTTAGCTGAAACATTTTGTTTAAATATTATCACTGGGTAAGTTTTTGACACGACTCTGCTTTCATTAATTTGAGGATAAAATGTTTAATCTAATATTCATAACATCAGCATTTTTAGAGTTGGCATATTTTTATGCTGTAGAACCACCGGTATGAAGAAAACATAGGAAGGTGTAAAAAAGGAAGCGTTTTTTTATTCAGTATGACAAGGATGAACTAACAGAAAAACAAATATCCTATTCGAAGTGCATTTTCAGTGCCACATCAGTGTTTAGATCTGGTGACAAAACAGGTGTAGACACTCCACAGCAAAGCAGACGAATCCTTTCAATCAATAAACAAACAACACTTCTTTAAACCTGTTAACAGCTTGTTAGCCTTAAAAGTGAAAAAAGTACCTTCCAAAAGCCTGCATCCCCCACCTCATTTCACAGGGCTGTCTAAAAGGAAGTCTCTTGTACTTTAGTCCCAATGAAGGGAATGAAAGCTTACACAGTGGGAAAGAGCTGCATTGTTGTGCACATTAGTAGTGTGTTCCCTGGGCCGAAAAAAAAACACTAAAAACAATTCCAGGAGGCTAGTATTAGCTTGTGAGTTGTGATAAGACGTTCTTTCATTTATAGGCAGGGTGGGTATCACAGCCTTAGTCCCCCAGCAGTTTTCTTTTCATTTAGCAATGACAATGCATAAACAAACACGGGAGAGGAGACTGGAAATTGCAACTGGCAACACTGGAAGTCCATTTGTAGCCCATGATAGTTAATTGCCAGTTGATTTATAAGGCACTTCAACAAAAACCAAGTGCTGCAAACCTATAGGCATTAAGGTCATTCTTCGTCTTGACTTTTCATGATTTTGTCTTGTGTTTAAGTTTGACGTTTTTTGTTTGCAGCCATGGTGATGGCAAATCTGTGCCCCCTTCTGAAAATCATAAATTCCCAAAAATGAGAGAGAGAGATTTTGTCACAGGCCATATAAGGCAAAATTGGTATTCTCTTCTAAAGAGGCAGATCTAATCCTACAACTTTGGAAATATTTTATTTTAGTTTGTATTTAATGGCACATAACTATACATCGACCGATGGAATGAGATATGTTTAAGTCTGATACATTTGTCTGTTTACTGTACATGTTTAAATCTGATAATTTGTTATTGCTAACCAGTTACGTTTCGGATTATTTTTTAAAGTAAACTTCCTTAAAGTTTTAAAATATGTGTGATGAAATTACAGAAGAGCAAAGTAATTTTTTTTCGTATTTAAATAAGATCGTTTACCTTATCTACAGATCACAATTTACAGGCATTTAGCCTGCTTAGTGGAAACACTGGGGGAAAATTCACGAAAAGGGGTTTCAGTGTATGTGTATGCCCTGCATTGGCCTGATGCTCTACTGTGGATTATTAAAATGAATATGTTGAATAAAGAGATTTGAATTTTCCCCTTTAGAATTACGAAAAGGAATGTTCTTAAATGGTGTCCACAGAAGATAAAGAATCAAGATGTTTCTTGAGTTGTGCGCTAAAACTTTTTGCAGTGTTTGAACCTCTGTTGCATGATGATAACATAAAACTGATGGGAAATGATTTGTAACTGTGGAACTAGTCGAGCTGTGTAAAGGCGCCCTCTATTGCCAGATGCTGCACTCAAGGTATTCAGTTTCACTTGTAAGAAACCGTAGCAAAACGTATTGACCTACTCTACACAAGGGTTTTTTGCTTCTTTTTAACATTCTTTGTTTTATAATATATTTTTAGGATCTTCTGAAATTCTATAAAGTAGATTATCTTCAGTAATAAAAACGAATTGTTTATAGGGCAGTAAAATCATACACTACAGAGAGTTATTCAGCTTCAGCTAATAACAGCTAACAGTTCTGTCACTGTTCTTTTTGCTGAAATTCATTAATAAGACTTTCAACTTGCAGACACAGCAAACCACTGAAGCCAAATAAATTGTGGGGTGAAAAAAGATAGAAATAATAGTTAAACTGAATATGTCCACATAGTCAGTCAGGAATATGTTTGTACAACTGCTGAATGTTTTGTTTTCCCTGCTGTGCCGTGAAAATGATACAGTGCATGTATCTTTTACAAATTAGCCTTCTACTACTATGAAGCACTTTCTTCTGTCCCTGTCTAAGTAGTCTGCCAAACCCCTGTTAATTTAAAAGGTCACTGTTATCGTATTCTGTGTTCTTGAAACAGAATGAGATAGGGAGAGGCTTTGTAGATCTGGAGGGCTTCTGAGAAAGAACTGACTCTGTGTAATGCACTTAATTTATATATACAGTACATAGTAACACACAATACTAGCATTCAGCCATTGAATGAAACTACTATTATCTTTACTAAAGAATATGTTTTTATTTATTTCATAGTGCTGTATATGGGGAGCAGCGAAAACAATATTTTAACCCTTTTATTAAAAAAAGCTGTCCTGGCTTTGGTGTGCTTTACTATGATTTTCACTTGTTACATGAAACCCCACCATAATTGTATGTTCATTGATGTTTGTTCTAAGCAAAAGATTTTCCCCTTCACATTTATTAGAATAAATGCATTGTAGATGAACTTCTATTGCTTGTATATAAAGGTATTGTATTTAGATATAGTATATGATATATGATATAATAGTGTATAATTTTGCACTTCAGTTAAAACAGGGCAACATAATTTCTAAAAAAATTACCTGCTTATAAAATACAGTATTTATACATTTCAGAATGTTCTAATTAAAAAATTACAGATATTAACAGAACAAAAAGCTAAAGCCTGAAATCCTTCTTCAATATTCTAGAACACTGCTTTATCCTCTAATTTGTATTTCTGTTAATACTTTTTATTGTATGTATAAAATTGTTTTAAACTGATTCATATTTCCATATTTAGATTTAAGCGTTTGAAAACATTATAAATACATAATCATGGGCACATTATGATAACAAATATGTGTGCTATTTTTTTAATTCAGTTTTGATTTAGTATTATTAATTTAAAACATTATTATACGTTATAATGCAGTCACTAATTTTTTTAAAAAATTGTAAAATATTTATAATTATATAAGGAGTTTGGTATTATTGGTATGTACTGTACATTATTTTACATTAAAACTGTTCAAGGTTTGGAAAATAAAATGTACACAGAAATACTTTATTTACAATATAGTAGCACTGAAATACAGACCAAATAAAAAGAGGCCCAAGTCACTAAATAAGTACAGTAGGTAGATAATGTGAATTGATGTTATTATGCTCCTAAATGTGTGTTACTGTTCTGTGTTTCTCAGTAAGTGCTGTAGAAAATTAGATCTTGCAATTGCTCAGTGACGTGTGTTGTTCGTACTAAATCCCTGTTCCTATTCATTGAGAGAGTGAAAGGAATATTTGATTTCTGTGTTTTAATAATCCCAGGACCCCTGCTGGCTGCAGACTCTTCCTGGAACCCTTACAGTAGAGCGCGCTGCTTGATTCCCAGTTTTTACAGCGCTATCAGAGCCTCTGGAATTTTTGGGAAGCCTTCCAGCCTGCAGAATGTCGAAATGTTGTTAGGCATGTTCTGAATTTGTGGTTAACTCAAGACGGTCCGATTTTGGAAGAAAAAAAAACTAAACAAAAAAAAGAAATGCTGCTTTTCCATAAAATGTTTTTAACCCCTTAACCACAGCAGTGCCTGTCAGACTGATACCACGCATGCCCTCCATCGTGACCTCAAGCTACTGTGGGTTTTGCTGCAGTAGCATGCTGAGAACACAGGCCACCAGCATCACCTTACATATGTTACTTTATTGGGACGCATGCTCATCTGTTTCAGAAATAAATTATCTTTGTAAGTGTGATATTTGTGGCATTGTCTTTACATGTGTAACCCATTAGAGAACGAATAAAATTAGATATGTTAACAGAGCTAAAAGCTTGTGATGAGCCAAGTACTAAAATGTAGACATTAAACTGATTTATCTGATCAGCAGAATAAAGAGATCAGTAGCTTTCTGCAGAAGGCTGCTGTGGATTGACACATCTGTATTACATATAACAGCATCCCAGCAGTTTGACGCTGTCTTCCCAGATACAAATAAATCACATCCTGAGCAGCACAGTGTTACCACCTGACTCTGTGGGTTCTCGGTGAGCTTTAATGTCATGATTACTGCAGTGGCAGTACTTTCTAGCTGTTCCGTGAACTTTGTACAGTATGTCCATCTTACAAGAAGTATTTCTGAAAACAGAATTATGCCGTGCACTTGCTTTTCATGGCAGGCAGTCTGGCTTTATGTGTCAGACCTTTTCGCAATACGGCAGACACACCATTAAATATCATTGAAAACCACCCATCTCCCTTTAACCAAGCAACCACTGTGTGCTGGGTTCATTCAAGCATTCCACAGCAAATAACACCATGGCTGTGTTCTTTTAAAGAAACCGACTGAGATCCAATGCAAACGTAACTTGACTTTCATCCTTGACTAGCCATACTCCGGGATTAAGTGACTTACTGTGGGACTATCTGAATTTTCTGTACTGAAAGGGAAATCCTTCCAGCTCCACATGTCAGGTCTTAACTGTTTCCTTATTGCGGTCTTCATGGCAAATACGTCCAAGGAGAGGCGATTGTGATGCAGTATATCTGGGATGTGCGTTCTGTGGAAATGGATGACTCAAAAATCCCCAACAAGTTCTGAAGCAATTAAAAAAGTATTTACTGGAGGGTGAAAAGAAAATGCAACAATTCGATAAATTGAACACGTTTGCCTGACCTTTCACCTTTATCAGTGTGGAACTATTAAAATGTAAATGCCATATTTTTTTGAAGAAAAAAAAGCCAATTATAGGATTTTTTGGTCAAAGTGACAAAGTCAGCAGTCTTTATGTAAATCTCTCTCAGATCCTACAGCAGAGTCCATGGGTAGCCATGCATTTACCTTCCTCTTTCCCTGGGGGTAATGTTCTCTCACAGTGGTGCTAGTAATTGAATCAAGTCAATACAGATACCAAAAGAATTGTAAGTCATGTAGGTAATGGAAAGCAGATGTGGGCAACGCTGGCTGCTACATTTTGAGATGTCTTAAAGGTGCAGAATCCCCCTGCACAAGATATATCTTCCTTTAATAGATGGCGTCCACGTATGGTCGGGCGTGAATCAAGTCACATGTGTGCTTTTTACGGCATGCAGCTGACACCCTGTAACACCTCTGCCAGCTCCAGTGGACTGTCTTTAATATTCTTGCTGCCATAAAAGACAAAGCATCCCTTCTAGGATCCTTTAATGAAATACGAAAAACGCTCTTTAAAGGATGTATAAAACCAGATCTTTCAGAAGGTGTCCCTCTAAAATTTCATTGAAAGCAGGCCGCAAGTGACCTAAGAAAGCGTATGGCCCCGTTCTTCGTTTTTATCCTGTTTGTTTTGTTTTGCCGGTTTTTCCATTATCGTCGTCTTCGCCCGTTCACCTCTAACTCCTATAGCCAGGCTCGCACAGAAAAGGTTATGGCAGTCAGGGCTTAAAAATAAATCGACCATGATGCTTGCAGAAGTGGGCGAGATTTATAAATGGTATCGGGAAGGGAAAAAATACCAACTTGAAATGCCACCAAGTGGGAACTCTGAGAACGAGCGCCTTGTATAGTTTTGAAATACATTCCTCCGCATCAGTTCCATATTTGGTTTTTGTTTTTTCGGCTCACCAAATCCTCCTGACAAAGTTAAATGCCTAGTGGAAGGTTTAAACATTAGACATTTCAATTAGTCAAAAACTTGGTATATTGCAAGTTTTGCAAGTTTGTTGCTCTATATGTTTAATTAAATTCTATTTACTAGAGAATTTGATTAAAATTAAAAATAATTTAATGAATTATAGGTATATGGAAGAAGGAGCATCCAGTTTTTAACTTATTTTAATGTAATTATGTTGGTCAGCACCACACTCTCATAAGGGGTGTGTTCTATTCATTACTGAAGATATACATTATAACTGTGTAGAGTTTTACTCTCTTAAATCGTAGCTTTAAAATTCATGTTGGAAATGTAAGGAAATTGCATTTCCTTTTCCAGGTCATTATTTAGTTTTTAAAAAGTAGTCCTGCCTGCAGTTATTTGTTTTCAAAAACACCTTTGCTACTTTCAAAAAAAACTTTGGATCTGCCCAACTATGAAAGCTTTATACAAACAAACTCAACATCTGTAAAAAAGCTCCTCTGATGAGCGATATGGACTGAAGCAAAATTTACAAAGTTTAAAAGTGCTCTTAGAACTCGCTCAGATACTGACCAGCTTCCCTCCATGGGCGGCAGTGGAGAATCTTTTAAACGGCAAACACTATGCTGCTCGAAACCGCAGAATCTAATTTGTACAGGAAAAGGATCATCATGCCTACAGCTGATTTTCATGTACTGTCTGATTTTAGGCATTCAAGAAGACGCAGTACAACGGGAGCAAAATCTTGACTAAGTCTAATTTATTTTACTATCATCTTCTTAGAGGATAGTTTATGTGGCTTTTTGTTTCCAAATCCCTTAATACCATATTAGAAAAATGTCCTGTGGGCTGGGTCCACACAAATCATTTGCTAAATGCTAATTCTAAGTGCCTAGCTCTTTCTGTAATGGATGTGTTTACTACAAATCACACAGTTTATCTTAACCACACACAGGACTACACATTAAATCTAGGCTGTCTCTGGAATCCCTTGAAAACTCATTCATACACACCCACAGTGAATACAGATAATAGGAAAGAAAGAGAAAATCTAAAGTCAAATTGAAACAGAGTAAACACACTTAGTCTCTTAATAAATAGATTTGTCCTGCATTATTTATCGATCAATATGAACTCTGCAAATGTGGAGTTGTATTTGCAAATCTTCCACATGTGATAATATATGATCCTGTCTGTTTTTCTATTGATTTTAACATCTGATAACCATTTAAAACCCCACTCCCTATACCCAAAAAGTGATCTTTCCCATACTAAACAAGTTAATTCTTTCCCTTATAAATGGATGTTTTCACCCAATGGAAAAGACAGAGCTGTGAAAGATATTAATGGTAAATCAATATAATAAATCAGAAAGGCCTGTGCAGTACAAGTGCACTACAGGGGCATCCATTACCCAGGAAATATACGTCCGTTTTATTAAAAAAAGAAATTCTGCAATGTCTCCTTTAGCCTCTCAGCTAGCGAAGAATTGTAACCTATCTGGAAAGCCTGGGATATTGCGAACATGGTGACAGTAGGTTTGCCATATGTATCATGTTATGCTTGTTTCATTATTTGTTTACATGCTTCATTGGAGTCAGAGATTCTTGTAAACCTCTTCTCAGCTTACAAGAGTTTAACCGCCTGTGTGCACACGGAGGTTTTCTGAGTCTGTGCTGCACAACAAGCAATGTATATTTCTCTGTTGTCAAACATGGGAATGTTTTCATATACCCAATACATTCCCCAGTTCTCCCGGGACACGATACTAAAGACTGGATTGCCAACAGAGTTTCCAGTTTTACAACCATTAAGCCCTCGATCTGAATCCTCATTTAAAAGTATCTGGAAAAGCAATGTTGTATCTGGGCACCTTGATCACAGCTGATATCTAACACTATATATGAAAGTATTCAGTTTTGTTTTATGGTGTTAAAGCCCCAGAGGAAAGGGGCAAATAAGAAGTGTAAAGACAGTGCATAGCAGGCACAGGACCTTTGTTAAACTTCTTATTTGCAAAAATACAGATCAAATACCAAATGCAGAATTAATGCCATTTCTAGACTACATGAAGCCGTTGGTCATATTTAGATTGTGTATATTTTGGTTCTTGGAAATGCGGAGCATGGTAGCCTAATTGCTTTAATGTTGAATAAGAAAGGTAGCAAATTATAGATCATATGCTGTTTTTTTGGCCAAATAGGTAATTCCTGCTCTCATGGTGCAAATAATTCAGCATGTCCCAATCCATGGCGTTTTTCCATCCATAGTGCAGGAAATCCATGAGATAATGCCTTTATAATGTGAGGAACAGGCAGGGGTCTGGATACTGTACGACACTGAAGAGAAGTGTCTTCTGACATGCATATGGATATAACATTTAGATGCATTTGAAATTCCCCTTAGCATACATACAATAAAAAGCACAGCTGTAGCACAGTAACAGAGACAGTAAAGTAAAACGCAATGTAGTCTGTTGCGAGATTAAAAATGTTCCTCTCTTTGCCAGATCCTTATTATTTCTTGTCATTTATGCCACGGTGAATATTTGATACACACAGTGTGAGTGCTAGTCAAACACACCAGCAGACAAGTTCAGGCTTTCCCTCTAGCTTCTTGTGGAATTCTCAATGGCCCTGGATTGCATCCTCTTCCCCCATGTGTTTAAGGGCTTTGAGGCTAGTTCTTTGCTTGTTCGATATGGTGTACAACATGACATAAAAGATGTTTTAATGCATGCAAATTATCCGTAATAAACTCAACATTTTAATTGTGAAATCTAAGAAGCGAGACAAATGTTATGCCTCAGATCTTTGCAAGACACAGCAGCCTCAGTCTACTCACAAATTGAAGTGCCTAACAGCCAATGGGGACTCCCCTCCACTACCACTGTGTAGCCCCACCTGGATGATGTGATGGAAGCCATTGTGCACCAGTATGCTCACCACACACCAGAAATCAGTAGGGAGGAGATCAGAGTAATGAAGACAATTCATAAATGGATATTATTAGGAGCACATGAGTTGTAAAGGCCAGGGGTAAAGCAGAGGACATTTGCCAAGTGAGAGAAGAAAAGCATATATTTGTATGACTCAGTGATATACAAGGATGGGAGCCTAGTGTAATTATGGTGATCCATTTGCACTGGCCGCTTCTGTGTAACAGATGGAACCTCCGGGGACTCAGAAGAATAATGCTGTCAAATCTTGAGTTAATGTATCCTTGCCCCTAGTGGGACCAGCAGGGAGTGCTCACCCTGCAGACTGTGTGGATACTGACGTGATACTGTGGCACTATACTGTAAAAAGGTGCTGTCCTTTGGATGGAAACCAAGGTCCTGACACTCTGTGGTCATTAAAAACCCTAGGGTGTTTCTTGAAAAGAGCAGGGGTGTTATCCCAGTATCCTGGCCAAATTTCCCTCTAGCCTTTACCACTCATGGCCTCCTTATAATCTCCATCTATGAATTGGCTTCATTTCTCTGGTCTCCTTCCCACTGATAGCTGTGTGGTGAGCGTACTGGCGCACTATGGTCACCGTCACATCATCCAGGTGAGGCAACACATTGGTGGTGGTGGAGGGGAGTCCCCATTACCTGTAAAGCTCTTTGAGTGGAGTGTCCAGAAAACAGCTATTTAAGTATGAGGCTATTACTATTATTTATATTGAAAACATTAGGTAGGAAAGCTCTTCAAGTGGATGAAAAGAGGTCGTTCTCATCTGTTTGAAGAGGGCAGAGGAAGAGCTTGTTGTGGGAATGGGAGACACGGGGGAGGGTAAATTGGGTCCCGCCCTCCACAGCACAAGGTAAACCTGACACCTTTTTTCCCTGACTGTGAAGAAAATGCTTGGTAATGACCCGGCTCAACCCTGCCAGCTCTCTCTGACCTCCCTGCTTTACAGGGAGCTGCTTAATTCTTACTAATTACATTCCACACTGACAGAAAGCTGGCCAGCGCCGTGTCAGTTCAGGTACTTTCACATCTTCGGTTCCAGGGGAGAGTGTCCACCACAGTGGGGGTGGGAGGAATCGCAAGTGATGACAAAATAATTAACGCAAGTGGAAGAACCTGCCCCCCTTCAGAAAATAAGATCACTTCACTATGTCAAGGACTGCTATCAACAACAGTACTAAAGAAAACTAAGTCAAAGTCTACAAATATTTCAGAAGATCCAATACAGTTTTTATCAGGCTCAGGTGGAGACTCAAGTCTCCATTCAACTTAACTTATTCTCAGTTCTTTTCATTCTTCAGTCCTTGCATTCATGCCTTCATCATTTGAAAAAACAAAAAAAGATGACGTAAAGACATTCTGTAATAATTGCTCAAAGACTTCTCAAGAATTGTTTCAACAAACTGGCTTATGTGGAGTCTGTGGTTTTATCAATGTGTTATGATTTTGATTATCTTAAATGCTTATTTTTCCCGAAAACACAATTTAGTATTGTCATTCCCACAACAATTCAGGGACTTTTTTTCTTCTCCTTTCCTTTCACCCCTCTCAATTTGTGGATCTCTTTTTTTTTCTGTGACATTAACTGGTGTTGGAGTGGTACAGTATATTTGAACAGTATATCTCGGATTCAGATTATTAATACAGACTTCAGACCACTGTGTTTCTGCTAGCTCGTCCTGAACCAGACCATCGCTAGGAATAAAAATTTCTATGCGGTGTGCATACTTGAGATTCCAACAATAGAATAATGTACAAAGGCTATCTCATTTTTTCTTCCTTTTCATTAGCTTATGTTCCAAACTCTTGTGACTGAGTAGGTCTTAGAAATAACAGCAGACATATTGGATACTGTCAAGACACCAGATAGTTTTTGTATTACATTACATAAATCACATTATTATTTTTTTCTAATGTAATGGTTTTAAATTATTCGGCAGCATTAGTGCTTGATAAATAACATTAGGCTTTAGGGGGGCAAAAAATGGACACTACATTTTTTTGGGTTTTAACATAATGCAGCTCTTGTGTTTTCCTAAGACAAGGGGCCTTCTGGACCCTAAATCCGCCGGCTATCTTTCAAACAGTGATAGTTACGGAAATTAGCAGTGCAGAAATCCATGAGGATCATTCATCAGGGGGCTTATTAACTGTCTTCAAGAGGTTATGAGGAGCAGAATGGCCTTTCTCTTCTGTGGGCTCACAAGAGCTTCCTCACCAGCCCCAGCTGTGAAGAGGCGCTGCCTTGCACACAGGCTCAGGCCTTTCTCCTTCCAGAGCCTGTTTTCCTTGCTACTACTTTTTCCGCACTTCACCTGCAACACCGTTGCCTTCTCTGCTACTGTACAGTGTCTCAGGGCTCCACTCTCCTGTCCGGACAGCTTCACTTGCAGTAGATGTACATGGTGGTTTTGCTTTCCCTGTGGTTTCGACATGTGGATGCATACGAACACAATAACACATGGTTACGAATGAGAGGCTCCCTATCTTGTTTGGCGAATTAGCGGGACCATCCGAGACCCACTTCATATTGACGCTTGAAGGATCCTATTGAGATATCTTCACCACCATGTCTAGCGAGTTTTTTCCAGAACCCCAAGCTCTCCCAGTATAGAATTTCCTGTTTTTCTTTTTCCTGACATTGTGTATCACACTTTACTATTGAATACCATCATTTCACTGTTCCTTAGGGCATCTTTCTCTGCATTTACTCTGGATAACCACAGTTTCCTTTTATAAGGGGTACTGAAGTACACTGGATATCTTGATATCTCTTAGAATATACCAGAAGATTTCCTCACAATAAAGTAGGTTATATCTATTCTAAAGCACGGTAATGCACTAACATGGTGACTGAAAAAAATAATAGTGATTTGTGGATTTTCCAATTTGTAAATGCCTTTTAATTGATCTACGGAGCTAACCAAAAGTTTAATACACAAGTCACCTCGGTTGTTTATTAAATTAATGCCCCCCCAGAAAGTCCTGGAATGAATTGTTCTGAATGTATATTGATATTATAAAGGGAGGAGTATATTTATACTCACCCGTTTGTAACTAAAGGCTATTTTAATTCCTAGTCTTGATCTGAAATGAAATCATAATCTTGTCAAACTGAGGCTCAATGTTCTTCAAATAAAATGTTTCACTGCATTCCCCTGCAAAGGTAAAAGTAGCTAAAAGTTATTTTCTGACGTTACAAGTCTGTGGATAAGGAGTACAAATAACCCAGAACTGGAATTAATTATAGTTACTGCAAAAACTGTATAAATGTACTTTTGTATGCTCCGAAATACTCTTCACTTTGGTGAGCAAGCACCTTGTAATAGTGGTATTTTAAGGTGTATGTTTTCAGAACATTCCGCCACATTGTCCAAATAATACTTAAGTGGTTACAATTAATGTCCTGAAATCCGAGATGAACACAGACTTCTTTGGAATGAACCTTAATAATTATTAACATTGTAGTGTTACTATAACAGCTCCATATATCATTTATTTTAAATGTAGGACTTGTACTGTGTCCATTGAGTGGATGAAAGACCAGGTGTGTTGTGTCCTGTTAACAAGGTTAGGAAAGGCGCCTGTGATTTCTTTTAGCTTCCCTGACTACCAAGTTAAAAGGTGTTTGTGATCATGTTGAAAGGGGCTCCTCATGGCTGTCAGTAGTATAACCTTCACCCTGTGTTGCACTGATGGGAGGCAGTAGCAGAGTTTAATGAACAGAATTGAGCTGAATCTTTGTTCTCAAGCTCAACAGTTGACCTTAATGAGTTTTCTGCAACAGGGTCTTGTCTAGAGAACACCATCCCATTTATTTAATAAATCCGTCCTTACAGGATTAAAAGAAAGAGAATTATTAATATAACTACTAAATGCACTCATTTAGGAGTTTTTAAAAATCTAATTTTTATCTGTTTTTTAGAAACACAGTAGTGGTAAAAGAAGCAATACTGCCAGCTGAACCTCAAAATTAAAATTAGACTAGGGATCATAATTCTTAATCCTCTCTTGGATATAAATATTTTGAAAAACATTTAAAACATTTAGAAAAATTGAAAAACAGCAAAAAAAAAACAGTGAAAAAATGTATATATTGGTACTGTTGTACTTGGAAATGTATCATTTATTGCTCATAATTACTGTGGAAATTCCTTGTAACACCTTTTTTATCATTGACAAACCATTTCTTCGATTTACAATGTATGCTATAATCCATAGGTCCTGGTGTGCAATGTCTGCAATTTAAATACTGCAAAATTTACATCTCAAAGCTTTACCTATCAATGTAATAAAGCTGTCTCGACATGGACATTGATTTTAGTAATAATATCTGGCTGAAGGTTGCATTGATATCTCTATAGAGATTCATCCATCTATGAAGTAGGGCATGGCAGTAATAGGAATGACTGTATGGCCAGGGGCAAAGTATAAAGCTAACTTATCAGGCGCACTGAACTTTGATGCTTTGCTGGTAAATATAATTCCATTATTTTTTCACAGCTGAAGAGATGAAGGTGTGCAGGGCCATGAACTGAGGGTCCCAAGGGAATAGATTTTTAGCTGAGTCGGAAAATGCTATTGTTGTTTCCAAAATTAGTTTTTTTTTTCAAGGTGATCTGTTTGGATTTTATGTGTTTGTTTGTTTTGGTTGGTTTTTCCCTCTTTTCCATCTCTCACAATGCAAAAAAGGTCTTGCTTCAACAGAAGTAGCATTTCCTCCTGCAAAGTGTATGAAATTGTTACAGCGATGAAAGCAGAGCTTTTGTTCTTTCGTCTCGCTGTGGTTTCCCAAGTCCTTTGTAAAGTTAATCTGACTGTAAACCAAATACCATGACAACATCAGTGATGCCAGGCACGGGATTGCTAAATCTTGCTTCGTTAATCTATTGTTATAGCTGCTTTTTTCATCTTAATGCATTATTCAATCAGATTCCTCTGTTTTGGTAGTATTGTGGACAACAGTTCCAGCAGTTGTGTTTTTAACATCACAATAATGTGGATTTAGGCTATAAAGGAGAAATTAGTAGAAGGGTGAAAACATAGTTCTTCCCCTCTAATGTTAAAGAGGATCGGACTAGCAGTTTTGTCCAGAGTTCCACTTTACTTTTCCCAGTAAACAGTTTAAGGATTAATTATGAATTGTAAATTACCACTCTTATAAAGGCAGTTTGCTGATCCATCTTGACTTCAGCTGCATAGAGCCTTCAGTGTGAATTGCTGTTAATTTAATATATACATATAACAGGGAGACCTCATCTTTCATGCCTGCAGGCTTACACCAGAGAGGCCCTTGTTGAGCAAATATGTGTTGTTCACATCACATTGAGCCTAAGCTGCAAGTAAGCTTTTTGGTTGTCCTTTGGGTCTTAAATAGTAGACTCTCTGCCCTGCAATTTACTAATGAATAAAGTGTCATGCATATATATTTCATAGTTCTATGTCTTCAATATGCATGACACTTTATCATAGTTGTAGTTAGAAAAGGATCGAAAAAAATATTCTCTGTCCTTTTGATGCTAATACTGTATGTGTGTTCAGTTCATTGTAAGAACTGTGGGTTCTGTAATACTGGGATACAATTAGACGGATCTGATCTTGAATTCTGTAACCCTGCGCCCGTCTTAACAGTCTTTACTGAGCTACAGAGAAATAGACCAGAGGTAAAAATGCCAGGGCTGCATTCTAGAATTCCCTGGACACCTTCACTCACACTGCCACCTCTGTTCCTGTTTACTTAAGCAGAGATTCGTGGTTGCTGTCACCGCATAAGACAATACGATCCCACTGAGTGCAACTTTCTGTGAAGACTGCTTTGCAGAGAATTGCTTCTGTCATATTCCAGGACTACAAGACTAAACAAAAAATGCCTTATAGCATTGCAGCAGTTTGAAAAACACTATACAGCTGTAGTTGTTGTGAGTTATTTGTTTATGACAGTAGAATTCACTCAGACAGATCTGAACCATATGACAACATACTGTAGGCCTTGTTTTCTAATGCATCCTTAGGAGAGACAACAAAGCCCCAGCTATTACCCAAGTAACATTTTTGTCATAAAGCTCAAGGTATTTTGGTGTTACATGAATGATCTTGAGTTGCTATTTTTAAGACAAACTTTGATTATATCTGCCACATGAGAGTCTGGTTCCACAGTGTCACTTGAAAGAGCTTCCAAAGATTTGTATACAACTCCTGATTTTCAAGTCGCTCCAGAAATACCTAGTTTGTAAAGAAACTTAAATTCATTTCAGTACAGTAGTCTATATCTGAGCTGAGACACACTGAATTTTCCAAAGTCTCCTTCATCTCTCCTCCACATCCTCTTTTTTATGGTTTTTAGCTTCAGTGCCTTTTTTGCTTGCCTTGTGGATTTAAAAACAGATGTATGCAAATCAGACTTGTGTGAAATAATTACATTTTGGAATGTAAAAGTAAGTGCGAAAAGGGGAAAGAAAAGGCTGTTCGTGTGTCCCCTGTGTGTGACCCAGGGTAGATCAAGATAGGAATACTGTGTCATGGCCACAGGGCTTTTGTATAATAAAGCAATACAGGATTTAATAATTTGGAGCTTGAGCTGTTGACTGGTCGATCGTTGATGTGACCTGTCTGGTCAGGGTTTCGGGCGTTTTCTCATGTCAAATAATTTTGGGTGTCTGTTGTAATAGCCGGGGCAATTATTAACCAAAAACAACTGAGAGTCTGTTGTTGGGGGAAAAACGGAAAAGACCTTTCTGCCATTTCACTTAACTGCCAACATATAACACAACTCAGAGAGAGGCAGGGGCCAGCAGTCCAGTTCCCAAATTGGACCCATCTCTTTTCCCTGCTAATGAAAACCAGATCATCGCTCAAACAATCACTGCTCTGTTACTGCCTGTCACTCACACTTTTCTCGAAGTGTCTCTCTCCCTCCCACTCCCTCACTCTCTCTTTTCGTCTTTCGTGAAGGTCTTGCTTCTGAAAAGGGGGCAGAGGGCACTAAGAGAAAAGCAGAACTATATAGTTTATTAGTGACTCGGAGTAAGCAATGAGTCCTGTTCCGACACTCCTCCTTAATGAGAGCTCTGGAAGTGTGGCACAAATTAACTCTTTCGTTTCTTTTACCTGAACTCTATTAATTAGCAATAGAGGACGTTCAATTTTCTGCACTAGAAGTCTATACGTTTAAAAGAAAAGAAATAAAGTTGATTGATTCACATTGGTTTGAAGCCACAGGATCAAAAGAAAACAACAGCTAGAATGTGCCTCAGTCCATGAATGAAAAGCAGGTTTAGGCTAGGGCTGACAAATCTGGTTACAAACTATGTTGTTTAAGGAAGATGGAGGCTCTTAGAGTCATACATAACAACATTAAAAAAGAGCTTAATCTGCACTTAATTTTCTCACAACCATCCCTCACTCTGGTACCCAATAGTCCAATGCATTTCCAAGATGTAATCTGTGATCTTTCACAAAGAGCTGCTGTATTCTTTTTTTATAATGCTAATGGCCTCATTAGGCCAAACTTAGCAAACATCATCATTTTTTGTCAGAAGAATTGTGTTTTATATGCAGAGACCTGTGTCAGTGTTCTGCTTGCAGTAGGCTGAATCATTTCCTACTTTTTCTATTTTCTTTTTCAAACCCACTGGAATTTTGCTTATCCAAGCCAAAACCCCTAGACTCTAGGAGGAGTAAGGGGATCTGTGAATGGTGTGAAAAGTATTAACTGCCAGTAATAATTGGACTCAAGCCTAGAGGAACCCAAATATAATCTTACAGCAGGAACACTTGTAATACATTCATTCTGGAAACTGCCCAACGCTGAAAGCAAGACATAGTTGTTGGAATGGTTGTGCTCCCAAACTGTTTGTATCATCAAAATACAGCAATATTGCCTTGTCTGTTTGGCCAAGGAAAATAGCATGCTGTTTTTCCTGGCTTATTCTTTAAATCTTCCTTTTGCTCTTTTGCTTTTTTCCCCTTTTTCTGCACAAAGTTTCAGTATCTGGCATGCCAGTGTTTAGGTGTGTTTCGGCATGTACTGTGACAGTGGGCTGCCTTCACTCAGGGCTCTCAGCAAGCCTAAACTGGTGTGAGCTCTTCATACAGTGATAAAATTGGTTTTGGTAAGTGTCTGTTTTGCTTTAGAGATAGCTGTTGAACTTCTGAAACTGAAGAAGAATTCCTAAATGTATAAATGTTTGACCTATGTATCAGTAATGTTTTTTTTTTTGTTCAGGGTAATGGGTAATTACTGGGGCAGCTGTGAGGAGTAATGGTTATGTCTGTAGACTTGTAACTTGATGGCTGTGGGTTCAAATCCCAGATGAGGCACTGATGTTATACCCTTGGGCAAGCTACCTCACAGATTCCTTCCCTGGATCATACATTGTGTCAGTGGATACTGTCTGGGTTGTCATTGTAAAGGAGAACATAGGATCAATTGATTTATCTGGTTCAAATTAGGTTTATGAATAATTTTGAAGTGAAATATACATTCTTTTGTGATTAATTTCATGTGTATAAAATGTGTGTGAACATATATAAATCTATGAACATAGAGATTACATAACAGATATACAATAGATGCTGTCTAGCCTTAAATGTGCATATGTACCCATTTATACAAAGTTATTTTGTATTTATATTTCACACCTTAAATCTTCATGTGGTTTAGTGTTTCTTTTCCAGGAATATTAAAAATTTGTTTGCTGTGCTGTATTTTAGAAAGCCAGTCAACAGCAAGCGTGTTGCCCTTTTTGTTATTAAACACATATTTAATTATTCCTACACTTTGCATAATCATGGCCTTAATGTTAATAAAAGATGAGTAAGCATAAGTACACCTATAATATCCAAGCTTCAGTGTTTTTCTCCCTGAATCCAGAAAAAGAAACTGCAGCCATAGCAGGTGCCAGTTTTGATTTTCAATAAATTTTCAAAGGAAGTCAGCGGTACGCCAGCGCATTCCAGTGGCACTAAGATGTTTGCCGTTTCATCCAACTGCCTTATGGCCCATGCCACAAAAATGCCAACTGGTGCATATTGAAAATAGAATTTGGCCATTGTATTTTTAGAATTTTCTGTTTTTAAGACCTCATAGTCATTCCATGAGTATCAAAAGTTTATATTTATTTTGGGAGACATCTTTCTTTTAACTAGGAGCAGGTATGGCTTTTCAATGGTTGTCATCACTGCAGGGGTTGCATGCACAGCCAGTGCTCCTTGTGAAAACACTTGGCGCTTTATACCACAGTGGCGAGCGCCTCCTCCTGACATGCGTAGGAACTGTAGGGAAACATAATAAAAACATTCTGGAACCCCGGTGTCCTGTACAGGCAGGAAAACAGGCTGTGTGCTTTTAATTTGAGATGCATACTGATAATGTTTGCCGAACAGACAAATGCAGCTCACACATCTGTAAAACTCTTCTTTATTAGTTTGCTTCAGGCCTGCTTTTCTGTTGAATCAAGCTGTTCTCTGCAGCAGTTGATCATAATGTCTCTGTGAATGTATGCCATGTGTTTGTGTGGCCAGGGTTGAAGTATTTAACGAACAGCTCCTTGTCAGCAGATGAACAAAGGTCAGACAGGGTTGTTTTGACTCAGTTTTGAATGTGATCTGAGTTGTGTGTACAAGCAATCACATGCTCTTGAAAGAAAGTCATTGTAGATGTTAATGTAAGGAGCTATGCCTTACTGTATTTCTGGACAAAAATCGGTACAGAAGGAAAAAAGAAAAAAAAAGACCCACACAGCTAGTGGATTTAATTAAAACAAATACGGTGATTTCACCGGACAAGCATATGGAAAAGTGAAGCAGCCCAACTACCTGCATGGATGTGTGCTTAGTAGTATTTTTTCTTAGACTCAGGTGTAGGAATAAGTGAGAGGCCATTTGAAATCTGGGACCAAGTATTTTCCAGGATATGATTGGAGTTGTCTATCTGTTAAATTTGGAATCCTAACTCTAGATGCAGATTAAATAGAAAAGATTTTTTTTCTCAAAGAAAACATTAGGAAGTGTAGGGGACGAAGACAGCCTTACAGTGTGGTGTTCCTCTGTACTTTGTAAGACAGTTTTAAATGTAAATCTGTAACAAAGTATGTGATGGAAGGGGACAAGAAAAAGCCATAGAAAACAAGCTTGATTGGTATGACCTTGGCATGTACAGCATTTTGATCTATTTTTTTAAAAATCACCAAAATAAAATTTGATATTCCAGTGGAAGCCATTAGATGTTCTCTTTATACCAAACAGACCTTCCAGGATTATGTGTGTTTGGATGTTTGAACTCCTCAGAGACCTGTCATTCCCTGAAATGGAGCACTGTTTTTTTAGAGTTCATTATCGCAGACATGCACGAGACAATGTGAGCTATTCCCACTAAACTTGATTAAGAGCGCACACTCCAGTGTTAAATGTCTCTACGTTGTTTCTTGTTAGGGGAGTTCACTGATTGCTCATTTAATTGTTTGAGTGAGTGGCTGGAAACTGCTGCTGCTTGGCTTTCATTCCCATCTGTGGAGAGCTATGAAATGCCTAGGCGGCTACACTACCCTGGGCCCTTAACTTAATATAAGCAGCTATTCACTGTGTAACTTAATATATGTTTTATATGAATCTAAAAGGGCTTGTAAATGCTTTAAAATTTGGGTTGTGTTTAGTTAGGAATCCCATTTGGTTACATACATACCTTGTACTGTATTTATACACAAGAACAGAGTTTATCACCTCAAAGCACCAGTGCTTTGATTTTCTTGAAAAGTTCGTCTTCTGTCATCATTGGCTTGTCCTGAAAAGTGCTATCTGAATTTAGTTTTTTGCATCGGCTGTGCTGAAACATTGTCACCACTGTTCATTGCCTAGAAGAGACAGAGTAAAATGGCTCTTAAAATTTATAAAGCTTTCCCATCATTAATGTGAACTTAGAACTTAGCACATTAGAATTTCCTCATTTGTTTTAACTTATGAAATACCAGACTATGGGCTTTTCAATGACAACTTAAAAAAATGCATAACAATACCAGCTAAATGTCCTGCTTTTATAGAGGTTTATCTCCACTATTATACTGTATACATTATATAGTGCCCATGGTCCCGTCTACAAACAACCTTTGACAGAGCCCAGAATTGTAAAAGAAAGAATTGAAAGGATGAAAGGTAAAATGAAGAGTGAGTAGAGAAAGAAAACATAAAAGAAGACCAGGCCGGAGAGAAGGAGGGAACACAAGGGCAGAAGTGATGGGATGAGAGGAAATGGGTAGGGGCAATTGCGCGGGAGATGCTGTAGGGAAATGACACCGAGAAAACTGTGTGGATTTAAATGACATCTCAGGGGACAGTATCAAGCTTCACGCTTCCTTTTATCCCCCAGAACAGCGAACAAGACCTGGCTTTTAGCTGGTGGAGAGTTATGGAAAACTGAGCCTAGACCACACAGATAAAGGCCTTACTCTGTTCTTCTGGGTTTTTTTTCTCTTAAGAAATTTAGAGCAGATTCATCCGTCTCTGAATCAGTGTCTTGCCTTTCTCATTGGTATAGAGAGATTTTTTTTACAAATAAAGATGATAAATGAGGCTTGACTTCATTTTGATCCAGTGTTATCATTTTTAAAAATCATGCTCAACATTTACATGGAGTTACAGATAATTACAGTAGATCTCGTTCACTTCCTGCCGTTGGTAAACTGCGACCACTCTTTTTAATTTTTGATCATTTATGACAGGGTCATTAGGTTTATTACTCTGCTCAGATTTATTTCAATTACTTCTTTGTTATTGTTGTTATCCTTGTCCTAAAATAACACACATTTATTGTTTCTCATAGACGTTAAGCTTAAGCTTAATGTACAGTGCTATGTACTAGGCCTTAAAAGGAACTGGCAGGTTAGGGGCAGGAGGTTGTCTTCCTACTGAACGTTTTAGGAGGGGAAGAGCTATACCTGGGTTGTTTGTGCTTTTTTTTTACAAAATGTTGTTCAATTCTAGCATCTACTGTAGCACAATTTCTTGTGTTTTCTCACACCAACCCAGAGCATTGCTCTTCTATCCCTCAGCGGAGCTGTGAAGCAGACAGCACACTGTTCGCTCTCCCTTAAGGATGAGGCTGAGGTTAGCCAAACCAAAACTGCGTGCGTTAAACATGCAAGCGGTTAACACTTAATACAAAACAATGCAAACAGAGTTTGCACGAGCATCCGAGAGACAGAGAGAGAACAGAGCACTGGCATTCTGCTCTGACCAATTTGAGTTAGAATTATCAAATTTGCTCATTGCAGCTAACCCTAATTTAAATCCCCACAATAAAGCCCAGTTTGAGAAGCAGATGAAAGGCTGCCACCCACCAAGACTCCAGGCCTCATCCCAGGAGTAACACTGGGGGATTCTGGGCAGAATCTGGGTAATTGGTCTTTCAAACAGGGGCTGATTATGGAAAATTATACCCCCAGCATTTTTTCCTTTTATTTGTTTAAAATAAATAATTTCACTTACATATTATGTGGCTTGTTTTCGTGATTTGCTATTGCTTGTGATACAGTATATGGTTCATATCCAATTTGAGGGGAATTCTGACTAACTTGAGCTGAAGCTGAAGTACAACAAGACGTTTCATGTTGCAGGTAATGCAGAGTATACTGTGTGCTCCTGACAGAAGGGCAATTTTCCAGCATTTTCTCTTGCCCTTGGTAAAACTGTTAAACGAAACAGCATGCTGTAACAATAAACAGCTCATCATGTAGAGACAGAATCTTGAAAATGTAAAATAGTAATATAAAGGGAATTGTGGCTGTAGTGATTAAAAAAGAAAACATCTTTACTTCCTTTGATTGATTCGATTGACTCCATTTTAGAGCTAAAAAGATTCATGCAGTTTTGCCTTATATATGAGAAGTAATTGTAGCTTTAGAGTTCCTGTATATTCAATTGCATTCAACTACATTTCCCAAGCATAAAAAGTCATCATCATTTCATGCATTTTTGGTTGTATAGAAATAGCAAGGTAATAATTAATAATGGTTACATTTGCTTGCATTTTAATAGTGATTTTCATCCCAAAACACTTTACATAGTGGAGAAGATCCACTGTATCCACCACTGTAGTGAAGATCCCACCTGAGCAACTCGGTTGTAATTCTGCCCCAGCAGCTCCACCACACAGCAGATCAGGTATAGAATCGAGAAACGACTTCACCAATTGATTTGTGAAAGCCCAGTTTAGAACTTAGCCAAGACACCAGGATAAACACCCTTAAACCTCTGTCACACTACAGGACTCGACGCGACTTCTAGTCAGAGAGCACAGCAAATTTAACGACTGCACTTGCTGAATCTCGCTGCCTTTTCTGTCCTAGAGGGCGTCAAATTATACGACTAGGAATCGCAGGGGGTGACTAATTACACGATTCCCTCACGACTTTTCATCACGGTTCCAAATCTCGTATTGCGCCGCAAACGTACCACGAGGTCGCCTCATTCTGGCAGCCAATCGACGTGGAGCACACTGGAATAAGAGGAGGAGCACCGCAGGAAAGTAAACAAACGACAAAAACGGAACATCGAACAGATATCTGTGCTGGCTCCAAAGTTCGACGAGCCTCTCCTCCATTTGCCCCGTCCAAAACACTCGCTTTCCTTCTTTCCTTGCAGCTGCATTGTGTGCATTGTACTTCCGGGTGAGCGCTCGTTGGCTGTGGCTGCCGCAGACACAAGAGCCCACCCCTACGATTTGCGACTATAATCAAACTGGTTTGATTTTCTCGTAGCAAGTCGCAGAGAGTTGTAGGGGCCGTTAAGAGCACTATGACTGAGTTGCTGGGGGTGTCACACTACACAACTGACAGTAACAGGCACGCTGCCACTCTCTACAATTCGCTACAACTGAAAATCCTAGGAAAAGTCGTGTAATGTGATGCAGGCCACACTTATAAAAAATGCCATAGGATCTCTACTACTGGCTAAGTAGTCAGGACCTAAGTTTAACATCTCCTTTGAAGAATGGCACCTCCTACAGAAACATGTCCGGTCATTACACTGTGGCTTTGTTTTGCTACAGTAGTCTGCTTTTCCTATGAGGTCTCCTGTCCTAGTACTAGACCTAGCCTAGCTTAAATTCTGAGATCTGACAGGCTGGCAAATCTGCTGTCATGATAATATCCTCATGAGAAAATTTGCATTAAGGTAAAGGATTTTCACTTAACTCTTGTCAAGAAGTAGAATTTCTCCTGTTTGTCATTTCTGTTTGATTTGGCTGGTGGCCTGTATGAAGTTCCCTGGCTAATTGCTTTCTGGCCCACTGGTCAAAGATGCCTTATCTCACACCAGGGTCAGTCAGCTGACTGCTGGACTGACCTCTGCAACTGACCCATTAGATTCTGACAACTGCTATCTTCATTTCTCATCCCAATCACATGGTAAGACAAAGAACTAGGGCCTTCTTGGTTCAGGAATTTTTGTGGGTGACTTGGTTATGTTGTCTGCAGTACCAAAAATGACAAATCAATATTCCACTTTGTCTAAGGTCTTCCTTTTATTATTGTAATATTGCGGAAATACAAGCTGTGATTTGTGCAATATGCAATACATACTGTATGTTGCTAGGAATCAAATGAGTAAAATGTGTCCTCCTCTTGTCTGTAACCCTTCCTGGTGTTATTTTGATTATACTTTGTTATTCCAGTAGAGTACAGTGTGCCTTTTCTGTTTGCCCCTATGCTTTCCTGCCATTTGAATTACGCGCTTAATTTGTGTGCATTTTGAGCAGGAACAACGTAAGGCTACTTGCTTGTATGACAGTCAGCAGCTCTAAAATGAACCTGTAGTTTGCTACAGAAAACTGATGTGTGAGAAAATGAAGCAGATCTCTTGAGGGAAGAGATACCAAACGAAAGCCCATTAACATACAGAAACAGTCTAAACAGTAAAAGACTAATGAATTTGTTAATATCACCTGTGAATGTTAATGCAGACTATAAAAGGAAGCACAGAAGCCTAACCTACGGTACCATTGTGTCATCTTGAAGACGTATGTGTAGGAAAATAAGGCAGGCAAACTACGTCACGTAAAGTACATAAAGCGTGCACGATCTTTAAAGCAGACATGATGTGAAAAGTCATTAAGTCTCTTTTTGTTTTGATTAAAAAGGAAAACGTAAAAAATGGTGGCCCGAGTGAGATGGAGTACCTCTGACAGGTCTGGTGGTTGCTGAAAGCTGGCTGGCCCCGCCAAGAAAACGCAGATGTCCACTTAGAGCTGAGCCGCGACAAGGCGGAAATGGGGCCAGAAATAAATGGCCTGTTGATTTACTCGAGTTACATCATTTTCTTCTCCTCAAGAGCCTATAAATCTTGCGCTTCTTGTAAAAACAGAGTTTAGAAAACAAATCAGCTGCTTCTGAGAGACAGGCCTGGGGTGGAGGGGAGGGGGGAGATAGGGGCTGGGGCAGCCCCCTTCGTGCTCTCAGCCCTGGCAGCAGGGCGACACGCAGTCACAGCTCCCTGGTGCTTATCTCTTCCTCGCCACTCCTGTCCTCCCACTGTCAGTCCCGCTCTGTTCTTATTTGTTCGGCAGACACCCTTATCCAGACCAGCCTGAATCTGTAGAAAAAATCAGAGCATAAAAATCATTACAATCTAAACACAAGACAGGTAAACACAGTAACAATGCAATGGTGCATATTAAAAATTTAAAACATGCAACGTAGCAAACAGTAGTAATACAACTGAAATAAGTCAAATTCACTTCACTGTCTTACAGACCCTGGGCCTGAATTGACATAGGCTTGTTTTACTGGAGTTATTATTTTTTTGTTCATTTTTAATGAATTACATACTTTAAATCCACTCCACCTATCTAGTGAGACCATCCATCCATTTTCTGAACACTTCGTCCAATTTAGGGTCAAGGGGGAGCTGTTATTTTGCAGTACTGTGCGCTATCGTATCAGAATCTAAGATCAAAGTTAGTTTTCATCAGCTCAGCAAATCTGCATGTTCTTTAAAGCTAGAGATTCACAGAGATCCGCCACCCATGAAATCATACAGATTATTTCTTTTCCACCCTTTTAAGTCCAGTGACAATAATTACAAAAGGCCTGACAGCTTTTTTTCCCCCAAAACTGCAGCTTGTTAAAGAACGAACATTGTAATGTGCAAAATGGCTTAAGAGCGAGACACTGTGTCAGTGTGTAGACTGCAAAGGAGCAAGCAGATGTGAATCCAAGCTGAAAAGTAAGGAGAAAGAAAAAAATGGAGCTTCTTCCCGAGTGCAAAACAAACATGTAGGGATTGAAAAGTAATACGTGTCAACATTCAGTATCCTCTGTACTTCACTCTAAAGAGGATTCAACAGAAAAGTCTTGTATATATCATTTTGTATGCCCTGGAAAATATTTATGACACATTATCACACTTTTAATGTCTGTTTGCAGAACTAAACATTCTAGTTTACTGTGTCATTCCAGAATGCATTAAAAATGATTGGTCCATCCCCACACTTCACAACACTGCGGTTAAATGAAGCTGTACTGTGTGTTACTTGCAAAGACAGATGTGGAAACAGATGCTAATCTGATCCCAATTCTTTTTCTGCTTCTCTTCAAATAGTCAGACATTTGCTTCCTGTATGCGAGAGAGTGCTTTCTAGTTGATTTTAATTTGCTTTAAAAATTAAAACACCAAAGCTGCACTCCACAGGAAGAATCAAGACCGGGGGAGTTGAGTTGTTTTTTAGTACCTGTGAATAACACGTCTAAGACGACCAGTGCAGCTGAAAAATATTCGTTAAAAGTGAAACCTCACAGCGTGTGGTACAACACACCTGTGTCTCCCCACTCCCCCACCCCTCAGAAATACTGCTCTTTTGTGACCACCTTGATACACACCAGACTGGAGCTGCCAATAGATCCTTCATAAGATATTTGAATGGAGGGGGAACATATATATTTTTTTAAATGCATCGTTTATATTTTGGCCCTGTGTCCAAAAAAATGAAAATACCCTCAAGGTTTCAAAAGAGCAGTGAAATGTAGGAGGTGGAATTTAAACCCACAATCTGTGCGAGTCTGCAGTAAAAGAGGTTTTCTGGGCTCGTTATGTGATCAGCAAAATCTAATGACCGCGTGTGTATGTGGAATATAAAATGATGCCAAAGTGACGAGAGTTTTTTAATGAGAAATGAGCAGAATCTTGTTAACTTTACAAGCAGTCTGTCCTTGGTTTCTGAGATACTGTATCAGGTTTAAGCAGCTATGACCTAATATTTTTATTGAAAGAACTAGCCCCATTTCAAACTGCGTTATGAATTGGCTTCGGTTTTCTCAGTGATTGATTTTAATCACAGTGACGCCAATGTGGTGTCTCACCTCCCCAGTGCTTTGACCCTTCATACCCAAAGATTGTGAGTTCACTTCCAAATTCTGCCAGTTGGGCTGGGATCTGAGCTCCTGATCACAGCTCTTGCGTCAGATTTCTCACTCCCTCTGTATCATTCTCCAGCACAAGGTGCTGCACTGTAATGCCACTCAGTTACTCCTGAAATTGTTCTCAATGGGTAGCTTGGAAGAACAGCTTTCCAGGCTGCCATTAAGTTAGACAGACCTTTAACATGAAGAAGAGGTGTAAATGAAAAAGATAATAGTTATTTAAATATGTTTTGTCTTCATTTGAGGTTGTCCTGAATACTGAATAAATTAAAGTGTGTCTGCCACTGTGCTCAGTTTTGCCCCATGAGTAGAAAGCCAAAAGTGACTTCCATATTGCAGTCTTATACGGAATACTGTAGTTCAACAATGGTCTTCTGCTATCTTCTGTAACATTTCAAACAGTTGCCTAACGGATGGACTTTGGTTTTTGAGATTTTCTTATATGTAAGAGCTAGAAAAAGTAAATTAATATGTTAAATTTCCTTTCTTCCTCTGTGATTTTGTATCTGACCCTTTGAGATACACAGTTTCAAGAGCCCCAGCTTTAGAGATCTGATCTCTTACAGATTTGTTGGCAAAGGGCAGAATTGCAAGCTGACGCACACTTCTCTTTGAATTGATTTCAGCATTTAGCTGTTTGCTATAAAAAGATCATGGGAGGGAACAGTGAATGTTAATCATGATATCCTATTTACGAATTTCGGACAGGCGTTTTTTTTTTTTTAGAACCTACCACCTTTTGCCATGATTGTTCATGAAATGAGGCTAGGCTCAGCTCAGAAAGTAGGCTTCCTGACTTATCCAGCTACAGGAAACCTTCTAACAAGGGCCCACTGATAATCCTCACGGTTTAGACTGTCTTGTGTATTTAAGGACAGAGTAAATCTGTCATTTTTTTCCCCCTCTTGCAGCTGGAAAAAATTAATCTGTCTCTCCTGACTGAGATGGTAACCCTTCCATAAGCCCCCATTGATTTTCAGCGCAATTTACCAAATATATATTGAACAGAACAAGAATGCTTTATTAAACTGGAAGGCTGATGTTGCCAGCAGAAACTACAGTTCAGAGTGAAACAAAACGCTCGTGTGGGGACCTGAGCCTGTCGCTCTGAATTCCAAACTAGCCTTCATGGGGCTGAAGCCATACACTAAGAGGCCTCTCAGTCTGCATTTTTCAAAGAGTTGCTTGTCACTGAGGTTTGTGTTATGCATTTACCCAGTGTGACTATATTACTTGCCTGAAAAGGACATTTTGCCGTGCAAAAACAATGGATATTTTCTTGTTTACCTACAAAAGAATGTTCCTAAACTAATGTTTTGACTCATCTTAAGGCACCAGTGTAGAGTAGAGGTCACTGTTAAGTTGCGGACCCAAATCCTGGACATTGCCACTGCTGTTGTACCCTTGAGAAAACATACTGTACAGTAAGTCTCTCAGATTGCTCCTGTATGATTCCCAGTTGTGTGAATGGGCACAAATTGAAGTCACTTTTGATAAAGGCACCACCCACATTTTAAGATGCCTGGTTAACTATGATTGAAGAAGCAAAATGGAAAATAAGACAACACTTTTATGAGTTTGTAAGCCCGCTGTGTAAAGATACATTTAACAGGGTATTATTCTTAGTTCAGACTTAAGAGATTTTTTAGCATTTATAAAGTCAAACAATGGAACACACATAATTTCTCCATCCAGATCCCTGATGATTTAGCGCAACCTTTAGAAATGGCCAAGAGGTCCCCTCTTTGTGATATACGGCAAATCCAAACATTGAAAGCAATCAGCATAAAGAACACAACATAATCTTAATTGCACTTCTTTAGGGTTTTATTAGTTTCATAAAAAATGTTTTCTGATTTCCCTTATTATTCAGCACTGATATTACTGTCTGCTCCCACGATCTCATTTTCTAATCCTGGCTTCCTCAGCTCTGCACACATTGACAAGGGTTCGGCTATAAAAGGAGCATCAGTTCTTCTTCTGTGCCTCAGATAGGTGTCCATGATGCTTTCGAGGCAATGCTGTAAGTTCTGCACAATGGATTTCCAGACCCTTCAAAAGATTAACCTTGTGAGCACCTGAACAATGGAGGAAATGCTTTTCCGAGGAATTAGGAATGCAGAGAACCTTGAAATCTTGCTTAATTAGGCTCCTGTCTCTTAGCTGTCTGGATATAATAGAGTGAGACTTCTACACGGAAAAAAAGGATGTGGGGAAGCACATGACGAAGACAAACATAGAATAAAAATAGAGAAAAAAGCATACAGAGGCAGATGGCTGCAGACCGGAAAAGTTTCAGGAAAGGCGGGGGCATCTTGTCAATAATAATGACAAACTTTCTGAGAGAGGCCCTTCAATAGCAGACCTCCCCTGGGAGAGACAAAGCTTAGCAATACCTTAAGAAAATGCTTTGGCTTCCTGTCCAAGGCCAAGGGAGATTATACTGCAGCCTACCATCTTGAGAAATGCATCCCAATATGTTCTTCCACAGGAGGCTTTTGGCGGGTCTGCTGGGGCTGTAGGCCTCTGCAGCTGCCTGCCAAGAACTATTGAATCCTAAAGTTGTAGTTTTGACATTGTTTGAGCCCCTAGCCCTGGAGATAGACACTGTTTTTCATTCTGTTTGACGGTTATCTCCTATACAGAATTACCGGCCTAATATATCTCCTTTCATCAGTCAGGGATAGGTCCAACAGAAAGAGAAGACGGGGGGGGGGGGGGGGGGGGGGAGTTGGGGGTTCTGTTTTGTCTCAGGGATAAAAAGGTGGGCTTCTGGCAGCATCCAAGGCCACACTCAAACTCCGAGGGGCACAATGTCCCTTCTGTCTCCGAGAGAAAAGAACTCCTGACAGGAATCAGCTTTCAATTAGCTCTCACCCCCCCCCCCTCCCATCACCATTCCTCTTTCTCCCTTCCCCCACTGCCCCACCAGAGACCCAGCCTTTGGCCTGCAGTTTAGACAACCTGCTACAGCTGAAGATTGAAAGGTAGATAATATGAAGTCTAGTTATGACCAAATGCATCATATTTATAGGCAACAACATACAGAGCTGCAGGTATTGTAGATACCTAAGTCAGATTCCCCTTAATTAGGGGCTAAACATCTTTAGGAAAATTATTTCACAATGTTCTTAGTCACAATCACTCTTACAGGCAATAAACCCTAGCCCAGTGTGCTGTTGTTCTATGCTTTCCCTTATTAATGAGTAGTTTCTTCATGTTGATTTTTTTCTTTTTTCAGTTAGTGTTTTAACAGGCCAGACTAGGGGTGTCTGAGATCAGATCACAACACAGAAGGCTTTCCTTTTGTCCTGGAGTGCAGTCTGTTGTATGTATTGTTCATCGCACCAAAGTTTGGATAACATGCTTTGAAACAGTGGGCTGATATAACTGGGAAGTGTCTACCCAGCTGGGCAGCAGACGGAAGAATGCCTTGGCTTCTCAGAACTTCCAATAAATGTTAATATGAACTGGATGGAAACTAAGAATTTAACTCTATGGTGTGTATTTTCTGCTTGTTTATATATTTAAAGACATTCAAGATGCCCTGTAAGGTGTGTTTTCTAAAGAAGTGAAAGCAGGTACTCAAAGAAGCAGGTCTCTATTCAGGTGCAGTGAAGAAGCCTTCACCCATCTTTCCATGTGGCATTCAGAGAGATGTGCCCAGACTTCAGCAACAGCCGCCTCTGTCTGAGAATCTAAAAATAATCCCCAGTAGATTGGCCAGGCGTATTTTCTTTAAGTATAGATCATTGTTCAGGAATGTGCAATTTGAAAATAGACGTGATGTAGTTCATCTGCGCTTTGGAGCCAAGGCAAAATAAGGGAATAGATATCTACAAGCAGAAGTTTGCTGTTCTGTTTTTCAGATGGTTTCTTTGCACTTACATGTACAGTATGTTTCCAAAAAAAGAAACATGTTATGTAATAGCTGTTAGTGTTGTCATTCCGCTTGTGGATTGAAATCAAAAAAGGACGTAGTTACATCATCAGTAACGAATTCAGTCCCAAAACTTAGTTACCTGTAGCTATGCACAGAAGAGATTTATGAGAAAATAAACACTAAAATTGTCTCATAAACCTCTTCTGTGTTTAATACTAAAATTGCTAGTAGTAGAAATAGTAGTAATTATAAAAACTTTTAAATTAAAGATTAATACCACTATTCTTTGGTCATTCATTCATTAATAGGAAGTTCAATCACTGATTCTGTACTATGTGGAGATGGAAAGGAATGTGGTTTCATAACAACAACCATTGTCTCTCACGCTGTAGTTGGAGCAGCAGGTGTTGTCTACAGGGACCGTGTGAGCTATCTGAATAGAATCAGGATATGAATATGGGATATGTGCATGCAGGAGCACCTGCAAACCCACGACAAAAGAGATGCTTAGAGCACAGGAAACGGAATCCTGGACACATTCCATCTGACATCCTCAAGATGAAGAGTCAGGCTTCCCTCGGCATTCAGCACGAAAGAGAACAATTCCCTCTGTTGCTGGTGTACTGTCTGGGGATCCCATCCCCCATATTCATCTGTGTCACTCATGTCTCTCCATTTTCGTTAACCAGCTTCAGATATATTCATTAATACAGAATATAGTGAAAAGGACACAAAACACAGGAAGCCATCCCTCCAGTGGTTACTGCGTGTCCCTGTGCTTCTGTTTTGCTGTTTTGAGAAACTCACCCAGTTTGATGGACCCTGATAGCTTCCATCACACTGTTTTGAAGGTGGTTCCATGCCTCCACAGCTTGTTGTATAAAATCAAAGAATTTACTGTATATTTTTCTTTGAAACAGTAATCTGAAACATTTCAGAAAAAACACCACACGTTTTCATCCTTAACTGATGACACCATGTTTACATCTCTACACATCCATGTGAAGGACTGTGCATGCTTGTGTTTAACCACACAGACACGGTGTCTGTATGTGGGGACCTGAGATGAATACATGTGAACTGTACTGCGTGTGACTTTTCATCTCCAGAGAACTAAATTATGTCACAACTAAAACCTATAGCTTAAACCCACCTTTATCCCATCTGATGTTTATCTTGAAGCCGGTGTTGCGTTTTCTGAAGTGTTACTATATATATACAGTACAGTGCACGTATTGTACTGTAACTATGTGTGATTACCTTAAAAAAAGCTAATTCTAAATCTCTAAGAACTACAAACAGTATACTACTGTTCAAGAAAGGGATATGAACAAACACAGCAAGAATTTTGCTTCCAACACTGTAGTGCCTTGTTTGCTGGGACATAGATGTACATATTTGTAGGTGCTTGCTTTTAATTTGGGGGTTGAGGGAGAGAGACCCATTTTGCCCTATGATGTGGTGGAGAGAACACTTACTGTGCAGGAGTGGAGACAGCACGGTCCCTTTAACAACCGAGAGCGCATGTTTCCCCATGGCAGTCCTAGCTTGATTCCTATCAGGGAGGTGATGATGTAGGGGCTCTGCAGACAGAAGCAGATTGAATTCTCAGCCAAGGAGGTCGAGTGATACCTCTCAGTATGTTCTGACCACCCACCCAGCTCTCCTGATCCCCCGCTCGGGCTCGGATACCCTACGGGCTGTTGTGGAGACCCAGCTCCTTTCTCCTGGCGTGCTCTCACCCAGTGTCCATCCTGTGACCACTGACAGGACCCAGAGGACAGGATGCCAAGAAACACAAACATCAGAGGCCAGGAACCAAACTTGTACTTTGAGCTTCATCCTTCAATTAGAAATATGACTTAAAGTATTGTTTGTAGCAACGGTGAATACAGGATCTACAAAGTAGGTCATGCCACAAAAAAGCATATTGTTTGTTCCAATATTCTGTAACATGAATTCATCTTGTAACCGCACTGTAAAATGACAGGAGAATGAATGACTGACATGCAAAACCGGTATAATCTGTAAAAGTTTTCACCAAAGCTGTCTAGTTAGACAAAAGAATTTGACTTTCAACACCCCCACACACACATCTAGTGGAAACTACACAATTTGAAAAATAGTGATCATTTTTCAGAAATCCTTTAAACATTAAAATATAGTACAGTGCATTGTGTGTACAGTACCCATACTCATAATGCTAATGTACTGTGAGGCTAACAGGCCTACCACCTCTCCCTATGGGTGTAAGAGGTGCAGTGGCTGGTTTGATCAGTGATCCTGCCCCACATCAGTGGCTGTGTGGTGTGCCTCACCATAGGTCTCTTCCCCTGGTTGTAACCTCTCTCCTCAGAGCTGCTGGGGGGCATCAGGGCTCCACTCTTCCAACAGAAGAGGACCTGCAGTCTGTGGCTGCCACTGTGACTTGGGGTCAAGAGGTCACAGAGATAAGGGCATACGGGTTTTGTGAGGAGAAGCTTGACTTTCAGCTCACAGGAAGAGGGGATGAATAACGCAGAGAATGGAAGGAGAAGGGACAGTGAAACTCCAAACCCACTGCACATCTGATAAGACTGCTTGCATTAAACTAAGTGCAAAAGAGAAGGGTAGTGGGGAAAATGTCAATAACTGCGGGGGGGGGGGAAAGGACAGCAATGAATAGGTGATCTTTAAATGGAGGGAATGATTATTGGTATTCATTAGGATGAAGAAAATGAAAGGTGAGAAAATTTTGCAATGCTTTTGATAGGTTGACCTTTTTTCAGTTCAATAAAGTTTAAGAAAAATAAATCCCTTTGATTACAGATACGCAGAAAAATGCAGAGTTGTTTCCCCAAAATATTTGAAAGCACTGGCATTCAAGAAAAGAATGAAAACCACATGCAAGCTGTCATGTTTAATGATTATCTAAGGTGATGTAGGTGTTTCTATTACTTTATTGACATCTTCTGTACTTTCTCACTATTGACCAGCATAGAGTAGAGTAGGAGATTCAACTGCATCGGCAGAGAGGCAAATTTATTTTTGTCTGATGCACATTAATTAAGCACTTTCTAGCCTTTTGGATTTTACTTGTTTCTGTATGTGTATTTGTTTGTTGTTTCTTGTGGAAAATAGCCCTGTTGCTTTCTAAATGAAGCACATGTACCCTATTAAATATTATCCCCCTGTGTCTAAGGTTACAACTCAGAGACATTTTGATGGCAGCAATATTTACAGACACTGACTGGGGAGGAGGGAAAGTGGAATTATTTTACAGATTCCATAGTAAAACGGTCAGCTTGAAAATAGGAGATTCACCACAGGAGACAATTGCCAACCGCTGAGCTCTGATTACGATTCTCCTCTGTACATGTAAGTTGAGAGGGACAGGAAACACTCCAGGGAGCATAAAATTAAAGCTGGAAAACCAGGGGTATCTAGAAGAGTCTCATAAAGACCTGTCTTCACATTTGTTTGTCATCTGTATAACAAAGTTTTGGTTGCTGCTGTTCTTTTTATGGAGAAGATTCACAGCAGTGGAATGATTCCAAAAGCGGGTCTTTTCGACTCAGACCGATCTGCAGTTTTACCCTTGTCACAATTCTCAGTATAGAGAACCTTAAGTACAAGTGCACACTTTTCTTTCCCTGTTCTGATCGCAAGAGATTTTCCAACGACAGATTTGACTTCCGTTATTTTTTGAAAACGTTAAACCACTGAAATCAGAAAAAGAAATTCCGAACTGTTCTGCATCAGCACGCAGACAGGGATACATACGCTCGGCTGTGTTACATTTGGCACACTTTGACAGCAAGATAATGAACAATAAAGAGCCTTCTTATCAAGACAGACAGACAGATAGACAGACAGGGCAGAGCGAGATAGAAAGGGGCTAAAATTATAGTTGGATCGAAAGATAAATTGATAGTTTTACAGACTGATGTAATGATGAATGGATAGACACAGGTGTTAAGACACTGGAGAGAAAAAATAGGAAGGTGTCAAAGTAAAAGGAAATTAAATGACTGTGCTGTATTCACACAAGCTGGGCTGGCAGGGACTTAATTTCTCTCATCACTGAGTTGCCACAGGATGCCGGGGAAGGCCTGCTTTTTTCACGCACACCTAAATGGTTTCCTTTTATCATTTTATTGTTATAATGTCAAGAGAAAAAAAATTAAATTCTTCTACGGAACAGGGAAGGGGGGGGGGATCTAAGTGGCTCGCTGTTTGAAGGCGGTGGAATGAAAAGAGCTAGTTTCATGCCACACACCGTGCCCGAGACAGCCTATTCAGCAAGTGGGAAAGCTATCTGATTAGGAGGCTGCAGAGTCTCTGTGTGACGTAGACAGACTCCATTCAAACGCTGCACTAATGCAGAGCTGAGAGGAGGCACTGAGGGCAGCAGGTCAGGTCCTATCTGTACTCAGCAGGTATCGGTTTCAGGACAGATCGGGGACAAGCTGGAGTGAATTTCAATCACCCAACACTAGCTATTGTACGCAAATGCTGGTAAAGCTGGCAATAACTTCCATGCTATAGTTGGATCTGCCCTGGGTACTCAGTGCAAGACAGACCCGCCGCTATCAGGGGGTTTAAGCAATGCTTAAATCAAAGGGTTTAGACACAGGAGATCAAAACAACGAGACAAAAAAAGTCATTCTTTCCCTTCCTCCTTCTTTTTTTGCTTAATCCAGTCTGTGGCACGCAAGCACACTGTTGTTTGTGGGGTCTCCATGGGCTTTACTTGTGACTCTGCTTTCATGCTCAGAGTAGTGATCCTTCTAGGGTGACTTAACACCTTGTGACTACTGAGGAGCAGCTCTTTTCTGCCACTGCCTGCACTAAGCTTCCCCTGACTAACACAAGCACATATTCTCCAACTCATTCCTGGGGCCCGATTATTTTACAAGTTTCTTTCTCTTTAAAGTGAAGAATAAAAACAGGCATGAGTGCTGGAAGAAGGAGATAACTTCAAATCTGATATGCTGCACGCTCCTTCATTCAGCTTTTTAAAGTTACATTTTAATTTTACCCAAACTTCTCTTTTCTTCCTTCTGCCTGCAATTTAACTTTAACTACCTGATTTCCTCTCTCTCTCCAGGTACCAAATTGTAAGAGAACTGCCCTGTCAGAATTTGTTCCATAGACTTCTGATAATATACTGGCCTGATTACAGTTTGTTTGAGTCTTAAAATTAAAAGAAAATATTCCATACTTCAACTGGCAAATATGAAACTAAATAATTTTCTGTATGAAAACTTCTGTTTCCATCATTTTATTAACCTTTCTATTTGCTAGATTCGTTTAGGAGCAGGTGAGATCTATTGGTTACATCTCTAGACTTTGTATTGGAGGGCCATGGGTTCAAGTTACTGACAGGACCACTGCTGTAGTACCCTTGAGAAAGGCTTGAGCAAGCTCCGACTGTCCTAGTAATGCTTCAAAAGGAGAATTTGTTCTGACTTTATTTACCAGATCACATCAAGGCACAGTGAAAATCAAGGTGTGTCCCAACCCTTTTCTTGTTCATTAATAAATTGTGAACAAAGAGTTAAAGACTGAGATGTTTCATTTATTTTGTTCAAATTGTTTGCCGCATAGTGTCAAATATTCTGCCTGCAGTCCTTTATGGGGTGTTTTTGGTGGGGGGGGGAGGTAGCAGAAACAAAATTTCAATAAAGTCCCAACCTCTTGGCCTTCTGAGAATTTTCATGGATCAGTGAATCCATCAGCATCTTTCACGTCCCTCAGAACAAAATCTGAGCAATTATTTTCGACATCTAACATCAATAATCTAATTTCATTTTTTTCCCCTTTCTTCCAACATGGTACGCGAGGCAGCGCACGCCATTCTCTTATCTTTGTCTTGAGGAAATAAAAGACAGGCCACTCAATAAACCAATTTTTTGCACCATCGATCCTGCCATTGAGTTTTCCTTTTTTCTTCCTTTATGGAAATTCTGTCGACGGTGGCACAGTGTTAAATTATTAACTAAATGTTACGAGATGCTGGGGAGATGCGTGCGTTTTGTAAAGATCAGCGGGGAAACATGGCTTGATCTCTTCTCATGAAATGAATAGCCAGAGGAGTACAAGCTCCTGAAATAGACACTAATGGAACAGGATCATCTACAGCAACTGAAAGCTGGGTCTGCTTCTGGAGCAGTGATGCAGGCTGTGGCTTACATTTAAAAAGGAAAAAGTCTTGAAAACGCTGAGAAATGGCCTACGTTACAAGCATGTAACAATGTACTTTTCAACCCATAAACACATTTTAAACTTTATTATTGCTAATAATAAAACCATCATGATCATCATCAATAATGGATCTAGCTTGAATGCATGATTTTTATGGTGTCCTCCTGGTATCGCGTATGAACCATTATATAACACTGAGGGTTTAATAGCTATGTAACACATTGCAGTCAAAATATGACAGACAATATGTTTCTTGCAATGCTAAGCTAAATGGGTGAATCTGATCCACTGACAGAATGTGTCTCCACTGTCAGATTGTGAGAGGCAGTTGAAATGTAATAGCTGGGATGGATGGTGCCTACTGTATTGTTTGCTAACAATGGTTAACAATGGTTGTCTACAATAATTCACCCTCTTGTTATGCGTTTTTAATTAGTGTAGCAGAGTTATGGGCCCCAAGCGGGCAGTGTTCACTGTAGAACCATACCCCCACTGCACACTATTAATCAAAATGGCTTGTTAAATTTTAATTTACATATATGCACGTTAGCCGAAATTAGCATGCTGATTAATTGTGCGTGCTGGGAAATAATAATTTGCTGCATTAAGACAGCCCTCCCTTGTTTACTCTAAATACCCCCTCCGGTCTCGTTTTGTCAGAGAGGTCACATTTCAACGGCACCAGGTGAAGAAAGCGTCTCTCTCTTTATAACATAATTTTCATCTTGCAAATGCTGAGGTCATTTTTTAGAAATGATTACCTATGGCAAAGAGTATCATGGCAAATCAGGCACCACAACATCAGAAAGCTTATCCAGAGCTAGGCCACACTCTGATCATACTTAGTATATACTGTACTGTTTTTTCTCTCAATATGTTTATGAGAATATTGTCTTGAAACTTTTATATATTGCCTGCAGATCCTTTCAGGACAATCCAGGCACTACCCTGTAATTGAGAGTACTGTGAATATGAAAGTAATGTTACTTTTGTGTTCAAATTAATACCACACAAGTAACTCCAGAGCAATTTGTAAGCTTCAGAGCTTAGGTATTACTGCATTATCTCTTCCTACAGTATATGGTTTTCTCCTAAATTTCCTAAAACTTGATTTTTATTTTTTTTTAAATGTGCAACCAAAAATAGTCTAGAAAATGGAGAATTGTTCAGTCCCATTGTATTCACGTCCCTAAACAAGACCTGAATTTCAGAGCAAAAACTGGGTCTTTTTTGTTTCCTTCTGGCATCAGTGAGAGGAAAACTAACGTCGGTTCATCATTTTATTCAGGAAGATGAGTATGAGACCTCATGTCTCAGGCACAGCACAGCACACATTGCAGGTGTGATCCCACCTTACACTGCACATTCAGCTTCACTGAAGCCATCAGACTGAGGTCTGGACTGCCTTTGTGGGATGCACCCCAGAGAAACATCAGGGCCCTGACTTGTCATCTTAAAGACACGCTGGGAAAATGCTGAAGCTTTTCCAATGCAGACTTCAATTAGAAAGTACACAGGGCAGGGTTATTTAACAAACCAGAAATTTATGGAGGCACTTGTAAAGAGCAATCAATAAACAATGATAAATAATGAAGCTTAAGTGGTGAGCAGCTTCATTTTTCCATTTAAGACACAGTGCCGTTCTTGCGTGTCATTACTGCATTGATTGAGGAGACTGGAGCGCTGCAATGGGCCGGGTTTGGTAGATGTGTGTCTCTGCTGCTTTATTTATCCCTTGCGCGGAGCCTAGGCAGAGGTTTTCATTGCATAACTTCATCCAGAGAGAAGAGCACAAATCAGCATTAACCCTTCATCCAGTAACCTCAGGTACTTGAAGGACGAAAGACCACAAAGGAAATCACTTCTGGAGTCATTTTGAGATACATGAACATAAAATCATCCAAAAAAAAACAACTCCTCATAGTTAAAGGGCAGTTTAGAGAACAACATGACATTTTCAGAAAAGATCTTCTACAGCATTCCAAACTAGCTTATTCCCAGCTGATACCACTAAGAGAAAGGGATTCTAAAATGCGCACACAATGCATTTGTGTGACATTTTCAATATACATATACAGTATACTGATCTGTCATCCATTTATCAATCCATCCTTCTGTCTGTCTATCACTCTGTCTGTCTATGTATGTATCAATAGAATGGATACTGAATATCCAGGAGATGCAGTCTGTTTGTACATGTGCAGTGTCCAGATCTTGCCTGCTCAACGACCCATCTCATTCTGTTAGCATGTGGCCCTGTGCTCTGGCTCCAGGTTGTCCCCTTGAGATGCCTGTCCCAGCGGAGTTCAGCTCACTCAGGGCCCTGGGGGTGAGGGGATCGGCCCCGTGTTTCCATGGAAGTGTCAGCAGGCCAGTGCCCTGACATATGACGAGTGATAACAGCTGAGAAAGGTGCTGATGTGGTCACATTAGTTAATGAGGTCGAGGCCCTGGGTTGTGGCCCTGGTGATAACCTGTAAATTCTAATACCACGCAGCTAGCAGCAGGGGATTCTCAGGCAGGTCCAGATCCACACGGCAGAGCTGTCAATCATCTGGTACGTCTGCAAACACAGACTGAAAAAAAAATGCCACGGCTTGGACTGCTCTTATCTGTCTTTTCTCGCACTTATTCCCCATCTGCTTTCATCAGGGCCCATTAGCTTGTGCGCCTTTGTCTCTGCCTTTAACATTCCCTCATGTGTTTTACATCGCCCTGAAAAAATCGGCTCTCACTGTTTAAATATAAGGGACTAAAAAAGTTTGCTTACTGAAAACAATATAAGTGCTCAGTCAGCAATTTGTATTCAGGGTACAATAGCGCTGTGTGCTGCGATAGTCTGATGCCAGGAAAATTATCAATTAGGGAAACATTTTCTGCCAGGTATGTTTAGTGAAAAAAGCTATCTGGAGCACATTTAAACCATTTTCCCTTAAATTTTAATTCTAGATAGGGGGAAAACGATGCCAAAGTAGTTTAAACTCTTTAGCGTCACATGCAATGTTTTTTTTATCCCTTATTCAGTTACTTTATGTTTAAGGCTGCTGACAGCAACAGTCATGCGAAACACGTATCTTTTGTTTGTCAGTGTAATTTTCAATCTTCTTCTCTATAGCATCTGTGTATCTTAAAGGAGTGCAAGCAAAGACAAAATATTAAATATTCATAAAATATTATGAAAAATGTTAATATTGACTGGTTATATAAAGCTGTGTACAAACGAGAAAGGAAAGGAGAGAATCCCAAGTAGGTCTGTTGTAATGCACTGGCTCGAAATTTATTTTTTTCTGTTCAAAAAATGACTTTACTGCTTCAGGAATACTTTATTTGGTAGTGTGTTAAAATACTTACTTTTAAATTATTTTCTCAATTTTGAAAGCTATCTTGTACATTACAATATTATTATTGTTGGACTAATGCAGGAGAATTTTAGGAACAGTAATATTCAAGAAATTCTGCTGTGCCACAGTGCCTCTAGTGGCCGGTAATATTACCAACACTTTCTATGTTCCTCCGTCTGATTAGTGGTTCACTGTTTGTCATTTAGGCACGTTACTAAACTGTAGGGTAAAACTGGTCAGAACCTTTACAGTTCTCTGGCTGTGAGTTGCAAATATTCTATACTGCCATTATAAATCAGACTTATTCTATTATTTACAACCTATTGTTGGCCTGCTGTGGTTGACCAATGCAACACCATGGTTTAGATAAAATATTGAGCTAAATCTGTTGGTTACTGCAATCCAGAATTTTCACTTATAACCATTGTCATAGGTTATTTTCTGCAAGAAGCCTGAAAGCTTTAAACATACTTGTAGAAGTGTAGTCACATGTCATGGTCACAGATTAAATGGGTTAGATCCCCAGAACCAAAAAGGTGATAAAAGGTATACGATTTGACAGAAGAATGTCTCTCAACTTTAGGATTTTAGTCAAGTAGATTAAAAGATAGATTAAAAAACATTCCAAGTTTAATCTATTCAATCCATATCCATATGGTCCCTTTCCCTTTAATTCTGTGGAATGTCTTATGTTAAAAAGCAGTAAAAGAAAAACTGCAGTGTCTAATTTTAAGGGTTGAGTTTCTCCAAAAACTTTTTCAGGAGCTGCTAGTTCCAACACCCCCAGTTCCAGCTGCTCGGTGATGGATTGCAGTGTGTCCAAACTGTTCCTGGGCTGAGAGTGCTCCTGTGCTCTATCTCTGATCAGGAGGGAAGAGAGCGTTCACACATCCTCTCATTGCTTGCTGTCACATTAACCCATCAGCAGCTCACTCCCTGTGTTTTGACAGGACCTTTCTTTCCTCTGTACTTTCACATGCCCCTGTCTCAATGTGAGCTTCTGCCTTGTGATTCCCTGATACGTCTTACCATGCTTTCATACAGTTGAGCGTTTCATCTTGGATACTTGGTCTAATTGATGTCTTCTGGCTGACTGCAGCCAGTTGTTTTTTTGTTGAAGGCCATGGCTATAAAAAATCAGTATGTAGCTTTACCTCACATGCTAATACGTGAACTACTGGGAAATACTACTAACTGTCTGTATTTTGCAAGGATCCATGAGCTATAAACAGCACAGAATGGCTCTATTTTATTACTGTAACACATTTCTAAGTACACCCGTGTAATTTCACTTGAAAGATCTTATTTTCTAATCAAATGAATGAAAAGGAAGAGCTGAGATTGTTTGTCATGGACATGGATTACATTTGTAGCTAACTGGAAGAGTTGCGATGAACATTGCTGAGCAGTCTGTAGGGTTACCTGCTCCTCCTGGGAAGTATGGCTGAGACTCTGAAAGTCCTGCCTATGTTTCTAAACTGCTCCCAGTATTTTACATTTTCATGCTTTCTTGCCATTAATCATCTTTGTATTTTTCCTTTATCTTAACAGCTCTCTTCTTAACATGATCCTCTTGTTCTAAACAGGGTTGTGGCAGAGGGCTATGCTGGGGTGTAATAATGCCCCTCTTTATTAGAGTAAATTATAGTGTTTTATTTTGCTTGTGCCTGTACAAAATCTGTAATATTACTGAATTGAAGTTGTTTTCCTGCTCTTCCATTTGGGCCCCATTTCTTATAATCCGGAACACTTCACAATAATTGCTGGCTTGAAGGTAGAAATGAAAGGAATTGCACACTAACAGTGTTTTTTTTAAAGTACTCTATAAGGGCCATTCTATGATATTACAGTGTCTTAAAAACAGGTCATCCGCTGGGATACAGGGGTGATGGATGTAGATGGCTACACCTTGCCACCCATCCACCTCTCCTGTCCCACTCCTACACAGAATCTCCATTTTTTCACTCTCTCACCATTTTCTCTCTCTGTATTTTCTTTGCTTTATTTCCTCCCCTTTCCTCACTCCTTCCTTTTTTGCTCAGACCAAGTGATTATGCCAGGAGCTCTCCCGCTGTTCCTAATAGCCCAGAAGGCTAGAAAAATGTGATGCGAACCTCACATCGCACGCCTGTGACTGAATGGTTTCACTGCAATCACCCGAATGCACACTATTAACTATTACTGTCAAACAGGGGTCCAAACCTTTATACATTAACTCCAGTATAAAGATAAATTAATACATATTGCGGTGTCTTGACTGGCATGCTCATGATATTGTGTTAAACACGGAACAAATGAATATAGCCCTGGCCTCTAATATTAGATGTGCGGTTTAATTAAAAGCCTGTCCAATATATCTGCTTCTCAGTACTGGCCATCCATTATCTCAGTGTCAAGGGCCAAGAGTCATTGTTAGGGTTAAGGTTAAGACTTGGGCTGGGGTTAAGAGTAGTGCAGCTCATAAACATATTTTGGGATCAAACTGGAAATGATTTGCTCAGCTTTAAATTATGGCAGCCATAACAGCAGTCAGCTTCTGATGTATTGTCCAACAACATGGAGTGTGGGAGAGAAAAATGCACGAGACTCAGATTGGCGCTAAAATTGGCACTTACTGCGAATCAGCCCAAAGGTATTGGAGCTCCATGGGTTTATTGTTACTGCTTGAATCTCATCCAGATGCTGTGAAATAAATGTGTTTAAACAATGGGCTACAAAACAGTAAAATAACTGTTTCCCTCCTGCATACAGTACATCCGCACTATATATAGAATATATTCACTTCACTGTTTGTATGCGTTAAGAAGCACAGATGCTTAAGGCGGCTTTGCTGCAAAATATCCACCAACTGAACATTAAGATGTTTTTTTTTTAAATGCCTTTTAGGAAAAGTAGAGGAACAACAATTTTCAACAGCTCTGACAACTACTGTTTCTGACACAGGACAAGGATGCCTAGTTTTTACATGCAGATTAAGAATGCAGAGCATAACGTGCATTTTTTTTTAATTTCTGAATATTAAACAGAAAGATTGCCTTTGTCAGGCCCATCTCTCGTGGCTACATGGAGGCTATCCTGGAAACACAGAGCACAAAGCAGAGCTGACAGTTAACATCATCGGCCGATCACTGGACCACAGAGAAAGGAGCAGTTTAGAGTAGCCTCTGAAACCGAGCTAGCATGTGTCTGGGTGGTAGAGAAAAAAATCCAGACAGAATGTGGGGAGACTATACAGACTCCACACAGAAGGCACCATGCCCTGGAATGAAACCAAAGTCATAAGATTTGTGTGGCAGCAGCACTAACTGCTGTATCATCGTGCTGCCACCTTTGTAAATCTTTATTTAATATCAGGCAGCGGTGTTTATTACAATATTTATTAACATCAGTCACTAAACAGCGCATGTGTTAGTGCTAAGCCACTTGTGAGTACACTTTTTGAGAAAGTGTTACCACACAGTGGAAGCCATTAGCAAGTCGGTCTCATCTGTTTCTAATCATGTAGAGTTCAGGTTTATCTGCCCTGAAGACCCGGGACACTTAGGCTTTTCTCTTTTTCCCAGTAATAATCCCTCATGTTTTGGAAGGTCAGAGCTTGCAAAACATATGGCAGGCGTTTTGAATTTGAAAGCAATATTGAAAGCTGCAGAGTGCTGTGCATTGGAAACCAATAAATGAATTTGCATTTTACCGCACCAGGATTTAATAGAGCAATGAGATCTTGAGTAACAGGGATATTGGAACCATCTGCAGTGAATCTTCACTTGCAGTTTCAAATGGGTTCTAGTTATTCCTCTCCAGCCATCACCCCCCCCCCCCCCACCACCACCTGTTTCCAACCATTATTCTCTTCATATCCCAGCCTATATTTTCAGGTACTCTCTTCTGCTTGTCCAAAACTAAATGAAATCATGTTATTTCATTTGAACATCTTTTTCCGATCGTGCTTCGAGAAGGATCAGGCATAGGTTAACACATCATGTTCCTCCTCTACACTACGTAGTGACAGTATGACAATAAAAAAGCAATCAAAGTACTCAATTTTTTTACTCTCTACTGCAAATTCAGGAAAGCAGGGATGCTGGAACCTATCCTAGCAAGCAACAGACACAAGGCAGGGTACATCCTGAACATGACACCAGTCCATCACAGGGCAGCAAACAAAATGTTAATGTAATAACAGTATAGAATTTGAATCAGGGGATATAATATTATAATTGCTCAATGCACTAATATTACCTCATCTAGAAAGACATCACTTCTCAACAATCAGTCTAGTTAAGAGAAATCGGGTACAGTCTTTGGCTTAAAGGAATGTCCAGCAATAGCAGGCTTAAAGAAAACGTTCTAGTCTTAAACAGAGAGGACTATATAGAGACCTGATTCAAAGACTTCTTCAGGATAAACAATTATACTCTTACCAGAGGACAGAAGTGAAAATTGTGTCGAATCTCCTTTGAAACCGAGAACAAGGGATAATTTCTACACAGAGCATCGTGGGAGTATAGAACAAGCTACTCAGCACTTCTGAAGAAGCTGATACCCTGGCATCTACAGTATCAAGAAATGCTGGGTAAAATACTCAGGTCATTTAGCTACTACAAACCAAACGAGCTAGATCGTCCAAATGACTTTCTCTTGTTCGTAACCTTTCCTATGTTCTTATGAATGAAGGCTTGTTTCTCTTTAAAAAAAAAACAGGAGAAATCGTATTTTTGGAGAGCAACTATATACAGCCATCAGCACTTTGGCATTGCTGCCCTATCAGTGCCAACAAGTGCTAATGAATCCAGCAGTTTCTCAACAGAAGAAAGCATGGGTGCGTTGGAAATGAGTACACAGATTATGCTGACAGTATTTTTGGCCTGAATACTTCTGAGGCCAGCTGTGACGGGGCAATGAAGTACAGATTGTAAGAATGTGGGTCATAGTTTTCAAGGCACAGACCATTGTATTTATTTGGTATCTGATTATATGAATTTATTTTACTTTTGCTCTTTAAAGTCAAAGCAAATCGTACATTCATACCCATTTACACAGCTGTGAAGTTTAGTGGACTGTTATGAGTGAGGTAACTTAGTCAGTGCTCCACCCAGGATATGAATCTGTAGCCTGCAGGTTAGGACTCCAGAGCCCTGACCACTCCCTGCTTTCATACAAGGAGATGGTGACTGCAAGATATGTACTATTATACTTATTCACCCTATAAAATAATGAACTCTCCAGGACTGATTCATTTAACAGATTTCAGTGGTGACTCTTTCATATTATAGCTGCAGCTGAGTTGAAATTGCAGTGGAATACCAGAAACAAACAAGGATTGTGTCTGTTTTAAATTGAATTCATAATTCCTGAAAGAAATGCAAGGACCGGTATTTAACAGATATTTGTGTAATGTCTGGGTGGAGACCATCAAAACCTTTGTTGCTGTTATTTGAGTAACTATTTCCAAATGTGACACATTTCCTGAGCAAATGCTCACTGCATTTTAAATACAAATTAAAAGTGAAAAATTGGGTTCACTTAGACATAATTGCATTTTGATTACTCGCATTGAGTTGTTACTGTCCAGGAATGCTATAGAATGCACTTTTGTATCAAATGAAGGAGGTTCTGTCTGTTTTTAGTTTGGTAATAATTACAAACAAAAGGCAAGGATCTTGATAAATTATCTCACAAGCCTCTCCATCTGTTTATTGGGACTTTTGTTTAAAAATAGTTCCTTTTCACATTAGTGAGGGTTGAACTCCTGCCATTGTAATTCCCAAATTCTCTAATCACAACAAAGTGAAGCCCTTCCTATCAAGACAAGCACGTTTCTGTTCGCGGGAAAAACCTTGTTTGCCCATGTCCTGTTGCTTTTATGCTTATTGACTCCCTCCCCTCTTTATCTGTTTAATTCATAAAATTTTATTTATAATCTGAAAAGAAAAAGGGCAAAAAAAATTCATGTTAAGTTTGAAACCAATGTGGATCATCCAGAATTGCTCTGAACACAGCAGGCAATCAAAGGGTTAATCCAAAGCTGTTTGAAGGATAAATACACACTTCCTAGTACTGGTTTTATTTGCTGTTAGGCCTGGCAAGGATGTGCTTCTTGGAGTGATTTAAAGCACTTGATTCCTGTCCAAAGAGATTTTAATTTACATCTTAATTCAGCATTTAAGGCCCTTAGTTTACACTAGAGATAGATTTCTTTTACACTTAATGTGTACCATCAAATAAATCTATAGCCTTTCTGCTGTTTTTCAGCTTTTGAAGAATTCTGTTTGGTATTTCAATAAATAAACTCTTGAAGTTGTATTACAAGAAGGTGTTTCAGATTGTCTTGATCTAATTTATGGTTTCCTGCTGAGAAAGTGGTACCTAAAATGACTGTACAGGCCCTCCAGCCTCAGCTAACACAGTGCAGCTGAAGAGGATGACACATGAACGTAGAAATGGATTATTCCCTCCATCAGAATTCAGATAGGATATCGCAATGAAAGGCAAAATGCTTGCTTTCATAGTAACAATGGATGTTTTTTTAAAGCTCTATCCAAATAAATGTATTTTCTATCTCCATTACTGCCTTACTTTAACAGGCTTTTCTGCGCTTCAGATATTGCTATGTTTCTAATAGAAAGGCTTTGGCTTGTGTTGCTCAGTCACGTCATGCTGCTGTGAAACCTGAGAACCGCCCACTGCATGGGAATTCTAGCTCCTGTTATTCTCCTCCACTGCGTTCTGGTCAGTGAACATGGGAACAAATCCTAAAAAAGATCTCCCTTCTCTTGATCACTGAGGGATCTCAGTAGTCTGTGGCTCTCCATTCTGGTGTGGCAGCACCCCTGTGTCTGCCAGTTTGTGTTCTGTCTAGGCCCTTAATCACCAGTGCTAATTGCTATCTGGACCCAATCGTCTTCCTAATTCAGATGTTTTTCTGCACTCCGTCCTTATTTTCAAGAATGCCCTATTGTAATTAAACTGCATGTTTTCCAACAACTTCTGCACACAGACATGTAGAAATGTATGCAGACTTTCCACAAAGTGCTAATTAAGAATTTACCCCTTTATTTCTGATTTTTAGTAGGTGGTTAATTGATGATAAACAGGTACAGGTAGGAATGACAGTGTATCAGACAACTCCCACACCCTTCTGCTTTATCCCAATGCATTATATTTCAACTATCACATCTGAAGGAGGGCTGTACTGAAGCTCACTAATTAGCAGTTCATACAAGCATACGCAATTCTAAAAAATAGCTTTTTAAGTAAAGCAAGTTTAAATATAGGCCTCAAATAGAAAATTGAAACATATTAGCCTGTGGTTAAAAACCAACAGACACAGGAATAGTCCTGAATGAGGATAGAGATCAGCAAAAGAGCCAGAGATCAGTCTCTATATTAGTTGCTCTTTCCTTCAGGTCCAGGTATCTTAAGGGTGCCATCATAAGGAACTCCAGCTGCTCCATATTTCCTCTTCAAAATTGTTTTGTCAAAGTTGCTCCTGGGCATCTAATTGGGCAGATACAGTAAGCAAGGATGAATCTAGATACAAGTTAGATATTTGTACAACTGATAGGGTCCAGGTGCTGTGTACAAAGAATGCAGGGTCTTTCACTAGTGAAAATGTGTCCATTTTTGTTTCATTTTTGACATCTGTGGTTTACCAGGATAATTGTTTCTTACTGTTTAAATACAATTTGGTTCTGTATTGAGCAGACACATTGTTGATTCAGTGATGAACTGAGTTGTTAGCTGGTAATTAAAATTGCATTTGATTCATTCAACTTGTGGGTTCACATATAGTACAGTACGAGATTTGATCAGGCATGCTTGTCCACCTGCTATTTTACCAATATGTCCTGCAACAGTTTTTCAGATATGTACAAGTATTCAAAAATGAATGCAGATCAGAAAGGAAATAAGTAACAAAATGAAACAAACTGATTTGTACAGCATTACACTTCTGAGTTGCTAAGCAGAAATCATTTCTACTCAACCTGATGCATAAAACATTTTTAACACTTTTTTTTAAACAATGAAGCCCAGTCTTGTTACTCTGGAAACATTTGGCAGTGGTTTAGCACAATTTAACACTTTCTCACAAAGACCTTTTGCATGAGCCTAGGTAATTTGCGCTGCACACATCAAACAGTTTCTTAGTATTACTAAATGTTCCTTTTAAAGCTGGCAATCAAATCATGAAAGAAAAAAAATGTACCAAACCACTGGGTTTGTTTAAAGACATATCATTTATAAAATGTTAATATTTTTAATTGACAGGACAGTGATCAGGTCCTGCTTATGGGAGCATGACACTGAGGAAAGTGTGTTTTAGATTTTTATTGCCTTAAACCACATTTTCAAACAGCTATACCTTTTTAGTTGCTAGAGAAGAGTTACATTTTTAATCTGGGATATCTGTTCTGTCTTTTTACATTTCATACAGAGGCCTGGTATGTTGCAACAGATCACCTTAATTAAACAGGAACTGGCTGGTCCAGCTGTAGTCTAGAATAGGACAATAATGGACAATAAATACTGTACCTGTAGTGTTTACAGTCGCGAAACATAAACTCCTGAGCAGCCTGAATGGTTTGGAGGACATTGTTGATGTGAAGTTCTTGTGTCACTGATAATGAGTTGCTAATGTTATCTTGGAAAACAATATCTCTGTCTATAGTAATGTAGTAAAATGCCTCAAACATTTCTGGTGTTTTGACACCATAAAGGAAAAGCTAATGGCATACTATATGTTGCAGGAGTATGTCAGGCAAGACAACCTACCCCTTACACTGCAATATTTCTTTCCTACAAACTTCAGTACATCAACATAGGCCAGATTAAGTCATTTGCAGCTTTAACTAGTGTTTCATACCTTCAGAGGAAAGTATGCAATCTACAGATTCAGAGTGTTTAGGGGGCTACCTTGAATATACTAAATATATAGGTATACACGGCACCTGCTTTGGTATAATGAGCCAATATATCTCCTCTCTAATTGCCCTAAATACATATCATAAACTGAAGCAATAAACCCTACTTCCAAAGACTGCTAGTAAACCAGAAACATATAGCACAACAGCCCATACCTCAGTCACGTTTACAACTGGCTATAAATCATGCTTGATTGTTTCATTATTGAGGCGCAGTCTGAAAAATAACTTTTTCTAAGGCAGCAGGAGGAATTCCCCCAGCTAAATCTGGTCATACTACAAACATGTGCATGATTCACCCAGAGAAATCCGGTTGCATCTTTGGGGAGGAGAGGTGTCAGTGATGCTTCGTAAGCAATACTGAAATTGCAACAAGTTTCAGTGGAACGTATCTTCTCTAACACTTATCATTTCATGTCAAAGGAAGAGGCAGCAAAGATTAATTCAGCGCACTTATTTTCATCCTTAACAAGACAGAACCCGATGATTCATTCATTTTTATAATATAATTAAATAAAGGAAATAGTGTCAGGTTTATTGAGGGTCTGCATAAATCATGCACTTCCATATTCCAGGGTAAAGTAATTTTGGATATCCTACTCTGAAGCTTGTTGAAATTTGTCCTTGTGCCTTACTGTAAACCCTTGAAATGACATGTTGCAATAGTAATGCTGATTAAAAGTGATTGATAAATACGATGATAGAACCTGCTGAGCCAAACAAGGAAGACTCTCTAGATCTTTGGTCAGTGTTGCCTCTTGCCGCTTTCTCCTATGAAAGTAAAGATGGGGATGAAAGAGTTAAATTAAAAGCATGGCCCCAGCGCCCTCATCTCTCTCTGCCTCCATCCCCATCAAGCTTGTATTTCCATTTAATCCTTCTCATAATAGGCTGCTATTCTGCAGATTGGATCTGTCTGCCTCACTAATGGGGCCCAACAGTGTCAAACATTTCAGCAAAAATGTGCCAGCCGTCTGCAGAAAGCTGAGGAAACTGCTCTGGACAGGAAACTTTATTATTCTTTTTTTTTAGGGCATTTTGTTTTTTTGGCTTTTGAAACCTTTTGTATTTTACAAGAAATACATACTGCATATATAATTTTCCAGCTTAGCTGTCCTTGAATTTATGTGCCTTGTTTTTTCTTCCCTCGTTGTACAACAGTTTTTTTTTCTGTAACCTTAAATCATTTTTTTAAAGAACTGAATGATTCATGCGTTGTCGCATTGTCTGGCATGTCAGTCTTCAGTGATTCCTTAAAAATGTGGGATTCATTGTCAGAAATTGGCTTTTCTCCTTTACACATGCTCTGCATTGTTGTCTTTGACTGCTTGCCTAAATTGTACATAAAGGTTTTGAATATTTTATGATTTTAATGATTCCTTACTTGGTGATTAATAAGTCACTTTATTGTATGCTATTTCTACATTACTTTTGGTTCCTTTTTTAACAAACAGCCTGTTTGTTGTCAGTAGGCACAAACGCTAGCTCAAAAGGAATTCAAAGGCTCCACATTGGTCTTAAGAGGAAGTCTCCAAACAAAAGTGATTTATTGAGCCAATATTTTGCTAATACATTTTTGTGTTTCCCAGTAGTTCTTCATGAGCCTAGGCTCATAGATACTGGAAATAACTTTTTCAATGAATAAAATACAAACAGAAGAAGACAGAACAGGGAGCTGTGTCAGATCTGCAGAGGAACAAGCAGACCTTTATTTATGTACTTAAATGTAGAAATAACACGTAAAATACACAAATGTTTTGACTCTGGAGCCATCTTCGAGTGTGTCACACACAAGAACAAGGCTTGTAATGCTGCAATGTAGCTGTAATAATGTGTTTTACTCTCTTTCTACTTTTCAGCAAGGAATTAGCTGCTGTTTGTTCTCATTCATAACAACTTGATTTCAAATCAGTGCCGCCCACCCTGTTTATAGCATTTTCTCCAACCGATGCAAATTTCTTTCAGTCTGGGTTTAACGATGGGTGCGAGCGTGAGGCTGTCGGGAAAGTGTGCGCTTTCCTATGTGCGCGCTTGCTTGTCCGAGAAGGTTTTCTCTCACTCTCCCTCTGGGTTCTGGGCTATGGGCTAGAGTGCAGTGACAATATGGATAGCAGAGACAGGTTTTACAGCCCCTGCAATTACCCACTCTCCAACTCCACGACAGAATGCGCAACAGGCCAGATGTGGTTTTTATGAGCTCCAGATCTGGCTGCTTTTTAATTATTCAGATCCTGTTCTAAAAAAAGTGTGTGTGTGTGTTGTGGGGGGGGGGGGGGGCTGAAATCATGAATGACTACGAAGGAAAACAGACCACAATTTTAATACATACTCAAAACATCTAGGTGAGATATAGACATTTTCCTCAATAAACTTTTATTACTCCTCAAAGATTTGGTGTTCTTACATATATATTTTTAAAAAAGTATAATTGTACATTAATGTCCATAACAGCACACCTGTGCCCTATTCCTGCTTTTTAATCACTGGGAGAGAGGAAACGGACCATAAATACACATGCTGCCTTACTTAAGAGGGCTTCTTGTAGGTGTCAGTACCTAAATACAGTTATGACAGCCATCATGGAATATATTAATGCTTTCATTCCTCTAAGAAGGCTTCATTACCTAAGTTTCCAAAAATCCAGACGCTGTCCACCTTATTGCAGTAAAACACTTCATAAACAGTTAAAACTCCTGTAGACATCACGGTACAGACTTTTTCAAAACGGTTTTTGTACCATAGTGTTAAACTGTGAAAGGGCAGCTTTGTGGTATTCCAGATCAAATTGCAGGTCATTTTACATTAGTGCTTTAGACTCCACTACACCTGTTGAAAAAGTAAGAGAAAATAAATGCAGTATCAGAGCACATACAGTACATACAACTACATACTGTATTGTGGGTTCAGGGGGTTTAAACAGTAATTCAAAAAAAGCTAAACTTGCAAAGTACATTTAAAAACCTCTTAACACTTCACTGGCACTGAGAGTGTATGTGTGTGTCTTTATGTGTTATTTTTAGTTTCACCTGCATAATGTATACACAGGATCACTTTGGTGTTATTTTGTTTTTTGCATGTGAAATTACAGTTGAAACTTAGTCCTGTTAAAGTGTGAACAGTCTAGGTGCAAACCAACCAAAAAGAAGGTACTCCTGAACTGCTATTAAACTACTATCTTTTTTAGCAAGTTTTGATTTGTATGTTACATCTTAAATAAATACACCATACCAAATAATGGAGTAGGAATATAGTGTTCCCTCTAAGAGCACACATATTTCTGTTGTTCTTAAATATGAGTTAAGCATTTGAATTTAGTGTATTTACTGATACATCCTTTTTCTTTCCTAATAATGAGAAAATGTTCCATTTCTTATTTATTCTTTAATATAATAATTAAAAAAACATAACCTTATTGCATTATAAAGATTTGCATGGTGCTATTATGTATTTGTTATTGGTAAGGTGAATTCTGCATTGAAATAAATCACTGATGCAGTAAATAAGACTGGTAAGGAACAAGTGTTTGCTGAACTAAACGAAAGCAGTGTTATGAGTCAAACGACAGATTTTTGTAGGTTTGGCATATTAGGACAGTTACATAGTCCAAGACTCTACTTCTTCGTTTTCCTTTGAAATTGAAGTAAAAGCAGTAACACTTCAGAAATAACTCTTGCAAGGGGAGGATGGAACAAACCACATTTATCAACTTCCTCAAACCTGCACAAGCTGCTGTCTGAGCTTTACAAGATTATTCTTTGTACATTTATAAAATAATTGAAAAAAGCTTTGTGAGCCTGCCTTCTGTGCTCAAAGAATGATCACACACATCCAGACACATGAAGATGAGCCTTTTAAACTACTTGTCAACTGTGGGGCTCCTTGTGTGGAGTTCTTCCGCAGTGCAGAAGGCCCACATTCAGCCGGTAGCCCTGGGTTTATTGATACTACTGGTAGGGGGTGAGAATTATTGGAGAGGTGGAGCTTCTCCACCTAGGGCCTCTTTCTCCACCTCGTCCTCACTCCAGCAGAGACTGCTGAAGTTAATAAAATATGATTAATGGGGCTTTTTTTTCTTCCACAGTAATCTTTGTAACAGACAAAAGCTGTCAGGCAGAATTGCTTAGAAATCAGCATTATTGGTGACCCCCCCCTCTGTCTCTTGTGCGATAGGCAGGGGCTGGACTGTCTCAGCAGGCCCCCATCCATCAAACTGGAGGCCGGGAGTCAGTATCTGCTCTGTGTCAGACTCCTTATTGGACAGTCTGGAGTGGTCTGCAGGCCGGAAACAGAGCCCCCAGACCAGGGAAGGAGCAGTGGAGAGAGACCCTTAAGAGACAAATAACAAGCTCATGTCCTAATGAGGAGGAGAGCAACAGATCCTTTTCTGCTTTTAATCCCCGCTCATGACTTGTATTGCGCAGTAGCGGGGCTCTCTTTATCCCTGCCCGCTATCAGTAATGTCAGAAAAAAAACTTCCCTGCCCTTTTAGCATTCTGTTTAATTATAAACAAGATAATATGCCTTATTAAATTTCAGTGCATATATTAGCCAGCTTTTTCAATGCTACAACCATGTCTGTCGTTCCATCTCACGCACATTTGGAATTTTGGGCTTTCGTTTTGTTTGCTTTCTGCGCAGGTTAGGCGAGGACTTGAGGGCATCTTGAAGGAGTTAAAAACACGAGAGTTTTGTGTGGAGTAATGACTGCTGTCACTGTAATGCAGTGAGCAGGAAATCCTGTGTCGGAGGTATAGGTTACTTCTGCAGCAGATAAAGAATAATGAATGGCTGCATGTGTGCTTCACTGCTTGTAGCGCAAGCTCCGGCTCGAGGAGGTAGACTTGCGCTCACAACGTGAAGGGGTGGGTGGGTGCTGGGAGATGTGAGTGTTCTGTAGTCTAAAAGCCAGAGAAGTTTATCACGTTACGCGGTATAATCTCAGCCCCTGCTTTGCGTGAAGCAGCCCGGGGTTTTGGGGGACTGTAGTGAGCTTTTCCAAAATGACAATTTGCCGGTGAGAATGAGGAGTTAAATGGGAGTCTACTCCTATCTGCAACACCAGGTGACACACGGCTGATGTACCCTTGAGCACAGGACCTCACCTGAATTGTTCCAGTAAAATACCTGTAGCTGTATAAATGGGTGTAAGTCTCTTTGGATAAACACATCAGTCAAACACATATGCATTAAAACAAAATCCCTATCGTTTTAACATATAGGCAATCTGACTATTTTGATTTTCAATGGATTTTTTTCTCAAAATCATGTCCCTAATACGTAACTCCACAAGTACTGTATGTAGGATTACCAGACATTTCCAAAGATGCAAAGTGCAAATTCCCTGCATTGTGAACGTATTTCCAGCCCTGCAGTATATTTAACCATCTTCCGGACGTAATGGATTTTTTTAAGGTTTTGGCTAGTCCGAGGTTGTGCTGGCTCGTGGTTGAAGGCATCATACCTCACAGTGCACTGAAGGCGCCCTGATGTCTCGGGGATGGAATGGCCTGTCTTGTGAGATTATTTATGTACTGCAAATTACCGTGCAGCGCAGGAGATAAAGACACATTGCAGTTTTAAAGGACAAAAAAAATGTTGCAAAGCATCAGAGGAACTAGCTTGAGATTTTAAGTGGCCTGGGTTTGAGGTGGTTTGCTGGATTTCCACAGCTTTTTAAAAACAGCTTGACCCTTGGTCTCCTATTCCCCCAGCTGAGGCAGAGTTTTCAGGCATGGCTGCCCTCTAGCTGTCAGTGAGCTCTGGTCAGTCCTCTTTGTCTCTTGCTCCACATAGAGCATGGACACTCACTGTCATACAGTACTTCTAAACACAGAAGCACTGGAAGGGCTGTTCTCTTCTGCCTCTTCAATCAAATGGACAGCCCTCAGCACTTACTGTACCTCAGATCTGCCTCCAAAAACCATCAGCTGTGATTAATTCAGGTGTTCTTGGAGTGTGGAAGAAAGTGTAAATATTTACCTGTTTTTCATGCTTCTCCCTCTCTCACTGAGGTGACAAAATGGTTCACTGTGTTAGTGGCTCATATTTAATTAAAGATAACTAATGTACTCTATCGTGCACTGAAAACATGCCCTGTATTTAAGGGCACAATTCAACATCTGCCAGGTGTAATGAGCAAGAATTCATACAAGGCCACTATCACACACTCAGTGTCACCACTGGCCAGATGGCTGTTCAAGCAGGAGAATTTGGCTTGCTGTAGTGAGGGAGCATCCTACAAAAAAAGCAGCAGTAAACATCAGATTATCATCTGATGCTGCTCTTTAAAGAAAACCCAGGAATCTGTTGACAGGCCCTTTTTTTTCACTTCCCCAGGATACTAAAAAACAAACAGCCCCATCGCATTAGCTGCTAGGCAGCTATTGTATTCAGCTTCTCTCTTTATATGTTTGCAAACCCTTCCTGGTTTTGTTCACGAAGCTCTTTACAAGGAAATCTATTGACATCCTACATTTTTAAAGATGCCAAGTTCATGAACCTCATGTGGTTCGCAAACAAAACCCCAAGCCCACACAAAGACATGTTCGAATCCGTCTCTGAGCGGAACAATTTCTCAACGGGTTCGGTAAAAGCAGTGCCGCTGCTGTGGGTGTAATATACCTATGATGCAAAAATAAACCTAGCCAGATGGGTTTTTTTTTCTTATTCTCAGCAGCAGCACTGAATGCTGCTTGCTTCCTGTGTTTACTAAGCCTGTTCTGAAATGGTGAGGTATTAAAGAGGATAGCTAGTGAAATCACTCCCCCTCCCTCCCTTTAATTTTTGAGGTGTAATCTTACGGTTAAGATTCTGTCTGTATGTAACCTCCTGACCCCCTACCTCTCCCTAACCTCTGTGAAATCTGAAGTTAAGTTTCCACAGTGTGGTTTGATTTTTGTAACCACTTCAGTCTTAAGATTATAGTAACCTGGGTGTACTTCAGTGCACAGGCCCCCACACAGCCTGCTTCTTGGGGAAACCACAGGGCACGTTCTTTCACTGCTTTCTTAAATTGTCATTAGAATCTGCAGGTTTAACACGAGGGGAGAATTTGACAGTACAGCTGTGTTTCTTATTTTTGGTATAAGTTTCATTTTCTAAAAGTTATACCAAAACTCACAGGCTCACAGCTCCAAAAGACCCACCCAGCAGGACTATGATGTGTCCTATGAATTTGCTAAATGCATATACAGTATAAACAAGGGCAGCAGGGTGGGGCAGTGGTGAGCATTGCTGGGATCCTGGGGTGCTATCCATGTGGAGTGTGCGTGTTCTCCCTGTGCTTGTGAGGGTTTTTTCCTGGTGCTCCGGATTCCTCCCGCAGTCCAAAGACATACTGGTTGGCTTCTGGGAAAATTGGCACTGGTTTAAGTGAGTGTGCTTGTGTGTGCTCTGCAATGGACTGGGTGAGTCATGCCTTGCACCCATTGCATGACAGGCCCCAGGCAATCTGGACCCTGTACTGGATAAAGCAGTTAGAAAATTGATGGATGAATGCATACCTGTATATAAATTACTCAGCTCCTTGAAACGCAGACAAGTTATTTACATCAGTCATCAGGACCTTCATGTCCCCAGTTGTTATACTAAAAGCTAAGAGATAGCTGGAGCACAGCAGTGAGTTGCAGTATTCACTGAATTAATAGTCTTAAGGAATAACGTTGATTAATTCTTATGATGAAACAGCTTGAAAGAACTTCAGAATGGTCTAACATATTTTTCACAATTTTATTTTAATAAATTGCACTCATCATTTTGGGAAAACAATGTGTAGAGGAAACAAAAAAACATTTGGGTCCTTCCAGTGTGGGAAAAGGAAAATCTGTGTTTTGGGGTGTTGGGTGGCAGACACTGTTTCATTTACAACTGGTTTTCTCCCATTTATTAGTATTTTTTTCTCATCATTTTGGCTCAAATGAGAGGGCTGTCTGGCAGATCCTGGAACACATCATTGAACGTTAAGTGCACACTATTGAAACAGCATCTGTGAGTAGAGGTTGTAACCTCCTGTCCACGGAAATATGAGTATATTATTCAAAGGTTTTTGATGACCATGGCCTCCTGGCTCGACAGGTTATTTGACCTGCTTTTAGTCAAGTAACAGCCTCCCCCCCAAAAAGTATTCAATGAGGACTAATAAATGCATATTAAGGTAAACACAAGATGGTCGCACTCTGAGCATGCCATTGCCCCTGTGTGAGTGAATAGAAAAAGCTAAGCAGTGTTCTCAGGAATGAAAGAAGGTCACGACTCTCCTGACAGGTCTTAAAGAGCAGCCGCCTCACACTGCCTGCACAGACTTCTTCGGACTGGAAGACGGGGTCTCTGTTTATGTTTGCTCCGGTCTTGATCGTTGCCAGTGCTGTTGGTGTGAAACAGACTGACCGCTCAGATATCTCTCACTCTCCTTGTGTGCTACAGGCAGACTTCATAATGCCATCAGTGTGTATCCTCTTTAAAAAGGAGCATTTCAGTTTTATTGAATTATTATCATTGTTTCTTTTGGTTTTGAATATATTAAAGTGTGAAGAGAAGTAGTTATTTCTTGCATTCATTGAAATCTGAACCTTAAAAATAAAAAGCAGAAAACAATAACTAAATTATTTTTACAGACTACAGCAGAGGAGTGCCCCCATTTCTATCAGTCTTTTATGCTTGTGTATGAACTGAGATTTTAATAACCTGCTTAATAAACCATATTCTGCATAATAAACCAAATTTGCTGACTGACTGAGCCAGAACGTGAGATTGCAGTCTGTGGTGACTGAGCTTTATTGTCACTCTGTTCCTGGAACATTCTGCTCCTTGTTACGCCAGGGACAGAGCAGACATCCTATTCTTTTTTTATTATTGCACATGAGTGTTCAAAGTGTCTTTTTATGCATAGATGATTATTCTGAATTTGAAAGAATAAATTAATGCAATTATTTATGGTAAGTGGATTTGAAAAGGAGAATAAAATCATGACTTCTTTTCTACCAAGGAAGATCTTAGAAAAGTGAGCTTCAGCTTGGATTCTGCCTTAGAGTTAGCTTAGCATCTCAGCCCCGACATTTTCATACTGATTTCATGTTTGTACTTACTAGACTACTAATAAACCCTGTGCTGAGCTGATCTTTATAAATGTGTCTTTAATGCAGACACACTCCTCAATTAATTCACTACTTACCTCTTGAGAGTGTTTCATCTTGCACTGGAGAGCTAATCAGGCCCTCACATTCCAAACACCTGGTCATTTTAATAGCCTCTTAAAATAAGGGTTACTTCAAAACCCCAGGACACATCTGAAAAGTAGTTTTTTATACCATGTAACAGTGTTTGCTTGTTTGCTTGATACCGAGAGAGCAAGTGACAGCTTTGTGTTGTGTTAAGGAATGGGGCGGGGCTGCTTTCAGAATGGTTCTGATTGCTCCCACGTGCAACTGCTTTTCCAGAAGAGGTGTTTCTCTGACGTAATGAGCGTAAAAATAAATAAACACTGTTTTTTTTCCTGCCTTCTGTTGCACTTCATTAAGCTGCTCTAAATCACTGCTACACCTGGAAGATGAGTGCTTGCAGGTCCAGCATTGACTGCAGCTAATTAGACTGGAAACAGACCTTCAGCTACCTCTTAAGGTGCGGCAGTGATTTTGAGGCAAGTCAGAAGTCATCTGCTTCCAGCTCATACTAAACTGTTTCCCATCTGCTAACTAGAAATATGTGCGCTGTGCAGTCTTCAATAGGTGACAGATGACCAGTAAGCTAACCTGAGATCAAGCAAAGTCTTTTGTAAGCAGGTAATTGTGTTCCATGTTTAATTAGCATTTTGCAGCTCTATGGATACGAGAATAGAAGGGTATATAGTGGTGATTCCTATGGGATAAAAACAATATTTTTGCAATTGTGCTATAAACATGGATACACCCGGAGTAGTTTAAAAAAGGTCGGCACTTAATGAGAACAGTCCCACGGGGAACTTTTAAAAAAATCTTCTTGACAGTTAAATTTCTTTGCAACTTAAAGTTTTCAATATCCTGAAGCTTGCGGGAACAGGAACAAACAGATGTTGTTCATTCTGTTGGCCTTCATCAGTGTCGTTAACCTCAAGCGACATTTGAAACTAAATTCTTGGGTTTTTTTAAAAAAATGAAACATAAAATAACAAATTTCCAATGGAAATTGGGAAGCAGCTGATGCTTGAGTCAAAAAAGATAATTAAATGATGTTTCAGCGAGTGTACATTTTGATGTTATTCAATGAATTAATTGAAGGGCCTGATTCCCTTCTTTTCTTACTATAGTTGATATTGAACTGAGCTACAGAGGAAAAAAAGCAAAACTCCAGGGGTACGTGGATAATTTCTGCTCTACAGTGAATGACCAGTGTCAAGTATTTTGCTTTGAAAGATGAAGGCTCTACTCATGATGCATTGTGTAGGTCTGAAAAACATACATCTTAAATCTGACCTGGAATGCATAATTAAAAAAAATATTAGTTCGGAGAGCGGGGGGGGGTGGTGGTAGTTGTGACTAGTGAGGTTTGGGAAAGAGTGCTAGCTTATTTTAATGTTTTCTTTGGTGCATTTACAACACTATTTTTTTTATGAAAAGCAATATGTAACTGACCTTTTTGTACTTCATATGTGTCATCGCGCTGTATCTGCAGTTCACTCAAAACTCCCCAACAGAACCGTTGGGCATATAGCAACAAAGCTACCATGTGGCCAAAAATCAGCAGCTGCTCGCTGTAGAGGGCGTCAGATCAGAGGGTGTGGGTGCAAGAATCAGAAAGGTGAGAAGCCAAAGCAAGTTTGCAGTAAATGTTGCTCTGCGACTGATTTCCATTCTAGTACATCACTTTTTAAAAATAATTTTCAAAATAAAAGAAATCTGAAAGTACTTACTAAACTCTATCCTCAAACAGGTGTTTTTTTTTCAAGTCAGGTTCAACTGAAAATGTACTTTTGTATAAGTACTGGATATTTTAGAGGTCTTTTTCGAGAAATGCAGTTTCATATCATAGAACCCCTTTATAATCCACTAAAAATGTATTAAGATGAGTCATTTTTATTTTTTATTATTTTGTAATACAATTACAATATTTCATTAACTCTAGCCTATTTATATAAATGTTGTTTAAGTAATTAAGTTGAAAATTTACATATTGTTTTATGCTGAGGGATTGCTGTATATTCTACTGTATGTGCAAAATAGATTGAAAATAATAGCAAGAAAAGCATGAAAGGAATCATCCTAAACCGAAAATGTTGCTGAAACAACAAAAACATTTTTTTGTAATTCTAAAGCATGTATTAGGAATGTGTTTAACTGTAATGCTAGATTTGTTCTCACAATTCAAAAATTGTTCTAAAATTGTTATAAGTATCATAAGTGTTTTAAGTATCATCAATATAAATACACTGAGATTTGAAGTGTCTGAAATTAAAGTTGTAGCATAAAGTAATTTTAGGGAAGAGTATTTTGAGTACTGACGTAAAAAAGATTATTATTGGTTGTTACACATCACTGCACTTTGCAAAAAGCTGTATTTTCAGAAGATTTCATAATTATCTAAATGCAATCCAGCTTGAGAAGACTTCAAAATCTTATTCTAGAATTAAGTATGAACAAATGTGGACAATAACTTGTGTAGATCGTTTTAATTCATTTGCTACAGTTTAAAAAAAAATAACCTGTCAAATTACACCATTTTCTTGAGAAAGATTGAGTCAAAAACGATGTCAAAGATTACAGCTCTTACGAGGGAAGATGGTTAAAAAAAATCTCAGTGTCTCTTGGAGAAGTCAACTGATATTCTGTCAGCTATGAGAGTTGGGTTCTGTTTTTTTTAATCATTCCCTCCTTTTATAAAAAAATAATCCCCTATTAAGTCTCTCCAACCCTGCCACATTATAATAGGGAGAAAAGACCCAGAGTTTTATATATGGCCGGCTCCCTGTCATTACATTTAATTAGAAAAACCTGTGCCCATGAATCTCTATTGTCCCGGCTTCCGAAGATCTCCACTTGAAATCAGCTCTACTCGATGAGAAATTAGGATCCTTAAAAGCCAGTGCTGCAAGTTTTCAACTTTAATTACCACTGGAATAATTCGTTTCAGGCCTTCTATTTAAAGTCTATACTGCAAACAGGAGCTCAGCTGCAAGGAACACACAATATTTATTGCCTGAAATTCAACTTCTGCATACTGTCGTTTTGCTCTGTAAGGAATTTTTAAGATAGCTGTGTTTTATTTCACATTTGTTAGCAATTCGTATCATTTTAATTTACCTTTGCAAAACAAAATCCGATCTAGTAGCAGCTGTAGTAAACTGGTCACTTTACTGCACACTGTGCAGTTAATAGGCGCTTAGTGCTCTCCTTCCAGAGGGAAGAGGCTTTTATTGTCTTTCTCTTCATCTTTCAGTGCTGTGTAATCCAAACCTGCTTTTCCCAAATCTGTTGTCAGTGTAGTGTGCCAGAGAGTGATAAAATATGTCTGTAGAAAAAAAGAAGCATTCGTACAGAAACGACTGATCTAGCAGGCTGGATCTTCCTTTCAGCCTCGGAGTCTCTCCTGCAGAGTTAAGATCGCTTTTTAGTCTAACAACATGACTCCCTTGCTTCATGCCACTGTAAAGTCGTACTCACACCCACTCCAGTGCAGTGCTCTCTACAGCAGCTCCTTCATCCAGCTGAACTTGTTAGGTCCATCATCATGCAGTCACTTCTTTACACAATGTCTAGTAGGAATCTGGAACAAGCTAACCAGCCTTTTTGTTCGAACAGATTCCCTGGGATCTGTCTACCAAAACAGCTGGATAAGATTCTCACATCAATTAACTACTGGCAATCAGAATAGCTAGATGGGTCAAGTGGTCTCCTCTCATTCCTAACCTTTCTCCAAACAGCACTCAAAACTTCAACCACTCTGCAATTCACTGGCTTTGTTATTTTTTTCTTTTCCCCAAAGTATCTGATACAATTCATACCAACTGCCCACATCTAGTCTTATTCAGAATTTCAAGTACTGTACACAGTGATGAACTCTTCGGTTGGGAGTGAAGAAAGTTTTGCAAGATCTCTCTTCGACAGGGATTTGACTTGAGAGGTTTCAGGTTTAGAGGTGAATCACGGCTCTTGGCTTATGAGAAAGTTGTAAAGGTCCACACAGATTGAAAGTGGAATGGATCACCCATGCACAACACCTATCTGCTTAACACACATCACAGTACTGCGTGCAGAGGAATCATCATTTTCTTGAAATTCCTGAAATTGTACATATGACAAATCATCCGCGTGCATTCATAACATAATTTTTCAAACTTTTTTAAATGGATAGGAATGGAATTGTTTTGTCCTACAAGTGTACCTTTTCAGAACATGGTTGAATGCTTTGCATAATTCTCTGTATATCATAATAACCTTCTTATTATACAAACAATATATGCATTATTATTATTATTATTATTATTATTATTATTATTAGAAAAGTGTTTAAACTCTTACAGTTGCATTTGATTCGAATAAGACCAGTTCTGAATGAACACACACGTGAACTGATCCATAAGGCTAGATCTCATGTCATTTCTTTTGTTTCCCCTTAGATTGGGGATGACTTGGGAAATGTGAAATTCTGCATGGATGCCAGTAACGGAAGTTGGCTAAAATACGTCCGGGTTGCACCTACACTGGAGGAGCAGAACCTAACAGTGTGCCACTTCAACGGGGACCAGGTGAGCGGTGGATTTTACTTCTGGCATTTTGGAGCTCGGGTGCTGAACTTTCATTGGGTCTTAGGGTACAGTTCCACACAGTGGGGGGAATGAGGAACAAGTTCCGCAGAATGTGATTGAAGCTGGGTTGGAGCCAAGACTTTGCCTTCCTTTGTGAAACTGCTAGATGAGTTCATTCAGTCAGGACCGGCATCAGTACTTCAACACAAAGGGTTGTGGGAGTATGGAACAAGCTGCCTAGCAATATGATACTCTGGCTTCCTTCACAAAACAGCTGGATGAGATCCTTGGATCAAGTAACTACTAACTCCCCAAAGAGCTAGTTTGGCTGATTGGCCTCTTCTAATTTGTGAATATTCTGATTATCTCAAAATGGCAAGAACCTATTAGATAAGAGCTGTACTCAAATAATGTATCAGACGTTCTGCATCTCATCCTCAGACAAAACTTGCATTTAAGGCCCAATAAGGGTACGGCGCTTTTATTTCAATAGAAATCCAAGCAGTTTGATCAAACACTGCCCCCACCCCTTCTGTCGAGAACAGAAAAGTCCTATTGTACTTCCAGGAGTTGTTGCTTTCTGCACTCTGCAGAGGAAGTGAATCAGAAAAGAAACAAATTAAAGAATAGCTGTGACTTATCTTGAAGTTTTGGCCTCTTTTCTGGATGTCCTGTTTGTTGAATATTAGAAAAAAAATATTTGAAAGTTAGACTTAATCACAGATAAATACTCTGGAACACATTTAAATGGCAGTTCTTGAAAGGGTTTTTTTCTTTGTTTCGGCTTTCAATCTACAGTAGGAAACACAGTCGAAAATGAGAGAAATATGTAGATCTTATAAAGCTGAGGGGGAACTTTTGATTAATAGCTGATCAAGCATTTCCCTCTATCGAAACCTGAAAGGGCTTCTGGAATGACACTACTGGTCTATGTGATTTCCCTACCGTTACCTCACTAAAAGTGAATATTCGGTTTGGTACTGATCTCACAGCACACTGTAGAATTCTTCTTTGAATGTGGTGTGCAATGCTTTTGCAACAATTCTATGACAGCTTCCTCTTTAATTTTTGATCCTCTTTGGTTTTGATCCTACCATTTCTGAATATATAATGCAATGATTGCCATATTGCCTTTGCTTGGCATAGGACAATAACAAAAACTGATCACCAAGACGCGTTGCCATTTTACCAATACTTTCCTTGATCCCTGCATTGATCTAATACGGTTTTTCCTTTTCTTATACATATTGGAGTTGTATTCTATGCCTTATTGTTACGAGTGATTCTCTTCACAGCAATGGCCTGTAAAAAATATAAACGCCAAAGTTTGAAAAGATTCTGGTCAGGAGCGATCATGATCAAGAGGCCCAGACACTTGATTGGCTCCAGGGTTGTTTCCTCCTTTCTTTGTGTAGAGTATTTCAAAGGCACTGCCCACTATTATCTTTGTGCTTTTTGTTTGTTCATTGTGCTTGTGTTTGTTAGTCAGGGTTTCTGAAGCAAAGCCCTTAATCCATTAACCTATCAACAGACAGGGGGAAAACTCAACAATCCCGGTGATCAGCTTCGGATCTCACCCTCACGTCGTAGTCCTGTTTGAGGGCTTCGCTATGGTGTCCTGCCTGAAGCCAGCACAGTCTGAAAACCCCTCTGCGCATATAGCAATAAAGCCCGACTCTGGGTCTCAAGGGCTTCTTAACAGAACAGTACTTCAACTTGTCCAGTTAAGCAAATAATGAGCCCAATTAGGTAATTGAGCGCTGAGATGAAAGAAAAACCAGAAAACCTCTGGTGCTCCAGAACTGGAGTTATGCTCCTGGCAGAACAGGCACAATAAATCACACTGTAAGTTTGGTGGATGGCATGCCTTATTGTCTACGGTCACTACACACCTCCTCTCCGACGTGATAGGCCCTCTGCACACCATGTACAAGCCCTGCTGGATATAATTCAATACAAGAGATTAAAATTTCAATGTGTATATTTTCCAAAAGAATGCAACACACAGTAGTTAGATTTTGCTTTTATTCAGACTTTCATGTATATTTCACGAAACAGAAAAGTCTTTTGTGCGTAGGGTACTCAACCTTTAATGGCTATTTATTTTTGCAGTAGAGCAGTGTGTCATTTTCTGAGCCACACCTTATTTTTTATTTAAAAACTGAGTGCAGTTCATAAAAATACATAATTTATCACTTTTTGTACTTCACCAGCTGCACAACTGCACTTTGTTTATGCATGAGTTTCCGGGATGCAAGCACACAAAATAGAAAGTAGAAATTCAAGGGTCGGCCACTTTCTGCTTCAAACATGTATTTTTGATGGCACATAAACCAATATGATTTTAAAGGAGGCACCATTCTGGTGTATTTACAATAAAAGTGCATTTATAAAAAAAATGGTTTAATGGTGATTTGCATTTTGATCTGTTGGGTTCCATAATTTTAAACTGCTCTAACTAAAAACGTTACCAGCAGTTAATGGATGAAGCTAAAATTTCTAAAAAAGTAATTGTAGGGTATTTAAGCAATCAGGTGAATACATTACTTAATATAAATGTATCCAGCGTATTTCACAGTGAAATCTATTATGTGATCTATTAGCAATTTGTCTAAAAATATAAATGCATAGGAAACACAAGCATGTCTGCATGAGGAATTGTGTTCTCGAAGGCAGTATGACAATGCTAGCTTGCAAGAAGTGCCATTTTTGTACAAACAGTCCCTAAACAGGATGAAGCAGCAGTCCCTTGGACAATACTGATAGGAACAGGGACCTTTCAGGGCCTTTTCAATAGGCACTCTGTTTAGAAACCCCATTAACCTCTGAACCCCACAGCCTTAATTTCTCAAGATGCACTTAAGCTGTTTGTCATTACAAGAGAAATGTACATCATGTCACGCCACATCCTCACACAACCCGTGGCCTGTAGGCAGCAGATACTGTATACCTCCAGCCACTTGCAAGCGCTGACTTTGCAGCCAGCCTCATGTGAGGAGTTTCAGAAAAGCAGTTCCCAACAGAAAGTCTTGAATTTCCAGTTTTTCAGGGCCCGCGATTATGACTATTAACACACACAGACCCAACTGTGAACACTGCTTGAAACCAGTGGCACACCTTGCGGAGTTCAGATAAAATGAAAGCAAGTAGGAGTGTGGGAACAGATAGTGTGTATGAGTGTGTGATAACGCGTGTGGGACCATGTGTGCAGAGGCAGGCCGTGTTTACACTCTGTGGGCCACACTGGGGATTAACCACCCCCAGTCTCTTCCTGTGTGGTGCAGTAATATGGGGGTCCTGTTGGTTAGGGACTGAGCATCTTTCTCTAGAATCCCAAAACTGTGCACGAAGCCTAATTAGACCTGTTCAGCTTGTAAAGTGAACAAAAATCCTTACAGCAAGTATTTTAAGAAGTTAATATCAAGTGTGTCTCAGTTAAATGACTCTAGTGTTAAAATATTACAATATTTAAGGGTGAAATGCTGAGATGATTAAACCCATACCTACTGGTACACTGGTCCATTTTGCAGTTGTGCTCTGGATCACTACTGGACAACTAGACAGCTGGGGTCTCGTCTAATCTTTCTCTCTGTTTTAGCACACCAATTCAAAGATAAACAGGAGCAGAGTGAGGAAACATATATGTTTCCTATGTTGGGACAGAGAAGTGATTATACTGTATCTTGGCATTGACAGATGATACAGTATATCACCTTGGACGCTTAAAAAAACACTTCACTATGAAGAGGCTGCATTTTTTTTACTTCTGTCAAAGCATTTAAGATTTACTGTAGGTGTAATACACAAACAAATCTTGACCAAACCTGTTAAAACGTCCATTTTGACTGCACTTCAAATCAGTTATCAGTTATAAGTTTGTGATTAATGAATTAATTAGCAGGTGCAATATAATGAATCTGAGCTCTGAACAGGACATAAACTCAAACTGAGTTGCCAAAGTTAAAGTTTTTAGCTACATTTGATTTTCACCATCTTATAATGCAGAGTGGTTCACAAATCTGAAATAAAACAAACATGTACAGTAACAACCATTGCACTGAAGCTTGTTTTCAAACTGCCAGATAGTTCGGTCTGAACATTTTGCCTCACTTTTGTTTCACTTTCATTCATAAAAACGACCATATACAAATCTGGGTTAAACAAATTGACAAATAGCCCAAATACAAAGGGATAAGCTTTTGCTTTTCAGATGTCCGGAAATGAGTCCGAATCTTTGAAAGAAACCCAAGTCAGATGATCAGGATAACTGTTGAATTTAAAAAAGGTTATAGATATTGCGTCGCCACTTCTAGATTTGAAATCAGCACAATTAATGTACTGTACTGTGGCTCTTGTTTTGTGAAATTTTATAAAGGGGAAAAGATGGGGATTGCACGGTGATTTCATACAAGATTTGTATCTTAAAACAGAAATATAAGAAGTGAATCTATTGTTCAGCAAAATATTTTTATGAGCTGATATATCTTTAATTGGTGCAATAGTGTTGAAAGTGTATTCTTTTAGATATTCTTAGACCATTTTAAACTACTTAGAAACCTTAGATTTTTTATTTTAAAATGTTCGATTATTATTCAATAAATATCATTTTAAATCTATACCTAGGTGATACTTTGTAATATGTAATTTTATACAAACACATTGCATACGTTTTTCGGGCTTTATATATATATAGTATATACTGTATTCCACAGGACGTTTTTGTATTTTTCCAGATACCTAATGGCTGGGTTATTTAATCATATATATAGTCAGGTAAAATGAAAAGTGTTGATTAATTTCAGAATTTTATTTATAAAATAGAATGGATATATTTTTGGTAAAGTGACTTGTGAGAAACTAGTACAGGCTTTTGAACGGGCGCACACGTTATCGTGCAGTTGTCGAAAATAAATAAAACGATGTGTTGAACTCAGTGCCCGCAGACTGTCCGGAGGATAAGGCGAGAAATGAAACAGGTGTAAGGCTGCAGACTGCCAATGTGAACTACAGCACATCAGACGAAAGCAAGATTTTGCGTTAAATGAGATCTTAGGGGCGCAATAAAAACAATTGTGGTGTCGGGAGGTTGTGCATTGTATAGCATGTTTACCTGTAAAAAAAACATTTTATAAAGCAAGATGTATTTTTCAGCGGTAACAGATTAATCTTGTGGTCAGAGCGGATAGACGACGTGGGGAGGGGTCTCTGGTGTTGATCAGTCAATCCTCCCGTTTTAGATAAGAAAAGGGGAGGAGTGGCTGTCGGTTAACTCTCCGGGCTGTGAGGGGCAATAGGGAATCACTAATGAGAAGAGAGCTCACCTCATTAAAGACGCTTCTCAGACAGACTAGACTAAGAGAGTTGAGGGTTCAGTCTCAGCGAGGACACTTCTCGTCTGCCTGCCTCCTCGGCTCTGCTCAGCTCCGGCGCGGGGCCTTGCCTTGAGCCAGGTCTCTCCAGTAATGGTAATATGGGTTGTGTTGCGAACTCCACCGGGACAGAACTGTTATTCCAACTGGAAACCTTAAGATCAGCCGCACAACTTTCCCAACTCTACCACCAATCGGAAAGCAAAAAGGTCAGAGGGAAAAGAGCAATTGAAACAAATATATTAATCTGTGAAATCGTTGTTGTTATTATTATTATTATTATTATTATTATTATTGGATGTTGATGTGTTGTCGCTGTTAGAACAAATTGTCGTGGGCACTTCTTGATGTAGTGATTTCTGTTTCTGTTTGACAGACACATTTCATGGCCACTGCGAAGTGTTGGTGAAGTTTGTCTTTTTTTTTTCATTCTTCTTTCAAATGTTAAAGATTTTGGCGAGTCCCAAGCGTCAACAACTGTACGTTTGTAACTTAGCTGGGAGCGCCCCCTTGTGCGTAAACGTAGCACTGAATCGACTCATAGTGATTGCTGGTTTTGTACAGTAGGATAGAAACAACCTGATACCATAGTTTTTTAATACGATTCTGCGTTTCATAGTAAGTCGTGTTTTGAATGCAGATACTTAGATTATTAAATGTTTGTTTTAAGCAATCTGTGCTGAAAGTGCTAGTTTATCTCGCTATTGCTTCCCTAGCCTGAAAATACTTCCTATAAATTGTGGTTTATCTCCAGATCTGACTGAACTACGAAGTGCCAGCATTAAAACGTCCCTTGTTTTTAGGGTTTTTTCCCTAGAATGAGGATGTTCTCTAACGACATTTGTTATCAATGATCTTTTAGACTATGATACACTTTGTTCTAAAAAGTCTTCAGATAAAATATCGGCTTAAATCGAATGAGCTGAATTGTTAGCGTTTTAGTCTTTGAAGATTTATAAGATCAAACTTGCTTTTCGATTTCTTCGCATTTTAGAGTTCCAGTTTGTGCTATTTGAGGTCTTAAGAGTTCCCAAAAATCCCAGTGAAACGGGTTGTTTTTCCTTAGGCTAGGCTGACCTCTCAACAGCTAAATTAAATAGATCGTGTTTAATGGTCATTTGATTTAAAGAACAAGAAAAACGTCATCGTAAATGTTAGATAAGTAATATTTTTTTATAATTAAGCAGACTTGGATATAGGAAATGTTAGGATAAACATATAAATAAAGATAAATTCTATTTAAACCTTCCAAAATGTTTTTTTTCTCTTTGCTTGATTTACATTATAAATATAATGAGTCTCTCTTAATATTTTGAGTACTGCAATTTTCCTGTACTTTTATTATTTTATGTACTTGTAGTTTCAAGGTAAAATAAAACGAAAACAAATTAATATTTGGTCATTTATTACCCTTTTAACACAGGACAAACCGTTTGGGAGAACTGTGGACTGGAAAACAACCATTTCGTTGTTTTCATCTTCTAAAATTTCATCTAAGAATTTCATCTTCTAAAACTGTGAATTTGTGATAAGCCCGTGTAATTATTTCAGATGCAGAAAATAAAGCTGTACAAAATTGTTTTTACAATTGAAATTCATATCTTACTGATCGACATTTTTTTTTCAATCAGCTATTTTCATAACAGTAGCTGAATAAATTGCATACAGCATTATTATTTTTCTATTTAATTTGAAATACAAATACTATTCAAAATAATATTTATATCATCCTTAGTCGGAAGCATACATGTTTGATATACAGCAAATGTTTATCAGAACTGTAGAAATAAAGCATGAACCACACTAACTAATCATTTTATTATATATGCACTTTACACTCCAACGTCTGTTTACTGCTCTCGTTTATTCATCCTTTATAATCTGAATAATATAGCATTTATAGTATGTTTGTCACGTCTGAATTGTTTATTTGCAAACTGTTGAGCTGTACAGAAATACGATGTAACTGAGAGAGTAAATGATCGCAGTTATGGGAGCACCAACATACTTTTTTTTTTGTAAAGGTAAACGTTTCTCACTCTTTTCTCTTCCAGATTTATTATAAGGCTATTAAGGAAATTGAAGCGGGGGAGGAGCTTCTGATTTATATGAAGGACGGAGCTTTCCCTGAGGGATCGATGGCTCCCAACCTGGAAGGTAAATTAATGTACATCATTACCGAACATTTTAAACAAACCGAAGCCAACGTTTACAGCGCCGGTGTACAGTATACCTCCCGTGTCAACTCCGTTAGCTCGCTGTGGACAGTGTTTTCCCGGGACACCCAGTCAACAGTAACTCACTTCTCCTGCTCCAAAAACTTTACAGTTATGTTCATTACTATTGAGGGACTTTTATGTCTTGTCATGGTCTTCTTTCGTGTCATGCGACGTTATTGCAGTATTAAGTTAGTGTAATCACTAGTGTAATTATTTATATTAAGTACTTCGTCAACAAACATGCATTGGGAGGTATTATTAAAACAACAGAATGTACCTTTGAAGCCACTGTGAAAAGGGCATAAAAAGCTGTTTCTCAACAGCTGAAGTAGAAATGATTTTAAGTAAAGACAAATTCTGTTTCGAATTGCGTTTCAAGCCGAGAACGATTCCCTCCGGTTTCTGGTAACTTGTTAATACGTGGACAGTAAACGTATTAACGTGCCTTTAACGTGATAGATTTTGATTGTTACATATTGTTACATGGTGGAGATAAAAATGTTCTTATGAACGTAAATGTTGGTGAAATCACGTGCATTTGCGGCTTAGAGGAGAGCGACGCAAACACCTGCATTTTTGCTATGTATTAAAGATGTGCAGAACAAAACCACTACGGTATATCACAGCCGCCTGAATTATTAGCGCTTCTCTTGCTCATCTGAGACTTTTCTAAGCCGCGCAGCGTTTGATATTTGCCCAAATATCTGTTTACAGGATGTGCGTTTATAATGAACCCCTAATGAAACAAAAAGCATCTCTGTCACAGTGTTATAAAACTGTTGAACCGGCGTGCTTACTAACTATAGATATAAGGTTTTACAAGGCTTAACTATGTCGGAAAGGCCAGTTAAATCTTTTATCCCTTTCGGTACTGTATTTTAAACGTGTGAGCGTACATTACCAATTGTTGTATAACATGCATCAGTTACCACCCGCCTCGCAAATATATTTACGTATTCCTGCTAGTTAAAAACTTGCAAGGTTTGACTGTTTTCTCGTGGGGCTGATCCTCAGAATCCAGCACCTGAGATTTGTAAGTCGAATTTGTTTTTATTTTTGGACCGTAAACCCTCCTGGTTCTGTGAAACAGTCGTGAACTGGCAAGTGGAGACGTTGAGCCCAAATGTGTAATGTGTTAGAATTCAATTGCCATCTTTCTAAAAAATGCATCACATTATATAAATCTTTAAACTAAGATTAACTTTAAACAGAGTACAAAATACATACTGTGAGTGAATGTGTTTTAATATTTGCTGACAGCTATTGTATAAGATACTAACAAGAAAATCTATGACTTAAGTGCATATGTAAAAAGACCTTTATGATATTTGTGGAATATTAATTAGTTAATTGATGGTTGATGCCTGTCTGTCAAACTGAAGCTTGAAGTTCATAATTTATCATGTTGCTTTCACATTATGTACTGCATCTTGCATGTTCCAATGCACAATTGCTGCTAGCAAGATATGAATATGTTCCTAAATTAATACCAATAGTATAATCATCACTGAGCCACACCTGCCTTTTATTTTTGCCTCATGGAGCTAAACAGTATTGAAATATTTAATTTAAAACAGCTGTTTTTGAGTAGTATTTTTATCATATTTGATTAACGCAAAAATTAAAACCTTCTTACTAGGCCTTTAGATAGTTTTAAATTTAGGATGGGTGAGTTTGTGTCTTCTACTCCCTAGCTGTTTATCTCTTTTATCATGGAAATTATTTTTGGCTGCAACTTTAACTTCTCTTATCACATTTAACCATTATGTTGCCTAGCCTGTGTCCATAGGACATACCAATATGCTTTTATTAAAAAAACTTTGAGTACAGTGAGTGTTTGTATTGTTACATTTCAAAAATCAAAAGCATCGTTGCATCATTGTTTTACTGTAAACACCCAGAGAGCATTATTTCATATTTGTTAATCTGGCAAATAATTAAAAGGTCTTTTGCCACTCAGATGGCTGGATTAATAAAAACCCTTCAGCTTTGAAAAAAAATATCCAGGTACGGAAACATAAAATGATGATGGCTCGTGTGCACGATGAAACAGTTCTGTCCTAATGTAAAATCAAAGATTGAGACAACTATGTGCACTACAAAAAAGGTGATTACCCACACACTACAATGTGAAATCTACCCTCAGGTTTCTTCTACGAAACCTAGACATGATCCCCTATGGTCCCCTAATTCTCTGGCCAGCATTCAGCAAAGTGGGGTTGTCAGGTATAATGTTTTGTTGTGTTTCCCTTGATTTAAGGGGGGAAAATAATGGTTACATTTTGCTTGTCACGGGCAATAAAAATAGTCGAGACAGCACAAGGGGTTCGTGAGGCACAGACATTTTCTAACGCATACAAAATGTTTGTTCAGGAAGATAGGTATCTTCTGATCTCGCTGCCAAAAGTGGGAGAGTGAAGGGCAGTCCACCCCCCTCATTTATCGGAGCTGGAATTCGGAGCGGACTCAAGGAGTCTCCTGAGACTCCAGTAGGGCTTGTAGATTAGTCACTAAACGGCACATAATTGTGTTCCCCTTGTTTCTCTGAAAAAGCTATTAGTCTGCGATTATTTTTTCTGTAGCATTCCTCCTTTGTCCTTAGTGTTACTGATGGAACAGCTGATATCTCACTCCAGTCTTTTTTTCATTTGTTATTTTACCCTTACTGTATATTGTTACATTGTAGTATTTTTTAAATATCCAGTAAAAAAATAATTTATTTTCTGTAGAGGAAGCTTGACAACTGCTAACATCCTAGTTGAAGAAGAAGCAAGCAGGACATAACTGAGTCTTTAGAAAACGCTGCGCTCCTACTAAGACAAAAGAACCTCCTCAGTTTGTGTCATCTTGGTGTTGTTGCTGGTCCCAATCAAGGAGTGTCTGATGTTTTGAGACATTTCTATTTGCCTCTCATTAGCAAGTGTTAGGTGTTCTTTTGAGTACCATTAGTTTAACATTATTGTAAGAGTCTTGCGCTGGGCTGTTCTAGGCATCCTGGGAAATTCACAGTTCTCTTTCCCTGCTAAAAAATGTACTTTATAAAAACATATTCTTTAAAGCAATCCAATTTTACAATCCACACTCTTTGTAGATTAAGCAGTCAAAGGGATTCTAATTACTAGGTCTGTTGTTTGCGAGAATTAATTCCTTGTATTTTAAAATAGTTTTCCTACAAACCTATATTAAGAAATCTGTATTTCCTTTACATTGTGAGTAGAGGGTTATAAAGCCTGTACTGGATTGCCAATGGTTGATTTTTGTGTCATTCTTTATCCAAGCGTTCATCCATTTCCAGAAAGCTACTTATTTGTGTTAAGGGTCACAACAGCCCTGAGACTATCCTACAAAGCACAAGGTGGGACATAACGCTCTATGTAGCTCATAAAACTCTAAGAATGTGCATTTTAATCAAGTTTATTTTTGCACAAATACAAAAACACATAATACATAGGTATAGAAAGGGATATTAGAATAAAGAAATGGTTTTTGAAGTACAGGGACATCTAAAATAAAATTGTTCTATACCACATTTGAAGTGTTAATTAAGCATTACCAACCATTGCATGCTTAAAGTTTTATTTCACCTACTTTACCTGAACACAAACTGGCGCAGACTGCTAGGCAGAGAGGACACAGGGCGCTAGGCTCACGCAGGGTGAGTTTCAGGCTTGCAGTCGGCAGCGCTTCTGTCGGTCGAAGGTTAGTGGGGGAGGCAGCCTGCTTGCCCAGTCCTTCAGAGAAGTCATTCTTCTGGAAAATTTACAGCTCCACAAGGACTGTTGAACTTGGCGCTTTTGTCAGGATGTTGCCTTGTAAACCATATAATAGCTGCCCTAATTTTAATTCATTTGACCTCAACTGCAAGAATTTATTATGTATATCAGAGGATTCTTCCCTATTTTCTGCTTGTACAAAAAAAGTCATATTTTCATTCACTTGCTAAATACAAACTGCAACACTTTTGGAATATACTGTAGTATAATTGCAGCATTGCTAATTAAGGCATAAGCTAAAGCAATGTATTACTTTTAATTGATTTTTTTGTTTTATTATGTAGACGTTAAGCTTTAAGTGTTGTTTAAAATGTTCGTAACATGACTTTAATTGGGTATTTGAAACTTGAGATGGAGGGATGCATTTATATTAATTCATTGATTATTTTAATTATTCACTAAATGCACTTGCATGAGAAGTGTTTCATGTGGTTTCCCTGAAGGTGCTTGACTGTTTGCAAGCAAACATGTTAATTTAATGATTTTTTTCTCTTTATGTATATTCATCTAAATGTTAAATATTGTCTTTCTTTGGTTGTTTTCTATGAGTAACTATGTACCAGACAACGCTGATGAAAGGATACGATAGCAAAATATAACAATTCTAATGTAATAAAATATTTTGAATTCTCAAAACTAGAAACAATATCATCAAATTAGGAATCTTTCTTTAATGTTACTTGTATTTGTATCTTCCTGTTTTTTAAAGGTGGTATATTATTCCACATTACATTTTTTCATCTTTCTGTGGGTGCACATCAGATATTAATTGTCCATGCAGCTGTCTGCTGTACTGAAGGAATACGTTTTGTATGATTTTCCATCAAGGAATGTAATCTGTGTTTGTATGTGTACTTAGTCTAATCTTAATCTTAAATTGCAGTTTATGATACAGGGTTCTTTAAGGTTAGTTGTCCTTTTTTAACAACTGTATTATAAAAACCATACCTTATTTACCTTACCTTAAGTACCTTAATTACTGTACCTTAACTGGAGCAGTGATCTTCATACAATTGGTATCCTGAACAGATCCTTCCGGGAGCGTGGGTTACCAAGAACATACAGTAGATGATGTTTGCACATAGGGACATCTTCTCCAATAGTTCCCTTTGTATGTATGTCAACCATCTTTGTACCATTGTGCATTGTTATCCAACCTGGCACTTTTATATACACTCTGTACAATACAGTAATAAAGGCCTGACGTTCACGTAGGAGTTTTCCTGGGGAAAAGCTCGGTAACGGCACCAGGCCAGCATGGGATCTGACTTTTGGGGCCCTGATGGGTGGTTTGTTTTCGGTGTGTGCCAGATGAGCAGATGTACCGCTGTGAGGACTGCGAGGAGCTCTTCCCGTCCAAGCTGGACCTGCGGCGGCACCAGAAGTACTCCTGCAGCAACGCCAACTCCATCTTTGACACCCTGAACGATGACTTCAAACAGGAGGGGGAGGAGAACGAGGAGCCCATCCACGAGTGCAAGGACTGTGAGAAGATCTTCCCCAGCGAATACAGGTGGCTTCTCCCCTGGCCTGATATTCGAGCTCTTAAACACTGCATGGGACTCTAGAGCCGTTTTAGTTTCTTACACATATTAACCACTGGCCTGAACTTAATAATAAGCTGCACAAGACGTCCAGAGGCAAGACTTTTGTGATCAATCATTTTTAGCTTTATAGAACTTTTTCATTATTATAGAATTTATAGAATTTTTTTATGGTGAGCACTATCTCCCCATGGGCTGCTGAACTATACAGCAATTAAGCATAATTTGGTTTCTCAAAAACTCTTTTAAAGGAATTCATAAATGTGTGAAAAGTGAAAAGCCTGTCTTATATGGTTATAAAAGGCATACTGACATTGTAGAAATGTTTCCACATAATGTACATATGTGTGAATTACAGAATACCGTACATTTAGTGTGTACAATAAGTAAAACTAGCATTTCCACACCATAATTAACAACCTAAACTTGTAAGGAACGTTTGGGGTTTCATCTTTCAGTGCTGAGAGATCCTTTACTGGATTACTGTACCTTTGTTGTATGCAGTGGATCAGGCATTTGAAGTGAACGGTAGGGGTAGGGACTGCAGCTATACTAACCTGAATGGGTGGTTTTGCTCTTTGCAGCCTCGAGCAGCACATGATTGTACACACAGAGGAGCGTGAGTACAAATGTGACCAGTGCCCCAAAGCCTTCAACTGGAAATCCAACCTCATTCGCCACCAGATGTCACATGACAGTGGCAAGCGATTTGAGTGTGAAAACTGTGACAAGGTGAGACATGAGGATTCAGTGGAAAGCTGTTTTTGGTTAGTGTAACTTTGCGCTGTTGTAAAACGTGTGTTTCTACAGATTAATTTCTTGATTCAGGTAACCATAGACAAACTACTTGGGGCATTTTGTCATTTCAGTAACAAGTTTTATGGGGTAAAAACTGCTAACCATCCTGCAATAAATAGGACAAAATGACACAAATCCAAATCTTGTAAGAAAGACTTTTTTCAATCCCATTTTATCAACAAATCCATATTTATTAAAACACCAAATAGGTTTACTAGGTCAAAAGAGTTACTCTTAAATTCGAGCTCTTTCTTGGAATGGGAAGTATACAGTATGTTGAACAGATGTTGAATCACAGCAGGATTGTCTCCTTTTTATTTTTGATACTTCACTCCGGTGCTAAAATGCTTATTAAAACCGGGAGGGGGGAGGGGGGAGGGGGAGTGAAGGAGTGCACTAAACGAATAGCAGTTTGCTTGAGCCAGCGCGGTACACTCCGCTTAGAGAAGTCGGGGGGGGGGGGGGTCTGCCTACCCGCCTCACCCTGTTGTGTCTGTTGCCCCCGCAGGTCTTCACAGACCCCAGTAATCTGCAGCGTCACATACGCTCGCAGCATGTCGGCGCCCGCGCCCACACCTGCCCAGAATGTGGCAAGACCTTCGCCACCTCCTCTGGGCTCAAGCAGCACAAGCACATTCACAGCAGTGTCAAACCCTTCATCTGTAAGTTGTCAGAGCCGTCTTGTCTAAGCCTCAGATATAATTACGCGTGTCCAAAGGCCTCCCGTCTAACTTCATCCCGAGCCAGTGACAGCTGTAATTTTATAGGTCAGAGCACTAAATGAAATTCTAGAGCAATTTGTTTTGCTTTTGCCTTTTTTCTCTTTCTGTTTTTTTTTTATTTATTTTCCTTTGAGGACCTAAGTTCCTTTTTCTTAACAGAGCACAGCTCTGGCACATGCAGACTTGACATGTACCACAAAGGTAAATGTCTCTCTGTAGCAGCTCCCCATTGATGGATGCTGACGGTTGCCATTTTGCCTCTGATCTTTTTCTTTGCTTTTGCTTTTAATGCACTATTTATATTGTATGTGTATATGCATACATCTATACATTCATATACTGTAACACAGGATTTTTTTGAGGCAGCTTAATTTGGAGGAACAAGAATTTTTGTACTGTACTTGTATTTTTGGAATAATATATTGAGCGGCACATTTATTTGGGAGATTTTTAGTAACTGTAAAATATACCAAAATGTCTTGCTCAGATATTTTCTTGTTTTACAGTATATGCAAATGTGTTTATATATATATATCTAACCATGTAGAGTATATTTATTGTGACAAACCAAGGGGCAAGGTCATACAGGGGTATACCACTGAAAATTGTAGTTCATTGAGGACAAAATGGACAGCTAAATCTGCAAGTCCCAGCAGTCCACAAGGACATGCAGAACCAGGCTTCCGTGTCATGTGATTGTACATTTTACATTGTGATTACAGGACCTCCGGGTCCTGCACACAAAATACTGTAATAAACACCAGTTGTCCAATCTGAGGTGCTAATTAGCACGTTCTCAGCAATTTAAAAATATGTTCTTCACTTTAGCTTCGTAAAACAAATGTAGCTCAAGGCATTAATGATTGCCAGTGATTTTTTATATAAATGTGAGCGTTTGAAAACCACCCTAAACCTCTGTATTCAGAGGCATAAAAGACCTGTGATTCACACTGTGATTAACATGATTCATAACAGCTTTAATAAACAGCTTTAATTTCATTATCGATCCTCATTGATCCACAAAAAAACTGACCACTAATACACAATTACGAATTTAAAACAAGAAGCTCCTCAACCTCCAGTCAAATAGATAAAGCAATTAAAGTAGCTGTTGGAACAAATTGGCTGGAAAATATATCATTGAAGGTTGTTCGTTTGTTTTGTCTATACAAACCTATAGACAAGACTTATTATTTCATGTTGTAAGCAGACTGAGGACTTTGGATGCAGATACTTTCACAAAGAGCTCATTACTTTTATAAACACCGCATGATACATGGATTTGACAGCTCATCTTGCATCCTGTGAACGGAAACTTTATCATTGAGGACAGAGAGAAAAGCCACCAGCCCACCGTGTCACAATATATATATATATTTAAATACATGCATAAATATATGTATATTTCTTGTTTATAATGTGTTGTGATTGGTGACTTAAGTCACAGTATTAGAGAATGTTGTACTGTTAGGAAGAAATATATTCTATGATGGAATTGCAGGGATTGTCTCTTAATGAGTCGATGAAGATGTACTTAGTTTAACAGATTAGTCAAGAAACCTGCATTTCATTATGCTAGTCAACATAAGCCAATAGTAAGTCACCTAGATATGTTAGGATAATCAAGGTGAGAAAAATAACTATGTGCTTTGTTGAAAATATATTTCCCATTGTTTTTCTCTAAGGAACAAAATATATTTTTTAAATAGCTTAACTCTCACCATGTGTTAATTTAGGGTCAGTTGGTGACTTGCTCTAGACACAGATTTGTCAGAAACCATAATGGACAGTGTATAACTATTTCAATTGAATTAACCAGGGCTCTTTGGAATGTGTGCTCTCCCAGGTGAAGTGTGTCACAAATCCTACACCCAGTTCTCCAACCTCTGCCGCCACAAGCGCATGCACGCGGACTGCCGCACCCAGATCAAGTGCAAGGACTGTGGGCAAATGTTCAGCACTACCTCCTCCCTCAACAAGCACCGGCGCTTCTGCGAGGGCAAAAACCATTATGGCCCAGGGGGCATGTTCAGCCCGGGCATGCCCATGACCTCCAGCCCCATCATGGGTAAATCCAAATCCCACCACAGCCTCAACCACACTGGCCTAGGGTTCAATGATTACTTCCCCTCCCGGCCACATCACACTGGCTTCCCTTTCTCCCCAGCTCCGCCTGCCTTCCCAACTCTCCCTCCTGGGTTCCCTGGACTCTTTCCCCCAACACTGTACCCTAGGCCCCCTTTGCTACCCCCTAGCCCCTTGCTCAAGAGCCCCCTAAACAACAGCCAGGATGGAAAGCTGCCCAGAAGTCCCCTGGAGAACCCCTCTCTACCCATGGTTTCCCCCAACAACAGCAGTAGCAGCGGCCACAACAACCGCTTAGAGGACAAAGCCGAAAGCAAACTGGACACGTCCTACACGGACAAGTCCAAGGTAAAGGTCAGTGACATGTCGGACGGAAGCGATCTGGAGGATGTCAACACCACCAGTGGGACGGACCTGGACACTACCACAGGCACGGTTTCGGGGTCCGACCTGGACAGCGACGTGGAGAGTGAACGTGACAAGAGCAGGGGGAAGGCGGCTCCCGAAGCCAAGCAGGACGACGTCAGCAGCAGCTCCATCTCCATCTCTAGCTCAGGCAACATCCCCCCCAGTGACAGGCCCTTCCTGTCCTCCCAGCATTCCTTCTTCCCTCCCCCGGATGAGCAAGCACTCCCAGCCTCAGGAGCCGCCACCGACTCTATCAAGGCCATTGCCTCCATAGCTGAGAAGTATTTTGGCCCAGGATTCATGGGCTTGCAGGAGAAGAAGATGGGCTCCCTTCCTTATCATTCCATGTTCCCCTTCCAGTTCCTGCCCAACTTCCCTCATTCCTTGTACCCCTTTACGGACCGGGCCCTCAACCCAGGCATGTTCCTCAAAGCAGAGCCCAAATCGCCCAGGGAACACCTCCAAAAAATGGGCATCCCGGGCACCGAGTCGCCCTTTGACCTCACCACCAAGCCCAAGGAGACCAAGCAGCCCCTGCCACCCAGCAAGCCAGCCCCTCCCTCCAGCACCCCCCTGTTGCCCGGGGAGGAGCAGCCCCTGGACCTCAGCATTGGCAGCCGCAGCCGGGCCAGTCACAACGGAAACGTGCTGGAGTCGCGCAAAAACCACGTGTATGGGAGCAGCAGCAAGGTGGTCTGTAAAGATGACCTGGCCGGTCTCCCCCAGCCTCAGGCTCTGCACCAGCAGCAACCGCCTCACCATCAGCAGCCCCCGCATCAGCAGCCCCAGCCCCAGCAGCAGCCCTCCCTGCACTACGCCAAACCCTCTCCCTTCTTCATGGACCCAATATACAGGTATTCACACACACATTGTCTTAGTCAGCCCTCCATTTCAACCCAAGAAGAACAACGCTTTAATGCCTTATCCGTACCTTATCTGCACAATCTAATTTAAGTAATTTAATAACGGGATGAGTTCAATTCAGCAGTTCTTGCCAGGTCCTCTCCACTGATAGGAAAATATGACTGGGAAGGCACCTGGGCATTTTTTTAAGAAGCTTTAGCTCTGTACCCTGTGGCATGTGTGACTGAAATGCTAAGGCAGCTCCTGAAGTTTTGCTAGGTGCAGAGGCCTTTCAATTTGACCTTCGTACGTAACCCTTTGTGCTGTGGTCCAGCAGGGTGGAGAAGAGGAAGCTGATTGACCCCGTTGGAGCCCTGAAAGAGAAATACCTGAGGCCTTCGCCCCTGCTCTTCCACCCACAGGTAATACAGCATGCCCCTCAGCCATCAGGCCAATCCCAGTCTTCAGATGACACTCTTAGCAGTAGTACCTAATGAAACAGGGGAAAAGACAGATCATTCATTAGCTGCATCACGACCCACTTGATTTATTACCCATTACCCACTGGTATTGAAAATATTCATCATGATCTCTGTGATCTAAGACCGTGCACATTAACATTGCATAGAAATTATAAAAAGAGAATAGACTTCTGTAAAAATGACAGTCCGTTTTCTTTTCCAGTCCTAGTGTAATGAAGGAAATTGGTCCTGTTGTCCTGTATGAGTTTGACCATTTTTAAGCTGCATTTGAAAGCTAGCCAGCCATGTCTGTTTTCCTGAAAGGTGAGACACGGGCTCACCGATTACTACAGCAGTTACACTGAAAGAGAAATATGTTACTCACCCAGAGTAACAAAGACCAGTCGCTGTTTTAAACATACCCCTTCCACTGCAAAGTAATAATCATAATTAATAGGAATAATAACCTTTCGGATTGTGTGTGCTATCCCACGGAACAACTTCTAAAGCTAAACATAGTTCTCACATTGTTTCTCCCAGCAGCTCCTGTAGAGCATATAGTTAACAACTTCCCCCCATTTTTCTTCTCTGGCTTGCTAGATAATGCCGGCGTGTCCATCAGGGACATCCTGTGTTTGTGTCCAGTAGAATAGCGGCTCTTGTTGGGAACTGGTTTATCTGCTCTGGGAATCTGACCCTCTCTCAATGGTGAGAAATCCCTCGTTTGCCCTCCTCCAGGCTGGGTGGCATAGGGACAGCAGCTGCCCAGGAGAGAGCGTGTCAGAGCTCTCTGTTTTGAAAAAGAAGCAGGTTTTCTGGCTGTGCAGTGATGCCTAACATAGTCCTAAAATTCCAACTTAATTCCAATTTAACAGCACCATTACAAAGAATTTAAGGTGGTCTATATTTTTTTAATTTGCAATTACCAGTTACTTTTCTTAAAAACCCATTTATAATTGTCAGTTGTTTTTTAAAGAGTTGGCTTTCTGCTTATGACTAAGGTACCTGCTCAGGAGAAAGTGACAGGTACAAACGTGTTCCTTGAACACCCACTCTTTACTGAGTTTTTCAGTTACTGGCATCACTGTCATGCTGGAAAGCTGAGAGACCTCTGTCTGACTAATCCCGGCTCTACCAGTTTGTGGGACTCAGGTCACAGTCCGCTGGTAGCTTGACCCAGGGTCCAGCTATTAACACCTGGGCCAAAGAGCTTGACCTGCACTCCGAGCAAGTTCCTCGTCTGGCTGGGCCTCTCAGGATTGCCCTAAGGGACAAGATTTTTAGTCCTTCCTGTGGGATAAAATAAAATATTGTTGTTGGAACATTTTGTTTCCCCTCATACTAATTAAAGAAAGTCACGGGACGATCCAACAGCGGGAGTTTAGTAGAATGAGGATGCAGCTCTGGTGCCTAGGAAAATGCCAATTTCTGCTCTCAAGGAGCTAACTTGTTGTGGCAGGTCTACATTTCAGCTCTCGTCCACTTTTCCCCCATTGCACTGCAAAACACCATATTCACAAGAAAAACTTTGAGATAGAGGAGGAAGACTTAAAATGTGTTTTGAGCTACACACTGGTTTACTCTGAGGAAAAAGGTTTCAAACCTGAGGCCGGTTGGAAACTGGATACGTTACAATGCTAAAAAAACGCTTCTCTTTTCAGTCATTAAAGAAACAATTAAAATCCAACTGAGACTATATTTGTTGGTTTCAGCATACTCAGAAACAAAGAATGATGTAAGCTGTTTCTGGAAACAAACCAGACAGCAAATCCTTTGTTACAAGGTTAATCGAGATATGATATCAGTGAGCGGTATCTTTCACTACATTGTGTTGTCACCTCTTCATTTCAAATAGCGCATTCAGGTTGACCGTGGTGCCGTCTCTCTCTCAGACGGGTTGAGAGCACAGTCTTGGCTCGGCAGATCCCCAGGGCCCTGTTAAGTGGCTGTAAACGTGCGATAGGTCAGGGAGGTGACTTGAAGCCGCACAATCCAGAGCCGACCTTCTGATATACAGCTTCCTCCTGTCTTCCGCCCCCTCGGTAATGATGCAATTCCAGCCCTTTCAGGAAACATTAACTGCCTTGCTATTGTGTTCTATAGACAGTGGGGGCCACAATAGTCTTCTCCAAATGTCCTCATCTACCTCTGTACAAGCCACTATGTTACATAATGCATCTTTTTTATTTTTCATCATTTTTATTTCGATTTGCTGATATTGCCCGAATATTGGTCACTGTATTGCCATCCCCTCATGTGATTATTGAGATGTACGTCTCGGTGGCTAGCCTTCTGATTTGCAACACTAGGCAGAAAAGAACTGCAGGTTTTATTAGATCCCCATATACCTAGCGATACAATGGCAGGCTTCACAGACAGAGCAGTGAGAGTGGAGAAGCCGTTTGTACGCTGCATTCTTCAAACAAACCATGCATCCAAATGAGGAAATTTCACATTGGCCTCGTGACAGTGAAGACGGGGGGGTCTTCTTAAATGGAATGCACAGCTTCCCTTTATTGCAGATGTAATGATATGTGTGCTTTATTAGCTATTGTTGTCAAACATTTGATTCAATCAGCATAGAAAGCGAAGACAAAACTGTGCTGTGACTGGGGGGCGAAAAAACAACAACTTGTGTCTTCCCCCACGATCAGCGGCTGTTTTTCTTGCCCCAGATGTCCGCCATCGAGAACATGACAGAGAAGCTGGAGAGTTTCGGCGCTTTGAAACTGGACTCCTCCAGCTCCCTGCAGCACTCCTCACACCACCTCTTCAACTTCCGTTCGCCGCCACCCTCGCTCTCTGACGCCATCTTGAGGAAAGGCAAAGAGCGCTACACCTGCAGGTACAGTGACGGCCGTCCCAGACACATACAGCGCACAGGTCAGACGGATCACAAGGACCAAGGGAAGAGCACAAAATGGTTTTGGTGGACAGGAGTCGTGTTGGCCATAGCAGGCGGCATTTAAAAGCTTTTCTGTGAAATCAGGGTAGTCATCTGGGGAACTCTTAGTCTACATGGAACAATGCTCTGTTCCAGAGGCTGCTGTCCCTCTCTGAACCTGGTGTATATTAATGTATTTGGTTACAGATGTCAGCTCATATTAAGTGCTACATTGCATTGCGACTAAAGAAAAGTTCTCAGAGAGGGCTGTAAAGGAAATAGCAAATGATTGTAAGAACGGTAAAGAAAATACAGATTTCAGTGTTAAGCCACTACCTCTGACATTTCCTCAGCATGTGTCACAGTCTGGTATTTTTCATATTAACAATATAAATGAGTGGTGCCCTAAATGGCTCAAAAGGTAAAAGTGTCTGTTTGGAGGACGGTGTGGGTCCTGGTATCCTGGGATTGCTAGTTCATGTCTGGGCTATGTCATTAGCTGGGGCCGGCCTGGAGTTTTCACCACTGCGCCTTGCTGGGAGCATGGGAGCTTTATGTATGTGATTTGTACGAGCTGCATCAGGGTTCCCATGTCCTGATTTTTGCTGGTGGTTCTGTGGGGCTCGCAGTATGAAGAAGGTGTGAATTCATGTCCGTCTTGATCTCGTGCTGTGCAAGGATTCTTGCAGCTAATCTATAGTGATTTCCAATGGGCTGCTGGAGGAAAAATATTTGGAGATTTTGAAACCTTAAAAAAAATGTAATAAGAATATTTTTTTCTTATTGTCATTAGGTACTGTGGGAAGATCTTCCCCAGGTCAGCTAATCTCACGAGGCACTTACGAACACACACAGGAGAGCAGCCTTACAGGTAAGACATCTGCATTTTCTCCCCTTTCATCAAACAAAGGATATAAATAAAAAAAAGCCATTCAACCCATCTAGCCTGTTTGGCCGTTAGTAGTTAATGGATCCAAGGATCTCATCCAGCTATTTCTTGATAGAAACCAGAGTATCGGGTTCAGTATCATGGCAGGGGATCTTGTTCCATCCTTCCACCACTCTTTGGGTAAAAGAATGCCTCCTGTTTGTCTTTAACTCCAATGTAAACTTTAAATGGAATGTTGCATTCTGAGCTCATTCAGCCACTAAAAAATGCACGAACTATCAAACTACTCTAGAGTTTATACTCAATAATTTATTTTTACAAGTGAAAAGAGTACAAACAGTATAAGATCGTACGACTAATTGTTTTTTATATATTTTTCTTCCGCTGCCTAAGCTATTGTGTGTAGGCCCTGTGTAAGTGTGTGTCATGTACATTCTCAGTTTTGAGAAGTCAAGAGCCTTGTGCAGAGACAAGGAGACAGAGAAAGGAAAGGAAGATTAATTTTGTCTGCCCAGATGTTTGGGAGGTGGAAGAACAACTTCTGCACAATGTAGGGTTGTAATAGCACCCTGGAGATTTTCATGTTCTGTTTATAGAACCAGTTAATTATCATTGATTTGGCTCTCAAACAGCTGCACTTTCCAACATCAGTAACTGTGATTGCTGGGGAAAGCTTTGATTTCCGAGGTACAGCATGTCATGGGGAGCACTGGATTAATGGTGTGGGCAGCTGATTAGCAGGGATGGGCAGTGTCACCAAACTTCTGACAGTGCTTTGGACTTGGCATTCCGCACTCCCCCTTCCCAAAGGAAAAAAAGGAAAACCATTTCCCGAAACCATCTATTTCAACCAAGTCTCAGCTCTTTTTCTGGAGCACATCAGACCATCTCCTGCAGGCTGGAGGGGGTGTTTACGAGGGGATAAAAGAATGTCTTGAACACAGCCCATGACCAATGAAAACAAACTATCTCAAAGCAATGCTATTAGGTCTAATTGCTGTAGCATGCCATTCTGTAGGAGAGGAATGGGATGAAAACTCACGGTTTACAGAAATGACATTCAGGAGAAATTTAAGAAGCTAAACAGCTAATCTATGGCTGTCTGCCATGTGAGACAGACCGTTTTAGTTAAGATGTAATGCAGGGAATGGAGTGATTTTTAAAGGCCCAAACCACATTGATCATTTTTTTTTTTCCTGAGCGGAACCCAGAGTGACCATGTTTTTCTGACCCTTAACCCCTGGAATCGCAGGTTTGACTTTGCTCCCCTTCAGAAGTGTAAAGTGTTTTTCCTGTCACGCTATTGCTGGCCGGCCACTAGTCCATTTCATTGAAGAACCAGTGACCAATTAGGAACACTTTTTAGCTGTCTCACATGTCACAAACGTGACTGCTAATGGCAAGAAAGACTCATCTTCCCACTTTACAGCTCTCATGACTTTGTCTTTGAATTGGGTCAAAATGCAGGAAGCCTTCTTTAATGTTTTTGTGATAGATACCAATCAAGGACGACTGTGAAATTTTCACTGCGAAAACAAGTGAGAATGTTAAGAAGGTTGCATCTTAAAGCAAATTTGTGCTGTTTTCTGATAAATATATATTACTATATCATAATCCTTAAATTTGTGTTTGTATTCAGAAAGTACCAAAATATCAATTGCTCTTTTGGACCTTGGAGAAATTGTGGCCAACAAGTTTTTCCTTAGAAGAAATTTTCTCCTGAAGGCTTCTCAGCTGAAACGTTCTGTATTTTCTTCTTGTTCAGTTTTCAACATGGAGTTAATCTCTGCTTTTTCTTTAGAGCTTGGCATAGGATAGAAAGCCATATTTAAATTATGATTTAACATTAGAAGTACAGTAGTGTGTTCCATCGTTTCAGAGAGATATATAGGGACAGATGCACAGCGATTGGTAATTTGCTTTCTTTGTTAAAGAAAATGATCCTTTAAAACGGATGTCTCCAGAACTTTGGCTAAACCAGGGAAATTGTAGCTGATAAAGAGTCGCATTTTTCTATGTTGGCAGTGGCAGTGCCAAAGGGACTGTGAACGTTGCTGTGAAACTCTCACGGGACCCAGGCAGTGCTTGGTCAGCTCAGTCATTATAATCTACTGATTAGCTCATTTAGAAACAATTTACCCTAACAAATAGCAGCAATCATTATCTCTGCTACTTCCAGGCAAATAAGGCAAGACCAGCAGAGAGAAAGAAGGAGTCTTGTTTAAAAAGCCCTTCATGGCTCATTGTAGCTGGAGATTTCAGTGGTGGAGATGGTATCGGGCCTATTGCACAGAAATTGGCCCATGTGGGTTGACCACTGAAAGACCCCATTCAGAATGTAACGGTCCACATACAACCATGTAACATTAAAAAAGGCAGTCCTCTTACAGCAGTGAAGTAATTATAAATCCCCCTGGACGCAGTAATAAAATTTTTAAAAATCTTTTTTTTTCTTTTTCTTCTTCTTTTTGGCGTTTGACCATTCCTGGTGAACCATGATGCACTAAGTCTGGAAATTAGTGAGGAAAAAAATAGCTCTGTAGAAGAACATGAAAAGGCCCAGCTTCTGATTCCAGCGCTTGATGACGAGAGATTTTCCCAAAGCAATTAGCACTGAAAGCCAGCTTTAGAGTAAGGGGTAGTGGGGGGAGGTGGCAGCTGTGTATCTGCAGTCAAGGAGCACAACTTCCTAACAAAGAGAGACTGTCTAAAGAGTTAAACACAACTTCCAGAGTGTTTATTTATCATCGTGGAAAATTGATGTCCTTGTGATTAATCTAGGTTGCCCTGTGATACCCCTAAGGGCCAGCTCGACCACGGAGAGTCTCTCAGTACCCTCTACAACTGTCTGAAATATTGCATGTTGTTGAGTAGTTCGAGCTCTGGGGTTTTAGGTAGTAGGTTCAAATCACAGGTGGGTTACTGCCCTTGTGTCCTTGAGCATCGTATATCCCTTGCTACATAGATGAGAGCAAATTGAATTTTTTCCCAATAAAAATATCGGCAGTATAAGTTGATATAATTATTTAGGAACCCACTATTGATGAGATCAAAAGACAGCTCAGAGACGTCACATAGAGAGCGGGCTTTTTTTGTGTGTTGTATATATTATGCTATGCACCCTTTACACTTGCATTCATACATTTTGTGATCAGCTTGATGTTCTTACAGATTGTGACTTATGCTACAGTATGTTAAACAGTGAAAATGTGTTCGCTTAATTGTGCAGCTTCATTTTAATAATAATAATTAATAATTGCTTACACTTATATAGCGCTTTTCTGGACACTCCACTCAAAGCACTTTACAGGTAATGGGGACTCCCCTCCACCACCAATGTGCAGCATCCACCTGGATGCTGAGCATTTTGAGCATGGAATCCTACACAGATATATACACAGATTTCAAACACTGAGAGACTGAAAGATAAAAAAAACACATTTTCACCCTCTAGATCAATTTTTAATGCACAGTCCGAAGCATCTCAAAGCCCTGCTCAATTAATGCACTTAGTAGTTTACATTACTTGGGAAAACAATGATTGTGAATCATGCAACAGTACATGGCAAGACTTTGAGAAAGTTTTGTTTGTTCCTGAGCCATTTTTAAAACATTGCAGTACCACCAATAGCACGTGTCGGAAGATTTCTGAAGATGTCGTTTCTGGGCGTGTGAAACCATTTAAAGAAAAACATTTTAAATGCAGCGTTTTGTCTTTACCACAAGGTGGTGCAATTGTTTTTCTTGTTTATTTTACTCGCAGACGCTAGCAAACTCCAGATCATAATACTAAACCAGCAATAATGTCTTGCTCAGTGAAAAAATAACAACAGTTCTAATTTTGTTCATATTTATTTTCCACTGGTATTTTGGTTTTAAAGTCTGTTTTCAGTATAGGATGATGAAGTGGTAGTTTACGATCACTTTCAGACCATTTCCTTTAATTAAGCTTGAAATACCTTAATTCTCATTTTATTCCTTGGAAATTGAATAGTTTTCTTTAAAAAACGTTCCCCCAGCCTTTTTGTTAGATATGTGGATGGATGAACAATCATTGATTCTAAGCCAAGTATGCAGAGAATACCATAATGGTTAATGTTTCTTGGACTGGCCTTTGCTTAAGTCATTTGTATATTTAAAGATTTGATTTCTTTTTGCAAAGTATGTAGCAAAGGTCCAGCTGGAGCACCAAGCATTGAACACCATCCAGTGTGGCTTTCAAATTCTGGAGCATTGCTCTCGGCTGTTCACTGGTCTTTACACGCAGACTATATTTATTTTTTCAGTAGTGAAGCAAAAAGAACCAGAGGTACTCAAAAGCTGTTTGGTAGTACTGTATCTGATTTCACCCCCACATGACTCTGAGGCTTTGACTGTCAGAACAGGCATGACAAATTTGTCCCGAAAATAAAAGAAGACAAACAGAAACGTGCCTCCTCTGTTTAGACTGGGGCATTCTGCAGTCGCTGATTAGTGTTTATGGAGCAAAGCTGGGGCGCTCACTGCATCTCTCCCTCTCCCTCCATCTGCAGATGTAAGTACTGTGACCGATCCTTCAGCATCTCCTCCAACCTACAGAGACACGTGCGCAACATCCACAACAAGGAGAAGCCCTTCAAGTGTCACCTGTGCAATCGCTGCTTTGGTCAGCAGACCAACCTCGACCGTCACCTCAAGAAACACGAGCATGAGAATATCCCAGGTACTCCTGGCCATGTGCTGACACCGCACAACAAGAATGTGTCCATGACTTTCTGTTATATCTGTATTTCTCACCTTGACTTCACAGGATGAGAGGCTAATTGATAGTTATGGTCAGAATTTTAGCACTAGATAATGTCTGTCTTTGTCCTCCCAGTCTCTGGACAACCATTAATTAATAGTTTTAATTTGTATAAGATAATCACCTTAAACATAATCAGATTAGCAAATGACACTGTTTGCCAGGGTATGGATTAATGATAAGCCTTTCCCTCTTGGTCCTGCATTTGTAATATGTTGTTGCTGTTGTTGCTTTTAAATGTAAACAGATTAAGCTCATTTGTTCTTGTAAGTAGCTGTCAGAAAGTCTTTGTATGCTTTCAAAGTTTTTTTTCTGTATTGCCTTTTTTTTAATCTTTTAATCTCAATCTTGTAATACCTTGTCTTTTTCCATCCAGTGAGTCAGCATTCTGGGATTCTGTCAAACCTGGGAACAAACATCTCTTCTCCCAACTCGGAGCCAGACAATCATGCACTTTTAGATGAGAAAGAGGACTCCTATTTTTCTGAAATCCGGAATTTTATTTCCAGCAGTGAACTGAACCAAGCATCCAGTTCAACAGATAAAAGGTAGACATTTCTGTCCCGGTGTGACATATGCTAACATGTGCAAGCTGAACACCCGGTAGTTCTTCACATCTGAAATATGAAAAGTGGTTCATGTTTCTCATGTAGAGACGAGCAGTAACTGCTCTCTTTAGAAACTGCATTATAGTGATTGGTTGGGAATTGGGAATAGGTTGTCATTATGAATTGCTACCTAGTATAGTAAGAGCAAAAGCATTAAGATGCCTTCTGCTTCTTCCCTCTTAGTCCGTATGTTCATACTGTGCTCACTGGGCCAACCAGGACTTCCTTGCTGCTCCCTGGTGGTTCTGAGACACTATGCAGTCTGAGGTGGCTGTGAAGCATAACCGCATGAACCTAAGGAGTCAAATGTTTTAAGCAGAAATGACTAAATGTTCCATTTGCTCCCTGTCGAAGTCTCTAATGCTTAAGCTTAGCCAGATTCACACCAGGGGCAGTTTCCTTGCTTATGAAAACACACAACAAAATTCATTACAGAAAAAAAACATATGCCCAGATCCAGTATAATTCACAGATGCTCTTCTGTAAATGTTCGACCCAGTGTGGCAGCCCGCGGGAATTTAATTTGTGCGTATACTGTAGATGTGTCAAAGGAAATAAATGCTGTCTTAACAAATGAGCATGAAAAATAGACACTTAAATTCTTTCTGTGACATGTAATGGTCTTCCCTTTATTTTCGTCACTTCTTCCATATTGCCAGCACGCAAACGCCTAATCATTTTTTTTTACTCAAAGACATGAAAGGCCCTATGGAGGAAAAATTAGTCCAAGGCATCTGGGATCAATAGTCCATCCCATCTTAGACAAGTGAGCTTGGCATTTTAATATCTGTAATTCAAATAAGTGCTCTGTTTTCTGTCTGTCTGAAAAGCGCTCTCCTTGAAAACCTCCCTCACTGACACACAGCTGCGTATTGCGGTCTTTATACAGACCATACCTTTGCTCTCTGGTGCATTTTGCGTCGAAGCATTTATAAGCAAGTCAGGCTGATTGAAACGAATGTGTCAGGGAAACAAACTTAAAAGAAACAGGACTTCAATTTTGACTTATTTTTTATCCGAAACAGGCTGTAGAAGCAAAACACACGAGGAGAAGGGCTATTTCGATTTCAAACTGACATAAAAAAATGACCCTGGCACTTCCTGTAACAGATCGCGGCGGTTTAAGACCGTCTAGCCCTGACAGAAACAGACAGTGCTGGAGCTGTGGCAGGCTGGCATGATTGGCCCTCAGGGAGAGTTAGATTGGGGCATTTATCTGCAAGATAAATTGATCAAACCCCCTACTAACACAAACACCCCACTGACGTGTTTAGACTAGATGACAAAACCCAGGTCCCTGCAGAACTGCGCTCTGTCTGGATCCAAATAGTTTCTTTCTCTTTCAAACAGAAAATTTGACTATATGATACTTAATCTGGATTGAAAGTGGAGAACAAACAGGGGCTGTTCCCCACAGTTCTCATACTCGGGTCTGATTTGATAAATGTCACTGCATGCTCACTGTGGTAAGCTACTTGATGAGTAAATTTGACCGAGGAAATGACATCATTAGCTGTGAACCTGCAGGCCTGGAAACCCTGAAAAAATAATTATTGTGTGTGTTGATAGGCTGTTTGCAAAGCAGCAACTTTCCCCATGACAACTCTTAAAGAAAGGAACTATATGAAATGGACTTTGGATGGATTTAAGCTGACCTTCTTGTAATAGAATATTTAGCCTGCTGGGATTTGCTCTTCAGAATGTCTTTCATTAACCATGAGCCTGTTTGTTTATTACCTTAATTGGGCCAGTAAAACTTTCTGAATGGGTTTATTATTGCTTGACATTGTCCAGCACATTAGGGTATATCAAATAGTGACTGTTACATCTAAATTTGGAAAATGTCTTAATCAGAGGGCTCTTGTGCAAGACCGCTCTGGTAAGAATAACACAAATTTTGCTTTAATATTGGAAGCAAATGATTTTTAAACCTTTCTCATCGACATTTGCTCTGAATGTAAATGTTAGCTTAACGATCTATAAGAAGGGGTGCCTAGAGTTGTTGCTCTGCAAATATGCTAGGGATGTGTTAATGCAGCCCTAAAGGCTGTCAGCTGTTGGGCCTGAATTGTGACTGCTCTGTCTCCAGGCCAGAGATCCAGGAGGACGATCATCCACAGAGCTGTGCGCTCCCAAACTCCAAACTCCGCAGGCGGGGGGCAGACGAGGAGGAAGATGAGGAGGAAGGAGAGGGGGATGATGAAGACGAGGATGGCAGTCTGACGGAGAAATCGCAGGACGAGGGTGTGTCCCCAGCCACTGTGCCCCAGGGCAGCTACGAAGATGAGGAGGAGCCGTCTTCTCTCTCCATGAGCTATGAGCAAACTCGAAGGTGAGCCACACTCCGTGCTTTCTCCAACATGTCTCCCCATGTGGTGACTTGGTGTACATCATCTGTGGGCTCCAGACTGAATTGCAAGATGGTATAGATAAAGGACGCAAAGGCGTTTTGTCTGTCTCACATTCTTACAATTCAACATTGCTGATAACTGATTTTGGTGTTGTGTTAAGCATGCAGCAGACAGTGTGCATCATATCCACCCCATTACCTACTGTACTGTACTTCATCACTGTGGTGCTGTATGTGTAAGTTCCACTAAATCGTTCAGGTATGGGCTATTAGCCCGTGGTATCTCTCGTCCTATTTTTATCACTTGTCATCTTGGGTCAGAGCTTGACACAAAATGAAACAAGTAGCATAAAGTGCATGGGACAGTGTGTGTTCTCATCCTCCCCAGCGGTGGGTCATCTCTCTCCTCACTCCCTGCCATCCTCCACTGCCTGTCTGGTATTGCGCTGGGTGGCTGGTGCAGCCACTCTCTCTCCCCTGCCCACGCATGCAGAGTGGGGCGGCTTGTTTTGGCTGGGCTGGTTGGGTCAGGGGCGGGAGAGCTAACCCAAGGTGTGAACACCTCCCTTCCCCAACCCCTCGTTCGTTGGTGCAGGTGTATTGATGAGGAGGAAGCGGGCCTGTTAGAGCTGGAGCAGATTCCGAGCTTCACCAAGGGGCTGGACCTCCGTAAGGCTGCAGAGGAACCATTTGACGTTAAAGACATGTTTAACTCCTCCTTAGAGTCTGAGGCATTAAAAGAGACGCTGTACAGGCAGGCTAAAACCCAGGTATGTGATTTCCTAAACAAAAAAGGACAAAGGGTGTCCAGTGTTGGAATTTCTTCTGTTTTAAGAACCAATGAGTTTGTCTTGCAGATAGGTCTTTGAGATTTAAGCTGCAGAGAAAAATAAAGATCCATTATTTTTATACTTAATTACTTGTCCCTCACTGATTTAACTAAAGCAGTGACCTAATATCAATATCATGTCACGATGTACAAATAGAAATATAAAAACTATGTTGGGAAACCTTATTTGCCTGTTGCACACAGTAAGCAAAGGAAAAGGTACCATTGCATAAGCAAACAGAAGAGAATATATTTAGCTCTTTTTTACTAAACAATACCAATTGGCGGAGAAACAGAGAAAAATACTGGCCTAGATGCTATTTTTAGGGTAAAGTCTGAGATAAGTTTGATACCTTGATCTGTTGGAGTTTTGAGGTTTAAATGTAATCAGCTGCTCTGCACTGAGAAAGAAGTCCTCAATTGCAAAAGATCAAGCGAAGCAGAGACCTGTATCCACATTGTGGTTAAACACACTGGCTGTGGTGACTGGAAGCAATCTTTCATTTATAGCACACATTGAACAACTCTGCAACTGCTAACAGAAAAAACATGCATCATCTTAATAAAGTATACATTTATTTAATGGACCGAGCAAACAGTAACTCCCAAAAGCATGCAGATCACACAGAATGATGCAACCTGTGAAATTGAACCCGTGGTTTTAATTTCAAACAGTCAAAAGATAGAAAATAAAAGAGGTGTGTAACTTGAATTCATTTAACGAGAGGAAGAGTTTTAGTGAGGTTTTGGTAGTGCCTTTTATTTAACTTTTATCATTTTATGTAGAATTTATTTATGAAACAAAGGTCACAGAAAAATCTTTCAGTGAATTTCAAACTTTAAAGGACCTCTTTGATATCCTAAATGGGACTAATTCTATTCTCAGTCATCAGTCATCTTGACCATTGAATTCAATAGTCCCCATTAAGGAAAAATGGTTCAGACTTCGGCTGTAAATACCTCCTGTTTGTCAAGATGGTTTTCAGCCTGATATCTGTTGTCTTTGTGAAAGGGAAGGGGGTGGGATGGATTTAAAAACTTGAAATTGCTGCTGTTACTAACTCTTATTTCCTTTACCTGCACTTGAATCTTCTGGTGCATTCACCAAGAACTGAAATAGTAGTCTTCTGATTATAAGTCCTTGACTGTCATGCAAATCATTCTGATATGTTGTTTTTTTGTTTCCAGCCTTATGACTGTTAATATACAAAATGCTATCCAAAATAACTTAATTTAACCAATAGAAAGTCTTACAATGACAACAGAGCCATAGCTTTTAATATGGTCCATTCCAAATGTTACACTCTTCTTTAGCTAATTTTCTATGTTACCTTTGCATCATTGTTAAGGTTTCCTTTTTTTCTATCAGTGTACAGAATGTGATTGTCATGATTACTTTTGTAATTCTGAACATAAGAACTGTAACAAACAGGGGACGGACGTTTTTCAGTCCATCTAGCTTGTCTGCTAGTTAGTAGCATCCAAAGATCTCATCCAACCATTTCTTGAAAGACACCAGGTACCCACTTCAACAGAATGGCTAATGATTAATTGCCTCCTGATCTCGGTTTTAAATGCTCTTCTGCTGTGTTTTCACTTGTGTCCTCTGGTTCATGTTTCTCTGTTAATTCAGAAGAGGTTTCATGGAGTGACCTTTTCTGTGTCTGTGAGGATTTTGAATGCTTATTATTTCCCAGTTTGGGGTTTCAGGAGAAAACCTCTACAAATCCTTACAAGTGCATGATCCTTTATTGCAGCAGAATGATCCCCAATGCTTTAGGCTCTAATGTGGTTCTCGTTGCATCCAGAATGACCATATCGCAGTACTGTTTCATTTCTGTTTGTGTTTTCCAGGCTTATGCAATGATGCTGTCTCTGTCTGAAAACAATCCTTTGCACACATCCTCCCAGAACTCTCTGGATGCTTGGCTGAACATGGGAGGGGGCACATCAGAGACTGGCAGCTTTCACCCACTCAACCACATCTGAGAGCGAGAGACCGTGAGAGAGAGGGCAGCAGAGTGCGTGAGGGAGAGGGACAGAAGGAGCCAGGCCATGCCAAGGACAGTGGGACCAACTCCATCAGACCAACAGCAAGAGAAAGTGAGAGAGACGATGTGAGGCACCCAGGGACCAGTGGCTCCAGCCTTGAGGATCAGTGGGCAGAGAGACCCGCCCAGTAAGAACATCGTGGAGGCAGAGAGGCTTGATGTCCTACAGTCAGCCCAGCTCAGCTTGCCTTACTATTACACCACTTAGTACAGTCACTGTCCAAACAGTATTTAGCAGCTCTGGTGTCTGTTAGCACACACTCGGACAATAGAAAAAAGCACAGCGCTGTACTTCAGAAACTCGATCAGATTAAGAACCTTCTGCTTTCTGTCTTCATCTGTAATGGGGACCAAGGTCATTTGTTGAGTTGATACTTGTTTTGTACTGCTACTGCATAAGCCTCCATAGCGCACAATGACATTTGAATTCTACAGCTGTCAAAATAATAAGAAGTCTAATCATTTTTTAGCAATACTCCCCCTTTGCTGCCGAGATCTACAGTCGCTCAGTTTACAGCAGCCACCTTCTCTTACCCAGACAATCCCAGGTTTGAGACGGCAGTCTCCAGGATTCATTGTTTTGAATCCAAAGAGCTCTGCACTGGAAACAAGCACTGTCATGTGTTGCAGAGCTATAGAGTGAACAGCAAAAGTCATAGCAATAAACAGAAGTGGTATCTGTCTAATAAGGTTTTTGGTGGGGTGCTAAAAGATATAAAGTACTATCAAATTTCCTCATTAACCACTGTTTCCAGAGATTAATCATCATCAATCATTATCATCATTAATATTAGAGTCCCTGACCCAAAGAGTAATGAATTGCTTCCATTTAACATTACATTTCAAATTGAAAAGTCGTGATGGAATTCCAACAACATAAGCTTAATGGAATTATTGCTTTTCTGATGTATGACTTGCTGCATTCCCAAGGGAGGCTCAAAACAGATAATTCAGTGGCCAGCCTGTGTTGTTTTTACTGCACATCATCTCAGCATGGCTGTCTCTGTGAACACTCAGCTCACGTCATTCCTTGGCGAACTTGCCTGACCGCAGTGACTGTAATTCGTGCCGCTGTATAACCAACAGGTGAGGGGCTTTGCACAGGTGAAGTACTACAAAACAAGGAGCAGCTGCAACTGCTGGAATAGCAATTAAATTGAACAAACGCTCCCAAGCAGAGCACGCATTCCTCGAAGAGGACAGTCCGCAGAGTTGCATAAAAAGAAAAATATTGGTTTTAAAATGAATCACTTAATTTGGACTTTAAATTATTTCCCATAGGGGCCAATGAAAACAAAATGATCTTTGTTCCTTGTTCAATTTTAAATTAATTTTTATTGAACTCAACATTTTTTTTCTTTACTTTGTATATTATTTGTTCTGTAAAAACAGTATTGTTTCTTTGTTTCTTAGACACCGAGATGGTGCTAAAAAATTCTAATATAATTATTTAGTGAAGGACCAAAATTGTGTACTGTTGTTGTATGATATTGCATAGCAAGAGTGGTGTGTGCCAAACGACCCATAGAAAATGTTTTGTTCTCAGACAATCATTTCTGTTCGAAGGGTTTGTGTTGCTGTTGTTGTTTTGCTCTTCTTGCTTCCCGTAGACGCGATTAATTATTGTGTTACTCTATTTATTTTGGGGGGGTTGGAGGGTCTAATGGCTGTTGAAGTAAAATGTTGATTAGAAAAGGTCTCCCTTTTCATTTACGATTGACTCTTTCGAAGGAGAAAGGAAAGATTTAAACTGAGCGATATTAAAATCCCCAAGACCAAGCAATCATGTAGAGTACCAGAGTGCCAAATTGGAAAGAAAAGCATAGAAAGAACATAAACTCTTTCTTTTGAAAAAGCAATTGTTGTTCCTCTTGAAATTCAGTATGTCAGATTCCAAACACATCAACACTACGTATCATACTGTAAGTAGACATCTTTTCTGCGTGCTAAGAGTCTCATTTAGTCTTAATGTTTGAGCCATATTCTAAGGTAAAGATTAAGGAATTATTACTATAGATTAAATGGAAGGTAGTATTTTGTCATTTTTTTTCAGTTTTCTCATTTCATTGTTTCACAGCCGTGTTCTGAAAGATCACCATCAATCATTTTTGCAGGTTGTGTAAATCCTATTAGATCGATGCATACTTTTAACCCCATTCCTGGTTCAGTGAGCGAACGCTTGTGGTTTTGTGCGCTGGAATCGAGAAACGATTCTTTCAAGGGCTGCGTGAGAGAATGAGAGTCTGCCGTCTTTGGAAACATCAGATGATAAGGGAAAGATTAAAAAGAAAAAAAACTGAAGCAGAGTTTTTGTCAGAAGACTATAGCCTGTGCAGTTTTTTTACTGTAAATTACTCTCTTTTGCTGTTTAAACTAACAGTTTTCATCTGATCTTGACAAAAGTGTCCTACTGGTTAGAGGAATTGCTTTTTTATGTGTGCTTGTAAATATGTACTATTCCTGGCCCACAAACTTCAGGAACATCAATCAAAAGTGTAGAAAACAGTAGTTCTGGACAAAATTATTGCATGTACATAGAGCTCTTACACAGGATTAATTCAGGTGTTGTTTAAAATGAAAGTGAAGACTGGTTTTGACTGCAGTGCTTTTGGAAGCAGTACCGTATTTGTTTTGCAAGGAGTATCCTTGCTCCTCAGACAGTATGACTTTCTGTTTGTCTGCCTGCCTGTGTGAAGATATGAGTAGATCCAGCCTATGTGCACTAACCATCCATAGCACCCTTAGTGAACTGTGAAGCCAGCCAGTGAATTGTGTGACAGGAAAAAAAAAGTTAAGTCTGTAAAATATGAAAAAGATTGTTTTATTACTTCATTGTTTGTTTGTTTTTTTAGAAAAATGTTTATAGATAGAACATTAACTGTTGACGGTTAAATGGAAAAACGTTTTTTACTCCCGCATCGCTGTCGTATTCTCCAACTTGCAGCCTCCAAACACCACCCCTAGAGGGCGTCCTTGCATTTCTACCAGCTCTCGGGAGAATCCATGTGCTCAGTGAACGTGGACAAAATCGGTCACGCCTTTTCTGTTCATCCCCTCGTTATTTGACTCAAAATGGGAATTCTTAGGAAGTGCTAGATGGGCCGTCAAGAATATTTAGGACACTCTGAGATATTTTCTTTCCGGATGTCACTGCGTGCAGTTGCTCTGCCGATCCTGAGGACGACGTTATGGGACCACTTATCCAAATCAGCTGCTGGAATTAGCAAAACGAGACCATGCCTCGTTCTCCACTCAAGATGATTCCTCCCTCAGCTCGACGTTACCTTCATTTTATTAGAGGTAGCACTCACCTTTGACAGTGGATGTGGGTTTTTTCTTTCCTGCTCCATTTATATTTTTCTCTGTTGCTGCCTTGCGCAGACAGCTGGCTGTTAGGAATGAAGTTATTATTTGTGTCAGGGACTTTCAGGATGAGGCTTAATTGGTTCAAATAAGCACTTTAACCGTCGGTAGAAGATGCCCTAGGACACTGTATCAAACAGCGTGCCGTGTCCTGGTTGAGTTGAGGGTCGAATTATTGACTTGACGTACCCAGCGAAGCAAAGAGTATGACTCTTGAATAAAGAATGCTGTTAATGTGTTTGAGCGCTAAACCCCGTGCTTTAAAATGGTCTTTTAACACCCCAAGGACACCCCTGCTGGAAAATCTGAGCTGAAATACCTTCAGGGTGACAACTGTAGCGCGATCCCAAAATTATTTTCAACATACTACTTAGGCTTTTTGAATGATTTAAAACAGTGAATTGTGGACCGGCAATCGACGCTCCTTTTCCTAGCACACTGCAATACAAAATGACATCAGTAGATGGCAGGGTTGTGTTGTTTCAGTTGTACTATTAACTACTACGCGGTGCAATTAATGGCAGTAGAAGCTTCTAAAGTATTATTTAGACATTAAGAAATATTACATAAATTAAGTACATGGTAAACATGGGAATTTTTACTACTTTTAATATATGCAAAGAAAGACGATGGGTCACCATGAAGCAAAACTGAGGTAACTTCATGTCGCATACTACTGTTGTAAGCGTGCGTAGGGTTTGTAGATGAAATGATGAAAAAAATAACATTACCAGCTTTCTTACAAAGTTGACTAAGGGTCACTGCAGAAATCACTTGATGTGGCTGCTGGTCTTTTTCCACTGTTACAGTACAAACATAAGTAATATGGTTTCTTTCAAACTGTATATTATTCTAAAAAACGATTGTTGTATATGTCTGGAATTCATTAAAAATATATGGGAAAGTTTTAAAATGGATGGTGCTTGTTTCAATTGGATCTGAATTGTATATCGCCTCTGTTATGTTTATAAGAAAAAATACTGTGCATGACTTGTGTTTAGCGGTCATAATGGTGTCCATTTGTGAAATTTTTATGAAAAATGTACAAGAAAAATGTTTAAAAAATACGTAGATGCACTTATTGTACATGTGGTTAGGTTGTACATTTGGAGACTTCAAGTCTTTTACTGCCTTCTAAAAACAAACAAAACTGGGCAGGAGGTTCTTCAATAAAAACAATATGCTTGAGGGGAGAAGTAATTAAAATTGGAAAAAGATTGTAGAATAATATTAAAGAAAACTATTTCTGAAATTGCAGTTCATTTTGATGCTTGTGATTATTAAAGATGTACTTCTTTAGAGAAATTCCATTAAAAAATCTCTGATTCTGATGTTAATTCTGTAGAATAGGAATGTATACCAAATGTAATCTTTCCAATGCTATGAAGAATTTATACATGAAATTGATATGCAATAAAACCTGTGTGCTTTTTATATCGAATCTCCTGATTTTTTCAAATGATCCTGTTTTTTTATTATTTTTAAGAAGAAGAAGGTAACTCTTGGTGATGTATATTAAACAAGTTACTACAGTATACTTATTTATCTGCGGTAAATAATATTAGTAACCACTTGGTACTTCTCAATAAAGTAGCATTTTTTAAATGAATAGGTTAGGCCTGTTGAAGCTGGAATTTTATGAACAATCGTGGTAACAGCATACAGAAGTAATAGCAGCTACTGTACTGTACATCCACTGGCCTACGTCAGCAGCAGGAACAGTCGGGACAGGGTGTTTCTCGTATTCCAAATTTCTGTACCTTGCGTGTTGCACCAATTTTTTAAAACCGCTGTGATGGGAGAGGAGGAGCTGTCCAGGCCTGGAAAGGTGGTTTGTAGCGCGTCTCATGCTACGCAGATCACACCCATGTTTTCCCTGGCGTTGGCAGTCTTAATACTATCTAATAGAGTCTGATACTGCGGGTTCCTAATATTTTGTCCCATGCTATTCCTCCCAGTTGTGGCAGATGCTACTTTATTTCAGAGTCTGTACTGGAGTTCCTTCCGAGCAAATAATTCATGAAATGACTCTAAAATTCTAAAATAAATTGAACATAATGTATCACAAATATCAAAGACGTATTTTTCTTTGTGAACCCTATTTAAAAATGTGTATCACTTTTACACGTCCCTGTGGATATAAATTCGATATACGCGTGACGCAGAATTACATACTGTATATGGGAATTACACCTCTTGTCTAAAACCTCTCAAATTATGGATTTTAAGAAAGTTTCTCACACAACTGAACCCTGCTACGGCGTCTAGACACTATGAGTCATATTATGACTGTGAACTGCTTTCTTTTTAATTACTGTTGCAAATATTTCACTATTAGCGATACCTCCACAACTGTTTCTTTTACACAGTTTGTCCAGAGTTTTACCTGGAATCCCCCGGCCATCACAAAGGTAAGGGGTTAGTGTCCCCTGTTTGTTTTGCACAAATGCATTATTCTTATCCACGTTATCAATTCTTGATTCGTGATTTAAAAACATTCAGTGTTCAGATGAAATGTAACGCAATGCCTGCAGAGCTTTGAATCGCACTACAGTCCTGAAATGGGCGATGGTAAAGATTAAGCGATCGTACTGCTTTAAACTGGCGCGATGGGAGGAAGGAGGAAGTCTGCAACGGGAAGAGATTCTGCTTGGTGGGGTCAGGGTGGGCTTTAAAGCCGGAGTTGATGGTGGTGTTCTGCGTGTATTTGTAAACACGCAAAGAACCGAGTTTTGTCCGTGCAAGAGGCAGTGAGCTTTGGGTCTTCCTCGGTTTTTTTTTCCCCCCCCTGACTGTTGGGCTCAGCGCCGCAAAAGCCAACCGGAGGTAAAGTCGACAACGGCAAGAATGCTGCAGCTCAACGACTCGGTGGAGCCCGAGAGCCCCGGAGCCGCTGTGCTCCACACCGGGGAGAGCGAGGACGGGGTGGAGGTGGCGTTCACGCCGCCGGGGGCTGCGGGCGTCCAGTCCCCGCACGGCTCCCTCGGCATGAGCCGGGCAGCCGCCTCGGTGGCGTGTTGTTCCCCGCTGCAGTCCCTGACGCCTTTTCACGTCCACAACCCGACAATGCAAGCCAAAGTGAAAGATTACTTCGTCTTCAGGGTGAGTTCCGTTCTGTTGTTGTTGTCGTCGTTTCTCTGGCAAGATCGTGCGAGCGATCCGCGGAAGGTGAGACGGAGATGGATGTGGGAGATTTTTAGTTACATCGCGCAATTCCAAGTGCAGATATGATTCTCGGAGCTACAGTAAGCAGTGAACTGGTGGGTTGTTTTGTTTGTTTGTTTTTTTGCCCTTGTTCGTTGGTTTTGCAAACATGATACGCACTACCCCTGAAAGCAAATAATCTTCCAATAGCAATACCGTCTGTAAAACCACAAAACATCTGCGGAAATGCGAGCTGGTAACTGAACAGTGAAGGCAGTCAGCAACGCAGAGCTGGATAGGGCACCTGAATGCGTTTCCTCCAGGTAAACATTTCGTTTTGAATACTCCCAGTGCAATATTTGCGCTAGTGTCATGCTACAGGCCTTTAATTTTGCACAAGTGAAGAACAAACCTACCACATCGCAGCAAGATACTTTATGCATTATCTCGACGTTTTTGTTGTTGTTTGCACATTTCTTTTGTAGCAACAGGTAATTATGCCTGCTTCGTTAACGTTTTTGTTTTCTGAGTAACGGGTATTTTGCCAGTCGTTTTTCTGTGTTTGTATACTTGTTGCCGAAGTCGATACCCTGGTTTCTTTCAAGAAACGCCTGCATGAATTCTTCGGATTAATTAGCCACTAACTACGGAAAGGGAAGATGGAACGAGTGGTCTCCTGTCCTTTGTAATCTGTTTTATGATCTCAATTGATTGGATGTTCTAACATGCCTGTCGGCTCTTAAAATGCAGCACAACAATACTGACTTGTTTGGAGGCACCTGGATAGAAAAGGACATAATCGGCGCTTTAACACCGATTCTAAGAAGCGTAATGTTTGGTAAAAACCAAGGACAAGGAGTTTTCTGTAAGGATAAATAAGCAAAAAATGAACATTGGTTCACTGCGTAGGTTTTTGATAATCTGGCTTCAAACCGTTACGCCAAAAGAGTAGCAAACCACCGCAGTACTTGGAATAAAAATACTTGAATTTGAGATGCAAACAAATTCGTAATCCCTTTCGTTTTAAAGGGGTTGCACTTGCGTTTTCAACATTTGTCTGGAGTCTGGCCATTGTGATTATGAGTTACTGTACTTTAGTAGCACTCGGTAGACAGTGCTGTCTGATTCTGGCCCTGGGGGGTTGGAGAGACCCTAACAAGCTCAGTCAGCTCATGCCGGGTGACCAATGTAAAAGCTCCCCGCCCGTGCACTGGAGCCTTTAAGGGACCTAGAAAACCACCAGACTCCTGCCAGCTCTCTGGACCACGACTGGACATTCCTGCGATGAACGCGTTGCACAAAAACTGCAGAAAGGCCTGCAGTCTCCTTGCTTAACGCATGTCCTTTTGGCGTGTTTCTATTAGCCAGGGACAGTTGAGCAAGCCGTGAATGACATCAGAACGGTCGCCATGCCCTCAGAAGACGGGGAGGTCCAGAGCGTGTGGCTTCTCACAGAGTGAGTGATGTCAAGAGCAGAGAACACCCGGCTGTAGGCAAGGAGCCCCCTTCTACCCTGGAAGCTGCTTGTACGCCTGATGTATTCTTTAAATGATTAATATGGCTCCTCATGCATTTTAAGCATAGTCTGTTGTAGACCAAGAGAGGGTTATCTAAGACTTCATGTCTTGATGTATCTTGAAGGATTAGATATTTTAAAATCTGGACTGGGGCTGAAAGGAACAAGGGTGACATTCTATTTATTTTTCATAATAGATGAGGATTTACTGTTGCAAAATGATTTTCATATTTCAAATCCCATGAGTAGGATACTACACAGAGATTATGGTAAAACAAATACCATACATGGCATTCTTCTCCGAGCATCTAGATATACTCTATGTATGTTGGAGCTGAGGAGCAGTATTTAATAGCTTGACACTGTAAAATGTTTAACTTGGAGCAAACAGCAGATGGTGTCTGTTCCTGTTTGTGGCTGAACAGGTCAGAGAATGGCACCCAGAGTTCAGAAGCAGGAAGGTGAATGTTGACCTTCGGCAAAGGGCTAATCTGTGACTATTCCTAATATGTTTAGATCTGTGGAAATGTGTGCCGTCACAATGGAAAGATTACAGTGCAGAATGGTCACCTATGTGGGTTACAAATGTAGCCAAATTCTCTCTGTTCCTCCACAGGATTGACCACTGGAACAATGAGAAGGAGAGGCTGGTGCTCATTACTGACAGGTACTGTCGTGCTAGTGAATTGTGGCATTTTGTTGTCTAGGTAGGAAAAGATGGAGTGATGATTAATGGTAACAAAAGCTGCCAGTCCTGCGAGAACAGTAATAGTGAAGTTCTGAAAAGCCTTTTCCTTAATATTGCATGGAAGGTCGTTCTTGGTTTTTCCTTCTGAAGTGTACCTACGTACAGAAACCCCAAATAATCTGTTGCAGGTTTGTGTTGTATTTGCCTTATAATACAATGTCTTGTGCAGTAAGAATGGCATTGGTGAATTTGACAAGAGTACACACGAGGGGGTCCTTCAGCATCCACATCGTCTTGACAGCTCTACCGATTGCCCCACCAATGTCTGGCGGATGCAGTGAGACCTTTCGATTTCCTTCCGTGCTGAATCGATCCGTTCTCCTTCTCCGGGCAGGTCATTGCTGGTGTGCAAGTATGACTTCATCAACCTGCAGTGCCAGCAGGTGATTAGAGTTTCTCTCAATGCTGTGGACACCATTTCCATTGGAGAGTTTGAGTTCCCCGCCAAATCCCTCAACAAGTAAGACCGCTTGTGTGCATTGTGTCCTAAAGAGAGCATGCTTTCCCTGAAGGTCTATCTTGTAGGCACATGTTCCAGAAACTGTAGATTACAACACTGTCTTAAATATCGTTTATGTGAAGATTCTGTGTCAGTGGGGGTTTTTAGATTTTTTTTCAGAGCTTTAGGTAGTGGCTTGCAGAACTGCTCTCTAACAGCACTTGAGCACCTTTGGATTCTTGACACCAATTCCAATGACTGAGGAAAGAGTGGCTTTAGATCAGAAATACCATGCAAGGTGTACTGGAGGCTGGGCTCGAAGAGATAGCCTGGGGTTAGGCTGAAACCTCAAAACATTTTGCAGGTACTCCTGCTGAGGTATGAGTGTTTTCCTTTTTTTGGATCATCCCAAAGCACACTTTCAAATATGAAGGCAATCGGCGCAGTTGCTAAAACCGTAGTATTGATACTTTAAACTTTCCCGGAATTGTTTCTGTAAGACCTTTTACATTATGGATTCTGTCCACTACACAGCCAGTCAAACCACAGCTCTTTGCCAGTACCTTTTGAGATACCTCAGCTGTGTCTTTCGTTCTTGGTAGGTTTGATTTAATTACAGTTTACAGTGTGTGTTTTCATTTTGGATGAGCTGTAGTAAAGCTGGCACGCTTACTGTGATCCTCAGTTGTTAGGGACAATTGCTAGTGTTATTTTTGCTGTAACTGCTGTGATTTTTGCCAAAGCAGATTGTTGCTAAAAACATCTAGCACATCCCTGTAGATAGACATGTTCTGTTCACTTGTAACACTTTCAAACTATGATCAAAACCCAGCTGAAGTGTTTGCGCGTGTTTTCATCGTTTCTCACCACACTGCAAGACAAAACGTAGCTAAAAACACCCTAACTGGGACAAATTGGCAATTGGTTTTCATTTTGAGAAGATGTCCTCTATTTTCATATAGTTTCCATCTGTGGCCCAACATTGCTGTTTTTTTCCCTGTCTGTAGCTTTACAGTTTTGGACCCTCAGCCTTTTTACGGTTTGGTTGTACTGTAGGATGTCCTATTAAAATTGTTTAACTTGTAACAGCTTTGTGTTTCCTTGGCTTTTTGAAAGAGTGCTTGGTGGCTGTGTGTAAAACGCACACGTCATCCTGACGTAACTAACCGATAGCAGCACGCTCTCCTGTTGAGTAACAGTGGATTAGTTCTAACTCTTCCCGGCTTGGTGTGCATTTCCAGGAGGGAGGGTTATGGAATCAGGGTCCAGTGGGATAAACGCACCCGGCCGACATTTATCAACCGCTGGAACCCCTGGTCTACGGACGTGCCTTATGCCACCTTCACAGAACACCCCATGGCCAACGCCGACGAGAAAATTTCCTCCCTCTGCCAGGTAACTGCACAGCCCGTCCCTTTCACCATTTTACCAGTTTTGTATGGAACACCAAATTATTAATTAAATCCGCTAGCTGTATGGGTCTTTTTTTTTTCTCCTGTCCAGAAATGCAGTAAGGCATAGCTCCTTAGATTAACATTTACAATGACTTTCTTTCAAGAGTGTGTGATTGCTTGTACACACAACTCGGATCACATTCAAAACCGAGTCAAAACAACCCTGTCTGACCTTTGTTCATCTGCTGACAAGGAGCTGTTCGTTAAATATTTCAACCCTGGCCACACAAACACGTGGCATACATTCACAGAGATGGGGACGTTATGATCAATTGCATTTGTATTTCTTTAATTTTATTGCTGCTCTGGGATATCGATTGTTGACTGGAAAATTGCGAGAGATCCTGAGTCACTCCGTCTTAAGATTCCAGTCACTGTACTTTCACTGCAGAGCATAGCAAGTTGTTTTCCCCACACTGTGCTCTGTCTGAGTGATGTCCCTGTCTGTTGCAGTTGGAGAACTTCAAGACCCAGCTGATCCAGGCAGTGAAGAAGGCACACAAGGAGTTCCCACTGCCCGGAAGAGCCAACGGAGTTCTGATCCTGGAGCGGCCCCTCCTGATCGAGACCTATGTGGGCTTAATGTCCTTCATCAACAATGAGGCGAAGCTGGGATACTCCATGACCAGAGGCAAAATCGGGTTCTAACTTGTTCTTTTTAGGCTTGTTTTTATCACTAATTAACACATTATTCTACAGTGTGAGCTAAGTATACATTTGTGCACTATAACTGTGACCAGATCTCTGTCATCTGTTACTTCCCTCAGTATGCTAGACGTGTAGACTGCAAATTAATAATGCATCAGCATGAGCTAAACACCAGTAGCCAGAGAGGTGATCTGCATCACCCTCTACTGCCAAGCAGCTTATTATATATTACTGTACAAAGTGATTCTATCAAGATGTTAATTTATTATTCATTTTGTAGAACTTTTATCTTGGAACTATGAAAAGGATTACATAGAGCAGTGTGCTAGTGGAATATTTTGAGTGAGGGATACCGGTGTTTTTTCTGATTGTATGAAGTATTTTCAAAAGTCCCTTTTTCTCCCTCGGGCAACTTGTGTACACTCTGAGGTGGTATCAATGCAAACGGATCCCGGTACAGATATGGGGCGTTTTGCAGAGTGTATGTCCTCATTTTTTTACTGCTGTGTTGTGTGAAATGTGGGGATGATTGTTGGAACCTGTGCTGTGGAAGATGTTTGTTGTAGGATGCAGATGGACCTGTCAGTCCTACAATATCAAGGCAGAACACCTTTGTGGCACGCGTGCACAAGTATAGGAAGCGCTTGCTAAGATTTGAAGCGCGTGTGGTCCTTTTCCTGTAAAGGACTGGATGTATTTGCATGGACTCGGCAGAGCAGCAGATATCAGACTGCTTTTCAGCTGATGTCACAGCTATGAGCTGAAATGTCCTGAAAGCTGTTGTACATTTAACAGGCATTCTGTTATGCAGTTTTCCTCCTACTGTAAACCTTCTCTGCACAGTCAGTATTTTTCCTGGTGACCAAGCACAATAATTTATTGGAGTTGCTTCTGCTATTTCTTGTGATGAGTGGAATGAAGAATTTATTCCATTGGTCTTGAACCAGTTAACATAAAGATCGCTTTATAGCTGGGAATAAAAATATGCTGCTCATTTTTCAGCATTCCTGTTTGGTGCGATTGCTGGCAAACGCTTTCAGACTGTGAGTGTCCAACTGAAAATCGCAAACTTTCCTTTTTTGTTTGTATGTTTTAAATGGAAATCCATGAGTTTTACTGCAACAATAACCATGTTTTAAGAATGTCTGGGTTGCTGTCTGTTATAGTAATGTGAGCTTTTAGTGAAATGCATTGCATGAGACAGGATTAAATTAAAACATTTACAAATTGCAAGAGGTAGGTTTTAAAAATTTCCCTTGGCAGAAAGAAATAAAAATGAAAGTCCTGTAAAAGTTGTCTAATTATTGTATCGGTGATCACTGCAGAACCCAGAGCACACAGAAACTCCTTCACAGAAAAAGACAAACATGGCTTTTTAATTTTTTTTTATCTTTTTAGATGTAGTGTGTTTATGTCAAGAGGTGCCTTGAAAACAAGCCATGAGTTGTTGCCTAAAATGTTCAGCATGTTCTTTTGCTGTTTTTATAGAAGTTAACCTTTCTGCCCACTTATGCTAAATTTATTTCTGAATTTTAATGCTTTTTTTGTGGTTAAATTCAATAAGCGATTTGGTTAGAGAATGTAACTTGACTTAAGAGGGAAATTGAAGTGTAATATTGGCTGTAGTCTACCTTTGGTCCAGCATGAATCCATTTCCAGACATGATACGGTTCAATGCTGTTTTTGCCCATTTTTTTCTGTGAAACTACGCACTGTGGTTTTTGTGGTACCAAAGAAGAGGTGGTCAGGATTAGAGAGTCCTTTGTCTGTAATAATGAAAGTTTATTATGTAAATGTGCATGATTGTTGCATGCTGAGTTCGGGACAAACATCCTAATGAAATAAAATGGTGACATTTTCTGTGATTGTTAAGGGGGGGGGGGGAACCCCTTGATAAACATTTAAAATGTCATTTGTGTGCGTTTAAACTAATTTCAAAAGCCAAGTGTGTTTTAATTCTTTCAATTTGAAAATCAGTTTCTACAAGAGCTAACTTCTACACACGTTCAGACAGGTATGTGATTTTGGGATATGGATGGGGGGTTTTCTTTTAAGGTAGTGGCTTTTGTATAATGTCATCTTTTTGCAAAATGTAAACGTAGGAGATTTATTTTTGGATGGTTTTAATGCAATTCTAAATTTTAAAGGAGGAAGAATCATTAATTTTTCATGAGCATAGAATAACAACACAATAGCCTTGATACACTTGAAACACTTAGGGGAATACAGTATATGCACAACAGTCCTTTAAGTTTTTGACAGCAGTGCAGTTTCTGGGAGAACAATTTTTTAATCGTCAAATTCTGGTAGTTTTTTGTTGTTCCGTTGTGCTTTCAAGGGTGGTGCTGCAGATTGTAAAAGCCAACAGCTTTCTCAAACTAGTTGTATGAACACTACTGTACAGTACCTGGATGTAGCGTCTGCAGTACCCTACATGCTTGTTATATGAAACAAAGCTCATCAAAAAGGGAGGTGTTCTTTGCTGCTGAGTGTTATCAACACTCTTGCTTGTTTTAAAGGCTCAGGACAGAATGGCTTGTTTATTGTAACTGTAATTTATAATCTTTTACCTTAATTTAGTGACTACATGATGAGATTGGAAATGGCAAAAAGGAAAGGTTGATCAGAGTTAGGTGGTGAGAACAGGATTAGACTGGTTGTGTTTTTCATTGGGGGTCTTCAGAGTGGGCTACAAAACATCAAGTTCCTCCTAGTAAGGATATTCCAGTTCAGATATTAGTTGACATTTGAAGTTGACACTCGCTATTAATGAATTCTACAAAATTACTTGCTGCCGAGTGTTGGGATCTGGGACCCCCATGTGCCTCTGGCCCTCAGCTTGAAAGTTTGTTTAATGTGAGCGAATGCTTTTGTGATGGTGCGTTTTGATTAATGTGATTTCTTTGAAGTGGCTGTCTCGGCTATCTACTGATGTGTTTTTTTTTTTCCCACAGTCATAGATCGCAGGTTTGATATGAATTTCATTTTACTGTTCGCTTTAGAAGTTGGCAATTGTCTGTCTTTACTGCAGCTGGGTTGAGACTAATGCCTTCTTTAGGAGAGTCTCGGAATGAGTATTAATCTCTTTTGCTTACAACGCTATTGCAATTGCACAGACAAATTAAATTGTCTCACTGCTGCTGCTGTGCCTGTAGTGCTGCGAAATCCAGGTTTCACTTTTCTTAATTTGCAATTTCTTATTGCCGTTTGGTAATCACCTCACTCTCATTACCTGGTTAGTGTGCACCAGGCCCAAGGGAAAAAGATGATGAAAACCAGATTCCTTATCAGAATCTTTAGCATGAGCCACCCTACTGCACAATCTGTGCTTCCTGAAGAGTTGGTGTAAATTGGAGAAGAGATGCTGATGCTGTGGTCAGGGGCTACACTGGATCTCGCATGTCTCTGAAAGGTGTTAAGATCGCTGTTGCTCAGTACATCCTGGCTTCCATGAGCCAACACATCCCCTGTGACACTTGGCTAGCTGTGTATTGCCAATGGTCACAGTCTGCTAACGATATTAGTTCTGATCACTTAGTAGCACACCACTCCTCTGAAGTCAAAGCTCTTCACCAAAAATAGTGGTAGTATATTACTATATTGTCATAAAAAGCAGTATGCTTGAGACGTGTTGTTGCAGAGCTGGCAGATGCGAGAAATCTTCCCACTCAAAAATGGACGTGGGCTGATTTTGGTAAATCCAAATGAAAAATGTGATGGCAGTGTTATGATGGCAAATAGGAAAATTGACAATGTAATTTGTAGCACATTTTCTAGTTATGAATGATTTAATAAGAATCACTTATTTGTTCAGTCTAAAGAAAACATAGCATCCAACACCACTGCAGTATTTATTGATGATTCCTAAATGTGCTAATGTTGCTAGTAAATGATTAATAGAACTTTTGTAAATGGAGTATAGTTTTAACACTTCATTGCTATGCAGCAAAATGCATTCAATACAATAATATTATTTCATCCCCTTTTCCAATATTGCTCATTAATATCTTGTTTTATGGTGGGGGAATCACAGTGAAAATAACTCTCTACTAAGCTCTATATGAAAATGTTTTTACTTACCTTATTTATAAAAAGGTGATTGTTGCACCTTGTCACAACTGAAGTCTTCCTAATCTGAGCATGTTCTGTTCTGTTCCAAGGACCCAAAATAAAACTTCTCTGTCTTAGTGTACTATAACTGAGTGTGCGTGCAATGAACTTGAAATGGTTTATCAACAGTAGTTGTCAAAATAAAAACGCCCATGAGTTAGTGGTATAGACTGTAATTTGTGTCAAAGTTTATTGAAAAATATTGTACCTCTTCTAGAAAATATAAACATTCAATATTTACACAGGACAAAAACAAGCAATATTACAAATCTGTACATTCTTAAGCAATGATTCTGCTACATTCAGTGTGTGTAATAAAATACATCTTTTTGGTCCCTACTGATTATTTGTACCTTAATGCTGAGCTATAGACTACTATTTTTACATTCCAGTTCTTTGGGGTGAGTCGAAGGAGTGATCATTCCTTCTAAACTAAACATTTTATACTTCAGGTATCATTGTGTTCTTGCTGGTGTACAGGTCAGTGTTTAAAACTGACCTTTACATTTGGATCTCTGGTAATCAATAGAAAAGAGTACATTGTATGGTATGCAGTCAGTCTGGGAACTATTATTTCTACCCTTAAGGTTTTCATGTCTGAATAACATTTAGCATCTGTCAAAGGCTGATATTACCATTTACTTTCATTCTTTTCACCACAGCCTGCTCATGTATACCCCCCATCCTGTTCAGCTTTCCTCCTGTTCTTCCATGTAGCATAAGCAGAGGTGTTCTTTGCTCAGGAGAACGAGGGAATTGCCACTAGAGTGCCAGCTCAGCGCGAGAACCTGGAAATTTCCTGAGAAGAACAACAGTCTGTTAGAACAATGCTGAAAAAGCTACCATTTGATATGAATGAAAACCCTCCCAAGTTTTAGTGGGCGTTAAGAATAGCAATTGCAATCAGTTCTGGGCATGAATGTAGGCAACACTAAAAGAGAGAGAACTGTCTGCCAATTTCTCATTCTGTCAGTGACATTTTGGTTGCATATAAAGGTAAAGATGGTCCCATCTCCTGTTGTGGGGTCAGTCATGCTGATGAGCTCTGATAAGGGCAGACTTGCTGCTGGCTGGGACTGGAGTCCCGGGTTTGGAAATTGCCAGATAGTTCTGTCTCCTGCTGAAGAAATCTGTATTGCTCAGTCAAGCTGCTTGTCTGTCACAATGCAAGAGCAAGAGGGGTAAATAAGTGAAGCCATGAAGAGTGCTGTACTGTCTACAAGTCCATGTAACAACTGTTAACAGTTGGGAGTTCTAAAGCACTGTGCTAACAGAACTGATGCAGCACAGTAACGGGTACAATGTTAAAGAGGTAACTTGCACACAATGGGTGAATTCAAAATTTTGGTCCATCATTTGTCTTTTTAGTTTTAAAAAGGCATATCTTTTCAACCCTGAAGTCTGCACTGGATTGAGCACTAACGGCCAAAGCATTTCTTTTAACAAAAAGAAGTTAGGGAAAATAAAGAGTGACATTTATTCTGGTCTGCAAAATAGATCTATTTCTTTATGGAAGACCAGGATGTACAAATTAGAAAGGAGTCTTATGTATGAAAAGTAACTGCATTCACATCCAGGCAACATCAGACAGAAGACCTCCAGCCACCTGTAACTTATGTTCTTTTCGGCAGCAGTCACCTGCCCTCTCTCTCCACACGCTAGTGCTTGTGTTTCCTTACCTTCGACCGGCACTTGCACAGAGACGCAGCCAGCCGGAGACCACAGGAAGACCTTGCTGCTCCCGGTGCAGACTGCCAGACGCGGGCGTCTGGGGTCCCACTGGAAGCCGCGCACGGCCGCCACCTGCTGCAGGACCACGAAGAGCCGGAGCTTCTGCATGTCCCAGATCCACACGTTGTTCGGCATGCTGTCTGCAGGGCGGCAGACAAGCAGGGCAAGAAAAAAATCAGCCCTGGTGTGAATTCCAAAGGTATCGTTTTATGAGATCAGGCGTGGCTGTTGTCTCCATGTGAATTTGGAAGGAGGGTGGCTGTTTGAGTACCCACAGCTCTCACACAGCCTGCACTGTTTTAGAAAGTTGAGTGTCAGGGGTAATCCAACTGGACAGACGTGTCAGGTCATGAGAAGCCCCTCTGTGAGCGAGAGGTGTAAGTCTTACCAGTAGAGACCATTTGAATTAGGATTCAGCCTTGATGACTTAATGTGTTTGACACACATGGCATTAGTGAGTTTGGCTTTATTGGCTTTGAGTAATATTTATTATGAATAATTTTAATATATTGCAGGGATGTTATTACGCAATGACCTAGAAACTGCCATAAAAGCTGAAAAAAAGTAATTTACATACATTTATAACAAGAGGTCTGTATTGCATGAAGGCATGCTTACCATTTTTCGTCGCAAGGTACCGGTTATCGGAGCTGAAAGCCATGCAGGCAATGCCAATTTTGGGATTTGCTCGATCAGGATCTGGTTTAACAACAGGAATTTGAACTGGCAGCGGGCAGATCTCATCTATAAAATTGAGAAAGAGGTACGAATCCTTAAAGAGAATGCATACATATATCAATATGTATTAAGATGCACTTTAAACCTTCAAAGTATTTCCAACTGTAGTACAAATATTTGTACATGTAAAAAAATACAGGAATATGATGACAATCTACAGTGTTCTATTTTTTTTCTTTTTGGCAATATGTCAGCCTTCTCAGTTTTCAGTTTGTCAGTTACTGAACAGCAGGTGACAGGAGGACAGACAGGCAGGTCATGCATCTATTTCTGCAGGAATCCACATTTCCATGTGACATTACAGCACATGCTTCATGCTGAAGTAGTGGATGCTGCTCTCTAAAAACTCCTAAGAAAGACTAGATGGAGGGGCTGAGGGTGGTAATGAGCTCTTGTTCCACCTCAGTTGAACTGCTTTAAATGCTTGTCTGATCTGTTGAAGCATGAGAACAGCTGTCTCAATTTAACCTTTAACCGGCATCTTTGAACTTAGTCCACCCCACTAAGCAGGTATCAGAAAGAGCTGGAGAAAAGCTAGCAAATAGGGCAAAAAGGTGTTGAAAGACAAAGGTGTAGATAACTTGGATACTGCTCCTTCTCAGCCTTGAAACACTAGAAAATCTGTTGTATGACAGAGGGGAAAAAAAGATGCACTTTGACATGGAGCAATGCGCTATGGTAATACATTGTTATGATTTACAGCAATGTCAGTACAAATTTTTTAAGGTTTAATTCATCCCGATCGGTTTAGGCCACTCACATTTGCTCTGGGTGCTGAAGAGCGAGTTCCCCATGGATAAAGTGTGGTGGAAGGACAGATCCTCATTTCCAACAACAGTGTGTTTTTCTACCTCTTTATACACAACCTTGTGAGCATTAGAAGAAAAATAAAGTGAGCACAGCAATCCGGCAGATGACACCTTTGAGAAAGGGCATTGCATCAATGTGACAGAGAAAAGCACTGGGCTGTGGGGCAGGGGAAGGAGACTTGTCTGGAACCTGACCCCTTACAACATTCTTAAAGCTGCAAGGAAAACAGCAGACCCATAGGGAAAATAGTGCATAACTCCAGTAACAGAGGCTGCAAATTCATGTATACTATACATGAAAAGAACAATTCAGTATCTCTAAGCTGGGAATAAGTGACCCTTACTAGTAGTTAAATACATGGCTCTTAACAGAAGACTGATTTTTCTCACATATGCTTTATTTATTGGCTACTTCACTGTAGTTACACAGTGTAATGTACCTTAAAACATAACATACTTACCACCTTGGAGTTGCTAATGGCTGCAGGATGCTCAAATTCTGTGATCTTCTTCCAGGTAATGTGATTTAGAATTCGCACCTGTTTCAGTTTAAAGAATTTTAGTAAAAACAAATGTAAAAGTCGAACCCACATACAAACCCACAATGGCTGTGGCGAGCAAGTTTAAAGGTTGTTTAATGTTGCAAGAGAAACTTTGGAGATGAATTGAGAAATACTAATAATAATTTGAAGAAATTACCTTTTCATCATAGCTGCCAATAGCCAGAAACTGACTGCTGTGGCTCCACACGACAGACTTGATGCCTAAAGACCACTCATAGGCACTGTAAGTAGACAGCAGACGCCCATCCAGAGAGTACAGCAGCACCTTGTACTGGGAGATATTGGTAGGATTGCGTTTTGGCTTGCGTATCACAGATTCCTTCTTTACAGCTTGTCATTGTTCATTTTAATTATTTTAGGATACCACTCGAACTTTGTGGTCATGAATTTGGCCAGCCAAGCTTATATCAGATAAAGTTTTATCTTGGCTTCCTTAGCGATTACATAGACCTCTTATAAACATCTGGCCAGGGAGTATGAAATGTTAACAGGTTTGGCTGAACCACATAAGAAATGAACTTTCAAAAGGCATTAGTCAATTCATTAGAAACTCAGTAAATAAAGAGAAAAGGATCACAAATCGCATCAATTTACGGCAAAGAAAAAAACACTTGATAATGGTATGAAATCCCCTATATATAAATGCAGAGCGTTTATATTAATTCACACGATTGTGGCTCATGACCTAAATGGTTTTATCTCTGCAAAGTTTTATCCGTGTCCTGAAGTGTCATGCAGACTGTGTGAGTTAATCCCAGCAGGTCAGTTACCTCCAGACAGGAGTCCAGCACTGCCAGCACACAGCCATTGGGAGCCCACTCAAGTCCAGCCAGATCCTGAGTCTCTGTTTCAAAGTGCTGGAATGAAGGTGACATTCCTATTACGCTTGAATTATACTTAAAAAGGCAAGAAAAGTAAAACAGAAGAACGTATAAATCATCCCCCTCAATTTTGTAGTTTTCCTACACTGTTCCAGCACATCACTATTAAACCATCAATTTCTAACGTACCTGTAAAAGTAATATAATCATTTGAGCAGGTAATATGTACAGTAAAATGATGTAATTTAGAGATTATTTGGTCACAAAACCTTAGTACCCATCACCCTTCAAGGACTTGGATTTCATTTACTTGCTCAATGTTCAAGTGTTCCCAATCTTTAAGAAGCGTCTGATTTATAATGGCCTATAAAATTTACTTAGGTTGGCGATTTGTGGTTTATGAGAAATAAAGTTCACTTTTCCATCCTGTTCTTTGCAGCATGGCATCTTTAAAAGCTCCTGTAGTCTGTACAGGTGTTCATTTTTACACTGCAGCAAAGTTTTCTTTCACACTTTTACTAATGGTCTTATTCTTTAATGTTTTGTATTCTTCTAAATAAAGAAGGCTTTTTTTACCTTCTTTTTCTCCTTACCTCACATTTTAGTTCACATTTTGAGTTTTTGTGTGATCAGCAGTGTTTTTGCTTGTAGTGGACAGTTCACACTGGAAAGAGTTAATTCCTGCTTTTGGCTGGTTGCCATGACAATCACTTCAATTAAAGCTCTACAGGTGTGAGGCCTGAGCTGTGTTTTAGGGACCTGCTCCTTGGAAAACCCAGGGCAAAACAAAATAGCATAAGCTTCCTCATTAAATAAACTGAATTTTTAAACATATACTAAAACATATACTTGCTGGAAGTATGTTCCCTCCTTCACACAAATAAAAGGCTCTAAACTGTGCAAATGGACCAAAGCCCTGATTTGTGTTTATAGGAGTCATGAGTGAAAAGTTAGTTGCCAAAGTCAAACAAAAGACAGCCCCCAAAAGTCATGACTGTCAAGATGGACAATTGAAACGTCAGCACGTCTGATCAAGATGTTTAAAGGTAAGACCAAACCTGCTTGCCATGTGGTTTCTTTGACCACTCTTTTTTGGCATAATTTTTGTTTTTGTCTGCAGATACAAGACTTAACTTTCTGTGATGGGTGGTGTCCCTAATTCATGAAACTAATACTTGGATTGAGAAAAACAAATTATGTTCCATTACAGACAGCACTATTACAGATTTCTGCATTACAGATAGCACCTGATTATGCTTTGAAAGGTCACTGCAAGAGATTTCAGTAACTGTTTCATCTGAACTGCTCTGGCCCAGCCCCTGGCTCTGGCCGAGAACAGGAAGTCTGCTTGCCCCTGGGCTGGGGGCCACTCACCCTCAGCAGCTGCCAGTCTCTGCACACAAACACGCTGACGTAATCCTTACAGTCCCTCCTCTCTGCCAGGGCCATGTAGCGGCCGTCTTTGGTGAAGTCAATCCCTGAAATCCACAGACCATCGCATACAGATCTTTAACATCATAAGTATTTACAGAACTGGTGAACTACACTTTAAATTCAGCTTAAGGCTTTCTTTAAGAGTCTGCATAAACCTTTCTTCTGTTGTTTGACAAACGACAGCACATACAGTACTTTGGCTGAGAAAGCATGCCTGTTCTTTTGCGACAATCCTCTTAATACACCTACAGAAGATCAATTCACAAAGCTTTGCTGTAATAGTACCTTTCTGTCTTTTCCAATACACTGCAATCGATTGGTTCACTTACACCAACAAGAAAATCAGAGGTGATCCCAGAGCAATCAGAACCTTAGCTCAATAAGAACACTCAATGTATTTTACCAAAAATACATTGAATATTATTGGATCAAATTCAGACACACAAGAGATTTACACAACCAAATGGAATTATAGGGGAACAGATGCTTGGAGTATTGCATGAGTGTGGCACACAGTAAATTCAAATGGGGCTTAAATACTGTTGCTTTCAAGATTGTCCTGAGTGCTGTAAATGCTGCCATAGTCTCTGGAGGGCAGCAGTGCGTGGCCTGTGCCCAGAACGATCATTTTTACTTGATGCTGACAGATATGTTTTGTATGCTTTTGCCATTTATTGCCTTGAGGCACAGCTGTCACCAGATGCTAATGCTTACTATGCAGGTCCAGCTCTAGAGTTACCAGTCAGTGCAGGACAGCAATTCATAGCTAGCAGGGTTAATGCAGGTCTGTCCCAGCCTCTGTCAAACATGTATACTCACCCTGCTGACAAGCTTTGGGGTATTTGATATAAGACACAGATTTGGTGCACAAGGACCAGACTGTGACTCTCAGCTGTCAGGGGAAAAAAAACAAAACAAGAAACAGTCAGTTCTCTTAGCAGGTATAAAACATACACACAATGTGAAGCACATGTATCAGTTCTTTACCTATCTAGTGTGAAATACTGATGACTAAATCATTTTATTCAGCATACATGCTGTACTGAAGATTAACCTGTGGTCTTAGCGTTGTGATATTCTGTAATTGATTTACCTCTGTTCTCCTGTAATATTAGTAGTCCTTCTGAAAGATACTTGGCTATAACGAAAGAGGTTGGCAGTACTAATGGTGTTAAAGCAAGGAAATAAGTTCACTATACATCCATGCTGTCTGAACATGCATATTTGACAGCAGTGTGGTTGGTGAAAGACTACTGTAAATACTACTGTTCATCTGAGGAACAGATCCTCTACTTTCAAAAAGGTGTGGCTACTTTCTTTCTACATTTTTCCAAGGTTAAAAAACTTTGTTTCTGAGCATCACTCCGTGAGTTATCCATGGATCTGAAAGGATTTGCACTTGGCAAAGGTCAGACAAAAGCTGGGACTAGGTCAGTGCTGAATCCAGTTATTCCAATTCATTTTCTGAACCAACACTTTCCTGTTGAACGTGACAAGGCTCTTAAATCATGAATGAGCTTTTGCTGTGCTCAATCTGCAAAGTGCTTTTTATTGTAAAGGAATGATCTGCTATTTACTGACCATGTATGCTTTGTAACATAAACCAAAAAACTACAGATTTTTTTATACATCTTTGAAACCCTAAATGAAACCATCTGTTGCACTTTTGTATACAGAATGTGCACCTGCATTGGAGATTGTACTAAAGAGATACAAAATGCACCTGAAGACTGACAAAAAGTTGATTTTTTAACTGAAACAGTGGAGAGAGACAACAAAAGAAGAACTTGCATTCAGCACATCCTCCACTAAGACACCTGGTCTGTGTCCCAGACAGGTTTTTAGTAATACGGCAAGCAAAATTGTATACTATATTCTAAATGAGGCCTAACTAGAACATGATGCCATTTTAACATGAAATCTCTTAAATTAGTTGAATAAGTATTGTGCTTTTCTTAATGTCAGACCCTGGTAGATGCTTCCAACACTTGTGTTCCTCAGCTCTGGCCTCATCTGGGCACGTACAGATCTCCCTCCAGGAATGACATGCTGTTATAGAGCTGCACACGCGATCAGACAACACGGAGGGATGCTTCCTTCTCGGTTTTCCCCACACGTTGCTATAGAAACCACGTCAATAGAGCTCAAACACATCTTGGGTGAGTCTGGTCTTATCGGGTGGAAGAGGGTAGGTCTCTGTCAGAATGCGTCCCTGATTAATGTAACCCAAGAGCTTAGGCAGCAGCAGCAAAAGGTATATTAAGAAAATAGGCGAGAAATGCCACTCAACAGCTCCGGCATCCCACGCAACATTTCTGTAAGTAAATCTACACCTCAAAACCCACACAGATCCAGGCCGGACAGGCATAACTTTACCGGGAGCAGTAATAGGGAAGGGCTCTAACTGCCCCTTCAGCTGTTGTTCAGTGATGCGAGAAAAAAGAAGGCTCAGTAACTACAATCTTTAGCTAGCCATTACAGGCCTTACTGCAGTTTAATGAGCAGCACCCAGCACAGGATTAGCTGGTACGTCTAATTAATGTGAGCTTTATCTGAAAAGTGCCCACAAGGTACCTTGGATTGAGAAGGATGACACTCTTCATTAAACCACTGAAGCCTCACAGCTGAGCAACACTGCTGTATTCTAAAAGTAACCTGATAAAACAGCACCCCCTGCCAGACAACCAAAAAAAAAACCAAATGATGCTTTTAAACAGCTGATAGAGGGAGGTAGAACTCAGCAGACAACAGTTATAAAAAATGTGTGAGAGACTGACTTTGTGGGGAATCTTTACATAGATGGGTCTGTCAGCAAAGGATTAGGTTGTATGCATTCCACATCACAAAACATTTTCAAACTAATATAGCACAATTCTCCTGTTACACGGTTATAATTTTCAGCAGTCTCTAGTACTGTGGGTCAGACATTAGACTGCGTTGATGGATCAGGGATCACGATAAAGTTAAAAAAGAACCATTATATTTGCAGTTTTTTATGTGCAATTAAAAGTTCCTTCCCATAATTTTTTGCTTCAGTTAAGATCCATGGATACTCGGCAAACGTTCATGATACAGAAGATATGTGACAACTATCTATCCATCCCTCCACTCATTTTCCTATCACTTCATCCAATTCAGAGTCACGGGGAAGCTGGAGTCTATCCTGGAAAACCACAGGCACAAGGGAGGATACACACTCACACCAGGGCCAGTTTTCCCCAGAAGTAAATTAACCTACCAGTATGATTTTGGACTGGGAGAAGAAACCCGAGTTATAATAATTCCTTACACTTATATAGCACTTTTCTGGACACTGCACTGAAAGTGCTTTACAGGTAATGGGGACTCCACCACCATCACCAATTTGTAGCCCCACCTGGATGATGCGACAGCAGCAAAAGTGCACAGTACGCTCACCACACATCAACTACCAGTGGGGAGGAGAACCGAATGAATAAGCCAATTCGTAGATGGGGATTATTAAGAGACCATGATTGGTTAAGGCCAGGTTACACCCCTACTCTTTTTGAGAGACGACAGGAGATTTTTTGTGATCTTGGTTTTACGTCTCAGTCAAAGAATAGTGCCTTTTCACAGTATAGTGTCCCCGTCACTGTGCTGGGGCATTAGGACCCACACAGACTGCAGGGTGAGCGCCCCCTACTAGACCCACTACCCACTAACACCTCTTCCAGCAGCAACTTGGGTATTCCCAGGAGGTCTCCCATCCTGGTACTGGCCAGACTCACACCTGCTCAGCCTCAGTGGGTTGCCAGTTCTGGGTTGCTGGGTGATATAGCTGCTAACAAAGCACCCCAGGTCAAGGTCAATTGAACCAAGGGCCCCAGCACTGCAAGGTAGCAATGCTAACGGGTGTGCCACTGTGCTGCACATGATCACTTATGCTCCTGATTATTTTTCATTACCAGTCAATCAGCAAGTGGATTAACTGTGTCCATCTGCACAGGCCACATATTACAATTACAACTATCTGACACCAGGCGATGGTTCAGATGAAATAGAACATTAGGAGGCCAAATAATCCTATAAAAATACATCCTATAAAGATACAAAGTCCATTTCATTTCTAAATATGAAAAGCAAAACATCCTGTCCTTCCATGATGAGCCACTTATTGGGACAACCAACCATATCTGAGTCACTACAAGTCTTCAAATGTTCTTCATTTTATAGGCAAAATGACTATTATTTAGCTTGATTTGGCAAACAACAGTCATGTCTTTTTATTACCCTATAAAAAAATAACTGACCAATAGTAAACAAAAGTTTGCTAGTGTGTCTTTATGTGGAATTATCACCCTCAAAAGGCCGAGACGTTCCTACAACAATGAACAAAGTGAGGTGCTTCAGCCTCGACTCAACCGGGCTAAATACACCGGCTCAGCCTTTTTTCAGTCACTGCCGTGTTGAGACAGCTGTTAGGTTAGTGAGAAGTGACTGCCCGCACCATTTACTTGGGCATTTTTAAATTACATGTTACTCTCCTGAGCAGGATTATAGTGTGATGTAGTGAACTGAGTGTGAGGGCAGTTCGATAAAATGTGTACATTCCTTAATAAACACCATAATGGATACACCTGAATGGACCAATAACACGGCTGTCCAATTGAAAATGATGCCTTAACTCTCAATAACAGTGTTATTTTTACAGTATCACTTGGAAGTCCTGCTTTGGCACTCTCTTCTGTCTGGTACTCTGAGCCCTCCTTGACAGCACAGCGCGAGCACACGGAGACGCCAAACCTGTGAACAACAGTAAAGTATTTCCACCTCCCAACCCAAGAGCCAGGCCCATTCCCATAGGGCCATTCAGGCTCAGGTCTGCTCTCCCCTCTTGGGTTATCATTTCTGCAGTCCTGTCTCTTTCGGCCGGCCGTGCCAGCTGTGAGGGGATAAATTGTGCTGGAGTGTCCCAGTGGTCAAAGGATATACTGTACTGTACTTGGGTGAGTGGAGGTGGAGGGGGCAGGCAAAGAAAACAGACGCTGTAATAACCCCCAGCAGCTGTCTTAAACAAGTTAATTTAGCATCCTGTTTACAGCCGGCGTGAAACTGAATCTTGATACATACACCAGCCCAGCCTGGCAAACTCTTAATGAGTCGGAGGGGGTGAAGGTGAGGTCAGACTGTGACGCGGCACCCCCGCAACTCCTGGTCAGATTTTTCCTCATAAAAAAATCTTTTTTGAAGAGTTCCAGAGTCAAGCCAGCTTTCCAGTCATTTTCCAATTTACAGCCTCCTGTGCCATTGATGTAGCTCCCTGCACACTGATAACCAAACTTGTTTGAATACGTGTTTGTTGTCTGTTTCAAGAAACATTCCTCTGGACAGCTTGTCCTTCCTAAATTCAGGCCTGGTACACATTACACCCTTGGCAGCCCAGACAGTGACCCTCACCAGAGCTTTTTTAGCCACACAAACAGTGAAACATCAGCTTGGTTCAACTTTGTGAGAAGGACAGACACAAAGAAACATACCAGCCTCCCCCCCTACACACACTTTCCTCCCTCGGACACAGTTGCACTTGGACTCAACACCTGTCAGTAATTTTTGGAGTCAAGTTTAGGCGACAGTCTAGCCCTCCTGAGGCACAGTGCCCAAGCATAATCCAAACAGGCTGACGGAACAGACTGCATGCCACATTATTACTTTATTATAAATACATACAGGACGACTACCATTTTCCAAGAGAAATGCAGATGTGCAAGGTAAATGCAAAGCACTGCTTTTAATGTACTTGAACATACTTATTCTGCATGCAAAGTAATGTTATTACCTATTAATTAAAGTTTTGCTTGCTGCTCCTAAAAAGAAAAAAAGCAAGATAATGCTATATATCCGGTAAAGTGTTTTTTTTCTTGTAAATAAATAAAAATCTTAGGAAAGCCTAACTTTATGGATTGGATTCAAGTTTCCTGAAGGGGGCAGTGTTATTATAAAAAACAGGTAAAAACCTGTCTTCTTGTGAGCAGATTTACAATTCATATGACAAAAGCCATACGCAACTCTTTAAAATAGGCAAAATATTAAGAAGCTCCTTCATATAATAATATTTTGTCTCGGGTTTACTTCTGTCAATCTTTGTGGGTCTAAATGTTTCTAGTACAATCGCAAGGAAAGACTAAATAATAATGCAATTATGTACCAAGTAAAAAAAAAAACTGAATAAGCAAGATCTGCTTAAACCCATGTTTCCATCTGGATTAGCGTGGACTGGAATGAGAGTTTGCCACAGCAGGCAATGAGAGGGTTAAGGGAAGCTTTAAAATTGGAACTGTCTGGCTGCTATTTTCAGGTCCTTCCTTACAGGCAGCAACAGATGACCTCAAGTAAAGTAAAGCTCCTCATGACTTCACGCTTACATGAAACTCCGTGGTGTTGAGAATATGACGTCCGTCCGGACTCCAGCGCGACGAGACAAGTCCCGCTGATCCCTCGTCTATCTTACAGTGCCAGTCTGGCTGTTCCAGTGACCACACCTGTGGACACACCACGGGAAAGCGTTAACTGACCCCAGCCCTGATAACACTCTGACCCACAGGAAAGTTTCCCTTGCCGCACGCCCACTGACTGCCCACTGAAAGGGTTACAGCATGAAGGACCGGCGCTGGATACCTTTGCAAAGGTAAAGATTTCACGTTTCTATGTTGCATTTTAAAGAAAACGAAGCTGATTAACTTCCCAGCAGAAAAAAAAACAACTACTGTATCACTGTCTAGGGACTCTGGCTTTTTAAAGTTTTGTACACCAGCTGGTTGTTGACACAAGCACAGGAGATGAAGTGTTTCATATTCCATATATGTATTTCACTCCTGAAGGCTTGATTCATTAACCCCCTACCACGGAAAATCGATAAACTTTAAAATCCATGTAAGGAAATGTAAATGAGGTCAGAAAAGCTGACTAATGCTTTGTGAAGACTGGCTAGTTACATAATCCAAAAACAATTTTTTTAAACTATTGCTGCAGCAGTCAGTTTGCCCAATAGTGTCGAAAAAATGAAGGGTAAATCTAAACATTTTTAAATCATCACTTTTTTTTTTACACCTTTTATTGCTTCCTTGCTTGTTTTAAAATTATCCGTCTAATTTAAATTGACAAAGCAAAAAGACTGGGATTATGGTTATAATAATTCCACCCACAAGCTATTTCTATTTCTTGCTTATTTTTTCAGTCATGAGTCAGTAGGATGAAACAATAACATTTAGGCTTTTTAACATTTAGTCTAGTTGTACAAATTAGAGGGATATTTACAGGACTAAAACTGGTCAACTTGGATGGCTTCATAGCTTTTTATGATAGATAAATGTAGATACAGTCAAGTACACAAAGCCTTAACTTAGCTCAGTAACAGAAACCAATGTATAGACATGACTTGCCTGCACCAGCCCTCTTTTGTACAAAGCACAGAGGATGAAGAGAGAGTCTGAGGACCACTCGACATGCTGGATCTGGTCCAGACAGGTATACAGGTGCAGAATCTGCAGGGTGTTCAGGTCACGCACCACCAGGCGGTACTGAACACAGGTGGCCTATGACCCAACAGTAAAGACCAGTGAGGAAGTAGGTCAAAGCCATTGCATGGTTCTGCCTGAACAGGGTTATGACAACAGAAGAAGGTAAAACACAGGACTCGGTACTTTCTCTTAAGCTAAAAATGTTGGTTTAAACTGCAAAAATAATAATGCAGAAATCACGCTCTTGGATTAGGAAGGACGTTACACATAAAATAAGATAAGATAAGATCACTTTATTAGCCCTATACAATTTCTTGCATTAGGAATTTGTCTTTTCGCATACCCCACCTTGCTCTCCATGAGACACACAGACACACAGATAGAAAACAAATGAGCCACAACTTAGCACAGTGATACCTACTAGATATTTGCCATCTGGGGAGATCTTGCAGAGCTGATTAGAATGTTTAAAAACTTCAGAGAAATTCATCTTCTAAAGGAGAAAAAGATCAGAGTCGAGTTGTGCAGTTTAGCCATACTGAACAAAAGAAATGTCAGAGCGGCCCAATCCTGGAGACTCGGTGGGTCTGCGGGTTTTCTGACTCTCTTTAAAGTAGCAGCATGTGAAGAGGCAGAAGGAGCTGCTCAATTGGTCCAATTAAGCCAGTATGCAGCTCGTTCCACTTGCTAAGAGCTAAGCGAAAAAATGAAAACCTGCAGACTCACTGGCCCAACCTGAAAGAGTTCAACACATTATTTCAGACAGACGAGCAGGAGAGGCCAAACTTGGTCCTGGAGAGCCACAATACAGCTGGTCTAAATTGTTCATTTATAGAGCCTTGGCAGATGTGTGTTTTTTCCAGTTTAGAAAATCAATTGGTTCGATCAGGAAAGCCATCCTGTGGTCTTTGACAGCTACAGGGTATGGAGCTGTTCAATTCAGATTCTCTCTCTAAACTACTCAGCTGAACAAATCCGAAATTATTCAAAATATTAAAATTCTAAGTGCATATCAGGTGAAAATAAAATAATTAATTAAACAATCCTGTTGAATTCTGGATCTCCAGAACCACAGCTAACAACCTTGAGATAGACCCTGCGTAGCAAAATTGAATGATTGATATGAAGAACTGGATTACAATATGAACACCTTTGTAACTTTGAACTTCTGTTTCATCATAAAGTAACCACGTCTGTACATCATTCTGGTCGGACTTTTCATTTCGAAGAATACTACAGATACTGTGCATCTCAGCCGTCAGCAAAACCGATGCCGTTATTTTTTTCTTATTGTTGCGCTTAAATCTACGTTAAGTTTTTTTTTTTTACTTTTTTGTTTTCAATCACATATCGTATTGTACTCGTACTATTAAAATGTAAACCAAAAAAATGTTTAGTTTAATGCAATATAGCGGACAGCACCTTATCACCCTCTGCATGTCGATTACTCTCTTGAAAACAGGTAGCAACACGAGACCCAGCATTTTGCAAACGCTTTTTCAAGGCAACCGAAGCAAATGTCATAATCGAAGTAATATTAATATATAAATCTAGTTAAAAAGACTAGAAGCTATGAAAACCCAAGGTTTGTAAAAAAAGTTTCGATATTCATGACAGCTACTCTGGTAAACAAGTTGATTCAACATGCACAGACGAGCTTTATTAGTTACAGTTTGCCTGTTCATACAGTAACGCATAACCTACTGTTTTGAAATGAGAAATCACATACCACCACCAAAACCGAAATATCACATCATTACGTTTTTCAGTGGCAATGCAACATGCTCACATTTACCTGTTTCGAGTACCTTGTATTTCCAAATCAAGAGATTATTCTCCAGCCGTTCAACTGAAATCCTCTTTGAGGAAGTAACGTAACGATCTCGGATGATTGGCGTGACGAACAACCTATCAAGAGCTGTATTTGTATTAGTAACGCCTCCAATAAGCGTTTGACCTCATTCTTCGGGACTCTGGGAAATGTATTTTGTGTTTACCTGGTTTCCATCGACAGTAATATTTAATCAATTGCTGTCTGACGGTTCTTGTTCGCAGATCAGCTTTACGCTGCTCATCACCGTGATTAAGTCATGACATACACATATACCCGCGACTGACAGTCATTATGCTTTAAATATATAAATTGAGTTTTGAAGTGTTTTTCCTGTTCAGTCTAAAAGACTGAGAAACGTTAAACCGTGTTATAATGTTGTTGCACATCGCTATTCCAGTAACTAATATGCGCTTCAGTCAATACCTTCGTTAAGAAGTCAAATGCGTTTTCTGCTGAATTTTACAAACAAAACCAAGTAAGGGAAAATGAGTACATTCTGATAGAAACGAAAAGCTATAATTGAAAGTGATTTATTCCCACCGACCTTGAAAATGCAACGGCTAAACTACAGCTGCTTATTGTTACAATTTTGTTAATTTGCTGTCTTGTCGGAATAAAAGGCAATACAGCAGTCTCTGGTGTCTGGGTACGCCATTGAGCCTTACAAGTTAACCAGACCCCCCAGTGAGTAAACGAAACCCTTCCCGCTCCTGAGCGCTCCAACGGCGGCCAACACGCCTTCAGCTTTCCCTAATTCCCACAGCCCAGCCCTCCCGCCCCACTTAACAGACTTTCCTCTCTTGGAAACATGTAGCCGAGAACTGCCTAACCCGAAGAACGAGGCTACTATTCGGACAGGTGTCTCAAGATGATCTCCTGACATTTTTCCTCCTTTTCCCGGAGAGGAAAGAGTTAAAAGGAAACATTGTACAGTATATGATTATTACTTAATGCAACAGCTCGCTGTATTGTAAGCTGGTGAGGAAACAGTCCCAATGGCTTGACGGTTGGGGTTTTTTTTTTCTATAGTTTTTGGTCTTCGTCGTAATTTAAGGAGAATCGTTTTTGCTTGGCGCATCTCTAATGTCATTTGTTTTCACCTATATCATTTTAACAAGGATTGTTGCTTACAATTTCTTAGGTAAGTGCATTTCTTCCCGTTTCTATCAGCAGTATATTAGATGCAAAAGTTCACAATGATATATTAAGTTACATTTAAAGACAGGGTTACAGTGAGGCATATTTTTCCGTGAACAATACGTGTGCCTTTTGTCAGCAAAAGATGGACAGACGCTATTGTGATTTTTTTAAGAGACTCATCCGAGGCACGCGTTAAACCAAGAGGAAACTGACACTTGTCCACGCTCAAGTTTACAAGCACTTTCTTTTTAAGTACAATTTATTGTGCAGTACGTATAAGATTTGATGTAAAATAATGTTCTATTTATTAAAGGTCAGAACATTTAAAATTATTGTTGGCTAGGCTTGTGAAATGACGTTTAAGGTGGAAATGCAATTGATATATATACAGTATATTGATATATATATGATATATATATATATTACTCTGATTTTTTAGGATATGAAGCTTGTGTTTCCTGTACTGTACGTCAACTTAATCGAGGCATGTATGCTTCTTTTTTGGCGTAGAAACATTCAGAAGCATTTCTTTAATCGACAGATGCTTTTCTGAATCTTGGGAATGTAGATATCAACGCCTTTGAAAATATATAAGAAGTATTAAATGCATATAGATGTTACACAATTTATACTGGTTGTCGATTGAAGCACGAAAATATTTTTAAATTATTAAATTAACACGAGTCTTTTAAAACGGATATATCCTGCTAAAATAGTTACGATTCTATCATTTAAATCCTCTCGAAGTTTTTATTGGTATTATTTTTAACTTAGTGCTGTAAGATGTTGCTATAAAATCCTGACAAAATGTAGTTGTATTTTGTACTGTATATCATGGCTTTTAAAATTCTGAGCAAAACGAGCAACATAAGAAATTTATCAGGCACTGGATACGACTGAACAGTACGAACCGATCAGAAATATTTAAGGACCACTATAGACTGAATGACTTGTTTACATTTAAAAATGTATGAATGCAGATGTCCATATATAAAATAACATTAGTCAAGAACAAATGTGCCCCCAAAACAAGAATAGCATTTTAAAACAGCAAAACTAAAAACGGAAATTTAAAGGACTGGTCTACCTAAGGAGAAATTAGCTAAAAAAGCTTTCAGGCATAAATTTAAACATAAATCGTAAATGTAAATCTCTGTCCAGTTTTCAGAAAAAAAATACTTTTCTTATTAATTTAAAAAATGGCGTAATTGAATAAGTAAAGATTAAGTTAAATAATTAGGATTAAGAGCAAACTTTATACAATTATATTTATCCTTAAAAGAGTTACATACTATGCTTTTTCTAAATCGTTCCAAAAGCCCAAAGGTGCTGGTGTACACCAAAAAAAAAAAAAACAGACTACATTTTTAACAGTTTTTAAAAACGTGCTTTACAGTTTGTAAGTGTCACTTGGTCAACATTTTAAGTATGCTTTTCAAGTAACAGTTCGTTGGGAGTAAGGTCCTCTTCTGCGTTATACTCTAACCACTCAAAGCCGTTCTAATAAGTATTAATTAATTTTAAGGATCAGGTCTGAGTGGAATCAAATTTATCAATTGAATCGGGAATCTATTTTATGCGGCATGTGACAGTTTTTAATTTGCGCCTGTTTTGCATTTTTTTTATTTTTTCATTTCTAGACTTGCTGGTGGGTTTTCTTGCATTGTGCAAAGCAACTTGTATGTGATGCATTAAATATGTTGTTAAACATTAACCTTAACATTTTTCTACCTTTCAGTAGCGCTAGTTTGACGATGAGGAGTGAAATTCGGGGTTTGGGGATTTATTAAATTCTCCTTCTCCCCCTGAAAAAAATTAATCTGTACCTAACAGTATTGCATTATCACAAATTAATGAAAACCTTTCCCAGTTGAGAATTAATAAGCACATTCATTTATTACTGCGCGGGTTAACAAGAAGTTTGCAACACTACGGAGAGTTCCAATGTATAGTCCAGGGAGGGATGGGTAATGACCCTGGAGAGGAATGACTTGTATTGTGTTACTATGGTGGTTGCCATGGGTGCCACTGTAGCTAACTTCGGGTGTAAAATAGGTGAATCGAAAGTACGTGGTAACCTATCTAGGTTGGTGAACCACACAGCGGCCATGCATGTTAACCTGTTAAGTCTTGGATCCCTTAGGGGAAAACAAATTCCGGTATTATATTGATTTGGGGAAGGAAATGCTGTTATTACTGTGCCATACGTTAACATACAGTATGTTTCCCATGTACTGTAAAATTCTTAATCTGCTTTTTGCGAAATCTATAGTTTTTGTGTTTCATTTGCTTTATCACACCATCGGTGCGTGAACACCGCGGTACCCTTCTTGTAACTGAATGCTAATAGTAGTCGTGGGCATTACGCTTTCAATGTAAACAGCTTTCACTCCGGAGGTAAAAGATCTGAAGTCCGGTGTATTCTTACTACAAGGGCTTATTTTACGCCTTAGATTGGAATGGAAGAGCATAAGAACTAATCTTGCATCGAGGCGTTAGAAACTGTTGAACTGCCGCCTGAGAGAGCAAGGTGTTTCCCCGCCACCTCAAGATGGAAATTCAATTCTCCTCGCGAACACCTCCAATGGCTGACTCTTAATTACTCGATGCTCGGTACCCTTCCTCGATCCGCTGAGATCTCAAGGCAGCAGCCTCTTCGGGATTTGCACGTGTCTAATTGAACAGGTGTGCCGAGGACTAAAATGTAAGGCGCGATACTGTTTGATGAACACAAAAAGTATTTGGTTGTGCAAGAGATTAAAGATTAAAGTGGAGATTATGGAGCGAGATAGATCTCCAGGAAGAGAATTAAACTCCCCTTAAAATAACATTTGAGACCTCTCAAGAAGAAACAGACGAAGACCACTTGTCCTACAGTTTTGAATTGAAGTTGCAGCTACCTGGAAAAGAGTTGAAGTGAATTTCTAGGACTCTTTTTCGCAACGCACATTAAACGGCAGTCACATAGAAATAAGAAGTTGCAGTGTGTTAATTCATTATTATGAAACATTAATTCATTACAGGCCAAGAAAACGATATCTGAGTTTATATGATTTGAAAGAGTCATTCTTAAGTGACCTATAGAGTTTCCCCTGGGATTACCCACAAACAAAGGGAAACATTTAACCCCAAGACAGTACTAGAAGTGTGTAAAACCAACACTGTCACAGAATGAGTTGGTCTGCCCTGTGGCTTCCAATATCTTCTATTTATTAGTGGCATTTTTTTTTAAACTCAGATTTCAGTTTGATTTTGGTGAATAAAGGACTTTTACTGAGAATGCTTTTTGAAAGGGGGATCTTCCAAGTAGCAAAGGTTGAGAAAACCCTAAAAACACAGATTCCTAAACTCCACAATGCTTCAAGACAGAGTGGGAGGTGAGAGTGGACTAAAATCTAACATGCCAAAAATACAGTGGTAAGGATGTGGCAGTTTACACATTGCTGGCATTTATGAATTCAGATTTTTTATGTAATGATATGGGAGGACAGCGCTGAGCAGTTCCACTGAAGGATTGAATCAGGACCGTAAAATAAGTGGGAATAAATACCACTTACCTTTCTTCATTTGCACTCCTTCTGTTCCCTGTAGAGCACCAGGGCCAGCGTTATCTTTGTAATTAGTGGGTCCTTCTCATCAATTTTTGATCAAACATGCCCAAACAGGTGTCCCTTCTTGCAGTCCTTCCCGGTGATTTCCTAATTGGTTTTAATAACAAGACAGGAAAACTGTCAAATCAGTAACACTTCCGGCAATTTATACAACCAGCTGCAAATTCAACTTTGCAGGAGCAAAATAAGGGATTTAATTGGGGAAAAAAAATGGGGCATTCCATGTGTGAAGATGCAGTTCCAACTTAAGAAATACTGTGAAACACTGACAGTGCATTTAGAATTTGGTATATTACTAGTGGTACTATATTAGAAGAAAGCATAATACACTTAAGAATAATATTTTAAGGCATCTTTTAATTTTAGAGGAAAATATGCTTCAGAAAAGTTGATGCTTTATTTTTAGAGGGAGGGCAATTATGATGTGTTGCAAAAATCAAACATACCTCATAATATGGCTTTATTTCTCAAAGATTTGAGAAGGTAGTTCTATAGTCTCCAGTTCTACAGATCTTACCATCATTCATAAACAACTTAAAAGAGAATCCGAGTGACAGTTCTGATACTCATGCCCATTTCATTTGCAGAAAACCCCTGGTCATTTACACTGCCAGGACTGCTCACGTTTCTGTAGTGTCGTAGGAGCTGTAAATCAGCCAGCTACCCTTCTACACCTTGGTACAATTTCGGCACATACTCTATACAAATAACAAGAAAAGAGAAAAAAATGTTTATGGTAATAAAGATGTTCAGAACAGTCATAGTGCATTCATTACAGACCATGTTAATGCCCAATGCTTTGAATTGTTTATTCTTTTTGTTGCCATTTCTCATTGGCTACAAAAATGAAAATGTAGAGTCTGGATAAAAGTTGATATGCATTGTCTAGCTATTTCAATGATGTACCACATGTGTAGAAGTTAATATTTTAAGAAACTACAGTATTGCTTTACAAACCACTTGACTGAGTACACTCAAATAGTGGGTCAGCATGCATTTCCAAGTTCAAATCAATAATATTGACTAAAGCTAAGCCCCACTAAACAGGATGCACATGAGCTTATTCTTGTTATAACTATGTTATACTCAGTCCTGGATAACAAGAAGCAGGGTCTTCAGATGTTCATTGAACTCCAGCTCTTTATTACTAAATGAAACCAACCATAGTCTTAATTAGTGCAGATTAACAAGATCTTTAATCACTGAATTAAGGCAGTTATAAACACAAACCACAGAGACTCTGGGTTTGAGACCCCCACTGTTAATGAAAGCAGCAATTTACATGCTTTTATATCCAGTGAGCATGTAAGGTCTGTTGATTGAAAGTCTTCTAAATAACACAAATGTTGTAACAGAGGGGTCTGAGTTTCAGACACATAGTGGAGAGCTCTGGAGTTTCAGAAACTGTTAGTCTCTCCAAGGGTGCTGGTGTCTCTCAGATCCTTCCATGCACATTCAGAAAACGAAACTTTCCGCAGAATGACACCTCTCCTCATGCTAAAGAAATGTTTTTGCCATCTGCATGACATATCTCCTGCTGAGCTTGTTTGCTAGTTAATGTTAGTTAACTCCTTAATGCTCTAGTAGTTAATAATGCCTTCACCCTTCATAAATCTCTCTTCCTTTAACTCAGCCATCTTCAAAATTTCACCAAACTGCGTGAAAAGTCATCTAACTTCTTGACATGGTAACGCACTTGCTGTGCGTAAACTATTGAAAAGCTTTTAAGGGTGTATTGCTATCTACCTATGGCTTCTCCATGGAATAGTCGGTCGCACCTTCACTTTACTGCGTAATCTGTCCAGTTTGAAGTAATTCAATAGTCCCGCCCCACAACACTACTATCAGCTCCGACTTAAAGTGGGAGCCTTTGCCACACTTTTCGCATATCTTTCTCCGTTGCCTGGGCGATATGGGACGCTACATGCTGAGCCGCAATAAATGTAGTAAACAGTACAATAGCAGGCCGCTCCCGTGGATTTTAAAAGCCCCAGAAGACAGTTGAGTGCTTAAGCAGAGGCGAGGGGAAGAGTAAGTTACAAATAATAATAAGCCGTGCTTTCTCGTCTCAGTTGTAACAACTGAAGCCATAGGCGAACTCTGAAACCGCCACGGTGGTTTTCTTTGAGTAAATCTTGTTGCTTGTATTATTCTCAGTCGTTTTGCCGTTCCCTTTATTAGCACAACAACATTTTTACACGAGTAAAACTTTGGAAATTAAATTAATCTTAATTGAATGATACTATTTTGCTACTGAATGCTTGTCGCGTACTTTAATTTGAATTCTAAGACACCGCTTTAATTTGCGTCTGTAACGTTTCTGGAAATATACTGTAGGCTACTGCTTTTTTTCCCCAAAACCGACGTACACTGAAATAGACGCAGACATGTCCTTGACGCGCTCTTATACATGATAGGCTTTATACCCTCCTTTTCTGCCACAATCCTGCATTGTATTTAATCTGCGTTTTAAAAAATATTTAGATATGATCAGTTCGTTGAGCAATTGCTTTGGATCAATGGTGTTGGAATGAATGGGACATAATTCTTTCGAGCAAACTAGCCGAAACGATACATACTGTAGGTACTTTAATATTGATGAATTCTCAACTTGTGTGACATCTATCCTAGGTTAACTTCGAAACAACACATAAAATACGTACAGGGTAAAGACTTCGACATATCACTGCAGTAATATTTCAAGATAACTAAGAGGAGCGTAATCATACGTAATTACTGTATATGTTTCATTATGAGAGGCTGTTCTCTATGACCTAATAACAAACTTTCGACTGCAGAAATACGATGTAGTATTATATATAATAATAAATAATGCGCTATGCTGACCACAAATACGATGGTGGTGTAGTTTAATTTATGGTGTGGTTTTTAATAAACTCAACGTGATTGTGCCGATCATTCGTGTTTACAGATTACTCTCTGCAGTACACCCTTAAATCACTGTTGTATTTACACTCTTAACCACTCGGTGAAAGTAGAATTGTCTGCGCACACTAGTTTAAAGTGTTTTCTTTTAAATGAAAATAAATCAATTTTATTTTGATGCTGACCCAAAAAATCAGGGGGCTTCAGTTCTGGCCCTGTAGATCTTAAATTCGTGGTTGTATATGTCACCATTAAACCACCAGTTTCTAAACAGGTTTGAACAATTGAAGTGTAATCAACTAAGGATATAGCTTGCTAAATTAGGTAGTTTAGAAACCTTTAGCCCTCAAGGGCTAGAATTCTCTTATTTAACAAATTGTTTGTATAGTAATTTCCAGGTGTTGTCAATCTTTAGAAACTGGTGGCCTGTAAGACTAACTGGATAGGTGCTCTCTGAGATCAAGGTTGGAAACCCTTGTCTCAGATGGCCATTGATGAGACACCTGGAAAGGATGTTAGCATCTCCTGATATGATTGATACCCGATTGATCCCATGAAGCCAGTCAGAGCTCAGCTGGAATAAAACTTAAAGACCCATGGCTCTCCAGAGCCAGGGTTGAAGCCCCCTGCTCTAAAACATGGGTCCCAGATAGGCCCTTTCTCTCAGAACCACTTGTGGAGATACAGAGTAGTTTTACTACAGTGTTAGAAGTAGGTAACAGGGTAAGCTAAAGAATGTCTTTCATGAACCATGTTATTGATAAAACTAACTGGAAAAAATGTTCCTGAGATTTGTAGAACTGAGTTTATGCTGCAGTATAATTCTCTTTAAAACTAGAACATTTGAATTGGCATGGAATTTTGTTAGGATAAGTCATCTCTGAACTGGAAAACACTTTGCAATTCGATAGGTATTTTTTCATATATCCTGTATAAATGAAAGCATCATACCCAATGTAAATTATACACAGTAAATCAATATACATTTTTTATTTCATTTCTTAATTGTATAAAGAAATATTGTCTTTGTACAAAGGTACAATAATACCTTAAGCTACCCATTTTGGATTTACTATGTAAACCTGATGCTAAAGAGTTTTTGCTCTTCATAAATGGAATCTATGTGCAATACCTTTGACCTACTTACATTTGTAAAAAAAAAAATCGAACAAATCTAAATTTTGTTCTGAAGCATTTTACAAAATATAACATATTTTAGTCGCCATTTTGGTTACAGCTTCTCATTTGTGCTTTGTGCCACGTTTTCCCAGGCTTCAATCTGCCTCATTCACTTCTGTGGCAGTTATTTCATTCAAACAAGTTTAACCACGTGATTTCAGAGTGGTTATCTTCCGTTTTCCAACGTGGGTTAAAGTCATTCTGAGCTGCTTTGGCCTTGCAAATCGACAGGATCTGTAGCACCTCCAAAATTAATGCACCAGGAGTTTCACGAGAACTTGGTAAAGTACTCCATATTTCTTCCTTTCTAGTTCATTAATAAACGTAGTGTTTCGGTTGTTTTAGAAGATGGGGCTTGTGGCAGGCCTTTGCAAGGGACTTTTCACATCACCAGGGGCCTAGTGTGTATTTACAAGCCTTGTAGTCGAGTCTGTTGCTGGACTGATACACCTATCCAAATCCCTGAGTTCATAAACAGCAAATGTACCAATGTGGGACTACAGGACTTACATCATTCCTTTGCTGCATTTACACTTGAGCTGGAAAGAAGTGTAAATTACTTTCTAATAAAGTTACAGTGTAGTAAGATCGTTTTTTTTTAAAAGAAACACAGGAGCTTTCCTTTTTTGTTTCGTTTTTGCACCTCCAGATGAACTGTACTTTCCTTCCTAAGGAGCTCGAATGACTGTGAAAATTATTTTGCTTGTTTGCGCTATCAATTTATTGCTCTCTTCTCCTTTCTCTTTGCCATTCTGTGTGGCTGTATTGTGCATTTTCTGAGGGGCTTCGTCATGTTGTTCCACTGTGCTTTCAAGCTAGTTTACATTTGTGCCCCAAAAACGAAAGCATGGTTACCAAAATCCTATCCGCCCCTTTCCAGAATCTCCGTCGCATGATGGCAAAAATGATATTTGCTATTGTGAACTTTTATACTTCAATCATGTATTGAAATACGTGAAATATCTGGAATGTAAAATTTTAGGACATGCTCACCTTTCACCACACGTTGTCTTCTTACAGTTTCTGTCATTGTTTATATTTTTGGAATACAGGGTTATGCATTCCGAAAGGATCTAGGATCATCAAAGAAACAAGGTCCTTCAAGTTATTTGTTCCCACTGATAGTCTGAAGAGTGTAGGTAGGAGTGTGAGAGGAAGGTTTTAAATGCACATAGCTACCCATTGTAAAATACAGAAGAGTTCATGAAAATGGCCCTTTTCAGTTCGTTCTAAGAGATAAAAGTACGATATCTGTTGCATGGCATAAAAGAATTTGTTAAATTCAGTTATGTTATATAAGAAAACTTTATAATGGTCTTAAAGTGATTGCTTTGTGTTACTATGTTATGAGCACTTTCTGGGGAAGTGGGGGTTTGTACTTACATTTCTATTGCTGCTAGTTTAGGTAATGAAAAAAAATTGTAGTAGGATTCAGTAAAAAGAAAATATTCTGCAGCTGAAAGTGAGAGAGTAAAAGCGATATTTGTTTCCCTTTCAGAGAACACCCTCAGGGGTATTCTCTGAGGCTGCAGAAAGTTATCATTATTAAAGCCTTGCTGAAAGTATGTGTTAACCTGGGAATTTTGGAAGAGCATAGCATTTTCCTTCACACTGAGTCTTCTGCTTTGAAACAATGTGAAGGATCACCATGACCGACTGAGCCTGTGCACAACAATGGTGCAGATTGCATGTTACTTCGTGCAGCATGGACTAAGTCTCTTGGAGATAATGCTTCTTTCTGAAGGAGTATTCTCTGTGGCTCCCATCTTCCCTGCCATACTGTTATAATCAGTACAGCCCATAACCTAATGTGTTCAATCCACAAAGGGATGGTGCAGTATGCCCTGTACTCAATTCTGTATTGCTGTTAATATGGGTAATGAAAGGATTACAGTAGGATCCAGTAAAAAGAAAATATTCTGCAACTGAAAGTTTGAGAGTAATAACAGTATGACAGTCTGATCCATTTCTAAGTTTTTCTGTGCAATGTAGAAAGCATTAGAGGCCATATAGATCATATAATTGCACACTTTATTTCATCAGAACTTTGGGACAAGAATAAGATGCAACTGGCTCTCTTTTTGTATTGAAACTAAATGTTATCTTGTATTTGTCTGGGTTCCACCTGCAGTAGAAAGGTAACAACCATTGTGTTTATTATGTGTAATCAGGATCATGCAATTCATGTATGTCAGTATAGATTTGTATTATTAATATTCCTGTGTATTTAGATTATATATATAGCCAGCAGCTACATCACCCTGCAACTCAGAACTAACAACCCACTGAAACTCACCAGGTGTGAGTCTGGCCATTACCTGGATGGGAGACCTCCTGGGAAAGCTAAGGTTGCTGCTGGGAGAGGTGTTAGTGGGATCAGTGGGGGGCTTAGGTTTGTGTGGGTCCTAATGCCCCAGTATAGTGATTGGTAATATGGCGCCGTCCTTCGGATGAGATGTAAAACCAAGGTCCTGACTCATTAAAAATCCCAGGGCGTTTCTCGAAAAGAGTAGGGGTGTTACCCCAGTGTCCTGGCCAGTTTTCCCCCTGGTCCTTACCATTCATGGCCTCCTAAAAAAATCTTTATCTTTCAAAATGGCTTCATTATTCCATTCTCCTCCCCACTGATAGCTGATGTGTGGTGAGCGTACTGGTGCACTATGGCTGCCGTCACATCATCCAGGTGGAGCTACACATTGGTGGTGGTGGAGGGGAGTGCCCATTACCTATCAAGCACTTTGAGTGGATTGTTCAGAAAAACACTACGTAAGGGTAAATTATTATTTGTTTAAAACACAAAACCATCTTTAAAAGCATCCCAAGTGCAGTTAATTACAGGGTCCACATGAGGGAGCTCTTGTTTTTTTCAGCACTTGAGAGAATGAAATAAAGTACTTTGAGCAAACAACCTTACCATCATCTCTGCAGGGTGTACTGGATATGATGAATGAACGAAGTGAATCAAACTTGTAAACTTGTCGAGATAAGTCACATTACATAATTATTTCAATATGCCGCTTGAACACAAATCAGAATTTTAATCAGGGAAAATACAGAATGATATTTTTTTTTAGCTTCAGGGTTTCTTTTTAGCCGCAAAAATGAGAAGCACAACAGATGCTTTGTTTCCATTTGTGCATTCTTCATCAGTTCATTAAGATGAAATGTCTGGAGGTAGTTGATCACAATGCATTTATCTGTACCTCTCCAACCCAATCTTATGTAGGTGTAGAGCAGCCTCTATGCAATTAGCATTGCTTGACATTGGAGTACATCGTACACATTTCCTGTTGTTCTCATCAGTGCATTCATCCATCCATCCATCCATCCATTTTTCATCCCTGCAAGCAACAGGAACAAGGCAGGATACACCCGGGCTATGTGGATAGGACACTAGTCCATCGCAGGGCAGACAGACACAAACACAGACACGTGCACACTCACAACAGTTTTTCCAGAAGCCAATTAATCTACCAGTATGTCTTTAGACTGTGGGAGGAAACTGTAGCCTCCTGAGGAAATTCACACAAATATGAGGAGAACATACTAACTCCACACAGATTGCACCCCAGGTCTGGGACTGAACCCAGGGTCCCAGCAAGACAACAAAACTGTGTCTGTGCATGTTCTTCCAAATGTACAGTACATCTTTTGGATATCCACATTACATGTGTGTGGTTTGAATTACTATTAATATGAGAAGGAAATTGAATGACCCTTTCATCTGTTTGTCAGGTGCTGCTATTAATGAGGGAACATCACCACAATGTAAATAACTATTTTATATTCATCTTCTAAATCTAAAAATACTAAAAAAATATTTCCTTTGGTTTTATTTTCGTCTAATGTGGAATGTAATTTCAAAGGAATATAAAATGGTAAATAAAAATGGAATGTGAGCCAACTGAAATTTCCCCAGTAATGAAGGAATGTAAACATACAGTATGTGAATTCATATCACCTGCAACCAGATACCTGCCAATATACTTCTACTGTCCAGATTCAGATTCCCATAACTGTCCTCCTTTGAGGAAGCATATTAAAACACTGGAAAACTGGAGCAAAATAATTGAGTTGTATTTTTAACTGAAACGGTTAATTGGGTTTTCAGTTGGCTGATCAGTAAAATCGAAGGAGGCACAGAGTTATTGAAACCAGTGTGCTGCTTTTCTCTCTTCCTGAGCTGTGCAGCAGTGTGCCACTGTATGGTATCTGCTCCAGTATCAGGTGTGCCACTTAAAAGCCTGCTCCTGAAAATCTCCGGGGAAGGACTTTTCCTCACTCTGTGCTGAGTGGAGGAAGGAAACTGGGGAAGGAACCCCTGATGGCCGGTCTCAGTGTCCCAATGGGGGCAGGTCCAGACATGCCTTAGCTGGCAGAGTTGAACCTGCCCTGGCAATTGGCTGAAAACTCGCAGGTCTGCGCTGCGTGTGGCTCCCCCTCCAGGCTGGGGAAAGCATTGCACTGAAACGGCTATGTGAGACGCGATGGGATGAAAACTCCATATTCATGTAAGATGAGGGTTGCTCTTCTAAAATAACGTGCATAGGAATGTGTTTTTTTTTATTATGATTATTGTGAAAAATTACATTTTAATTATGTAATCTGAAAGGTTGAGTTTAGATTTCTACCTGCTTTAAAATGCAAAACCATTTATGTCTGTTGTAGCATTATGGTAGAAATTAGTATTACTCATGAGCACAAGAAATCTCCTTTTTTATTTTCCTGGCACTTAGAAAACTTCGAGCAAGTATTGCTTGCCAGTTGTGAACGCCTGCAGTGAGACTCCTGTCTGTCTGCTTCTTGCAGAGTGATCTACCCTTCGGTGGATTACGCCCTAGCCAAGATGGCTCAGTCTTCATCCACTGACGAGGGGACCACCTTCGAGCACCTCTGGAGCACCTTGTGAGTTCACACTCCCTCATTACTCTAATGCGAGTTCCAGCAGTCAGGCGTCAGAAGTGCTGGTGAAATACCTCAAGCTCAGCGTAGCATGACATATACTTCCCTCTGCTTAAAAAGTGTTGGGGGACTCGTCCCTGAAACCCAATCTAGGTGTCTCTTGAGTCCCTTTTTTTAGTTTTGGTTGCAACTGTTTTTCTCTCTTTCACATCCCAACCGTAACAAGTAATGTCCCAGTATGACCGTGTTCTACAGGTGGGTTATGTTATTGAAGGTTTAGTAGTTTTTATTCAATTGTATGAAATTATTTTACAATTTCGCAAATACCCCAGTGCCTATGGCTTTGGAATTTTTCTGACTGCTGCAAATTCCAAAACCCTTGACTCATTTAGATTACATTCCTGTACCCAAATGCGATTTTTGATCTAATTTAAAGGTGATATTTTGTTTTTTCAGCCTATGTTTTACAGCAGCATAACTCCTTTATGCATTTTAAGCAAACATTATTAATTGCCCTCTGGGTATAGGGTTTTTAATCATTATCAACCATAATTATTATTTTAAATATTATAGTTATTACACACCACACACTACTCCATTCTGTTGAAAACTATTTTGTCACAATGTCTCATTCAACAACTGGTGAAAACAAAGACGAGGCCATAAATTCGTGTTAGCTGGCAAACTGCAGGACTGACAAGCTATTTAAACTTGTTCTGAGGTTTGTGATCAGTGTCATCTGTAAACTGTGCTTGAGGGGTTGAAGAGACCCAACAAACACCACTCAGTGGATGTGATGATACGTGTAAAGCAGCTCGCCTTGTTTCTAAATTAGCATATTTTTTGTGTTTTTATCTGAGAATGAGAATAGACCAAAGGTAAGATGAAAAGGGATGTCACTTGCCAAAACATAAGCACAGAAAACGTGGAAGATTATGTATAGTGTCCCACCTCCACCTCCATGGAGTGTCTCTCCAGAAGGCTGTGTGGACATTACTGGTATATTCTTTGCCATCGCTTTGTGTGATACTCGTTTCATCACAGCTCCATTCTAATGCAGTAGTGCCTATTTCCAGAAGTTCATTCCTAACACCCCTGGTCTTGAGCTACAAGCACATACAGTACTTACTGAGCCCTTAGCAGTGATCTTTTTACTTTGGCGTCTCCTTTGATTGTTACTCCTTTTGGAACTCAATTTAATAAATGCTGTATTACGTTATTGTTCTTTTCTGGTTCATAAAAATGAAGGAAAAAAACATTTAATACCCTTAAGGAAAGTTGCCACCACATGAAGTTGGAGTTGCGGCTCATTGTCAGCCCTCAGATCAAACTCAAACAAGCCCTGTCCATCTGGCGGTTTTATGTAATTTTCAACAAAGACTGCAGTGGGTCTCCTTGATCTGAACTAACTCCATACACAATGTCTTAGTCATCATGGCACAATGATAATCCATAATGAGTATTGCAGATATTTTAGGCAATTGAGTTGTAATTGCAGCATCTCCTTTGAAGGAAAATTGTGGGATGTATTTCTCCTCATCAATCGACTCTTTACAGCAGTTTCTTGTTTGAGTGCTCAATCATGCTGGATGTTCAGATTTCAATATGAATTTTTGGAAATGTTTGAATTTTTGAATGTATTTTAAACATGAAGCAACATAACATTAGTGAAGACATCCAAAATCTCCTGTTGTTCTTCTCTCAGGGAGCCAGACAGTACTTACTTTGATCTTCCACAAAACAGCCACTCTGGCAGCAATGAAGCTTCTACCAGTTTGCCTACAGACCGAGCGGAAATCTGCATGGACGTCTTTCACATGAGGGACATGAATGAGACTGTCATGGTAAGACATAAACACGCTGCGTGTTGAGAGACTCTCTACGTTGTTGAGATCCATCTCAAATTGAATCTTAAACATCGGTTTAGCATTTCACATTTGCTGTTGGAAAAATTTATCTTTTTAAAAAGAAAAGGGACAGTTTTTTTCATGGACAGGCACAATTCTGTGGACCGATTTTGTAGTACAAAAGTAGCATTTCAGAGAGGAAGAAATGGTTAATGATGGGTCAGAGACAACTGACAATGATTCGATTGGATTTGATTGGTACGGTATACTGTACGTGGTGTTTTGCTAAATCATAGCTATAACACTTCTTGTTGGCTGTTCCTGGTCTTGGGTTGTTGACAAGTCTCATCAAGGTTGTTCATTTCTAATATTTGATTTAACCAGATCAGTGAATTGAGATTGCCAACCTTCAAAATACCCAATTCTAGTTGAAATACACAAATAATCATACAGGGCAAAAATAGTGCCATTTTGAGTACGTAGTACAACAGCAGTGTGCTTTCCAGGATTTGAACATGCAACCTCTTAGTCCAAAGCCCTAATCACTACTCTACCCTGCTGTCACAAATTATACAAGCAATGCATTGGCTTGGAATTTAACCCCTGCCTCCCACATAGCTTGAGAGGATTCTACCACTGAAGAAACAATGAGAAGAAATAACTAAAGATTTCTAGATCATAACTACCAATTTACACTCGTACCCACAAGACAGTCTATTAATAGCAAAGTTCTTAGAAGAGTAGAAAACACTTGTGGGGGCTTTGAGTAAACTGTGGAGGCTCATAATATATATAATATAAATGCTGCATATCACAAATGAAACCCACATCATTCACAAATGAAAAACCTCATTCTGCTACAGTTTTTGGTCATAATCTGTTACCATTCTTAGATGTACTCAGACATATAAAGCAATAGAAATCTTCCGATTTTAAGACATTGTTGTGTTTGCTCAAAGTGGTTCATTTACAAAAAGAATCTTAAGAAAGTGTACCAAACCTTTTTGTTTTTCTTACAAATGTTAATGTTGACCAGTCATTGTTTTAAGAGTTCTGTTAAAAATAACACACTTTATATAATAAATGTAAGTAATTTAAAATGTTACAGAATTATATTAAAAAAAAGAACTTTGGAGAGCATTTGAATTATAATTATATCAGATTTAGAAAGATCAGTTCTATAATTCCAGCATAACTGCTCCAGGCCATCTTGAACATTTTCCCTTTTGATAAAGAGAGATTCCCACTCCTTTTCCCTCTCTTCCAAGACCTTTTCCCTCCTTGCTGTTGCAAACATGGTGTTGAATGAGTTGCTGTGGGATTTAATGGAAGGTTAACACCTTAATTAGAGCCCAAGCCAAGCCTGCAACATGAGATCATGCTGCTCTTCCATCTGTAGACCAGTAGACTCGGGTGACTTTGAAGTGTTTCTGTATGACACAAGCCAAGGGGGTTGATTTCTGCACTCAAAACTACCAGTTTATTTAGAGAAACATAAATGACATAATACATAATAGTTAAGAATTGCAAATGATTAGAAATTGAAAGCAAAACAGTCTAGATCCAGTGAGACTCTTAGACACAATTTCTGAATTTATGTTTTCTTCCTTTAAATAATTGTTTGTTTAATTCCAGTGGGGCAAAACTAAAGCTAATTTCCAGTGACATATTTAATGCCCTTTTTTATACTAATGCAGAATTAAAACAAAAATCATCTTAAAATATGCATCAGTAGCTCATTGGGCACATCCATGATGTTTACATTTTAATTCAGAAACACAGTTTCAATATGAGATTTTTTCAAAAATCTGTGTCTTTAGTGTTTAGCATTTGAGTTGTTTAAATTGCAAAATTAGTTTATTAAGAATCTGCATAACTAGCCATTTCACTTACAGTCCTGTCTTCATAAGGAAGATCTCGTGGTTATCATCGACCTGATTTCAAGGTAGCCCGTTTGTCTTCAGGAATGATCAGCAAATTAAATGATCTGATTTAATAATTAGAAGACTAATCCCTAGAAACTAGGAACCCCACTTTGTGAGCTACTGGAAGGCACTGTGTCTCCATACTAGTCCAGAACCATCAAATCCATCAGCATATAATTGTTTTGAGACTGCAGTAGTTACTGCACAGGACGTTTCTGGAAGAAACAACCTATGTATCAGCAGACAGAGTGTAACACCCTGCAGGAAAATAATTTGCATGCTCTGAGTCCTTTCAAGGTTAACATTGAGAGCTGAGAGATGAAATCATCATCTTCTGTTGAGCAGAGAACTGTTGAAGTGGTATCTGAGAGAAAGGTGTCGTTTTTTATTTGCAAATGAATGCTGCTTTGCTGTAGACACACCTGGTGAAAGCCGATGTAAATGTAGACATCATGGAAAGTTGTTAACTGTTGTGTTCCTCAAACCAACAGGTGGAAGTGTGTTGATGTGGAGAGGAATCTCCTTTAAGTTATAAACACTTTCAGTGCAAATTGCGGATAGCCTTAATGCTTATTGATACATTGATGAAGTCTTTGTGCCAATGTTGGTCTGTTCCAGCCAATCTGGAATGGCAATGCAAGATCACACAGGCCTAGGACTATAGTGACATACCTTCAAGAAAAAAATGTTGAGGTCCTGTCGTAGTTAGCTCTTTCTTGTGATCTAAAAACATGTTGTTGTTTAAGGAGCTCTACATGGTTGTCAAACTAAAAATGATAATGTTACAGTGTGTTGCATTTCATCCTGAAAACTTTTTTGATGTGGGGTTTTGTTCACATTTTCCATCATTGGGCTTCATTGGGCTTCATATCTATATTTTAAATATTTCATTAATCCATTAGACCTGATTGTTGTGTTTCTTCTGTGTCAGTATCTAATCTTTATGTTGTCAGGTATTGGTTTTAAATTTTAATACATTTTCTATCTTAGTTGTAAAAACAAAGGGTTGACTCCTTTGAATTTCAGACTCATGTTTGGTGTCTCCTATCAACACAGTAGAAGAACAGTTGTCAGAGACTAGATTTGATCTCCTCGACTGCTTAGTATGTGCTGATGCTGTTTTCATGTAGAACAAGAAGACTGCTAAAGCATATTGTGAATCCATTCTTAATCCACCAAGAGGTGTGATTTCTTCCTTCTCCTCCATCGTTCTCTTCCATCATACAGTACCTCTAGTGGGATTGTATCTTGTAGTTGCATTATAGCCTGAATGACAGGTAAATAGGAAGCGTATTGCTGTGCTGATGATCTTATGTGCTTGAGGTCACTTCCAGATTAGGAGAAATTAATAGACTGCAATTATTAACCTTTTATGGAAAAGAAAACCTCTCAGGGCAGTGACAAGGTGACAGCCTTCCATTAGGTATGTTTTTCTTTTAGGATCAGGCAGTTTAAGACTAAGAGAGTAAAAAAAAATTAAATATATTTATATATCTATACAAAATTTTAGATAAATTATATTGCTGATCCTATACATTAATCTCAACGTATATCTGAAGCATCCACACAGATTCCTTATTCTCCTATAAACTGCAACATTAAAATAGTTTACATAGCAAAATCTTCATGTACTTGCATAGAAGCTAAATTCATCTGAAAGGTATGAAAACATCAGTCACACTAAAATGCAGATACTCAGCTGTTATGAAAGCCGAATTCTGTTAATTGCACCCAACACGCTGGATAAGACAACAAAGTAGATATTTTTTAAATAAAAGATAAATAAGTTTTATTTCAAACATACTGTTTCCAATCAAGAGTCAGGCAGAGTAAAAACTACAGTACATTCTTGTGCGCTCAAATCTGTTTTCTCACGTTTATTCTTAAAAAGACTTGATCACAGACCTTTAATTAAAAAAAGGAACCCAGTCCCACCTTTTTATCTGCAAACTGGTACAGCCCAATACATCAGTGGGCAAGCCTGGGCCTGCCTTGAAGGTTAATGAATAGTCATGAGACAAAAAGGGGGAGGTCCCAGATTTGTTGTTAGATGCAAGCCAGTTGAGAGGGCCAAGGGAGATGGGGAAAGTTGAAAAAGCGATCAAGCCCTTCAAATACATCCATCACATCCCAAAACAGACCTGTTGCCTTTATTGTCCCTCCAGGAATGGCTGCCCAGGGCTCAAATCAGCAGATTTAATGTGCTAGCTGTCTCTGTCTGACCGTCCAGCCACATGACGGGTGTGATGGGACAATTCCCCATCGCACCCAAATTGTGGGAAAATTAAAATGTTGTACATTAGCGATCCGGCGCAGCGCTATAGTACGGTAGGTGGCTGGGACTTTCTTTCGTGGGCTTGTGCAGGACTTTTAAGAACTTGCTTTTTCCAGTAGCTAGACTTGACATGAAGTAAAACATTTATTTTCGTGAACATACAGTATCTGTTGTGTGCTGTTGAAGGCAATTGCTGTTCATAGTCTTCTCAAAATGCTAAGTGAGATCATTTTTTATTAGTTTATCTGAGTCTTGTTCAAGCACAGTAACATGCAGAATCAATGATGTGATGCCACTAACATTTAGTGGTTCTTAGGCGATTGCTGAATTCTGTACCAGTACGGGTGGTGTTTTCCAGGCTGTGCATGTCTGGTATCGCACAGGTACCTCCAGTGAGGCAGTGAGACATTGAGCAGGATAATGATTTCAGAGGTAACTGCATGTCAGGGCTCCAATACACTAGCATTGGTCACCTGTTGTCTTGCATCACATTGCTTGTGCTGATTTGTCAAGTGCTCTGTTAGTCTTTAGCTCTTCATTTTGAAGGCATTTCATGGTGTAGTGTGCAAAGTCTTTCTTTGCAACATGGTGCAGTAAAAAGTAGCGAGACTTTTTGACCAGTTAAAAAGCTGATCAAATACAAGTACATAAAAATTGTAAGGAATTACCTTGACATTGTAATGGATTTTTTAAATGAATAATTTAAGATATAATTAAAGTAAATATGCAGATATTAATCCAGCTCAGAAGGAAATGCTGCCTTTTTGGATCGTTCTGACAGTTTACGATTTTAGCACTTTGTGTCCTTGGCATCAGAGCATATTTCATATTATTTTAAATTCTGAATAATTTTCTGCAGATTGTTTTTAAATTTCGTGTCTTATCCCCTTCCCTTTTATTCCTTTTGTCTTATTAATGACACACAGGCTTTATACAGTTGATGTTTGATTTTTGTAATGTTGTTTTGCACATCTACTTCTGTGTTATGCTTCACTTGACTTTATCTGGGTCTTCTGTTTACTTAATTGTAAAAAAATTGTAATGAACTACCAAAATGACAGTGCAGTGTTTTGGTTTCTATTATGTATTTTTAGTTTAAAAAACATTTACTCTAAAACTAATAAATGGGATTGTTCATGATATTTATTGCCTTGGAATGGACTGGCATGCTGTCCAGGATATATCTTTCTTTGCACCCATTGCTTGCCAAGATAGGCTTTGCCTCTCCTGCGATCCTCTATTCAGTAAAGTGGTTAGAAGATGGATGGATTAGAAATAAATATTGCAGTTGTGTATTCCAAAAGGATTTCAGTAATACAGTGCACAATTCCCCATACATCATTGAAAATATCCGACAGTTTATACTGCCCTCATACCTTACCATATTATTATGAAATGTCAGTAATTCCTTCCGTAAAAAATGTGTAGATAACGCATACAGCATCTGAAAACGTCAGTAAACATAATGACAGAACGTGCTGCTGTGCTTGATTGACCTACAGTAGCCCTATTACACAATGCATCAAGAGTTTCCTCACACTGAATTTACACTGCTTTGTCCTACCAGTTCCTAACACTTATTCATGTAAGAGAACATAATTTTAATTGGTTTCTGCTTCAGTGCAAAGGTGCATGCAATTAGAAAAGCACAAATATTTCCATTCAAGAACTTCATTCATATCTAAAACCAAATAATCTCCTTGTGTAATGTGAAGTGTACTCCCAACAGACATCCAGTACTGAAAGAAATGGTGTAACATAAAGTTCACAGATTCTTTTGTGTAATTTAGGCTTTTTCTTTCAAAACATTTTTCATTTTATTATCTACCCTAGGGGTGCTGATGCAGCTCTACCATGTTATGCAGAACTGCCCCAGCCCTTCAAGTCAGAATAAGCATTTTCAGTACTGCTGTGTCATACAGTTTTAGTGCAACCTGTTGTAATCATGCAATACATCGTAGAGCTTAGGCTGTGCACATAAAATGTATTTTAAGCCTTATAACATATAACACAAATGTATAACATACATTTCCATTACATTAATTTTTCATGCCACTCTATTCTGCCCTGGTGGCTATTGGATTGCAAGCTGTTAATAAACAGAATAAAGAATAAAGCAGATTTATCATCTTTGTATGAATTTTCAGTCATGCATGTATACCATTTCTAAATATTCCATCAGTTTTGCAGTACCTAATTTGGTACGTTATATGTCTTCTTTATAATTTTGGTAGCTGTTCAACAAGCTACCACAAGTTTATAATGTCAGAGAGCAGCACATCAGACACTGATTCAAAGATCTCATTTAAATCTTAGTCAGATCATATCTGAGAGCCAACTTATTTCTACCCTCTCCTTTTGAAAGCTGCCCAGCTGTGTATTCTTATATGTCATCTCTCCTATTTTTTGTAACAAAGGACATTTGAACCAATTTTACGTGAAGTTATAGATGCTGAGAGACATTAAAAATCCAACAAATGCTACTGGTTCCAGTACTCATTTGGTCAGTTTTGATCCCTGTCAGTATATTTACAAAACTCCACAACTGATTAGGATTTTTCCATGTTAAATGACTTCTGCCAGGTTATGTCCCTTTAAAGATCCATGTGGAAGAGTACATAGGCTTGACATTTTTTGTGATAAGTACCTGGATAAAGACTAACATATAATAATACACACCTCTCATGAAAATGTTAGGTATTTTTTAATATTTATTTCTGTACATTATTTGTAGCCTTGCTTAGCAAGTTGGTACAATATAGAAAATCTATGGTTTGAGGGACAATTGTAGAGAACTTCAAAATCTCTCCCAGTGTAATTCTCCTATTTTAACACCAGAGGGAGCACTTTTGACATTTTACAGTGTACTTGATCTGTGACAATCTGATATACTGAGAAGCAATAAAAAAGCAACAAATTTTAATCTGTATATTATAATTGAAAGGAATTATTTTGCATTTTATTAATATGTTAATAGATACAAAGCTCAGCTTACACTTTATAATGTTGTATACAACTGTACTGAATGAAATAAAATAACATTACACACCTGCAAAACTAAGAGAACTGAAAACGAGTGCTCTTTTATGTTAAAGAAAGGGTGCTTCCTTACCTAGATTGCAGGCACTGGATTCATACGCACCTGTTGAACAGTTCTTAAAACTATGGATAGAAAGAGGAATTTAGTTTTCTCTGTGGATAATGTCTGGTTTGAGGCATTCAGTCAGGTGTGTGTGGAGAGGCATTGATAAAGCAAGGGTAAGGTTCAGCTGTGAAGTGCTGGAACAGGCACAAGAAGGTGTATAAGGTCGGATGCACAGACACAGACACACACTCTAGGGTCAGTTTTCTCAGAAAATTAACCTACCAATATGTCTTTGGACTGTGGAAGGAAACTGGAGCACCTGGAGGAAACCCACGCTAATGCAGGAAGAACATATAAACTCCATGCAGATAGTACCCCAGCTCTGGACTGAACCCAGGGTCCCAGCGCTGTAAATCAGCAATGTTAACCACTGCTCCCCCTTGCATTTGGTCATTTTATCACTGATTTGATTATTTGTATTCAAAGGAGGAGGTTATTTAGGTTTCATGTAAATATGATCCTTTTCAGCTGGGAAGTATTTCTGCATTTTAGAACTCATTAATGAGTAGCGCAGGCGTACCTACAAGGCCTCATTTGCATTTTATCTTTTAAAATGCAAAACTGGCATTCAGGTGAGTAATTTTTGGAGGTAGGCAGGAGCATTTTGGCAAGAACAGTTGTAAAATGATCGTGCAGGCAAAGCCTTGTATGCTAAGAACTATAGAGGTTTAGCCATATACTGGGGGGTAACTTTTTTTAATCCGTAGGAGTAAAATGATAAATAAAGGCTTATCTGAAAATTTATGGTACCGATACACACTGTGTTAGCAATTCTGTTAAAACTTGTCTGGGAACATGTCAGGGCCCAAAAGTGTTTCCATGCGTCTATCTAAATGTGTGTGGTTAGCTTTGTAAGTGCGTTCCTGGGATTAACTGGTCCAAATTATCCAGGAATGATAGTGTCAACACCTCCCCCACCTTTCATGGAAACTCCCTAAAAGTATAAAACTGGGATCACAATACTCTTTTGAGGTGCTTTTGTTTCAGGATTCAGCTCGGTGAGTGGTTATGTGTCCTGACCTTTGAAAATTCTCAATATCCAGATCACCTTTACATGCACCTCTGCAACATTGAACCAAATCAAGTCTGGTGTTTCCTAGAAGATGTGTGCAGCTCTTACAGTATATGTTTCTTTCCTTATACTTTGCTTCCTTGTCAAAATCAGGTTGCTGACTAAGGATTATTTTTAAATTAAACCTTTATTCAACCAGAGAAGTCAATTGAGAAATGATGAGACATAGAACAACCACCTGAAGAGCTCCCATTTATACAGCAGGTATCTTAGTCACTTATTGGGGTGATTTATGAGTATATTAGGGTTTTCCAGCAGCTATATCATCCTGCAAGTCACAACTGGCAACGCGCTGAAGCTGAGCAGTTGTCAGCCTGGCCAGTACCTGGATGGGAGACTCCCGAGAAAGCTAAGGTTGCTGCTGGAAGAGGTGTTAGTGGGATCAGTAAGGGGTGCTCACCCTGCAGTCTGTATGGGTCATAATGGCCCAGTATAGTGACGGGGACACTATACTATAAAAAGGCTCCGTCCTTCTGATGGGACATAAAACCGAGGTCCTGACTCTTTGTGTTCATTAAAAATCCCTGGCCAAATTCCCCCCTGGATTGATACCAATCAGTAGGGTCTCCTGCTAATCCCCATTTATGCATTGGCTTCATCACTCTATTCTCCTCCGCACTGCTAGCTGATGTGTTGTGAGCTTACTGCACATTGGTGGTGGTGGAGGGCAGTCCCCATTATATATAAGCACTCTGCGTGGAGTGTCTAGAAAAGCGCTATAGAACTGTAAGGAATTATTATAATACCAGCAACAGCTGGGATTTGAACCCGCAGACCTCAGAGCCCTAGACACTGCTCCACAATGCTGCCACGAGGAATCAACGTTTTGGTGACCCTAATCAAAGGAAAAAATTTTTTGGAATAATTTAGAAAATAATTAGCAACTCAGTGAACAAGTTCCAAACTGAATGACATGTTTTATCAGTAATTCTGTTACACAACATCGTCTTCACATGGTCAGATTTGCCTGGTGCCTCTCTGCCACTGTTTGAGGGATTCCACAGATCTGTCGGAATTGGATTTGCTCCATAGCAAAAGCCCCAGTCCCCCTTCAGAAGTATTTTAGAGACATGTATCAGGCTTGGAATGTTAGGACTGACACATAGGATTGGTGGTGATGCCATTGATAACTGTGTATGTAAAATTGAAAATATAACAAGAAAAAATGGCATCATCATTATTTGTAAGCATTTTTTCATTTACAGAGAATTGATTTTGAAAAGTGTGTATTTATTTCATACACTTCTAACTTGTATACCATTACTGCAATGGTATACGTGTTGCAGTATACCATTACTGCAACACGTCTAATAAACGTCAGTTTATTAGATTAATCTTCGCACCAGTAAACGTCGGCTTTGCTTTTTGCTTTCTAGCACTGTCTGTTATGGCAGATAAGGGCAGACCTGCTCTCACAAGCTCAAAGGACCAAACAACAGGTTCAAGGTTATAAACAAGTGTGTGTGTGGGCTGTGTTTGCTTTCATTGACTACAGTGCTCCATTCACTGAGATGAGGTTGTTGAAATGCTGAGTGCAGCTGAGATTTATTGGCATGTGCAACAGTCACGGCCAATATTGCTCAGCCACCCTAAGAGTATAAATGAGAAAATCTGATTCAATAACAAAGCACTGTCATTTTCAGATATTAGTCAGTGTGCATTGTCTGATTCCTCTAGTCTAATTAAATAGGCTGGTGTTCTTATGTATAACCACACCACTTAACAGAACAATCACAGGCCTCAGTTTCCTTAATTATCCTACTTCTGAAGTAAACCACACCCTCCCAGTTTACTGTACTACTGGTACAATGGAGTCATTAAGTAATCATAGCTCTTAACTCAAGCAATTGAACAGCCACAAGACAGCTATTAAATTCTAACATACAGTAACTCTACTTGTGTATGTTTCACATGCAAAAATGTATTTGATATGATAATAATGTCCCTGGAATAGTGTAAAGGATGCAAGCAGAGGTAAAAAAATATAAAAGTAATATTTTATATTTTGATGATTGTTCAGCATCTGAACAAAAGAAATGTGTATTCTTGTTTTACACTTGGAATATCAACAATATCAATTTTGCAGTTATTTACAGTCCCAAGAACAGCATATTACAAGTACTTGCACTGAAAACATTTTGGGTTGAGTTGCTATACCCCTCTAAATTCATTATAGTTCCTTGCATTTGTATAGCAGATACAGTGTCATCTCAAAGGATCCCCAAGCACTTCACATCTAGGAGAGGACTTGCTTTATCCACCACTGAAGGTCGGCACACATGTACTGTAGGCAACACACAGTCAGTAGGCACCTGCAGCCCCACTCCGCTTCTCCTGGTTGCTGTGAAGACATTCACTAATTCAATTAAGAGGGCAATGTAGGTAGATCAAATTGTGCAAGCCTAAGGTGAAATAGATCCTGGACACTAGTGTTAATAATTTTATTTTTATGAGATCTTAAAGAGCCAGGTGCTCAGGACTTTTCTTTAATATCTCAAAGGAGGGCCAGTAGCTCCTATAGTCCTATGTGGCCTGTTCGTCCCTGGGTACTCTGCCCCTGGGAGAAGAATGTCGCCTAGTGGCCAACACCATTGACAGCAGCAGCTGTTTTTTCCATTAGTGACCAGGCTTAGCCTTGCTTAGTTTCTAAGATCTGGTGAAATCAGGCTGAATGCTGCTGTTCTAGAGTGCTAGCTTTGCATTTTGCTAATTTTCTGATGGGTAGCTTAGACTGTTCAGGTACCAAGGTAATGGTATGGAGTTGTGGTTAAGGGTCTGGACTTACAACTTGAAAGCTGTGGGTCAGATCACCCATGGGGCACTGCTGTTGTAACCTTGAGCAATGCAGTTTACTCTGATTGTTTCAATAAACTACCCAGTTGTATAAATCAGTACAAATGTCAGTTGCTTAATATAGTCGAACAATTTAATAACACATTTATTCATTTTTGGAACCATTATATTTCTGCTTACAAAACTGCTGCAGTTATGTCTGCCTGAATGAACTTGTAACCCACTGTGTCAAACCCATGTTTTTCTTGTCAAAACAGTTACAGGTTCTGTAAAAAAGATGCTTGGAACCTCTGTCAATCACCTATCACCAGAGCTAATTAGGATAGCTTTTTTGGCATTGTGGGCTGTCCAACAATCTATAAATATAGCTTGCCTGGACATGACATGAGATATTTTGAAAAGCAGACTGTAGCATTAGCTAGTTGAGCCTAATTTAATCAGCTAGTTTGATTTGATGACTTCCTGAATATGTACAGCTGAGATATAAGTGTACCCACCATTTCAATTCATCACACTCATTTTGGGGGGGAAATAAACATTGGCATATAGAAGCAAGGTTGGTCCAGTTAAGTACTGGCATGGAATAAGGAAAACCAAGGTCATGCTGTGAGGGGTGTTGGTAGACCAGAAGGTGGCAGTCCTTCCTCTGGTCTAGAATTTCCAGACCAGTGTCACAACATGAGGCACCATCTAAAAGAAGTGCCATGCTGGAGATAAGATGGTAAATTCAGGTTCTGAGTACTTGGTCATTAAAGATGCAATGAGACTGTTTGTAAGAGTGGGGGTGTTAACCTTGTTGTGCTGCCTAAATTCCACTCTGGGTTTGTATAATCTGGCCTACTTTAAATTGCTTTAACATAAGGTAGTGAAGCGCTGAATAAGTTGTGAAGCAGTTTCTCTCTTTTCCACACTTGTGTTGTGTCGTGGGCTGCTGGTGCAGAATGGCTGCTGTACACCGTCCAGGTGGAAGCAGCACTTCAGTGGAGGATTAAGTCAGTTTGCTCACATGTAAAGAGTTTTGGGATCCCCCAGGATGAATCACATAATTCTAAGTAAATTTAATTATTATTGATATCTTTTCTTAGCTGTTAAAACACTAATCCACTAAAACTTCTGTAGAGCTACAGAAAAGAAATTATCTTATCTATAGCCAGTGTTTGAAAGTACAATTCACCAAGAATCATAACTACCGCTTGCTAGTATGAATGCATAACCAGCTGCTTCACAAGAGAAAGCGTTGTGAATAAAATTTAAAAAATACTGCTTAAATCGTGAAAGGACTGGAGTGGGTTCACCACCAGTCACGATTTCTAAATATCTGCCTGTTAGAGGGCTTTCTGTTTACTATAGTAAGAGTGCAAGCCATTTAAAGATCATCAGCCTGCCCATATATGGAAACCCTCTATCGTTTTTTTTCTGACCTCTGATCCATGCTCTTGATTCTTTTCTCTCCTGAGTCTAGCAGCCAGTGTTTGTTCAGCATGGGCCTTCAGAAGGTGTTTTTCTACATGTACCTACCTGTGCTGGTGTTGTTGTCTGGGTTAGGGCATGCCATAATTAGGACAACATGAGCTTTTTTGTTTTTCTCTTTTTTTCACTCCCTCACTTCCTCACTCACTCTCTCCCTCTGTCTCTCTGGTTGCCCAATCTCAGCTAGCAAAGGTTTTCGGTCATACAAGTTTGTTTAGTGCTGTTTGAAGAAGGTGAAGAACATACTTTTTAAACTGCATAAAATACACGTTCCTGACAGTCCTAAGGGATATGCTACCTGCTTCCTAATTTTGCCTTTGCATTTTTGCAGTTTGCCTGGACTTTTTTTCTGTTTAAGATTAATCTGCTTTTGCCATTTTTACTTCAGCAAGTCTGGACAATGTATTACGTGAAGAAGAAGGTAACTGTTTGAGCATATTTTCAATGGGAGCTCAAGTCTTTGTTGCATGCTGCTGAGGGCAGTAGCTGCTGTTCCCTTCCTGCTAGCTTACACTGAGTGATCTGCATCAGAGTTGTATACATTGGTGAGAAAGCTTGGGTAGATATTCAGAGCCTTTGTTTTGCTTGTCTACATTGCGGTACTGCAGTTTGAACTTGCTTTATTACATTTTTATTGAGTGCTTAGATATTGCAAATATCATATGCGTCTTAAGCACAAAGTGAGATTATGAAATTTTACAAGATTGTGGATGTTTCTGAAACTACACTGCAATGCATATGTACTGTATAAGATCATTTTGTTGAGTATTTCATAAATGCATGTGTATTTAAAAGACAAGGCTTTTAGTTAAGGTATGAGAGTAGTTCATGTTCAGGACACTGCCAGTTTTGATTATATTTTTCAGTCTTTTTTATTTCATTCATTTTTTTTATTTAATTCATTTCATTTTAGTTCAGTGCAAGTATTTTGCAGTTATTCCATGAATAAAGTCATGGTCCTAAAAATGAAATCATACTGAGTTGAGGTTTAGTCATAATGATTCTTAACATAAGTTATATATAATGTATTATTGAATGGCATGAAAGATATAGCATTATTGATATTGCTCAGCAATCTTATTTGCTGAAAAAAATTCCATTGGTTGAAGTTCTCGTGTTTTTCCTAATGATCAGAGCTGCTGATTAAGTTTTACCTTTTTGCCCCCCTTTTTAGGATTTTGACATCATATTTTCTTTTTTCCTCATCCAAGATCAATTTCTTTTGTTTTATTTATCGCTCTCGCTCCAGGGTTGAGGTAAAAATAGAGCAGTTCTCCTAATCTGGAATGTTTCCCCTTTGTATGCATGTCAGTCAACTGAGCACATCTGCTCTCTGCAGCTCCTCCCTCACTGCCAACATGCAATCAAAAGACAGCACAGAAATTCCACCTAGGCTGGGATATTATGATTAATGTTCATTTATGTTGAGAGATACAACGACAAACCTCTTATTTAATTGGTTTTACTCCCATTTCAAATATTTGTCAAAAAGTGCTAACCTCGAACACATGAGTCTATGACAGTACATTTAAAATGTTCCATTATGTTATATGTTTTTAATGCCTTTGCTTGCTTATATATGACATGTAAAAATTATATAAGCTGGTTTTATCTTGTGTCCGAGTCTATATGTTTTTCATAAGAGCATAAGAAAAGCCCATCTAGCTTGTTTGGTTGCTAGTAGCCTATCAATCTGATCTGGCAATTTCCCATATAAGACCCAGGTATGATCTTAGACAAGAAGCCTGGGTAGCTGACTGGTGACTTCCATAGCACTATGTGTAAGAATCTACCTCCTGTTCTCAGTTTTAAATCCACTTCCTCATAGTTTTCACTTCAACAGCCGAAACACAGCACACACCAACCAGAGGACAGAGATTCTCAGGGTGTCCTTGTCAATGTCTTTGAGTACTTACAGTAATTCATGTGTACCTGATAATAATAATAATAATAATAATGCAAACTGATATTTTCAAAGGGATATAGACCATTTCTAGTGATCTAAACTCTTTTGTTTTTCAAGCCACAGAGCAGATTCTAAATATACCTGTACATACAGAAGATGGTTCCTGTAAAAGTGTTTGAATGAGATATATTTATTTATACTGATATGCCACCCTGAACTTTGATGTGTGACAAAAACTGTGATTCTCATGCTAAATCCCAATTGCATTTGTTTTTTTTTTAAATAAAGTGATTTGTATTCCTTAAGGAAACTGAAGCAAATAATGCTCTGCTTTGGCAACCAAAGGAAATGTCTGTTTTTGTGACTAATAGCCCTCTCTGCTCCAGGATAGTGCCTCTATCTCTTTAAGTTAAGGTCAGTGTAACCGGAGACTTTGGGAGTTGAGTGAATGTCTTCCAATTCCTTTACCTGTGTCTTCTCTCCTCCCCCTCCTCGCCTCTCTCTCACAGTCCCAGTACAATCTCCTCAGCAGCACTATGGATCAGAATCTCGGCACCCGAGCAGCCTCTACCAGCCCCTACAGCTCAGAGCACACCTCGAATGTCCCGACGCCTTCGCCCTACTCCCAGCCCAACTCCACCTTCGACGCCATGTCTCCTGCTCCTGCCATCCCGTCCAACACCGACTACCCCGGGCCGCACAACTTCGAAGTCACCTTCCAGCAGTCCAGCACAGCCAAATCTGCCACATGGACGGTGAGTTCTCACCTGTGCTGCTTTCTCGTCCACTCTGCTTCCTCTCCCTGACAGATTGCTCCAGGCCAAGGTGTCGCACTTCTTTCCCACCCAGTAGCACCAGATTCTCACGGGCATCTTCTTAACTCAATTATTTGCTTTTGCGTGAGTGTGCGTGTTTTAAATCAAAGTAAAAATGCATCATGGAGATCCTCACAGATCTACAAAGAACACATGCGCCGAAATACATTTTCACTCGGTGTTTATTTTAGTTATGCATTGCATTTTTTAGTTACTGTTTCAGACATGAAGAGTGTTTTCTCTAGAGCTCTAGTTTATTTTTCTAAACGTGTATGCAGCTGTGTGGAATTTGCCTTCAGAAACTGATTTTGGCAATATAACTATTTTGGCCTATAATTTCGGTAATAGCTGATTTGGAAAAGTAATACTTATGTTGTCTGCCTCTTCTGCAGTGCCACTCGTGTTGACTGTTTTAAAGCTGCCCTGTACTGAGCAATAAACTTTGTTCTGCAAATGTTTTGAAAGATTACACATGCTTAACTGTCATTCAGTCAATACTGCCAGGGTCTCTTGCAGGAGGTCTTAGGCTTGAAATCAGCCATTTTAATTGATTTCTCAGAAAACAAGAATGCCGTGTATCTTAGTTATGCCAGAGTTTGAAAGAGTAAAAAATTGTTACCTATTGAAGACATTCCTAAAGGTTATACACAAATTCAACCACTCAGTCATCAGAAGTGGATATTGGAATAAAAATCAAACTTAAATTGATAACATTAAATGTCTCTATTTTCTAGATGCAAATTCTCAAGTAGAAAAACTAAATTATGGGGAGAACATCTACATTTATGACTGTATTACTTTTACTATAGCTGTTTAAAAATCTGGGAACTACATTTGTGAAGTATATTTCATATAGATTAGTTTAAAATCTATATAGATTAAAAAAGATGACAATATTGACAATATTACAATTTTAGTCTAAATTAAGGAGATTTTATCAAATTGGGATTTTTAAATTTGAGACTTAAACCTATAAATCTGAACCATCTTCATATTAGAATAGCTTCTAAAACACAGGTGTGATACATGTATTTCTTAATGACATTATTATTTATTCAGTGTTAAAGGAACTTTCACAATTAGCATTTGAGAAATGTTGCTTTTCCTAAATGCTTTCTGTTACTGTACATAACAAATTAACCTAACATAAAAGAGATCATGGAAATATAATGTGTAGAGAAATTCAGAGTCTCTGTAGGAGAAGTCTTATTTAGGAGAAGACTGTAGGAGAAGTCTTCAGCAACTTGCATAATAAACATTTCAAGTGAGACCCACTAAATTCTCTGCCCTAGAGGCAAGGCACCTGAACTATGGCAGAAATGCTGCAGTGGAGGGCATTTGAGGAAACAGAACAATACAATATAGAACAGCCTCTTGATCTGTCACAGCTAAGAATCTAGCTAGTTCCTTTATGATGCTGTATAATACTAATCTCAAGTCATGGCTGCACCCTAATATAAAGACTCAGGATACCCCTGTGCCCGTGTCTTCTTTACAATGTTAATTTTTCCATAAGGCCAATACATGACCAAATTAACAATATAGACTTCAGTGTCAAGCTTTTGTAAAAAAGATGAAACCAGATTTAAATACCACAGAACCTTGAGGAAAACTCAATCCAGATGATGCTACCAGACAATGCTTTTTTCATTTGAATAATGAATATTTGCAAAAGGTTCATATACAGGTTATTATAGAAATACTCTGGCATTATATTAACTATGATTGAAAGAAATGTGTGCAATTCTTCATGTGTTCATAAAGATTGCAATTCATATGCTCCATATAATGCCTTTGACAGCTTCCTCTTAGAACAACGTATAACAGGATAGAGGTACTGTATCTAGCTCCAAAGTGTCAAAATATACAAAAATAAGCTGAATATTAAGCAGTTGCAGACTTGTAAGGTTTGTGCTCTATCTCTAAAAATCAGATGTAATTTTTTTTTTCATTGAAACCTGCAACATGTTCACTACGGCCAGTGGCAAGCCGCTCGGCTGATTTTTCAACTGTCTCAGAACATTCCTCTAAAGCCATATTTTTTTAAATGTGAATGGAAAGATGGTTAAAACCCAGAATTGAAAGAATTCTAACTTGGCCTTTTGATATTAAATGGCCAATTAATCAGATTGTACATCTTATGAAGTAGATTTGCTAGCAATGCAGTATTTACCTCTCATGCTATACTAAAAAGCATTTTCAATCTATTTTAAATACATTGATACAATTCTATACCGTTTCATTAAAGAAATAAATATAGCAAGAATATACAGATTTTGTGACTATTAAAAGGGAGTTTGTGAAATGGTTTCAGAAAACACAGTATGTAAAAATAAGCTCTTAGCTTTGAGCTGTTTCAATATGAAGGGTAGTAGATGCTTAAACCTGTGAAATCGATGCCATTGCCTCAACGTTTTCTCTGTTGTCCTCTGCTGTTTGTTTAATTCGTTCATCCGTGAATTTCATTCAAGACTTCAAGGTGTTGTAAAGTGATACATCCCACTCCAGCAAAAATCCTGACATTTTCTCTTTCTCTTTTGTCCAAGCTGTCACCTCTGGCATCTCAAATTCTGACATAAAAATGTCACAGCGAGTAAGCATGGACAGAGTTATTCTTTCTTTTCATGTTTTTTATGAAGAGTTCAACAATAATAATCTGAAACAGTAAAAGCATTAGACTTCCCAGAACTATAGTATTTTGGCCAAGTAAGCTGCAGTCAGTGAGTTTTATTTCCATTCTGTAGTGTGATGGGAACATTTTTTTCTGTATTCACATACATAAAAATTCTTGCAGCTACTTTGATACACCTATCTCTTTTTTGGTGATGACTATAATTAGAGTAAACACATTTTAAACAAGTGGAGGTTTAATTCCCAGATTTGGAAGAGCTTTTAACTGAAAGTCACATCTGAAGAGGAGTCTCTGGCTTTTAAGGGAAATATATCAGTGTGTATTTGAATATAATGCAGTACAAAGAAAGCAGAGATCTTTGCACTATATCCCTTCCATTGTTTGGTTCTGTATTATCTCTTCAGATTACTTCTTTAATCTTTATGGTTACTTAAGGTTATTTAACATATTTGGTGAATGATGCTGTAATAGTTTTAAGAAACAAATCATTTTACTTTTTAGATGAATATAGTCAGGATAACCAGGCGTCATTTCTATTCAAGACTATTAATAATATCCATCCTGATGGTAGTGTCTCTCATCTGCCATTCATGGGATGAGCTGGAATTTTTGTCTTGATCTCAGCAGTTTGTGAAAGGCAGTTGCTGTTCTCATGAGGTTTTTTTCAATTTTGTTATTAGTTTATTCTAAAATTGTGTTAATTATGTACAAAAATCAGTCATCACTCTAAAATATTGCATTTCTATGCCATTAAACAGAAACGTTCCTTAGTAATTTGGTTAAAAACATTATTCGAACACTGTACTCAGGGTGGGAAAACCACTTTGAACTGCAGAAACTAGGTGGAGCCTGTAAACGTGGTTTTTTTGCTGCGGTTAATCAAATTAATCCAAGGTTTTCAGATGATTACTTAGATTAATAACACTGACATTCAAGGGATGGAAATTCCTGAAAATAGAATGAATTAAACTGTATTTTTGCTAAAACAAATAGCCAACTGTGGCATCTCCTTTGGAGAGGATCAAACTTGGCAAGAAAACAAGTGCTGTGATTTAATGTGACACTTATGTCTCCACACCAAGTGGTCGGTTTAAAAGGAAATTGTTTTATATTGTTCAGTATACTTGGAAAGGTTTTGGCCTTGGAGATGATAAACCCCTTGTGAAGTCTTCTTCAAGGTGCATGCCACGTTCAAAGCAATCTGTCAGCTTTGTCTCTTAAAGCAATTAAAACCATTTTACGGCTTCATTTCATGACTGCTTAAAAGTAGTACTTAGAAAGATTGAGAACTATTTACATCCCCTCAGTCTAACAAGAGACATTAACTGTAATTAAAAAGCTCCAGTTGTTCTCCATTGTGAGTCACTGTCATGGATAGGAGTTTGAAAAGATGATCCTGGAATGATTAAAATATCAAGCCTCAAAAGGGCTTCTGTGCATCAGCATTTTTTCTTTTACTGGAGAGGTCAGACGTCTGGAAGAAAAACGAAAATTTATGGGCACAATTAAAAGTGCTGTAAATTCTACACATTTAAACAGGTTACAATATATTTAGAAGAGAGCATTTTTTTAACTTGCGAAATAGTCAGGGAGCAACTGACTATCTTAACAGTGAAATAGATCGGTTTGGGAATATACATAGTAAAGGTAAATGTAACACGTTAAGGGAATAGAATCTGAAATTTAAATTTGGGCTTCTCTGACTGTAACCTAGAGTTAAATTCAGATATACCTGAAAGAGCATTCCTCCTACTGTGCTATCAGAAGAGGAATAGTCATGTGAAAAAGAAGGACTAGAATATTAGTTGTGCATAGGTCAGAGAGATTATCAAGGATGATGTTGTGGAGTACTTTAAAATCAGGGCATACACCTTGAAAAGTTATTTAAAAACTGGACAAGCCAGTTTCTATTATAGTCAAGACTGTATCTAAGAACTGAGTTTTTGCTTTTTGGCTTGTGTGGCTTTTGTGTCGCAGGGTTAGATGGGGTCATTGAGGTAGTGTTACTCCAAGGTGAATTGATAGTGGAAGTTGTGTTCTATAAGGTATAATGCTCTGTATGTGTTGAGGGGAGTAGTAGCTTGCAGCATTGTTGTCCCCAGGAATTGTGCTTTGTGTCTAGACTGGGATAGCCAGGTATGTAAAGAAGTATTAGTTCCTACCCTGGTCATGTCCAGCTGAGCCTGGGCACAGGCCTGTGGAATTTCCCCAGGTCACAATGAAATTTCCTCCGGATTGGTTGGCCTCACTCTCCCAAGACCAAGAGCACTGAGCTGCCAGGATCTTGGTAGGGTCACAGTGAAAACTGGAAATGGACAAAAAAAACCTCAAAACACAAAAAATGGTCTAGTGGAAAAAATAAACCTATTCTTTCTAGCTGGCATGAATGTGATTGCAGATTCTCTCAGTAGTGATCCACTTCGAAGATGGGTAAACAGAAATGTCTTATGAGCAGTCTTGAAGTGAAAGTGTTAAAACGTCTATGTTAAATAACTTAGGGAATTCCCAAATCCCATAAGTATATGTCTGCATCTCTATCCCTTCTTAAACAAATGTAGTTTGTGTATATTTTACCTTTAAATGGTTTGCATTTCCTTACAAAGAATGACTCACAAAAGAGCTGGCATTTGGGAAAAATTGCTGTCTGCAGATTTTTGTAGCTGACGGCTATGGATAATGGCATAGGGGTACTATGTTGCTTAATCCCAGTATTCAATGTGTTCCACTGGGGTATTTCTTCCAAAACATCTGGAAAACAATTGTGGGTGGCTTGCATCCTTTTGACACTGAAATCTAAAAAAAACATTTCATTCTGCCAAGTATTTTATGCCTAATGTTTACTAAAACATTTTCTTAATCACTGAAGCAATAAGCACCCATATTCTGGATCATAACTATATGGTACTGAATTTCTGCATAGCCTGCTAAGTGCACAGAAGTCAGGCTACTTCTGTGTACAGGAAGCAATTAGTGATTGAAAGGACATGTTGCTTTGTATAGTACCTATAGAAACAGTGTTAGCTGAGAACTGAAGTGCAGTGATGATATGAGCTCATGGTTTGAAACAAAGTATTGAAAGACCCAGTTGGTGTTTTTCTTTACTGTATGGAAAGAAAAACTACAGGAGTTCAGATCTCTCTTCAGATGAACATCCTCAATCAATAAGATGTCATTAGACATCATTAAAGAGAGCATGTGGCAGGCATGAATGTTTCTTTAGGCTTTTTGCTTTCATTTCAATCACAAAACTATAATGTGTATATTAAAGACAACTGGCTCTTTGAGCCAATGTGCACTTCTTTAGTTTAATTCAGATTTAATTCCAAATGTAAAACTTTTGTTGTCAAAAGCACTCTCTGCACAGCACAGGACCAAAAGTGTTATAAATGTTGAAAATGAGGTTTGACACCTTGGATTTTTTTTAATGAAGACCCCTAGTGCCTTTTTTTCCTGATGGCGTCTGTCGGTTTGACGAGCTTGGGCACGCTGTAGATTCAGGCGTGTTCAGAGCTGCTAGTACCATCTATTACCATCTTCTGGCTTGGATGTGTCCTGACATGCTGTAGACAGGGGCACATCCTGTACCTAATCCAATATGCTTCTTAGCCCTGTTAGCTGTAAAATAGATGATAATAAGCATTTTCACAAGAACAGTTTAGGATCCCTAGTGCAGTACCACTCCTTGCTTGATGATTTCCCTTTTCACATTAGCCGGGAGTGAAGTTTGTTTGCTTATATCCCGAACAATTAAGGTAATTGCAGTTCTTGATATAGAGGTATACGCCTGTTTTAGTACTAACTGCAGTTTTGCATAGTGCACAGATTACTGAGGATTCTAAGTCGAGGCAGTAGAAATATTTCACTCTGACTAAAGCTAACAGTGTTAGAGATGCTATAATATACAAAACAGTGGTGAATAATTTTCTTAATATATATCCTGGCACTAGGTTTTGAAAAATGTGTTTTCATAAACTATTTTTGCTGGAATAGTAAGGAAGCATGGTACAACTCAGTAAGGAGAAAAATCACATACACACATTAAGTATAGCAAGTATATATGAACGTACAGCTGCTGGAGATTCATTAAGGACATCAAAAATGAAACCTTTTCCATGAGTCTTTCTGCAAGTCTCAGTAACTATTGTTTCTTTAGGAGGTTCATGTTTTGTGACTAAGAATACAAGCATGGAAAGGAAGCTAAATGTACAGGTACTTAGTTAGGCATATCGCTACTTTTTCCCAATAAAGATGAGATGTGTGCATGTCTGAACAGGTCTTATATACAACCTCTAGCTTAGTACCTGTGTCAGAATGAGTAATGTATCAATTCAAATCAAAACGCCCATCCTGGAAATCATTGTTAAAGCGGATTCAGTTGTGCCTATACATTGGAAAAAGTGCATTTCTTTGAAGCAGGGTCCATTCTGTTAAAGTTGTCTGCCCATCCAAAGCATGTGTGTATGTACAGTAGATGGCCATTAGGAAGTCAGCCTGTAAGGATAATATATATTGCTATATAATTAAATGAAAAAAAAACTGTGGTTTTGCAGCAGTACTAGTAAGAATGAAACAAACGACCTTTGCAGCTCAGAGAGGAATATTATTTATGAGTTAATTTATGAGTTAATTATTGAACTATGATCTATTAGTGTTAGCGATTCTGCACTATTCTGAATTATATTATATATTTGAGTTACAATCTCTTTATCCTCATATACAATCACAGCTGTATACCGTTGTTCATCTGGAGTGGTATTATTCGCTAATTTATTGAGTCAAGTATAATAAGTAGCACCCTGTGTTTTAAATTGGCACCAAAACTATCACTTGATAGAATAAATAAGTGGTCAGTTAACCTAAGAAGAGATAATTGTTGGATATAAAGGGCTCCAATACTATATGCAAATCTTCAAATTCCAATGCAAATACATGTATGTAGGCAAATGTATGTTGAAGCTGCTGCTCCTTCTTTTTGGTTATAATATCTAGAATAGACTATACACTGTACAGTACATCTGACAGGAAATGATATATGTTGTTTTAATGATGTAACTTATTTCAATGAGAGTCTTATAGTTATGGTCAGATGCTGGTAGTAGTCTTTCTGCCTCTTACTACTTTGACAATCCTATTATGTCATGTGTTTTTTAGATCTTATCTCCCTTGCGATAAGGTACATTAAATTTCAGTTCGGCCACACCTTTGAACTGAAATCAGAACTGATTTTTTAAGGCCACTCCTGTAATTTTGAAATTTTCCATTCTTTTCACTCCTAGAGTGAGTTCATTAAACAAATTCAGTTCACGTCATTACCTTGACAAGGTTCTCACAATGAAATAGTGTGTGCACAAATTATTCAGTTATTCTCACAATATAGATCATTCAATTTCAGATAAAAGAACTGCTTAATACTTTTGTGACTTGAAGCTTTCCACTGCTTACAGCCTGTTTCAAAAATCTTGAAATCTCCTTTAGTTTAAAGTGGGGGAATATAGCCCATTTACATTCAGAGCTCCAAAAACACATTTATAGTTTATTAAAAATGTCACCTCTTAAATGTCACAGTAAAAGATGCAGGCAAGACACATTCAACTTTCCTTAGATAGCTTATTCTTTAGAGACTGGGGTAGTACTTTGGCCATGAGAGTGTTAACTGAAATTATTTATGTCAAAATAAATGTGACATACAGCTTGAAAAATGTCTGAGCAGAGTAATTTGAGGAAAGACTGAAGACATCCAGCACTATTAATACAGTATGTACAGTACATACTGTAGACCATTCCAGTCTAGGAAAAATTACTTTTCTTACCTGCCAGTTTATTAGCAGAAAGCCCCTTTTGTAAAACGGCACACTCTTGGGATTCACAGATGTTTATATTTGTGGATTTCATCCTTTATTACTTAGTAATTACAGTCCATAAGATGACAAGAAAACAGAAATACATTTACCTGTAAATCAAAGTAAACAAATAGAAACAAAAAGGCTTTTTGCACTGCAAGAAGAAAATAATTTTATTAGGGAAAATACATTTTCAACCAGAAAAAACGCTGGTGATCTTTTCTTTAAAAATTGCAAAGCCGAAGAAAATTACAGCAAAGCAGTTGGAATGAAAAGATGTAATCATCTAGGGTATCTGGGAGCCTGTTTTAACGTATTTACGCAGGACACTTAACGGTATTTGTGGTTCACAAGCTGAAACATGTCCACCAAGATGACAGACACATTATTATCACTCAAGTTCTCCCAGCTTGCCCAAACCTGTCCTGGGACACAAGTCCACAGCTGCTAAAGAAATTGCAGGCAGAGCCCACAGCTCTCTTTCCTTCAGCCAAGTCTCTGTGGTTTCGCTGGGAAAGCCTCAATGCTGTTTTAGGCAAGTCTCATGCAGGTCCTACATGGTCTCTGGTATGCAAGAGAGAGTTGGGACTAGTAGTATGGCAGCAGAGAGTCAACTCCAGAAAAGAAAATTAAATAAAATGTGAATGTAATCAGCACTGAACAAGTCAGAACGATCATCATAGCACAGCTGCAGCTTTTTTTTTACTTTTCTTTATTCTTTGTTAGCTATGAATCTGTTCAAACAGATTACCCTGTGTCCCACTTAAGAGTCACATGTTTTTCTTTTTAGGTTGCATCAGTGAAACTCTCTCCTTTTGTCAGGCAAAACCTGTTTAAATGATTGATGTGTTTTACAACAAAACATCACTAAACTACATTATTTGGAAAAGAAAAGAAGAACATTATGATTTCAGTATAATATAGTGCCATGATCACTTAATCTTTATTTAAAGATTCACAGATAGAATCCCACATTTGTATTATATACATCTGAATTTATTTTCTACTTACCCGGGAACTAGTACATTAATGGGGTTTGATGTATGAGGTGTCTTCTGAGCCGTAAATCCTGTTCTATAATCCTAGTGATGTCATGCAGTGCCCTTGTGTTCACTGAAGGTCTTGCTTCTTTCTGATCTAAAACTGCTTTCTCCTGGGGATTAATAATTAAACTTCCCCAAACTGATGTAGTGATTTTCAAACCGAAGGATGCCAAAGAGCTTCACCTGAAGTGGGTCCTCTCTGGTATGCAAAGGATTAGTTTATAAAGGAAAGACAGTCCCTGTCCCATTCTTTACACTCCATAGATACTGAAATCCCTGCCCCAATTGTCTATTGATTGCCCTGTTTTCTATTTTGTTTGTTCAGGAGACACTTAATATTGAGTTGTTGCCTTCCCACTGCACAGCCTTGATTTGCATAAAAGAATGAAACAGTACTGGTTTACTTTATGTGGGATATGCAAAGCAGTGGTAGATTGTGCCTGTCCCAGCATGGATGAACAATGGAATACTCCAAAGTTGTACTCAATCTGTTTGAATCCCACATTTAAGAACTTGGATACCTTTCAAAATCACGACATTGGTGACAGTTTGGTAATAGTGTTTTGGTTTTTAATTGTCTTTGCGTTAATCATGGAGAGAACACAGTTCTCAAGCAAAGCAAATGCTCCTGTTTTGTTCTGAATCCCATCCCAAACTCTTGTGCACTTGTTTATGATGTATTATGTCATATTTCACTGTAACAATTTCTTACAATTTCTGAATTTGGTCGTTTTTCAAATCCACATGTGTACATTTTACGCATCGGATGATCCTGTGCTATGTGTAGTATAATACACTGTATAATAGTTCTGTTTTCGTTTTTAAAATATGTTCATAATTGCACTTCATGAAGGTGCACTTCAAAGACCTGAATGCTCGACTAAAAGAAATTTTACAACTAAGAAATATTTGTTTGAAATGTACTGGCCTTAAATTTTGGTTTAGTTTTGTTATAATAAGCTCTCCATACCTACAAAAGAAGCCTTTCAATGTGTAACATCTACACATACCCGAACAGGCTATGTCATTGTTACAACCCAGACGACTCAATATATTAAAAACGTTAATCCATCAGAAAGGCTTCTGGAGACCTTGCATTATGTAGTTTATGTTTTTTGCAGGTCAGCACTGTTGGGACATGCATGCTTCGGTAATTGCTGATTTTATATTTAAATGTTTAACTGTATTTTAGCTATAGCAGTTTCTCTCCCACCCCCCACCCCCAGCCCCGCCCCTGCCTTAAGGCAACCGTTTTGCTGTTCATCTAGAGATTTATCCATGTCACAACAAGGACTATGGAGAGAATCTGTTACCCAAGAACTGACTCGCTCCCAAGTTCATCTGCTCCTACAGAACCGTTTACTAGGCGTGTCTCAATCTGCCTGGGAATGTTGACTGTGGGGGGGGCACGAAAGATTTTGACAACTAATGGAGATGCACGTGTGTGAATGTACAGTATATGTGTATATACATTATACACACCCTGCTTCTTCACAGATGTTTCAACTCAGTATAAAATGCTTTTCAAATGAGAAGCAATGTTGCTTTTTTCAGGATTTTGCCCAATGAGAAGCTTACAATGTCCCACACGCTAAAAAAACTATGACGCAGATTACCCTGTATTAGTGAGTTATTGAGAGAGTAGTATTAAAAACCTGTCTGAACAGAAGGCCACTGGTTTAAAAAACATGTACTTGGAATATCAACCAGTATGTTTACTCCCTTATTGTCTAGCATACACAGAAGACATCTATTTTTTTCTCTTTGACCTCTTATTAATATTGCATTATATTTGAGAAGAATATCAAGTGTCATACAATGCATAATTGCTTTTTCCAATGAATACATTTTACTGAATGTGAGGCAGTACATGGATAAGTGAAGCATTTCCTTTCTTAATCACTTCCATCAAAGTGATAGAAATATCCGATTAATATTTTTTTATTATAAATTGAGTAAATGTACTATTTGTTATAAAATAATAAAAGGCACACTACAGAAATTTAAAACACATGAAGGACAATAAGCATGCAATATTCAGATTGATTTATTGTAGTGTAATTAGATGCAGTGTCATTATTGACTGGGTATAGTTGTACATTTTATTTCTGAGGTTTGACCAATGTGAGTGAGCTGAAAATCTGAAATCTGAAAACAAAACCTGCTCTGCAACAGAAGACATAAAACATAAGACAGATTAGAAGCAATTTGGCCCATCTACCTTTTATGGTTGCTAGTCACTGACTGACCAGACGATCTCATCCTGCCATTTCTTCAAGGAAGCCAGGGTAGCATGGCTGAGTGGCTTCTTCCAGGTTCCCACAGCACTTGTGTAAAGCACCTCCTGTTAATAGCTCTTAATGTACTTCCCTGCAGTCTCCACTTGTCCTCTGGCCGATGTTTCCTTTTTCGTTTTGAAGGCGTTCTCTGGGTGGACTATGTCAGTGTTTTCGGGCACTTGAGTCAGAACCCTACATGGTCTTCTCTCTTGAAGCCTAAAAATTTCTGGTCCTTTTAGCTTGTCAGGGAATGACATTCCTTTACCCCTGGGAATGTATCCAGTGACCACAGGACTGATTCCAGAACACAGTACTCTAATTGAGGCTTTAATAATGCATTATACTGTTTCAACGTTGAAAGTCTTGATTTCATTTCCAGACTTCTGGCTATGTATTGCAATATTCTGTTTGCCTTTTTTTATTTCTTCCTCACATCGCCTAAAAATGAAAATGTGTCCCCATAAACACCATCTTTTTTTTTTATAAATAATGTCTTCAAGCTCATCATAGACACTGTGTATACAGCGAAGTACTCAGATCGGCTGTGTTCAGCCTCACTTAACAGTGCCAAAACCTCACATTTGTTATCAGATAAGTATGATTGCGGAAACCCAAAACGCTTTTGTCTGTTGCAGCACCAAAAACCAACATGCCGAAAAAAACCCGTCCTCCTCATTCTTCTTCACAGCTGTCAGTAATTGGAATCCTCCTCAAATTTCAAAGGGAATTGCTCACATCAGGTTCGGTACCCTGTCTGGGTCTAGTCTCATGCAGGCAGACATGATGACAAATTGCTGGCTGTATTGCACTGCAAACAGCTGAATTCAGAATTCACCAGACCCTTATTATTCACGGAACTCTCATGGCAAGAGAGCTCTCTGAGGAAGGTTTTGTGTTCACATCTAAGTGTGTAAACTGTAAGGTTTTCTCTACCTTTAAAAGGCCACAAGTAAAAAAAAAATGATGTTAAAGATGTTCCCAGTTTAAGAAATTGTAATGACACATCTGATTTAAGGACCGCATTTACAATGTCTTTATACAAAGATACATTGATTATCTTTATCTGTGGCTATCACTCAAGATAGACAAAAAAGATAAGGCCTAACATCAAAAGTACTGTGAAGTAAAATGTAACTAGGACAGCTTAGCAAGCATCACCCTGTCAACAGTCCAGAGAACTTTTAAAGCCAGAAAGCTAAGAGATATCATCATCTCAGATAGATAGAGAAGGTGACTATTGATCTTCAATGGTTAGATCAGAATCAAACAATAGTGCTTCTGTAGATTACCACATTTATTGTTTTAGGGCTGGAAGACAAAATGGCATGAAGAAAGGGATGATGATGTCCTTCAGGACAGTTTTATCTGCCATGCTTTATTGCTTTTAGTAGATAATGATGTATGACTTTTTGCTTCTTGTATGATTTATTTAGGCATTTACCTTTTGACACTTCCTCAAATGTCCATTAATGTGTAAGGCATTATTTCAATTTGAATCTGATCCATTCCAGCATGTCTATACAATTTGTTTTTGTTCTCTGAAGTCACTTTTTAATTCCCCGGGGTGAATTTCTGGCATTTCTTTTTTTGAATGACGCTTGCCCCAGCATGTTTTGTAAAGGAATATGCCATGCCCCCCCCCCACACACACACACCTCCTTCATTTCTCATTAATTGTTCTTTTGGATCTCGTTCACTCCATACAATCACGGCACTGTTATCACCATGTACGCGATTCTCTCCAAACAGCGAATGTTGCACAGGAATGTAAAGGCTTCTTTCCCTCGACAGTCCTTTGTGTTAAATAAGATGCCATTTTCTTCTTCATTTAAAGTCACCTGCATAGCTGCGGTACCAATAATTTGATTATTTTGTCTTGTCTTGAATATAATTTGTGTGCTTCTAGGAAAGGAGAATCTGCAAACTAATAGGCACTGTGGAAAATGTATTCATTTATATGCCCAAGGGAGAGGAGGAGCAGTGTCACTTCAGCTGACTGGCAGAGAGCCTACAGACACCATGAGAGTTTCTTAAAGATGTTGTGTAACAAACCCCCGTCACAGTCTGACCTTTTTTTCTGATTTGCCATCAAGAGTTAGCTAATTGTGTAAGTAATGTTGTGGCTTCACAAGTAACCTTTTATCCCCTTAAGAACTAACCTAGCTTTAGCTAATCCGTTATATTGTGGGTTTCAAGTCAGAATTGAAAACTAGGAATTCTCAAATATAAGGAAATAACCAGATTTTCTAGATTTAATTAACTTTTTCCCTAAATCACTAGCTTTTTCACTTGTTTCTGAAAACCTTTTACACAATCCACTTAAATTCTCCATCTCTCTGTCTGCGTTCTGTTTTCTTTATATATTCAGAATGTTATAGTTTGATTTTTGTTAAGGTATGTATATTTTTTTGGAATCGTCTGTGGTGGTATCACTAGACAGAAGCTTATTTGAACTTATTTGAGTGTAGCAAAAATTGTTCTCCTGGCAGAAAAGTGTGAAGTGAAAGCTTTTGTGGTCATTGGTGATTTTGTGTAAGCAAATATTGAATGACAGTTTAGTGGAATGTTTATGTTGTATTATATATATTTGCGTGAGTCTGAAAGTATGTTAAGGTATCATATGTATTTAATGCATGGGTCTAGGCACACACGGACTGAGTCAGGCCAGATTTCAGCACTTCAGTTATAATTATGTTGAATAAATCCCAGTTATCATTATTGAAACTTGCACTTTAAACATATGCTCCTCATGCACTTTCAGGAAAAATGTATTGACATACATGTGTTTGATGTACTTCACAAAGTTAAAGGGCAAAGAAACCCTTTAGCTGTTACTATATGTATAAATCTAGGTTTCTTGCTTATCTATCCCAGTGTTCTTCAATCTTTCCTTCTTTTCAGCATCTCTTTGTCTCATTCTTCCTAGTGGGGGTAGAGAGTCCATTATCCTATTCCACAGCCAAGCTATCATTCTTCTCCTGCAAGTCGACACCAAATCATGGCTGAATTCCCTTCTCCTCCCAAATCATGTGTCTTAGGGTTTGCCTGATGCCACTGAATATAGATTTACAGTGAGACAAGGCAGGTGTTGGAATATAATTAGTGCACTGTATGTTAAATATTAATGTTCTCTTAAGTGATAAAATGTACTGTGTAAATATTTACCTTATTGACAAAATTTTTTAAGAGTCTCATGCAATTACAAATAATAGGAAATGTGGTAAGTATGAATAAAGTTTCACATTGTCTTTGCTACTTTATGGCACAATTAATACAATATTACCAGTAAATATAAAAAGACCTCTGAAATTCACCAAAGGTATGGGTAGAATTATTAAATTAACAATGAAACTGGCATTTAAGTGTAGCCATTAAAATGCAGCCAGTGTGTGAGCTGAGATCCAGTGGAATCAGTCAGGCTGATACTAAATGATGACATTTCTCCACCAGGTACTAAGTAATGGTGGACAAGTGAAATGACTCCCTGTCTTTTCTCCTTGTTTCTAGTACTCACCCTTGCTAAAGAAGCTGTACTGTCAGATCGCCAAGACATGCCCTATTCAAATCAAGCTCTCCTCACCCCCTCCGCCCGGCAGTCTCATTCGGGCAATGCCTGTCTATAAAAAGGCTGAGCACGTCACAGAAGTGGTGAAGCGCTGTCCCAACCACGAACTGGGAAGAGACTTCAATGATGGTAATGTTAACCACAGTGATTGGCTTGTGCCTCCAATTTACTCTCTCAGTTTGGCCTTTAAGCTTTGACTGCCTTTTCTTCTTAGCCATCATTCATGAAATTGCAGTGTCTGGAAAAATAGAGCGGCATGTTTAGAAATTCTATGCCTTTCTTGGCTACCGAGAAAATGCGAATCTCAGAACGGCGAGTGGCACAGCATGCTGTAATTGCAGTGTGAATGGTGCTCTTCATTGGCCACGTAAATCTAACTGGTCTTTCCTTCTCCAGGTCAGGCTGCACCAGCAAGTCATCTCATTCGGGTAGAAGGAAACAACCTGTCCCAGTATGTCGATGACGCAGTCACAGGCAGGCAGAGTGTCATTGTGCCATATGAATCCCCACAGGTACTGTATGTCGACCTTCTGCAACTTCACCTGAGTCACTCTGTAGCCATGGAATCACCTCTGCAATAAAGGAAGTTTGCAAGGGAGTTGCAAACTACCGTCTCCCTATGTGAAACTTAGCTGTGTTTAGTGAAAACACTTATTAGGAAGTGTAACCCACTTTGAGTTCATGGGTTCTTACACCTGCTTCCCCCTGACCAAATAAGGGAGCAAACCACCAAGTCTTGAGATGTTTTTCTTACTGTTAAATAATGATATGAAATAAACGCATGGCAATTCTACAAAGTTAATAAAAATCATAGTTACTAAAAAGCAAAATAAGTCTGAAAGATGTTTGTTTTGTTTTTTAAAGAACAGCGTTAACAACTTAGGAAATTCCACAATATACTCAGAAACTGGAATCTCTGAGTTTATGTGGCAATCGAGTAAGATTTTTATGTTGTTATGGGAATTTATTTTTCTTTCCTTAGGGCAGAGTTTTTGCTAGTTTTTCAGGAACTCTTGTGGGAAACGTCCTTGTTTATGTTGGTCATGTATTCTCATATTTCCCACTCAGTTCAGACCCAGTGATAATTCTGAGCATGCCCGAGAACATGTCTTAGCTAGTTCATAAGGTAGAATAACAAAAGCAACTTAACTACTAGAAGCTAGACTCCTTAATCCATTAAGATAGACCTTTTTGCAGTTATATTGTAGATGTGTCATTTTTTACAATAGCCTCTTGTCTGTGCACAAGAGCTTCCTTACATTGTTATGCAGCACCATCTAGAGGCTTAGAAATACCTGCCTGCTAACCAAGACTGAGTCTGAATTTTGGCACAATAAGCTTAACAGTAACATTGAACACCAGACTCACTTCAGGATTCAGGATTTTCTTTCACCATGTAGCTAAAGAACCATAAGCTCTTAGCTGTATTGATTCATCAGTGGAGTTGACAAGGGTTGATAAATTAAATCCACCCAGTGGAACAGTGCATTTCATCTTTTGCTACAGTCTGTCTTGCATCAGGAATGCTCAACCTCTGGCCCATAGAATTCACTCCATTACAGAATTATCCTTAATTATTAAATGGGTAAATAGCAGGATCAAAGTAGCAGTTACATTATTGGTTGTTGTATTGAAGTATTTTCATAGAGCAGTTGAGAAAGCTGCAGTAGTCCTAATTTATATCTTAAGCAAAATTTCTCTTTGTCTTTCAGCTTATGTCCTTGTGATTGTTCTTATTCATTCAAAATCCATTGCATTTCAGCAAGCTATTAACTTGTTTGTTTTCCTTCTTTTGCAGGTTGGAACTGAGTTCACAACAATTCTGTACAACTTCATGTGCAACAGCAGCTGTGTGGGAGGAATGAACAGGAGACCCATTCTGATCATCATAACTCTGGAGACACGAGAGTAAGGGGCTTTTTCTTATAGGTCCTGCGGCTTCAATGCAAGCTATGAAAATGTATGTATTTATATACATTTCTTTCATGTGATTACAAACATGTATGAGATTTATTCTTCAGCTTTGTGTTCAGTATACTAAAAGGTAAAGCTTCGTTTAAGCTTTTAAATTGGCAGTATTTCCACCCTGAAGCCTGGATTTCTTAGATCTGTGAAGCTAAGCAAGGCTGGACCTGCTCGGTACTGGGATGGGAGAGACTTCTAAAGCAAGCCAGGATACTGCTGTAAATGATCTTTATCAACCACTGGGTGGTGCTCTTCCCCTGGTGCATGTTTTCCGAACGGGGATATAGGAAAAGAAGGAGGTCCTTCAGAGGAGATATTAAACTGAGGTTCTGACTTCTTGGTCAATAAAGTTCCCAGGATCGTATTGTTAATCCCAGTTCCTGGCTAAATTCCACTATGGGCTTTCTCAGCCTGGTCTTCCTATAGTTTTCCTTTAATCAGTTGGTAAAGTAATAGCTCACTTCTCTCCTTTGTAGTGTGCAGTGGGCAGTAAATGGCTGCCATGTGTGTGCTGCACTTCAGTGGTGAATGAACAGGGTCCCCTCCTATATGTAAAGCAGTTGGGGATGTTTTGGAATTAAAATTCTATACAAAGGCAAGTTAGTACTGAGTGTCACATGTTGGATAATGAATAAATTTTAATTGATGCAAATTCTATAATGTCTCTGGCACCAGTTTTTTCTATGGTTTATACATTTTAAAGACCAGCCAGTTGTCATTTAAAGACAAAATGTGTTTTAAGTAGCAAAAAATAAAATACTGTTGAAGCTATAAGGGAGGTCCCCCAATGTTGCTTATAAATAGGACTCTGTCCTTTAATACCGCTGTAAATATGGTGGAGTTTTACATTTGTTTTCTAGTTTCTACCTTTGAATTCTAAGCTTGTGGCTCTTGGCAGTGGTCAGGTCCTGGGCCGACGGTCGTTCGAGGGGCGGATCTGCGCCTGCCCGGGCCGGGACAGGAAAGCAGATGAGGATCACTTCCGGGAGCAGCAAGCCATGACTGAAAATGTGGCAAAGAACGGCAACGCCAACAAGCGCAGTAAGAAATGTGCCTCTAGCTTGGTCCACGTGCAGCGGGTGCTAGTTGGTGAGCTATGATTTCCGCTTCAAAATCCAAATTTCTCTCTATTTCAGCTTTCAAACAGACTCCTCCAAGCATTCCAGGACCAGGGATTAATACCAAAAAGCGTCGACATGGGGAAGAAGAGATTTACTATATTCCTGTAAGTCACAAACATTGTCAGATCACATAGCCAGAAGGATCACAGAGGGTCAGATACTTCACATAGTTCAGGGGTTTAGTTTTACCTATGCTTTATTAAAACAGCACATTTTAAGTCTGTAAACTTTAGGTAATTCACCAGCTTTTCTGGTGCACATTGCTTGGCAAGGTGTCTTTTTCCTCTCTTGTGTAATGTTTCATGTCTTGCTTGGATGGCAGTGGAGAAGTGAACGTGCTTCTGTATTTTCGCTTTTTGGCCACGGCGATGCTGTGCGTGCCACGGTTCAGAAAAAGGCCCTCAAAAAGCTGAAGTTTTGGTCTCTCTGCATTGTTTCTGTCAAATTCAGAATAAAATAAAAAATTAGAACCCTAACATTTTAAAGCTCTGAAAAGCTCCAGATATGTGATCTCTCCTCTCTACACACTCCTCTGTGCAGTCTTAGATCTTTACAGTCTGGCCTCCCTTGTGCATTTAGAACCAAGTAGCACTCCTTTGATGAGCCAGTGTTTTTCTATGTTGCATGAAGACTCTAGGAAAAGCTTCTAAAACAATAACAGCAGCACTGCCAATGCTTACAAATCGGAATGTAAGTTTTGAGCTTTGACATGATTTATTGTTTGTTGTTTTTAGCCTTTTTGTTGTCATTTTTATCTGTTATTTTTGTGCAGTGCTTTTGAAAGATTTTAGCATTTTAAAGGTGCCATACAACATAAAGATGATTTTTGTTGTTGACATTGTTATGTTAGCAAGCTTTGTAGAAATTTGTTTCTGCCCGCTCTGATTTTTTGTTAGTTGAAAAATGACAGCAGGCTGGTGCCATACTGCTCCTCCCTTCACGTGTTTTCCTTTAAGGTCTGCTGGCCAGCTCTGTCTTCCTAACCCTTTCTGGGTGTGTTGGGCAGGTACGCGGAAGGGAGAACTTTGAGATCCTGATGAAGATTAAAGATAGTCTGGAGTTAGTGGAACTGGTCCCTCAGCAGCTGGTCGATTCCTACAGGCAGCAGCAGCAACAGCTACTGCAGAGACAGTGAGTCCCTCTACAGTCATGCATTCTGAACCAGTTGCTCCCTTTCAGAGTAAGAAGAAGCAACTATTCTTCCCAAATACACAGAACAACATTGAAATTCTACAACATGCATTTCAGTTCAGTACATGCAGGTCCTGCTTGTGTGGTTGAGACAGCACATGAAACAATGAGCCCTAAGATCGGCACAGGTTGCCAAGAGCAGTAACTGTGATTGGCCATTAGAGGGAGCATGCTCCATTTCTGCTCTTCTCCACTGATGAACCTGAGACTAGCTGTGCCTGCAGGCTGTGACTCTGATGTCTGTCCAGTACACCGAGGAAAGCTTCTCAGAGAGAGCACTAATTAAGAGCTTATGGGAAATACACTCAATTATAGACACTTTTATCCCCATTTTTTGTTAATTTAATTATTTCGTGTCGACTGGCCTCAGTACGAATGCTGTCTAAAACTGGGCTATGAAATTGCGGAATGCGAGTACTGTACGTACTGTTATGCTTTTTCCATTGCAGAAGTCACATCTCCTCGCCCTCCTCCTACGGCTCTGTGCTGCCCAACATGAATAAGGTCCACGGAGGAATCAGCAAGCTGCCATCAGTGAACCAGCTGGTGGGCCAGCAGTCTCAGCAGAGCCCCAACACAGTCCCCAACATGGGGCCCATGGGTGAGCCTTCGCTGTCACTTTCTACACGTGTAAAACAGGCCAGTCTCACACAGATGAGCTGCCTTTAGCCCTGCTCGCCCAGAGCTCAGATTTGCCCCCCCATTCTGAGTGACTTCCATTGGAGACAATGACTGCATGATTTGTTATAAATTAAGCATCTCATGCACAGATTCACAGACCAAAAGCCTGTTACCTGAGCTTGTTTTTTTCTTTCTTCACAGTTCTCAGGATTTTAAATATATTTACATTCTAAGCCTTATTATTACTTATTATTGCGTAAAATACTTGAGAAGTGTTACACAAATGTGTATGTTTGCCCATTTTGATTGTGTCTGTTTGAATCTCTTCAGGTTCCAGCATGCTGAACAGTCACCACATGCAGACGAACGGTGACATTAACGGAGGTCACTCCACGCAGACCATGGTCTCTGCTCCCCACTGCACCCCTCCCCCTCCGTATAACCCTGACCCCAGCCTAGTCAGGTACTTCACCCTCCCCTGATGGGGCCCCCCACTTCCCTGAGAGAGCCACAGCCCCCACATCCCCTCCCTGGTCACAGTTCATCCAGAGAAAATATCCACTCATGTACCAGAGTGCCACTGACATTACACTGAGATATTCATTCACTCCTTCCAGGGCTATCCAAGCCTGGTCCTGGAGAGCCCATGTGTCTGAAGGTTTTCGAGATCTCCTCTTTAAAAAACACAGCACCCGAAGAGCTGGGAGAAGCTGTTTGAATTGCTTGGTTAAGCCAGTAACAGCTGGTTAAGATCATTAAGAGCCAAGTTGGAATGAAAACCCACAGACACACTGACCTTCCACGACCATGACTGCACTGTTATAGACAAAAAACTGTGTTGGGCTAACATTGCATGATCTGGGGGCCTGTATATTAAATGTTTCCCCCTGCCTTGCAATGGGGTTTCTTTAATATCTTATACTTTAGGACCTGTCCCATTCAGAACATATAACATTCTGTATTTGCTCAAGTGACGCACGTGGATGTATATTTTCTCAAATCACTTTTCAACCTGCTGTAAGGGGAAATGGATTCTTGTATTTTTTTAATTCCCTTAGATGTCTTCTAGTTAAACGAAAGTCTGTTCACATTTTGGTTCAGGGCTTTATTTCAGCCTTGTATCATGGGTTAAAATGTGTTTGATTCCTTTTTAGTTTTTAAGAAACCACTTTCTCACCGTTAACACTGCCTTTTTATAACTTAGAGTTCACATTTTTCTAAAAGGTTCACATTTCAGTCCTGCTATAATATTTATTGCCCCCAAACACATTCTTTTCCTGTGTCTTTGCTGCTCATGTATCAGACTTTTAACAAGATAAGTTGTGGAGTATTTTAAAAAAATAAATCATTTTCTGCTGGTCAGAAAAAAGGTTCCTGTTGGTTGAAATAATTAGTCATTTGTGTATGTTAGAGATTTGTGAAACAAATACCATCACTGGAAGTGTAGCACAAAGATCTTGGGAACAATGAGACTTCATCATAAAAGTAAAAAATATATTATCATGGCTACTTTTTAAAGGAGTAGCATCTGTCCACACAAACATCATCTCTTACTTGATTCATGTTTCAATGTTTCTCCTCTGCTTCATTCTTGTTCTTTATTTCTGTTTCGATTACAAACCATGTTGACTTGTCTGCTTACAGCAGACAAAGGTTCTGAAATGATTTCTCTAAGATGACTGAAAGAGACAGCAGGGGCATCACAATAGCCTTGCACCAAGCTTCAAAACCTTTATTGCAGCATTGTTAGTGCAACAATTGTGTTTCCCCCAATGGCACTTCCTGTCAAATTAGAGAAGCCTTTTTCTTCAGGAAGACACATCATGGTGATTAACAATCTAAATGGAAACAAGAACCAAAAATCTCTTACAGGAGTGAGAGTGATGAATGGGCAATATAAACTTCTCCTTTATGTAAGAAACACTCAATTTATTTGTACTTTAATTACAATATTTGTTTAGTGTATAGTGGTCTTGCCATATCTCTAAATGCATTCATTTCAGGGTCATTTCTGTCATTCTCCCAGTACTTTCCTGCATTGGAACTCTAGGTGATGAGGTGCTCCTTTTATATACATTAAATATTCAATAAAAAAGTAAGCAGAATGCTAAAAGAAATGGGATTGTGAATGCTTCCAAGTTTGTATTATACACTAATTATTAAATGTTGCTATAATATATGTGATACTGCATTGGTCCTGTAGACCAGATTTTTTTATCATTGTATTTATAATAAAAAAATTAAATAAACAAAAAAGGCTTAAGAATCATTCATATTTAAATCTGTATGTTCATTATTGAAAGTGTTTCAGCAAATTAAAAGAAGGCTGCACGCTATGTGAGCTGAGAGTTAGGTTAGGATCAAAACTAAGTAGTCATATCTGGACTTTGTGTTAGTGATGGCTAGCTGAATGACCAATAGACAATTCTGAACTGTTCTAATAAAGGAAAACGTTTTGGCCAGTGGGGATAATCACCACAGCAGCGCAAAGCTATTTAATGGAGTAAAAATGGCACATTTTAATTAGTAATTTTAAAATGTATCCTTCAGCCTTTTAAATTCCCCTGCTTTGGATTTTACATAAATAGCTCTGTTCTTTAATTTATACATTAGCTGTGGTGGGACTATAATTTATAATGAACCTGTCCCCTTGGTCTCAGTGGGATTCATTTTCTTTCTGAACAGTTTTTTAACAAGTCTTGGATGCCAAAACTGCATTGAGTACTTCACATCCCAGGGCTTACAGAGTATGTACCACCTGCAGAGCCTGTCCATGGAGGTAAATATCCCATTCACTCTCAATCTTGTTTAATAAGGATATTGTACAGATATTGTAGTAGACAGATTGCAAAAAAAAATGTTAGCTCGTTTTGTAGGTCCTATCCCTGGTAGGTGAAGCTATTTACCAAACATGATTCTTTTGTGGTTCAGCACATTGGATACTTTTTTTTAATTCAACAAGCAAGCAAAAGTGAAAGGTGTAAAAGTTGTAGAGCAACCTGATATGCCGCTGAAAATGAACCCATTTGGAGCTGAAACATTTTGTAATTCTTTTCAGCAAATTAAGTTTAACGATGATCTTCACAGTCTTAACCCATGTAGAGTCTTGATTTTTAATTGAAGTATTTGCATTCATGCACCACAGAATGTAGCTCGAAGGTCAGAAACACTTGAAGCGATTAGGGTGCAGAGAGATGTATCTGTGGTGGTCCTGCCATCCCAGGGCTGCTCCCAGGCTCCGGACTGACCTCATGCCGGTTTGTGCCCTTTGCCGCAGGACCTGGGGGCCCTGAAGATCCCGGAGCAGTTCCGGCTGGTGATCTGGCGCGGCCTGCAGGAGATGAAGCAGGGCCACGACTACGGCCAGCAGCTGATCCGCTCCAGCAGCAACACCTCCACCATGGCCATCGGCCCCTCCGGCGAGCTGCAGCGCCAGCGCGTCATGGAGGCCGTGCACTTCCGCGTGCGCCACACCATCACCATCCCCAACCGCGCGGGCCCGGCCGCAGCCGAGGACTGGGCCGACTTCGGCTTCGACATGCCCGACTGCAAGGCGCGCAAGCACTCCATCAAGGAGGAGTTCACAGACAGTGACATCAACTGAGATCCCGCCCGGACGACCTTGGGTTCTTCGTTTTTTAAATTATTCTTATTTAAAGTTCTGAAGTGAGAGGTGGGGGGGGAGGGGGTGGAGGCCAATGTTTTACGGTATCCGACAAAAAGGAGAACGAGACACGTCCGTTGCCTTCTTTTTCCCGTTTTATGGGGAATTTTGAAAATCCAGCCACTTCCAGAATTTTCCTGCTTTAGTGGTCCGGCAGGGGTTTTGGAACGCAGGCCTGCGGTGGTTTGTGTTTCTTACGTTTTGGTGGCCTCTCTCATGTGATACACTTGTGTTTCGACAAAACTGAATAATGAAAGGCCGTGATAAGTGGAGTGTTGTTGTTGTTTTTTCTCTAAGAAATTGACAGCTCCAGCGGCAGAGATGAGCACACATTTCAGTTCGCATTGTCTGGCTTCGTGTAGGAAAAGCATGTTTTGCAGCTGAAGGTGTCAAGGCGCTGTATGGGACCCTAATTCCCCGGTGTGCGTTTTCTTCTCTTCAGGATCCAGTCCCGAACTTTTTGTTTTTATTTGGAAGAAAACCGATCAAAGATAAAGGCAAGCAAGTGAAAATTTGGCATGGAAGAATAATGCATTCGAACTTGATAACTGTGAGGAAATGCTGTGCATTATGATGTTCAAATTCCCTCACATAAAACAAGCAGCAATAATGTGGTAAAAACATTGCATTTGAAACTGCGTCAGTAAACAAATTTGAGCCCAACTCCCCAGACACTCCTTTTCATCCACACGACCAGCTTTGGACTGAAATACGGGTGTTTTCGTAGGTCCTTTCTTTATCTGCAGTGGTTATTGATTTTGCAGCACATTAATTTATTTGATGGACTGCCAGATAAATGTGGAAAGAATTAGAAGTGTTTTTCTTGAGCACACTAAATCAGAGAACTATCCTCACTTATGTGTTTATATGTAAATTGTTGCATTTGAATTTTTTTTTACCTTGTGTTGTTGAAACAAGTGTTCATTGTGTTTAAATGTTGTTTTAGAGATCAGCTTGCAGACTGCTGCATCTGCATTGTGTATATTGATTCTGAAGATATGGTAATTGTACATATATATGACTATATTGAAGAATACGTGAACAATCACGATTGTGTTATTTTATTTTTGTGAGGACAACTTCACATCTGAATTGTGACACAACAGTTTTTATAAGATTTTTTTCCAAAAACCAAATACAAGATTGTCACTTAGTGTTTTTTCTTTAAAGAAAATGCTGCAAAATGAAAATTCTAGTAATATTTTAGCTCACCCACATTTGTAAGGAACTGTACTTCCTTTCAGACATTGGGACTGTTGAATAGTCAACAATTTAAGAAACAGCATCTCTGGAAATGAGTTACAGGAGATTCAGAAATTTAAACAGGTGTGTTGTTAAAACGGTCTATTTAATAATATTATTTCTCACAAAATTACTACATTTTCTGTGCACAAAAGGATGCTTTTCTGATTTGTAAAGTTTTATTTTTAGAAAGAGATTAACTAGGTCAAAAATTAGATGCATAAGTGCTGTATTTTATTTGGTCTTCCAGACAGAGCATTGATATATAATCGCATTAGGTGAAAACAATCATGTGCTACGTCACCAAGTGATTTGTGCACAATACTTCATGTTCATAAAACCAGTTCAGATGCACTTGAGGAAGTACAGTATCTAAGATTGTATTAGTACAAAATGAGGAATGTGGTGGCTAGTAAAATTTACGAGGAGCGCTCAGTATGTGCACCAGTATTTAAGGCAGCTCAAACAAATCATTTCTGCAGGTAAAAAAACATACAGCTTTAGTTGCGTCATAATTGGTTAGTTGATTCAGGACAGACTTTATGTGAGTCTACTCTCTTGTCTGTGTCCTCTAGCTTAGTTTCTATGCTAAGACATTTTAAAAGTCTGAAGAAATTTTAACTACTTTACAGTGGGCCATTTATCGATTTCCCTATAATCAATCTAATACTACTGGGAAGTGATTGTGTTTCACACTTACTTGATAAATTAGAATGCATTTTTTTTTCAAGACACTTCTGAGATTCCTGATTTATTGATCGCATATATTGATTTTCAGGGCTGTGTGTACACTACCTGCCACCATTTAATCCTTTGTAATCCTGCAAAACAGTTTTCCTGGGAGTGTTCTTTTGTGTCTGAGACTGGAGGGTTGTACAGTTAATTGGCTTTCTTAGCTTGCCACACATACGTGTTAACAACAAGTGGAGTAACTAACTGTATATTATTAATTTGACTAAAGATCAAGGTAAAAATAATTTGATACCTTCCTTATTCTCAATATATGTACATATTGAGAAGCACTTGAAATGCATCATATGCCATTGTTCTAATACTGTTTTGCTGCACTTTAATGCCTCTTGGTATATCTATTATTCAGACATTTGCATGGGTGTTCTGAGTCTCATATTTGGCATACACAATACTCAGATGATGTACAACAAGGTGACTAAAAACTCAGAACAGAGCTTAGACAAATCATTTCTGAGCAAAGCTAATTGGAATAATTAACACAACAACTTCTGTTATTTGAAATCTGTTTATGCTTCCTGCGCAGCATGGTTTAACTTTCCCGGAAAATGCTGATCACCCCCTGAGCGTACTGAAATCAAAAGAAAGATTACAAGAGATGTTACTCCCATCTTTCTCATCTGGTGAGATGAGGAAGCAAATCTAAAAATGTATGCAGCCTTTTTGCTGGAGGAGCCCAGGGTTTGGGTCAAAACCACCTGCATGCAAATACCTGTTTGAGATATCTATCACCCTTTATGTACAAATATATTTCCTACTCTCCGTTCTAAATTAATTCCCTTTTATTTTCCAGTTGTGACCTCATGTCCTTGTTTTGTTTGAGTCTGAAGAAATCTATACTATGCTTTTTGTGGTACAGTGCCTACAAAGCATATCACTCTGCAACTCACAACTGGCAACCCACTGAAGCTAAGCAAGTGTGAGCCTGGTCAGTACCTGGATGGGAAACCTCCTGGGAAAGACTAAGGCTGCTGCTGGAAGAGGTGTTAGTGGGGCCAGCAGGGAGTGCTCATCTTGCAGTCCATGTTGGTCCTAATGCCCCAGTATAGTGACGGGGACACTATACAGTAAACAGGTGCTATCCTTCAGATGAGATGTAAAAGTGAGGTCCTGACTCTCTGTGGTCATTAAAAATCCCAGGGCGTTTCTCAAAAAGAGTAGGGGTGTTACCCCAGCGTCCTGGCCAAATTTCCCATTGGCCTTTACCAATCATGGCCTCCTAATAATCCCCATCTATGAATTGGCTTCATTAATCTGCTCTCCTCCACACTAATAGCTGATGTGTGGTGAGTGTTTTGGTGCACTATGGCTGCCGTCGCATCATCCAGGTGGATGCTGCACATTGGTGGTGGAGGGGAGTCCCCATTACCTGTAAAGCGCTTTGAGTGGAGTGTCCAGAAAAACGCTATATAAGTGTAAGCAGTTATTATCATTATTACAAAATATACAGTATCATCTGAAAATTGTACCAAGAGGCATAAAAATCACAAAATAAGTATCAGAACAAGCAGTGCAGGTATTGTGTTTTAATGCCACTCAGTATAGATCAGGAGAAGAATGACAGGCAGAAATTGGATCCCTGTGGTACAAGAGTACATCTTCTCAGTTAGAGGTTAGTGGACTTGTGTTAATATTCTGTGAGATACTGTAGTTTAAACATAATGAAAGAGACCTATGCTGTTTCATTTGTGCCAGATGTTATACTTTTCTCTATGATATCTGCAATCCTAATTTTTCTGCTTTGCTCTTAGGAAAAAAAACGGTATTATTTTCATCTCTGTAGTATTTTATTGCATTTTCTGAATAAGCCATTTTAATTCTCCTTGCAGGGCAAGGTGTAATGCTTAAATTCCGTTTTTAGTTGTGCTCTTAGTTGTGATAGCTTGAGATACACGTTTCATATTCTGTACATATGTTTCGTTATTTTACCTCAATGTTCAGGAAGTATCTTGTATTTACGGAAAACAGTTGCAGTTGTAATCGGAATTCTTGCATCCAGTCTTGAATGACCTTTACATTTGTTACGATTTGTTTTGTGCATTTTGAAGGGTTTCAGATGAGTGATACTGTTTGACCATTGATACTCTTGGCAGTGTTGTGCAATGCTTGTTTCGTACACTTAATAAGGTTAAATTAAGGGGCGCAGTAGTAAACAGTGAAGTTCGAACCCCGAGCCCTTTGTGTTCTTTTTTTTAGCATCACAGATCTTTCACGTTAATTTTTACATCCTTTTGTTTTACGAATTGGAAACAAATTTTAACATCTTGTAAAATAAGAGTACCTCTCTGGTGGAATTCAATTCTGGTGCACGTACTGTAGCAAAGAGCAGCATTCAGTGTTATCCTTTGCGGTTACTCGCAGCTAGTAGCAAATTAAAGCACTTTATTGCTTTAAGTTTTTATGAAAAAATCACGTTTAAATGTTCACTAATGCTTTTCTTTTCAAGCAGTATTAATAATGTAATCCAAACTGTAAACTGTCGTTTATTGTTATTGTTATTATTAATATTATTATTATTGTAATGTTTCTATGTAAAAATAGACGTTCCAAGTGTTTTTGTAATACAATAAAGGACATGTAATATTGTATCTAGTATTGTTTATACAGTAGCAACATAAAACGTTTTTCTCAGAGGTAAAACGTAAGCCTGTAAAGGCATAAAATATAGAAGCCTAATATGATTTGTTTCAGTATTTTTCTTCTTGATTCAGACACCGTGAACTATCGATTAATCTACCACAAGGAGTCCGCATTCCGTAGATTAGAAACCCGGACATTATTACGGGAACCAAATTGTTTTTCCCATTTCCTTTTTGATCAACAAAGTTGCCAAACGGTTACAAGAAATTCGTTTGAAGGCACAGTACCTGAATGTGTTTTTGTTTGCGGCTGTCAATAAAATTTGTTTTGCCATGTTCACGGTGACTACGATCATAGGCCTAATCTTTACGGATTGATCTAAATAAAGAAAAATGCTAATAACGTCTGCCCTCTCACAGATAGTTCAAATGGTATAGGATGAAGTATAATGCACAACGTTCAACGTGATAATATTTGAATCGACAGTAGCAAAACACAGGTTATTTTGAGATACACCTTTGTATTTTTTTAATTCATTTTCTCCCCGTGAGATGCAAATTATTGTTATTTGCATTAAATACTAGGAAAAGGGAGGGAAAAAAATCCCAAAGCGTTTTCGAGGAAATAGATTGCAAGTTGTGATATTCTGTTTTTTATCAGTGGTAAATGATGTGCTTCTTGTCCTCAACGGTAAAATGTACTGTTCCAGGTGTCTAAATGCCCGACAGCATGACAGTTGTGAATAATAGACAGATGAACGATGACGTACTTATTCATTATTAGAATATGAATATCAACGATTTAAACGTGGCAATCCCAAAGTGTACTTATTAGAAAAACGGGACTGGTTGAGACTTTTTGGAAAAATTAATAACGTCCTAATTCTCATGTAGAATTTCACTTGCTCTGTAATTTGTTCTTAATAAACTGTACTTTTTCTCATTGATTAAAAAAAATGACATTCAAGTTTTAAGGCAGCACTACGGAGAAACTACAAGTTATGGATTGGTAAATACAAATGTACAAAGTACATTTTATAATTAGTTTCAATAGTATGATTTGATTGTTAACACAGTGTAAATGTAAAGAGATGTAAGGAAACCCTTATTTTGAGCAAAAGTGCTTTTTATATTAGTAAATATTTTGTAGGTCCAATCAATGAAAATCAAGGAGTACCATACAAAAAGCTAAATCAGTCTCATTGTTGCTTGGAATTGAAGGTTCTGGCCAAAGTTCGTGACGCATGAATAAGATGAATATAAGATGAATATAATTACTTCATAAGTTCAGTTTTTTAAGTGTTGGGTTAACCCACTTTCAGGACAAATTAACATGATTTCATTAACTCATATTTTTTAGGACATATCCTGAAGAGAACATCTTGGAAACTATTGGTCTGCACTGAATATTATTACTTCAGAAGGTATCCCAATTTTTCTGTCGTTTCCACATATTTTTGTGTGCTCTGCAAAGTGCTAGTTAAAGTTTTTAAAATGAAAACACTTAGAAATATGCAAAACTTGTTTTATTAAGGTAGGAGGCAATACCTTATGACTACATTTATATTCATCATTTTTTTAAGTGGACAAATGTACAAGTGATTCACAAATATTCCTGTTCAGGAAAGAAAACTTTTCACACAAGAAGCATTAATGTTCAAAAGGTAACCTATACTTCATAAAGTCACTAACATACTCACCACAAAGAAACAGTACCCAAGTTTAAACGTTTGTGGTCTCCAACATACAGTACAGACAATATACACACTGATTTCATAGACTGCACCCCCACACACAGAAATTATTCCTTGATGAAATAATAGGCAACAATTGTGACCTGTAGCTTATGACTGCAGATCAGCCATTTGATTCTAATGTATTCAGCAGTGGTTATCAAGGGATCTTCTTCCTCATATGCAACATACTGTAAATGTTGCAATAAGGACATTTTCTTTAATATAAAAGAGAGGAAAAAGGTGAAATTGGTAACATATGCAGGTAAATTGTTTTATTGACTTTTAAATGAGCACATCTTAGATTCCATTTTAAGAATCGGTGTTTTTACTACTAAAAGTGTACTGCGATAGGAATATGTATTGGATTTACTGGATCTTAATGGACTGATGAAATATAAATAGTTCGGACAATTAGATAGACAGCCTAGGCTACCTGCCCTCTGTCTTTTGATTTGTTAAGCTCAGTTTCAAATGCAATTCCATGGAGTTTAAATGTAAAACAGACGTGGAAGTTAGACGTCAAGCACAGTCTGTACAAAACAAAAATATTTAGGATGCTCTGGAAGTCAAACTAGCTGCAGCTATAGGATATCATGAAGTTCCCACTTGGTATTTCGGTTTTCCAAGAACAGAAACAGTATACTCAGCCTCCTGATGAATAATACATTTGAAACACCTCATCGGGTGGATAGGCAGCTCTCCATTTAATTTCAGAAGCACTGGCTGTAGGTATTACACTTCCAAGTCATGTCTGTGTGGTTTCATGACAGTTCATAGTGTGGTAATTTTCAAGTTGGAATAAATGATGACAGTTTTTAACTTGGAAAGATTATGTCTGAGCACATAGGGGGCTAAACTTTATGTACAAATGCACACATAAGTTAAATATTGTTATTTATATCTGTCCAAGAACATGAGAGCTCAATACTATGAAGAACTGTAGACCAAAGAATTTGTCTTTTGGAAGACAGAGCTAGCTGCAGAATGTTGCACTGTAAGGATTAACAAATAACACCTGGTTGGTAATGTTCACGTTACAAAAAGAAAAAATATTTAATTATTAGCTTAGAAAAAAAAAATGATAATGACTCCTTAATGTGTTCTTTGAACACTTTTTGGCATTGGAGATTTCCAGACATTTTTATACGTTGACAAAATTTAAGGCACAGATATTGCATTTCTGATAACTTATTCTTATACAGACAACTTCATGGCCATAGTTTAATAACTTACATCTAATTTTTAACAGATATGAGAAATTTGTAAAACTAATAAAAAAGAAGAAGAGAATGGAACTTTTAGGTATAAGTGTGATTTGACAGTTTTACCAATCAATTGTTCTATTTTTGGACTTCTGTACATTTACAAAAACAAACTCAGTGCATTTTTGTGCTTAAGATATCAATATTCTATCCAACACAGACATGTTTGTTTTAAAATGATTTAGGGAACTCTACAAGGCATGTTATGTCAAACATGTTATGTCAAACAAATAAAAATGACATGTCCCAGAATGATTGTACAGTAGCATTGCAAATCAATGGTGTAGGGAGAGTATTCTGTATAAACAGGTCAAATAATTCTGTCCATGTATGACCTTGAGGTTTCTTTTTTCAGTTTAATTAAACACACCAAAAAATAATAGCAGATCTTTCAGGGCTATGTGTTGGAGAAGCAAAAGAACATTTCTTGAGGCAGTTAAAAATGAGCTTCTAAAAAACAGTTTTGTCGGGATCTTGTTAAGAGGAGTTTCAAGAGGCAAAAAAACAGGCAACACAATGAAATGAAAAACAAATGCATATTTCAGTCCTGGCGACGACGGTGGCTATTCAGAGATAAGTGCTTCTGCGTAGGTGGACTGTGAAGTCTGCGATGAGTTCCTAGGCTCTAGACCGGTGGAGTCCAGGCCTGATCACTGGACCTCAGTCTTGATGACGGTGGTGTCGGGGGCTTCATTTCGCAGGTCTACTGCAGAGCCGTTTCTCCACGACTGCTCAGCTGCTGCCGCCACCTGGATTGTCCACAAATACTGCTCTTTGGTGAAAAAAGGTGTTTCCCTTCCTGCCAAATTGAGACCAAGAGGAAATGGACATTACTGAACTTCTGCCTACCAGTTCGACTGCGAATTGCTGCTATCCTGCACCATTGCTTACACCAGGAACAAAAACGCACTGTATTATATGCGTGAAGAAGAACTACTCTAGTTATTAACTACAAGAGGTTTGGATTCATTTTAAAGGAAGAGAATGAAAAAATCCAAATGCATTCATCAAATGCAACATTTAACAAACGCAAATATATTTACATTTAGTCACTGGGCAGATACTTTAATCCAAAATGACTTTGCAAATGCATCTGCTCATGGTGCAAGAAGTGCATACAACAACAAAACCACAAAAAATGGTACCATATGAAATAAGTCCTAAGATTTTGACATGCTACCGAATTCACAACTGACAGTTCAGAACTTGACAGCTCATCACAATAACAAGAAAATAGTGTACTGTCTTCTTAATCCTCCAGAATTTCCCTGACACAGTGTATGTACAGTACTCCTAGAAAAAGGGCATTGCAACTCATTAACATCCCTTCCTCGAGTCCAGGAGGATGAGCTGAGCTAGTGCGCAGCAGTCTCCGAGCTCACCAGCACCGACCTTTGAGAGTCCTGAGGAAGTGGCGCAACAGTTCCCTGTAGGCTTCTCTGTAGCGGTCAGACGTGGACTGTAGGCACAGGCCAGAAGAGGTGCTATGGTCTGAGATTCCCAGAGGGTTCCGGTTCTCCATCTGCAGGGAACCTTCTGAGCCATGGACCTGGGGAATAACAGGACCCAGGAAAACAGCACCAGGTAAGAGCTTTACTCATTCACTTGAATATACAGTACGTCACCCCCAAAACACACCGTCAGCCACAATGTCCCATTACTACACTGTCAGCAGCCACAGCTCAAGACGCCCCACATGAAGCAGTCAGCAAGAAACTGACAGGAGGCCATTCTGCCTGTCAGGTTTGCTTGGTAGATAAGTTACGTTTCTTTAAGATTTTGTCCAGATACTTCTTTATCAGAGCCCAGAGTTTAGACTTTTTCCAGCTGACTCGGAGTCCGGTTCCAGGCACTCGCAACTCTTTGTGTATTGATGCGTTTCTAATTCTCAGTCCTAAATTAATTCTCTTTCATTTTAAAATTAGATTCAGAAGTCTCTGGGCTGACCCTCTCAACATATTTTAGGATGTGGCTTGGATTAAATCTCCGCCCAATTTCCTTTCCTCCACATTTAGGAGATGTACATGCAATCAGTGGGTCCAACTCCCATCCTTAGTGACAATTAAAGGACAGTTAAAGGTCTATGAAGTCTCTTATAAAACTCTACTTTACCCCACTGCGCACATAGAAACTAGTCCCAAAAGGACAGCTGATTTATTTTTACTCAAAAACAGAAAACAAGTGTTTCTTTAATCTTGTAACAGAAACCACAAAGAGTAAACAAACACCTCTCGCTAGAATCTCAGTGACTTCCTGTCTCACTTCCTCCAAACATCTTATCAAGAATCAACATATGTATGTAAACATCGCTGAAATGTCATGAAAACTAAGATTTAGCAAAACACTTATTTTATGATGGCAGAAGTGCATTGCATGCACAGAAGAGGGTCACACGCTGCCCATCGTTAAAATTAAGGAGGCTCTATAGTCAGGGCTCTGAGCTTTTGGTAAACTGGAAAGCTTATTATTCAGATCCTCACTGCAGACACTGCTGTTGTAACCCTAACTGCTGTAGCCCATCCATCCATATAAATGAATACTAGCTTTGCTGGGGGGTAACCCACAATCCCATTTGGGGGGTGTCACATACTATTTTATGGAGTATGTTTCATACTACTGAAACTGGGAAAGGCTGTGCTGCTGTCCTTCAATGACATACTGTTAACACTGGAAGCAAGCAAGCCTTGGAAAGCAGCTGGAAATGATTAACTTCTCGAATGTCAATGTGCTACGGAAAACTGGAGCAACACGAGGCGATTCATCTCTTGTCTCGGAAAAGAGCGAGTCTTTCATTAGCTGCTCTGCACTGGAAAGCGAGGCTTTGTAAACGGAGGGGAGAGAGGCCACCGACAGCGGGTCAGGGCTGGGGCTGGGTGGCCTTGCGCGGCCTGCTTCACACTTGGGACACACACACACCTCCAGGCTTTGGTCACAGCTCTTGTTGCAGTGCTGGCTGACATCCAGGGAGGCGATGGCCCCGCTGGGGAATTTCATACTGACAGAGATGGAATCGGCATCGTTCACCGCAGCCACCTCTGCCAAGACACCGAGCAAGAATAAAACATTCACCGACATCCTTCACCGGCGTTATACTGTGAGCATCGCATGTGATTTGCATACAACCCTAAGCTTTGTTACATTTAGTCTACATAGAGAATGCGACATCATCTTATGTAGCATCCCAGAGGTTTGAAAACAACATGCATCACAAGACTGTAAAATACATGAAAATCCAAAGCTTTGGGACATTATACAATACACTGAATAGGAAGAATCACACAACATAAGCTTGATCAATGTCTACAAACATCCACAACTACATTTTTATCTGTCTTTTATCAATGCATACATATAAACAAACATCATGCATGTTTCTGATATACAGTAGAAGCAAAACAGAGCGGAATTGTTTAAAAAAACATGAAACTGCTACTTTTAATTCATGGATCCATTTCAATGCAGGATATTTTAAGGTATTATAAGGGCTTATTGAATTAATGGTCTGCATAGGTATTAAGCGTTCCATTTGTCACGTTCAGCTCAGTGTTTTACCTGCACAGAATGCATGTCCCAGAGAAAAGATGGTGTCTGGAGCACTTTCTCCTAACAGCCAGCAGATAATATCAATATCATGTACAGCCATGCTGAAAAAGATCCCTCCTGTGACAAAGACATGAGTGAGGACATATTGCTTAATAATAATCATCATCATCATTATCATCATCAAATGCATTTATACAGCGCTTTTCACCCCTAATAATATCTAAGAGCTGTACATATATGAATGTATCCAGTCAAGTACAGCTCCAGCCCGAATGAAGTGTAGCTGCCATTCTGCACCAGTGGCCCTGCTACACAGCTGATCACATCGAAGAACAGAGTCATTGCTTTGACAATTCAAATAAAGGGGAACTGTACAAGGCCAGAGTGGACTTTAGTTAGAACATCTGGGTTAATGCCCCAACTCTTAGGAGAAGTCCATTGAATCTTCACCACATAGTCCTCTATCGCCATACATGTGGCTCACGAACGAGATTCTGGTCCAGATGGAAGACGTCACCCACTCATCCACTAATCACTAGAGATTCACAGGTAATCATTTTCAACTGTTTTTTACTTCACATACAGTGTATAGAAACAGAATGTATGAAGCAAAAAAGTAACATGGTTAACACATCCATGAAGAAGAGACTGCACACATATCGGTAGAATGTTTTATCAGTATGTTTAAAGGTTAAGGTGCTGCTGCTTTTTTAGTTATCCCAAAGAAGTGGTTAGACATCTCAGCAAAGTGTGTTCACAGTTCTGAACCTTTTCAAGTAGGGGTTTTAACATGAACACATATCGAATGTATGGTAACACATTGTGACCTTATGCCCTTGTGCTATACATTAAAAAAAAACATTTGGGCCAGCACTGGTTTAAAATCTCTATAAATCATTAAAACATAGTGAAGTTTTCGGTATTGGGGTGGCCAAGAGAGATGGCACAGTGGATGAAAAGCTTACCGGATGATTTGATCCTGGCCACAGAAGGACGAGGGTACAGTCGACTCACGGCGGTTATCCTCTGAATTCTACCCAAGGTGCCGTTTTCATGAACCCTCTTATACAAGAACTGCAAAGCTGGATCAAAACGTCTACAATACATATTAATGTGTTTCAATGCATCACATTACAGTGAAAAAGTAAGCCTGATGCACACAGTTTTGCAGAGCACAATGCTTACTTGTAAAATCCACACACCAGTGGTTTCCCCAGTCTTTCAGCCTCTTCAAAGCAGGACTCTGCTATGTGTCTGTCTAAACTAGGCAGCTTCTCACAGAACACCCCTTTACCTGGACAGAAGACAGTCAAGGAACAAGATCTTATAAGACCAAAATGAAGATATCTTTGTTTCAGATTTCAGTTTCAAATTTCTAATTCTAACAAGATTTGAAGTAATAAATATCTTCAAATGTTAATCATTAAACTATACTGCTAATCATAACTATACTGTTCAGAAGTCCTGATTAAATCTTTCCGTCTGGAAAGATTTTGCAATAACTTTGTAAGTACATACAGTAGAGACCTGCTTCAGGGCTTAAATTGAAGCTAGAACCTTGGATAGTATTGAAATACTTAAAAATACATTTTAACACATAGAAATGCCAGATGACCTGGTCATATATACTTTGAGAATGATAAAATAATTCACAGAAGATATATTTTATGCATCGTGTGTTTTCGAAAACGGAAATATACAAGGCCATAAATGGGAGCGTACACGATCAGTCGGGGGGAAAAGAAGAAGCCTGTTCCTCACATGCACTTCAGTTCGAGTTGTGCTTCAGAAGCCTACCTGCTCGTAATGCATCCAGAACTATGACCGAGGCCTCGTTTGGGGGAGAACAAACCACTACTCCTGCGACACTACAAAACAAAAAGAGTCAGACCACAAACTGAAAAAAGCTCCTCGGCGAGAAGCCAACATTGAACTGCATCTCAGCTGACTACACCCCAGTCCAGCCCCACACCCCCCCTCAAAAACACTCTTTTTAACACCAGACTGTTTCCAGTGGAACCGCTATGCCCCCACAGAAACTCTTCTCTAGACGGCTGGGCATCAGCTCCGCTGTTGTTCAGAAACATAAACAATTCCTTTCATCTCTTTCGGGGGCTTGGAAAGTGTGTGCAGGGGTCACTGAGATGTGACTGGTTGCTCTCTCATTTTGTAAGCGGCCAGTTTTGTATGATTTGTGTGAGAAAATGAGGTTCTCCAACAGCCATCCGAAATCAATTCGTAGATTCAATTCAGTGGTTTTTGAACTTGCAAACAGCAAGATGTTGATCAGCTCAGCATGTGAAATGAGATTTGTTTTGGGAACACAGACTTCGGCATAACCATTGGCACTATCAGCCATGATAGAACAGACCCCCCCTGCTCAGATCTTGTAGCAGCTTCAGAGTCATACCGTTGGTCGCTGAGCACGATGTCAGTGTCAATGGCACGAAGCACACGGGTATGAGTAAGATGCTCTTGGCTAAAGAGGCTCTCCACTTCCCAGCGCTGGTCCTCCACGATATACAGCAAGTGGCACCCACTCTCCTCTACCAGGCTCTGGCACAGGGCCCTGCTGCCGGAGCCAACGCCAAAGAGCGCCAACCCAACTCCCAGGCCACCTGGCAACCCTCCACCGGAGCTGTGCCGTCCGGAGGACACACTGTTAGACGCCTCTGTCACCACCAACCAGGGGCTGGAGGACCATGCCAGCAGCGGGGGGCTCTTGACTCGAGAGCCGACCAGGCCCTTGTTTGAGGCGATAGAAGGGGCGTGGTCAACCTGTGTGGAGGCGGAGCTCCCATTAGCAGTGGAGCTGATGCCACTGGGGCGGGGCGGGACCGCTGGCTGGTACTGGGAGGCTGGAGGCGGGTGGGCACTGGTGCTTGTGGAGGAGCAGTGATTTCCATGCAGGATCAGCTGGGACTGCAAGGCCAGGGGGGGAGTGGAGTCTAGCTTGACTGGTATGCTGGGGTGGACGTCGGTTGGCGATGGTCTGCAAGGAATGAAAAGGTTTATTTTTTTATCTCGTTTTTAACAAAAGTAGAACAGAGTTTATTCCTTGACTAAGGCAGAGGTGTATTTTTCCAGACATTTCCTTTCCTTTCGGGGCCTTGCTCCGTTTTTCAAAGTGTACAAAGAGAGGCAAAATAGAAACTGTAGTACAGCAAACCTTGAATCTGTATAGCGATTAATCACTTGTGCTTTCTGATGATGTGCAGCGAAGTCATGCTGCGGTATTTTGTATTTGATGTCTAACGAGACCAAAGCATTAATGCAATACCAGAGATGAAATGCCAGGGTGCAAAGTGCAGAGCTGGCACCAGAGTTATTCACTGCCAGTGCACGGCGCAGTAAGAGGGGGGTACTCTATTTCTGCAGGCTTTTAAAGAAAGCTAATCTCTTTCCCGCCCTCTGTTTACTTTCAAAGCCAACGGTGGCAAATACAGGACATCTGTCGCTAGGCAACAGGGTATCTGAATGGACCAGGAGCCATACATGAGAAAGGTAAGGTCTCACTTTTCACCACTGTTAGCAGTGACTTCCTGCTTACAGAAACCGTCTGGGTTTTACAGTTAAAGCAGTCGATTCTGTCTCTGAGACGATGCTGTGAGCACATAAGAATATAAGGAAGGCCGTAAAAGAGAGGAGGCCATTGTGCCCATTTTCTTCATTTGATAGTTTAAGTTTAGTGAATGTAAAACTCATTCCAGTCCCTTCCTGAGGTAGAGCAGAATGTAGTGTTTAAATACAGTACCTGATTGGGAATGTTAGACACCCTGCAGCTCTTGATCCCTATTCTAAATGCATTCCCCTTTTGTTTAACTGTGACTCTGTGTCCTTGTAACTATTGAAGTAGTTCCCTAGGTTGACTGTCTGTACCACTTAGGATTTGATATACGAGTCTCCTTTTTTCTACACTTTTACCTCATTTGACATGCATGACAATCTCCCAATCCTCTTTGTCACTCTTCTTTGAACTCTAAGGTTATAATATCCCTATTTTTGTGGTATTGTGATCAAAGCTGATCCCAGTCCAAATTAGGTCTTACTAATGCGTAGCAAGGTTTGAGTGAGAAGAATGCACATAAACACCCAGATTCCTTCCATGTGCGACCTCCTGCAGCTTCTGATCGCCCTTGTGATGTTCACAGAATACGCTACTGGTCCCTGCATAAATCACTATGCAATTGTTACAATTTATGTACATTTTCCAAATGTGTAACCAGTCTATGGTTATATCGACAATCTATGTTGTTGATATAGATCTAGAAGAGCATTGGGCTTAAAATAGATCCCAATTACAGTAGTACCATTAGTAGTTATATTCCTTAAATGACTTGTTGTTCCCTAATTATTCAGTAGTTTTTGTTCTGTGTCTTATACACCTTAGATACCTGACACTTTTAATTTAAAACCTTGTCATTTATGTAGGAGCTCAGCAAAAGCTTTCTAGAAATCTATGTATGTCATATACTTTACAGGTATCAGCTGTAATTGTAATTCAAAGTCGTCTACGAAGATGATTAAACAATCCCATCTTTTATTAAACAACCTCATGAAAATGTAAATTACTACAAAGTGAAAGTAATATTGAATCCCATAAAAATACTGATTTAATAACCTAACAAACCTAAACAACCTAACTGTCCCTGAGATTTATGTGTAGTGCAAAAAAAAAAAGGTTTTCTTCTGCACTCCATGTTCTGAGACACTTGCTTTCTTGTCCTTCCATGTTGGAAGCATAATCAAAGCTGTACAAAACACATCCATTCAGAATTGATTCAAAAGCAATTACACAGACTAGACATCAGGAAACGGACAGCAAGGTTTGGAAAGCACACCTGTTTATTCTGGAGCGTGCAGCACTGGAAGACGGGTGAGGTTATTCTGCTTTCCTCTGCCCCTCTCTGCCTGCACATCAAGAGGATGAGATCAGCAGTCCTGGTGTAAGGGACTGCAGTTCAGTCCTTCCCCCTTGTCCATTTCAGGTTCTTGCAGGGAGGAGTTTAATGATTTGCTTTCACTGGGATTGGCTGAGGACTGGCCCCAGAGTGGGCTTCATGTGACATGCCTGGCCTGGCCATGCCAGAGCGATGTTAGAACATGTAGACTAAACCCATTTTCCATGGGCACATCCAAGCTGAGTTAATGCCACATCTGCACCTACCTGAGAAGAACTGACGCAAGTTGGATATTTCTGCGCTGTATTGTTGGAGCCATACCTCTCTGAGAGAGCACCAGTCATAACCAGATGCTTTTTTGTACTCTTGCGTTCTTCCTTGTGGCATGGCTTCTGGTGTCAGGTTAAAGCATTTCCTTCTGGATTCCAGATCTTTTAGAATGTTGGAAAGCTCCCCCAAATCAACAGTGGCAAGAACTGTTCTGCACATCTTCAGCAGAACAGAGCTAAACGTGAACATACAAAAGGCTACAAACAAGAAAAGGTCATTTGGCGTGTTGAGCCTGTTTGGTTGCTTGTAGTTAATTGATACAGGGCTCTCTTGAGAGCCATTTCTTGAAGAAAGCCAGAGTACTGGCTTCAACCACATGGCTGGGTAGCTTATTCCATACTCCCACAACCATGTGAGCAAAGGAGTGCCTCCTATTCTTATTTCTAATTGCACTTCGACAGAGTTCCCAGTTGTGTCCTTCATGCTTCATTGTTCAGTCTGAAGACGTCCTCTAGGTTGACTTTGTTAATTGAGAATTTTCAATATTTGTATGGTCTTCTCAATGTATTCGCTCTTCAAGACCAAAATGTTTCAGTTCAAAGTGTAGAATGCTTCTTTCTTCTTTTACAACACTGCTCGATACCACTTTCTCCACCCCTCCCACCGCGCCCCACGCTGTACACTGACAGAGCAGTGTGATAATGCAGCATGATAATGGAATTCAGAAATGTTATTTCCTTGTTAATTAAAAACAGTTAATCATACACTTCTGAGAGCTGTATCACGATGTCTTCCTTCTTCTTTACATATTGAACTCATGTGCTCCTGAAATTTCATTGTGTAAACTCTCCTTTGCAGGAAGTGCTCTTTTGGGAACTTTTCTTGCTCTGTTATTTTTAATTTCTTGTTTTGGTTTCATAATTTCCATTTACAGATGGGAAAAGATTAAGGCAATTATCTTCAAGACCACAGATTTAAACCCAGGCTTACCCCCTCCTCTGTGGGAGAAGCATACAACAGCTTATATTACTAAAGGATAAAACCAAATGTACAGGAATTCAAACATTTTCAAGAGAAATCTGTATTTCCCCTCACTGCAACAATACTGCACCTCTGTGAGCTGTCTTCTCTGAAAAGTGCTTGACTGAAAGAGGTGGCACAAAAGTTTAAATTCCGCAGAAATGTATTAATTTTATTGCAACATTAGAATGTGCTAACAAGGCTCTGCAGTATGAAAATTAACAGCAGCTTTTATTTCTGTTTAACTTAAAGCATGACTGTCTGTTCTTTGTGAAACAATATCCTGTTTGTGTCATTTGTGATAAAGGTTAGTAAATTGGTGTCAAGACCAAATCTGAACTTCCTTAAATGTTTATAGCTCACCAGGAAACAAAATGGGTACATATCATTTTTGTTAATCTATATTGGTATGTCACACATTATGAATGAAAGACCTATATCCAGATCCTATACTCTGTTTTGTTTTGTACCAGTAGTTGATTTAAAATGGTGGCGTATTTCTGAAAAGAAACACAGAGACATGGTGTTGTTACAGCGAGGAGAATTTTTATAGGGCATATTTCAGAGTGTCTGGAGTGCTTAATGTCACTGACACTTTCGATTACAGCAGCATTTGCTATATAGTAATGAGAATTGAGCAAGTCATGCTAACTGTATGTACAAAGCCCCAAATAATGGTTACATTTACTAATGCTGCCTCCAAAAAATATGTTGCACTGCTGGGATGATATCTAATTTTGTTTTTTACAAATAATAAGAACCGATTTCAATGTATACCTACAAATAATGTCAACATCATTTAGTAGTAGTGGTGTGCAATGGGTATTGTCTGTTCTAATCTAGATGCTCTAGTTGACAAAGGAAGGTTAAATATATCTGACCTATTCTTTCTCACTTTCTCTGAGAAAAATGCCTAATTATAGGTCTGACTGTAAAGCAGAAAATAAAAGCATATGACAATGAATGAGATAAGGAGTTGCTCCCTCATGCAACCCAAGGGTTAATACAGTTTTTTTTTTTGTCACGTTCTTATTCAAGCTATTTTTACACCAGGGCTAAAAGGTTAACCAAATTTATTTTTTTTCCGTGGGCCGTAATGCTTGATGGTATTTAAGAAAAGGCAGGCAAGAGGAAATAACTGCAGAAATGCCTCCGATACTGGTGTTAAAATAGACTTAATAAAGCAGAGTAAAATTACAAGGCAGTGGAAAACAAATGCAGCCTAGCGAAGCCTGGATTAAAGGCCATATTACATAAAGGCCCTACTTTGCAAAGACAAGTTTGCTTCAAAGGCCCGACAGACTGGGGTAGCTACTCAGATTTTCCACTTCATATCTTCTCTTGCCTTCTTAACTGGAGACGTAGAATGGTCTCCTGACACACTTTAACCGGACCAGCGTACTTGTGGGGGTGTTCTGCTCTGCTTGGTTCCGACTTAAATACCACTAAAAGGTCTGATTTTTTTACTGCAGCACCCCACGGGCTGGAATGTTGATCATAATCTTGTGTAATGATCATAGATTATTGTAATATGAATGGTGGAAAATGCAGCACAGGCAGGAAACTTATTTCCAATCTATATGCTTATAAACCTTGGCGGGACTCTCTGGAGATGTTGCTTGGAGGCAGAAGTCAATATCTCTTTCACTTCTCAGGTGAAAGTTCACCTTTTTTTTCTTCTCACTAATATTTTTACTAAAAGTAAGACCACCAGAATTAATGGAGGGCTTGAGAATTCTGTTAGGAAAGTTGTATCTGCAAATATGTGGCCCCCTCCCACAATCTGATTGTTTAGACATACTGTCGAAACTAAACTATATCTTTAAATAAATTAAGGGTTCACTGAATTACTCTTAATATTAATTTACACAAACATTAGTCTGCAGGAAACTGATCTTTTAGCTCTAATAGCCACCAAAAATTCTCTATACTGTATGTTTGTATATATGAAACTTTAAATCATATCAAATGGAAGGTCTGTATGTTCAATTTAAAGCCAAGAATAGGAGGAGCTTCTCTATGTGGGAATATACAGCAAGCTACCCAGCTATGCTATTGAAGAGGCTGCTTGGTTTTCTTCAAGAAAAAGCTGGGTGAGATCTTTGGATCAATAAGATAGTAACTACCAAATGTGCCAACTGGGATGAACGGTCTGGTCTCACTGGTTAGCTCATTCAGTATCAAGTCTGTTACTGAGATTACATGTTGCTTCACTAAATATATCAATTTTGATTCATGCAGTATAGAATACCTTTCAATGTATACCTAAAAATAATGTCAACTAAAATGTAAATGTTTTAACAGTCACAATGAAAACAAAACATGATTTGTTTCTCTCCGCAGCAGTAGAATTAGAAACATCATTTCCATCTGACTAATCCGTCTGCAGATCTGAAAAGGAAGGTTTGGGGATTTTAGGTGATATTGATGTTATTTTAAAAAATGCCAGGGTTTTTGTTTAATTGTTTTCGACATATAAAACGTTTTGAGGACTTTCTCTCATTCTCAACGCTGACATAACTATATCCTTCTCTGAAATTTTACAGCCAATGGAAACACTTCCAAATTTGTCAATCACCTATCAGATCACAGTCTTTTAAATTATTTCTTTGAGGCTAATTTAGAAAAATGTGCAATGTGCTCAGGTTTTCGTTTGTGAACCCATGTCATGATGCCACGGGTACTGTCAAAAAACAGAACAGGCTCATTATGTATTGTTTTAATCCTGCCCGCTCTCATACCTACACGAGGAAGCAGAAAAGGGTCATGTCAAGCACGAGAATATTTGGATTTAATTAGGATTCGTGAAGATTGTGGGTTAAAAACACAAGTGAACACTGCTGTGGTGTCCTTAACTAGATTGCTCCAGCAAAGTGCAGTGCTGTAAAAATGGGGGGTGACTTCTACGGATAACAGTCAAATACAATTAAAATAATTCAAATAAAATTAGAATAATTATAATGATGTTTCCCTGGTTAGAACTCTAATAAACTGTAGAGTGAATATGCCTGAAAATGTAAAGTATAAAATGTTTTACAATAACAAATATGTGACTGGTCTTATTCTCTTCTGAATGACTTAACCCAAGTATCATAAAGTTGTTGTACAATACAGTTTAACACACTGATGTTAATACCATAATCAAGAGAAAACGCATCTGTATTTAATACGCATGGTGTTCTCAGTCAGGTAGAAGCTCTATTTATCACGGAGCAGTGCAAAATACCTCAATTAGAAACTTTTTTGGATGTATTACTCACATTAAACACGCTTACAAGGTCTATCATTACATGCTGCAATGTGCCCACTGTACCAACAGACCGGCAGGGGATTTTTAATACATTGGACCAAAGTTAAAAAGGCCCCAACCAGCACTGGTTAATTAAGGGCAATTGTTCATTTATCCTTCCTGTACTCTCGTCGCCTAGGGAACAGTTATTAAGGGGAAGGAAGGTGCAAACACAGACAAGGACAAGCGTTATCCGAAACGTAACATCCTGTTTACCACAACTTGACTCACGTTAAAATGCATGGAAAGATTAAAAGAAACTCGGCATGTTTTGTGAGGTGGTTTTAGGAAGTGTCGTTTTGGGAAGGCAGGGGAGGATGAAGGAAGTAAGAAAAGGTCAGGAGGATTAATAAACAGTACACAGCTACATACATAGCCAAGCAGCATATGTATGTGTTGTAAACAAATGGCGTTACAGCTGATGTCAAATTAAAAACGGCTGGTCTCCTCAACCAACCCCCCGACAGAACAGTTGTGCTTCCGTCCAGCATGAGCTGTGAGGGCTGGCTCTCACGGATCAGCGCCTGCACGGTTTTGCGGAATTTAAGCGCATAGGCAAAGCGAGCTGTGTGGTGCGCAACAAGCGACACAGGCACGGTCGTACGGGGACGTTACACCGGAGAGGCGAGCACTGCGAGAGCAACTGGACTTACATGAGCGTGGGCTTTCTCTCCCACTGTTGCTTGGCGAGCCGCCTGTTTCGGTAGTGCCTGGCTGAAGCGAGGTGCTCGAGAATCCTGTCCCTGCGGACCCTCATGGGGATCTCGCAGGATTTACAGTACAAGATTTCCACCAGGGTCCTCTCCCCGGACTCATGCTGCTCCACGACATGCCTCTTCACTGCCAAATCTGTGAACTCGGCGGCGTAGTCGTGCAGGGTCTTTTTTTTCCTCCCCATCGTGAGGGGACAGGAATGCGGCGACCAATGGTTATACTGCCCGACTCTAATCCACGGACTCACCCTCCTTCCAGGGAAGGTATATGTATGGCACCCAAACCCGTCACCAGATGACAAAACCTAACTGAACAAAGAAACGCGAATCGATTCCGCTTTGCATGAGCGCATCACCTCATGCAAACCACCAGCAGATTACGCTGTTATTGTTGCTTTGTTTTTCTATAATTGCGGTACAGTCAAAACGAAAGATTTTTTTTTCTTTATAGGTTTTGTAGCTTCTGTATTTGATTATTTTTCCGGTATTCGACGATACTTCCTCCCAGATCGTCCGTATTTTTGTTTTCCCCTTCGGTGTTTATCAAGTTTGTGAAGCGGTTATTATCCCAGCTTTGACATTGTTTGTCGTTTCCTTCCGCTGTCTTTGCCTCGCAATACTTTATTTACACCGCAGATTGTAACGACTCTTTTGTGCAACAGTTAAATTAGGTTGCACAATTTTCCTCGTTTCCAAAACCCCTCACAAGATTCATGTGCATCGCAATCCAATTTCCTTTTCTTGTGGACGTTTCCTTCCATACTCTTCCCCCTTTAATAGAAATATCTTTTTTGTTCTTGCATTTCCGTTTCTGTTATTCTCAGCAAGCAGTAGCATTTCTTTCAACTGCCCCGACCTTCGTATTCCTTCTAGGCTTCCACGATTTGATGCCAATTTCCTCGTATTTCATTTCTGTTAAGACATGTTAACTTTCCCTTTTCCGACAAAAAAAGGCAGAAGTTTCACACCAACTCAACGGAACGAATGGGTTTTATGGAAATAAAAAAAAACACTGATGCTATATTCCTTTTCTTTTGTTAAGTGTCTTAATATATCCCCCCTTATTCAATATCGTACCAAGACGTACATTTCATCTGTCTGGTGCGAGAAATTCGTATTCCGCTATACTACCGTCCCTACTACTACAACTAGATTACTAAACTATCTCCCTCCCCCTCAAACAAACCTTTGCGGTCCTAAATATACGTTAGAAAAGCCCCCTCCCCTCTCCGGATCTGATGAACAACTCAAACACACGCATAAAGGAACTGGTTTTTACTACCTCTGGTCTGAATCCCACTATGGGAAAGACGCACCGGTCCCCAATCTTGGTATCACCATCTGCAGGACTGGAGGGATAATATCAGGGAAGTTACCATGCATTTTTTAGCTCTTGAACAGAAATACTGTACCACCTTCACCCCCTAGTGCGAAGTGACGCACACCTAAGAGCTCAGCATCGGGTAGAGTGTCACAATACGTTTCTGAAGACCCCCCGAACTTTTTGGGATAAACCGGTGTCCAGGAAACTTGTTCTCAGAGCCTGATTTTATTTTTTAAAAACGGCGTGACGAGGTAGATCGCAGCTTCTTGGGTGCGACTGATTTTCAAAGGGTTTCGTTGCGGCCAGCTTAACCCAGGGAAAGTTTGGATGATATCGTATCACATAAATTCCCTGTAATAACTGATTATGTGCATTCCTCATGACGTATATGGTGTTATAGCCCCTATGTATCTACGAGTAGACATGTAAAGACATTCTAGATCCTACCACATCATGAATATAATACAGTATGAAGTAATTTAACTTTAATTTGGAGGACCTATATGTTGGTATAATTTAGTTAAAACTATTTTTTTGCGTAGTTGGGCATAATGATTAATGTCAGGAAGAAGCAATCTTTGGCGTTGGTGTGGTCTTCAATACATGAACTGCTTGCTTTTCGTAATTTATAGAATTATTCCCAATTTTTTTCCACCAAGAATAAACAGATTTCTGATAATTGTTGGATGGACAGTAAGTAGTCAGAAGTACATTCTAAACAGATACAAGGATTACCGGCCTGTGGTACAGGAAATACACTGCTGGCAATTTTCCACGGTAGAAAAGAAGAGATTTGCAATTTCTTGATTGTAAGTCTATTTGCGTTGGTTTTATCAGCGATAAAAAAAACAACAACAACTGATCTGTCCGAAAAGGACATATCACAAATACTTCTCAAGCACTAAATATTATGAATATCATATTAAAAAAAAAACATACATCGTGTGGTATGTAGTATTATACCTAATGACATCGACAGTCCTGGGCAGCCTTGAATCCCTAACGTTCGTGCATGTACCTGGGACTCGTGTTACCTGAACTACCGTCACCCAGAGCAACTCACAACTCGTAAGGCGCCACCTACTGGATATCCACAGAATCAATATTAATTTAATTTGTCTTAGCATTAATTAACACTAAACAGATTTCCCTTTTAAAAGGAAAGCAGGATTTCTAAAAAAAAAATATTTCAAAGAAAAAATTCGGACTGTCAGCGTTTGTAATGTTGGTGCACTTTACTACAAATAATCAACTAATTGTTTAAGTTTGACCTCTATAACAAACATTTTCTCACCAAACATGAAACTAAGGGACTGCAGTTATTGTAATTTCTGAATTAGTGTGTAAGGGTAAAGGGTCTGGCAGATTTTCAAAATATAAACGTGGTGTAAAAACGATCTTACGTTATTGTGGAAATACGTATTTAATAATATTGTTCTTTAAAAACGTCTCCAAAGAAGGAATGTCCTTTTGCTTGATGATATCCGCTCTACTGGATAGGCGCTATTTCTGTCAGTTACCTAGTGGTAATTAATATTGACAATGTTTTTTTCCAAAGAAGTTATTTCAACGAAATCCATTATATTCATTTCTTTTGTGGCACGTACAGGGCGGTGAACATATTTTCTCTGAGATCGACTGATCGTCCCTGTCGTATTTCCAGAAAGAGGTCTCGCGGAAGCAGTGACGTGTTCACATTCTGGGGGGCTGCACGAGAGCAAGCTCAAGCGGAAAGTGACACAGCGGCAGTAGCAGGTAAGGGACCCGCTGAACACTCGGACACCAAGTCATATATTTGCTAATGAATGGGCAATATTGGACATCTGTATGTGGAAATGTGCAGTGCTTCAGCACTGACGATTGAAAGAAACATTGCGTGGAAATTCACCCTCTTGGATCACAGATCGGTACGATACTATGCTTCTTAGTCTATCATAGGGTTGTGCTTAGCCGGAAGTGAGTTGTTCAGTTCGCGCAGTGCCCTCTGGTCGCTGTAGTTTTCGATTCATGTTGTCGGTGGTGTTTTGGCCGGGCCTTATGAAGCAGTGGACTACAACGTCCACGGTGCATCGAATAAAGATTGACAGTGAGCGCTATTCCGATGCACGATGGGAAAAGTAGTGAAGAGGTTATTCGTAGGCTGCTTCGGTGGATGGAAGCGGTTTGAAAACCAAACTACAAATTCCAGACGGAGTTGTGTTTTTGTCGGATCGAGGTAGAAAGACCCGTCATAAGGAATTGAGTTTTTCATTTTTAGATTTTTAATTTCACACAACACTGCTTTTACCCAGTTATAACTGTATGTGTTGTCCAGATTGATGACTGACGTGTAATCCTTTATCTACCCTACGGAAGAATTCCATTGACGTACTCGTACTGTAGTGGAGCTTAGTGACAGTACGTTTTAAACACGCCGGGAACTGCCGTGTTTCGGTATTAATGCCTTAATTGTAGCTTCTGTTTGAAACTCCAAGATGTCCCTGCGCTGAAAATGGGGGAAAAAAGTATAGTAGGATGTATTTGAGAACTTAGAAATTCAAATATAAGGGCAGTGTTTGCCGGTCACGGGTGGTTACAATGCGTGTTTTTTGGGGGCAGTGGAAATGTAAATGTGACCTACTGTACCAGGATGCAGCGCTGAACACCTTGGGTTGTTGCTATATTCAGTTGAAAAAGAGATTATGATGTTAGTCTGAGCTGCAGTTCGTGTGTCAGTGGTAAAGCGAATGTGAAACTTACGCCTCTTCCTTGCTTAGCATACAGAGGAAAATACCTTTATAATAACCACCCAGAGGGCGTTGTTTTAAAACACACCTTGTGATAGAACAAAAGGTTTAAATGGATGTATTTGTTGTCACCGTTAAGGCGTGTATTTATGATATCTGTGAACTAGTACAGTGAGGAAGTTGGAAATTGGGAAGATCTTTTTTTTAATATATAAATTATATACATATACTGTATGTCTATAGTTCTTCTGTAGTGCAGCTCACATCGTCATTCCTTCTGAGTATGTAATTGTCAAAACATAAAACCGGGTTCGGAATAACAATGGCGCAGTTGGATCTAGAACAACTCTGTTGTATTTAGCCACAAATAACGAAAAGCCAATACTGCTTTTGCAAACGAATCTGAACGAACTTTTTTCCCCATTGAAGTGAAAGCTTTTGTAAGTGCGAGGCTTTGTAAAGCGAATGCATGTGACGTGACGTGGTAAATCTTGTTTCAGAAGTAGTAGTTCTCATCCTGTAGATGTTGTGTGGAGTTTGCTTGTTTTCCAATGAGAGCAGCAGCTTCCTGACTGCACGGTCCTTATGTTGCTTTTCTGCTTACAAAGGCAGAATGTCAGAAGGCGACAGTGCTGGAGAATCTATCCATGGGAAACCTTCTGTGATTGGAAGCTTTTTCACACGGCTTGGACAGGTAGGCTTGTGCTGGGAACGTTTGCAGTGAAGATAAGGTCTCTTATTCCATGATCTCTGTCCTGTCTACTGGCCAGTACTCAAGCCCTTTGATAGAACATAATTGATTTAAGTGTGTGGTGGTGGGGTACCTGTATCGTAACAAATAAAAACATTGTGATGAAATAATAAATAACTACTGTAAGTGATAAAAACGCTTTCCAGATAATACCATCAGAATAATTTCTACAGGGGCTGGTGGGGTAGATCTTAGTGGTACCAACGGCGATAATCTTATTGATGACTTAAAGGAACATTTATTTTTCACCTGTCGGAAATGTCATGAAATCCAAGGGCTCAAGCTTGGAGCGATGGCCCTTGGACTTTGGAAATGCAAGGCTGAATGCACAGCTGGCAGCCAGCATTGTTTTCTTGAAGTGAAAATGCCAGTGAGGCAGCTGGAAACATGCTCACATTCACCTGCTGATATGGTGGGGGATCTGTTTTAAAAGGCGTAGGGGAAACAGGAAGGTTTGCATTGTCTTTACAAAATTCTCTTATAATCGCCAGTATATACAGACTTTTATATTTTGGTAAAAAGAAGTTTCCAAACTGATTTTCAAGCTTTTCCCACTCTGGCTAGAACTCAGGAAGGAGAATTTTGACTTTATTTTTGCCGTCACAGTCTTTATCTGAGCTCACAGTAGAGTGACTTCAGAAGCATTTTGGCCAGACAAGCTATAAGATCCTCTGCCAGACTCCTTTAAAATATGTTTGCATTCACTTCATCACCTTTAATATGTTTTTGAATTTAAAGGAAGTTAACTGGCTATAGATTGGTTTGCGTCCACTTTGTAACAGCCTGGAGTTTTTTTTTAAATTAAAGTTAATCTTGGGTCTGGTGAGACCTTTCTCCTTTTTTGCTTTGGGAGGTGTTCTTTCACATAATTGAAATGACAAAAAATGTAATTTTATTCACTCGGAGCATCAAACATACCTCCAAATTTCCAAACAAAAGCAAATAATTTAATAGCCATTCTTAAACCTGCATATTCTCTTTGTCTGAAATCTCTGCTTGTGATCAGATGATTTTGAGAAAGTGCTTGATGTGTGCTTGATAATTCTCACATGCTGATGTGAAACTTCATTGACTGGATATCCATTTCAAGTAAGGATTCAACTGTTAGAATTTTACTTTCAGAAATTCAGAATGAGTTACTGTGCTTACTTACATGATTAAGCAACCTACAAGTGAGTACCTACTTCATTCTTCAGTCTTTACTGATACTTAATGTTTTTTGACACAATATTCTATAAGAAATATTTTATATATTCCCATAAAAAAGGACTTTTCCAATTTCTTTTATATAATTACATCATCATCACTTTAGTGATTGCTTATCCAGGTCAGTGTCACGCTGGTCCGGAGCCTATCCTGGGCATCATTGGGTGCAAAGCAGGATACTCCATGAGCTTGTCTATTGCAAGGTACACACAGACACTCTCACACTCTCACACTCTCACACTCACACCAGGGCCAGTTTTCCCAGAAGCCAGATAACCCACCAGTGTGTCTCTGGACTGTGGGAGGAAACCTACATGAACACAGGGAAATTTCCATGTCCATGCAGATAGCACCCCAGGGCCCCAGAGCTGCAGGGCAGCAATGCTAACCACTGTGCCACCTGCATCATATAGAATTTGTTAGGAAAAACTTGATGAAAATGGAGGAAATACTTTGGTTGTATTAGATTTCTTAGTTTATAGTCATGGTTATAAAAGCGATCAATATGTGTGTGCTAACTGTCAGTGCTTCTTTTTTTAGATTTATCAGTCATGGTTAGATAAGTCTACACCATTTGCAGCAGTACGATGGATTGTCACTCTAATTCTAACCATCATCTATATGATTAGAGTGTATATATTACAGGTAAGATAACTTTCTCCTGTGCGTGTAGTGTAAAGGCATCTACGTGTTAGACTCACAGTGGTGTAGCTGTTTTGCCATTGTCAAAATAAAAGTGTTTTTGGTACAAACAAGTGAGTTTCATTGGAATTTGACATATACAGTACATATTTTTCAGTCACGTTTCATTTTATTTTGGTTTATCTGGACTTAGATGAACATTTTTGAGATAATTTTATTTTGTATAAAGAAACATTTTATAAACTAAAGTAATTAAAATTAAGCACGTACATTTTGAATTAGCTGTTAATGTCTCTGCTTTCAATTTAAAGCTAAAGCCCTTAACGTATAAGAGGTGACACATTTTATTTACCACTGATGCGTAGCACCCTGGTGAACAGGGTGAGTGATACATGGCAGGGAAATTTCATACAGGTAAAAATGTAATTTAAAATTGTTATAAACCTTGCAAAGTGATTTTTAATAACCAAGTAGGTGAGACCGTTCTAATGGATCTTATCTTACTGTCCAGTATCCTCTGTGACCATACTGGTCTATTAGATGGAAATTCAGGTCCAGAGAGAAATAGCAACCTGGTTTACTTTGGGGTCACTTATCCCAGTGCTGACCAGCATCCTGCCTTGGCTTCTGAGATCTTAAAAAGGGCTACAAAGTGGCACTGCTGCTGTTATAGCAATTAAATAATGTTTATCCATAAATAACAAAATGCATATACATAGAGTATGTTTATGTTCCTTTTTGTATATATAAATGTAGCTTAGGTTTATAGTTGTTGAAATGCTTCAGTTGCTATTGAGACACAGGATTAAGCTTTGGCTTCTGATTTTTGCAGGGATGGTACATTGTTACGTACGCTCTGGGAATTTACCATCTGAACCTCTTCATTGCATTTCTGTCACCAAAAGTGGATCCATCATTAATGGATGATGCAGGTAAATTAGGCAGATTTGGCATAGTGTAAGAAAGGATTACAGTGCACTATTTTTCAAATACAGCCGATGTTTAGAATAGATTGTGGTCTGAACCAGCACCTAAAAAAGCTCCTGCAAAAAGGGAAAAAAAAGCTTTGTCTGACTGTACAAAACAAATATGAAAAATGGCTTAATTAGCACGTTGGTATTTAATTCAAGTTCTGGAAATAATGTTCAGAACGTTAATTATGGAGTTCCTTAGAAGCTAGATGCAAAAAATGAAAAATAAAATGCTTACTTTGGGATAGTGAGAAACTAAAAGCACTCACTGGTTTATGGAACCAAGTGCCACGCAGGAGATCTGTTGGGCACTGTTTGGAATGTGAACGGAATTATTTAGCATATTATTTGTAATATGCAGAATATAGAAAAAAATGATACAATGTTTAGCTGTATTCAAAATTTTCTTTCACACAATAAAGAAAATGGGTCATAATCCTATATTAATTCTGTTAGTGTTAATATTCATTTATTAAAAGCAAAATATTTGTCTTTTTTGTGTAGTGCCTGTAATATACAAATGCAGGAGATACTGAATTGGAGTAATTGATGTTTACTGCAGGAAAAACAAGCCAAATATCTTCTTTCTGTGTTAGTTTTATCGAGCAAAAATGCAGTAGGAATTCAGGCAGCCATCTTTATACATAAATTGAGCAATCTGCCCAAGCTAACTGGAAATGGATAGGTGGAATAAGCATAAGTATTTACTGCCGTTGGAAGTGAGTCATTGAAGCCTGTTTAGTCAGTGAAGCTAAGAGAATATGCAAGTTTCTTAAGAGAGTATCACACCAGTCACACTCTTTTCCATTATGATCTGTAATTATAGAGTAGGTATTTTGTTCATGAAGGTGCAATACTGAGGAGAAGTCTAGAATGTTTTCAGGCTTTTGAAGAAGTAGAAGTGGAATTTATTGTTAGTTCAGTTTGTTGTATGTTAAGCCTTTCACTCTCAGTGCATCTCTTTTTTGTCTAGATGATGGCCCTTCGTTACCTACAAAGCAGAATGAGGAATTCCGGCCTTTCATTAGAAGGCTACCAGAGTTCAAATTTTGGTAAGAACTACTTAATAACCTTTCTGTGCTCTCTGCACTGCGCTGAGCTATCCATTTTTTTTTCAATTTCAATACTGAGGGAGTTCCCTCTGATTAACCAAAATATTAAAAAAATAGACGAACTGAACTTGTTTCCTTTTGTTTTTGTCTTACCCAACATATGTCTGTCTCCTCCCAGTGTTACATTAGAGGTATTTCATTAATAAAAGAATTACCAGTTAATCAAGACATCATTTTAATTTTAACCAAAGAAAACAGTATTTGATTATGATGAACGCTTTGTTGTATGAAGTGGCATAGCTGACTTCTGCTCTAATATTCCTTGCAATTTGTATAAAACTTAAAAAGGAAATATTAAATTGTGGAAGAATTTCCCCCTTTTTCCATTAATTACTATTATGATCTTTGTGTTAAAATTTCCAAGCTTTGTATTACAAATCCGGTTATTGGACACTTGAAAACCCTTTAGTGTTGAATCAGAGCTAGAGTGTAATGCAGGCACCAGTAACAAATGTGCAACCAATCTGAAATTAAATGTTAGTTAAAACACGCACCTAAACTGAGGCACAAGAGTGTGAGCAGTTCCCAACAGCTCCCACAAGTTTGTCTTGAACTGTGCAGAACAATCTCCTACAAACCATACTGCTCAAGTGTTTTAAAACTCAAGTTAAATGCATCGTCATGCATAGATTTGCATAAATTATAACAGCCAAGTGCTGGGAACATCAGTGCAATGTCAAAGTACAATCGCTTTTAATGTTGCATAATGTGGTAAAAAACCTCAGCAGAAAGATAGATGAGAATAAGGAAATTTCTCGAAGGTTAAAAAAAAATATTCTAGTGCAACATCAAAGACGATGTTATTCCAGGTCTGAAAAGGGAGCTTTGATTAAAAAGGAAAGTTACGTGAAAGGATGAGACTAAACAAAGTTAAGTCAGTTTTGCTGTGACTACACAGTTAGTGAGATGGACTTTGTGTATTGTATTTCTTAATCAGTGTTATGACATTGAGTGCTGTGTTCAGTGCAGTGATGGGGAAGGCATACATTGAACTTTTTCAGATGTGCAACATTACAAACTTGGAGAGCTTTAAAGTACACCACATCCATTCCAAAATCAGGAAATATGTATGAACATGATTAATGTTTTATGCTTCCAATAGTTGGTTAGTTATCTTTTTTTATATAATAGCACATTAATTTGACATCTAATTTTTATTAAGAATGTATTATCAATAAGGTACTTTATGCACAGATTTACCTCCACAAATTGTGGATAATAAGTATATATATTTTAATCTTATGGCAGAATCTTCCCCAATGCAAACATTAAACTCGGGTCTAGTAAAGCAAACTGTTTGGAAACTGGTGTATTTGACAGACCCCTGAATTTTTGTACTTTTTGGGAATTTTGTTTACCTTTATTCCCTCATATTCAGTCATTGAGTAGTGAAAAAGGTTAAGTTTTTTTTCTTTTACCATTCATTGATACATGCTTAGAGCACCAGCAAAGCTAAAGTTTTAATTTGCAAGCACTCTGTGAAACCAGTGTATTTACAAATGTGTTTGTTAGTGTATGTGATAGTAAATAGTAATATAGTAAACAGTTCAGAAGTATTTTAAATCTAATTAATAGATGGAAGAGTCAGTATTTGTCTGCCGAAATGTGCATTAAGTATTAATGGCGCTTTTTTTAATATTCCTCTTACTTCAGGCATTCAGCAACTAAAGGCGTTGTCATTGCAATGATTTGCACATTCTTTGAAGCCTTCAATGTGCCAGTATTCTGGCCCATACTGGTCATGTACTTCATCATGCTCTTCTGTATTACCATGAAGAGGCAGATAAAGGTATGGTCTTTTATGTTTGTAGTCAATCAGACTGTAAAAGATTTTAACAGCTACTATATGTAAATGAATAACTTTGTTTTTATGTGACTCCCTTTTTTATTAGTAGTGTTGAGTATGACATTTTAGAAAGTGTCGAGCTGTTACCAGAGCTTTATGATGATGACTTGCCATTTTAAAAAATATTGTCTTATTTTCCCTTTGTTTTTCCTTCACAGCACATGGTCAAGTACAGATATCTACCATTTACACACGGGAAGAGGACATACAGAGGCAAGGAAGACACAGGGAAAACTTTTGCTAGTTAGAAAAATATTCTCCACCTGGAAAAAAAAATCTTGAGTTTTGGGGAGGGTTGGGGAGGGGAGAGGGAGTGTGGGAGGGTTTACTAACAGAAAAAGAGTTTTGATCCATTGTGATGGTGTTAGGTAGTCAGGACGATCAACTCCATACGATTGTGCTGAATAGTTCTTGCTTACGAGTTTAAGTAGACATTGCCGAAGCTTGTTTTCCAGTGGTTTCATTGCCCTGTAACCCCTTGGGTTGCGCTATAGTGCTTTGAGTGAATTGTGGAATTAACTTTACAGTGGAAATCGGATTAAGTGATCATTAAGAACCCCACTCCTGCTCTGCTCAGCACTATGCCACTGACGATGGTAATCTTCCAGCTACCTTCAGGGAAAGTTTAAATAAGATGGCATGGTATTCATTGCCATGTTACATACAGTAGTGTCACATTTGACTGTCCACTGAATTGGAAGTTACTCAAGAATATCATTCCTTTAGTTATAACATTTTATTAAGAATTATAATAATTACTGATGGTTGCCAGTTTTGGCTTCTTGTTTTATACTGTTACCTATCAGAAAACGTCCTCAAAGACCTGGAGAACTAAACACAAGCTCATGCCCCCTTTGCTTGTGCTGTCAGACAGCTGATTTTAGTAGAGGCAGAATGGAAAGGACAGAGCTGAAGTGCCAACCAGAAGACAAACGCAGATCACCTTACAGGCCCGGGCACCCACATGAGTTGTTTTTGTTCAGTCAAGTCCTGAACCACAGTGCTGTACCTACCTCCACAAATCACTGTGGTGCTTGGCCAGTATTCCCCATCTGTGTTTGGCAAGTGGCAAAGCCTTGATTTGAACCTGTGATCTCCAGGCTGTAGGATTTAACCTGCATTCCAGGGAGAGGCTTCTGATGAAAGGCCAGGTCAAATGAATGTCACTGGTAGGAATCCTCAAATGACCATTAACACTGATTGTGACCTCGCAAAACTTGCCGTTTCTGCTGACCAGACCCTGTTTAAACATTAAAACTATTTTGACTGCATAGCCTGTAATCTCCATTCAAAAGTAGTTATGTGCAGAATTTGACCTGCTCTAGAAAATCTAGCCTAAAGGTTCATTACCATATTTGATGTTAGCAAAAATTATTTTTAATATCATTTTAAAGTGTTATTGAACAAGAGGAGCAATAAGACTAAATGTATGCTAAGACTTGTCCAGTGGATCATTCTACTGAATTACAGCACAGTGCATACAGAAACGTCTACCTGGTACATTAGTTTCTTTAGGAGTTTGTAATGCTGTTATAGAACTATATCATTCCATTTTTCTCTCTTTTTCTTTTCAGAACAACAATAAGAAAAATTTGGTCTTGCAAATTCATGGAGAGGGGGTTAATGTTTTTGCATTTTGCTAGCGTGCCTGAAGTATTTTGTGATAAATGTGACATCATGGGGTTATTTTGGAAAACCTGGGAGAAAAAGTGTCTGGATCGCCACTGTAGTGAAGGATCAAAACTATCTTTTTCCTCTAAAAGTGCATCATGTTTTTGGAGGGTTGTGTTGAGGGTTTATATATTTTAAAGGTTAAATAGTTTGAGATTATTTTGAACACAATTTTCTTTAAAAATATGCTGTTTTCCAAGTGTTTAATTTATCATTGTCATTTAAACATTCTAGAAATGAAAATAATAGAAATTGGACTTCAGCTTTATAAATCCATTTCTTCAAGGAAATTGCATGTATTATTGGTTTTTCATGTTCTGCAAGATTAAAAAAGACAACCTGATTTTAATAACTTTATTAAGTGTAATTTTTTTCACTCCAAATGCTATTAAAGAGACAGTGTCCCTTTTCTTTGTGGTGTTTAGAAGCCTTATTTACCAATCTTTTTATTGAAATGAAATTTTCCTTAATTTGCACATCAAATTGTTGCTTTTCTAATCAAATGAGGAGTTCAATCAGATGGTAATAGCAGCCTTAAAACAGCTGTGTATCTGTAGTGTAGTAAAACAATTTAGGTATGACAGGTGAAAAATAGACTGTTTTTCTCTGTATGAAGTTTTTGTTTTTAATATGCAAGAGGAAACTTTATGGATTGATTCTGATCTATGAGTGTTTACTCTAAGGTTTTTATGTAGCTTCCTGTAAGTGTATTTTAAGAACAAGAGCTACTTCATATGTTACAACTGCATTCATTTACTGTATCTGTTTTATTATATTTTTCTAAGGCTGCTTGGAGAGTAAAACATACCTTAGGGTTTTTTTACTTCTCAGATTGTATAGAAAGACATTTCATAGCAAATAGATGGTGCTCTTCTGTTAAATGATAGAAGGATAGTTCATATGTTTCTGTAAATGTGTTGTAGCTTGGGTAAAATGATGGGGTAATGGGAGATTTTGGAAAGGGTTATACAATGATAGTGAGTCAAAATGACTTCATTTTCAAGGAATATGAAGCTTGAGAATGCAGTTACTTGACTCACATCTGAAATACTATACAGTATTTTGCCACAATCTGTTCTGATATTTAATTCAAAGACTTTTGCAAATAAAGCTTTTTTTCTTGGCTACTAGAGATGTGTAAAAGTACTCTTAATTGGGTAAACCTGACTACTGATAATGGTAAATTGCAGTGGCTTTAAATTATTCTTTATGGTGGACATGGATGTGAATGCAAGGTGTGTGTTTTGTTCTTTTCATGATTCATTTTCGGAGTTGGCAATGTCTCTTCTATCTTTATGCCTATAGCAACAAAGTGCCCAAAATCCGAACCACCACTAGAGATTTCATTCTTTCTTTTTTTTTTTCATTCAACAGTTTTATATCGTTTTCATAATGACCTGCAAAAATTGTATAGAAAATGTAATCATAACATTTTAGAATTAACATATTTGTCAGTTGATTAAAATCTGGCCCTTTGTTTCTTTAAAAATTGAGGCAAATACTAATAATAGGAAGACTACTTGTTAGAGTGTTCTAAATGTTAACTTAGTATGTTTTACCTAGTAGATCTAGCAAATGGGCCATATCCAGCCCAGTATGACTCTGATTCTGATTACTAAAAAGAAAATAAACTAGATTTGCATTTTTTATTTGCAAGAGGTGTGACACCTGTGTTGAAGTTCTCTCTACATGGACGATTAACAACACCCAGTCCTAACGCGGTTGGTATCATTTTTATCTTAACATGAAATAGGTAGTGGAAGAAAGAAGATGTAAATGGATCTGCAAATCAATCAGAATATGATCAAGTACAAAACGTTTATGCAAATCTGTAACGTCATCATAGGTAAATTCAGATGATGCACCGTGAGTAAATTCATTGATACCAAAGATTAAATGAAAAAACACGCTTACGACAGCGGGCGACAATGCGCGGTTTTCAGTTCTTAATCTTTGCTCTTCTTTATTGTCGCTGGATTAATACATCAAATCCCTGCAAAAGGAAAGACTTTAGCTTGCCCGGCGATTATATATTGGGAGGGTTATTCCGACTTCACAGTGCTAAGGAGTATAAGTTTCTCTATAGAATACCTGCAGTTCTCGACTGCGACGTGTAAGTACAGTTTACCGTAAAACCATTTTAGAATATAGGAGCAATTTTTCTTAATACATTATACATTAACGCATTGGCTTTGTCTTCGTCTCCGTAATTTCTCGTTATGGTGTACATTTATGAGTCGCTTGTTATTTTTTTCCCCTCAGGCTAGCACTGAAGCTAGGTGTTTTGTAGCTAATAAACTTAGATTGAAATCACGTCGCCGAACTACTATGTCGTTCTACCATTCTGTCGACTATAATCAAAAAGCGTGTGTTTGGGGCGGTTTGCTTCAATGATCGTCATCTAAACAGTTTGTCCAATTTCATAGATTTCAGTATGCAGCTCACCCGTTACACTATTCTCCCTGCCAGGTGCCCGTTTTTACCTGGATATTATCAGCAGCTCCAGGTGATGAGGTTTGCGGTGGAGGAGATCAATAACTCCACATCTCTACTGCCCAACGTGTCGCTCGGCTACGAGATCTTCGACTACTGTTCCGATTCCCATAACCTCCAAGCGGCTTTAGACTTCCTTTCGAAGAAGCTGACCAGAGTTATTCCCGTTGTGGACCGCATAACAGAGTATCTGCCAAAAGTTCTGACAGTGATTGGACCTTTCGGTACCACAGAGAGCCTAGTAATTGCCCCGCTCTTCGGTTCTTACGGTATTCCAATGGTAACTTTTGCATCATTCTGTAATTAATGCGTTGTCGGTCTTATTCTGTTTCCCATTTTTAGTGGTACTGTAGTTCCTCATTTACGAGCCTTGTTTTTCTCACAACATTCTGTATTATGACCTTCATGTGAAAGCAGGGATCGAGGCGCATACTGTAAATCTGTCTTCATTTGTGTTTGCAGATAAGCCCCGGAGCTTCAAGTTTGCGTTTGAGCGACAAAATTATCAATCCTTCGTTTCTGCGAACGATTCCAAGCGATAAAAATCAAGTGCGGGTTATAGTACAGCTCCTTAGGAGGTTTAACTGGAATTGGGTTGCCTTTGTTGGTAGTGGCGACGATTACAGCAACGACGCCCTTCGGGAATTTGATAAGGAGGCTCGCTTGGTCGGCATCTGTGTTCCGTACCAAACAACTCTACCTCAAGACACTTCTAAAATTGGTGCCCTGTTTGACAGCATAGCCACGGTCAACGTGAGCGTCGTGGTCGTGTTTTCCACACGGAGTTACGCCATCCCCTTCATCAAAGCCGCCGTGGCGAACAACGTGCGAGACAAAGTGTGGATTGCAAGCGAAGCCTGGTCCATGAACGAAGAACTGGCCAGAATGCCTGGGATTGACACCATCGGCACGGTTATAGGGATAACTACTGGGGGTCTGGCGCCTTTAGAGGGGTTTGAAGAGTTTGTCCGCAAAACCCTCGCTCACCGCGACGGCGAGACCTGCACAGACTCCTCTCGCTCGGCTGTGGAGGAAACGTGCAATCAGGATTGCCCTGCGTGTGCAAACGTGACTCTAGAAAACCTGCTCAGTACAGACCCCTCATATCGTCTTCGCGTTTACTCTTCTGTTTACTTAGCTGCCCATGCGCTTCATCAGCTCCTAGGCTGCGACGCGAAATATTGCCGCAGGTCCGACCCAGTGCTTCCACACATGGTAAGATCTGCAAGTACTGTATACCGTGTTTTCGGTCTTTGACATTGTCACATTTTACGCTGCTACAGTCAATTGTTGCATTCCAAACCTTATCGTATTAGGATGATCAATTATTTAGAAGGACGTGTGAACATTTTAAATAAAGTTTTAAAAAAATCAAAATGCATATATGCTGAATTCTCACATACCGGTATTTTTGTCACTGATTTGATTTCATTTCTTTTACCGCTTTAAACATACTCTAACTGAATTCACTTTCCATTACTGCACAAGATTACAGCGTCTTTTTTTTTCTTTCTGATTTTAGGTTCTTAAGAAGCTGAAGACGGTGAACTTCACCCTGTACGGACGCACCATAAAGTTTGATGTAAACGGAGATCCGATTCCCTCTTACGATTTCGTGGTTTGGGACAGAACTTCACCGCGGTTTTATAAGAAGATCGGTTCCTATACTTCAGATCCAGAGCCTGTATTCATTCTTAACGCGAGTCTTATTCGCTGGTTCTCCAATGGAACGGTAACGACTTATCGGTGCAGCAATATTTAAACACTTCAGGGTTGACATGCACTTCTTATAATTATCAACCTGCTTCCTTTGAGTGAGTTAATAATGTTGTTTATCCTGTAAATGCAAGAGAAAGTTTATATTTTATTATAAAGTATTATAAAGTATTTTTGACGGTTTTGCGCCTACCATTGATAATAAAAATCTTCAGTAAAGCGGTGCAGCAGTAACATTGCAACCGAGAGGTTATTACTTGAAAAGATAGAATATGTTTGAATTGGTTGTGCCGTCTGTAACAATCATGGACTTCTGATTAATTTGTACTTTTTCAATTTGGTATAGGACATGACAGAGTTTTTGTACGACACGCCCGTCTCCTTGTTGCCATAGGTATTAACTGATCCTTCAGAAAACAGCTCTTGGAAGATGTCCAAAAGATTGCACGAGTACTGCAGTATTACTGTATTTCTTCGTCTGATTATTATATTATTCATGTGGGTGTGTTTAAAAGTTCAGTGTTTATACATATTTTTTCAGACGCTGCTCATAGTAATATCCAACAGGAGGCGACAAACGTCAACATTACACACGTTAAAAAGCTACATCTTTATCGGGCTCAGTCGGGAATTTGAGATGTTAATCAGGCAGGAATCATAGTTTTTATAGAAGCGGTAGTATTAGAATTTCAACCTTCTTATTACATTGATGATACCTGTGAGATTTACAGTAAATACTCAAAACCAGTGGTTCTCTGTGCTCCTCCTGGAGTGCCTCCAGTATTTCATCCGAACTGGACCCTTAATTACCAGTTTTAAATGCTGCTTGTAACAAATCTGCTTGTTGGTTTAGACTTTTTCTTCAGATGATAAATTCTAATTCTAATTTTCCTGTAATTTTTTTTTATTTTGAACTTCATTGTGATTCACCTCTGTCTTGTGCAGGTGCCTGTCCTGACGTGCAGCGCAGAATGCGAAGCAGGTTACAGGAGGACACCAACTGGAGCTCACAGCTGCTGCTATGATTGTGAGCCCTGCTTAAATGGAACCTATGTCAATCACACAGGTACCCTGTTTTCTGCTTTGGAGAACATGTGGTGTAGCACCATTGGCACCATCAGAGCTGTGAGTTTGAATCCCAGATGGAGACACTACTTCTGTACCCTTAAGATTGGGTAAAACCAGCTATCCAGATTGCTGCCAGAAAAGTGTAAGCAATCGTTAGGTAATTGTAACCTATATAAGATGCTTTCAATAAAATAAAGCAATAATCAATTAATATACTAATTAATGATGTAATAATTGGAAATTAATAACAGTTCATTAAAAATAATACTCTACTTTTAAATAAAAATCTTCCCACTTCGTGGCTTTTATATTTTGAGCAAGCTGAAGTTTTCAAAGTTTTCAAAGCAACAGTGTCTAGACCAGTGAAAATCTGACTGGCTTACCAATCGCTTGCGCTTTTTTTAAAGGAGTGTAGTAGTGACTAGGTTCTTATATTAAGTGTGAGCTCCAATTCTCACTGTCCCTGTTGAAACTAGCCTTTAATACAAAGGAGATTCACTTTTTATTGTTTTTGTATTTAATAGCTGATCCCTACAAGTGTGTGAAGTGTGAAACTGATGAGTGGTCAGAAAATGGAAGTTCCTGTGCTAAGCGCTCCCAAGAATACCTTCATTACACAGACCTCGTCTCCATTGGATTATTTTTGTCTGCAACCATCCTAATTTCTCTGTCGATAGCTGTGGGAGCTGTCTTTTTTTGGAATCGTAACACCCCCGTTGTGAAGTCCGCAGGGGGAAAGATGTGCTTCTTCATGTTGGGCTGCTTGATAGTGTCGTGCACAACGATCTTCTCTTTTCATGGGGTACCTCATGGGTGGACCTGCATACTGAGGTTTCCTGTGTTCGCTGTGTTCTACACCGCCTGCCTCTCCTGTCTCACAGTGCGCTCCTTCCAGATCGTTTTCATCTTCAAAATGGCAGTCAAGCTGCCCAAAGCTTATGATTTCTGGGTCAAGCATAATGGCCAGTGGCTCACTATTATGGCTTGTGTGGCCATTCAGATCATCTTGTGTGCCATCTGGATTGGTGTGGAGGGACCCCAGCCTTTCAATAACACAGTAGCCTATAAAGACCAGATAATTTTTCAATGTAGCTTGGGGAACCTCTACGGTTTATTCACAGTGACATCTTTCACTGCCTTTCTCAGCATACTGTGCTTCGGTTTCTCCTACATGGGCACTGACCTGCCTAAAAACTACAACGAGGCGAAGTCTATAACAATTAGCTTGCTCGTGTTGTTCATTTCATGGATTTCCTACTTCACATCTCGCATGGTGTACCAAGGGAAATATCTTGAAGTTATCAATGCTGGTTCAGTGCTGTCCACTTTATATGGGATACTTTTGTGTTACTTTGTTCCTAAGTGTTGCATTATCCTTTTTAAACCAGACCAAAACACACCTGCACACTTTCAAAGCTGTATTCAGAATTACACCAAAACAATTAGTACTAAATAAAGTCTGCCATGTGAGTAGGTTTTTTTTGGTTTAAGAACGTAAGAGCAGTTATACAGTAAATGTCTGTTTGGTAGTTAGTAGCAAACTGATCCAAGGATTTCATCCAGTCATTTGGAAGACATCCCATGGGATTATGTTGTTAATGCCTTTGTGCGTTTTAAATATTCAAATAATTGGTTTCTCTGTTCAACATTAAAAAGATTCATGTCTTTTACCCTTTCAGTGCAGAACATTTCTTTATGTTTCACAATGTGCCAGGTTGCTCGTCTAGACTCATACCATAACAGCAATATCTTTTATATAATGTGAACACAATTGTACATAATATTCTAAATAATGCCTTACTAGTGCATTAGAGCATTTAAACACAACATCCTATGATTTAAACTACAATTTATCTCTATATATTCACATTGTGTTTGCATTTTGTATTGCTTCTGCCATCTGCCTAGAAGATGTAAATGATGTGTCAACATAAATACCAGTCTTTTTCACAAGCAGTCTCTTCCAGCTTAGTGTTTTCCTGTTTATCATGAAAACTACAGAAGATTAAAAATATGATTTGCTTGGAGTAAAATAAAATTGAACTGAAAATAATGAGGATATAAAACAGAAAGCACAGCTGGTATTTTAATAGATATTTCCAGTGCAAACTTTAACCTGTACATTTGATTTATGGCAATTCTATGTCTTCTATAAGCTATTGCTTTGTGTTTGGATGTGTGCCAAGGAACAGCTATATATTGTATGAACACAGAAAAGAACAGTATCTAGCTTTTTCAGCTCCATGGTTGACCTACTGTAGGTGATACCTTGCAATGAAAACAAACAGAGAAGTTTTGTAGCTTTCAGCAGCACTTCTTAGAAGGCATATAAACCAAAAAACAACTGAACATTCAACCAATAATCTTCATTTATTTATTCATCTGATGAATAAATAAACTGGCATTTTAACTGTTGATCTCTCTTCTCTGCTTTGTTCAGTCTGTATTGGAATAATTGAACACAACATGCACAGTGTTGAAGATGGTCACAGTTTTTAATCAAAAATTGGCACATTTATAATGTGACTGGCACATGGTGCCTGGCAAGATTACTCTCTGGACTGGATGGCTCACACTCATATTGCAGGGCACACACACATTCATAAAAGTCAAGTAACCAGACCAACAAGCCCACCCACTCCAACACTGGAATGGCATTGAGACACACAGATGTGGAGTCATCTGAGACACAGAATGATGTTGCTAGCAGCTATTTCACCCTGTAACTCACTACTGGCAACCCACTCAGGCTTAGCAGGTGTGAGCCTGGCCAGTACCTCGATGGGAGACCTCCAGGGAAAGCTAAGGTTGCTGGCAGAGGTGTTAGTGGGGTCAGTAGAGGTCGCTCACCCTGTGGTCTGTGACAGGGGCACTATACTGTAAAAAAGGCGCCGTCCTTCGGTTGAGAACTAAAATCCAGGTTGTTACTCTTTGTGGTCATTAAAAACCCCAGGGTATTTCTCGAAAAGAGTAAGGGTGCTAAACCCAGTGTCCTGGTTAAATTTACCCCTGGCCTTAACCAATCATGGCCTTCTAAAAATCTCTATCTATGAATTGGCTTCATTACTCTGCTCTCCTCCCCACTGATAGCTGGTGTGTGGTGAGAGCACTGGTGCACTTTGGCTGCCATCGCATCATCCAGGTGGGGCTGCACATTGGTGATGGTGGAGGGGAGTTCCCATTACCTGTAAAGAGCTTTGAGTGGAGTGTCCAGAAAACGCTAAAGAAGTGTAATAATAATGTGTATTAAGAACCTCCTTTGAAGCAACTCTGCTACCCATGTTACTATGCATCCCAAGATAATTTAGGTACAGTGCCGCTTGGCTGGGCTTTAGGAGACTGTTTATTATGTTAAAGACTAAGTGAACAGTTGAAAGAATTTGAAAGTGAGGTTAAGCAGCAGGCATGATGTGTTGTAGCAGTGAAGGGGTTTGACATTTATTGTTTCATAAAGACAGTTCGAGCCATCTTCTACCCTTGTCGATCATAGCAGGTGTGAGAGATTGCAGTTCTCAATGGCAGTAGTATTACAGTATATGAGTTTATTACAGCTCTGATCTCTAATTGCTTACTTAAGCTACTTATCTGAGCACAATGCAGAATCATCTGGTTTAGTTTTTTTTTTAGCAGCGGCTAATTGATCAGCACCTATAAACCTTATGTTAAGAAGCAGTTAACCACCAGCTGCAGATTTGACACCTACAACCCAACAGCTAAGCAGCGGAAACAATATACAAAAAAACAAAACCACTGCTGCCATTGAATTTGGCGCTTGTGTCCGTGCCAGGGTACTGTGCAGAACGTCGACCAAAGTAACATTGATACGGTGAACCGGGTTTAAGCAAAAAGTTAATCCGTGAACCAGTGTGTTAATGCATTAAATTTAAACTGTGCTTTAAAAAAGTGGTAAAGAATGAGAAATCATCCTGGTCATTTAAAAGGTTATTTTTTAATCCGTTGGAATTGAGCTTTCTTGTATTTACTATTTAAGAATCCATTAAAATGATTACTGGGTGCATTCACTTAAAAGCGCTGACGAAAAATAACACTGTTTTAACCGAGGGAGGAAAAATGAAGTTTGCATATTGTTCATTTGCAACAGGAAAGAATCGGTACGCAACATTAGAAACACCTGCGTGGTATATCAAAAATAAGCATTGTAAATGCAAGAGCGGGGTGCGGATTTGCAAGGATTGTGAGTGATTCTCGCTTGAAACTGAATATGTTTAATAATTACATTTCCCAAGAACTTTACCCTTTTATTTGGGCTTATTATTCTTCAGAAAAACAAGAAATCCTTTGCAAACACAGGGTTGTGGTTTCCCTAGAAAAACATTCGAATTGTTCAAGCATAACGAGAGTGTATGTAAATCCATTGCGTTTGCAAATGGAGAGGCTAAATCTCACAACTCTTTCACAATTTCTTGGGGATACAGTGAGAAAACAGCATTTCTTTTTTTTTCCCTGGGGACCTTGTTTGACGTTCCTGGGTCTCCTCTCCAGAGACAGTAGCTATGCAGGGTTCCGACTTTTTCTTTGTGCTTTTGGGCTTGTATTTTCATCGGATAAACTCGACGTTATGTTGCGAGGACTCAGATTTTAAATTACAGGGGGACTACATTCTTGGAGGACTGTTCCAGATTCACTTCGCGCTCAACCAAGATACGACGAGCACCCATCCCGAAGAACTGCAGTGCAGTAGGTGAGTAAACTACATCGCCTCTATTTGCATTTATAACAGTTCGTTTATTTGTTTTAATATCTTAATTGACAAACGTATCTATATGTAGTACAAACGCTGGGGACTTTATGTGATGTGAAAACGACGTTTTCTGTATAAAAGACGTTCTATATAAAGTGACTTGTTTTTTCTTTGAAGTAACGTTATATAGCCTACAAATATCGGTTCGTGGTCCGTACACATTTTTTACACATAATTTAATTGAAATGGCGTACCTAATGAGCGTTCGTCTTTTTTCCTGTCAAAACGAGTTTTCGACAAATAACGCAAGCTAACCGAAAAATGTAAATCATAGTGGAAAACGATAGGTCTGCGAACACTAGTGCAGAACTAACCCTTTCGTGTGTAGTTTAGCTCCTACATCCGTTTTATTAGTTGCAAGTAAATGTCACACAATCTTGGCAAGAAACAGCCTGGTGGTATTAAAAGGTAAATGCTTAAATGTTTCTTCGTTTTTTTCCATCTGAATCACACGTACGATTGGAGCAACATCACACCCCATCACCTCTGAGCTGCAGAGTGCGCTCTCGTATAATTTACGCGTACCGCTGCAGGATACAGTACATCTTAAATTTAAGCCACCAAAAATTTTTAAGGTCTCCTTAAATCAGCGGCGCTTGAGAACTGGGAGAAGCTTTTCGGTCCGTTTGTTCTAGTTAAACCAGTAACCAGCTCTTTTAGCTTGTTAAGAGCTGATCTGGAAAAAAAAGACGTACAAACACACCCCGGGACTAAGATTGAACAGTCTGGATTATGCGGTTACTGAATTTCTATAAATAAAACCCCTTTGCTTCGCAAGATGTCGTATTACTCTAGTAGATTCACTCGCAACACTAAATATTTCTTATTATTACAGATGTTACAGTGCGAAAATGTTGTCGTTTGATTAAAGATTGTTTTTTTGTGTGAAGCAGTCTGTTCTTGAAGTGCTGCAGTTAAAATCCCTGCCGGCTTGAAGTAAAACTTTAAAACTTCAACGGGGGTTAACCCAAAGCATGTGTAGTTATGTACCTCCACAATCTCCCGTGTCTTTTATCCCACAGATTGAATTTCTTGCCTTCAGGTTATCAGCAGCTCCAGGTGATGAGGTTTGCAGTGGAGGAGATCAATAACTCCACCTCTCTACTGCCCAACGTGTCGCTCGGCTACGAGATCTTCGACCACTGCTCCCGAACACAGAACTTCCCGACTGTGTTTGACCTCCTCTCCACCAACGGATCTGTCCCAGTGCGAAACACGATCAGGGAGTATCATCCTAAAGTTATATCTGTCACCGGCCCTTTTGGAAGCACGACAACCATAACTATTGCTCCCCTGCTCATGTCAAGCTTTGTTCCAATGGTAACATTTTAAAAGTTCCTCATCTTGCAGGCAAATTCGCTTTGCGCCTGTAAAAATATGTTTATTTCAACCACGATGGTGAGGGAACGCAAACTGGTTGCTTAATAGGTTTTTATTTCTGGTTTCACAGGTAACCTATGGTGCCACAAGTACACAGCTGAGTGACAAAATAAAATTCCCCTCCTTTTTCCGAACGATTCCGAGCGACAAACATCAGGTGGACCTTATTGTTCGTCTGCTGCAGATGTTTAAGTGGAACTGGGTGGCGTTCCTCGGGGGGGACAGCGATTACAGCCGGGATGCCCTTCAGTTTTTTTCTGAGGAGATCCCGTCAGCCAACATCTGCCTGGCTTACCACGGAATGATCGCCAGAACGCCCCCCGAAATTGACCAGATGATCGATGTCATCGACCGCCTCAAAATCGGCGTCATTGTGCTGTTCGCGCAGCAAAACGACGTGACGCTGTTCATCCAACAAGCGGTCAAGAGGAACGTGAGGAACAAAGTGTTGATCGCCAGTGAGGCCTGGTCCTTAAATCACCAACTGCTCAGTTCCTCCGGAATTGACTCTATTGGGACCATCATTGGAATAACCATCCAAGGACTGGGGACTTTACCAGGGTTCAAGGAGTTTGTCTACAGAACAATGACCCGCCGAAAAACCCAGACTTGCCCCTCTGAACAGCGTGTGTCACCAATGGAAACTTGCAACCAGCTTTGTCCCCAGTGTTCTGGGGTAACCCCTCAAGATATCATTAACGAGGACCCAACTTACAGGTTCAGCATTTATTCAGCGGTTTATGCTATTGCACATTCATTGCACCAGGCTTTGCAGTGCAGTGTGAATGGATGTTCAGGATCAGGGCCGGTCTATCCCTACATGGTAAACTCTGTCAGCTTCTTGAATTTTTTTTGCTCGTATTATTTACATCTCCACTGTTAACATTCATTGTAATGAGGAATTGTTTGTTGATGTATGCCTTTTTGAATTATGAAGCATTTTTCAGGAAAGAATAACTCGAGTAAATCAAGAACAATCTGTATTTGAGAAGCTTTTAGATGTCTGCTATTTGGATTCAGACTCCTGCATCCTTTAAACTAACACGTATACGGGAAGAAGTAATCGGTAGGATGTCTTTTCAAAACAGTCATTATATATATTTCAGATGCTAATATTTTTCTTTTCAATGGTCCCAGGTGTTCGAGAAGCTGAAGAAGGTCAGCTTCACACTGTATGGACACACCATAGAGTTTGATGAATGTGGAGACCCATCACCTTATTATGAAATTGTGGTTTGGGACAAGACCTCACCTGAGTTTTTCAAGAAGATTGGTTCATATTCTCCTCAAACTCAGCCTGAGTTCATTCTCAACAAGAGTCTTATTCATTGGCACACAAATGGAGTGGTAACTATTTACTTTTTTATTTGCATTACATCATTTTAAATGAAGAAAAAAAGCTGTGTAGCAATAAAGGGAAGAGCTGAGAATTGGGAATATCGGTTCCTGCAACATGAACATTATGAACTGAAAAGGGCAGCTGGTTTTGATTGGACCATTGCTGTTGTTGCAGGAAATGAGACTGCCACTTTCTTTTCACAAGTTCAAAAGAGACCAACACATAAAGGAAGAGATGTGTGACTGAAGGTGAAGCTCAGAGCTTCACAAAATCACATGCACTGCTAAACTATCCTGTGCTGCAAAACTGTGGATTCTTAATTCATCTTATTGACAGCATACTAGTAATGTATAAACAAGAAAGGAGAGTTCTCTTTGATCTAAAGCAAGATGACAGGAAAATAATAGAGGCTCTTGTTGTTTTTTCAGCAAAGGTATACCTATGAAAGAAAATAATGTAATTATTTTCATAAAATTAGTCCAAACCAGTCCTGTTTCATCTTGGCAATAAAAGCAATTGTGTTTAAGGGATTTGCCATGTTAGTGCTAAATAGGATAATTGAGGGGAATTCTTGTGACCAAGGTAAGGGATAGGGCGGGGACGTGGGTGAGTCTTGGTGTAAAATAGCTTTTTTCCTGAGATTCTGCTCTCACCCATGAATAATAGGATCCTAATGTCTAACTCCACCTGCTAGTAGAGTCTACTGGAATTTCACTGTTACTTTAAGGAAATGTCCACACAGTGGACTGAAACTAGTCAATATAGCTGATTTCTATCATTTGTGCAAAGAATAAGAAAGTGGCCATGAGCCATCACACATCTCCCTGTGGGTGTTCTACTGCTCCTCTACTCTCCTCGAGCCCTTGAGTGTATTTTCCTGCAGGTGCCTGTATCGGTGTGCTCTCCAGAATGTCCAGTGGGTTACAAGAAGAACCAGGTTGGACACCATGAGTGCTGTTTTGAGTGTGAGGCCTGTCCAAATGGGACATATGTCAATTATACAGGTAAGCATTTATACAGCAGCTCCCATTAAGCTGGAAGCAAATTGCTCTGGAGATATAGAGAGGTTTGACAATGAAGAAAATGGCACAATATCAAAACAGGGTATAAAACAAGCAACTAAATAGCTGCACATAAGAATACTCAGAAATGTGGTCAGTGACTGGAGCAGAAACATTTGATGTCTAATATGTGCTGTTTTATGCTTGTGCTTTGTGTTTTTTTGTTGTAAACAATCAATCTCATGTTTCTTATTTCTCAGCTGATCCCTACACGTGTAATAAATGTGAAGTCGATGAGTGGGCAGAAGAGGGCAGTTCCAACTGTCAAAAGCGCATCTTGGTGTACCTTGACTATACTGAGCTCCTCTCCATTGGACTAATGCTGTCCGCGAGCTTCCTCATTACAATATCAGGGGCTGTTGCCATTGTCTTTGCTTGTAACTTTAACACCCCGGTTGTGAAGTCTGCAGGGGGGAAGATGTGCTTCTTCATGCTGGGCTGTCTCAGTGTGTCCTGCTGCAGTGTGTTCTTTTATCTTGGAATACCTGGGAGAGAAAAGTGCCTCCTGAGAAACCCTGTATTCGCTGTGTTCTACACTGCCTGCCTCTCCTGTCTCGCTGTGCGCTCCTTCCAGATCGTTTGCATCTTCAAAATGGCGGCCAAGTTACCCAAGGCCTATGACTTCTGGGTCAAGCACAATGGCCAGTGGCTCACTATTATGTCTTGTGTGGGTATTCAAGTCATCTTGTGTGCCATCTGGATTGGTGTGGAGGGACCCCAGCCTTTCAATAACACAGCAGCCTATGAAGACCAGATCATATTTGACTGCAGCATGGGGAATGAAGTTGCTTTCAACGTTGTAATAATATTCGTTGGTTTTCTCAGCATTGCCTGCTTTATCTTCTCCTACATGGGCACTGACCTGCCCAAAAACTACAATGAGGCAAAATCGATAACATTCAGCTTGCTCATATTTTTCCTTTCATGGATTTCCTTTTTGACTGCATACATGGTTTACAAAGGGAAATACATCCAGGCCATAAATGCTATCTCAGTGCTGTCTAGTTTATATGGCATTGTCTTTGGCTACTTTATCCCTAAGTGCTACATTATCCTTTATAAACCTGAAAAAAACACTCCCGCACACTTCCAAACCTGCATTCAGAATTACACCCAGAGAATAAGTAGTATGTAAGGAGGTCAATGATAAAGCAAGGAACATCTCAAAACTTTGAGATGATACATATAAAATCTGATTTTATTTTGGATTCAGAATAAACGTTTAGTGGTGATGGCACTGACCATTTGCAGGTTTTATGGGAAAAGGGGCTTAAATATACTTTTTGGAAGAAATAATTCATTAGTTTTTCATTTTTGATGTTTTCATTGCCTGGGAATATCTTGGCATTATAAATGTTGCTATGTTTTTTTTTTTATTTTCATTGAGATAGGTGTGTTTCTTCTTTTCTGAAAGTTAGGTGTTTGAGAAGGCAAGAAGTGCTTTGGATATTGATCCTGAGTGTCTTATTTGAGTGAGTAATTTGTTGATTTCCTTCAAGAGAGCTCATAAAAAAGAGAAAAGAGTCTTATTCTTTCAAGAAATGCCTTTTCCTTAAATCTGTTTTTTTTAAATGGGAAACAAAATAAAATGTCCTTCTTTTATTATATGGTATTAAATACTTTTTGATAGGTACAAAATATTTTATAGATTAATTGTGGATTGCAGGTTTTCGGTTTTATCCCTCAACTTTAAATTATTATTGAAATATACTTACTAATGTTAACGAGAAAAGCAATTTCTTTTTGTTTGACTTGGTGTTGCAAAAGTGTGAAAGTTTTGTTACTTGTGTTTATTTTCTCTGTAAAAATCTTTGGAAACGGGTTGGCTTGTTATTCATTTTTTTTATTCGTGAAGTGAGAGTCTTCTCAAGTTGTTATAAACACATTCAAAACAGACGCCGGGCTTGCTTCCTAAGGTTAGTAAAATAATAAAGCCAAAGGGAAGTTTAAATGAAATGGTTGGTGACTTCTTAAAAGACAAAATTTGCATTTGTGTCATTTGCAAGTGGAAAGATCTTTGCAACATTTAGAAAAAACACCTGCAACGAACACGTGGACAATTATCTGTAGATTAACAAAACCTCTGCTTGAGCTTCGTTTGAAATGGTCAAAGGTACTTTGAGTGATATCTTTCGTAGTAAAACACACAGGCGGAGAAAGATGCACTTTTATGTTAATTATAATTAACTTTAAACTACAACCAATAATACATTTTAAATGAAAACACGATACGCAAACAGAGAAAAAGATTATGTTCTGTCGTGCTTAGAGATGCTGGGATGTTCACTTCTGTCGTGCACATCGTGGTTACATGCAAATTAATAAAATGATAATTAATTTAAAGGGCTAAAAGTTACTAAGTTCGCGGTTGTAACAACTCAAAAGCAAGGATAAGCCAGTGAGTTCCAGTAAGAACAATGTCTGAGATCCAAAGTTTCTTGCAGATCTTGATCCTCTCGATTCTCTGTTATCCATGCAACAGCGCAAGAGAAAATTGCGCGTTATCAGAGTTCAGGTTGCGCGGAGATTACGTTTTGGGAGGGCTTTTCGAAGTCCACCTCCATGATCTGGATTTTCTAAAAGCGCAAAGTAACAGCCGCCCTGAAGCGTTACATTGCGATAGGTAAGTAGGCCTAAACCCATTAATGTTACATAAGTTGCTATCATATAGTTTCAAAAACGTCTTAAACTGTAGATTCGCTCTTCGTTAATCAGAAACGACCTTTCGATCGGTGATTTGCGCATTTTTTCACGATAAAACGGGAAAAATTAATTAGCAATAAAATAATCCCCATCGCCGTAATCACTGGAATTATAAATTATTGTTTCTAAATTATTAATTCTTAAAAGTGTCTTTTTAGCCTCTGGTTTGATCAAAGCGCTACGAAAATCCCAACTGTCCAAATAGACGGACAGTTGACAGCGTCTTATATTCACAAAGCAGTTGCCACAAATGTGGTTTTAAAGTTTTCGAGATAAAGCCGTACAATTTATGAAAAAGAGTTAACAATAATGCACACGATTCCGGCCGGACGTGGGGCAGAAATTTACCTGTTTCACTCTACAGTGGACCGGGAGACCTCACAATGGTTTCCTACACTTTGCCTTCCCCAATTTTAACTTTTTTTTTCTTTTGGATACAGCTTGTCGGTGATAGCGTATCTGTCTTAAATCGTTTATATTTTCAGACGAAAGCTCAGTAGTTTATTTATGTGGGGTTAGATGTTTCTATTATCTTAGCTGTAGCTTATGTGTATTTACTATGTCGAATTTCTACTACTGTAAATTTTCTTCATTTACTACGCCCAATTAATATATATATATACATGTATTTCAAAATAATCATATTAAAGCCTATTCATTTTTTTGCAGATAATGTTAAGATTTCTCCTTTGTTTAAACACACTATCGGGGAAAAGTTTTTATGTGCGCCATCATTAGATCATGGCTATTACAGCCTCTGATTGTATTGTGGTAGTCATCTGTATTGAACTTCACACTACACAACTACAGTATTGCGTTTGATGACAATGGAGACCTTCCTGCTTGGTATGACATAGTATTCTGGGACTGGACCTCATCTGCCTACAGTGAAATTGATGTACTCTGATTTATGTAAACCACTTTAGTCTAATGCTATATTCTATTATATATAGAATGTGTATGATTGTATTTAATTATGTTAGTCTGGGTGGCACAGTGGCAGAGAGGTTTGCATTGCTGCCTTGCAGCACTGGGACCCTGGGTCTACTCCTGCAGGTGGGCTGCTATCTGCGTCGAGTTTGTGTGTTCCTGTGTTCATGTGGGTTTTGTCTGGTTTACTCCAAGAACATACTGGTAGGTAAACTGGCCCTAGATATTAAGACCTAAAAATGAAGGTTTTCCCAATGGTCTGTTCAGTGACAGTTCCCCTGGTGTGGTAACCAATTCTATATCCCTGTATAATCCAGGATTCAAGTTTTCTTGCATCCTATGACACCAAATATAACTCAAAAATCAGTAATATCTTGTCCAAGAAGATGAAACATTAATGTATGTGGTCATTTTTTTACAAATACAATATAATGGAGGCACTAGAACATCAATGCGATGAATTGGTCATGACTGCATTGCATGTGAACAGATGATTGGAAGTTTATACAGGCCTACAGAACCTTGTGTCCCTGGAAACATTTAATGGTGCAGTAGGTCATTCCATTCTCCATCCAAGGTGTGATCATAAACAGACTGGGTGATTGTTTACATGATTTGTCTTCATCACAGAATCCTACGTTTCCTGCCTGTATCTGTTTTGTACTAACACTCTTGCTGGTGCTCACTAGCACCACAATATTTATTGTTGTGTTCCTCCAACATCTCTGTAATGTTTTCCTCACTTAGGTTTAGATTTCTGGTTGCAGTTTATCATCAAATCCAGGTGATGAGATTTGCTGTGGACGAAATCAATAATTCTACCTCCCTCCTTCCCAATATCTCACTGGGCTATGAGATTTTTGACTACTGCTCCATCACCAAGAACTTCCCTTCAGTTTTCAATTTCCTCTCCACCAATGGATCTGTTCCAGTTGAGATGAAGAGAAAAGAATATTTACCTAAAGTCACAGCTGTCATCAGTCAACTCAGGAGCACTTATACCATTTCTATAGCACCACTGTTAATGTCTTACCTCATTCCGATGGTAATTTTCTTTTTGCTTTTCACTGAGAATTTCTGAATCATTTGACACGACAAACTGCATTTGAAATCTGTGCATTTAAATCTTGAAATGTGAACATTGTCTGGAGTTTTAACTTGCTTTTTTTTACAGGTAGGTTATGGGGCAACAAGCGCAAAGTTAAGCAACATCGTTAGTTTTCCATCCTTCTTCCGATCAATCCCAAGCGACCGATATCAAGTCCGGCTGATCGTTCGTCTTCTACAGGAGTTTAAGTGGAACTGGGTCGCATTCATCGGAGGTGATGATGATTACAGCCGAGACGCTCTTCAAATCTTTGTAGAGGAGATCAGATCTGCTGATATTTGCTTGGCTTACCAAGACATAATCTCCATAGACCAATCCAAAATCAGTGGAATGCTGAATGCACTTGCCACCCTTGATGTCCGTGTTGTTGTGCTCTTTGCAAATCAAGAATTTGTAACCCCTTTTCTCAAAACAGCTATCAAGAAGAATATTAAGAAGGTGTGGATTGCTAGCGAAGCTTGGTCCTTGAACCTTATGCTGCGACAGGAGCCTGGCATTGAAACCATAGGCACTGTCATAGGAATAACCATCAAGCTGATACCCTTTCCTGGGTTTGAAGATTTTGTCTATAACAGAATGATGAATTTGGGCAGAGGTGAGGTGTGTTCAGATGCGCCGCACATGGAAGTGTGTAGCCAAGTGTGTCCCAAGTGCTCTGATGTAGGCCCTCAAGATCTCATGAAAGAGTTCCGTACTTACAATTTCAACATTTACACAGCTGTGTATGTTGTAGCTCATGCACTGCACCAGGTTCTGGATTGTGGCTTGAAAGGTTGTAGCAAGACTGGGCCAGTTCATCCCTACATGGTAGGTTAATTTTTAATTGCTAGCTGATTCTTGTTAGTTTTCTCTTTTTAGTTTAACATCTCTGTCCTCAAATATAACTTTACAGCATTGGACAATAACATAGATACATGGACAAAAATGATGCAGTCGAATAGGCTAATTTTACATTCTATTTGTGAGTGGTGGGGTGGGGGCTTTTGAAGCGTTTTAAAAAGAACACAGCATGCCATGATGTTTTCCTTTTCTTTCTTTTATCTGATTTGGAATTTTACAATTTTCTCTTCCATGGGAATACAGGTATTTCAAAAAATGAATAGAGTGAACTTCACACTACACAACTACAGTATTGCGTTTGATGACAATGGAGACCTTCCTGCTTGGTATGAGATAGTATTCTGGGACTGGACCTCATCTGCCTCCTTCAAGAAGATTGGATCTTATTCTTCAGATGAAAATCCTGATTTCATTTTACATGAAAATCTTATTTCTTGGCACACAAATGGAACGGTACTGATTTATTTTATAATATTGTGGCCATGTTATTAGCCTAAGAAGTGACTGAATGAACTTTAAGTATGTTTTCAATTTGTTTTTAATATTTTAGGCACTTAGATTCTTAATTTGTTAGGGAAAGAGTTTGTTGTGTACTTTTAAGTATTTTCAAGTCATTGAGATGCTAAAGACAAAAGACGGGAAACTATGCAACATATACCCTAGGTTCCATAGCATGCAGCATAAAAGTAGCTGTAGCACTTGACTTAGAGTTCTTCCATAGAGGATTGTTTCTACCAGACTAAGTGAACTGGGGATGTTCATCTCCGAGATGTCCATTTCACCTAGGATGGAAAATTCACATAAATGTCAGGAAGGATAAAGGAGAAAAAATAAAATCTCCTGCTTCTCAGAAGAAGAGGCCAAAAGCCTATGTAGAAAGTTTGTGCTCCTTGGTCAAAATATCAAGAAGTGCAACAAAATTGTGTTGGGCTTGTAAGAACAGTAATTACAGATCAACCAGGGTATGGTATGAATTCCACAAAGTTCCTAAATCTCTGCAGCATATCCAATTCTTGTAGCAGGATTACTATTCAATTGATTGGGTGATGGGGATACTGCCATATGGCACTCCGAACACACTGCAAGTGAGTTTTATGCTCTTTGAATTGCCTTCCACTGACATGGTACATCAATTAAATTGTGTCCCACACCAGAAAGGACTGTTAAACAAATCCTTTCTTTTACAGGTCCCTGTTTCAGTGTGTTCTTCAGAATGTAAAGAGGGTTACAAAAGACAGAATACTGAAGTACACAAGTGCTGTTTTGACTGTGAAGTTTGCCCAAATGGAACATACATCAATTACACAGGTATACCTCTCTTTTTATAGAGGAATTAAGTGTCTACTCTCCATGTTTGCTTGGGTTTCCTCTCCTGATACAGGCACAAAACTCAGAGACCATTGCCATTGAAACTCCATATACAGTACAGTCCATTATGTGCCAAGCAGGTCTCCAACCTTTAGCAGTCTAGTTGCTTTCTTCGTTGTGATGATGACAATTCTTGTACCACATTTGTGAGTATCTGACCTGATAACAATGTAGCTACATGCCTTTTTAAACATTCCAATTTCTATGTTGTTCATATTTAACAGCTGATCCCTACAACTGTATCAGTTGTGAAGCTGATGAGTGGTCAGAATCTGGAAGCTCTTCCTGTATGAAGCGTTCCCTGAAGTATCTTTACCACACAGAACTCGTCTCCATTGGATTAATGCTGTCTGCAGGCTTCTTATTCATTCTGTCAGTGAGTGTTACAGTTGTCTTTGCCTTGAATTGTAACACCCCAGTTGTGAAATCTGCTGGAGGAAACATGTGCTTTTTCATGTTGATCTGCCTGTGCACGTCCTGCAGCAGTGTGTTCTTCTACATCGGGGCACCAAAGAAGGAGAACTGCATCCTGAGAAATACCATGTTCGCTGTGTTTTACACAGCCTGCCTCACCTGTCTTGCCATCCGCTCCTTCCAGATTGTGTGTGTTTTCAAAATGGCAGCCAAGCTGCCCAAGGCTTATAACTTCTGGGTCAAGCACAATGGTCAGTGGCTCATCATTGTGGCATGTGTGGTCATTCAGATCATCCTGTGTGCCGTCTGGGTTGCTATTGATGGACCCCAGCCTTTCAATGACACTGCAGCCTTTAAAGGCCAGATTGTATTTGTGTGTAACATGGGGAATCTATATGCTTTTGCTGCTGTGATAGCTTTTATTGGCTTTCTCAGCATTGCCTGCTTTATCTTTTCCTATCTGGGCACTGACCTGCCCAAAAACTACAATGAGGCGAAGTTTATAACTTTTAGTTTGCTCGTATTTTTCTTTGCATGGGTCTCCTACATGACTGCATATGTAGTTTACAAAGGGAAATATATCCAGGCCATTAATGCTGTCTCAGTACTGGCTAGTTTATATGGAATACTCTTTGGTTACTTTATTCCAAAGTGCTACATTATCCTTTTCTCACCTGAAAAAAACACTCCCGCACACTTTCAGAACCATATTCAAACCTATACCCAGAGAATAAGTACTATGTAAAAGCATTTCAATGAGAAAATATTTAAACCTCATTAGGAGGTTAATATAAGGCGCATAGCTATAATTAGTAGTATATGAGAAAAACTAGGGGGAAATAATTATTATATGTAGTGAACGTTTATATCATGATTTATATCAATGAATACAATCAATGTATGTACTTAAAGTCGGATAACGGATTTTGCAAGCTTGGAGTGGAAGTGGAAAGTTTTTTCATTTTTCATACATTTGCATTTTGTTAATCAGAGAAAAAATAGAACCAGCATTGAATGTTCCAATGTAACAGCAATATGCAAAGTTCCCAAAAATGTGTGTACCATTGTTGTACTTGTGCTTGATTTTCAATAAAAATAGTTATTAGAGAACATGAGCATATCCTTTACTTAATATCATAACCTCATGTTTTGTGGGTTTTTAGGAGAATGATAATGGTTAGAAATAATGGTTACAAATGAGAAGATGACCTATTTTGTTAGTGGCTTCCTGATCTGTTGACATCAGACGTGCAATGTCTTTTCTGTCATGAGTCAGTACTGTGTTCATAAACATCTTTGAAACGTGATATGTTCTACATACGTAACTGGTCATTCATAATTGCCATATTGGCAATTAACTGAGATAAGAGATCGAACTACTTATCTCAGTTAATTGCCAGTTTGATGAAAGGAACAGACAGTGTTTTGCTATCAGGTAAGAAATTACTGTATATTGCATTTTATGCACTGATGATAGAACAATTATTCAAGCCACCATCAGATAGCAGCATTCTTCACCACAAAACACAATCCGAATAGTTGTTATAGTTGTTAAGTAGAATACTTGTCTTTATATTTCATTTAAAAAACAAGAACAAATACAGTAAGCCCATTGCATTACCACCACCATACCATTGCACTGTATCATTTAATAGTATATAAGGAAAATGCAATCATTGAGATTGACAGCAAATGAAAATCTTAAGACTTAAATGTCTCAGCTGGTACTACTGCTTTAAAACAGATAGCTAGGAACAGGTGAGACAGGCAGGAAAGAGGATACAGTCGTTTTGTAGCGTTAGCAGTATATGGATGCAATTTACTCGAGTTAGAAGATAAATAAGGCCTAAGCCTGCTTTTCTTTAGAATTTCCTTTCGTAGGGTGTTGGGAAATATGTTTGTAACCTGGTCTACGCAAATTAACGTAATGAAGACGTTTCGGGTTTTCGTATGAATAGTTGTAGAGTCATCGCGTGTTATAAGGACACAAATACATATTTAATGCTTTAAACACGTCATGTTCTGGGCGTAAAAGAGATTATAGACCCTGGGCTACAGAATAACGTTTTGTTTGAGAAAGCATCTTGGTCAAATCGAAATGCGTAAAAGCGCGTTGCAAAATTTAGATCTATTGATCTCAACTGATACATAGTAAAACGAAAATGAGCTGCTGCCTCCTACTGGCGACAGCAGTTAGGATGAGAGCTCCGTAGGGGGTTGGCTAATTTACAGAACTACTAGGATCGAATCCCCTGGGACCATAGCTGACTGTTTATGGAAAAATGTACGATTAAACGCGTTTAAATCAAGGCGAATCCTTTCTTTAAATTATGTGCACTGTATTTAGAAAAAAAGAGTAAACAAAAAGCAGATGGGAGCCCATATGATGAGATGGAAAACGCAGTCTGGGTTAAATCCCGGTCAATTTTGTAATCAACACACCTGAGAGGTCACCTGTTCACCTGGAGGAAAAGATGGCGGCCGTTCCAAAGTGCTGAACTTCGAGGCCTATCAATGGAAGCGATATAAACTAGTATTTTGAGATGTAAATCCGAAGTGAATTATATTTTAAAAATAAATGCATAATATGCCATCGTTTTTCAACATTTGCTGCATTGTTCAGGAGTGGATTTTATGCAACCGTAAGTTATTTTGCTGGGTAAGTTGGCATTTATTATTTTGTTGCGTTTTATTTGTGCGTTACATTTAAAAGTTTGAAACAGTACCTGCAATTACGTAGGTGTCATTGCAATTTGATTTGAAATCCAGTACAGTTATCTTTAAGTGTTTGGTTTACTGGTTTGTTGATGTGCTGTTAACCTTCAGTTTTTATTCATTTGTTTTTTTTAAAGTTCGACATAATGGCTTTTTTTTATAAACGTTATTGCAAAGGATCTAAATTACCGACATGCTGTTTTCATGTAGTAATAAAAATTAATAGTGAGGTTGTCGCTGATAGATTAGAAAGAACTTTTAATGAAGACAGCATTGGAAAAGTCGCTTCTTGATGTCATGGCAATAGTAGCTCTAATATTTAACGTTTCTTCCTTAAATGTTGGAAGTGCATTAACGATTATTGTACGATAATCGATTTTTATATGTTTGAACTTAAAACTATTTTTACATTGTATTCCGCTTTATATAAGAACTTCTGATGGTAGAACTAACATTTAATATAAATAACACATACTGTATGTATAAACGTCTTAATGTCTGCTATTTACTTGGTCTTTTTTTTAGTCTGCAGGAGGCAGCCGGGAACATTTCCTTCCTACAGTTTAACTTCGTTTCGAAGAAAAACGTTTTTTAAAATACCGCTTTCCAGGAAAGGTGAGTTCATTTTCTTTGTAACACCCTTGTTACCTCGTGCAGTAGTTAGTGTATTTGCCTGATAAATCGCATCTATTTTTGCGATTCATCTAAAGCCACACAAAAGCCCCTGTTCTACAGAACTGAGTCATTTAAAACGTCCGTGTTGTACGCCAGTGAGAGTAATTCCTAATATCCTTAAATTTTCTGGTAATCTGAAGTTTCTTATTAATGTAAGCCTAATGAATGTGTCTTAACTATTCAGGCTTTTTAGGGCTATGTGTATGTATCATGATAAAATAGTTGGCTGAACCGTTTGATTGCTCTGTAGAGCAAATTAGTGAATGTAGTGAATAGTAGTGTAGTGAATGTCGACCAAGTGTTCCCCTGTATGGAACACTTTTGTGTCTAAAATATTTTGTAAATGTGCTGTGCTGTTATTTGGAGGAGCTGTTCTATTGCTAGTCATTTTGTAATCTTTAAATGCAATGTTGCCTCTATTTTTGTGCTCACCAGTGTTTAATCTGACAGAGCCATGCAAGTACCCTTTGGAAGTGTCTGTTGCAAATTAACACTGATCTGCAGTAGTGTGGGGAAAAAATAGGATGTTTGGAGAACAGAGTTTCAGTCCCAGAGCTCTGAATTAAACTTTGTGTGTTTTAGTTAAATGACTATTTTCTAATGATCATTTTATTTATTCTAGGGTGTCTCAGACTTGGCCAAGAAAAACAGGAGCCTGGTCTTTTCAATTGTAGAAATTGTTTGGTGAATTGTACTGGTGCTTTTCTTCATTTAATTCTTTTATGTGAATTTGTCCTTCACTGTTTTATGTGGTAATCTTCTTGCCTCAGGTGGACACTTAAAGCCAGCCTGTTAGTATCGGAGCCAACCAAAGTGCGGAGGTTGATGTCCATGTGATTTTAGCAGTGAGCCCTCCCCAAAGGCTCCTAATTAACTAAAACTAAAATTGAATGGAGATAGGCAAGGGAAAGCCATGGCTGCTAACCCAAATGGCTGGAGGTGTGGTCTATATGTGCTGCCTACACTATATATACACTGTATATAAAGGGGGGAGATTGTGGCTATCTCCCTTTGTTTTCATTAGTGATCTTACTTCATAGTTAATTAACTGAGGGTGGGAAATGGTACCAGGTTTCTGTTCAGCCGGGTCATGAGGCAGGCAGAAGATCTTGTGCCAAAGCCCGACTCAACATCCTGAAGGTGTGATGGGAACTTGGCCAGAAAGCCTGCTTTGAGTACTGCAGAGAGACGGTTTGGGCTCAAGGGACAACTCAATGAACAAGCAAGATGTACAGCAAACGCCACTTTATTGAGCACGTATTAAAAACATTTACAGCCAGCGTGCAACAGGATCAGAACCATGTTTGAACACAACTGGATCGAACTTGAAACTGCAAACCACCCATGCCTGCTGCCAGGGAAGTGCTGGAGATTATTTTCCTAAATGAAAAAGAATACAAAAAGATGTTGTTAGACACTGTACAAAGTTACAAGTGTTCCTTCAAAGATTAAAGCAAGCAAATACTATTGAAAAGAACGGTATTCTTGGTTTAAACTAGACACATATGACAGACATCAAGCTGTATATGCAAATAACAGCTTTATTGTGGAACTTCTCTTATAAACATTTAAATTGGTTTATAAAGGTAACATTATACAAATGGAAAAAAGTCAAAAGGATATACACTGCAGCTAATTTTAAAAAGGAACAATCCAGTTAATGCTACACTGAAAACATTTCAGGGTGGTATCAAAATCTACTTGTTCCTTTACAGCTCAAACCTCAATTTCAAATAGGGTATGATCTTTATTGCCCTATACTTTCAACCCAGTAAATAAACCACCATACTCAAAAATAAAATGTATATAATATTGTACTTATCATTGATATTAGTCTTATGCTCACACATACAAAATGCATGACTGCCTGTCACAGTACTTTGAGGGAAATGTACGATGATGGCAAATACAGTGCCTTACAAAAGTATTCAGACCCAATGGTGTGTCAGTCCCATTTTATGAAACTACAGTTTTGTAAAATTAATTTTAAACCTGAATGCTCAAACTGAAGATTTCTTCTAACTCAGGAAAGGTACATTAAATGTCAGACAAAACTAAAGAGAAAAAAATGAAATGGTTAATTGCATAAGTATTCAGACCTATGAACTCAATATTTGGTGGCATCACCTTTAGCAGCAACTACAGTCACATGTGTTTTTGGATTAATCTCTACCAACTTTGCACACCAACCAGATGCACACTTTGCCCATTCATTTTGGCAGATTTGCCGATACAAAATGAAAACTGCAGAAGTGTGCATACTTTTACAAGACACTGTAAAATGAACCAGCATTGCTGTACATATATTGTATAAAACTACCCAAGGGGATTTGGAGTAACTAACTACTGTACAAAGGCTTGGGCTGAGAATACTACAGAACCAAAATAAACTCCAGACATTAGTGGGCACTCCTACACATGCTATAGTAATAAGAGCTAAAGAAGAGGACTCGAGGGTCTGCAGGCAAACAAATACAGCACAGAAAGTCAGACAAATTAGATAAGTGATCTGTAATACCACTTGACAGTCCCTGCCTTAGGACTCACAAGGGAAAAAAAGAGAGAAGGGTCTAACACCACCTGGTGAGGAGACACAGAGGCAGAACTGAAGGGAATGAGGCACACCTGGAATGAGGTAGCTCACAGTCCAGTTTGCTGGAATACAGTCACTGAGGTCCTGTGCTCCACAGGGTGCAGTGGGCCTACTTCAACAAGCCTGGCAGCTCTCACTGGAGAAGGTATAAGCCCCTGGTCTAGAACAGAGGAAAAGAATTACAGTAATTGTGTTGAAGCACTGCAGTTCATGCAAAGATTTTCAATAGGTCCCAAGAGGGAAAATGATGTTTTGTGAAAGAGCAACATAACTGGTTTACAACATGTTCAGGAAGACGAACATTTTATAAAAATCATTACAGTTTCAATTATTCTAAGCAAGTTAAAACAAGGCTTAAGTGGTACATATAATTTACAAGCATGATGCAGTAATACCATATAAAACTGATGAATAAATGATCCTTTTTGATCTTGCCTCTTTTGAATTGAAATTAATTTCTATTACATTGGCTCATTGGTGAAATGGTTACAATTTCTTTCTGGACCAGAACAACCAGCCATTCAGTAGACAGAAGGGCTCAAAACTGGTCCATTTTGAACCTTCTTCCTACCATAAGACATCCGTATCTTCATCACTGATCAACACAGAAGAGTGTCTGTGGTATCATTTTACAGATTTTAAACAGTTGTGAAAGGTTTTTAGAATTTTCATTTCACCCCATTTTCATAATTACTTTTTGGCACAATTACCTCACTCACAGTTTGTAGTTCATTTTAACATGTCACAGTTTAGGTCCTTGTCTACATCTCCTGACGTTTGTGTGTTGTGCCTCCTAGTAGTTGAAGACCAGCAAACACTTGAATACTACAAGCTTATGATAGGAAATGTTCATTAAAATCAAACATAAGGTCAAGAGGGGATTTAATATAAACCAACCCAGGTATTAATGAGGAGAGAAACTATTGCTTTAATCTCTCATTATATAACATATACCTCATAAGGGCAAACAGTCTCTCTGCTAAATGTAGGGGAGGTTAACCTTATCAGTTAATGGAGTGATTGTATTTTGCAGGCCTGAGACATATACAGCCTGTCTCAACAGATACTGCAGCAATATTACCATTGAGCGATCTTCAATTTGGATAGATCTTTAATGTTTCACTTCAAATATATCAAGTATGGGTCATCACCATTGCAGTATATTCACAAATTGAATGTATGCATACACTACTGTACATCACACCATGGACAGATCATCTCATAAATCATTGTTTCTGCAAGGCAGTCTTAATAAAGACAAAGGTTAACAGGAACTGCCTACTGACATTAAAAGTAAAGCACAGATTACACTGTAAGGGTATAGTTTCTAAGAATAAACAGAGAAAACCTTTACTAACTCCTTCAGACCTAAATTAGAAAGAATACTCGCCAATAGTCAACTCTGAGAAACAATTACAGAGCACTCAATGGGCAACAGACCTGGAGAAAAAAAATACTAATTATTAAGCATTCAAAATCCCAGTGAAGTTAGTGCAACTTTCTAGCGCTTTTAATAAGGAAAAGTTTTATTGGCGTTTCTGAACGACGTTAGAACAGAGTACTTTGCTAGTATTTCCTTATTTATTGCGGTTGATCTGGGTTATAACAGATCGCAAACGTAACATAACGTTAAAAATGAGATTCAAAATATCTTTTAGAATTAAAATAGTCATAATTGAAAAGATGAGCTAGTGAATTTCACAAGTTTTACATACTTTACTAAAAACTAAATTTACAGGGCTAATTTTTGCCGCCGTCTCCATTAACTACGGTTTGCTTAGTTCTGCTGTTTAATGACTCAAATACCCTTTTCGTCTCGCTTTTATTACGATTTCGCTAAAGTCAAAACAACAGGGCACGAATTCTAAAAATATAGCTTTAGGACTCTCAACCCATTTTATATATTTATCCATCGAAAATAGAGGGAATACGTCTGATAACGAGAAGAGAAGACCTAAGCTATTTTGAAACGTTTGATAAAGGATAACCGAACAGAAATGATGGCAAAAAGTTTTCAAACCAGAATACTTTTATAGAATACTTTTATTACAGCAGACAAAGAAGCAACAGAAATACAATGTGTTTAAATAAAAATAAACAGTTTTACAAAGCCTTTCTTCGCTTTGCATTTTCCGCCATCTTACCTGGCACAAGCGAGGAGGGCGGAGTCTCTTCGCGAAACACCTGCAGACCGGAACCCCGGCAAGCAGTGCCTGTAGTTGCATGGTGATTGTGCAGTGCAGCCACATTACCTGTACCATGAATTCCAACTTTTCTGCAAGTGTGACTGAACAGTGAAGAGCTCTGATAGAACATGTTTTATGGAAAGTGCGCACAGTTCTCATCAGTTCTAAGGCAGCATAAAGTTGCGCCTGTGAAGTGGTGTTCAGTGGTGTAAAGTATGCAAATAAAAATAACTGGAGATTCCAAATGTTAAGCTAAAACAAGAAGTATTGTGCTTTGGTAAAGGTAGAAAATAATTGTGCAGAGGCGTTACTAGCAAACAAAAGCATGGATATGTTTCTCAGAAAGCTATACTACAGCAGTGACTTTGCAGAGTGGATAAATAACATTGTTGTTTCTCCTGCTAAATGTTCAGAAGATTTGTTTCGTTGCAATTGACAGCCATCAAATAAATATAAACTGTGTAGTCTACACTAAACAGTGAAAAGAAAAAGCTCAGGATGCTCCTATTCATTGTCTATTCATTCATAGCAATCAAGCAATGAATTTGCCAGATGAATCTTCATGGGGTTTTAGTTCACTCAAATAACTATTTTATTGCCTCTCAGTAAACTAGATATGCTGGAATTACATTTATCATTGGTGGCCTGTTAGATTTAAACAGTGAAAAAAAGACATGTAAATATTCAAAGTGCTTTGACTTCAATCTTAAATTACCTGGTTTAAACCACTAATTTAAGGAAAACACTTTTGATTAATGTGACTTTTTCTACTAAAATTATTGTAATTTCTGTGCATTTCAAATATAGGAAAGAGTCTATGCCCATGCAGGTATTGCATACTTCCCAGTCTGTTGAAACGAGTCATTACTTTAAGTACAAACACCCTGCTTTTTGTATTTGACAGATGATCCCTACACCTGTGGAAGCTGTGGATCTGATGAATGGTCAAATAATGGAAGTTCTTCATGCACAAAGCACACCCTAGAGTACCTCCATTACACAGACCTCTTCTCCATTGGACTTTGTTTCTTTACAGTCATCATACTTGTGCTTTCGGTGGCTGTTGCCATTGTCTTTGCTTGTAACTTTAACACCCCGGTTGTGAAGTCTGCAGGGGGGAAGACGTGCTTCTTCATGCTGGGCTGTCTCAGTGTGTCCTGCTGCAGTGTGTTCTTTTATCTTGGAATACCTGGGAGAGAAAAGTGCCTCCTGAGAAACCCTGTGTTCGCTGTGTTCTACACCGCCTGCCTCTCCTGTCTCGCTGTGCGCTCCTTCCAGATCGTTTTCATCTTCAAAATGCTTTTTCAATGGATTTCCGGGTTACTTGTATTTTAGTATTCATTTTTTTTATTACTATGGAGTTTGTTAAGATGTCCTTCACATTTTTTAAAGAATTTCGGTGTGGTGTTTTTAAGATTAGAAAAAAAAACACTTAAAATGTGTTTTGGCTGTTAATTTCTATGATTAGCCAAAAGGTTGATATCATGATACAGATTTCTGTATTTTGCTTACTTTAAACTTGTAATACAGTAGAAAACACCTTTTCGCACAATTCAGCAAGTACGTGATGCCGCTGGAAAAATTGTTCCTTCTAGTAGTGTCTGTGTCAATAGCCAGTTCATGCCTTTTCCTCCTACTAACTGATCATGTTTGTTGTCCAGAGTGACGATTATAAATTTCTCCTTCCATTAATGTATTTTCCCGCTTAGTTCTTTTATTGGCTGAAACCTGTGAAACAATACCAATTATTTATGGCTAATTCCAATATAAAGGAAGGGCATTTCCTGTCGGAAACATTGCCTGTGTTATATACGTGAAAACAAACCATCTAAAAAAAGAAATTAGGAGGAAGGACAATGGAGACGCAGTGGAAAGAGGCAGAAAATTGTCAATTTGTACGAACACGGGGACCTGTTGCTCTTGGTTGTTTTTTTACCCCCAAGGCGTGAAACCGTTTCAATTGAACTCCATTGCATTCTCTTGACAATTAGCCACCCCTGCTACACTCCACGCTGCGCTTATCATCCACCAATTTCAGAGCAATTTTGCGGTGCATTTGGCGCGCGTAATCAGACAACTGGGCACGAACACTGAAGGCCAATAGCCTGGAGACTAGTGAAACAGTCTGTATTCATTGAGAGTTTAAGAATAACAATGTCTGAGATTGAATTGTCAGAATTTAAAATCCATATGCCTGTACGCCTGTTTGTGCTACGTTTAAAACGTGGTGTGTTCATACATTTGTCTTGTACTAAACTCTAAATGTTATATACACTGCATCTTGTTACCACGTCTAAATAAAAAAAAATGTTCTGCCTCTGGTGTTTTAATACAATCGAAGACTTTAAATGAGAAGAAAGACGAAAACAGCACATGCAGTTACTTGATAAATAACGAAAATGCAGTAATTATTCCAAACGACAGCGACTGAAACTCGTTGTATGCGTAACCCTGTTCGTTTAAGAACATAAAAGAATCCTTTATTCAGATAAATCGAGAACATATTATCTTCTTTACAATGGAGACATATTCAAGGATTTTACACCACTGTCACACAGAAGACGGGTGGAAAAATAACGTCTTCAGGTTGCTGTGCCATTTCCAACGGGATCGAAGGCCACGAAATGAACCCAGGATTAAACGAGATTTTTAAAGCAGCCAAATGCTCAATTCCATTGTTTGAGTAATTGGACGAACTCTGGTAATTCCAAAGACACGTTCTTAGTAATTTTGATAATGCCGCCGTTCAGACTGTCTGTGTGCTAGTGACAGGCATTGGTGTAAAGTCATGCCTGTGTAACCTATTCATATGCAGAAGAAGAGCGGCTCGTTGAAGCCCAGCGAGGACTGCGTTGTCTTCATTCCCATGGAGGCCTCAAGCAAGAACAAGGCAGCAATGCAGTCGCGTTTAGAAACTCCGGCAAAACTACCGCCACACGACAGAACGGTACGGCACTTGACACCTCTCGCTTTGGATTGCCAAGTAGGACGTTTTTTCCTAATGGAAACCCTGAATAACGTTTGTGTTTTCGCCACAGATCTCAAAACTGTTAATGGAAAAGAAAAGAAGAGCAAGGATTAACAGTTGTTTGGAACAGCTGAAAACTCTCCTTGAAACGCAGTACCCCAAGGTATGTTAAGCCTACCCGCACTGGCGTTGTCAACGAGACTGTAGCTAAAGATACAAAGAGAAACGCTTTCTAGCGAAAACGGCTCATATGCAATAGAGCTATTCTTTTGATAGCGTACTGTACGACTTTAATTTGCTTACAGATTTCCAAACACAAGCTTGAGAAGGCTGATATTCTGGAGATGACGGTTACGCACTTAAAGAAAATGCAAGAATCCTGTCAAGGTATTTGTTTTACATTGATAAATGGAAGCTTAGAATATCAAAACTGCTGGTGACCTCTAATCACGAGTAAATTAATTGTTTATAAATGAGGGCTTTAAAGACGAAGGCCAAGAACAGTTGTACGTCGAAAAAAGGAGCTGTAATGAAGCCACGGAAAAAAAAAATATGTAATGTACGGGTTAGACAGTCTACATTTGATCTCCAGATAATGTTATCCTATGGTAACAGGAGGGAAACTGTATTCATGAATCTCCACCGAAACTGAAAGACAAATTCCACACTACCATTGTATAAATTCATGAAGTCTTCCCTTGCACATATGCAGGTTTTAACGCTTTTCTTTCTCTTTCAGACTTCTCTGGAAATGAGACGAGCGCTCAACTTCACCTCTCCGGTTTTAAAGGCTGTGTGGAGAGAGGCGGCAGATTTTTAATAAATCAGCCCGACGGTAAGGGGATGGCGCTGCACCTGCTTAGCGGGCTATCTCGACCGCCAGCACCACAACACCCTGGCTTCGCTTTTGACAGCGCCATTAAGAAAGAAACAAATAGTGAAACTCCAACAAATGACAGCCCCCGAACTGCTCTCTATACTTCAGGAAACACGAACAGCATTCTGTCCGTGCCCAAGGTCCTCTATCCTCCAACAGAACCGAGCGTGAATGTTGTGCCTAGCGGAAGGAAACCGATTAATCAGACAGACGTTGACTTTTCAAAGTCAACGCAAGGTGCCAACATCCATATCTATTCTCCGAATTCAAAAAGTAGGACCTGTGCGTCTGGACCAGCACACTGGAGACCGTGGTGAAGAACTTTCTCCGAACGCCCCATCAGAGGCTATTCTTCAAATGCACTTTCCTCAGTGTCCTTGTAAAAATGTACACAAGTTGGTGTTTGCTATGTAAATGTTCAATAAATAATTAAAACAATTTCACTAATTTTCTTCATGTGAGCATATAATAAAGTATTTTTCATTTAACTCTTTCATGTCCGTTTTATTTAGTAGATGTTTGTAATTCATCAGATTTTTTTCCAGAACAAATAGCGATTAATCGATTAATCGTATTATCTTTATTTTCCGCGAGAAACCCGTTTTTTAAGGTCTGTTTCTGATGTTTAACGTGGAGTTCTTATACTAAGGTGGGCAAGACAAGTTCTCATTAACATGGAATATATCTAAAATGTAAAATGGAACTAATCTATCAAACCGAATGATACGTTGGATTTTTAAGGCGAATTAAGCAAGGAAATCAAAGATAATGACATCAGATTTTCAGCAAAAACATCAAAAGGACAATGAATTAGTAGATTTGTACCGTACTTTAGAAAAATGCTTTGGAATATGTCATTGTCTAGGGGGTTTCTCAACAAATTAGTTTTTCATTGTGCCTACATTGAAGGCCAGGGGTGTCGCAGATAGTTTAACGGGCATGATTTATAAGTTGTCATTTTCATTTGGAAATAAAAATAAGAAAATGAAAAATGTTCAGCTTTGTTTTCCCCCCAAGTTTTAAGTTTTAATGAAATCTCTTAGAAAAAAAAATCATCCAAGGTAGTGGCATCATTTAACACTGTTGTAATAAGACGACGAAGAGTGCTTTAAAAATAAAAACTGCATGTCTCGGAGAGCAAAAAAGAAGGCTCACGCTTCTTTATATAAAAAAAATGGTGACATTTGGCATTGTACCAAATATCACGACCTCTAATGTGCTGTAGGACGCCGGACAAATAGTTTTCAGGTGTTTTGTTACTTGACAGGCTTTTACGTGTTTTTTTAAATTGTATTCTGACTGAGGATTGATCGCAGGAACCATTCTGAATTCTCCATTAGTGCCACCCTCCTGTGCGATTCTGCTCACATAGTGACAATAGTCGCATCCTTAGGCAATGCTGGAGTTTATTAACAAGTCTACGTTTTTTCCCAAATTGGCCAGACTTTTTCAGTACCAAAGCCCTTGAAGTAATGAGTGATTGGGACGTTAAACCCTGTTCGACGGACTGCAAGCAGGCGGGATGCGGGAAAGGTCGGTGCTTCGTGGGTTGGCAAAACCCTGAAACGCTAAATGACCATTTTGTTGGACCATTGTGGACCATTGAATGGAGTGGTTTCGTGCTTTCCGCGAACGATGTAGCGTGAAACTAGGAACGAATCGTTTGATTGGTGCTTCCAAGTCTGGCATATGGAACCATCCCCTCACTCCGCAGTAACTGCAAAGGCATACAAATGGCGATTTCATACCAATTTTGTGGCGAATTTCAAGCAGTAGTCGAGCCACACACGTCGCAAGGAAAATGTTAAGATGCGATCAGCTCCATTATAACCCTCTTTGTGTATACAGGACGTGTTCTCCTGAGCCCAATTTAAACAAACAAATGTACGAATTTAAGATTTTACTCTTACTGGAAGATAATGCGAGGTGTTAAAACTGGTATATTAATGACGTTTAAGGTTTCAAGTATAATGGCTCAAGTTTCCACTCCGTAATCCTAAAACAATTTGTGGAGATAATATTATAGTTTGTTACATTAGCCATCTCCGACCTCTTTGCGTTCACGAAAGTCTATTCATCCATTTTCACTAAAACCGTCCATGTACCCTTCGTTTTCTTCTGTAAGTAACGATTCGTCTCGCTGTCTTTCAGCTTTGATTAGGAACTAAGCGTGTTGATAAGACCATAAAACGCGATTCGCAAATTCATTGAGAATTGAAACCCAACATCAGTTCCCCAGCGAATCGTTCTTTTTGACAGCAGGAAATACATCCTGTCCTGTTGTTTTGTCACGTCGAGTTAAACTAGGAAACTGGTGCTTTAAAAGAAATTACACCAGAACCACACATTGTGCTCTGTTTAAATTTAATTTAAGAGTAATAAGAAGTGGGTGTACTGTATTTAAATAATTTAGCCTACAATTAAAGTGGTGGTTATGGGGTCTCAGCACTACACCTATAAAACAGGAACAGCTGAGCTGGTGGTGAAAGCTGTTATAATGCCTTTGTGCATCTTGTTCTGCACATACTCTTAGCCCCTTTCACACTTGAAAAGCCGGCATATTTTCTTTTGCCTCAAAATATGAAGCGAGGAAAATCGGAGGAACGCCTCCCGGCTTTTGAGCGGTACACTCCGATTTTCCACTTTTGCGATAGAAAAGAAATTCCCTGGGAAACCTGTTTCCCCCCATCGGACATAATAAAACGTCTTTCTCTCTAGTGCCCCCCAAAAGTAACTAACGCTTGGCGAAACTTGAAAGATGGTGTTCATGGACCGAAGCGAGGGAGATACAGCGGTCCGTGACATGAGAGCCCCCGGATAAGGGCAGAATATACAGTACCTACAGCTGCTGCTGTTGTGGCGTTATTAGGCTCAGACGCTTCTCATTTCATCCCGTCTGCCAATGTATCTTCCCCAAGAAATTCGCTGAAAGGAACAACTTCAAAGTAGCAAGACGAAACCCCACTGGCATTGCAATGAGTACGATCCATCAAATCACAAGGCCGTGAGCTTGCAAACATCATGTATGTTATCAAGCCAAACCTGGGAGAGAAGAAGAGCTTAATATCGGGAACGTCCTGCTATCGGAATCAGTCCTTGAGAAGTACAAATTACACTTCTCTCACTTCACCAATTTCAGCTCCATCCATTAATCAATCCTCTTGGACGATGTATACATTTACTGTGCACTGAAAAAAATGAATTTAAACAAATCGGTAACATACCATATCAATGAATTAACATATTAAATCAACATTAATAACAAATGTTCTTTGTTAATACGTTGATTAGAATGTTGATTCTTAGAATTTTGTGTTGATTATGAAGCATGATGTTATTATGAAGCATTAATGGAAATGTATTATTTTCTCCCTCACTGATTTTAACATATGAAATTTACAGGGGGTCTGGGTTGATCTCTTTGCGTACAGATGTTTTCCAATGAAGTTCTCCACGCACATGAAAATGTCCCATATGAAAGACTCGAAGATATTGTTATTCAGTCCTTGTGCTGAGCAAAACAGAGCGTGCTGTCAGGATCTTCATTTACAACTCTATACGAACACCGCGCAACTCTTTCACTACAATTTGATACAATGACTTCAAGTGCTTCAGTTTGTAGGCTAATCAACATTGCTACTCAATACACTGCACGTAGAATTATAAAGAGCAATGAGTTACATACAAGTTGTATATTCTTAAAGTCTTAACACAGCTGTTCGTCCAGAAGTTAGTTTATTCATGTTTTAATAGTATTAAATACACTTTTTTAATTTAGGATTTCATTTCTAATATTTGAAGCCTAAATACATCAGTCCAATGTATAATAATACGCATGACATTAATATACTTATTTAAAAAATATGATTACATTTAAATTTTCAGCGAATATTTTGAGTATCTTCGCGAGTGCTTGTTTAGTATGAGCCACGCAGACTATAACATATTCTAATAGTATATATACTTTTCCATACTGCACTCTTCTAGACTCTGTACCGTGTCCAGTTGTAGGAACTGAAGTTCGAAAGCAACAGTATGCCCATGTGTCACATACCTACTTGTCGTAATTCCGCATAATGAAGAAGTGAAAAGATCAAACAAGTTCTTTTTCGTCCCAAGAACTAACCCGCGTGTCAGCTACAGTAGGCGAGGGGTGGCGCAGGTCATAAACAACTGAATACATCCCCATGCGACTGGAGGAAATAGAAATTAGCAGGAGGAGATGTCATGCAAACAGTAGTTTAGAAACTAATTTCACGCTCTGTGGCGCTCTCTAGGTCGTAAATGAACAGAAACAACGTGATGATATTTGTGTAGGCTACATACGTCTACTTCAGTAATGAATGAGTTAATCTGATTCCTAATTCATATTTTACTTCATTTGTTTGACTTTTAAATGATAAAACAATCCATAGAGACAGAACAATGTGCAGTAACATTATATCATATATTTACTTATAAATCCTTTTTAAATAATGATGTTTGAAGCTCCGAAAACATTTTTCTTGACTTGCTTTGCAATTTTCTATTTTGGTTCCATTCAATTCAGTGCTTTAAACATACCTGTTGTTCCCCCCCACGTCAGTACAAATTAGAATGATAAGTGAGACATTTTCTGCATGCGTTTACTGTATGTACTCGACGGTCATTACCTGTCAGGACTTGTGTTAAGCGCCTAAATCCTTTTAAGCGTGTTTTACTGCAGCAGCTGCAGCAAGATTCAAAATGGATGAAAAGGGCATTAGAGATTTCTTCACAGCGAGCAACTGAAAAGAAAAAAGCGACTAATGACGTTGTATACATTAATGGTACCCCAGGGAAGTGAATTTGTAAGTGTGTGATTGTATAAAATCGAGTCAGGCAAAAATTGCAGTCCTTTTTAAAGGAATCTACAAACATATACGACTAATGACAACGAAATTCAAGAGAATTCATTTGCTAGTCTTTTTCTTATTTAAAAGTAGCTGCAATTGTCCGGGGATAAATCATATTAACCTTACAGTAGTATTTATGTAAAATATAATTATTTGTCATGTTTCTACGTTATATTCGGTTTTATGTATTAGGTGGACCTCAGTTTAATAAAACGTTTGATAAAAAAGAACTTGGATTTCGTTTGATCTTCTCTGCACTGTTCAGCGGACGCTTTTGCATGCTAATGTCCGCAGTCTTAAAAAAGGAAAGAGACAATTAAAAGCCACTGATGACACTGCAATGAATCATCATATAGCAAATTACTCTTTACACTACAACTGCGTGTGCAAATGAAGACAGTCGCTGGTCATCTTTTGTTTTACTCAGAGACCCCTTCTCGCGCCCAGGCTCAGTGTTTCTGTGCAGGATATGTTTTCTATTACAGGCAATATTCTAAACAATACAATTACAAAAATATGCAAACAGAAATTAATTAATTTCAGAGCAATAATCACTTCGATTCATTCGGTTTTCAGTTGGCACGATCAAAGATAGAGAAATTCAGGACATCTACAAAAATAAACCGCCATCACATCGCTTCATGAAGTTTAATTCTAATTATTATACGCGTGTGAACATGAAGGATTTATAACGTTTTATTTTAACTGGAATTCTAATTACATGCGATCAAGTTGTTCCGTTCCGATTTCGTGCATTTTGACTTCTTTGAGGTACGTTTTGTACGGCAAACCCCTACGTCCAAACATTAACGCTTTAACACATTTAACATCCGCTTAGTTTTCTTTAAATTGTGAAAAGTTGCCGTTTAGATGTTCAGCCCTTCACCTCGTAATCTTTTTGTTGTTTTTCTAAGGGTAAATCACTGTACACAAAATAGCCCACTGCCATTCTTATTGAAATCTGTCTCAAGTGGTTTGGTGTAAATGACAGATGTTTAGCAATTGAAGGCTCAGCAATACCCGCGAGCTATAGTGTTTTACAATGAAGGGGAGACTCTTTTGTTTGGCACTTGTCTCTTTCAGACTGGATAAGAGAAACTGCCACAAAGGAGCAAATCCTTTGAGGGGTTATAAAGTTACTTTTCCACTAGTTCATTTCGACTCTTGAGAAAATACAATACGATGTTAATGCGCACTTCTGTTCCATTCAGACTGTCAGCCCAGTGCACATTGCCAAACACAACCTATTGTGCCACAGAACCAAAGTAAAGACTCTTAAACAACCTGCAGCCCAGTCTATAGAAATTCATGATATTACATGTTTGATCAGAACCCTGTCATCAAGAATGTCGCGTGGCTCTTTATTTTACGTTTTCGTAATTAAAACAGGTGAAAACCCTGCCTCAAGCTCGTGTCACCTGCGTGATGACCTATAGATACACACCTGTTAGCAATCCTTCTTTCTCTAAGTTTGGTTGGGGATTTCTGAATGGTCTTTAAGGCGGTTCCTCGATTTTCTTCGCTCCGAGAGGCTCCCATTCTTTCCGTCGGACAGGATTCTGCATAATAAACAGTTAAAAAAATGCTTCGGATGAAGTATACATGTTTAATGCTTGATCGCACTAATACTGGGAGACATATCGTCATGAAACAAGAGTTTAGTGCAGAGCAATAAGTTATTTTACGCAAAGATGAATGCTGCACCAAAACGACCTCATAGATATAAAAACGTGCACTTTTTTCTTTAAAAAAAGCAAAATTAACAGAATTAATTTAAATGAATAACAAATATTTCACATCTTAATTGGATGTGTAGCCATACCTTTCTGTTAAATGAGACCACGACCATTTTACTGAAAGTGGTGTTTTCCTGATATATGTTTTCTGATCTACCGCCGACTCCAGCAGGTGTGTGCGACACACGCCTCCCATTACACCTCGTCACAACTTTCCATTCCCTATCCTGGTAGCCTGTTGTGCCCTTGAAACGACTTTCAATTGCTAATTAAAACGATACAGCGAACTTCAGAAGAGGTTTATTGCGGGTAATTGTATAATTGGTTGACTAATTGCTGTTAACAACACCTATAATACTCCAATTATTGTAACACTTAGTTTAGATGCCCCGCTGATTTGAGCGCATGACAAAAGCTCGTGATAGTTAATCAGTAACCGCCTTAAAAAGTGCTTGAAAACGTTTTTAAAATGTTGCAGACTTCGACTTTTACATGGGTGGCGTGCGCCCGCCGTAAGAAAATTGTTTTGTGTGTGGTGTCTTGAGTTGTCTGAAGCCAGCAATTGTAACTTATTGTCAACAGCGGTTTTTGTTAGAATAGAAATACTGCCCCAGTTTCTATCTAGGGTATCCTTTAAAGATACATTTGAGTGAGAGACAGAAGCAAGGCGGTCAATATGAATATTTCCACTATTCTTTGTAATCAACCGAGTATAATAATAACTTTTTTCTCTTTTTTAGAATAAATGTCTTTAATGTCTTTAAAGTTTAAATAGGCTATTTATAATATGGGATTCCAGTTTAGCTGAGTTTTTTTTTTACTAAAGACAGAGGCCGATTCAACCTTTTCAGGCTGCCAGACTGAAGGAAAGTTAACTCTGGCAAAGCTGAAAATTACCATGGTTCTGCTTGTTAAACTTGAGCGTGGAAACACAGAAAAACCAAAGGAACTCAGTCCTCACAAAAGAGTGAAATCAGCCTTCATACACTGAAGAACCACATTCCGATTTCATACTCATTTAGCGGTGTATTATGCTACTTTAAAACTTAGCCTAATAGCGGTACATCAATTTTTCGGTAAATTTTACGGAATTAAATGAAGTCACTCGGGTTGAATGATTTCGAGTCGCACTGCAGAAGCAAGAGCTCCCAATGGAGAGATCAGAAATATGGAAGTGTGGGATTAACCGCGGTATCTTACACAACACCCATACTGTTCTCAATGTTTTAGAGTCAGAGAGGAAATTTCTTCTAATTTGTTGTCGTTATAGAAGTATGGAAATGCAGACAAGTAATATATTTCCGGAGATATGGAAAACAAAAAGTAACACGAAAATTTTACAATGTATTCAAAATAATTTAGATGTTTAGAATATACTTTCTTTTGAGAGGGCAAGTTCTGCTTATAATATAATATTAAACAAATCCCTGATAGTATTTTCAGAAAATTATGAAGTAACATAATAGAAAAGGTCTGTTGTTGAAATTGTATTCGTTAGGCCATAAATGAAAAGGTTTATCACAATCTAATTGTGCTATGCATTCGAATGTAAAAGATATGGGAAATACTTTTCTGTGGATTGGATTGGAATGGAATGGAATATTCTCAAAAATACTGACACAGTAAGGACTGAGTTCACCATGAGTGGTTTTTAAATGGTTGACCGCGATGTTAACAAAATACACAAATCCTTTCAGAATGGCATGTTTGAGTACTTTAAAGTTCCTGCAGTTAAGCTATGAATTGCCTTGAAATGGGAATGTTCATAAGTCTTCTGGATTTGGTGGAGTTGAGTTAATTTTTATATATATATACGTTCTTGTACCGAAACAGTTTGAAACTGCCCTTCATGTCATAGAAATACACGTATTCTCCATATATATGTATAACAGACACTCGGTTCCAAATTAAAGACTGCAATTGGGAGTGTTTGTGTTATGAATCAACGTCACACGATCAAGGTCTCCCTTTCCAAGTCTCAAACATTTACTGCCACGTATTCATTCACCAGCTGTTTCAGTGGGTGAAATTCGTATTTTTTTTAAACAATTCCATCGTGTGTTAAATGAAATATAATAATCTTAATATTTGAAATAGTCTTTAAAAACGCAGTGGTGCGTCCTTCCCCTTGGTTTTGCTCGCGGCAATATACAGTACCACTTGCTTTAAAGCAGGAACTTCAAGGTTTTCATTGCATAATGCGACTAGGATTCTACAGTAACGTTATTAAGTAATGCATATATATTTAAGAATATGAAAGTCAAGAGATGAAATATAGACTGTACTCACTATAAAATGAAACTAAAGGAGCAGGTCTTTTGAACACAATAACGTTTTAACAGAGTTCTGTTTTAAACATTAACACCACAGTCGATCACCTGTTTCGAATTATGTTCTTTTTTCAATAGCAAATTCTTTTGTTTTCAACATATATTCTGTGTTGGAGTCTTCTGGCCTTTACTACCGAGCCACAATAATTTATCGAAAAGAAAAAAAACCAACAACAGATAAATATAAATTTAAAGAATTTCCCGCAACAAAAAAAAACCCTCCTATATCATCGAGGCTCAAGCAGACACCCGCTTTCTCAAGGAAAGCTTCTATTGTTGGGTCAGCGCGGAAAATCGGGGACCACGGCACTAATGCCTGGAGGCGTTCCGACGATTCTCCTCGCTTTGGAATGTCTGGGTGAAAAAGAAAGTTAAGAAAAGATACAGAAAAAAAAGATTCTGTATCCATTGCTTTTGAGTTCTGCAGCTGAATTCTCAAATCGCTGCGCACCGACTTATCTTTGTTATAAGACATAACAGACGTATGTGTTGCCTTTTAGAGTAGACATACATATAGGTACAGTACATGCAGTACCAACTGCATGTAAATAAAGTAGGATGAAAATATCAATACAACTCTCAATACAGGAATCACACGAGAAACGTAACCCATGCTGGCCGCAGATACAGCTGTAGGCGTGTAATACTGTCGGAAAAATCTCCCATTTCTTTGTCAATTAGCAACAGTGCTGACTTTGTGAAGCTATCTGATATTAGCAGAAAATCGAAATTCTGTGAGGACATGGACGGCATTTCCACGGTGCTGCCTCCGACTCTGGGGCGTGAAACTCAGAAAGAAAGAGGTGAATAGCTCGAGCTTTGGTAGGGCACTGGGCACCGTCCCCAAACCTCACACCGCGGCCTCTGTGCTGTATCCTCCAATTATCCGGTGATTCCTACGCTGTTTTCTATTTTGCATTTTACCTCACACGTTATCTTGCGTGACTAATATTCCGTATTATGTTTCACTTTACATCAGTAGGCTAAGTTTAGGCTGTGAGAACGTGAGTTGACTGGATACCAACTATTTTGACGGGTTTTTTTTGTTAAATGTTGCACATTTTGAGGCAAGTTTCAATCTATTTCCATTCAATTAACAGAGGTGATTGATTCAGGGAGATAATCTCGCCTCCCCCTTTCCTTTTCTCTGCCTCAAATTCAAATTCTGTTTTGTTGCTACAGGTAGGCCAAATCAATTGCCTAAAACGAAATGGGAAAAAGTCATCAGTCTGGTAAGCTCGAGATAGAATAAAAACAGGTGACCACCATGATTGCAGAAAAATGTTTGCGGTTCAGTGGATTTAAATTAAAAATAATACCCGATACAACTTATCCCAAACACATTTTGGTGGTATACTTTTTCTGAACACAAGAAAGCTCTCAGTTAAATTCTTTTAGTCCTTTTGTATACATACCTGTCAATGAGGAAAGGGGATCGCACATTGTCCATATTGTTAACTTGGGCGCGCAATGAGTCATTCATGGTATTCAGATGTAAAGGGGGCTCTGTTATAAATCGCCCTGCGAGGCAGAATTCCTTCACTCTTGTTGTGGAAAAAAATCAGAGAACACATACAAGATAGTTGGAAGCAAACTGGATTTGTAATAATGGTTGCAGCGTCAGAGTCTCCAGAAAAGACTGTTGTTTTAAATGGAAAGAAGGTTGGTATTTAAGAATGATTACGCGCATTTTTCTTGACATACTGTAAGACAAACCGAGGAAACTAAGCAAAAAATGCCATTATTATATTGCTTATAAACGTCTTATATTAAACGCACTGCTTATGATTTTATCGTTTCAGGTCTCCAAACCTTTGATGGAAAAGAAGAGAAGGGCCAGAATAAACGAGTGTCTGGAACAGCTGAAAACCCTCCTTGAAAATTATTACACGAACAATGTAAGTCCTGATAAGCAGGCGTTTAGCATTTGAATTTTACAATCCGAAATCTTGAATGGAAACCACTGTCCCCCTCAAAATGACCATGGATGTGTTCCTCCTCTGAAGCAATGCCTATTAATCCCCCCAAATTAAATATTACCCACAGCGGCCGAATATTCGCGTGGAAATGTAAGCTGACAACAGCAATTTACTTCTGATTGCTCCACCTGCAAATCCAGGACAAACCGGCCTGTCCACAGAGTTCAATTAGATGTATTAATTAGTTTCACCACCGATCTGCCAAACTTTTAAATCAAACCGCTCTTGGCGAAACCAATCTGGTTATCAAACATAATCGAAAATAATCGAAAGTGTGCGATTTTCCTTTACAAAATAACGACCGGTTATTAAGAATGCTTTTAGACTACATAACATACACACAGTCACATACATTTGGATCTGATACTAAAAATTTTACATAGCAATACAGTAATACTGTGTGACTTCCCAAGTACAGAGAGATCATTTTAATCGAATTGTCTTTTTACGGTATGAATAAGGAGTGACAGCCTATAAACATTGAATGGATGGGTCAGATTCTTAACATAACTAGAGTTTTTTGAAGGGTTGTGGCTAATATATGAACATATGTTTTGCACGTCTACAGATTCGAAAACGTAAACTCGAGAAAGCTGATATTTTGGAATTAACGGTGAAACATCTACGAAACTTACATAAATACCAACAAGGTAAGACTTCTTGATTTAAAAGTTATTTTACAAGAGTAAGATATTCTTTATCACAAAGAGTGGATATATTTTGCCTTACTGACAATACTGCGAGTAGAGCGCTTCTCAGTATACTGTCAATACAGTGTTTCGGAGGGAATAGAGAATATATGAGGTGATGATTTGCTAAAATGAGAAATATGGGTCACAATTAACCTAAACGTTTTATTTCCCCGTCAGATTTTTCTATCAATCCGTTAAAGCATCCTGAGTACCAGGCAGGTTTTAGGAACTGCCTGAACGGAGTGAACCAGTATTTGATGAGGGAGAACTCCACCGGAAGCATAAGGTTGAATATGCTGAAGCATTTAAGCAGCAGCATGCTGGCGGCGGGAGAACCGGCGTTCTGCAACAGCACCGCGGACAGCGACGCCGCGGAGCACTGGAGCGCCGAGGCCGCCTCGCCAGCAGCCCCTCGAAGCGTGCGCTCGGCACACGAGCGTCTGCATCACCTGCCTGTGTTTTGCCACCCCTTGGTGACAAGCGCACCCGAAACGTCCGCATCGATCTTCAGTACACGCCGAAGCTCCGAAACTGTAATCGGAGGACAACATCACGACCAAACCCCCCCCTCCAATGGACTTAGCAACTTATGCCAACAAGCGTTTCTTAAAGATGATTATCCAAGTGGCGGATATCATGAGAGACAGTGCAGTCGCCACGTTTCAACAAGTACTGGACATGCCTGTATTATTTCACAGAGCTATTGGCGCCCATGGTGAAATGTTTAATAGCTGGTTAATTACTTTATAGTGCTCCTTGATCCGACCCTAAGGGTCAGGACCCTAAGAATGAACTTTTTTTTAAATAATTTGCACTGTAGTCTTTATTGTATACATGTTATATTATAATACATAGGAATTATTTTTTTCTATCCAGATATAACAAGTTGCCTTTGTAACACAACTAAAAATAAAAAACGTTTTATTGCAAAGTGTTTGTCTAGTATTTGAAATGGTGAATTTTAATTTTAATTGAATGATTGATTGAAATATGTAAATATGGAAATTACTGTACATAACTGTCGACGAAGAGAACAAAGAAATACATTTTAGGAATCTTCTCATCCAGTCGGAGACTGGTTGTACACAGTATGTCTTAGGCATCATAGTAGATATACTTACTTTTTAAAGATAATGCTTTTTAGTGATAAAGTTTTTGTTTTACTTAAGCGTGTGTACTTCCAAAACCGATGCAAACTGTGAAATATGTTTATTATATGTTGCATACATTGTACGTTTATTTTTAAAGCCTAATCATGCAGCATTTTTAGATTCGTCTGCATGACGGTCCGTACATAGCATTAAGCGATTTTCATACTTTGTAATTAATAAAATGTTTTTTAACCAGCGGTTTGTCGTAAAGGAACGAATCTTTCTAGTTTCTATCAACTTGTTGAAACGTGTCTCACGATGAAAACACGCCGCACGTTAGTATCTTAGTGATGTAGAGCATCCTATAACAGAAAAGGAAGTAAAAGAAAGAAGGATGAGCTGTAAGTTATACGATGATTCAATAAAAAACAGTCTGTATTCACTTTAAACAAGACAGAAGTGACAGGGATCCCTAGCGTTTTCTATAGAGATATAACTTATGAAATGGCATCTATTAACCTTCATAAACCTGCATAGAAGAGGGGTTTCCACTCTCCTATGATTTCTATTATTATTTCATACCCATACATAGACATACAAGTATTCTTACATACAAGCAAAAAACAACCGAAATTTTTTTTTAATGTTTTAAACGTCGTCTTGCTACCGAATTAAAATTACACAAATAATCTAATACATCGCAGTGTGGAGCGTATAGGAGTTTTCTAATTGCCTTTTTATTTATCATTGTCTGTTGTGATAGCCAATTTGCTTAACTGCTCATTCGACCATTTCTGTCTTAAAAACAGAACCCTCACCGCACACCGCTCACTACATGGCCGCCGGCTATTTTCTTAAAATGCACCATAAAATTCGTATGACATGGATATTGGAGGTTCCCAGTGTGGGTAGCTAGCTGTTACCTCGTGTTCATACGCCATTGAGTTCTTCTTCGCTTTTACGCATTAGCCTCTAAACAGCAGAGCGCCAATGAACTCTGTGTTGAACAACACAGCAATTTTCTGCTACTAATTATTTACATGAACACCCGCCAGCTTCTCTCGCTAATGCCTCTGAAAATGTAGGAAACGTGAAGACTGAATTCTTCACTTTAACGTACAGGTACTTTTCTCTGATACATATACAGTATAATATCTGCCTTTTTACTCCTTTAACTCCTGCCAAACAACTAAACATCCAAATTAAAATGACCAGTATAAAGAGAGTGTCTGTGTTACAGAATCAGATCAGGTGCATGAAAGTGTAAAACGGTTTGCCTCGCCTCTAACAAAACTGGTTGTGATCAGAATGTTAGACCTCGGGAATATTAACTCTTGGAACGGTAGCAGATGTGGGATGTTATTTATCAAACAGCGAATAGAGCAAATCGGAGTGAAATCAAGACTAGGGAGTTTTCGTTTAAATCTGTCATGATAATTTCAGCCCCCGCGAGAGGAGGTGGGTGTCTGCAAAATGTCCTGGTTTGAACATTTAATGAGCCCCTTTCGTGGGACAGCTTTTGCAGAAGATGGCACCTCACGGCGAGGAAAATTGCAGAAACGCCTTCCGGCTATTCAACTCGCGTTCACGGTGTAAATTGCCAACAAAAACACAAACAACCCAGCTCAGAGAAATCCTAGAGCAGCACAACGAGCTATAGTCTCTATCTTCGATGCGTGTTTATCGGGGATATGGCTAGCCCGTTCCACAGCAGTTGGAAGTTATGCGATATTTACGAGCAGCTAGGTGTTAGCTGTTTGGGAAAAGCGCAAAGGCACGCGACAGAATCACTGAAGTATCTTAACTTTAAAGAATTTCTATTAACTCTTCTTGGTGTTGTTTAAGTTACCAGGTTTGGTTTGGACAACAAAAGGGGTGCATTGGAGCCTAATAGCTGAGAAAAGGAAGAGAAGATACAATTTGCATTATATTGTGCCTAGTGAAGCGCTCTTAAAAGCCAGACGTGTATTTATAGCAATGCAAAGTGCCAGATTCCCTTTGTCAACCTGTTTGAAAGCACGCGGAACAAAGAGAGCTACGCCTTTAACTATATAGATCCCGAGGCGCCTTTGTCCTATGTATCTTAGTCATACAACAAAAGGGAAAGTGTTTTTTTCTTACAGAAAATAAAAAAAAACTATAACCATAAAATATTCTCGGGAAAGAAAACATTAAGCTTACATTATGGGTCCGAAAAGTACTTTCGAATAGGTCTTCTTCACGTGGTAGTAAAAGAGTATAAAAAACGTCAGTGGGACCCAGTTACAGAGCTCGGCAAGACAAACTCTCCTTTCAAACCATCCAGTGCGTTCCCCTGTTTGAGTCGATTGTACGATTGCACTTCCGGCGTAAATGCAAAAATACGGATGCAAAAATAGTCTACAAAATAGGCTATTTAATTAATGATATAGTAAAGGAACGCATGAGTAACATGGTCATTTAATCTAATTTTGAATTGACAATTCCATAAGAAGAAAACTAATTCTTACTTGCACAACTATAAATTTCTTAGGTTACACTATTCCATTGTTAACTTCAATATCATTTAATCTTAGTCTACACGTTTTTTATGGAAACATGCCCTACAATTTCTTTTATAGTCATCTTCTAGTCACGTTTTGGGTGGTTTACCGTACAACTTGTGTGGCTTATATTGAAAGAGCCCCAAGAATGTGGTGTAAAATCAGCCATAAATTGCTATGAAATTGGTATATTTTGTGAAGGATCTGGTGCCTTGCTCGGCTTATGCTCCGTTGATATCCGTGCACTTTCTTTTAATGGGGAGAAAAAAAGGTCTTTGTCCCGCTTCAGTGATCCCACAGTCCCAGTGTATCACATTTGCTGTGAGGGAGAGGCGGTGCCTATGATTGAGCCCTGAGCTTTCCGCCCGACTCAGAGAAGCCTGAAATGTGACAGCAGGCTCGAATAGATGAAACACAGAGACACGGAGAAGGGGACCTTCATTCACACACGCCCTTGTTCTTTTTTAACACACAGAATTGGATGTCATTGTGCGGAGTTAAGCCGCTTTGGACTATCACTATACATTGCTCACTATATAATTGTCACAACAGCAGAAAGAGAAGGGTATAGGGAGGAGGCTTACATGTTTAATTAAAAGACAAAGATTCAACATTTTTAGCTGGAAACTACCGTAATAAACCCAATCTACGTTGTTTGTATGCACACTCCTATATAACACATCAAATAAATAAAAACACTCTATTAAACTACAGCAGTGTGCATTTACTGTAATTCCAATAAAGCACTTCTTTACACAAAAAATAGTATGGATTAGTTTTAATCTAAATCTAACTCTATGAACTAGATTTTAAATGCAATTTTTCTTATTCTATTGTGAAATTTCTGTGATCCGTTTTCGGTTTCTATTAATGCTGCTACCAAGAAAATAACTATTGAAAATCAGACACCCGTTTTCCAAAAAGGAACAGGCTGCACAGAGCATGGTGCACTTTCACTCGAGGAGGACTGATTTGTGTTGTTCAGTACAAAAGAGTGTTATCCTTAACCTACCCTCCGCTGAGATAAACCTTTGCATTGTGCAGTGTAGGTTTCAGAAAGCGAATGGAAACAATGACGTGTATTTTCACACTTAGGGTTGCATTGATCTCCGCATTATGAGACTCATCCACAGCAATTTGTACTCCAATTACAGTGTTCACTTCGCAAATCAGTAGGATAATTAAATCTCATTTATAAGTGAATTGAGCACGCCAAGCGAGAAATATTCGGGGAACTGTGAAATTAGTTTGCCGGCGCTTTTCTGTGTAACAGCTACAGTGCGGTTTAATTAAAACGCGGAGCACGGTTTATATCGCCTGTTGAAATCAACATGTAAGAATTGGCGTACAGCTGTTTGTCAGGAGCAGACAACCCCAAGGAATTCTATTAATATTCCTGGTATAAAACCGATGCTTTCTTTTTAAAATAACTAGATGCCAAGGAGTTCGTTTGAGGGCAGCACCGTGTCAGCCCAGGTTGTGTTTCGTTGTGACTTATGATTTATCTTCCTCACAACTCATGGAAAGCTGTTCAAGAATCCATTCGTCATAATGTAGCTTTGCATTATACTTTCATAAGGTAAATAAAATCGATTTGCACAGCAATGTTAAAAAATAAGGTTTGCCGATATTTCCTTTCCTGGTTGTAGGACTTGGGGGCATCAGAGCTAATTCTTATTTTGTGTAGCGACACTTTTGTGTACTGTAATGCACACCAAATTCAGATAGTGGTCAGAAATACACTCTTGATTCCCTGTACACAGCAGACCAATTGGAAGGTTACTATTGTTTTGACCAGAAATTATTTTTGTTGTCAGTTGGCGATAACTTGTATAATATTTACTATATTAGAAACTAAAGCGCCAAGATCATGGCAGAATGTGGACAATGTGATTACAGATATTATATATTATTCATATAGGCCCATGCTTTTACTCTGTTGTTTTAATACCAATCTTTCACTGTATAAAGGACTAAATAAATTCAATTCTAAGCCCATAGAGTTCACACCACAGAAGTAGATGGATTTGATGGGCGACATTGTGACCACAGAATGCTCTCTGTGACACTTCTGAACATCTGGAGAATGCATCAAAGATTTTGCTTTTCTTGCAGAGTGGTCAGGTTGGAAGTATTATGCTCCTTAATGTACAAGTCAAAATAAATATATATGAAACATATTGAAACATTTTATTTTCTGTTCCTTACAGAATATAAACTGAAATGTACTCAAAAAGTGTAAACCACCAACAAAACTGAGTTGTGAAGAAAATCTTGTGAGCATCAATAGTTTAAGACAAATTCAACTGGACCAAGAAATGTCCATTTCCGCAAGGCATTAAAACATCACCAAGAAGAGAAGAACAATCATTTTTATACAAACGCAAAATACACTGAGAACGACTTTAAACAAGTGGTAATTTTTTCTTAATTTTTAAAAATGTATGTCTTCTTTTATCAGTCGCTTCGCCAACATAATCATCAGAATTAATGTTTTTTAACCAACAAAAACACCAAACATTGTGTAGTAAATGGAGAGTAATTTGTGTAGGAACCCTTCAAGAAGAGGATATGTTACATGTTTTTTTTTGTTTGTGTAATACTGTAAAAAATAGAAAAAGAAACATTATGGCACCAATCACGTTCAATCTAAATGTATTGGCAACTAGGTATACTGGACATATCTTTTTAAAATACTGTGTTCTCAAACCTTCTTATGTTGCAGCTTTAACACTGAAACTGGAAAGTAATAGAACTATATTGTTCAGCAAATTTGAATAATTAAATTCTTTTAAATTATTTTTATATATATGCCCTTATATAATTCTTCTTTTTACTATTATCAGTTGAAACTGAACAATTCCCTGGGAGAAAATTCCGGTTGTATGAGGTAAAAGAAGAACTGTCAGAAAGAATGAATGGGTATTTCAGCTTCAATTAAACAGCAAACATAAAGGCCAGAAACACATGTAGGAGCAGTAGTTATCCCTTAAAACAAGAAACAGTCAGAAAACAGTGTGCTTATGAGCTGTAATAATTCAAAGTAATTGCTTTAGTAGATACATGTATTTACAGAGAAATAACAATGATGTTGATGCCTACTGAAAAGCACACTTTCCAACAGCAGCTTCAACCTTCATCATTCATCTAGATTGATTTTTGTTTTTAACAAGTTCTGCTGCCTAAACAGGTTTAAATTCCGTGTTTAAAAAGTAAGAGGAGAACAACAAAAAAATCAATGCTTCCAGTGATTGATCATGAGAGCTTTCATGTTATTTTTAACAATTTCATAGAAACCTAACAAAAACATAACAAGAACACATAAAATCAAACACAATACATTACATAATAAAGAAAAATGATGGCACTGTTATACTTATACCTATAAATAAAGGGAAAGATTTATTATTATTAACACAATAAAATTAAAGATACAGAGCAGGGGTGAAGAGAAAGCAAATGTGGTTCATCACAGAGGAGCACAGAAAAACTAGAGGCATGTCTTCTCACCCATGAGGATATATCTGTTTGGCCGGTAGTTTAAAAGCACATCAGATCTCATTACAACACAGCATTTCTACTGCTGTTGTGAATAGATGTCTATGTAACTCACATAATAAAAAAGATACTGGGACTATTAGCTATTAATATAACAAAACTCCAAGGTCTTACAATTTAACATTTTAAGTATGTCTGAAGTAGAAACCAATTCTTAGTCTTAGTTGAATGTATTCAACTAAATCATTGGAGGCAATATTATACAGTAGGGCACACTAATGGGACAATGTTATTGCAATATACATGTGGACATTTGCAGTCCTTCTATTGTGCAGTGTTTGTTACTTCTTTAACGTATTGATTGGCAAAGACCAGGAAAAGTACACCGTCAATTGATCAAGTAAGTAAATGAAACTGAATGCACAGGTTTATTGAAAACTCGAGAATCACAGTGCTCCCATACTGAAGACCAACTTCTGACCTTACAAATCATTTGATCAGCTGACTGCTTGTCTTGGCTTGCCTTTAACAGTTAAAGAGCACAAGAAAACCTGTGAGTGTCACTGGTTACCACTGCTCTAAAGAGAGAATGAAGCCCATTTCTGTCCAGAAAGTAAAATAATTTAAATTCTCCATCGTCATCACTAGGGGAGCTATTGCTCCTTAATAGTGAGATTGAAGTACTGTCTAATGAAGGTAGATACAAAGAGAGTCAGCACTATCTACTTTATTGCCATATTTAACTTTTTTCATGTAGGATAATAGTATTGTTCTCTCTCATCCAATACAATCTACAAACAGCAGAATTAAATTGACACAGTAAAGCGTGCTTTTCTCTGTGATTCTGATATGGTTAGACATTGACATAGTCTGACGTGTTTAGACTTCACTGCTGAAAAAGTGAAGTGCCTAATATTAAAATGTCTGTTCAGTACCTGGGACTTAAGTTGCACATGTATAGTTATGGTATTAATGGCTCTTAATGTGGCACCAAAATAGACAAAAGGCATCATGAGATCATTGCAAAGTCTCTCCTCCCCACATGTGGCTCTTAAATTCTGGCTGTGCAGACTTCTGTTAAATTCTTAAAATAATCTGAAAGGTGAGAAGAGGCGCATAGATTTCTGATGCAAGTTTACACAAACAGAATATTCCTTAGAAACCCGTTTTTGTCAACCGGACCAAACATCAGTAAAAGCAATGTCTCCTGGACCTCATGAGCTTTCGACTGTAGGCATTTCCTTCTGAGTGGAAAGACCACGTAAAAAATGAGCACCCCCAAACACTGTTCAGCAACAAAGCTATGCAGTCTCCAAGATTTCTCTCGTGTTCATTTTTACAGCAACATTTCTGCACCTGTGGCAGATGTAACATAGATGTAACGTGTAACACTTGAGCAACTCCAGACTACTGAAGGACGGTGGTGGTGATTGTACCACCTTCCTTTGGTGCTTGGTATTGTGTCACACACACCATCTTTATGTCACAGCCATTCACTTTACAGAGAAAGGGCTGTCTACACTGATTAATGTCGGCTTGTGAAACCATATGACTTTAACAAAAAGTGTAGTTCCAGTGCATTACGCTTACATGTGAATTTTGCTTGATTTTCCTTTTTTTCTACAGATTCCCAATTATTGCCCACTGCAGATATGTTGTAACTAGGAGGTTCACAGACCTTACAGGAAAGCATATGGCTCCTCAGGTGGAGCCCAGGAGAATGCATAACTACCCTGTATCTGAAGTATTTTAATAATTTCACTGAGGTTCTTTATATCTGAGGAAAACAGTTTATAGATGGTAAATGAAGTGTCCCTTTGTGGACCTTAGGGAACTTTGTTAATAACTTCCCTGAACAGACATACAAAGCTGAGAAGACATAGTACGGTTAAGTCTTCTTTTCAGAATAATTTGTTATTTGAGTGAGGCACCATGCTCAAAGCTTCAACAGCACTGGCCTGCCTTCCTGATCCAAGGACTTGTGCTCACAATTTTTTCAGTGACGAGTACAGAACCCTAACCACTGCTTCACATTGCTGAACCATATCATGCACTTCTAACTGAAATCTATCCTCAGTACAGAGGTACACATCCAAGATCTTCAAAACGTAAACCTTACAAATGAACCAGAATTGATTAAAATGGGGCAAAACAGATGATAAATGGATGGCTTGAGCAGAAATAGGTGTACCCTTTATAAAAAAAGACGGGCAAGCTGGCAAATACAATTAAACAACAAAGCAAAGAAGTTTCTTATATCTTCCTAGTGAAAGAAATATTAATATGGTACAAGAAGTAATGAAAAACCTATGTTTCTCATTTATTTGTAGATTGATTCATTGGAAAACACATAAAAGTAAACAGAATGTGGAATGTGTGTGGCTTTGGCCTCCCAGCCCAGGATGTACATGAAAACAGAAGTAACCCTTTTGAACTGACCACAGTTAGGGTTTGAGCAATTCTCTATTCTTTCTATATACAGCAAGCAATTGTTCACATACCACACAGACCATGTCACTACAGCCTAATCCCTTCTGTCAGATTTCGAACGCAGGAGCCTACGGGAAGCACATATCCCGTGGGCTGCTGACCACAGCGGGGTCGGATGTGAAAAAAATACTATTGACACTTCGGGCCTGTTAATAAATTAGACCTGGCCGAAATAAAAAGAAAACAGCTTGTAGTCAATAAAATTCACAAAAAATATATATATATATCCTCTTTGGTGCTTTTTTTTCCTTAAAGAAGCTCCAGTATGATAAATTGTTCCCATGTTACAAAATGAAAAAAAGCAAACAGATTTAACATTTCTCACGCAGAATGGACAAACCAATAATGATAATAATAATAATAATGTAACTAAAAAAAATCTGAAATGATCTCTGGTTGTTCCTTAGGACGCAGATCCAATAGAGTCGGAATGAAAGGTTATATATCCTGAGGAGGCTGAAGGTGAGCTTAAAAAACTGTTTGTGCTTCCTTTGCTCTCCACTTTAGTCAGGTTTTCCCGGTCCCCCCAGGCGCTGTTCCCCCCCAGGCCTGTCCTAAATCTCGGCAGGGATTTTCCGGGGGGCGCCGGCTCCGGCAGCCGCTGCCGGTCTCGCTGGTCCTTACAGCAGCCCTTGCCCGTCCCGCAAGCGCCCTTGCCCGCGCCCTTGCCCGCGCCCGCCCCCTCGCCCCCACCGCGGGCCGGCCCCTCCGGGGAGGAGGGGGCGCCCCCGGCCAGCGAGCAGCCCTGGCCCTGCTCGGAGAAGCGGCGCAGGGCGTGGGGCTCCCGCTCGAAGTCGGTGAGGGGGAAGTGCGGGTAGAGGACCAGGTGCTGCTCGTAGACGTCTGGGACGAGGGAGACGGGGGAGGTCCGCAGGGGGCTCTTCATGGGGCTGGGCAGCGGGGTCTCGTCGATGAAGTTGATCACCTCGTCCCGGCTGAAGCACTTAAAGTCCTCCTCGTAGTGCTCCTCCCGCGGGAGCTGCTTGAGGGAGTGAACGCTTTCTTCGGATTTCCTCCGCTTGCGGTAGGGGAGGTTCTCCTCGTGGTACGAGGCGAGGCTGCTTCTCCGCCTCTCGTGGCGAGGAGAGCTGTAGTGGGGGATCCCAATGATGTCCTCGGTGGACCCCCAGCGATGGAGGTAGGAAGGTATCTGGCCTGTGGTCCACATGTCGGTTTCGTCGTGGGAGTATCTTCTTGTAGGGGGCACCTGGCACAAGACAAGGAAGGAGGCAACCAGCTTTTACCTAATCTAGCAGATCTGTACAACCTACAAGTTATAATAGTTACAGCTAATAGTGATCTATCTCGCTAGAAAAGATCGCTGTGTTCATGTGCCATGTAGCATCACACTAAGCTTGCAGCTGTTCATCCCAATGGGATGATGACATTAAGTTGAAATAGTCAATTAGACCTTTTTACAGTAGGTACATTCATACAATATACAGCAGAAATCTCTTTATAAACATAGGCTATATGATCTATTGGACACTGGATTTCTAACTAAGCCTCTGGACACTGTCATTACCGTTCTCAGGTGGATCTTCACAGAAGATTAGCACCATAGTAATGTTATCTGTACTAGACCTGTACAAAACAGCGCTTTCTTTTAAATATTGTGCTATGGTAATACCCTGTGTTATGCATTGGTAATAAACTTCTATAATATGCCTTCAAACTTTACTTAAGCTCCCTCTCCATCATAGTTGTAATATTCTTCCTCAACTCATCTATTATTTAAAGCATAACATTTTTAAGTATGTCTTTGAAGAATCGCTAGAGCTGCTGCATTATTTAAAAAATCCTTTCACACTAAAGCTCAAGAAAAATAAAGGAAAAACTTCCTGAAGTTAAATTGCATTACTAAGGCTGATATTATTAGAATTCTAAACCCCCAGGAATGCAAATAAAACTGCTATACTCATAAAATCTTAATCAGTACTCACAATTTATACAACAATAACATAATATAGGTTTTTTAGCAAGAAAATGTCCCTAACATATGCAAGAAAAGAGTGCCACAGTCCTGGCTCTGGTATTTCCTCTTATAGTAGTTCTAAAATAAGTAAACAAGGGCCAGTGTGAAAGAAAGACAGTAGAAGATACAGTAGCTGTTAATGTAAAATGATACCAGCAGAAGGCAGCAAAGCATCTGCATTGACATAATATGAGGATGATGAAGTAAAGTGGAAGGAAAGTCCATTGAATCCATAGGAAAGCCATAGAAAATTTCCATCTCAGAAATTTTCTACCATGATGCAGAATATCCAATAAGAATTCTGCATCTTCAAAATAAAACTAATACCAGCATTCAAAACGTGAACGTGTTAAACCAGGCAAGTAACAGTGGGTATTATTAATCATTACATTTATATTATTAACCTTAGGATATATCATTAATATTGCTGTTATAAGTAGCAGTATAAAAGCAGTCAAGCCATTAGCAATAGTAGTACTATAGAACATGCATGCCTGTGACACTGAAATTCCAGTATTTTTGAAAAATAATGAAGAATCAGAATGTATATCATTATAGGCAGACTATATGATGGAATACCTATCTTTTCCATTTCATTGTATCGGTTGGATTTAAAATCATAGCTGGAAATCTTAGTTGGATTTTGTGTGTCTCTGTTGGAGGGGAGAATGTTCTCTAACAGGCTGTAACAAACTGCGGCTGTACGAGCTTTATCAGACGTTTGGTCTCTGACAAAATAAAGCAAACAAGTCAATGACTATACTGGAAAGTCCCTGTGGTTGACGAAAAGGCACATGTGGCTGTATCTTTTCTCCGATATATAGGGTGATTCTTCACATTTCCTAGACACCTCTCATACTGGAATTAACACACTTGTATGTTAGGGGGGGGAAAGAAAAGCATGCCGAAAGGAAAAGTCACTCTTAATGAATTTGTAATGTTGTGCGCACTCATGGAATGTTCTTCATAAATGGCCAGTGCCTCAGGTGTTTGAAAGCACACATAATCCATTACAAATGAGGTGCATATAAAAACCACAGGATTAAAGCCAACACCAGAGACTTACCACAACTACTCCTATTTTTAGTCCTGAAGCCCCCCTACCACAGAAGCAATCTGCATTTTGTGAATGCAACAGTATTCATGAAATTTTCAAAACATATGAATGAATGGATGCCATGAAATGATAGCTACTGTACCTATCTCTGTGTTCTCAATGTAATGTAATGGTTCAACTAGTAATTTACCTCTAAAGTAAAGCTGCCATCTTAATATAAATGATGAGTTTTGCAGAAAAAGGAAGTGAAGGAACATCAGAACTGGAGTCATTTGGCCATTTTGTGGCGGGCGAAGTGGAACAGCAGGACCTTGTACCTCTGAATCAGCCTGGTAGTTGCAAGTACCACATGGTAACACTCAGACAGAAAGCTTGGAGGCATATTGGTGCCTGCAAATGATTTATCAATGTGCATTTTTTTCTTCATAGGTCTTTATTGCAAAACCTCAGAAATGTACTATCTGGGGCTCTTTCCAGCTTAATTTGTTCAATTGGTTGTGTTTTACTGTCTCTCTTGGCTGTTGTTAACTGACCTTGGCCTTCCTTTCAGAAAAAACACTGAAAACAGAGCACTGTGGTGAATGACTGGCAAGTAAAGTGGGTGACACAGGCAACTCTGTACCAGGGCAGTCCCATTCTAGAGCTTCATGATTGCAATGGTTTCAGTTTTGCACTCTGAAAGATCTTACATTTACCTAATTTAACATTTTCTTATGCCTAAAAAGTGATTGTCATAGTTGTTAATAGGCCAGAAATGTTTTATGATCACTTTTAAAGACTTTTCAATATACTCAATAGCACTTCAGGTATCACTGCTTTGGGATTAGATGCTCCTTGTTTGTTTTATCACATCAAAAAAATGAATTTGGGAATTACAAATGAGCGAAGGTAGAAATTTAATGTGCTGCTATGACTCTAACGAGATTGATGAGTAAAAAAAAGCTCTTGTTGCACAACTGTCACGAAGGATACTTTGTGGATGAGTTCTCTGTGAGGTCATGGATGTGATGATGACCAGTTCTTTTAACATCTTTTATTTATTTTAGGGACCTATAAAACCTGCAGGACAGCAGCGTTCAAAGATTGTATTTGGTATGTTTTAGTGTAAGATTAATGGGATGAGAGTAGCTTTAAATTCTACCGCAGACCAGCTTAATGCTATGGAATGTAATGTAGGTATTAACTCATTTATTTATGTTGGCACAAATGTATAGCTTTATCTATGGATACTTGTTTCATTCCTTTTGGAGCAGTTGAAGATCAGATTATTAAAAGCTGTTCTGGAGAGGTTAAAGCACTGGAAGATCATAGAATATTCATAATCAATTTTATCTCATGGTACCATCCTACTTTTGAGTCCTTGCACATTTGTCTTTGAACCAACAACACAAAAATGGCCAGTTGACTTCAGCATGCCCCATTGTCTCTAAGCACCATGCATGACAAAACCTGACATCCCAGCTTGTTAGTTCACTGCAAGACCTCCATAGACATATACTTTGGGTGGAAGCAAAAGTGTATAGTTGGCCATATTTGCAGAGTATTAGCAAGCCAGAAAATGCTACTCTCATACTTCTTATACAATTCCTTGTTTACACATCACATATAGGTGGCTTTCATAATATTTCATAATATTACTCTGAATGTAAAACGACACCAGCAGAAAGAAACATATTTTCTTATTATTTTAAAGGAGGGCTATTTTGTACAGTACATGCACATTTATGCTGTAAATAAAGGAGTTCATTCAAAAATAAGTTTAAATTTATGGCAAAAAAAGATCAATGGAAATATACCTGCAAATACTGCATTTTATCTTCCTGTAGTTCTCTCAATGGATAAGCCTGGGGGACCCCCCTTTCTAAAGTTGAGAATTCATACTTGGCAATACGGTCTACCGTCATGATATCAGCAGCAGAGCTATAGTCATATGGTCTGTCATATATTAAGTCCGGATGAATGCCACCATCCTTGCTGTTTTCTGCAAATGCAGAAAGCATATATATCAGAATTTAAAAAAGTGCTCAGATACACAAACAGACAGACAGACATATAGATAAAAGAAACAAATCACGTTTTCTTTTCCCTGTTCTTTTGCTATTTTGAACTGTTTAACAATTGAGGGAGAATTTAACATCAAAGCAATTCCACAACACAAACTTTTTATGCCACACAGAACCTAACATTACGTGAATTTCTAAGAATATATCTTGACCCTGACTGAAAATCATGACTTAAGAGGACTCGTTGAAGATAAACTGTGCTGGGCTCCTGCTGCTGTACTGTTAGCAAACCAAGGTTAACAGTTAAGGACCTGAAATATACAACTGCACTAACACCACATACAACACTCAACAAACAATATTCCAGAGCCATCATTTTACATGAAAGTTGTATAAATAAAACAGTGGAATTCAAGAATGATAAAATTTACAAAAAAAATTAATTATGTTAAAGTTGAGCCAGAGGCAAATGTAGGCCCAGTTGTGGGATGGAAGGATGAGATAGGCTATTGCACAGGCATTAAACTTTGCATGCAAGTAAAAAAATTGGCTTTGTAAACAGTAATCAACCCTTATATAACTGAGCTGTTTTCTACAGTACATGACAACCCCTTTGAAAAAAATGAGAACTGTTAAGTTTGAAAAAAAAATGATATCACAGGTTTTCAGTTAATGTTTGGTTGCTCTAAGTTTAAATATTGTTTTTTCTCTGTATGAAACATGAACAAATCCTAAGTAATGGTGAAATAGCATTTTGCATCGATAACTAAATCCTACTTTCATGTGTACCTGGGTATTTAAATTCTCAGACTGCGTGGTTAGCACAAGCTTGGATATCAATAGTGTTAGACAGCAGATATACTAAAGATGAGCATTTTCCCCAAATGGTGTGTGTGTTAACCAGGCTGAGCTCCGTATAGTATGTGCTTGGTACAGTATGGATTACCTATACAAGTCTATGGAGTCAGTTTAGAAGTACCCCCCTCAACTGAGTGTCTGTTTACCTTCATCAACGTCATCGTTGGACATGATGGCTACACACTTTTCCCACACCATCTTGATATCGGCTCTGTAGCGGTCACAGGCCCAGAGGAACATGGGAAGTAGAATGGACTGGGCGATGGAACACCAGAGCACGCACAGCACCATCCAGTTGTATGAGCGGTCATACTTCAGGCTAGCAAAACTCACCACCTGGAAGACAAAGGATCAAGAGTGTTTTGCCACACTGACGGAGAAGAACAGGACAAAAGTGATCCAGCATTTCCATGTATGTTCTTAGTTCATTGCTTTTTTGTAGGAGAAGAAATATTTCGATTTTGCCTTAATTTGAATCCGAGACAAAACTGGAAATAGGATCATGCACCATTTACAGAAGGTCATTATATACCAGTCCATACAAGTAGACATGTTACAGAGTTATGTTAAGCCTCAAAATAATTCTTTTCATACTCTGATGTGCATTTGTGAGTATGTACTGTACATGCTCACAGTCATTGCCTCTTCATGTTTGAAGACTGTTCTCCTTCTGTTCTTAATGATTGTTTTAATCGTGAGGATTAACTGCAGTCAAAAACTGTATTGATTAGTCTCCCTGCATGTCCTGCATATAGAAGATGGAATTATTAAAGCACTATATGAAATTCTGTTATTGTCTGGGGAATAAGACAACATCATAAGAAGAAAAGGAATGGAAAGATTCAGTGTTGCATGTGAAACACTTATTTTTTAATAGAGTAAAATCCAGTTCTGTTCAGTTTAGCTGCCTTGGATCTTGCAACTCAGAATACATTTTGTGGATTATGGTCAGAACCTTGGCAATCAGTGTGGAAATGAGTGCTGAATTAAACCTAATTAGAGGAAAAACCGTTTTCAGGGAATGACATTTGTTTTCTCTGTAGTTCTGGGAAGATCTCCAGTTTAGCACTTTAAGGCTTTCAAATTTTTATGTTAAAAAGATATTTCAAATGACTTATCCATTCTCTTTAAAATAAAGAAACACTCAGGAGCTTTTGAGTGCATTTCCCATAAGAATATTTGGTGGGTACCAGAAAGGACCAGTTACTTGTATCATTTGGATTATTTGTTCCTTTTCAAACAGGAACAAGCTGATGACAGACAGGCAAAATCTCCTCTGGCCTTTCCCATTGAAGACCATTACTTGCATATTTAAGACTTTTACATGTATATAAAAATCTGTTGCAGTTTTAAGAAATATGGAAAGTCGGGAACCCTGGAAGAAATTGTTATGCATGCCTCTGTAGTTGCTTTTATTCCTCAAATTTATGGTTGAGTTGGTTGTGGTACAGCATTTGGACGCACATCATAAACTCTTCAGTCTTGACATAAATTATGAATCTGTCCTGGCAAGGAAAAATAGTCTGCTCTGTCAAAATGGATTTATAATTATATTAAAAAAAAATCAACAAATTTGTTCCTTTACATTTTGTACTGAGTAAGCATTGGTTATCCCATAACTCTTATGGAAAGACACTTACAATGTTAAACAATGAATTTGATTTAATTTTTCATGCATTTAAACAGCTCATTATGCTTGAGAGCTCAGATGAAGAAGTGAATCACGTGGGCTACAGTCACAGGCATAGCAGAATCATACTTAAAATGTGAAAGTGTCAGTAAATTTAGTCTATAATACCAGCTAAGAGGTAGATCTCTACTAAGGTTGCCATGGGCTAATTCAGAGGAGTCAAAAGTGAATCTAAATATGATTTTGAATACATGCATGGATTCTATTTAACACAGAATGGTCTACTAATCTTACAATTAGTGGTCATTGTGGAAAACATGCAGTTTATTTTGAAATCAAAAGCATTAACTCAGAAATTCTGGTTAATTTCTCCCTGCCTCTAGGCAGGAATAGAAAAAAATTATACAATCCCATTGTTATGAGGATGTGGAATACCAAATGACTGCTGGCATCATTAAATCCCTCTGTAACAGGCTGTTAATTACTAGCAAAAGATAAAAGAGGACAAGGTCTAACCACGAGGCTCATTAGCAGTCAGAGGAAGTTACATACTGACCAACACCACCCTTTTAAAAATCACAGCAAGACGCACACACCTCTGCCTTGAAACTCCCTTTGCAGGAAGATTGCCTATGGCCTTTCACACAAGCACTTGTTGTCTGTTGTATCCTTATATTTGTATGAGGTTTGTAACTTTGTAACTTTGGCTGAAAATAATTGTACTACTAATAATCCTGTATAACTGCATTATATTTCCAGACCAAATAGTTGGTGTAGAACAATGAACTGATTTTGTCTTTTAGTCCTACGTAGTAATGTAGAAATATTTCATAAAAGGTCTTGAAGCTCTCCTCAAACAACAGCAAAATCTAGACTGGGACTCTTCAGTATTTTATTGATCACCATGCATATAAAGTTAGTCAGCCTATTCAAACAGCTGTATCGTGAAACCTGTTCTGCAGAGCAATGAAATATAGTAGACAAAATCACGGCCATTTTATAGCACTCTCTAGTGTGTATCATCCTTGTTTATAGGACAACTTTCCCTGTGGATCCATTGGCGTAAATGCATGGTTTTCATGACATGGTTGTTCAAATTCGTCATCCTATGCCCTGAAGTTATAAAATTCAGTCCAGTATTATCTCACTGGAGTGAAAATTCACAAATCAGTAGCAGGCATTGATATTTTGCTTACATTATCAGTCTGGCGGCCAATGACAATAGCTTTCAATGCTACAACTGATATGGATAACCTCTCACTGCCTTTTTACAGAAGACCCTTCGTGTTGTCAGAATATTATCAAGAAAGAGATTATGATTCTTGGCTAATAATAAAACTTTACTCCAAACAATTCCAATAAATTATCTGCCTCAAGGGAAATTCAGGACAAAACCTTAAGTTTGTTAAAATAATAGAACCCATGCAAATCAATATTTATTTTAAATTGATAAAATTATTAGCAAGTTCCTCCAGCTAATAAAATCATAATTCTGAAATTCTGAACTTTGAACTGCCTTTACATTATTTTTTTTTGCCTTCATGCAAAACATAAGTCATAATTCCGTTCACATAAATACAGATAGTAAAGAAAATTGGAGCCCTTTCATGATGTTTTAGTTGGAAACTCTAAATTCAAACCCAACCCAATTTAACTTTTATTTCTTATGGATGCCTCATTCACAAAACAGAGCCTGTCAACACCAAGCACTTTAAAACAACTCCCCCCCCCAAAAAAACAAAACAAAACTCTGATCGTTTAAGGCAGTGCCTCCTAATGAGCTTTATGGAAGCCCATCAGACTTAGCTAGGGTCAGGCATTGCTCTCTGAGCCATTATGTTTTTAATTGTGTGTTTATTAAATCGAACATTGCCCCTGGCATCAGTCGATAGGTACTGCCACAGTTTAAAGTCTTCTTTATTGATCTGATACAGCTGGAACAACATGCTTGCGTACATGTACCACAGGCCTGCCCCTTGCAGCATTTGGCATGGATCCACTCTCTTTAGCTGGATGTGACAAAGTAGTGATGGTGAAAGGGTCAGGTGGCAGTCTAATAATGAAGGAAGCAGAATTGCCTATATTGCATGCCTTGAGTGAAGCAATTCAAGTAACCAGATTGAGGGATGCACAGTTACAATATTTCAGGCCACCACTGAGGCTAAGACATATCTATGTGCTCTGAAGTTAATTTACCAGCACAGGGGCACTATTGAAGGTCTTGTGTATGCATAGTGGGTGGAGATGAGCTTTGTCACCACAGTCTTTTGGAAGGGTGGTGTCTGCATGCTATAAGCTATAGCACTTGTAAAGGAAGGATTATGTTAACTGATCCACATGCAATGCAAGGCTTGCATGCTTCATTAGCTTTTTACATCTTAAAAGATAAAACACCAGTCTTCAGGGTGTTACTTTAGAAACTAGATGAGAAGAAAGTGGAACATCCGCTATTAACCCATAGGAGGTGACAGAAGGGAGCATGTATGTGCACATACATGTCTATTTTCACACCAAGCTCATACACCAAAGATATTGCACTTTGTTAGGAAGCATGACTAAAAAAATGTCTTCCTGTTTTCATAAGATGTATACATCTGATCTTCCAACATTGCTCTATGGAACTCTGTAATGTTTGAATGCCAATTACATCCCTAGTATTTTATAACAATGAGGAGAGGAGCATGCTGGGAACGTTAATGAATCACAGCACTAGTGCAACACCTCCCATTGTGCATGATGACAGGAGGGAATGATACATCTGGGGACAGTGCACACTGTTCTCAACTTTCAGCTTTGGAAAACAAACCTGAGCTTTGCCAGGCATTAATTCATGCAGGAAGAATGTGGGACAAGTGGAAATGTCTGTTAAGCCAGGTCTGAAGATTGATCATTTGTTATGGAGAACATAGGATATCAATAAGTATGGGTGAAGTTTAGACATAAATGTGTGCAATAATACAAGCATTTCTGAACAGCTGTCCTGATGAAAGTTTGCAATGGCTGACAGATACTACAGGACAAACAGCATCAGACTGAGAAACGTAACTACCAAGACAGAGCGGACTTTTAACAGACATGTTAGACAGCACAGTATCTGACAATCCACACTGTGTGCTAGAGCAGGTGTCATTATAGAATCCGAAATGCTGTCTCCTAGAGCAAACGGAACACAAACTCTGGTATGTAAACTCAGTCTGTATAATTAATGTCAGAGTTAATTAGTAATGGAAGAACTTTTTCTTTGGATGTGCTCTGGTCAATATAGGACCATTGCTTCCTCAAGATCTCAGGTACTGGTGTTTGTCAAAAGCTTATGTATATGCTATAGTGTAATAATATACAACCTGCAGAGTGCGCAATAAATTCCACCAGCAAGTTCTAAGCTGTCACCGATTACTTAACAGCATCATCGGCACATGTTGTGCTTCTCAATGGTTCCATAATAATTATATTGAGACAAGCTATGATCACTGCCAGTGAGACAAAAGATTGCACACTCATTAGATCAAAATTTCTTCACTGGGATGATCGAGTCACTTGAGCAGAACAGTCTTAATAGTTTTCTAAGCCTCTTTTTGTACCTGGACAAAAAGTAATTTTACCAGAACTGCCTTGCAATCCAAAATAAAATAACTAGTACAACCTGCATTGCAAACCAGAGCACTACAGTATGATCCAGTCTGGTGATATGTCCACTAGCACATGCAGGAAATTGTCATTGGAGAAAGAGTAATAAAAAAACATAAGAAGGAATACAAACAGGAAAAATGCATTTGGCACCTCATGCTTATTTGAAGCTTATTGATCTAAGACCTCATACATTCTTGAAATGACACACAGGAGATCTATTGTAGCTGGATGGATGGACAGTTGTTTCCTGACATACAAGTATACCAAAACATTAGGCAATCTGCAAGCTGTTAAGCACAAAATCCTGGCATTAGGAAAAACTCAGTCTACACTCAACAAATCACATGAATTATCCAATGACAGTGCTGTTATAAACCTCTGTGCACATTGCAGTTTAACTACAGAGCAGATTTTCAGAACAGAAAAGCAACACAGTAGAAATGTTGATAATCACACATTTGAATTAACATCCACATGATCTGTTTGATGTTAGTAACCCAATTCATTTGCCTGTGTCTGAAAACCACATTTTTTCTGTAAACCCAAATGTGTATCATGGAATCAATAGTGCGGGACAAAGATAGCAGCTGTTGCATTCCACACTGAATTAATAGTGCACTCTTCAGCTGACCTAGTTTGCAGCCTGAAACTGAGTTAATTGAAAAAGTCTGTTTAAAACAACAGCAAATAAAAAGATGCTTCATCAAAGATCTCTCCTCTGGAGGACACTTGCATTGTAATCAAGTATGATAGTGCTTCTCTTTTGCAGCACTCTTCATCAAACCAAGCCTCCAGAGAAATACCTGACCTCCACTGCAGTTTCAGAGTTCTCTGCTATTGCTGACATAAGAAAACCAATAAGATAATTGAGTTGGGTGGCTGATGTCACAGAACCTTTCAATCCATCTACCCCTGCAACAATGGCTAGCAAAAAAGATTAAGGAAGGAACATTAAAATCTGAAGTGGCTTTATACTGCTGTCTGATAGCTTCCCCCTCTCAAATTCAGCATCGGAATCAGTGAGTTGAGAGCTAATCAAGAATAACCTTAGAACATGAAAAACATAATGCAACGCATTTGATGTTGAATGGGGTCTGGAGATACGAGGCAGAGGTGGAGAGGGATAGGAAGAGCAGAAAGAGGTCAGGGCCGTTAAAGCCATTAAAGTAAAGATTCGGCTCTGTTTGAGCACTGGAAACAAGACATGGAGCAGAAGGGCGGAACTCGTCAGGTCTCAATAATTGAGATGGAACAGCTGCAATTCCTGATGGATTCTCTATAGTTTGCTTATAAATATAGCTGATTTATTCAACCAGTACTGTATATTGAAGATGTACAGAGGGCTTACGACAATAATTGCCTGAGACAACTGTCAGCCTACACACCACTAACTGCTGGCAAGTCACCCTATTTTCTCGTTTTAAGTTCTCACTCATTTCAGACCACGTGCAGGAAGCTAGTTCTTTCAGAGGGTTCCCCTCGCAGGGAAGACTGCAGTCTTGTTGAGTTCCCTCTATTTACTTATGGTCACTACTGGATCATCTGACTAACTTCATCTTCATAAGTCAGTAAGCACTGCATCACATTTACTAGATTTTCTCATCAGCTTCACTCTTTGCCTTCATTAATCATGAAACACTAGAACATTCAACCTGCCTAACTCCATATCTCTCAGATCTTAAATCTTCACTTTAACACAACCATTCACTACTATTCAGTTAGACTGTGTGCCTAATCACAATCCTCACTAAAAGCATGATTTCAACTCAGTTTCCCCACCCCCTACTCTTTCAGCAAATCTTCACTAACAGGTCTCCTCGTCGTCAGCTGTCCCAGGTGATTGTGTTTGGCCAGGGACAGCGCTCTGTATTCAATACTTGTACCCTTGACACAGCAGAAGCTGGTTTGTTGTTGTTGTTGTTGTTGTTGTTGTTGTTGTTGTTGTTTGTTTGTTTGTTTGTTTGTTTGTTTGTTTGTTTTCTCTCTAACTTGTCACATTGACTAAGACCATGTACTCCCATCTAAACTACACTCTTAAGAAAGAACACTGCTACTGAGTCCCTTTGCCTCCTAGCTGTTGTTATAAGCCTCTTAATTAGCTCAGAAGCGTGGCCAGTCCCACACAGAGCCTATCACACCAGCTCTTTTCCCTCATGTGGAATTTCACTCCCTCTGACTGCCAATTACTCACTTAGACCAGCTGTGCCTCAGGTTATAATTGCAGAAATGTTTAACTATTGCTTTTAAAACATTGACAGTAACTTTTCTCAGTTAGATTTGCCAAATTATTTGTGGCAACATCACTAGGAATTCCATGACAATTCACTGACTATTGTCTTTGGCTTTAGTGATTTAATTGAAAGGGAAGATGGGAATTTCAGTATCGGCTACATTCTGTCTGGTGCATACTAAATATTAGCAGCATCTCTAGAAGTCTAACTGTACTGCACTAGGAAGTCAACTGCAGTTTGCCTACTATTAACTATTACAAGAATAATTACTGACAAGAAATTTAAATACAGCCACAAACTCCACTGTTCTGACCTAGTGATTCCAGGTTTTTTTTTTAACTGTACATATATCTCAGTGGGTGGCACAGTGTTGCTGTGTTGTATTTAGTCTAAAAAACAATAATACTATATTACCCAGTCCTTGAGGTCTCCTATTGGATTACAAAGGCTGGGCAATATCAGGTTTCCTTAAGTACAGCTGCCCTGAATGAACGCTCATGACTGCAATACATAGCTTTGTTTTACTTGGTACTTTTCATCGCCATAGCGCTCATGCTTTCGAATTTTATTTTAATCACGTACACTCTGTCGCGGCCTCTACCTAAGAAATGAAATAACACAGTAAATCAGAGGCGTCCAATCCTTATCCCAGAGGGACTGGTCTATCTGCAGGTTTTTCAGGTCTCCTCAAAGTACCAGCTGCTGAAGAGCTGAGAGAAGCTGTTGAATTGGTCCCATTAAGCAAATAATGAGCTGATTTAGGTTATTAAAAGATGAGTTGGAATGAAAACACTGACTCTCCAGGACCTGAACTGTCCATTAATCATATCAAGTTAGTAGATCTTTTTAAAAATTGACGGGGCACCTGAGTTAATATTTTTTAAAGCATTTAAGACAAGACTATGCTGTCATAATACATTACTGGACCAACATTTCAGCAGTAGCAGTCAAAGGCACAATAATAATTGTGAGGGCTGGAATCTGTTCAAATGACTGAAACTGGGCTATTGATTATTAGAGCGTTTTTTTCATAAAGAGCTGACCCATCTTAAAGTTGTTCCACTGACTTTCTGTGAACCTAATTAAATGTACTGGCAAAGATGGCTCTAAAACATTTTTGGAATGCTTCAGTTATTGGACTAACCTCAAGATACATCAACAAAAACAATTTACGTAAGTTAATTAGAAAAGTTCACTCAAAATGTACAATTTCACAGCACAGACCTCATTACAAACACACACAGACACAGATCTCTGTGTAGAACATCACATTGGCTGCTCTTGTTTTAAAAATCTTTGGCACTTTCGCAAAGCAATGATTTTAATGAAATTCAGACTCACCAGTACGAGTTCTGTATTTTCTAGTAGCATGAAGAGTTACACTAGACACCTATTTCAGTTACGATTAGAAGAATTATATTGCAAATTCACATATGTAAGTTCCCTGGCTGATTAATGAACACTTTGGAAGGCTAGTATTGAGCATTACCTGAATACATGACTCATATTATAAAATACTATAAAATATAATATAAACATTATATTATAAAAATTAATTATACCTGGTGTAGGACTCACCAGAATGGGGAATCCAGTTAAGAAATCATAGATAAAAACTATCCCGCTGATTAAATAGGTTATTTGCAGGGAGGTCTTGATGGGCTCAGAGCCATCAATGGAAGACCTCCTCTTCCCCTGGGCATCCTCCACCACAATGGTGGGCACATTGAACTTGTTCTTGTCAATGTTGTGTCCCGTCTGGATGGAGAAGGTCTGGAAGAGGGCGATTCCGATGCACACCACTCCCATCACTACGCTGCCGCTGATCAGGAGCAGAAAGCACACCCCGAAGCCCAGGCCGATCTCCGTGACGATGAAGCGGCAGTCCCGCGTGTAAAAGCGTTCGGTGGTATCATGCCAGCCCACGGCAGGCAGAGTGGACAGAATGAAGGACACCATCCAGATTCCCATGACCGTGTGCACCGCTTGCTTCTTGGTGTTGCTCAACCTGGGCGAAAAACACAGCAGCACAGGGAAAAGGAGGGTTGTTATTTGAAGACACTGTTTCAGAGCGGATCCTTCCGAGAGCATCAGGAGTTGCTATATTACTCTTGACTGATAGAGTCAAACAATTGTGTGATGTGATACCTTGTAAGTACAATTAGCCTCATATCAAGCAAAACAAAAGTAAGAGGTTAAGTCTGCAAACTACATTGTACAGTGGATAAGGTCAAGCACTTCTCTGGAAAGGACATGAAAGCATTAGATATTATCATACAGGGAAATGATGGGCCCTGTGACAGGTATTTTGGAGATTTTACAGAGTTTATTCAAAGGAGAAAAAAATAAAGAGACTGCTAACTGGAGATCAAGGATAAAACTACTGTTGCTCTAGAAGGACTAACAGTCTTTTTGACTGTCTTTTTGTGTTACAGCTTGCCCACAATGGTGGAACATTGGAAGGAGGCCCAGCCCAGGTTTGATTCCTTATGAACGGGCCAGTCACACTGGGAAGGGAGATACAGACCTAATTGCACTATCCTGGTGCCCTCTTTATATTCAGTTCTTTTCTGAAAGCAGAGTAAGAGCGAAAACAAAGGAATGTGTTTGTGCAGTTGTGGTCCAGTGATGCTGTATTTTGCGTCTGGTTAAATGAAGGTTGAAGTCTTGTTTTCCTCCTCTCAGACGGTTTTAAGTCAAAATGTCTCTCCCAATCCACTGCTGTACTGCACTTTAATACAACTGCCATCTTAACCGTTTTATTGATCCTTCTAATTATCAATCACTTAAATGATTAAAAAGCTGTCTGTGCCAAAATAAGTGTATTGGAAAGAGAACAAACCTTATCGTAATTTCTTTCTTTTTTAATGAAGCAATAAGATAATGAAGAACACAGTATCCAAGGACCAAGCAATAAAACTTTAAAAAATGATTGTTTTACCACATTGAGTTAAGTGGTAGCCACAGCGGAAACATTTGAGTTCTTACTTAAGACCAGTGGTCTTGCAGCCAAGCTGAGGATGTAACCCATGGGGATTGACTGGCATTTCTCACATGAAAGGTCAGCCATGCAAAGAGTGATTTGATATTTTTTCTTTTAACTTAATTCTCTTGACAGTGAAAGGCAAAGCAAAAGCTTGGCAACTACAGTCCGTTCCCTTATACTAGAAAAAAGGAATAAAATCTGTGTACCAGCTGAAGGCATTCCCATTGTCTTTCACTGTAGGCAGAGCTCAGCTGCTAGTGCAGAATAAAAGCAGGGATTTATAAAGCAGGGTTTGAGCAGTGGAAAACTGGAACTCAGAAAACCTGGTGCTGTGAAGCACTGGTCCTTCCCAAAAGGATTTGCTAGCACAAGAAACGGCACATCACCAGGTAACGATCTCTTGGAGTAGAACGAAAGCATCAAATTCATCATTCTGATGACAGAAGGGGTCAACCACTGAAGGTGCTCATTCTCAGCAGAGGCTGAGCCTAATGGTTCGGTCTACGTCTACGCTCAGCTGCAGTTACATCTAAAAATCCCCAAGCAGTGCTCTATGACTGGCCAAGCACTGGTGGGTTTGCATGGACATGAGTCTGGAAGGTTGCATGAGACTGGCTGATGTGATTTACTAGGTACCTATGAGCTTGCAGTGTTGGTGTCACCTTTCCAATTAACATTGTCACCTTTGTCATTGTCACATTGTCAGGTGACATGTCACCTTTCCAATTAAGTCTAACTCCTAACTGGATGATGCTGCATGACTGCCAGTATGAGAAAAGGTTGGTGGCTCTAACAGTTAATATTTTGGAGGAAAGCACTCCTAAGCTGGCAGGAGGGCTGTTGCAGTACGTTGCACATTGGGCCAATGATAGGCCATCCCAAACCTGAGGGGAATAAAAACAAAAATAATTGACATTTCTAAATTTCATAAAAACACATTAGCTGCATGTGTGTGAATGCCACTTTGGATTGAAGACCAAACTAAAAGCAGGTCACGATATCTTGTTGAAGTAGATGCCCAAGCAACAAGTGAGCAGGGAGCAGAGCTTTATTGCACAAGAAACAACACCAAAGTCTTAAAAACACAAGCAGCTTGATCCCCCTGAAATGTAATCTGAAATTTGAAAATATTTAGCAAAGGGATCCTTGTTGTGAACAGTAAATAATAATAACCTTTCTGGAATTCTGCATTTTTGGTCAAACAATGGCAAATTAGTGAACTACTGTCACCTATAGCACTCTCACCACTTCTTTGATTTTCATCTCGCCTCACCATCTTCTTGTATTGTGTCTCCAGCTCCTCTGTCCTTTGTTAAGCAGGAAGCACGCCCATATCTCCTCAGTTTTTGGGTAGACTTTGGTTCTCAAGAGAGCTCTAGGAATGTGCAGAATCCGAGAGGTGAAGAATTCAATCTGAAGCCTCATGGCACAGTAAGAGCGGTGAAGCTTAAATTAGATGTAGGAAAAGCTCTGGATTAAATCATCGAACGTAATTTTGATGTCAGATTGTCACGTGTTTGTATCTGCACAGGTTTGGCTAAGGGTCTGCTAAGCAAATAAGAGGTCTGTAAATATTAGTAATTTACATTATCAGTGACAGAAAACAGAAATCTAGTTTTATTATTTGATTTTGTCCATCATCTATCATGTGATCTTATTGAGTATCAGCTGTTGCTTATTGAAGGAAAATTTTGTCCGAAAACAATTCTTTGGGTCTGAAGCAGAGCAGGACAGTACATTTGTGACTCATGGCTTTTGGCACATGCTGTGGCTTGAATGCTTCACCAATGGGCTTCAGAGTAGAGTAAGCAACATAGTTGTTTCCCCTTCACATATCCCCATATACTGTACCAGCTTTGAGACAATGCCTTTGATTTTGCTGATGAACAAGGCAAATTGTAAAAGTGTCACATTATAGCTTCATTAGTTCAGGAGTACAATAAGCTGGATTTATTGTGTTTATTCATCTAAACTGACACCCAAAATAAATAATTTAATCTTTCTGCAAAATAACAACACTAATTCTACATTCAGGGATTCCTGTTAGATTTTCTTTAATATCTATAAAGGATGCAATTTGTAGCACGCTGAGCTGTCACTGCAGATGAAAATGGATAACCTGAATAGCACAAAAACAGATGCATGTGTCCCCCCCCCAAAAAAAAAAACGTAATGCCTAAATGGATTCCCCTGTGTAAACACTGTCACAGTGAAAAATCCCAGGGAGAGATGCCCTGAAAAGCCTGGATTCTCTCTTCTTCCAGTAATGGAATTGTCTTCCTTTGGGATCTATAGGAGGCAGTAAAGTGCTCTGAAGAAAGTAGCACACAATTTGTCAGCAGCACTTTGTCCACACTGGTTTGCTCCATAACACATTGTAATAATTGTTAATGATGTTTCTGCTTACAGGCAGAAAATCTGCATATACTGTACTGGGCTGCAGACAGAGAACTCTTGTCTATTTGATGTACCTCATTAAAAAAACACATTTACTTATTCAGGCAGCTATTAAAAGAATATTCAAGCCAGAAGATAATTTTAGTAGAACAACAAGTAATGGTTTGTTATGACTTAGTTAATGCTTACCTGTTCATTTGATTTGATTTAAAATGCAAGTGATCGATATTGCAAACATTTCTGTATACAGGAAACAAGTAGCAGTTGCTGAAGAAGGTGTGGATTTCATATGTTGCCATGGCTGTTGCTGTGTGTTCTAATGAAAAAGCTTTCTAACAAGGAGTTAGTTGTTACTGGGGTTACCCTGTGAGTGGAAAGGAAGACTCTTTTTGCTTGAAGAATGTCTGACAGTTCCTTAGCCTTCTATCAAACAAATTAGGGTTACTGCGGCAGATAGAGAACTTATGTAAAGACAAAACTGGCAATTACACGTAGCAAAAATCACAGAAAATTGGCTATTGTCAAAGTCTTGAACAAAATAAAACAACAACAAAGCAAGCAAAATGTCTATTACTGTGTTACAACACTAATCAGCCTGTGTGTCAATAACCTCAGCTCCCCAACACACTGTGCTGCTTGGTGTGGTTAGATCAGACTCTTCTTTATAGGGAAGAAGAGAGGAGTAAACAGCAAATAGTTACTGAGCTAAGTTTTGTTACCAGAGCATGTGAATGGGGAAAACCCAGGGAAAGCTGCAGCAGTGCTGTACATTGATATAACCTTTATTTTCTTCTACAAGGTAATTTGATTGACAACAAATTCTCATTGACAGTCAATGTACAGCCCCATTTATAGAGCAGGGCACTTGGTGATCCAATCTGTATGAAGCACCTTGCTCAAGAGTACAGGAGCACTGTCCCACCCGGGGGATTTCAACCCATTACCCTACTGTCCAGAGCACTGACCACCTCGCACTACTTAATTTATGCACTGTAGCAAATTAAGTGTTATATTTTAAACCAATTTGATTACCAAATAGTTTCTGTGAATAACACAATATAAATATACCTGGTACATTTTTAAAAACTTATAACAAAATTCTGCAGGATAGTGTTGAGAAAAATACTTTTAGCTTTGTGATGTCTACAGCAGGGCAGAATACATGCAGTAACAATAATAACAGTAACGGGGGCAGTTCCTTTACACCCTGGCTGGAGACTAGCTGGCTGGGGTAAAATGGGATTTTAGAGCCGCATGGAGTTTTGTCACCTCAGCATACACAGGATTTCTAAATGCAGCTTTGGGAGCCCTGTCAAATCATGTACTGTTTTACAGCGAAGACAAATGATAAGGAGGTTTTGCTACTGGGAGTCATTCATTTTCGTTTGGGCTTCCTTCACGGTCTTCCACTGCTGCAGTAATAGCTTTGCGTGCTCTGCCAAAGCACAGCTGACTCAAAAGAAACCACTCAAACCAAGGGAGCAGAACTAAACACACAGCACAATGCTATCAGGAGTGGCAGACCCAGTCTTACAGCGGTTAAAGCACTTTTTGCATATCATTCCAAAGAAAAAAATAACTACAGAGTTCATTGGCCAGACTAGGGATTTAACTAGGTCCTACAAATTTGCTCATTAAAAGACAACCAAATGCCCCAAACATGGTTAACCCCTATCAAGACTGGTCACCTCTTAAATGGTTTGTCAACAAACCCCATAGAACCAGACACTATGAGACAGAATACTTACATTTTCCTGTTTGAAAAACAAAATTGTAGCTTTAACAGGAGATAGTGTATCATGAAAGCACCACACTGTATTTTATTATACTAGAATGAAGAAATGCAGAAGCCACTTTTAAAAAAAAATATCACCTCTGAATTAAAACCACTGTTTAGTCAAAGCTAAGTGGACAAAACTGTTTGATCTGCCTTGCAAACATAGACGTAACCGATTTAAGGTAAATTTTAAATTCTAATGGGAGAAAACAAATTTGGTCAGGCAGTGTAATATTTTCTCTAGTAGAAAATGTAACAATTTACATCAGCATTTAATGGTAGCTTTGTATATCTCCTAATCTTGTAGCAGCTTTATGGCTTTGGACAGAAGCAGTTCCAACACATAGTGATTGTCTTTATTGCCGTGTCTGAAAGAAGCAATTAATTGCCCTGCCAATTAAAAAAGAAATCCTGTCTCAGAGAATCTGTTAATGGCAAAGCTTGTTGCCAGTCCAAGCTTCTTGCAGTACTCTGGCTTGTAGGGCTCAGGAGACAGAGGGGGGTTATAGAAGACACTGGGGAAACTAGCATTTGGAAAGGAGCTGGGAGAGAGTGAGAGTCTGTTTGTGATGTCCTTCTGACCGGATCATTTATTTAATAATGGAATTTTTTTTTTTTAAATGGCACGATATAAACCAGCTAGCTAAACCAGTAGCAGCTAATAGCAATAAAATAATGCAGCATACTGGCCTATGAGAATGCATTCATATTCTGTAATACCAGTGCAAAATAACATTTGCCACCTAAAATTACAGTTTTCTAAAACAAGTTTTATCTTAGAGAGCAGATCAAATTAGCCTGATCAAATTATGTTATATAGGGAATATATTTCCACACAAATATGAATCGTAATAATCATAATTTGTGTATTAAATACCCACCCAATCGGGAATGTTGTATTAAATAATCACCCAATCAGGAAATTCCTTACTGGTAAATACACCAAAAACTAACTTGAAGAGAATTAGGCCAAGCAGGATTGCTCTTACAACATGCCCACTTGTCAGAGCCCTCCATCCTTTGACATGCTATAGTCTCCACTGGGCTTTAAAGGAGAGATAATTCTGATTGGAGGAATGGGAAATCTCTCTCTGACATCGCTGCAAGCTTGCAGGTATCTAGCAAGTCACAGTTGCTTTGCCAAAGCCAAGATGACCCTCGTTGGCTAATGGCCACCATACCCAAGTGGCACTCTACCAGCTGTCCACTGCCACTTGAGAAATCGAGGTCACTGCCACATCACAATTTCAACAAGTGATGTTGGGTATAAAGTAAAACCTTGCTCAAAAAAGAGAAAAGCTTTCTGCCACTTGCCAGCTGGGAATATTCATTCAGGAAAGAAGGAGCACACAGGGCAGACAGGAAAGGAAAGGAGAGTCACAAGGCACCAACACAGAAGAAGTAATAGTGGCACACGCTCTTACCCATACCTGTAGTTGACCGGCCAGCGGACCATCCACATGCGGTGGTAGGAGAGGGAGGTGACAGAGAAGCAGGTGACCAGTGTGAGGGTGTAAAAGGTGGACACAAAGACTTTGCACAGCCCCTCATTCCACTCATAATTGGAGTGCTGGCGGCGCAGCTGGATGACAGAGTACATGGTGATGGGGATGCCCATGTTAAGGATGTGAGTGCCAGCCAGTGTGCAGATGAGGAACTCCAGGGGCTTCCATTTCTTCTGCTTGGCGCTCACACTCAGTATGCCCCAGGTGTTGGCCAGGATGGACACCCCCGAGCAGACCAGCCAGGCCAACGCGTTGTTGTTGATGACCTCATCCTTCATGGTGGAGCGTGGAGGCGCTGGCAGATGGGAGGATGGCGAGAGGTGCAGGCGGAGCAGCGGGCGAGTGGCACCAGGCGAGAGCCAGCATCCTACTGAAGCAGATGTTCCTTGTCCAGGAGGCAGACGCAGGGGGCTGAGGGCATGGCGGACTGACAGCCTCGCTGGGCAGAAGGAGGACAGAGCAAGTACACGTCTCCAAACCAAGCCGGTGTGCCAAGATCCCTATGAATCGAGACAGAAAGGAAAACAGCTTTTTAGGAGTTTGACCATGTTTGATCAAACAAGAAATGAATTATGGGTATGAAAATCAATGAGCTCTTCACCCAATCACAATGCTACAGTAGATGGAACTGGTGCTCCCACCCTTATCTGGAAGTGAGTTCATGCATAAGTTGCAAAAACTTATTTGTATATTTTGTTTTTTCCATCTCATATTTGGAGAATGTTCATCTGTATATTTTTATATAAAGGTACACATTATGAGTCAAACAGGAGTCAATGATATACTTGAAGTCTATATTTTCTTTCTGAGTCTGAAAAGAAATTTGGCAGGCTCCGTGTAATTTAAATTTAGATCATTCTTTATTATTTGTGAACCACAAAAGGTGCAAAATGCAAAACTTCTGCACTATCAGCACCAGACTACGTTCTAAAAATTAATCATATCTCTTAAACAGCAACAATTTAAAAATTCTGATGCTGTATGAGGGGTTAAAGCAACTTCATGTTTGGTGTTCAAAGATTTATGAAGGCTTTTCGGAGATCACCCGCAACAGATCATCTCATGCCACTATTCCCACAGTACAGTGCTTTTCAGGCATGCTTATGTTTTCCACATCTCTTAGCACTTATCTTCTGTGTGCTTTAAATATATATATATAAAATATATATTTTAAAATATAGAGATTGGACCTCAGTGCACAGATGCATGATTGGAAAATGAAAGGAAAAAATGTTTTATTGTACACAAATTAAAAAAGAATTTGCTTCAGGATGTTTTGGACAGAAAAATGTTCAGCAATGTTGGAATAAAAACACTGTGGCTACATTCAATTCTAAACACCTGAAGGACTTATCTCCAAAACACAATTTATATACAGTATATACGTCTTGTTTTTGTTAGTAACTGTTGGCTATAGCAATATACCATAGCAAGTCTCACACATGCATCTTTCAGACGTGTAGTAGAATATGAGCACTATAAAATGAAATAATAAAAAATAAGTACATCAAATACATTTTACATACAAATGTAAAATATAATTACTATAGTAATATTTCAGATAATTGATGTTGATGGCAATTACCATGGCATTATTTACCCTGTAAGACAAATACACAAAGGTTTTCAACACTGGGAAATCCAGATGTAGGAAAAGATTATGGCTCTGTGGGTTTATGAATTAAATATGCAGCCGTTTGTTATTGCTGTGTTGGCTAGGCTGCGCGGAAGGGAGATTGTGTGAGGTTAGCTTTGGGGGTAAAAGCAACAAAAATCCATTCAGAAAATGTTGGTTTCACATCGTGGAAATAGGACATAAAAAAAGAAAGATAAAAACAGGACCTGGATGCTTTTCTGATTCCACTTGGTGAAAATAAGTAGTACGTCTCGCTCTTAAAATTCTCAAATTGCATTTGAAAGCAGCCTTCAGTATAACTTAGAAAAACACATTTTGCTGGAACACATACTTCTGAAAAGCTGGCAGATGATATCTTGTTTTATGAGGACTTGTCTTCAATGAGTCTGAAGTTCCCATCTCATGAACAAGCACAGGGAAAGAGAGAAACAGCTAGGCGGCAGGGTCTCATCATTGCTATGCAGTGCAGCAAATTAGGAGTCAGCATGGTATAACTTTACTAGGAGAATGGATGTGCTAACAATGTCTAATATGTCTTCATTCATAGGCTTGATATGTGCCTTTTGGTTGGACAGTGTATTCTTAAAATGCACAATCATATCTTAATAGCTGCACAGCGCAATCAAATAGCTATTCTAAGAGGTTAAAAATTATTAATAAGAATGAGAGTACACACAGTAAGTTGTTTAAAGCAGGAAATGATGCTTGCCTACCTGTAACCTAAGGAACCCAAGCTGTGTGTAGCTATGGTTTTTGTTCATGGGGAAAAAGATATTTGAGCAGAGGATCCAATCTGATTTTTCAAGTGTCATTTGAAAATGGAATACTTTCCTTGCTGCATCTTGCACACTGATTCAGTAATGGTCATACAACATTGATCTGTCAAGTCTGGATGCAGCAGTTTGGATCTGTGCCACAGACATACAAGGGTTTCAATGGAATTGAATTTTCCAGACATTAGGTTCCAGAAAGTTTATGGCAGAATACGCAAGTGTAAAAGACAAATAATCTATAGACGCCAGGCTGCACCAGAGCTTTCAGAACGATCTAGAGGGATCTGACTAAAACTCTGCTTCATTCTGCTTAAAGGTGGGAATGCTCAAATGAGTACTGTATCTGGCAAGCCACCTTATTGGAGATGCCAGTGATCCACTGCCTCACTCTCTTAGAAAGGGCTGTGTAATAAAAGTTATTTTTTTATAGGATTCAGTGTACACTGCTGCTGACTTTGAAATTAGGTTAAATTCTCCCTTTGCAGTTATAGTATCCCCTGGTTTCTTCACCTCTCTTTGCATATATATTGAAATTCTGTTTATCTATCCATAAAAGAGGCTATTCCAATTTCTTCAGTCTTACTATCATAATCAAAAGCTTCCAATAGAATTATTCATGTTGTAGCATGAATATGAATCATCTGTATGTTATCAGACAGTATCTTGCACTAGGTTCTTGCACTAGCAATGGATAGATTCTAAAATGCAACCATCCCTTCTATTTGTAGTAGAGTTGAGACCAATGCTAAGAAGAACCGCATAAGAATTTTTAAGGAAGATTTTGTATAAAAATCCAAGCTTATAGTATTTATTTATTATGCAAAGGAAAATACAGGATTTCCCAAAGGTCAACTCTCTTAGCAGGTGCTATATATACCACAAATGAAATACAAAGACAACCTTTTGATGCCAGCTCAAAGATGGGAGATAATAATTGACTTACTGCAAAAGAAAACAGTTATGAACAAGCGATAATGTAACGACTCCTTAAGGAACCCTTATTTTGTACAAAGTCAGATTATGCAAATTGTGGATTTCAGTACCATTCCAATTTGCTGTGCAAACCAGAGATGTGCTTTTAGGTCATCATTTTCCTTAGAGGCCATTCCCACAGAGCTCCGTGTGGGGCTATTAATAAGAAAATGAGAAACGGACTCATCAGAATTTCTTCATCTCCCAGTTATGTCTTATTTAAAAGTCACGACATGCGGGGAAAAAAAATATGAAAGAAATAAACTTGGGATCAGATCTCCTGCCATGTGGTCTGTTTGTCTACGATTATATCTGTCCCAGCATCCCTTTCATCCAGTATTTGGTATTTGAAATGCTACATGAAAAAAAGGTTTCAAGGGCATTATGCCAATTTTAGTTTTCTTCCGAATTATTTTTTTTGTTGTTGTTCTGAAACTCAGGCAATTTATAGCTTTAAGTAACTAAAAACAACACTTGACAGAAAGAAGAAAAGGAATCATATTTTTAAAAATGTGTAGAAAATAAATTGATATCTGAACATTTCACATTAACCACTAGCACAACTGAGTTCTTGTCAGAGATCAGTGATAGCTGTGCCCTTTCTGCTTGCCTGATTATACTGGTAAACTGTCCATCTTAAAACGCCCTGATTATTTTCCAGTTCACCTGCTGTTTACCTGTTGCTTCCTTCAGGTGTGGTGAAAGCACAGTAAACCCCCGAGACTGTCTGGCACGCAGAGCTGCGAATGAAGGCACACAAGCTGAAGCCTGCTGGAAGCAGAAAGGTTTTTCCACCTCTGTAGATGTGGAGCTGCGTAGTTTTTGTTTACACACTCAATGAAGACATTTACTGTATACGGGAAATGTGTTGTAGTCAAACTAGGTTAAAGTGCTGCCAGATTGAGCTGTTACATAAAGACTTGATATATAATTTTGCAGTGGAAAATTGTATTTCTTTAGTTCTAAAACTAATAAGGGAGTTCAGTTTTTCTTTTTCCCTAAGGCCCTTAAAGATACAGAAGTAATCCTATATTATATTATAATTTCATGTATTATCAAAGAGCAGTAGCACACACAAGTCTATAGCATCTATACCTACTATATAGTTGCTATACAGAGAAACTGACAGCTTTTTGTATGCTTTTATGAAAGAATGAGCATATTGGAAACATAGTCTTTGCATCCTTTTGAAATCAAACACCCATCTTCATCCATCCATCAGCTTGTTTGTTAAAATCAAACAGCAATCTAAGTTAAGCGCTGTTGCAGACTGGATACTCAAGGGTCAGCTGACAACTATTTAAACAAAGAGCTTTTGGGGAAAAATAAAAGCTTCTTGTTACCTAAGACACACAAAGGCACAGACAGTATATTTCAGAAGTGTAGAGAGAACATTAACGCAGAATTCCCAACCACTTATTACAAGGCTTCTTCATTGGAGTCAACTGAGCAACATGTTAATGCTCTGTAATTGTCTTCGCCTGGATTGCACACATACTTACTATTCAATGGTCAAAGTAGTCAGCACATATCAGAGAGTAATCCGATTTTTCCACTGCAGATTGTGCATTTTTACTTGTGCTCTGGACAGCTTCGATCACTGAAAGAAGCTAAGAAGAATATGAATTGTCAAGTTCAAGTTGGTGCGGTGAGGTTTGAATCAAACTTTTGTCCTCTCCACTGCCAACAAATTAGAAAACTGAACTCAATGTCAGCTTTACACTGGATAGTCACAAGAGGCCTTTATCACGACTGAAAGCTGCCATCGGAGTTGTGCTTGTCAGGTGAGGACAAAACTGATTCAAGACCCTGTGCCACTGTTTTATTTCTCTCCACTCTCGGGAGATCCATTCTCTGGGCCAATAAGTAGACGTGAATCCGTAATTTCCTCAATAGTTAACAACAATCAAATGAATTAGTCACTCTCTGAAATCAGTGTTCAAGAAAAAGCACTCTGTATGTAAACAGTTTTTTTCTTAATATTACATTTGAAAAAGCTATGCAAATATGTGACCTAGAATATATCAGTTAACTGACAATAAATACAGCCTACCACTTTATTACAACAATTATGAGTACTTAGAAGTACTTCATCATAATGTGCTATCTAAATTATGAGCATGGAGTCCTGCTCTGTCTGTGGTGGAGCACAACAGCCATTCAGTGCCAGAAACGCACACCACACCTAAACCTGTAAGAGCCTGTACTACATTACTATTCAAGACATCAATGTAAATTACATTACCTTGAGCTTTCCTTGACCACAGAACAACCCATTACTGTACTTACTTTGGACAGACCAAAGCTCAATAAGAATAATTAATGACCCATACTTCAAAATCAGTGACAGATGCTGCCATAATTATTTTATATTCTGTGCTATTAATAATTACAGCCTCAGTGTTTGTCTGTGGTGTCTAAGACCTCTGCCTACATTCACTGAATTTCAGTGAAAAAAGCTGTTTCTTAACCATAAAAGCCTTTAGAGCATATACAGTACCCTTGAGTAGTGGAATGTGTCGCTCTCTTGAAAACTGTGAGAAGTTAAGGCTCGGGCATTATTCTTGTTATAAAGCGCTGTTTTGGTGGCTTGGGCTGTATTAGGTAAATGAAGTGAAGGTATTCTCAGGGGTCTTGCATCCTGCAAAATTACAATTTCAGATTTATTGGCATTCGAATGCAAGGATGGGGATCTTTGATAAAAGAAAATATTTCATCGAACATCCTTTATCTGACAAGGGGCTTCATTTCAGGAAATATCTGGGAAGGGGAGTGGCTTAATACCCTTCCCTTTCCCACAGTGACGCCTTTCTTACAGATTGGGTGTCCCTATGCACCTTCTGTCTTTATGTCCCCACTAAATTCTTTAGGCCCCTATGATTCTCATTGCATTTCAAAAGCTTCATGGGGGTAACATTACTTGGGATTCCACTGTCATGAAACTCCATGTTACCATCTGACAGCTACCATCTGCACCTCCACTGAAATGACACCAGTCCATTTATCCCCCTTAATGTCATGACACCAATAATCATAATAAAGTGGAATTCCAGCCTTCTCAGTGCCCACAATCCATCTTTCACTACTCATGGTTCCTCAGCCTTACGTGATATTGTGGCGCTTAGAGATACTTCAACTCACGCCTCCAGTATAAGATATCTAATATTTATAGGTTTTGTACCTTTATTTTAAAAGAGTATATCAGTTTAGGCTGTGAAATCAAATTACCTGGTCTGAGAAAATGAGGGGGAATTGTTTCAACAGTCAGAAAGAATAATGTGGCTTTTCAGTTTTGATCCGGTAAATGTAAGCACCAGCTCTCATACTGTGCTCATTGCTGGTTCTCTAAATCACCCTCACTCAGGTTGGCCTGTAGTTCAGAATATGGATGCAAGAAAGGGGCTGGGTGGTATAGTTTAAATTCTTTGTACTTATGTAAGGAGCTAGGAGTACGTCTCAGAATTTACTCCCTTTTCAATCGAAAATTAAATGTATGACTTTCAGCCGTTGCAGTAATTGTTTTTGCTTTATCTTTTCTCTTATGAATTTCATTTAAAAAGACCTCTCCTCCAGTCTTTAACTTTTATTCGAATTAAATGATTTTCCTCAGTGCCCTGCGATAGGCTAGTGTCCCATGCAGGGTGTACCCTGCCTTGTGCCTGTTGTTTGCAGAGATAGGCTCCAGCTCCCCTTGTGATCCTGAACTGGAAGAAGTGGTTGGAGAAGACATTTCTGTCAATTCTGTTGTTTTTTTTTTACCTTGTTTTTTAGTTGCACCCAACTAAAACTCTGTTCTAAATAAACCTTTGATGTGAATTGAGGGACCTGGTGCTGGTTATACTGTATGTTTTCAGACTTTGTTATAAAAAAAAAAGTTGACGAGCCTTCTTTATCAGATTCTTTCTGGAGTTTCTCAGATGAATAATTCAGAGCTGTGCCTGTGTCTACAGGTTTTCGCAAAAGATCTGTCTGACAGAGTAAAGCCTCTCTCTTCTCTGCTGGATTCTCATGAAGACACAGAAAGGAGTTAAAAAAAAACAATATCCTGTCATACAATGGGTATCAAACACGATCATCACAAGTTTGAGACAAAAAGTCAGTTTTTGGAAAACGGAAAAGTCTTGATCCATCATTTGAACAGCCATGTCATTTTTCAGAATTAGGAATCACACTTATGTGACGCATAAAGGACAAGCAGCATTATTTTAAAAATCACGGAATGGAATAATGTGTTTTAACTCCCTCTTTAGTTTTTTGGGGCTACAATGTCAAGCAGCAAAAACGCCCTGCTTCTATCTCAACTTTTGATAGGACACCTGAATGTTTTGCTTGCACCGTTTAAGCTTTTTTAGGTGTAGAAAAATAAATATTTTCTGCTAAAAAATAACATGAGCCAAACTATTACAGATATTGAGACCAACCTTTATGACATGAAGGGCATTCCTGTACTGTGCTGCAGCACGGAGCGTTTAGAGTTATTTAGTCCAGGAGGTTCTCAGAACCTTTCACTCCCACCATATAGAACATTTCTGACTGAATTATCCTTTTGAATTAGTTGAATGTATACAGTATGTTCTGTACCTAGTCCTTAAATCTTCATCTCCTAAGAAAAAAATATCTGTTTTAAAATTCAGGCTCTGGTTGGGGGAGGCTGAACTGTAGGCTGTATTGAACACAAAAACATCAGTGTTAAATCACAAATCTGGAGCAGAATTTCATACAACCTCCACACTTCAATGTGTTAGCAAGGCCCCCGCTTAAATGTCCCCATATCATGTCAGTCCAGAATTGAGAACTTCAAATCCCATTAAGCACCAGGAAAGTAGGAGGAAGCCCTGTAGCCAATGAAAGTGCAGCAAAGTAGATGGATACCACAGATACCAAATCTGATGTCAAGCTGGTATTAAGAGTGGGAGTGTGGTTAGTGCATGTCATTTATTGTCTGTGATTTTTAATGATGCAAGTAGGCCAACGTGTGAATGAATAACACATAAAAGAAAATGTTAACAGGAAATTAATTGTTGCACAGCCCTGAGCCAAGACTTTGTGTAGTTTCCTAATCTTCTTCTGTAGTCACAGCAACCAGGATTTAAATTATATGACCTCTTCTTCATTATATTCCTGTTTTCTTCACCATTTTGAAAACTAATTTCTGTAAAACCTTAGACTAAAAGCGTGTTTGAGCAGACTCCGTTGGGACTAGATTCCTGCTTAGACGTGTATTTTATTCACAACAGTTTAATAGTTTAGAGAACTGTCTCGCACTATAGGCTAAATAGCACTTTTTACATATTGCACATTTTCTACATTAAATTATCTCTGTTGGTTTGGCATGTTAGTTTTGATGCGCAGACTCAAGAAAACTGGAACAGAATGTGATGCATTGCATTCAGCTGAGTGGACAGGTATTCATGGTCAATTAGTGAGACACTATGACAGTTAAAGCTACAGAATGAAAGGCCCTTTACTGATATCAGCTGACAGTGTCCTTTTGCATTTATAACTTAAAGTCTCATGCACTGAATGGTGATCTATATGAAGACAATCAGTGGATTTTTAAGGATGACATTTCCTCACTCATTGAATACAAAATCGTAAATACTTGAAAAGGTATGAGCATGTGGTTACTGAGGCAAACTAATCAAACATTTTCTTAACATAGAAAATAAATACCCCTGAATAAATACCCCTGATTAGATTTGTTGAGTATGGCCACTTCGCTTTGAAGCACAGGATATTAATGTAGAAGATAATATCTTCATTTCAGTATTTAATACTGTTTAGCTAAAGCAGAAAACAGCCTTTTCAAGCCATTTAAATGATAACATCAGGACAGAGAAAAAGCTCATGAAATTCACACTATTTTAAAAAACGATGGTTTTCTAATGTGCACAGAAAAAGGATATTTACAGAAGATATTTATTTTAAGAGCACAAATTTATTTACAGTAAGATATGAATTCTTCGTAGTAAGAAAGTAGACGTTAAAGAGTATAAATAAAAATCATGTTTTGTCATTCATATTTATACATATAGGGGAATATATCACAAAGGTTCCTTTATCACCCTGAATTGGAAGAAATGGCCAGAAAATACTATGTAAGCAAGGTTCCTTTTTGTGCTGGTGTACTTACAGTCTCTTGCCCAAAAAATGAAGCTTTCTGAAAACTACAGCTTTTTGTGGGAAGTTTCATTCTCTGTGCAGTTGTAACCAAGTAACTAGCGATACCAACCAGTAAAAGTTTGCCACTAAGCCTTGGTGCTGTGTGTCTTGCAGTGTATTCTTTGGGTGACAATGCGATGTGAAAGGGCATTTTTGTTCATTTGCAGCCTAAAGGATAAAATACCTGGCTTGGTGTTTGCTTCTACAGGTTGGGGATGATAAAGACTCTGAAGCAATTTTGATGACTTTTAAGATAATGTATAGTACTAAGGTGGCACGGTCCAGCACAGTTACAGGCTTTAATGGATCAGGGAAATATTGTGCTTGGCATTCTTGGAAGACAAATGGGTATAAAGAAAAAATAACGCTGCCTATACATTAGCCGTGGCAGGCAGCCAATAAAAGAGAGACAGGCACATTCACCCGACGGAGATAAAACGTGCCAATAAATCTAATTGCTTTGAAAATTTAAATAAAGGACTCAGCCCCACTAGGTGAAATTCATTCCTGCGCTTCCAGTTTCTTTTATTGCTGATCGCATTCTCTCACTCTCCTCCCTTCTTCCAATCCAGGTCACTCCTGCATCAATCACGTCTTTCCTTGATATTTTCAGGCCAGGCTGATCTGATAAAGATTGTCAACCATCATGCAGGTGTTCATTTCTTTTACACCAGATGGCACATCTGACCACATTCTAGACCACATGGATCTTATGGACACACACCCATTTGAATATGTACATATGGATGTGCCCTTTCAGCCAACGCACAGTCTATTTAGAGCTATCTGTCTTTCATCTACACATCTGTACTTCTATTTTTTTCCCCACAAACGAAGTCACTTTTCTAACCGCTCTTGCAAGTAAATTGGATTTGGGATGTGTTCAGAGCAATGAGGAATCACCTTTGATGTGACACACTTAAAACGTAGTAACTAAGGAAAACATTTTTTTTCTGGGGGGAATGGCATTCAGTATATATATATAATGTCTGTCTTAACAGGTAGGAAAAAATGTTTTCTTGATAAGTAAATGTCTAAGCAAAACTAGAATATGCTCATCTGCTATTATATTCTTGCAAATATTATATATGCTATTTTAAAATATCCCAGATGACTGAAGATTTTACGTAAATGCAGATTCTGTGGGTTCTAAGCATTGTGAATGTGAATACAACAGTAAATAAGGGTGCAGTGGAGTGAAACTTTAACATGGTGAAGGTACCCTTGACAATAAGGTTGAATATAATGTGGTTAATTTGTTTTACTAATAAAGACACCATAAATTATTACCTAGATGGAAGGTTTCATTTCTCTCTAGTCATATTTTTCTTTACACATTCTCTTTCTCCGCCTTGAGACATTTCAATTTCACAGTTAAATTTCTATGATAAAGAAAGATGACAGCACAGGCTGTGTTTCTCATGAAAATGACTGAGCTCCACGGTGAGATTAAATAAAGGCTTTTTCCTAGGGTTTTTTTTAACTGAAATATGCATGTTTCATAAGGGACCTAATTTTAGACAGACGTCCTCCTACTCTGTGCATGAGTAATCTACTGATGAGTGATAGCGAATCCAGAAGGCTTGCAACAAAACTTGCAAAAAAAACGGTTACTTTCTACAATGCTAAATATAAGATACGACTTGCAAAAGACATCGAGGCCCTTATAGATGAGATTTTCATACGTGTCATGGTATTGGATAAACCTTCACTACAGTGAGATGCAGTTAAGTGCTGCTATGAATCTAAATTCTTTTCAAGTTTATTTTTAGGCATCCATCTTTCCAATAAATTGCTGAAGTGTGATGTTGTGATTATTTCCTCTGAGGTGGGTCGCAGAAGTTATAAATTACACTGATGTAGTTCATCCTTTAAAACAAATACTTCTGCCTATATGTAAAAGGTTGCTTTTTACTAAAGTAATTCTCACAGATTGCAGAACAAAGATCTGTCCTTTCAGTCTTTGTAAAGTTAGAGAATTCTATGAATTCATTTATAATACTCCAATTTATCTAAACCACCGGCCAGTAATACACTTGTACTTTTCTACTTGTACTTATATAGTCAGGAGATTTGGTACTGAAGGATGAAAAATCACTATTAACTCCAAAACAGTTTTACATGGCATTCTCTTTAAATCCTGTATTTAAAGCAATTTGAGACCCTTTTGGATGAAACAAGCTATATAAATGCAAGGAATTATTAATATTTGTAGATTCATAAGATTAAATAATACATAATAGGTGTGTGTCCAGAATATTGTACTGAAACTGAGAGCCATGCTGACCGAAGCATTCGTCCAAACCATCATAGTGACCTACATGTAAAGTTCCTTCAGAAGAACTACATTACCTTCATGCTTTTCCACTGTTTGAAATGTACAGGGCTGGTGATAGTGTTGCTTTGTCAAATTCTGTGTATTGTTTTTCAACCAGGAGCCTATAGAACTACTTCACCTTAAGGATGCAGAATATTAAAGTAACTTGCAGGTGAAAGGATTATTTGCATAATAATAGCGAACAAATGGCTTCTTTTCCCAAACCCACTTTGACAATTTATGCACACCTCTATAATCCCAAATGAGGGGATGTCTTTCACAGAAGATTAAACGGAGTGACTGGTAGGTGCCTCAGGTCATATATCCATATGATCAATCCAAGCCACTGTAATTATGACATGGGCTGATTCACATAATACTGACATGAGAAGGACAGTGCATGGGGTCATGCTTCTTTCAAATCTTATCACGTAGAAGTGCTGCCTGCTATATTTATGAGCAGATTACAGGACAGGCTCCCAATTGCTAGGAAAGAGCTCCAGAAACGCTTTTCACTGATGCAAATGGAGAAAAGAGAGGTTCTGCTCTTCTAGTATATTGCAGTTTCAAATAAGTATTCTGACAGTGAGTTCAAGTTTCTCGGTGTTTAAAGACTAGACGTGAAACATAATGAGATATATGTACTGTAACAGATATACTATTTCTCTATGATTGGAGTATCCAATGCTGCGAGCCTGTTCTTAAAGATTAGGATGTCTTCATAATGTCAGAGGAAAACTGTGACATTAAATATGATATGTTTTGCAGAAAACAAAGTTGTGTGACAGCTGTAAGATAGGACATGCATAGCAATTTAGCAAACTGATATTTGGTCGGACAGAATACAAAGGTCAGGGTGGGGTGGAATTAACATTGCAAATAAAACAAGAAGAAAACATGTAATTGAATGTTTTTTTTAAAGTTTGCAATTATTCCTGTTGGAGACAGTGGCATTGTATGGTTTTCTATTAAACAGTTAAAAAATACACCCTCTAAATTATATGTAAAATTGTCTATAATGTCTGATTTTCCAATAAAAAAGATATTGGAATGGTGTGAATGGTGATTTACTTCTTGGAATCTTGACTAAATTCCAGTAATACTGAATTACTCATTCTTAAATACCCAAGTCCACTGCTACAATAACTACACTGAAATGCTAGTCTTCACTTAATGATGTTAAATCATTTTTGTAATATTTCAGACTCTTACTTTGGTCAGGCGGAAGACCATAGATTTATCATTTCTTTAAAAGCTTGGTGCTCTGGTAAGATCAGTACAATTATCATTTAAGAAAAAGTATGTACACTACTAATACTAAACCTCATTTTATACTGCATCTTTAGCAGCAAACATCTCAAAGTGTGCTTCTCTGCCACTCATTAACCAGCATCTGAACACTCCAGTACTCCAAGTGGTAGAATCCTTCAGGCATTTTAGTGGATTGAATAGGCAGCTGCAGTAGGAAAACATTCCAGTATGTAGAAAAATAAAATATTTTAAAAGATCTCTTAGCAGACGTAAGCAGTAAAAGAGATTCCCTCACCATTTCAAGAAGTTCAATACTTGCGTAGTGCACAAGTAATAGAAATTGAAGTCAGCAAAAAACACCAGTAAAATGGTAAAAATAAAGAAAGAATGGGCTCTGTTCTGGTATTCATGTCAAGGAGAAACTATTTACTATTTTACTCTCTTGTGGCATTAACTGGTGATGCAAACTGCATCAATTCAAATAGGCTTTGTTCTGTACAATTTAGTCAAAATCTCCACCATTCTTGGCTAAATTCAGAAGGGATGTAGTTTAAGCCTGCTTAGTTTTAATGAGTCATTGTCAGTGTTTTCATGAGTCAGTGTTTCTGTTGTGCCTTTTGTCTTGGATGTACTTCTCAATATGAAACAAGGGCATGTGATACAGATCAGGAACTCTGAATTGGGTTATTTGGATTATGAGAACTAAATTGCACATGCCTGCAGAACCCTGCTAAATCCATACAGAGCCATTCTGTGGTGTGCTTCTATACTTTTCATAATTTCAGTGCATCTACAAGCCTCAGGCCACTCTTCTTTCACATGACTGACAGCAAGCTCTTTTCTCTCCATCCATAAACGTAGCCTGTAACAGCATTACAAACTGCCATGGATGACTCATTGTGTTGTACTTATTATATGTTGAAGTACATCTTATTTTTTTTAAATAAAACCAAAAAGCCCTTGAATGAAAACAGAGCAATCCTTGTTTAATCTTTGTTCATGGGCTGAGACTGAATACCTTTGTTGTTATTTTTGCTTTCTGATCAGGACTCCTTTGTGTTTGAGGACCAAGCTTTCTTCAGTGATGCAGTTTCAAAGACTAAGGTAAGAAATCAGATCAGTGTGGTTAATGAAATGTTTCTGGCAGAAGCAGCTATGTTATGTTTTATAGATAGTCATTGACACTTGAATAGTCCTTCAGTTACATGAACCAGTAAGGTATCCAGCAAGTATTCTCAATGCCCATTACCTTTAGCATATATCTCACATGTTCCAGCCTTGGGATTTGAACACCATCTCTCTGAAGCAGCTTCCAGTTCTCAAAGAACAAAGAACAGAACAAGAACACAGACATTGATCATGCCAAAAGACCAGCTCCCCTCTTGGCCAAGGAGATTTCAACTAGTGGGACCCCGAGCAGTGTCATCACCTTACTTCCTAGCTACTATCGGACCTGTTCTACCTTGATGTATTCGCATGAAGAAAATGCATTGCTCCATTATGGCTTGTAAAAAATAGATCACCTGCAGGTGGTCTGTAATTGCTAGTCACTCAAACAAAATATGTCTATTTGTATGTTCTATTAGTTCCAGTTTAATGTACAGGTTTCAGCATTTATTCAGGCTGGTGACAAATGAATATTTTGGAGTGAACATATTGCAACCTATTACAAAACAGCATGTGAAGAATTGGTAAAAGTTGAAAAAAACACTTAGGTAACCTAAACTTTTTTTTCATGATTGTACAAACAAGAATAATTAGCTTAGGGCTTTCTTTTGATCCTACCTGCAAGCCTTTTCAATTTTGCAAAAGAAAACAAATGTTTGAAATCTCTAGACAGAAGCACTTTCAAACTTGTACTTCTAAGCTAAAGACCTCAGTTTTTTCATAACTGAGTAGGTTACACAACTGAGCAATAGGAAAAAAGGAAATTTGCAAATTCTTATCCATGCTTGAATCAGTTCATGCTACAGCTGTTAGGCAAATTAACTGGATATTCCTACATTAGAATATTGACAACTTTCCTGTGAAAATCTGCACTGGTGAACATAATAATTAAAATGTTCATTACAGAAGACCTGTCCTGTAGCTGTTTTACATCTTGTCAGCATTGTTAAACCACAAGTGCTGATTAAACCTTCAGCGGTAGGACCTACAATAAATGATGTCCTGTATCAAAGAGTAATCACCTTTGCAAAATAAGAATAACCCAGTGCACACCTAATGTGAACACTGTCAGAGTGTGGCAATTTAAGTGGTCTGTCCTTGTCTTTGGGGCGCTGTCTAGGATCCAAATTCTCCACACTGTTCCCCTCCTAAGAAAGAGCGCATATTCCTCTTCCTTCTTGGTATCTCTTCACTTGGTTCACTTGGTTCTACTCATACAATTTACTAGATCTTTTGTCCTCATTAATCACTATGCACTACATATGCTCTTCACACTTACTATATCCTCACACTTCATCTTCATTAATTACCAGGCGCTTGAGTATTCAACCTGATTAACTCCATATTGCCTAATCACAGTCTTCAGCAAAATTAAATAAACTCTTCACCAGATCTTCACTAATTATTCTGATCATAATGTTCTTGGCTGATCCTGTTTGGCCAGGGACACTTCTGCACAACCGACGCTTTCATCCCTGACATCCTTTTTCATCCATCCCTGAAAGAAGCAGCTGGTTTGTTCCTCTCTCATTTCTTTGAACCTACCAGTGTGTCTGCTAATGATAAGGCACAAGCAGTACTCAGGAGACTCCACTCTTTCTCTGTTGTGAAATACCCCAATCCTTTAGGAAATGATGCTTCCAGTTAACCCTGGCTCAGCTGGCCAACATTGTTTCTAAGCAGCACACTTCAGCCTGATTAAGCCGGGCAAACATACTACTACACAGCCCACATGTCCAGCAACTACGATGCCCTTCAGTACAGCCTAATGTGTTTCTTTCCTAGCTTGCTTGAGACCTACCCACAATCCCACCGTCCATTACTAACGAGACCTCCGACCCCCCACATCTCACCTCCCACCTCCCAAGCTGGACCCTGAAACCCTTTTCCTCTTGGTTTTATAAGCCTCTTGATTAGCCCAAAAGAGTGACTAATTCCACGGAGAGCCTATCCCAACTTCTTCTTTCCCTCATGTCAATGTCACTCCATCTGAGTTCCAAGTACTCATTCAGACCAGGTGTGCCTTATTTTTCATGTTTTTACCACACAGCCATCTTGACTCAAGGCCACGCTATGGAGCCTGAGTCTTGAGCCAAGAGTGTGGTTTCCATACAAAGGCAACTCTCTCTACCTCACACTCGGATAAAATTACATTGGAGAAAAGCATCAAAACTGGGGAGGGATTACTTATGCCTCTTTACCTGCACTTTTGCATGATAAACAAGGCTAACTTATGCAAGGCTTATCTGTGTTTTTTAACAAGGGTAACTTCATAAGAAGAGTACTAGGGAACTAGGAAGCATGAAATCTAGACTGAAATAAAAACACTTTTAGCAGTTATGCCCCCTGCATCACCCTAAAAATTAAATCCCTTTAAAGATGGAATGCACAGATTACCATGTTACCACAAGGGCATAACACTATTTATTAGGGTGTGACCTTAATAACACACATCGTAATTATAAAATATGCTTATTATGTGTAAAGCACCTGCAAGTATTCTTCCACGTATGTACAGTATGTAGCTGTCAATGAATCACTATCCTGATTTTAGATTTCAGTTTAGCGCTGGCGTGGTTTTTGGATGTGGTGACTAGCTTGAGACACTATGCCCTGTATTATATATACACATATTAGCAGATCTGTGAAGAACAGTTTTCTTAACATGTTGACTGCTTCCCTGTTCCAGGTTGTCCAATCTGTTGTGCCCCTATTCCACCCTATTTTCTAGGACACCAGATGGGAAGCTGTTACATCACTAGGCTATTGTGTCTACATAGTGTTCCAACTCAGCTCTTAATTAAATAGATTAGATGATTTTTGACTTAAGTGAAGCAATGATTGGTAATTTTCCCCAGCTCTTCAGGTACCATTGCTTTATAAAGATAGAGAAAACCTGAACAAATAACAAGACCGGACCACCCAGTGTTAAATAAAGGATTAAATCCTCTGGCAATACCAACACTTTCAATTTCTGAGAATCACTTTGATCACTGCAGGCCACCAAATGGGGTTTGTGTGTGCCTTCTGCTTCTAGACTCTCACCAGTTGGAGACCACTTATTATTCCAGGACATCAGCAAAGAGGAAATTGTTTCGGAGGATGCATTTGCTAAACCAGGGTTCTGATATAAAACGGTGATAGTGACAGCTGTGATTGACATAGATAAAAGTTACACTGTCAAAGGAAATAAATAAATAATCTTTCAGAGAACATTCAGATGAATGGACAGAGGCCTCACCAAAGCAATCTCTCTTAGGTTTGCCAAAGAACACTCCTCCATCTTTACCTTAACAACTCTGCTTTTTAAGTTTATTCCTGCCTGAAGAGGCCAAGAAACATTATACATGCAGTGCACATTACCAGTACAGTAACTCTAAGGAGGTTTCATTGGAAAATCACAATCCATTAAGCCTTACTTTGAGTCTCTACAGAGACCTTTTCACCAGGAAGAGAAAAGAGGATCATTAAACCCACTTTGTGATTAAGAATATACAGAAGACTGCAAGACACAGCCATGAGCAGTGAATTTTGCACGCTATTGCCCAACAAGCAAAGATGATATCTACTGAAGCTGAAAGCAACAACCAGCAATAAATTAAACAAATATGTAAAAGGGATCTGGAAACTCTTACTTGGGTGCTGACGTGTTGTGCAGAAAAAAAATTGTTGTGTCTTTAATAGAGAGCAGAAGATTACCCCTGTAGTGTTAATAACACTAATTAGGTGCCTCATCCTCTGTGCTAAAATGAGAACTGCTTGCTTGAGCTGTACATTATTCCACTATGGTGGATTTCTGGACTTGCTCAGTACTCTGTGGTAACACAGTTGGCCGCTTCAGGGAGTCGGATCTCTCAGCTTATTCATAGTGACTGTGGATAATAATGCCATGCCCAGCCCAGTAAAAACAGAGGGTGGTTAGTACAAAACAGTATTATTAACAGTACAGATCAAGACTGGTCCTTTTCATTTTGGAACTATAAAACAGTAACATATGTTTGGTTAAAACGTGCTGCTTTCCCTAAAAATTTACAAAGACAAATGTGGTTGCCAGGTAAAAATTAGACTCTCAGTGCTTAGGCTTTCTGGCTTTATTTATCCTAACCCACCCTTCTTTGTATAACCAATAATAGTCTTAATCAGGGTTTGTTTACTCATAAATGCTGAGAATGCCTTGTAAAATTTGTACAATAAAAAACTAAGGGCCTTGTGTTTAAAGTACTTAGGAGCTTAAATTTCCACAGTTTCAGTTACGAAATTAATCAAGACATTATGATTAAGTTTTTGAAAAATATGTAACTTAATATTTAACTTACTCACTTGCAAATACGCATATGCAATGAAAATTGTGGTATACATCAATGGCTTCTTTTTTTAAGACTTGAGTAGAGAAAGACACTTCAAACTGATCAGGTTTCTTTTCCACATGCTTCAGTTATCTGTTCTCTGTGCCTCTATTTATGATCCTAGGATCCACAGATACTAAAATCCTTTCAATTGTGCTGGTATTTCTGTTTATTCCACATGTAGTTCATTTACCCTATTATTCACATTACTAAATATAAAAGAAAATATGGTGTTTGTGGCGTAGGAATGTAAATCTCTGCTAGTAAAAGGAATCTAATCTGACCCTACTGATGTCACTCAAACAGATGCTAATGGAATTAATTGCTTCTGAAAATAACTTCTCAAAACCTTAAAAAAAAATCAATCCCTCCAGTTCTGTAGGTTGCAGTATTGAAACAAACTACTGTACCTTTACTTGTTGGCAAACTTACTTTTAAAGAATAAGGAATAGACATCATGCATGTTTAAATGAGAGCTGCGCTGTTCTCTTGTGTTTGTAAAGGTGTAATTCTGTGAACTAGGCTGTAGGAGGTGGCTTTTATTAAAAAAAAAAAAACAGTTTATTGTTTCCCACCTGACTACCCAGCAAAGGTAAGGTTTCTGTGTTTACATCTGTGGCTTGTATATGTCAGTCAAATTTTTAAAAATTCTCTCACAGCACAAGACTGACCAGTGGGCGCCAGTTTAGTCCCCAGGATAATGGATTTATGGATCTCACCCCAGTTAAAACATTTTATTTATCCTGTCACTTTATTTCTCACAATGGAACAGCATGGAATGTGCACAAGAAATATTCAAATACACATGCTAAATGCAAGAATGTACATTTAGTAAAACATATTGATTCATTTCAACCTGCACTGGCTCATTTATGGATTATATTGCTTTAGCAGAAAAGCAACTATAATAATGTGTGCAATTGCAACTGCACATCTGTCTTTGCAAAACAATATTTAAATGTACAGCACCTGGCTCTGGCTTCCATATAGATGACTGTAGTTTGTGAAAACCGAAATGGCTCACACTGCTATCAAATGAGATTATTTGTTGATGTAAAATTAGTCTGTCTTTTAGAATGACATCATCTTTTCCATTGTCTTTCTTTCTGTCTTGTACAATTTATCAGAAACACATCCTGTTGGTTTTGAATATTGCTTTCTTCCTCCCTTAGTGTTTAAACATGTGAAAGCTCAGCTTACACTGTTCCCCATTAACTCTGCAAGCCAAATGTGTGTGCAGCTGTTGTGACATTATGTTGTAGCACAGGAACGTAAATGGCAATTTTAATCTCTTGATGCTTAACAGATGTAAATTGCATTAGCTCATATCCCAAGTGCAACATTAACAGTGGTACCACCTATCCACTGAAAACATGAATTTTCCATCTGCAATAGTTTATTTAAAACATGAGAAAAGATTTTGTTCAAACTAGGGCAAGTATATTTTAAGTGCTTTGCTTCTTATCTGTTATAGAAATGACGTTGACAGCTACTTTGGAAGATTAAAACATTTTAAAATTCAGAATTGTCTTAAAAGATAAAGATGCTAAGAATCCATGCTCACACGCTTTTAAAGTACTCAAGTAAACATTACATTTTCAAGTATAAATTGCAAAATGTACACCAGAATGCTTTAATGGATGCAGAATTAATGAACGTCTTGCAATTGCAACTCAAAACGTCGTTTTATGTAACATTCGAAAAAACAAACAACAACAACAACAACGCAGCAATTAATAATAATAATAATGCATTGTAAACCATGCTCACACAATCTTTGAGTATTTTGAATTAAAAGCACTATTTACATGGTTAAGAAATAAGATGCGTTATATACGTTTGTTTTGGAATGCATGGAAAATTGCAGCCCGTGCCAGGACGCGATTAACTTACCCCCACGATTAAAATAAAAAAAGTGGATCGTTTAATTCTGTCACGTGAACGCTACTGATTGATGATTCTACTCAACTGAACGACTGTGGTTTCGCACACTTTTAGGGCTTTTTCCACATCTGCATTTACTGTGTGAGAGCCGTATTCAGAAACGCGTGGGCATTTGACAAGAGGCATTTCCCTCTAACAATAAACTGAAGTGACGTTTTCACGCGTGGGTCCCTTTCCACGATCAAGAAAAAAATTGAGGAGCTCCTGCAAACATTTTCTTTTAACTCTGACCTAGTGCACGTACGCGTTGAACTACCTGGCTAGGCTGTCAAGCTGAATGAATTCATGGGAGGTCATTCGCAATGTAGCAACATTCGTTTACTGTATATTCATTCAGAGTGGGAGGGGGCACACTGTTTAATTTGAGAAAATAAATACAACACACTTTGGCAGTCCGCAACAAATTCTTCCTTGAATGAAGTTTATATTTATTATATTAAATATATCAGGATCAGTCACGATATAATTCCTTCTGAAAACAGCCTTATGTACAAAAAGGTTTTCTGCAACTTAAAATCACTGCTGTAGAAATTTATTACAGCCATTGTTAAGATCGGGAACAATTCCCTCTGGTTTCAATTCTAAGGCACTTAATGCATTAAATCGTCGTGCACTCGGCTCCAGCGGTTGGCCATTCCATAGTAACTATTGGTCTAGTACTCATCCCAGACGCTGATAGTGCAATACTGACCGAATACCACTCTCCATTACGACCTCCCTGTTCAGTTTCCCTCACAATTACTTCAGATTCTGGGCTATGTACATCTCTTACGTAATGCTGTTAGGTAAAGCACGAAACACTTTCTGTCCATTTGTATTATTTTAACTAGACGTTCTGCTAAAAACATTTAAGTTTTTTTTATCCTTTTCTCATAATGTCTTAACACTGCACCAAAAACAATTCACACAAGACAAGATTCAATACCAAAATGAAACCGTAATAATAATAATTATAATAATAATGCATCGGTACCCTACAGTGATCTACAGTACCCTCCATGAATATAAAGGTTGAAAGTGTAAAACAAATAACCGTTCTTAAATCAAGTTGTTTCCTCCAACGGCGTGTGCTTTTACTTGAACAGCATGTTTTTGGTACACTACCTTACCTTCCAGTGGAAGTGAAATTTTAAGGTAGGTATGCCCCTACATTACCCATATTGAAATTCAGATCCCAGAATATACAGGCAACATTCCTCGCGGTAGACGTGACACAATAAGAATAACATGCTACTGTACCTCTTCAGGAAAAAAGAGCGTTCCTTTCTTGTTGTGGGTATTCAAATCGCTTCAAAAGACAGTTCTTCTTTTCAGTGAAGAATCCCGTGTTTTTACATAGCAGTCGCTCCTAGCCCTTACATTCCAAACCAGGAGACGGTGAGCACTGGGGAAAGGAGCAGTCTGATGAATATGTACTGTACGGAACAAGCAGGCAGTCTCGAAAGGGTGATCATCGCAGTTTGATCTTCCATTTAAATCATTTAAGTGCATCCTTTATTGCATCTGGAAACACCCCCTTGCTCTTCTGCCCTATCTGCCTAAAATCTAAAAACATGCTCCTTGTTATAATATGTATAAAAATGACGCTCTTTGGAGATAGAGCAGTTCAAATATGAATATACACACAATTCACTGCATCGCAACGGATATCATGTTGCAGTTGCAAAAGACAAGAATGAATGGGGATGTGTTTCAAATCACTGTGCATTCATGCTTGCGCTCCGCGCACTGGATATTCCGCGCACTGCTCCATCCCTCGGCAGCTACAGTGAGATACAACCTCCTGTTACAGTATTTAACTGTGTATGTATCCCTTCTCTTTTCTGCATGACTATGTGTTGGGTGGGGGCGCTTGTGATTTTTAATCCCCATACGTACCACGATAGATCGTCAGTTTTCTCTTAGTTATATGTCGTTATGAATAACAAACTACGGCCAAAAAGCCAACAAACCACAGCTGTTAACCCAATGAGAGAATGGTTTGTCATTCTAAAAAAATGCAGTTCAATTTGGTGATTTCTATGGTTTCCCCGCTCCGATGGAAATCACCTTTACAGCTCCATTACTACTCGATTCTATCACGTCGAGGAAGGTTCTTCACCTGAATTAGTATTCCGAACCGAGCAAAACGCGACTCCCTCTTTTCTTAAGCTAAACGACCTGTTTCAATTGAGGGGAAGTGTGTTATAAAGTCGTGTGCGATCCCTCCTTCACCTAATGATGGGCTAGGATTTGGGACGAAATGAAATAAACACGATGTATCGTTGGTGTATGGATGTGTGCGTGTGATGGGTTAGTGGGGTGTGTGTTATTTAATTATGTCCTTCCATTTGTCTCACAGACGCGCACCAAGACAAATAAGCGGCCCTATTTCATTAACCTTGTCGCGCAATTCCCTGGCAGGAATACCTCTAAGGAAAGAAAAGACAAATATAGAATCAAAAAGTGCAACACCTGCCAGTTATTGGTCGATTGAGTAAGTTATTTGGTTAATTAAAGGAGCTCTGGTGTTTGTGTGCTGAAAGACATTTAGATTTCTGTTTTAAGTGATCTCTAGATGGGGTAGCACAGTGATGTTTAGCCTTTGTCACCTTATAGCTCTTGGATCCTGACCTCAGTTCTGGCCTCAAACACCTTCAGTGTGGAGTTTCCATATTCTGTAGTGAATTATGCAATTTATATAATATTTTGAACAGAGCTGTCCCCATTATAGATACTTGAGATTTGCACCCCAGTTTACTGATGAAATTAAGAAATACAGATTGTTATGGGAGAGTATATCATTTAAGCCTTTCCTGAGTCATTTAGAGGGTAAACAAGAAAATCAGTGGGAAATATGTCCTTTTTTCCTTAGAATATGAGAATGCATTATTGTGTTTCGCTCTGGCCTGTAAACAAGCTCTAGAACAAGTGATCAGCTCTACAATGTGATGAGAAGAGGTTTTGCTGCATCTGTAAGAATAACTTGGAAAATGTGGTATAAATGCACATCTGCCTTAAGGTCTGAATGTGATCCCAAAGCCACTTTGTTCAAATTTCTTTTGAATTTTCGTTCATGTAAAAAGAAAGTGCTAATAGTGCCTTTAAATAGGGTCTTTCTTCCTGCAAACCAAATTGCTTCTTTTAACTGTCTTCCTCTTTTGAAGTGAACTGCACGTCTGATAATTTGATTCAAACCAACATTTAAATTCAGCAGCACTTTCAAATGAGTGCAAGAGGCTGGATGCCAGAGAGGGCGTTGTGGTAGGGATTAATCTGCATGAATGTGCTTTTGAGAATGTATTTCTTAAACACAGCAAATCTCTGGGTTACATCTATTATTTGTGTTTGTGAATATGAGAGAAACTGCCTGCACATTTTAATTTGTCTCTTTCAAGAGTACCAGAAAACCATGTTCAATGAGCAATATCAGGAGAGGAATTACACTCAGAGACTGGACCATCCATTTTCCTAACGTAGTTCTGTATTTCAATAACCAATACATTCTAAAAGATTCCAAAATCATATGTTGCTATTGTTAAAGACAACAACGTTTATAATACTACTCATAATCTTAATAATAACAGCAACAACAATAATAATACTAACACCTGCAAGAATCATAACAACACTTCTGTTCTTGAACTGGCTCCTTAATCCTGTTTATGATTTTCAGGACATTTCAGGGCACAATGGATTAATTTACTAACTATACCAAAATGTAAACTAAGAAGAGCGGAGGTCCCATTGCAGATCCCTATTATTAATTAAAAAAACAATGCATCTTGTGTTAAGATGATTTTTTTTCCTCTATCAAACTAAAAGCAGCTTTATTAGTTTACCTGCAAGGTTTGTGATGTGTGCTTGTGTGTGTACTGTATGTTGCAATGTTTATAAGGCCTTTTGACTGCCAAAATAATCCCAGTTCATTTCATCAGAAGAATATGGGATATACTGGAATATTTTCCAATGGTGGCTCTGCTGTGGACAGCACATAGGGTGGATGGGTGCAAAATATATTTTGCTTTCACATAGTAATATGTGAAATAAAATGAATTTCTTCAAAACGTTTACATGAAAAGAAATGACTGCATCCACAGGTGCAATGTTTATTTATGCATATCAGCTAAAAGCTTTATTTTTTTGTATGTAATAGTTCAATACAAATTAAAATGATTAAACAAGCCTGATATTTCAGTAACTTACATTGCATCAGAGGCCAGCACCATGGACATTTACCATATACAGTATTTTTGAGTACAAATAGAATTTTTTCAGTGATCTTTAGTTAGACACACCACAGTTTTTTTCCTTATTTTTTGTGTATGTCTTGTATCCTCGGTGGTGTTGCCATGTTTGAGGTGATTTTCGTATGATTTCTCCAATTTATTCCACACATTTCATCACAGACTGCTGGTTTTGAGTGTGTCGGAATGAGTGAATCACACAGGTATGTAAGATGTAAGAGGGGTTTGTAGTATGTGAGCTGATGAATTGCTATATGGATGGAGCCATGGGTGGATGAGCATATTTACCAAGTTGGTGCTGTACTAGTTGCCATACAGTTGAGTCTTAAACAGTTGGAGATTCCAAGTGCAGTGGGTATATAATTAACACAGAAAATATGAAAATGAAACAAAGAAAAAGAACAGAAGTAGCAACAGTAGAGTGGATAAAGTTACCAGTTTATGTTGCAGTTGTGCTGAAACTATGATACACTATTTAGACTGCTTCAGGAGTGTTCTGGTCTGGAGAGCTCTTGAAATACATTCAAGGCTTGATGCAGTGATAGAGTCACTCAAGGCACAGAGAAATGACAAGCACTGAAGTGCTGAATGGACTGTTCTTGTCATTATCTTGTCTTATGTTCTTCTGTAAAGCAAAATACAATAGCCTGCATGTAGAAAGAATTTTAACAGCCTCATCAGTTCCAAGACCAGGCTAAGAAAAAAACAACAAAATATAGCGTTGTATAATGCCTTTTACCATTTATTGAGGTGGCCAGATGTGCTTCTTTGCTTAGGAATATCACGCCATGTTGTACTTTCAGGATCTGATTAACATTAGAACAATAGAAAGGTCTTATTCTTCATTTGTATTTTTTCGAATGTGCTCTTTAGGTAGAGTAAAGGTGATGTTTTTTAAAGATGCTATATTGCTACACATTTTTACTTTATTTTATTTACTTTACGTGCTGCTTTGAACAGTTCAGTTTCCTCAGCTACTTAGGACAAGCCCTCCAGCTTGCATTGTAATCAACCGAGCACTGAGAAGCACAAACCACAATATAAGGAAAAATGCTGCCATTCATGAAAGTAGTCTAGTTGGGATTAGTAAAGATTATATTGTGGTGTGTCTATAAATGATTGTTTTCCATGTAGATTTTTGGATAACACATTCGAACAGATTTTCATTTCTTCTTTTCCTTTAATTATTTTAATGGTAATGCAATACATAAATTCAAGTCCAATCCAAAACCCTATTTGTGCATGCATTTTTGCATTAAAGGGAAAAGCTGTTTTGCCCCTCAGGCTGTGTGCTGCAGTACAGTCTGGTGTTCCTAATGTGAAATGCTTTAGTAATACCACATGGGATGTAGGCATCATGTCTCTGGAGACTGAGAACCCCTTGTATAACATACAGATCAATGGGACAGCCGTGTTGGGTTACTGGAGATAAGGCAATTCCCCTTGGCCACACGAAGACATTTCCAGTCATTAGACATATTAAATAAGACATCGCCTTTTCATTCACAAAACTACATCCCTGGAAAGACCTGGTCAATGAATTTTATGCAGGCAGTGATTCAAAAAGCAGTGAGAACGAGGTCTGAACATCACTGGTGGGTGTACAAATCCACTCACCAACTTTTCCATTTTCTAAGAACCGGCTTGGCATATTCATGTATTCCAAAAGATAAACAGTTGTATAAGCAAGCAAGTGCAAATTGCAAATTTAATTAAAATGTATTAAGAGCTTTTAGGGTGTTTCAATATCTGTAATTTTAATTAAAATGTGTTTGGTGGAAATGTCTGCAGACCCATGAAGAGGAAGAATATTTTAAGCATTGTTCGAATGTCTATTCATTTTATGCAATTAAAGACCATACATTAACATTATTACCATCTATAAAAAAATACAAATAAAAGCTTGCTAACAGTGTGTCTCAAAATGACCTAATATGGATATAGGCATGCTGAACTTTGGCAAACAGAATAGCTTCAAGGTTTTTTAGCTCATTAAAACCAGGATGCACTGAATCCAAGAGCTTAAATGGACTTAATCAATCATTGAATGAATGTGCTTTTCATAAGCTATTGGGTATTTTTCACAACTTGTATCAGTCAGCTTTGCATTCTTATTTTCTTTGCATTATGGTACGTTTAGCATATACTCATGATTCTGAAAATGTATTATATACCCTCTCTTCCACTCTGATATTAAGACCAGGAAAACAGCTACAGTTTCATAGATTCTAAGGTTAGTGGTTATGAATTCTGATCCAGTTCAGGAAGGCATTTTAAACACTTAAATAGCAGTGCATCCAATTTCCCCTTAAATATTGATCAGCGTGACAGAGGAGGATTTTAATATTATTCAGCTTTTTTGCAGGGGCTATTGCTAAGCAGCTTGTCATTCTAATTACAGTATGTAATAATAAATGCATGTACGTTTCATAGACTCTACATCACATAAAGGATGGTGGATGTTTGGAACAAGCTGCTCAGCCATTTTGTTGTAGAAAACAAGAAAGAAAGAGAAACTCTTATTCAGTGATTCCGATAGATCCTATTAAATGCGAGACAGGGGTGAATGGGTTAGAGGTTATTTGGTGTAACTCGCCTAGCTGAGAGAATTCCATTCTGTTCGTAGTGTCAAGGTTGACTGACAACCCCTTTCCCCTCATTTTCTTGAGGAATGAGCCAGGGAGCTGCTGCTAGAGTGAAGATGGGGAGGTGGGAGGGGTGAGAAAGAGAGGCGCAAAGTGAAGTCCAGAAGGAGAGATGCATACATACTGTACATAGGAGAGGTGATGAAGGTAAGATTGGGATCTATCCTTCCTTCTGGATTTCTGTTCTAAATTCCATTTTCCAACATTAATTTAATGCATTTTCCATTGTTAAAAAAAACAACGACAATTGCCAATGCAAGAGCCAAATTTCCTAATTAATTAGCCAAAGAAACATTTCTTTTTGCACAAGAGAGGGGTAAGAGATGAGTTTGAGTTGCAAGAGGTTTTAACCACCCTTCAAGCCCCCAATCAATATAACTTCAACTCCCTCCATCCTACACCCCAACACACAGCCTTAAAATGGTTAAATTCTTCTCTGAAATTGTTGCCTTCAACAAGGATTATTTTAGAAACCCAGCTCCAGATAAAAGATATTGGAAAAAATAACACAATTTAAAATCTCTTGTCAACAGGGATCAGCATAGGCACTGCATGGGGTTGAAGCTGATGTGACTTGACTTGAGGAAACTTCAATAACTGTAAAAAGCACCTTCCTGGAAGCTCTTGCTATATTCTGCACTTTAATCACATTCAGTTATTGGAATTTGGGCTCACCTACATAAGCACAACTTCAGAATTTGAAGGGAGACAGAAAGATGCTGCTGTAACTCTGTGCCACCTGAGAATCAGACCCCTGGTGCAGTTTTACCACAGGCTCTTGAATTGGGATATAGTGTCATAGTATTTGTTATGGGCAAATTAGTGATCAGTTTCATGGTCATTGATGTTCCTAAGTGTGATTGACTGAGCAAGCTGATGCTTAGCTACTTTAAAATGTCAGAAATATTTTTGCATTATACTCTGTGCCTTAATGTTAGCATTAACAATTGCATTCTTGGTCCTATTTTTGTTCAGTACCGTTTTATGAAAAATAACATAACTGTTAGACTGATAGGTCCCCAAGGGTAAAAAATATTTTGAAAAATGGCCAGGGAGCATTATAATTTGTTTGCAGTCTCCTTGATGTGATCTGTATATAATGCCTAAATACATATAAAATATACATATATATGCTGTCCTGTAACTGCAAAACAAATATCTTAATTTATTACTTAGGATATTACTTTTTTTTTCCATAGCAGATATAAGATTCAAAGCCCAGGCATAAATGAATAACAAGTAATTCATTTTATGTGGAAAAATAAAGTAAAAAGGCAAATCTCACCAAATGGTGTACAGCCTTGGAATGATTTATGTTTTCAGTGTGTTTTCAAGCTGCTCAGGGCTAATAAGCAATCTGCAGCATTCAAGGAACTGCACGTATAAAGCTGCACATGTACTATATCCCTCAGCAATTTACTACCACTGCCTCAGCACATACATTTTTGTTAGTGTGACTGATTTTCAAAATCCCATCCTGAAATTCCTGGGCCATAACTCCAGTGTCACAACCAACACATCTAGAGTTACTGTCTATTCCTTAGTGTCCTTTAAATGGATACCTTATTCCCCATTTGTACAGATGTCTTTGGGGACTTCTTAGTTGTAGATGATTTAAATTAATCTAAGGCGTGTGGGTAAAATAATGGCATAGATCACCTTTTCTCATCTGTGATTATAATAAGAGATGAAATGCTGACTGCTTTTCAATTAGCTGGTAAGGTAAAGGGATGCATCAGCAAAGGAACATTTTAATGCCGTTTTCTTATGCATTTCTCATTATGGGCACATCTGATGAATCTGTTGTTTCTGGTTTGAAGTGGAGGAAGGTTATAACTTATTATGATGGAGCTCTGTCTGCCGGCTTTTCAGTATTAGAAAGCTTCAATGGAGACTGATAAGGCTGGCATTTTTACTCTCTCTCCACCAGAGATCAAGGAGCAGTGTGTCTTACAAACTAATTGTAGACAACACTTAGTAGCTGAAATATGTCACCCAGGTTTTTTTTTTAAAAAAGAATGTAGCTGTTTATAAGGGGTAAGTGTATATAAAGCATTGATTAAAAGTCACAGACTGCCCACTTTCCTGGCTTTCCATTAAATGTTTTGTTTTCTGAGCTACAACAACCTACACGAAAGGAGGAGGGAAGGAGGGAGAGATACAGATAAAAAGCAAACCCTTTCCTGTTTCGAGAATGGGATTCAGTGACCTGGAACTAAAAAGAGACAGAAGGAATCCCAGCCCACTCGCTTTGCCAGCCCCAGGCAGCCTGCCTCCCTCCCTCCCATCATGGGAAAATATCTTTATAGTTTTTAGGGGAGTCCCAAATGGGGCCTACACGTTGCCTTTTCTACCCAGTAATTCTTGCAATTTAGAAAATGTGAAGTGTCAGCATTTAGCATTTACTGTATGTTGTAAGTAAGAAAAGCATACACTGCTTTTGCTTTTTAGCAGCTTCATTTGTACTAAGGGTTGCCATTCTAAATGTGGACAATATACAATATCTTCAAAAGTAATCACCCTCTTCTAATTATGTTCCAAAGCATGTATAGACTTTTTTTCAAAGTGGATATTTTTTATCAAAAATCACCTGCAGTTCTACTGATGTTCATATCCACAGTTTCTAACCTGGAAAGACATTTCAGTCAAACGATAGGCCAAGATCTGGGCAACCACTGGACCACCCTGATGAATGTCAGTAAACGTGACACAGACGTGCAAAATGGTGTGTTGTGTACAACAGGCCAATGGATGAGGAGGTGTAAGTATGATGATCTGGGCAGCTGTGTCTAGCAACTACAGAATTCCACTTGTAGTCATTGATGGCAAGCTGACTGCTCAGCACTGCACCTAACAAGTCACGGTACATAGTTTGCTGCCCTTCCTGTAGTATTAATGTGATTCCAACAAGACTATATATGTCCAAATGCTGCTTGTCTAACAATGGTTTTGTTGCAAGAATGTGACAGTTATGCCACAAATGACCAACTCACCAGACGTGAAGCCTATGGAACACCTGTAGAACATACAGGAATAATATTTGCTGTCTGGGGCACAGAGATCATTGAACAGGGACAGACTGGATCAGGCTTTATGGGAGGATTGGAACAGAATTCCACAAGATGGTATTTGCAAAAATGTGCAAATCATTTGTCATATTACAGCTTGTAATGCTTACAGTGATGACCACTCATTTAGCTAGACCATGTCTTTCACAGTATGCCCCTTGTTGGTTCATTTTGGAGATAACAAATGTTAATCAATATAATGACATTACCTATGTCATTTGATGTCTGTTGATTTAAATGTTAGTGCACATACTTAAAAAATATTTATATTTTTCCTTTAAATAACTTCTAAATGCGTTCCATTCATAGATGATATTTGCTTGGATATTCTGTATAAATGTTTTCTAAAACTATTTGTGACCATGTGGTTGTGTGTGTTAGGGGGGGTCACAGGAGGATTAATCCACAGCAATGAATTTAACTGTGCAGTACTCAATTTCATATAACACTGCTGTACAATCTAGGCTATCAGTGCTAATTGATTTCTCCACTCCAACATGCCTGGCTGGGACACAGAGGAATTTCTTCCCTGTTGGTTTTTCAAGCTTCCAGTATATATTTCAGTGCACTGTACAGTGTGTGGCTATAATTGTTTATGTGTTTATTGAAAATATAAAGGTGTTAACATCTAGGTGTTATTCAATGCAAGAACAAGCTGTTTCTTGTTGAAATGTCTCTCCCTCTTATGGGACTCTTATAGGTTTCTTTCTGCCTCAGAGGATCATCTGTCTTCCAAATTGCTGTGGCCCAGACATCACAGGACACACAGAATCAGTGTAATTCCCCTTTTGGTAGTGATAAGCACAAAAGGAGAGGAATGCAAGAAAGAGACAGACTATACACTTAATTAAACTGAGAAAAAAATTGATCCTTATGTTTGATATTATTATCATGAATCTCAGGTCTTGACAAAATGTCATAAATCAGGAACTAAACAATGCAACAATGCACTTTTAGAAGTGAAAAGAAAAGGCACACTTTGCATAGATAAGTGTGAATTTCAAAGGTTTTTTCAGGTCGAAGGTATTGTACAAACTAAGAGCTATGGAGCCAGGGAGATTACAGAGATTTTAGAGATATGTTTTGTATAGAATTAGGATGTAGCATTCCAAAATTGCATTGAAACACTTAAGAAATGTGACTCATTTTTCAGCTTTAGTTATTAATCAAGCCATACTAACAGGTTAACTAAATTAAGAACAATATGAGTTCTTGTGACATAACTAGAAAATGTTAATGATCATGTCTGTTTCCACAGTATGCTGTCTGTTAAGTGTAAATGTTCAGAATATGGAGCAACACGTGAATGACAATGTGTGCCTGTGTAAAGGTGTTTTTGTTTGCTGAAATAAGTGATGCGTGCTGCACATTAGCCAATTTTAATTATACAGCAACTAAACCAAAGTTTAGCAACAGTGTCACAAGGTGAAGTTGCTAGGGATCCTCTGGGATCCATCAATTAACCTTTAACTAACCTGCTCAGTAGCACTTCTGCAAAGTGACAAGAATTACCCACCAGTGACCCAGTGAAAAACTACACATTATGCAATGATCCAACAGGGCCCACCTAACCTTCTATACATTAACAGCTACTGTACAGCTGTTAGAATCCATATTCATAAAGGTCAAATGTTTGGGTTTCATATAGGTGCCCCTATAGCCTTTATGCTGTTATAATTATACTGACTATCACTGGGCAGGATTACAGTTTGCATATTAGGATGGATAACAACCTCCTTGATATTGGCAAGGGGCGGTATTTTCTGTTGAATCCCAGATCTGTGTCATGAGTGTATGCAAGTAAAGTCTCAAAAGCTTTGCTGTGGTCTGTAAAGGGAATGAGATCACATTAATGGCAGGAGAATAATGGTTTGGTGGGCAACTAATGCCTGCTTTAGGAGTCGATTTGTACTGTCAATGGCAGTCTCACAACACAGCTTTATATTGACAAAATTCTGTTGCCTGTGGTCTGCCTATCGTTACAGGACTGGCAATGTCAGTGTAATCCCCTATTTTTTAACTAAGGTAATGCTTGTCCTTATCTAGTAAGGGTCACTCAAGACTTTCTTTTTTAATCTGTTATCAACGACATCATCAGCTTTGGTCCACTTTTACTACTAGATCTTAACGCATTCGAAAGCTTGTTGGACGATCTGGGTTGATGCACATGTCAATATCAACCTAATGACATCACTGATGTGGCAGGCAATTTATTGACTGAGTAGAGGATCATTTTTGGCATTCCATGTGGAAGGTCTATACCGTGCGGTTAGCTTGTATACTTGCTTGTATTTCAGCTAATAGCACACAAGCTAATGAAACAATCGGATCTGAATACCACAATGGATTGTAAAGTTTCAAATCCAAAATTTGTTTTCAAATGATGAACTGATGTCATGGCACAGCTCTTCAAACAAACCTAGCTGCAAATCTGTTTGTGTTTAAAACTGTTTATACTGAATCTTAGTGTTTCAGTATAATTGCCTTGGGCCTATCTCACAGTGTGGCCTTTATTCTGGATGACCAACCAACCTTTTGCTGAATTTGTAACAGGGCTTATGCAGGGCTTCGAAGCCAGTATTAAATTTTATTTTAGGAATTAATGCATTTTTGATCTGTGCTCAGTGATGCCTAAATGCCTGCAATACAACAGTGGAACAAAAGAAAGCAGGCCAGAATTTACTGATGACGTATTGAATAATGCCTCTACAGCAGCAAATGTTGATGAATGGTTTCGATTGGTGCAATTTAAATTTCAATTGCTTTTCTCCTATGGACAATAATGCAATATGCTGTATTTTTGCTTCATTTAAGCTTTGAGAAGTTTAATGAAAAAAAATGCAAATACAAGAAAAAAAGGAAACTAAAAACAATCCTCCAAAAGTATTCAGGTTAGTCACAGTTGTTTGTGAACATCTCTTTGCCTAGCTTCCTTTTGAGGCATGCAGCATTTGCAATAGATTGTACATTAGCTATTTTTGTTTAGGATTTTTAATTAAACGTATGTCCTATTGTGAAAACACTGAATGACAAACTCTTTGACAATGCAAAACTTAATCATGTTGCTGATCTTTAATGCAGATATGACTGTCTGAGTCTGCATTCACAGGCCATGACTGAATGAATTTGCATTCACAGGCCATGGTGATGGTAATTGGAATGCTGTTGAAATTTGGGGATTTGAGGTTTTATCACAGAAGACAATAGTCAATAAGAGTGGCACCTGACAGTTTCTTGTGCCATACATGACAACCCAGACTAAATGCTTTTATCCTGCAGCTTTCTGTCAGGGAAGAATTTCAACTTTCTTGAAAACTTTTTCCCATCTGAAACGTTCATGAAATGGGACTCCAGACTAACACTCCTACTCTCTGGTCCCCCATGAGACAGACTGGAGCTTAGTGGAGCTTAAAATAGCGAAGGAGCATTTGTTTTTCATTTTTATGCAGCATGAACCTATGTTTATTTTGCTAATTTTGACATTTTTAGTCAATGCCAATATAGTAAAAAGAAAAAAGCTTGCCACACTGAGTTTGGTATACTGCCAGCTCCTTTCTTCTCATTTAATTTACTTTTCAGTGGTAGTACTACAATGCTTCTCTTTGAAGACTTTTACCACCCACATAGGCAAATTGGGAGCAATTAGCAAGGTGGATTCAATGAGAAATAATATCAGTAAATTGCACTGTTTTTTTCTGAAAAGTCATTTTTAAAATGGTCTAGACTGTTAGAAACTATTTTTTGGCTCAAACAGACTACAGACAATAGAGGCCTCTTTAATGTTCCTTTAGGCTTGGGGGTTGGCTGGTTTTGCCTTTTACTTTACAGCTATTAAAAAGAAAGTTTATGTGAGTTTTCTCATACCTTTTGTAACCTGTAGGTTTGAGCAAACATGACTTAAAATAAGCTTTCAAGTGCATTATCTAAAATCATGAAAAATGAAGTGCCAGAGGCCTTTTTTCCATGCACTTAAGAAGTTTATATTTCACTCTGCCACACCAAATATCTCACAATTAGCAAGCTGCACTCTAAGCTGGACACTGTGATATACTGTAATCCTTTAATGAAAGTCCAGGAAATGGATGATCTACGAATGAATGTCCTGCCCTCGTTACCAAGATTTTCTTTTGCAAATAGCACCGAAATGGATGTACAGTATGTCACTCTTGCAGATTATAATGAGCAAAAAAGGCTGATGAAAGACAATGTGTTGCAATATGTTGAGTGCAATCAGTGCACTGAGCCTAGGTGAATAATGGGATAAGTGGAATGCTGGGATTGTGCTCCAACATTCTTGCAGTACTACAGAATCTGTCAATTACTTGATCTGCCTGTTTATTTTGATAATCCTACATTCTTCAAAGACATTGATTTGGTAGTTTGCTGGAAAAAAAACTGCAATGTATACAATGGTCTACAAAACAAAACAGCTCATGGGGGAAGAGTGCCTAGCTTTTGAGAAAGAGCTGGAAGGTTTTCTTCCATCAGGGTTTTTCTTTCTGCATTATGGAGTTTATAACAGATGTTTGGGAGGAAAGCCACATTATGATCTTGCACACTCCCTCTCACCTATATACACAGTACAGTATGTCTCGCACATAGATCTCCCCCAAGCGTATCTCCCTCAAAGTCATTTTTCCTGAATTCAGCCTCATGCTTTTCTTCAGGTACAGTAGGTCATTCTTGTTTTATTTAAATGATTGAACTAAATCTAGTGTGACCAAAAATAGCATGATACCTCAGTACTTGTTCAGTGCGCTGTTCAGGTGAATATTTTCTGTCTTCCACTGATTTTTTTTTAATCAGCTAGAATAAGTAAAACTGGAGCATTTGGAAGACAAATAAGAGCAATATATATATTTACCTACAAGAAGGATGAGGGCTGACTGAGTGTAATGGAAATAGATTGCAGTGTGGGTAAGAAAGTTATCTGCATAACCTGCTAATAAATCAAGTCTCTAGACTGAGCAACAAAAGGGATTAGTTAATGAAATTCACCGTAAATACCAAGTGTCATGATGCATAAACTTGTCAGTGAGGAGATCGCTCACCAAAATATGTTGAGGCAGAGACTGTGATGTAGCAGCAGGTGGACTTGGTAGAAGAATGGGTCAGGGTCAGATAGCTGCTCTGATGAAGGACAGGAGCATCTTATCACCCCTGCTGCAATCACTCATAACCTATATCAGAGCAAGTGACATAATTCAAAACATTTGTAGCACTGCAATTTGCAGCATGGAGCTGTTAATCAAACATGTCTTTTGAAGTTTTAGCATTAAATGGTAATCTACACATACTGTATTAAGATTTTTGGGAGTTGGAGTTCATGAATTCAGATTACTGAATTTCTAATTGCACACTACAATTGTTAGCTTCTAGTTTTATATCACATACTGTATAAACCTGTAAATGCATACCTATAGACATGCATTTGAGACAGATCACATAAGTATTCTATCAGTGAATACTGAGTTTTGGGTTTCTGCTCGGATAGCTCTTTATGAAGTGGCCATGATAGCCAATATGTGGAAATGACAAGAGTAAAGTTCCTGATTTCAAAGCCCCAGTGATGATTGTCCAGGTAGGTTTTCAATGCTTATGGTCATTTTCTATTTGCACTTTCTGCTGTAGTTGCTTGAAACATCTGGAATTTCATTCCTGACACTTTGACAAAGAGCATCAGCCTATACTGCACTTGAGAGCAAATTATTTTGACTCACACTCAGCAAGCATTTTTATTTTATGGTCTGAATCTTTACTGTTACAAATCTCAGGTATAGAATCTGCCACCCCTGACTTTCTGTAAATACATATCTCTGATTTATCATCATTTATCAATATGTTCTTTCATTTACAAGCATGTGTCTAGCAAAATGCAGCATAGTGTTAGGGGGTCCCCTTTTATTTTTGAATTCCATCAATGTAGGTTGGACTAGTTGTTGGGCCCCTGTGACGTACAGTAGATAGCAAGCAATCTCCACCTCCATTTGACATGAAGCTTCCAGCCATCTTAATGCATAGTGCTCTGTATTGAAAATTAAGCACCTGGAAGTAACCCCGTGCATCTGCAGCAGTGTAAGATGGGTCATCCCCATCCCTCTCTGGCCCAGGATCCCTCTTCTGAGTTATTACCTGCCTGGCTGCACATACCAGGAAACTGGTGTCACAAAGTGGGAGATGTGCAGCTCTCAAGCAATCAGAGAGTGACAGGCACGAAGACAGGTCAATTATTGAACTCATAACTCACTTTAATACGTCTGTCAGACAGAGCTGTGAATCACCCAGTTTTAACTATGCCAGAGAGGATGTGGATTGAAAAACAGGAAAGAGGCTTCTTGGCATTAGATGTAACCACTTTCTTTGCCCTGTAACTACATGTGTTAATTGCATTTTTGTGACTCAAAGTACTGAAAGCAGAGGTTTAGTGCACCTGGTGTCACATTAGATGTCTAAAGACTATTTTCTGTCTGGAGGCAGAACTTGGGGAACTTGTTTTAGCCAAATATCTGATCATTTAGTATTCAGTTTCTGACAGACGTGCTTCAGAATACCAGAATGTGTACTCATTTATAAGCATTCTTTGTTAATTCTTAAATTTCTTGTCACCTGTTTTATCAAGAAATGCCGTTATATCAGTTGATCATAGCTGGACATCCACACACTGTACTAACCCTCCTCAGCAGCGCCACTTACTACGTAGTACACACCCCAACCTGACTATGCAGGAGATGGTGAGATTCCCTTCTTCATGCATCTTTACCACGAATTCACTTTGTGTGTCTAATAAAATGGCCATACTCAGGAAAGAAGCAGAGAATCCGCTTCATCTTCCAATGCTTAAGCACCTTTAGAGAGATTGATACCAGTTGTTAGAGGGTTAAACTAGCACACAAAATGCCCTTTTCTCCATCTGCTATTTTAGTGCCTGTTCCTTAGTGGATACATATCCATATGATGCATTTCACCAAGACCACCCACTAATCACAGACAGGAAGAATGAATAGCAGTACAAGCAGATGTAAAAATACTCAAGTGTTGAATCAATTGCTGATCTGCCTCTTTTTATTGTTATTTGCCTCTCATGAGCTACATAGACTTTGGAAGACAGCAGCCATTACTTATTGGAATTGATGGTATGAGCACCTGCACTCGAGAGCTCAATTTATTGCAGATTTTTCCCTTTCTTGACGCTTAGCTCACTGGAAAAATCAGCTAGATGCAATCAGTGGAGAGTACATCATTTTAAAAGTTTATGTCTCACCATGAAGCTCAGTCTTAACAGTTAAGTTTTAAGTAATTAATTTTCCATAGGTTTGTATAGTTACTTTGCAACACTAAACACCTTTTTTTTTTTTTAAGTACCACAGTGACAAATGCCTGATACTACACTTATTCCAACACTGCCAGCAAGTCTGTTTTTTTCCCCCCTACACTTTAAGCATCTTGCTTTATGACCTAAGATACTAGCTCTTCCATGGTGCATCCCTCTTGGGAAAGACTGCATGGTCTTCCCCCTAATCTGCTCTTCACTTGGTTTTACTCACACAAGTCACTAGCTTATTAGCTTCATTAGTCAACAGGACTGGAGTTTGCAACATGATTAACTCCCTATCACTCAGTTCTTAATCTACACTTAATTACTACTCATTAACAGCCAGGGACTGGAGTCACAAAAACTACTTCAACTCAAGTCTTCACTCTTACTCTCCACTAACATACAGTAACTCTCCTCATCACTAGCTATCCCAGCTGATCCTGTTTGACTAGGGACTCCTCCCTGTAACTAACACTTGCTGTCCTGACAGAAGCATCTACCAGTTTGTTTCCATCACCCCTGAAACTACCACTTTTTTGCAGCCAAGTCCCAGGGAACTCTCAGGACTCAACTTGAGTTATCTAGACTGCTAGATCACATAGCAAGACCCTTCTTCCTCCTAGCTGTTCTTATAAGCCTCTAAATTAGTCACGAGACATGGCTAATTCCACACAGAACCTATCACACCAGATCTTTTCCCTCATGTGGAATTTCACCACCTCTGACTGCCAGTTACTCAATCAAGCCAGCTGTGCCTCATTGTGCAGGTTTTTTCCAATTAGCAGGCAGCTTTCCATAAAACCACCTCTCTCTGCTTTACCACCATTTTTAACTTCACTTGGTCAAAAGCTCATTATATAGGGAGATTGCCCCCAAAAGACAATTAATTCAAAATATCCCTAACATGGATAGAGCTTTGTTGATATTTAATTATTTTTATGGAAATAATTATACAAACCTAAATTACACTAAATTACATGATATGTGTAAGTCTTAAATATTAACCACACCTGAAGTTTATATAATGGACCTAGACAGTATTAGTGTTGTGCTGGTTTAACTTTCAAGGCTGCAATATGGCTGTAATTGATTTTAAATAGAAGTTAAAGTAGATTATTTTAGCAGTGAAACCTTAGTCATCAGTTATGATTTGGATTACAGGGGTTTTACATTTTCATAATATTGGCTTACTTTAGATGACCAAGGTGAAAGCCAAAATTATTCTTCTTAAAGTTACCCATTAATGCCAATTCTATTTTCTGCCTCAGCATGAGCAAACTGCAATCCACTTATTGTTGCATCTTTTCATACCAATAAACTTATATTTGATGTCAATGTTTTTATTACGGTACCAATTTAAAATCCAGTCCACTTTATCTAAGATAATCAAGTTTTCAGGTAATTGTGTTCATGTCTCTTACATGCTAGCTCTTCAGGACAAGGAAATCCATACAGACACCTCTAACCATATCATTAATTCTGATTTTCAGATTTATGTATAATAGTATGACAATGAAAGTACAGAAACAGACAGTAACGAGTTCAGAAGCCTGGAGCAGGCTGTATCTGTTTATTATATGGTGCATTACACACACTTTATAATTCTTGCACATACTGGTAGTGATTCAAGCCTCTAAAAATAAAAATACTCTCAAGGTTAAATAAGATAGTGCTTTTACCTTTAATCTTAAATACACATTCAGATGCTTTGGTATGCAGCACTGAAACATAAATAATATTCAAAAAGACAAAGCCATTCAAGTAAAACTGAAACAGTTCTTCCCTGTTCACAGGACTAATTTAATTTTGCTAGTTATGATATATGGGTTTCAAGGTTTTCCTCTAATGGTTCTACTGTATCTCTTGAGCTCATTCCTTCATGTGAGAGCCGAGTCATGTGACAGGTCATTGCTGACATTTCTTCTCCACCTGCCTCTTGGCCTTGTTCTGCAGGTAGCGCACTTTCCCTTCTTCGAAGCGTTTCTTCTCCTCCTCAGTTTCAAGCTGTGAAGATATGAAATTAAAATGAAATTAACACAAAAGCTACCCTTCTGGCTTCACACAACTCTCTATCTGTGCATGCCCTACCCAATACTAGGTGAAGTGCATAGAGGCACCAGGTCTACTCTAAGTTTTCAGAATGGGTAGGGAAGTTTTCATGATGAGAAACCCTCACTACCATTTCCTACAGCACCCCTCGAACCAAGGTTTCCCTTCTTTGTGATTTCTGTTCATCTGAATTTCAAGTCCTGCACAGCTTCTCAACTCCGTAGACTAACTACTGACTTTGACTATGTTTGTCAAAGCAGCAACACAAGCAGGAGTTGTTGTTTTTTTTTGTTTTTGAGCAGTAGGGTGTTCCTGTCATTCAGGCAAAGGGAAATGAAATGTTCTTAAAGTTATTTGTTTTGTACTGGCATTGCTATAATTCTATTTAATGAACGTTAAGATTAGGATATAAAAGACTGAATGGAAAAGAACACACATCTCCAGAGAGCCACAGAAGGAATTTAAAATTGTAAAAGAAACCAGAGTTGTCCTCTGTTTCTGAATTGAAACCAGATGATGTGGGTTTAGCACTGTTAACAGAAAGCGAGCATGTAAGTTTAAATATGCATGGATAAATAATATACTGGTTGTCATTGCTTTATTACTGATGTCCTCAGTGTCCAACCAAATCTTCCTGGGTATAATCTGTCATCTAGCTGCTTCAGTTTTTATTATTTGCCTTACAACTTGCTTTAGCTAAAACGACTCCAGAGTGATGTGAGAAAATAAACAGGACTGTCAGCTGCATAACACTTTCCCATTGGTCAGCCTTGACAGTTCCTTTCACAAGCCACCTTGTTTTGTACAACTGTGTCACAGAATGCCGACAAGCATTTCCCGCAAAACAAAACAGGAACACAGCGAAAGAACTCAAAAGAAGATGCTGCAGTACGTAGGCACGAAATGAGAGAAGATGCATTGCAGAAGAGTTTCAGATGATAGAAAGTGTGCTGGATTAAGGGGGGGGGGGGGCTGTCACCCACACTAAGACGTCCCAGCCATCACCACCCCTCACCTCCTCCGCTGTGCCACCCTCTCATTATCTCCTAGCTGCTGTAAATCGGATTGCTTATGCCATGCAACCAGGAAGCCCTAAACGAGGGAGCCAAATAAACAATCCCTTTGTGCCTCTGATGTCTCCAGGCTGCGTGATGTGCACAGTGGCTTTGTACCTGCGCTCCTGTTGTCTTTGTTGTGCCACACTGAGACTCCTCCTTCTCTACCGGCCCACTCGCTGGTGCGTAAGGCTCCTGAGTCATCTCCCACATCAGCTCTGTTTCACACCATTAAGAGGTCCTCTGTGTGTGGGCTTTTCCAGCTAATGAACTGACTTCACTCAAGCTTCTTCTCTCTGCAGAGATTAAGGAACAGTTCCCTGTCTCCAGCACGGGGGGAGCTGAGATAATGCTGTGTTTCAGCTCGTATAGCAAACCCATCTCTGCCAGGATATGTTGGATGTACACTAAGGCAACTTTTATAAAAGAGCATGAATCAGATGAACAAATCCTTACTGGTTTTGTGTTATCATTATAGTTCTTATTGTTCAATTAGTGTTAAATACTAAAAAATGTATAATCATAATATATGTTCATCTTAGATGACAGAGGAAGTTTTCCTATTCAGCAGAATAAAATAATTCACTTTAGCATTTGTTTGCAAGCTAGATACTGTATGGGTAGTTTTTTTTGTAGTTTTTGAACATTGTAAGTGATCTAATTAGAATATTAGAATATCTAATTACTGTGGATTGAATCAAACCTGTGCTTTTCAGGAAAGCTTTTGAGCAAACAGCGAAAAGCTTCATGGTAGAGTAAATGGTTGTCTCTTTTTGTTGTTTCAATAAAGTTTTTGGAGCCTGATAATGAGCACAGTGAGTCTATATTTACTTTTCAGAGTTTGGTTTTGACTTGGCACCTTAACGAATTGACATGCAGGAGTTTAGTATTTTTTCAATAAGCTGTGCTAAAACCAACTCAAAGAGATGAATGCTAGTCAAAACAGAGCTTGATGAAAATGCACTGCGCAGCATAGGGGGGCTGTACAGTCTCACACTGGACTTCATGCTTAATTGGAAACAGCACTAAATAAACCCAGCTCAATCAGCATGTGCTATCCAAGATCGGAGTTGAAAATGACTGATGGAGATTGGCACAATGGATAAGCATGAGTAAATTAATGTAGAAAACAAGGCACAATGATGAAGACAGTGAATGGTGTTGATAGAAAGGAGTATTCACAGAAATATCAGAGTGTAGGTCTCATGAAATAATGTTTCAGTAGAGGCTTGTTCTTGGTCAACTGAAGGTGGGTTCAAATACTGCATTATAGGCATAGAACTTTGGAACTAGGAACTTTGTACTAGGTCACAACATGCGCCCTGCTTCTCTATCTCTTACTGTGCACTTACATGAAAAATAACACAGGGAAAAAACATAATCCTGGTCATCAATAACTTTAATTCAGTTTAAAGAGAGTGAAAAAAGACTTTGAGAGCCTACCAAAACAAGATCTATTAAGAATTAAAAGAAATAACTGATGTTGCAAGACTTTAAGGAGTGCAAAAATTTATAAAAACTAAGGTAACCCGACCCAATATGATTATTGTAATAAAAGGTAGACAAGATGCATACATTCAAAACAAGAGACCCTACCCAGACAGCAACCATTAATCCTACAACAGTCTGTGCTGAGGTATTATTTATATCTGGAAGTCAAAGTTGTGAAACAGGAAAGCTGAGTAGCTTCCAAAATCATCACGAGTTCTGTATTATAACAACTTGACTGACAGAATAATACTTGTGCTATGAAAGTAAAAATAAAACTTCTGTATTGAAAGACAAAGCAAAAGAAGCTTTTTTGAAAATCGGAACTGCCTTACCCTCACCACTATCCCCTGATCTCTCAAATATACATTTACAAATGGCTTCTTAGAAAACCTGGATGACAGATATTGCACCATATAATACAGTTCATTTTTGTAACTCTCACATTACCATAACCTTTCACATCAAACTTGATGGAAAAGGAAAGAATTCAAACATTTTCTCACAAAATCTTTGAAATGCATGTGCAAAATGTAGAGTTAATTTATTCATTGGATCAGTAGTAACCACACAGCGTTTATGAACACATTTCAAGCTACCATTCAAAACAAGAAAGTCTTCGCACTAAATACAGTACTGCTACAATCATCCCAAGATGAGCTCGATCAAGCAGTAGGTATCCTTCAAACGGACATGTCCCAACAAGCTGTTGTAGACTACTTCAGATGTCACAGAAACCCCATCAGTGTACTTCTGAGACATTACAATTGGAGCTGTAATGTCAATGATAGGGCACATTCAAGACATCCATGTGTAATGACGCTGGCATAAGACAGATTGATCAGGGTCATGGTCCTCTGTAATCGCCTTCACACAGCTGCTCCAAGAGCAAGAACACTACCTAGCAAGTGACTGATGGATTTTGTGAGTTGCATTTTTACCTCCTGTGTGATGTTATGGGGCCCAAGACTCAGGATGTAAAGACTTTTACATTACTGAGGTGTGTGCACTGTTTCAGGCATGTGTCAACCATTTTAGATTTAATTATTTTTGGTATGTCTTAAACCTCAACAATAAAACATGTATTTTTCAGGCCGTGTGTACAATATATTACATATGGATGGCCTGGTGGCAAAGTAATTAGTAAAACTACTTCTTAGCCCAATTGTCCCATGGTCAGTTCTAGCCTCTGGTGTATGTTAGGGTGGAATTTGCACACTTAAGAGCAGTTGTGTGCTCACAGCTCATGCCCTAAGCTTCTATGACAGAATCTGGCCAGTCTTTACTCTCACTGGGACCAATGGGTTTCCAATGATGGATGGAATGTACAGTACATACTGTATAAAGTATGGAGTGTTATACAAACACCAGTTACAATCTGTTGTGTAAGGACTGATAGTCCATGCTGAGTATTTTATAACAGCCAAGTCACAATATTATAGATTTCTGTTTCTTTTTCTGTAAATTGACTTTTGCAAAACCAAGAAACAAAGCCTCACGCAGGTATCGGGAAACTTGCTAACATATTAAAAGTGCTTCCTAATTTTTAAATTCAACACGGTGTTTGGACCTGAAATCTGTAACCCTTTTCACTGTGTATTCAGACTCTCTATGTGGCCGGAGTGGTTGAGTGCAACAAAATAGCAAAAGTATTAAACATAGTCTTCTAAAGTGCAAGGTTATCCAACTAGAAACAGAGCAGAGCCTGAAGTATTACAGCATTCACACTGTACATAGAGAGATATCAGAGACTGTTGCCCAGTAATTGGCACCATTCACATGCTTATTAACAACCACCTTGTTAAAAACAACTTAAATTTGCTTTTTGAGCTGGTATGGCATTGCTTTTTTTCTCTACACCTGTATATTGCATCACTGGTGATTAAAGAGAGACTGAAGAAATTAGGAATCAGAAGGTTCCAGCTTTCTGGCCAGACATTCACTAAATCCAATGGTTTTTAAATATGAGGTGGGCGTTTTTCATGGCACTCATGACCTCCTGCTCCTGTTGGGAAACAAGTTTGTGAAGAAATGAAGGTGACTTTGTGCCTGAGATGAATACCTCTATACTAAGCACCAGGGTTTTGCAAAATTGTGTCTGAAGTGCATCTCTGTTTCTTTAGTACCAGGTTAGACCTGACAGTGTGCTCAACATATCTACTCTTTTTTAGTTTTAATCACACTGACACACATACTGGCATGAAAACTTAACCAGCGTCCTCCCCAATCTTTTTGTACCTGCGTTGCTCCATGCAAAGCCTGACATTTCTCACCTGTCTCTTTACATGCAAAAAAATAGAGAAAGAAATCCAGGGAGAACTTCCAACTTAATTAATGAAGATCAGTGACTCTGACAGCATCCTGTAGAGGACATAATAATCTCTTATTGAAAGCCCAAGGGTTTATGAATTTCTTAATTACAGAGATCTAACATGGAACTTTGCTCCTCTTCATAATAGAAATCAAGTGGCATCTTTGGACAGTAATGAGGGCAATTAAAACACATGTCTCTGTTGTTAATTAAAACAGAGCACAATCACTGCATTTCTGTGGGGTAGTTGCATGAATTTGTCACAAGAAATCTGACGGAAAAGTCTTATGTGCCTAAAACATAATGTTGTGCCAAATAATGTATGCCACCCCTTGAAAATCCAAATGATACAAATGATCATCACAAAGGTTTGATCAGGAGAATCAGAAATCAAAAGAAATATTGTGTCATGCCTTGCCTGCACACAACACTTCATGAGGGGTGCAAATTGGGGACAATTTATTGATTCTTGGACACTGAACCCACAACCTATCACTCAGAAACCCAAAGCACTAACCATTACTCCACAATGCTGCTATAGAACACTTCCTCACATGTCTAAAAATAGAAGGTTAGGAACTGGTTTACCATAGGAATAAAATACTTTTTCATAACATTCTGCTTTCCAGAAAATACCTGATGTCGATTTCATATCCAGAATTTAAGGCTGAATTAAGGAAGATGCTTAGCAGATTTCAGCCTTGAATGTAAATAGATGGCATTCAGCTACAATACTTAACAGCAAAATAACATTGCGAAAGAGGAAATTCTTCTATTAAATTAACATTCTAAACCCTGCTGGTATTGTAGATATCCACAAATAGTGTTCAATTCAGAACTGTTCTTTCTCAAGTGTTCCTGCCTAATTACTTTTCAAATTATAGAGCTCCTGTTCTCCTGCAATTTCAATTATGAGTAAAAGCTCTTTCTTCTGTTAACCTTCAATAAAAAAGAGCACTTTTTACCACCTCAGAAAATTCAAATAGCTGATTACTAAATACACAGCGTGAAGGTTTGAGAACACCAAGGAGATTTAAAGCACCATATAAAAACAAAAATTCAGAAATTTCTGAGACGGAAGTCAGATTCTATTTTAGGGAAGGAGGAGGTATCGTGGGTGAAAAATGAGGCTTGATTGGATATAGATATGGAAAATATCTTCTAAAAATACCCTTTTTCTAATTGACTGAAACTGAATCTTGCTTGCCATCTCAGCAGGTTACTACAGAAACAGTAAAACAATGGCGTATTATCAGTCATTCCACTGCATATGCATGCCTAGTTTTGCAAGCCAGGTTGGCACATGGTCTTTAAAACTGAGAGACGGGAAAAAATATTATAAATACAAAGTTTAAACATAAAAATTCTGATATCATGAATAAAACAACTTTGTAAGGACAAATGTTTTTCTACAGAAGATAAGCTTTTTTTGCTGTGATTTATTATTGTACAAACTGTTCTGAAGTGCAGTAATTCTTTACTGAACTAACAAAATACAATCTTTGTTGGAAGCAGGCCATCATATAGCACTTTATTACATTTTTAAGTTGGACAATAATGTCAAGGCACATTTATAATGGGGTCTTCGGGAAGTGTATATGGAATGTGACAGGGAAATTTAGGGTAATAATGCTGTGTCTCCTTCTTTTGCACAGACTTGGGTGGTAAGCATTCACACAAAAAGAACAGCAAAATGGCTTGTTACTTCAATGACATCTCAATTAGCCTCAGGCTCAATGCTCTTTGAGACTGGCCTGCAGTCTGCGTATATTCAGATAATAGAAAATTGTTACAAGGTCATTTGAGGAAAGCCGTTTATATAAAAAAAGGAAACAGTATCTTGGCACTAATGCTATCAATTCAGTGTGCGTGCCTAATGCAGTCCTTCATGGACTGAGGAGAGTGAGTCATGTGACAAGCTGAGCAAATGTTAAGTAACCTAATGGCAATAATCAAGGGATCTTCACACATCTGTAAGGAGCAAAAAATAAAAATGCAAAGGAACAAGTAATAGGTTTATTCCACGCTGAAAAGAGAAGAAAGAAAACGCGTTTCGGCTGTGGAAGAAGGCTCCACAGCCGAAACGTTGTGTTTTCTTTCTTCTCTTTTCAGCGTGGAATAAACCTATTACTTGCTCCTTTGCAGCCTATGCATGCTGACGCAGCTGCCCACCTGAAAAAATGAAAATGCCTTCTGTCTAGAGGATGTATTTTCAAATGAAGTGCTTATTATTAGCTAGTGCATTTTTCTTTTCTTTTCGCAAAGCCTTTCACAAAGCCAAGTCTATCTTTATAATTATTGATATTAATATTAATTAGTTCAATTGTCAGATCACACCGCTAGAGAAGACAGAACTGTCGTATTCCCACAATTCATTGCAACTGCTGTTCTTAACTCCCACCCTAACATGAAAATGGTAACTTCTAATGTATCTACAGTAGCTTTACAAATGTGTGGACAATATACTGTATTTTCTAACATGAACTGCTTTAGGACAGTGCTGCTGAGCGCGAATTAAATAGCACTCAAAACAGCCGTCATGATGAGGCACTTTTCCCACTTTGCAACACAAGAAGTGGATTGAAGGAAAACAAGTTCATTAAACCAGCAAAGGTGCAAAAACAACATTAATTACCTGCACCTGTCGCTGTGGCTGTAAACTGAAGAGGACTACGCTGCTATGATCACTTGTGGGAAATGATTATTACAGCACACATGTTCTTTCTGGCCTTTGTGTGTCCACTCAGCCCGCGTGCCCTACAGTGAGCAAAGCTGTGACTGAGCACCAGGAATCCTTAGGCTCAGACCGCGTTCCATCAACAGATTGAAATAAAGTCTGGAAAACACTGCTTTTAACAAATGAGGGTTTTCTTTCTTCCTGAGAGCTATATAGTCTTCTGACTGAGACAATTCCCAAATAACTTCTCATTAAAATGCAAAATCATTTCATTCATTAATAATTTAGAAGGTTATTTTAGCATTACAGCCCCTGTACAGAAAGTACACTTATTGACTAATACACCGAGACTGAAAAAATTAAAGTGTATGAATAAGTGCCCCAATCCATATTGTGATATTGGATGTATAACATATTTCTCCATATATGGACATGTGATGTACAAATCATCATGGTCTTACTCCAGTCCTAGGAACATCCTCACCTGGAGGTTTTGTTCAAACAATAGGTTGATAAGATTTGGCTGTTATTGACCTCAGTCAGCTCATTAGTGGCTTAATTGGATCATTGACCTACCTGTATGTCTCCAAGCTCTCCAGGTGCTGCTGCAAAGCTTACTATAAGTGAACCAGGTGCTGGTGTATCTAGCTTGTTCAACAGTAAGTGCCACCCTAAAGCAAACAGAGGGTTCTGCTTGCAATTCTGTGTCCCAGCTCACATTTTATTTATAAAAAATCATGCAGTAAGTCAAGTCATGGTAGGAGCGAAAAAGGGCACTTCAATATTTCAATAGAAATAAAGAATTGTTATGATGTTATGATGTTTAAGAGTTCACCATTGACAATCCTAAAGAAACCAGACTTCTTAAAAGTTGCTGGATTGGCTCACACCTCTAGCGAGACACCTTGCCTGTAGACCGAAGAGCCAGAGTAACAGATTTCTGAACAGAAGGACAAAGACATGCTTTCAGGGAACAAGAGGAGCACCACTGTTTCTTAAAAAAGGCAAAAACAAGAAAAACAAATCCTTAAGGGTGTTGAAAATTCTAGACGTCACGTGTTGGGGGTGTTGGGGGTGGGGGGGGTCTGTAAAAAACAAAATCTGTTCTGTCCGTTCCCCCCAGGCAAATTATAATTTCACAATGAAAAATGATACCGTTCTCCCTCTCCCATTCCCTTTTTACTGTTTTTTTTCCCTATGAATTTTAAACAGAAAAGGGAATACAATAGGACAATTGTGTGGAGGTTGCTTGAATAATTTATGGAGAGACAGCTAAGAACACTTTGCCAAAGACCATGTATCATTCTGGCTCAAATTTCCTTTTGAGAGGCAGACTCAATACAGGGGTCAGAAACAGCAACCGAGTGGTTTAAAACCTGTAGTTTAATTACTACCCATTCTCACTGACCACAAAATCCTCTTTACACACCTTGGAAAGTAAATATTGGGCTTACATTCATTTTGAAAAGCTCCTACTGCAGCTTCCAGCTGGCAGCATGAAGTTGGGGCAGCTTGAATGTGTAATACTCTTTATAACCTCCCAGTGACTGCTGCCCTTTGAATTCCTCTATGGAAAAAGTGATTTATCAGTACGGATCCGCATTAAGCAAGCATGATACTCTGTGATCTGCATTAGATATTGATAAGACTGTATATCCGGTTTCAGCATACTCCCTCTGAAAAGGGGGCATTTGAGGTGTAAAGCATTGACTGTAAACATGTGCCCCCTGACACAGACATTCAAATACAAGACTGATGTGCATGTGGTCTATGTTTATTTCCCCCACGAAATTAATAGATAAAAAGCACATTCCATTCCCAAGGTATAATATTGAAACCGGAAAGCTGAATGGGATTCATGATCAAACCTAATTTTGAAAAGCAAATTTCATTTTCTTGGAGGTTCTCCTGTTGGTATTTTCCCATTGCTGAAACTAATAGCTTTAGAAGTGCCTCTCAGAGAGATGCATGGTCAAAGTGCCATAAAGTAATAGTACACATCCAGTTGAGGAGCACAAATAGCCTGTGCAAACTAATCCTACAGTGCTGCCAACAGCTTGATTGTTAAATTGTTTCATTCTTTACATCCTTGATCGTATGTTAAAGGAGGTTTGCACACACAATCAGATCAGACGTTCCCAGGTTATAATTAAGCAAGATGATATCATGTTTAACCAATTGGTCGCCTGTGGGCACTGTGGGCAAAAGAATGAAAAACAGGCTTTAAATGCAGAGCCGCGAGTCAGGTAAAAGGAATGGATGATATACCCTAGATGGACGAATTCTTTTAAATGGATATTTTGAAAAATAAAAACACTGAAAAAATCCTGAGTGCAAAAGACATAAACCAGGTGTCTACTGCAATCTTCTATCACATAAAAAACAGGTTATCAGGAAAGAAAGATGAAAGGAAAACGAAGAAAATAACCAAAATGTATGATGAGGGGACTCGATAGTTTGAGATTCCTTTATGCTATCTCGACTCTTTCTAATTACTGAGGGAAAGTTCTAATGAGCCACAGTAACCAAAGGAAAAGTTTACAAGAAGTGGAGCTTTTGGAGCTGAACTATCTGCAGGAGCACCAGGGCAGACAGTTTGAATAGCAGTGTAGCAGGAATGATTTTCATTACAGCTGAAGCATTCAGAAGAGTTTTCTTTCATCTTTTTTTTCTTTCCTTTCCAGAAAAGCACCAATTGCTTCTGCAGGGTCCTCTGATGTACTGCAGTTTGTACAATTGAGCTTTGCCTTACACAGCTAAGCTAGCCAGTTATTGAAACAATGGATAAATAATTCTACATAAATAAGTTCAGTCATGAACATGGTTTTACTCTACTGGTGTACTTACTATTATATAAGAACTCAGGTTTATATCAGGCATCATTCTTTTCTTAATATTAAGATCCTATTTCTAGAAAAAAAAACAGTCTAAATAATCTCATAGGCATCAATTTTTTATTCGTTATACATACATCCAAGATAAGTCAAATCAACTACCTGCACATCAACTGCAAACTACAAAGTCAGAATCTGATGGTGGCATTTTGTCAGACTGCAGGTTCTTGCTTCTACTCAATGGAAACCTGCCATCAAATATTGGGCTGGCCATTTGTGACTAGCTGAAGCTGAAGCTTTGATTTAAAATCTGGCTATAGTCTTACTGTGATTTTGAAGTAATGAACAGAAGACGCCTGCAACATATTGCTTCCAACTTGCTTTGGCTTTTAAAATAGAAGCCGAACATCGTTACACAGCTTACAGGATTACTAATACTGGGCTTCGAGCAGGTCTGCCTTAATAAAACTGGTGCTCCACAGCTGAAAACCAGCAGACACCCAGTGGTGAAAAGAACTGCAGTTCCACTACGCAGTGGCTTTCGTAGCATGATTAATTACTAACCACTCCTGACTCAGCCATTAAACACCTCTCTTTATTTCAATTATAGTCTGAGTGGCGAGTGTCAAGACTTTTGCTTTCTATTTTTTTGTTCTCACTGATCATTTACTTTTTGGTAAAAAATCTGTATACAGTAATATCCTTTTTCGCTTTAAGTGTAAAAACTAACCAAATACAATAATGGGCAATAAAGGTCTGGTCCTACATTGTATACATTAGTCATGCTCTCTTTCATACTTCTAATGGTTATACATATCCTCAGTTCTGCAGAAATGGACTACTAGACAAACCTAGTTTGGGGTTTGTGTAAAAAATAAACTAATCTGTTTAGCTCAGTTTTTGCAGCTGACTTTCCATGTGTTGGATGCCTTTTCAGAATCTGTCCTTAATTAAAACTTGCAGTCTTTGCACGCAGAGCACTTTAATAATACTTTCTGCATAGTTATCCACTTTTACTTTACTAAAAGGAAGTTTGATAATGAGGGTAAGGCATGTAATCCTTCTGCCTACATAAAAATAATTTTGCAAAGGGCTCTTCAAAATGAGCCCATTTCAGCTGAAAAGTATAAAATATGAACAAACTAATGTGAATGAGTTTACTGCTTCTGTTGCACTCAGAAAAGAAGTATCTTGTTTCTTGCTTTGGTGATACTCTTGGATATTCATTAGGGGCTGGAAGGCCAAATTTTGCCTCATTTTAAGTCCCAGCATGACATGAAAATGGTAATTAAATTTGTGGCATTTAATTTAGTATTATTCCTCAAGACTTTACTGATAAAGTTTTGTGTGTGTACACACAATTTACCAAATTCTGAAAAATTCATGCTACAAGAATAAAAATGTTGTTTTTTTATGTAACGAACCAGAAAGTGCTGTCTGATTGTGATGCACAGCTTCATAATTGAAATAAAAAGAAAACCTTAAAAAAGGGACTCTTATAATGTGCAAGAAAGGTTTGCAACATCATATTTAATGTGAAGCAATGGAATATAACTGATTAGGAGCAGGCACATCTTGGTGGTTTTTTTAAAAAAAACTGATTGACGTCCAGAAAATTCTGGGCGGCCTGATACATGATTATGAATGTCAATCATGTCTTTGCAGTACAATCCTCACATTGGATACAGACATTCCTGCAGGGAGCACAAGGCTTCTAAAAAAGCTGAAGAAAGTCCATCAAGGCATCAGCTACTAGGGCTACAGGCTATTGGAGGACGTGGAAGTAATGTGGGAGGCTGTGTAAGAGTGCCAGAGGGCTTAGGGCACAATTCCGAGCACCTACAGTATAGCTCTTGTCATTGATATATTTCTTTTGCAAAATGGAAAGGCATGTAATAATAATACTTAGGCAATTTAATACTAGGCATTTCAAGGCATTTCTAAGGTGTTTAATCCAAGTTTTCCTACATTGATATAATAATGTCCTCACCCCCCACCCCAATCAAACTTCATACCTCACTAGAGTAAGCAGCCTGGCTAACACCCCAACTCTGTCCCCAATACCCTCGCATCCAGTTCCCACAGACAGGGCCTTCAGCTGATCTCACGGGGAGTCATGTGGAGAATGAGAAGAGTGTGAGCAGCTGAAGGCAAGAGCGGAGTGGCTCAGAATGAGGTAGCCAGCACAAACAACTATGCCAATGAAATTCCAGAGGGGGGGGGGCGCTATTCTGGCACCTCATTTTGAAACAGTAGGCAAACAGCTTTGCCAAAGCCCAGTTTTGGACCTGAATGTATACAGACATAACTAAATCAGTGAGAGATAATTTAAACCTGGCAGGAATCATTTGATTGGCATAGCCCTCTTTGTTGCTTATTCAACATATTTCCATTTGATATGCGAGCACAGAGCTGAAGGAATTCAGTGTCCTCCTGCAGGGCTGAATTGACTGTATTGACTGACATTGACTTTTCAATTAAATTTGTACTGTTTGCATATGCATGACCTCGTAAATTCTTCTGTGATGTTCTAAAACAAATCAAGACTCGGAAAATGTCTGTGATGTTGGAAAAGCAATGTATCCCACACAAAGATGATCTACTAGTTTTCTCAGTAGCTCAGTAGTACATAAACAACTGTCAGAGTGTACTTTCATAGTACAATGATGATAGATTATAATAATAATACAGTGTTGCAAAGGTTTGGTGTTACATGCTCTTTCATTAGTCAAAATTTAACAACAAATCCCAGCTCCGAACCTTATTCACAGGCTATTTTCTGGTTTTCTTCTCACAGCACAACTGTTTTGAACCCTATGGCCCCAATGCAGTAGTCAATGCAGCAAGCAATGCATATGTCAATGCAGTAGTCCTGAGATGGTATAAAAAAAGCACATTTTAACTGTTCTTGCTGATATTTCATGCCCGAATCCCAGACTCTCTTACTCCGATTGGACAAAAGATCTAACACCTCGTCCTTATCTTGAAAAACCGTAGTCAATGATGTTTTATTTTCTGAAGGGACAAAAGAGCTTGTAAAGTAATCCCATGGCGCACAACTCTAGAAAGGTCAAGTGTGTTGTTGAGGGGATGTGAGTGTCTGATTATTCACTGCAAGAGTAATGAACTATATGTGGGCAGGGAATGGCACGCTATCCAAAGAATAAAAGAAGGAACTAGTGGTACAGCATTCTCATTAGCACCCCTTTAGACTACATTAAGAAAAAGCATAAGATAAGATAAGATCACTTTACTGGCCATATACAATTTCTTATATTAGGAATTTGTCTTTTCACATACCCCAGCTTGCTCTCCATGAGACACACAGACAGGGAGAGAAGCTGGGGGTCAGAGCGCAGGGTCAGCCATGTATACGGCGCCCCTGGAGCAGTTGGGGTTAAGGGCCTTGCTCAGGGGCCCAAGGGAGTAGGATTCCTCTGCCGGCTGTGGGATACAAACTGGCAACCTTCCAGCCACAGGCGCAGATCCTGAGCCACCGCACCACCCAGCCACCGCACTAGATGTGTTGCTGCATATCTGAGGTGCATGCTTGCTTTAATGTCTAACACTTGATTGCTTTATTGTACATCAAAAGGGCTGGTTTGTGCAATGGAAGCTGCCATTGTTATATTCTTCTTCACTTTTGTTTATTGCACCAGGAGCAATTTAATGGAACCCTTTATAAAACCATGATATCCAAGCACTGCATTAGGATGTCTTACTTCACTCTTCTGTTTTAGTGCTAACATTCTTCATCATACAGTGTTACCATATAAATTTGAAACTGCCATTAAAAATGTCTTGGTACTGGCTTTCCAGTTGGGTAGACAAAAGAAGTAAGAAAGGTTGCAATTGAGAGGTGGTCATCTGGCACACCTATATCAATAATAGGTTATGAACAATCAAATTGATTTGCTGATCTTATCTGCTCTGATGGAACCAGCATCCCATGGAAGCTTCATGACTTAACTGCTCTTAAGTTATTGATTTCCTAATGAATACACTGCTGACAAAAGCTTCTCAAACAACCCATGTATCCTGATGCTGTGCTTAACCAGCATATGTGATTTTAACCCTTAACTACCTGGAACAAGAAATCACTGCCTAAAAATAAACTCTCATGTGCTTATTCCCATTGTTGCTATAGCAACGGAACTTGTTTTCTGGTAGTGGGGGGTGGTTGTGCCTTCATTGTACTAAGATGGTTTTGAAGTCTCGCTCGGAAAGGGTAAATCCCCCTGCTCTCATTTACTTTTCTGTTTAATTCGTTTATTTTTTGGACTCTACCTCTAAGCACAGTAGAGGTATTCAATAGCAATTAGTTGGCCTTTTCCCTGGACATAAAACATCTCTCTTTCTATCCATTTTCTTCTTTTGAATTTGTCCATCGCATTGTTTTACATCTTGTTCAAGGGTAAGCGAGATGCAGCATAACCCCCCCACCCCCACCCCACTCACTGCCCCCCTCAGCACAATGCAGATAGCAGCAGCCAATCCAGAATACCCCCCCCCCCCCCGCCTCCCCCTCCGCCACTGAGCTAAAACTGGAGTTCTAAAAATAGACATGAAAGAGACATTTTTCACATGAGTGAAAATCACCTGAAGTCAAAAAATAGAAGTTGCGGGCCTGTCAGGACACTATTTATACACTTCAACCCATCTATTTCTGGATACGATATGACAAGAAGTATTTAAAAAAAAAAGATTGTACTGGGCATTCTATTTTGTGCTTTATTTATTTTTAGAACAAGAAACCTGAAGGGAAATCTAACCCAAACACACTCTGGGAAGTTGTATTTTAGTTTCAGTCATGCTACTTTATATTTAGATTTGAATCCATGATACTGAGGTAGTATTGTGAATACAGCACAGTGTAAGCTGTGCCCAAAAGAATGATTTCATTCACATGTCCCTGGACAAGTTGTTTTGATTGTAACGTAAAAACTAGAAATCGTTGCCACTGACTGAATCTTTGTCAGCTGGGCACAGGGATTGTAATTGTAGCTCTACAAGGGGCACAAATGTTTTCAAATATAGAGCATTCTATTAAAATTAATTCAGACAAGCATTACAAAGAACCACAGACACCCACCTAAAAGGTTCCTTTTAGGCAGTGCCGCATTAACCTGCATACACGTTAGCCAGGGTTTCTGCTCTGATTATGGCCACAAATCAACCTACTGTATATACACAGTTACAAAGAATGTTTATTCATGGCCATTTCTCTTTACACACACATTCCTGTGTAACCATAAAGGAAAAGACAACAGTGTACCCCTCTAAAAAGGCACTAAACTCACTGATAGTTTTACAAGACGCCGCACAATATAATTCTGATATATTAGCTAGTCTGTGCGGCTAGGGTCTCAAACTGAATCTTGCAGTAATCTGTCATGCTGTGTGGGCTAAGCAATCACTCCATTTCTTTATCAGTCCAGTGATTTGTTTAACTGGACAAATCAGACATGAATGAATGAGTCGAACATGGACTGTACTTCTACTCAACCTATTTGAAAGTGTACCAGGGTGAAGTTATTATAGTAGTTGTGTGAAAACACAAATGTTGTTTTGCTTTACTTGGACTATGTTTTGCTATGATTTAAGCACGTCTTTACTGTCTTTGCACTGGAAAGTGCCACTTGTAATGATCAGATCAGCTCTCAGTACAGTTTGAGTGCCTCTCGGTGCAGCTGGTTGACCCTAGGTCATGTCACTAGCTGGCTGTAACAGGGATTCCCCAAGCAGAGGAACACAGTTGGCAGAGTGCCGCTGGATCTTCTCGGCTCTCTCCAGAGCAGCAACTCCTGAAACATTCCCAGACACCTGCAGCCTTGCAGTGCCACCAGTGAGGGAAGCGCTGGTCCTCCAGCTGGCACTGGGGGGCTCTCGGCCCGGCAAATGCCACATGTCAATGGGCACGAAGGAGGTGCAGGGGTCACATCTTGTGAACCAAGTCGTAATGCACCTGGCAGCTTCAAAATAGGTATCTACTGCAATTAGAAAGTCTGGCAAAAAAGCGAGCAATAATTACAAATTAATCGACTGAGACCTTAAGATGGACTATAAACCAGAAAGGACTGTACCTTGAAGTCTGAGCACCTTCTGTGGCTTTAGGTTTGGCCTACCTCAAATATTCAGGAATAATAATGATTTGCTTCATTGAGATTCATACCGCTGTTCCCTGCTTTGTTTGTTAGAAATGCAACATCAGAGCCCTGGCAGCTACTCCGCTTTGATTTCTTTTTATAGTGCATTATGAATGATTAAAGGAGATGGGTCTATTTTTACATGACTTTAGAAATCATGCACACGGTAATTACGGTAATGTTCGCCATAGCAATTCGTGCCCACCTCCCCCCACCTCAAAATGAGTACTTCTTAATCAAATTATACGACAAACAAAATCAAAACATATTCCCAGGCATGCATAATGTATACTGCTGGATCTCATGAAACAAACAAAATCTCTCATCAAAAATATCTGCTGGAAAGTCTTTTTTAACCAGTTCGTTCACTGCTGCAGCCTATTTCAGTTGTATCTCTTCATTTATAACAGGTCCCTAAGGGGCACTACAATAGCTACAGTTCTGCACATTAACTGTCTAATGTTAGGCTGCACAGCTATGGTTGTGGAGTGATATTTAGCTGTCTGGCAGGATTCATTTTGACTTCCAGTATTAGGCTTTGTCATGAAGTAACGGGAAATTGGCCGTGTACAACAACAATTGAATTTGCCTTTTTGACTTTTATTTTTCAACTCTCCTCTGTTGTGACTCAAAATGATAGCACAGCATGGCCTTAAGATGAGAATATTCGGTGGGCTTTATTTGCCAGGGACAGGGGAGCCTGACAGGACTTACGTTTTAAAGACTGTGTTTTTTCATAACAAAATCAGTGTTTAAATTGCTGAAGTTATTGTTCTTGGCGCTGACAAAGAAAGCAATGCTGAATACAATTCTGAATTATTCATAAACAATGTAAAGGACTAAATGGTTGTATTCAAATATATTTTTTCAGCAATTGGCTGTTCCTGTGACTCAAAAAAAATATATTTATCCTCATGAGCCTAAGGAAAACTTTATGTGGTTTGTCTTATCTGTTTTTCATTTTGATCTGATGCATGTTCTGCTGACATTTTATCAGTGCACATTACGAAGGGACCACTTTAGCATAAGTATGCTTTGAAATCATAGATCTTTATCGCTGTAGAACAGTACAATAGCCCTACAGTGCGGTACAGTATCTGTCAGCACCCTCTTGTTTGCTGAAAACTTACAAACTGATATAAGCTAAACGATTTTGCATTATTTTCAGTAAATTACAACTGCAAAATTGGCAAAAAAACAATATAACACAGTTTTATATAAATAAGATTTCATTGAAAGTTTTAAGATGATTTGGCAATCTGACACCTCGTGATGCACCTCTTTTTTAGGATTGATGTGTGAAAATTGATTTAATTAAATTAACAGCTCAGTGTTATTTTCTATACACTGGCAGACTTTGCAAAAGGTAAAAATTTAAATTAACTTGCAATTAGCACTGCCCAGTTCAGTATGTTGTCAGATGGGTGTATGCAGAGACATAATTACTATATATACAATACTATAATTACTTGTATTATTTTAAATATCTGATAAACTAATTATTTATAACATATTTAGGACTCAAAAAACCTGTGTAGTTTCATGTATAATGTTATGCCATACAAGCATATCTACCTTCAGAGTGTAGTATTTTAAGAAATGCTGTACAAATTTCAATAATACTATAAAGTTTGTCTGACAGCGCTGAAGGTATTATGCTTCTTAACACAGGAAAAGAAAACCAAACCATTCATACAATATTTATACTGCCTGCAGTGAATTAATATTAATCTGAAACACAAAGGGAAAAAATCAGGCATAAGTATAGTATATTGACCACATTTGGGGTTAGAAATGGATTGAAAGATTGAAACACATTTTAGTGTAATAGAAATAAGATACTGTGCCAATAGAAACTGAGCTGTTAATAAAAAACAGCCACCAATGAAAGAATAGTCAAGCTACTTTTTTCCTTTTCATCTTTGAATATTGATTAGATGAATACATTTTAACATCTGCCTTGAATTTGTCAGGCTCGTAGCACATCAGCACCTGCTTGCAGAGTGCAAGATTTAATAGAGAAGAGAGCAGACTTTTCCTTTGACTAAATCATTAAAAAAACATCTAGTGAGGACCTCCATCTTTTTCATTAGATAATGCCTGATGGCTGAACTGTTGTCTGCTTAAGCAGAGGTTTTATGTTGGTTGGTGTCTCTTAGGTCTCCAGAACTGCCCAGAATGAAATCAATAGAATCCCTTTTCATTCCAACACTTTGTGTTTAGTCTGCAAGCTGATGGGCTGACATATTGATCTTCTGATGTTCTTTGTTACATTAGTCAGAGCTCCCTGTTAATTTTGACTGTTATTTCTTAACAAATTTCTAGTTCTAGGAGTAAAAGCCCTGTTGATCAATGTGCTGGAATGAAGGTTCTCAGTGCTGTGTTAGCAGGACAGAATCTGGTAAGTGGGTGGACCTGACTGGCTCCCAGAAAATCATCTACAAGAGGGTAATGACAAGGTTGTTGAAGAGTGTCTGGCTTCCTTCAAGAAATGGCTCCATAAGATCTTCTGATCAATTGGCTACTAACTGCCAAACAGGCTAGATGGGCTGACTAGCCTCTCTCATTTCTAACCTTTCTTATGTTCTTACAGTATGTTCTCGAGGGAAAGAGAGCAATATGAAAGAGCACTGAGTGTGAGCTGGCTTAATGATTGGCCTGTAAAAGGCATTGAACAGGACCAAACCAGCACAGAACACTGCTCCAACGGACATACAACATTAATGAGAAAACAGGCTGAAACAGCAAAGATGAACGAGTCTTTATTCTAAATTTAGCATCGGGCTGGCCTGGAGAGAAACATAGTCCCAGTTCGATTTTCTTTTGAAAAAAAGAAAACCACATGTTCAGGATTCTTTAGCTTATGAAATGCTTCAGAAGGATAGATTTGCGGCAAAGGCGACTACATATACTAATCTAACACAGCATTTTAAGAGATACAGATCACACGCTCAGTGACAGTTCTTCACAAACTAGATTGGGTTTCATCACAGAGTTCAACACCTCTACAGCACCCTACTTCCAGATCCTTTTTCCACTACCTGTGCAGACAAGGCCAACTACGGTATGAATTGTGAGCAGCTGGCATTCAAATCAGTCCACAGGTAACTCAGTAGGATAAAAATATGCAATGACTTCAGTTGTAGATTTTTGAAGACATTTCAGTGTGTTAAAAACAAACTTCTGCCTAGTGGTCCTCTTCCAAATTGCAAATCAATTACAAAACTCCCCATTGCCTACAGAGAGAGCTCCTTCCTGCACTGCAAGCATCAAAGTTAGTTGTGTGCATGAAATGAGGGATTCTCACCATGAAGCCCTATCAATTCCTTTCAGCACTATATTCTGTAACAAAACATTGCTCAGTTCAGTGGAGCATTAGAGAGTCAGGCAGAACTTACTGTAAAACCTGCAACGGAAAGGCCACGTATTGAATAGTACAAACAGGTTGACTGAATTCCATTATTCACACTAATTTGTCCGCTCCAATCCCGGGCATCCCACTCCAGTGCAGGTTTTCAATCTAAACGCCTGTCACTTCTTACTGTTGCATGCGCTGCATTGCAATAACTTACATGTCCCAGTTATTTAAAATAGGTGATGGCCTGTGTACTTAAAATAATTAACTAAGTGCTGGCTGGACCAGACTCCTGGTTGCAAGGCAAAGCTGACAAAGCCGGGTGTGGGGCATCCAGCAGGACTGTGTTAATTCCATGGCTTACCTTCAGGGGGGGAACAGGCAGGGGCTTTCCCTCCTTATCCAGGGAGATGAACGTAAAGAAGGCACTGACAGCGCGGTACTTCCCCTTTGCGTCTTCCACTATGGGGTCTGCGTCCACAAACACCTCAATCTCCATGGATTTGTTACTGGCAAAGGTCATTCGGCCAGAGACCGTGACCACACAGCCTGGAAAAAGACACACATGTTCAGCACTGGAATTTATTTGTCTTGTTCTGTTCAATAGCACTAAAACCTATGCCTTTCAGTATGATTTTAGAGCACATCCATTTATTAGATAAGTTCAGTTATACAGTATGTACTGTATTCACTCGCAGCGTAGCCTTTAAAGGGGCTTTTACAAAAGCTTCGAGAAAGAAAAAGAGAACAACAGGTTAACCTCTTGCACAAAAACACGGTCTGTGTCTGTTCTCAGCCCTTCCAAATGGGAGCCGAAAAGCAAGTTCCACTCAAGTACTTAGGTTGTGACACACATTGCACAAGCTACCTCTTTATCTGACACGAACCATGATCCTTCAAAAACTTCAGCAACGGAGAAAAGCACCTTGCAGCAGAGAGAGGCTGCTGCATTCAGATGTTCCGATTTATGCCAAGCAGTCTGGTAGCAGAGACTGATAATAAGCTGGCTTCCACTCCATACTGTCACGTAGACTTTGTGTCAGAAGTGTCCTTAGCTATCACTTGGCTGCAGGCAGTAATAAGGCTGTTTTATATCAAGGGGAAGACACAAGAAGCAAATCTGTCAGTGCTGCTGCCGATCTATCTTAGTCAAACACCAAGCAAAATAGGGGGTCTTCTGTGTGTGCAGGTGTGCTTAAAAGAAGTCTCCCTTGGAGATAAACAGGGCGCCGGATGCATCTGTAAGTTTCCAGAGATGCAGTCACCAATGACATGAATCTTTTGTTGGAGTCTGAGCTCATTATTAAGTGTCAGAACACAGGGTCTTTATTGTACACAGCTAGCAACAGAGAGAACTGTGGCAAATCACAGGCAAACTAGTTTATTAAAAACATAGGGGGCTTCGAAAAAGGCCAGCAAAGGATCTGGACTACAAGGTATATTAAAGTTAACATTTGAAGTCTAAACCCACTGACCTTGTAGAGGATAAATGAAATACAGTAGCGCTGAATTTCTGACACTTGTATTCTTCTACATTATTGAAAGCAGTTTCAGTAACATTACCACTTCATTGTATTCTACTAACAGCTGGGGATGTGCACATAGTCACAGAAAGTATGTTTAGGGTTTACTGTGAGAAAGACATGTTAGGGGCAGAGGTCACTGTGCACTTTACACATATATCCATGGTTCATACTTCCTTAACATGAAATCTGTGGACATAGAAGAAAATTCTTTAAAATTTCTAAAACAAAACTCTAAAAAATATCTACTGTATGTCTATTATTGGTGATTATGTTGCCAAATGATCAAATACCAGGGCGTGCCTAGAATCTAGTCTGTTCATCTTATATTTGTTCAAAACATAAATGTGTTTAAATCTGTAAATCCATGCTGCTTTAGATGTAAAGTCTAGGATCTGGCAGTGATTTTAGCTTTCACAGGTGGATTAAAGATCTAGATTAGAGTTTAATCAGCTGCTGTAATTTAGCCACACTTAGCCAGAGCACTGACAGAATAAATAGATGGCTTTTCGAAAATGATTCTGATATACAATCTCAATTAGCTGCATATTCAAAGCACACGAATGGCTTATTCATCAATGGCACATCGTTTATCATGAGTGTAGCATCTTCTAGGAATTACGCAAACCCCTCTTTCTTTCTAGGTAATTTAGCAAGTGATTTCTGAATGTGAGTCTAGCGTGCTCATGAAGTTTCATCTGTGATCTGTCAAAGCAAATGTACTTCTGTCTGCATCAAAACAGAGAACAAAGGAGTGCTTTGCCTTATTTATTTATTCTTAATTGAAACTTCAAAACAAGGGTTATTTCTGTTGTCTTTCATGTTCAGGCAAGGAGGCCATTCAAATTTGCTATTTTTTAAGAGGATGCATTCATGTTAACCTCATGTTTACTGCAGCATATCCAGAACAGTATGGGAAAGAGTACAGTAAATATACTTTAAGCAGAGCTTATAACTATTAGAGTATCTGGTGTAGCTTGGTAAAAATAGTTAATTTACACATTTACAGCATGTAGAGGCAGTAACGATAGTGTCATGTTCTTGACTTTACTTGTCCATATACTGTACATATCTATATAGTGTTAAATAACATAGATCATAAATATAGGTACAGGTAGTGGAAATTAAATGATTGACACTGTGGTTTATAAAAGGCTGGCATTGTTTCTGTCTTTTGATTGTCAAGCCTGAACCAGAAACTATAAAGATATGCAAGAGCCTAATACATTTTTGATTCCAGTGTACTCCTGTAATGATTTGCTGCCAGAACAACTTGTAATTCTGTTCTGTACTGGATTTCCAGACTGCGAAACACTGTTTAATTCAGCCTATATTTCCAGCAGACTTTCATGTACAAACATATACCTAAAAACAAGATGTTCACATTCCGTGCTGCTTGAAACAAAAAAGCAAGTTTATGCAACGTTTAAGTTTACCAAACTGTGAACTTAATATTATAATTATATATAATAATATAGAATACAGTACATATTTTACTTATTTATTACTGATATTAGATTTAGATTCTTGTGAATTAGCCATAGTTTTGCTTGTGACTGATCTTGTGTCACATCTCTAATCTTTATATGCATTCAGCAGAAAGCACTGTGATACATATGATATAAACGAGGAGCAAAACTTGCACAAAGGCTAACGATCCTCAAAGCATCAAGCATATCAGTACCAGGGTGCAGCTGTCAGACTTGCTTGCCAGAAACAGTCACTTGGATGCAATTACTTCACACTGTTAAACGTTTGTTTGTGCACTTTGATCTTATCACCTTGGATTTTTCCATAATGTGGGTCTTTAATTTTTCCATCACATTTTGGTGAATTTGTTCCCATTTACAGGTTGACTTCAAGGCATTAACAAGACTCTTTTTAAAAAATGCAGCATTTACCAGTACAACATATCCTGCCATATCTGTCTTGCTAACTTGCCCAGTGTTGAAGGACTTTGTCGTCTATTGCAGTGCAAAAGAGTTGTACAAAGATGGAATATCTTGTTTCTGTCTGTTACTTCCACTTTAGTCCATGTTACACTGATCTTTTCAATATTGCTTCATCTCTTTCTTACCCCCTGTCTTGATGGGACGTCCAAGGTTATTGCAGGACGTGAGCGTCGTGCGGAGCTGGAGGTGTGTGATTTTACGAAAACTTTCGGTAGGGAGAGAGATCATCCCGAATGACCCTGCAGACTCAGACTTAAAAAGCCGCCTGATGCTGTGCTTCTGAACAGCTTCTGAGAAAAGCAGAGAGCTGTGCAATTAGTCTCAGACGTACACTCTGAGGAATGACAGAAAAGCACGATTATCCTTGGAGGTCCATTTTCTTTTTCGTTTGATGTCTGTCTCATCACATTTCCATGGAAACGGAGGCTTAAGTTCGAGTTGCATGATGTTTTCTTGCAGCTCCAGAAAATTCCACCTTCCTGCCGTGTGTGACTGTTATTTGACTCTCCAAAGGCTGACCTTGCTCTGCGCAGCCTGGCAACTCGTAATCTTTAATTACAGCTCTCATAAGTAAGGAATTCTAGGGCAAGGGACGGTACCTACGGCCTTTACAGCCTTGCTTCTGGGTGACCATGGGCTCCTGGAGAGCTGAGGAGCTTGTTTCACCTGTTACAGTGCGTTAGGAGTCTCTCACATCTGTGCTAAAACACCAGCAAGCTTAATAGCCGAACAAGAGCTCGAAAACCACATGCCACTCAATTGTGATAGACATATAGACACAGCATGCTGTGTTGCAGGGCCACCAGGTCTAGACTGCAAGTGGGTTTCTAATATAACATAATTGTGATATGAGGCTGCATTACTCATATTAAGAACACTCTCCCTTGTGAAGACCTATAGTCAATGGGTGAACTGAGCCCATGTGTGGGACTGTTGTCCACAGCACTCCTTAGTGAGAGTGACATCTCCTGATTGCAACGTATGTTCTCTTTAAATTCTTCATTTTTAAAACAACTACCTTTGTCCATCTACATTGACAAAAAGAAAATGGAGATCGTAACAGAATGATTCTGGCTTTTGTCATGTCTGTTGCTTTCCTCATTTCCAGTTCATGTTCTTTGATGTCCTCTTATACATTGTCAGTCCATTTCTTTAAAGGTCTTCCTCTGTTTCTTATTACTGTCGTGCGACTGTGGAGAGCTCTGGTGTTGTTGTTCATTGCCGTTAAATGACAGAACCACAGAATACTATAATACTTGAATATTTAATATTTTAAAATATACCTTTTGTCATTAACTTTCTTCAAGTCCCTTTTTCCTGTCTCATTACAATTTAGTAATTGGCATTGTCTGCTTGCCTTCCATTGTCTCCACTAATTTCCTTGGTTTTCCTTTCCTTTGCTACTTATCCAACTCCTTTTTTTTCTTTGTATTTATCAACAAAATACGTAACACAGCCAGAAGATGACAGACAAGCCTCCTAAACTGGGATCTCTGATTACAGCAGTGGACAGGAGAACTTCAAAAGCTGTCAGCCTACACTGAGAGACCTATAAACTGGCATCTATAAAATTGTCAGCCTGTAATGAAAATAGATAAACAACACAACTGTGGTCCCATAAAGGCACAGGGCTCCTGAAGCAGTTTCTTCTGACCTAAAACAGTTTAAAATGCTCTGCATAAAACCTGTCTACACAGTCATTAACCTGTGCAGTCTACCCTGATTTTTTTCCCTTCAATGCACTATTCACAATGGCAGATCTGTGCTCCTTGTGCCATTACCTGTCAGTCTGGTTCTTTTAAAATTTGTTTCCTTGTAACCTACATCAGCTAACGCAGGACTCTGCATCTTGCCATTTCAAACGGAAAAGACAAGCACATTCACTTCTGTGGCTCAAATATTGATCTGCTGAGCTGGAATAGCTGATTGCAAGGAGCTTATCAGAAAAAAATGTCAGGATGTGTTCTTTCAGCACAAGCATTTAAGTTGTGTGATGTGGTGAGGGTTCGTTCTAGTCTTTTCTTATTCTTTTATTCGGTTACATTAATTTTAATAACCTGTGATCCCAGCAACTCCACACAGACAAATCTACAGTAGCTACAAATCTACAGTAGCTTATTTTTTTGCGTAGCAGCCAGCAGGTATTGTGGTAAAATGCTGTGTTTTCATTTGCAGTATTTTCAGGCAACAGCAAAAAAAAGTGTTTCTGGGAAGCATACATCATAAGAAGACAAAACACACTGCTCTCCTGGGGTAGAAAAAAAGGAACAAAACTGTGGCCTACTGACATAAAAATCATTGCTATAACACTTTATTTCTTTAATGTTTGTTTAGTTAAACAACTGTGGATGTAGTTTCAGTAGTAGTAGTAGAGGGATGAATTTATCAGAGGTTATCTGGAATACCTATCTGGAGAATGGCGGTCTGACTGTGAGCATGAGGATGTCAGAACTCCTCTTACTTTCACAAGGAATGAGCCTAGGAGCTTCAAATGTGGAGATCGGGTGGCAGAATGAGAAAGATGAACAAACAGACTCTCAGTAGGTGAGATTTAAACATAGGGGAGTCCAGGACATGACCTTCCTTCAAAATTCTGTAAAAAATCTATTTTTGTGGGTTTTAGTAAGATTGTAACAAATGTGATACATAGACAAAATGCAACTCCAATTATGAATTATACAGTAAACATAGGGAAACACAGATGAGGCATCTAAATACATTTGTCATCAAGCACAATACTGTTTGATACAATGCACTGGCCTGGGCTGTAGTGCATAATATACGATGAGACGGGACGACTCTGAAATACACACAAAAATGTGAGCTCTCTTTGAATGTATTGACATGTATATTAATGATGTTTTCTGAAACTATAATCATTCACAATATAAACATCTGACATACGTGTCACATTTATAGAATTAATATATTGTAGCGATCAGCACCCCCAGCACCCCCCGACACTGGGCTGTCTTCCCCACAACTTCTCCCCTGTTACCCCAGATTTACCCTTTCCTGCTGTTCTCCTCTATAAAACTCTGCTCTCTCTTTTCCCTCCTGTGAGTACGGAGGATGCATGCTTTCTCTCTGTCTTCCCAGCTGTACCTGCTCTGTGACAAGAGAGCCCCGCTGTAATGAAAAGGGATCTGAAATGAATTTTAGCACCTCTGCACCTTTCCCCTTGCTGATAGGCATGGCCTTGAATTGTGGACAGTACCCCCTTTCTGAGGAATTTAAATACGGTAACCCTACATCATGAAGCTGGGAAAAATTCAACTTCAAAATAATAGACTTTATACATGGAGTTATTTGATATCTAAAACTATATTAAGTAGAAGGTGAACATGTGATATTAACCCTTTACCCCAAAATTGTTTCATTTAAAAACCTCTTGATCACGGAATTATAGGATGAATTGTCAATATTCCCTTTCGATACATGATTGTTCCATGACATAACCCGTTTCATTACATTTCAGTACCATTTCAGGTTTAGCATGTTACACAGTTTGGTTTTCTGACATGATAAATAAAATATGAACAGAATAGGTTTGGGGGTAAAATAAATGCACTGGTCTTGTTTAGAAATGCAGCACCTTGCGTTCAGCTCCCTGTTGAAGGGGTCAGGGATGGAAATGTAACTGTCACCAACTGGCTAGAGCCTGCATGCCTGGTTAATTTCGACAGCAGATGGCTCCTAATTAGAAGCCATTGTCTGAGGCCCTTCCTGTCCACAGCTGAAGACACTGGTATTGCCAGTACACCAGACCTTAGACAGCTGCACATTTCCCCCCAGCCTGTCATAGTATTGCAGAACATATGCTGTTTTCTGCCTTGAAGGGAATCTAACCCGTCATCTAACAACCTTCAACCACCATGGGGACCTGGTTTGAACAAATCTTCTATCCATCTTCCCAAGCTTAACCACATTTAATGAGCTAATTTCTAAGATTCCTTCAAAGCTTCAAACTGCTTCTACAACCTGAGAGCTTCTTGTAGACTGCTGTAGGTAGTAATATTGTTTTTATGACTACATTTAAGATGTAGCTAGACTGAATGTTATGAGGAAAGATGACAATAAAATATCACTGGGTGGTTTCTTTTTATTTTCTGTAGGTCTGACTATCAAGGAAATTTAGATTATAGAGAACACTTTTTTTTCTTTTTTTAACACAATTTTCTTACTTTTGTAAAGGTGACATCTGTGACAGTTGTGTTTGGGAGATAATTTTCATACAGGTGGCAAGCTATGGATATTCTGATGTGTGGGGTATTTCGTCTGGAAGTTTTCTGGTTTTTAGCAGATAGATCAGATAGATGTGACAGTCCTGGGTGACATTCTGCCCTCCAGGTTGTGGCCTGTCTGCTGGTTGCTGAAGCAGAACATCTTAATCTCCTGGCAACAACTCTAACATACAGGCCTCCCTCAATCATGTTGATAGCAGCTAGAAGATCTTCATTAGTCAAGTGGGGCATGAGTCATATATTTACCTGTTCTAGTGTTAATTAACATCTTATCTGAAATGTCTTTTTAAATATTTATAGCTGTACAAACAGATTCTTAGTAAATTAAATTGTCTGCTAGGGCTCTCTAATTAGTTTAGCAAAACGGCATATTCTGCTTGTCCTTATTGGGTACCTACAGACTTGCAGTGACATTACAAAGAGATGTGCTTCTCTTCCAGTAGGCGCTAACTCTCCTGTCAGGCATTGTGGAGCTCAAAGCATGTCAAAAAGTTGCATGATGCATCAAAGCAAGATGGGTTGCCATGTCAGAGGAGCATGTCTGGCTTCCTCATTTGACCCATGTTGGAGAGCAATAAAGAATTTGCAACACCAAACTGGATGGGTATAGTGAAAAAAAAACACTTTTCTTTATTTATACCCTTCCACAGAGGTGTAACATTTTTAAGGCCTATGATGCCTTACCTCACCAAAATTCATATAAAGGCACAAAAAAGCTTGTTCCATTGCTCATAAATGTCTAGCTATTCTGAGGTGTTTCTAACATATTCTGACATGCTGGAGAAGGTTTTATCTCCTCAGAAAATAATACTTTTTTATGTGTCACATCAGTGTGTACATTGGAGGACTCTTCAGTAGGTTTTATCTGAGAAACATGGTGTATAGAATGATCACTTCTCTGATCTGCTCAACTGTTTTCTCAAAGAATGCACCCGATACACATCTGTCAAATGTTCTTGACATAAGCTGATTTTAGATACTGTGTAAAACAGCATTGCTGCATGCCTGAAAATAATGCAGAGCATTCTTTTGCTCGTGTCAAACTAAAAGAGAACATTGAGTGTTACAGTATCTTCATGAGGAGTCAGAAAATAAACATGGCCTGATCAAGGCTGATTTGTTATTCCTTCTTAAAGCCAGCTCTTTTGTTTCGTAAAAAAACTGTCTGTGATTTAAAAAATGTGTAAATCTAAAACTTAAACCATGCTAAGGTCTGAGTGTCTCAAGCATTTAACATTATGTCATCTGAAAGAAAGAGCATTTATTCCTTGGTGCACCACTGTGCCACCAGGAGTGGGAAACAAATTCAGATTAAGCAGTGTAATCCTGGAAGTAACTTTCTGATTTTCACTGTTGAGAAAGTATGTCTAAACAGGCAATATTACTGTAAAGGGAAGTCAACAGTAATTAAAACATTACTCACATTTCAATAAACATGATCAGATGTACTGCAGGAGCTGTGGAAGAAAGTGGAGCTAGGGGCATCTGTGGAAATCTATTTGAAGAAGCAATCAAGACTCTTCCCTTGGGGATTCATTTTAAAAGCAATTTAAAACAAACAAAGATCTGAGAAAATAAGGTACCCATATACACCCACAGATTCCGTGGGTTTTGTCAAATAACCTAGAATCTGCTGCTTTTTTATTTGTCTTGCATAGCTTCACCTCCCTTGTCTAACAGGCCATTCTTCTCATCTGGAATCTATTTTGTTTACTCTATTGAATATAAATAAACGCATTGGTAACATTGTATATATTGATATCAATTATAATATGCATGACCAATAAAGCAATATGTATCATACTCGTAAGGAAAATAATTTCTAGTGATCACTGCAACAGACATAAAAACAAAAATCAATGTCAAAGCAGTAGTGAGCAAAGAGAAGACTTCCAAATGTCAAGAGGATGCTGTCCAGAGAAATAAAACCAATATCAACAACAGGATCAATTGCACACTATATAGTCCAGAATATATTTATTATTTTATAAGCTGTCGACATTTCAGCACAAAAGCCTTCATCGGAACAAACGTGTCCAACTGATCCTGTTTTTGATAAAGCAGTAGAGGGCAAAACAGAGTTTCAGATATCTTTTCTGAAAAAAATGAGGTGCTGAAGAACAGCGAGATATCTCACTGGCAATACAATATCAAGAAAAACCCACTGATCATGAAATTGACAGACTACCTACATGGCAAATGGTCAAGTAAAATGTATTACTTTCGCCTGGCTGAGAGACATTCTTCTTCTCTGAAAACACTATCTACAGCCTGGAGGGTCCAAAATTCACTCTGTGTCTGTGCAGAATTTTTAAACCAAGCAGACCGCAAGTACTTTAAATAGACAATTAAAGTTCTGCCATCAATCAGCTCAGAGTAGTAGTTCCATGGCTTGTAGCATCAGGGGTCTGCCTTAATGACACCAGTCTTTCTAGGTTCTCAGTCAACCATAAGCTGGCACCATAGGCACAATTACCACTGACCCTGAAAACTGCTTAACGCAGGGTGCTGTACAATCAGCAGATAGAGACTCAAATGTTGCAGTTTTGCCCCTGCTGGGATTTGGACATGGCCATGTATGAGAAACTACAGCTTCAGAGCCACTCAGAGCCACTCATCAGATTGTAGAGAATTTTGAGAGACTAAAAGTTTGAGCCTTCCACTTCTGAAAAAATTCACCACCTGCACTTAAGTACATTGTTTTTGACCTAGTGATGTTGTTTTAGAAAAGGTCTTTTGCATAGTTACAGTAGTGGTTAACATATACAGTAATGCATTATACTGGATTTGGATAGCTACATACTTTAATTTAATGTATGGTCCCCAACCCTACTCTATTCCAGCCTACTGTGAAATTGTGGAACTTAAAATTGGTAACATTTAAAGTCTTTATTTGGTGATTCTAAGGAAGTGTGGGATTCATCTCAAAAGAATGTTCAATACATTTGTTCAGCAGGTAAAATTCAGACCCTTTCCCCTTTACAGCTAATTCAGTCAATGGTGTATTTATCCACTGTAGTCTGTGCTTGTTTGGCATTTGAATGTAAGAAATGTAAAGTGGAAAAAGTGCAGGAATGTGATCAGAGGTTTGACGTTTTCTGAAGATGAGCAGGCTAAACAAATACTGTTAGTGCTTTACTAGTTCAGTCACAAGGGATTGTTGGGGTAGCTAGGACTCTGAGTCCTAGCTGAACTCCACTCTTGTGAGTCATTTTCTAAGGAATGCTGGTAAGATGATCATGTGATAAGCAGGATGTGTTGGGGTTCTGGTACAAAGCAAAACATCATAGACTGAGTGAATTTTGATTCGCCCAGTGATGAACTGTCCATGTCAACATCTCTGTGTCACCAATTCCAAGAGGGGGACATATCTGAACTGAGTACCCTGGATGGGCATCACTGTCACTGATATGGTTAGAAAGAGGGCTAGGAGCCAATAGGATAGGGCTAGTGGGAATGGATAGTGCACTTGAAAATGTCACAGTTAATTAGATGTCTTGACTTAAAAAGTCCTGCACAGAATTTTGGAATTGATTTCTTTCTACTTTCTTGCCCTCCTGGACATCTGGCACATGGAGCAACTAACTTGTCAGTTGATTGTGACTGTCTGAACTCCCAACACCTGAATTGCAAAGAAACTTTGCTAAAGGTAACAGTTTAACTAAGGAAGACCAAATCAGATTTCTAAGACTTTGGAGAGAAGCCTTAAGAGAAGAGAAGTCCTATGAGAGCCCCACTAATTATAATATTACCTGTTCAACAAAACAATATAGATGAACCTTTGTTGACACTGCTGAATATCACTTAATATTCAGCATAAGCAGCTAAGACTAGCAAACAGATCTTCTGAGTTGCTCCAGAGCCTAGAGCCACTTGCATTCAGACCCAACTCCAGAGTCCTCTTGTGCACAGTTTCTAATGAAGCTGAGCACAATACAATGCTAGGAATCCTTCCCTTTTTCCTGCACCATGAGTCATACTTGGCACAGAGCCGGCAGAAGAAGATGACAGTTGCAACTTGGAATCCAGCATCCCATCACTTTGAGGGATTGGCCAAGGTATAAGTCCAATGAGTACATATTCAATATTTATATTTACACTGGAAAATAACTAATTTTCTTCTAAATGAAAATAAGTTTGAGAAGTATTAATTCAGTTATCTTGTGTGAATGTGAGTTTATATATGAGACTGATTGTTTATTGAAACAAGAATGGGAGTGAAACAATGTCAAAGGAATTCAATCTAGAGCTTGCTTTGAAATTACAGGCAACTAATTATACAAGGTATGTCATCAGTTTACTTTGAAGAGAGATTCTGAGATTTGTCATTTGAACAGAGGGATTGTATTTCACATTGAAATGAATATGAATATATGAATACTTCTACAGATTATCAAAATAAACATCAACAAAGGAAGCAATATACAGTATATATATTTTTGCTTAAATTTAAATTGGTTTATATTTTCATAGCTGAAGGAGTCAAGGTACTCATGGAGCAAGGGAAATATGGGAGAGCAGTCAGATAAATCATATTTGAAGCCCTTAGCATTAGTCTCCAGTCATTCAACAGTAAAGCATCTAGTGACTCATGACAATGCCAGAATTCAAGAGGGCTGTTGAAGGCAAGGATGGTTTTTAATAAGCCACTGCAAACTTCAAACTTGAGGTTGCTATGCTTTTGACTGTCACTAGCCTCCTTTCTCTGTTCAACAAGCCACTAATCAAAGACTGATTTGATTGCCGAAGAAAATGGAGACTCATTCTCCCCTGATAGCCACAGTTACAGCATAGGGGAGAGTCTTGAAATTACTTTTTTTCTTTAAAAAGATACATATGCCTGCATGGAGTTTTTGCCAATTAATCATAATTTAACAAATGGTATTTATACAGAAGTTTGGGAGGAACTCAAATTATAATGTTGCATTTTCACTCTATGTACTGTACAAATTCTTGCCTGCTGTCCATACCTCTGTGCAAATCTTTCCTAGTACTCATTGGAGTTAGGCATCTCACACTGTGTTGCTAGACATTGCCTTTCTTGTATTCACCCGTCTTTTTCTTGACTCTTTTCAAACAAGCAGCTCTTCAAACTCACTCTCTCCACAGTCCATAGAAAGCAACTGTCTCCCCATACCTACGATAATACTTGATCTTCTGGTTCTCATGATGCCTTAAACCCTCCCTGGAACTTTGACTCAGCCACGGCCACTTCATCTCCCTTTCCCTGCCTTCTCTCCTCTGCCGTCACCTCTTAATCTCCCTCCCTCCCCTTTTCTTCCTTTCTGGTTGAGCATCCAAAACATTACTCTTCTGGGCCCAGCCTTTCTTGTTTCTTCTCTCCCCTATCCCCAATCCTTCTTTTCACCCTTCCTTCAAGAGCCCCCCTGACCACCGAGGTCCACTCCACACTGAGGAGGCATCAGTGTGCACTGGTTCAGGTCTCCCTGCTTGCAGCCCTTCAGTTTAGTTCTAGCAAACTTCAGAAAGTGATAACTTGCTACTGGTTCCTGTCCAAATTCTGCATCAGTACAGTTCACCTCATGCTAGTCTTTCTGGTTCGCACAGTGTCTTCCACTGTCCACCATAGAATTCTAGTCATACTGTAGGTGAGCTCAGGTTTCTTGGCTGATCTTCTGTCCCATTGCCTGCAAAATACATGCCTCAAATTCACTTCATTCTCCGTCTGATTTCCTCTGAAATACTGCACACCTGAGCCAACTCAATCACACAAAGTTTATAATGGACCATACAAGCATCTTATTCACTTCAAACTGCAGTGAAATACACTACACTACATGTTCCTCAATCGGTTCCTGTAAAAACTTTATATCCCAACTGAGTTGTTCAAACAAAACTCACACTCTAATACCTGAAGAAAGTGTCTTGGGGATCCTTTTGGGAGTTGTGACAGGTCTGAATTTCAGCCAGGTAGTCCTTTCCTTAGCCAGGTAAGGTAACGCCAAATAATAAAACATTAATTACACTATCCGTTTAGAATTGTAGGCTTATTTTGTTTTGATTACCAAACTGTAATTGACAAAACTACGAAACTGTACAACAGACAAATAAAAAGTCATTTGTCAACTTTAAATATCTTCTAAAGACTCTGAGTAAGGAGCTTCAGAGTATCTGCTGTCTTTTGCTAGTTTCTCTCTTTTCTCAAAGACATAAAAGGTAAAACAGCTGGAACCAGAGTGAAAAACAATGGACAATTGTCTATTGGAAAGTAAAAGGTACAGTAAGATTGATAAATTGTATTAAGAGAAAGTCCAATTTGAGCTTTGGTTGTGACTACAGTATTTAGATTTCTATACCTACCTGTCTTAGTGGGAAAATCTACAAACTTGAACTCATAAGAATTTTCTGTGCATTACCATGTTGTATCTGTTTAAGGGGGTTGATATCATAAGCAGACTGGAGAAAGCTATATTCGATTAGCCCCAAGCAGAGCAAGGCTGACAGGAATTGGCTGTTAAATACTGTAATTCATCAATGAGAATAAAGGCAAACACTAGGTACTGGAAAACAACAGAGCTTGTTATTTAGGAGGTAGTAGGCCGTTGAACCAACATCGTTCAGAATGTGTCCTCAGGTTTGTAATCTTACCTTTCTTAATCTTGCGGTGGAAGTTGATGGCGTCCACTGAGGCGGTGACAATATTGGTCTTGCAGTGTCGTGCTGCCACAATTCCAGCCACCTCATCCATCAGCTTCATTGTAACGCCTGAAAACACCAGTGGATCCTGGTTAATGACTGGCACCAAGGAGACAGAAGGGATAAAAGTGTAAAGGACAGCCTAGTGTGCCAAGAGAAAGGAAGTCGGTCTGTTTGTCAGGGTGAGAGCAGGGTATATCAGATGTTTATGCATTGGTTCTCTTCAAGGTTATAAAACTCTAAAAAGAGGATTTGGAACATATTTGTTAGTTTACAATATCCCTATTTGTGGATTTGAAAGCTTGAATTTCTTGGACCATCTGTTTGTTGAATACAATCCCTTTCAGGAGTTTGAAAAAGCTGACCCAATTGTATTTCTGCTACCTCTGAATCATGTCCTGACCTGTTAGTATTTTGCCTTGGTATTGAGTGAACATACTGAATGCTACAGTAGATATATCATAAATATTGAAAGTAATATGAAAATACCATATACAATATGGTGTGTATGGCTAAGCTTTGTCCATAACTGGCCAATATTAATCATGTGTTGCTTTTTGCTAGCACAATTAAGCTATGCTGTACTGTCTTATACAGTATGTGGCTGTAAATACTTGTGCTGACGTTGAAACATGCATTACAACAAAACACAACAAATAACTGAAAGATAGGAAAAAAAATGTCTAATGCTGAAGCCTTAAGCAATTGTGTCTGTAATGATGAGACATCAATTCAGGTGCCTGCTTTTCTAAGAAAATCCAATTTGTGTTTAAGCAGAATGGGATAAAAATGGGGAAAAAAAATGAGGGAAGAATTGTAAAAAAAATAAAAGAACAAATGAAGGAGCCCAAGCAATGATCAAATGCCATTGTGCAAGCATAACAGTGAAGGCTGTCTTCAAAGCCCAGCTAGGACAAATTTAAAAGCTTCTCTGGTTCAATTTGTACACACAGGGTGCATTCTACAAACAGCAGTGCTCACAGGAACTGTTTGAACATGAAGAAATGCAAGTTCATCAGGGGCCTACATTGCTTGTCATTTTTCATATTGCAGAGGGTGGCTAGTTCTGTTCTCATCTAACAGTCAGGGAAGAGCATCTTAAAGTACACAGAGGGTCAAGGCCAGGATGTGGTTATATATTCTTGACCAGCGGTACTGCTGTCACCTAGCTGGTTACAGGATTATAGCCTCTGATCAGTAGATCTGCTCTCATGACCATGCCACTTGGCTGTTCTTATGCACAGTTCGACAGCTAAAAACATATTCCATGAAAAAAATGCACTGATTTCCCCTCTTCCACCTAGGGAGCATTTAGGCATGGTGGTTGTCTGAGAAGATTGGAAGCACTGAAAGATCCACTAATGTTTGTTGGGCAAGCTCTCCAGTAATGTGTGCTGCTGATATATAGGTGGAAAAATGTTTTAGAGAAATGAAGAAGTGGTAAATATATTACCAGATAAGATTTCAAGTGGATATACCACAACCCTAACTTAGTGCTGAGTCTGACTTGTGTGGGTCATGATATTTGGACATTACATATTTTTATGCTGAAAAGTAAAAATCTCTAATGTTGTGTTGATGAGCTGAGCTCTCATGAGCACAGCACTATTGCCCTTTGGAATGGTTTTCTAAAATCAGTCACTTTCTTACAACAGAAACAAGAATGCTGCATGGCTTAGGAATAAAAAAAAACATATCAGTTTTGCTAAAAAGCAAAGTCCTAATTAACATGGTTTTGGTTTAAGACTTTTGAAAATACTATTCCCGAACCTTTTGTCATGGAGAGAGGTAATGATCTGCTTTTAGACTGGGGTGTGAATGTATTGTGAGAAACAAGGTGTTGCACATTACAGTAAAATTTCTGGGAGCTCTCCAATAAATTAGAGTATACTGACTAGCTTTTGCTAACTGCTTGCAAATTCTCCCATAGGATTTGTAGACTTCTGCCTGAGCATTGTAAGGGCGATGTTTAATCCCTTATACCACATAAATATGATGAGCCATCCTATATTCAACTTTCGTTATTAGTTACCAAGCCAATTTACATATGAACGCTGTATAAGCATGAATAAGGCTTCAAAGGCCACTAAGAAAGGTATTGCTAACGGTGCAATTTTCAAGTGCAGCCCATGCCTGTTAGTGCCTGAAACAGAATTTAGATATATGGTGAGTATTGATTTCTTGTGTGCTGGTAGTGCCAGATGATTCATTACCCAACTTCATTTTTAACTAACGATGGGCAAAGTGTCCCACTGCATGCCTACATCTATCTGTTTGCACAAACATAAAGCTTACACACTTTCTATATAGGAAAGACAAGTACCGGGATGAGGTGCTGTCTGGAACAGAAGCATACTGCTTCACACCTCCGCTGGTACTGTGTGTGAGGAAGAAGAGCAGCCCTCTTCATCACTTTGCATCACTGCCACCTTCCATCTTACCCCTCCTAGTTCATCATAGATGGGACTGTTTTGCTGAGTTGATGTAAACATGGAAGTCATTGAATAATGTTTTCTCTTCATGTTACATGGTTCTGACAAAATTATTTATATCCCATGGAAAATGACTTCACTAACCTGGGCAGCCCAGCGTCTATCAGGTGTCTCCTGGTTCAAGACCCAGATGTGTCACTATTTCACTGAGTGTTTCTTTAAGCATGTTACCAGACCTTCTTGTGCATCTCCCTATATACAGTATGGTACTCAAAACTAAGATATAATCATGCGTGACTATACAGATGCTGCGCTCTGGGTCTGTGTAATTCACTTCTAATGAAAATGTCTGCTAAATGACTGTCAGCTCATAATACTTCTATGATGGCAGCTATCAGCTGTATGTCATGTCGCAGCTGGCAGGAGTAGTGGCAGTCTCCGGTGGTGGATTCGGGTCAGGAGATGGATAGGAAATCGAGAGGATAGCAAAACCAAAAACGAGAGGCAAGGTCGAGGTCGAGTACGTTCGCAGGGAGTTAAAAACCGGCAAGGACAAAAACGAGAAAAGGCAGCCTTCAGAAGAAGGCAGGAGATGAGCAGCTGGGTGAGGAAACCTCAATAGTGAGCAAGGTCCAAGAGGAGAGCGAGGGTTTAAATGAGGACGAGTGCGGTGGTAATTGGTGCGTGGGTGTTTACGGAGAGTAGTGCTCGTGAGACTGCGGGAGCGCTTGCGTGTTTGTGTGCGATCTGTGACACTGTATTGTTTCATAAATCCATGAATGTTTGGGCACTAAAGTGTTTCTCCCATTTTTCTGTTATAAAAAAGAAGGAGCTAGCCTATGGCATGATCAATACATAATTAATCCATATAAGTCTCCATTAATTAAACTCCAGATAAACATAGTTCATTCTGATTTAACATTATGTAGCTTGCCATCTTCCAGATCTGACGTGGCAAAAGTTCCTCGTAGCCGTGTTTTTCCAGAGATGAAGGTTAGGTCAGGCACAGTGGGGGATACGGGTTTCTCTGGTGTTACTGTACAAACAGGCAGAGACATATGGACTCCAGTGATGAAATCAGGCCAAAGCAGTCCTCATATAAAAACCAGCCAAGTTAAAATCAGGGATCAGCCAAATAAAGATGTGACATCAGTCAAAAGGGCCAAGTTAGCAACAAGAGATCTTTCCTTTAAAGATGTGATGTAACATGGCTAAATTAAACATGAATCTGGCAGCTCAACTTCAGAAATAAAGAGTGGGACCAAGATACTGTTTGATATCATGTGGTGAAATGTAACAAAAGAGAAACACAGTATGAAAGGATTTTACTATATGCAGTCTAGTTGCACTTAACTCAAAATCTCATAGTATTTCTTGAATCTGCTTTGAAACAGTAGCATAAGCACTGTTTCAATCCTGAATATATTCTAAATCCATAAATACCCCGGGGGCTGTAGTTCTTTAATAAATGAAAATGCACCATCGGCAAGCATTAAGATCATTGCTGCTTATATTAAAAACACAAAGTGTATCTGTTACATCCTGTGTTGTTCTCCATTTTCTCCAGTCCTAATAATATGCTGCTTGCAGTGAGGATGAACAGCAGAACTTGAGAATCACTAATAAGCTGGAAGAAAATAGCTGACTTAAAACCCCACCATGTTCACGTCTTCTTCTGTGGGCTGCAGTTAAGTTAATGAAGAACTAATCACCAAAGAAATGCATATGCTGGTAATGAAGATCATTACCGGAATGATATTATGTTACTAATTGTCTTGTTTGCACAGTGTGAGTTGTGAGTGTTGAAAAGTTCCTTTGTAATAAAGGCCACGCCATTCGTATCAAATGCAGTGAACGCTGGGAAGATGGAAAATTAATCAGATTTCTGATGAATACTCTGCACCTTAACACTGAGGTGAACTACCACTGATGATATACAGTAGTTGAGAATGTTTCGTGCTTAACCACTATCAGATTCAAACCAACGCCATGTCATTTTCGTCCATTCTGGCTGCGTTGATTGCACTGGAACGGAACAGTTAAGCAAAATAAAGAACAAGAAAAGGGGATTTGACTTATCTCCCTGGTGCTATAGGAGTTACTGGGTTGAAGATGTAGCAGCAAACAAGAGAAGACTTATAAAAGCACAGCAATACTAAATAGCATTAACCAGAAATCCTTAGGCTGTTAAGAACAAATGATTAGTTTTACAAATACGTCTCCCCACATAAAGACATGCTTCTTATGGGTGGGTTCAGAGGTGTGTATTCAGTATATTGAATTAATTGGTTGCTTTTGCTAACCATATTAAAAGTCTTACAGATGATATTTTCAGGGCATGATAACAATCTTTTTGTAATGTTCCAGATTGCATTGCTTATTCTGAATTTGAGCCTTTTGACTCTTGCTGGTGATGGAAGGTAAGGCAGATGCTTTGTCATAACAAAATAAACATAAGAAACAAAAATACCAGGATGCACCAGGCAGCTTTAGACAAGAATCAGTGATGTTTTCTGATGTGTACTGCAAGCCATTTTGAGATTTTTGTTCTTTATACAGTACAGTAAATCATTAAAGTGGTGTTTCTGTGGTAGCTCACAGGTAAAATGTGCCAGTTAGATCTTTAATAGATTTCTGCAAATATTAGAGAAAATCGTAGATAGAAAAATCTAAAACTGACCATACCAAGGTCAGACACCAGATTTCATTTACCAAAATAAACATGGACAAGATGTCACAAATAAAGAAGCTGTAGTGCATCAAGTGTCACTGATTTCTAGACAATCCCTTACTGATATAAACTTTGCTAAGAATTCTGCTGAGTCTTGCCAGACGTGTTCCTTTTCCTGCTGTCAAAAATCATTTTTGCTGCAGCCGACAATTACAATGCAATTTTCCACGGTATAAAAGGCAAAATTGTTTCTCAGACCCACCAAGGACAGGTAAAATGTAATGACTGATACCAAGTATTTTGAGCATACAGACAGATTGAGCTGAATGCGTTGAAAATAAAGAAAAACATATTGCTTAAAAACATAGTGGTCTAATCCAGCACATTAAATCATCCCCTACTTCTGTAGGATAGGATGTTTTTGAAAAGATGGATTGTTGTTTTTTTTTCTGATCAGGTTAGTGAAGTGAGACAACTGCATTCACACACTCAAGGAAGTTTATACACTGTATATACAGTAGTTTGTGCGCCCAGAGCTAAACATGTCAGGCACACTTTAAAACCTAAATATTTTCATGTTTTAAGAGCATTACTGGGGTGCAGTTACTGAGTCAAAAATTGGATACATTTCTGATTTTAAAGAGCAATCAAGCACAGTTCAGAGAACGCATTCTGTTCATGGGAGAAATTATGTCTCATTTTCAAGACTTGGGAATCAGCTATTGAGAACTTGTTCTATACATGACAGAAGGATCATCAGCCCTGCCTAAAAATATCTTTTTCAGTATAAAGACAATAAAGCACTTGTTCATTCAGGCCTTGGAAGTCACTTGAATTTGCTACATGTCTCTGTAAAGAAAATGCAATTGTAATAAAATCATTAAATATTGGTGCTTTGTAGGGTAATGACATACAGTACAGTAGGACCCTTCCAAATTTTTGAAATTGGGAGACATTTAAAATATGTAAAAGGTACAGTTTTTAAGTGAAACACCTCTTGTCTTCTATGGAAATTCCTCTCATAATTATCTTAAAACTGATGGATTTGGAGTTCTTAAATAAGTTTCAAGATTTGATAAAAATATGAGCACTGTATTTCAACAAATTCACACAGAGCTAAACAACCAGAATAAACAATAAAAATAAAAATAAAAAAATAAGGATGCTTCAAAGCTACAGAGCCTGATGTTGTAATTGACTGGAAGGGACACGGATTCTAAATAACACGTAAATACTTTCAGAGAAGCTCACTAAGTATCAGTTCCTTTTTTATCAGTGCATGTTAATACACAGCAATATTAGTTGCTATTTTCTTAACAGCGATTCATCTGCTGATTGGTGGATTAAAACTCCCAGCCAGGTGGCTGAAGATGTTTCTCTGGCCTCCTTCAAGAAGTGACGGCATAGAATACTGGGATTCACTGGGCACTAGCCTTCAGGTGAAATGGGACAAAGTCTTTCCTCTTGTTTGTATCCTTTGCTGCATTCCCATGTTTTTATATTTTCAAAAGTTCAAAAGGTTTTTTCTTGACAAAACCTTTGATATCTCACCTCATGATCAAAACCCTGACAAGTCTTCCAGGACCAGACCCCTTTCTTGTTTTCTCACTTTGCTATTTTTTTAATCGTTTCGCCTCTGGGTGTCACAGAAAAGTGAAGCTCTCTGTTTTTGTGTGGGGTTAGGAAGTAATCCAAGTGTTATGACTGATTCGGGTTTTTTCGGTAATACATTCACACATTTTCCTTTTTCTTCTCCACTAGGAGTTGTGGATCTCAGTTTTAGAAGAAGATCCATCTTAAAAGAAATGCAGGCGTGCTTGTGTGCACAGATGTGTGTGTGCACATTTCTAGATCCTGAAACCCACTGGATACTGTTAGCATCAGTTTCATTTGATACTTATTTGTTCCTTGAATGGTTGGGAAGCTTGTTAAGACTAAGGAGCATGAAATAAACTAAATAGTATTTCATATCGTAGGCCCTCATGCATCAGAATGCAAAGCCAGAAGGGTGTCCCAGGAAATTCAGGAACTGCAAAATAAATCTTGGAGATTCAGTTCACCAGTCCTGAACAGGCACCAACTGCCTACAGCTGAGTAATAGCTCTTTCCGTTGAAAATAATTCAGTATTCCTCTATAATCAATAGGGAATGCTAGAGAGAAAAGCCTTGTGTGTTACAATTTCAAGAGGAACAATAAATCTAATGTCATCCATTAAGAAGGGTACTGGTACTTCTCTAGGTATCCATCCATGCCTTGTATACAATTTCTTGAATTGTTGAACACTAATAAGGAGAACAGAGCTGTTGTGGGGTATTTTGTTACCACCTGAACACACTGTGTATTTAATTTTAATATCATGGGAGCTTCTCGAAAGCAGACTGAAGCGATGTGGTATTGAGGCTTGTATTGAAAAGATCTTCCTGATCAGACAATGCATGAACAAGCCTTTCTGGGATTAATATTGTTTGAGTGATCAGATTAGACTTGATAAATCTAATAATTGTCATTCCATAGGGGCTGATATGGGAATCAGGACTTCACAGGACTTAAATTAGAATGATAAAATCAAATGTGTATTACACTCTCTCTTTCCATTTCCTACAAAGCAATGACCCTTTTTAAAAGTAAATAATGAGCCCTCGTCATTGAGATGCTTTCCTCGCTCCGCGATAAACTTTTTTTTTAAGCATTTGAGGAATCTTGCGGTTCCTCTGGGGAGCATAGCAGTTAGCCTTTAAAAATGGGCTTCATGATTATTCCCAGCCCTGACTGTTCTCAGCTCCCTGACATGTTACAATTCTGCACAGCTCTCCAGTATAATGTCACTGTCATTGCCCAGAGCACGCACCAGGAACATTAAAATGACGCTCAGGAGTCAAGGTACGAGACTCATTAATGTTGATCCTGCCCCTGCCATTTCCATGGCTATTAACTGCTGAGGGAGTGCCCTGAACATCTGGTTGTCATCTCATAAAACTGTGAAGGGGATTTCTAATAATGATATTTATTCTTCTAATAATTATATTTATTCTTCTTATACAAGATAATAGCTGCTGCAAATGCACATACTGTATCTACAGGGATGAAATGTATTTCTTTTACTTGTTTCTTTACACTTTCTTCTTGTTTTTACTGCTTTCACAGTTGGAGACGGGCGATCTTAAGTTTATCTGGTCATTTCAGGTGATTTTCTGGTTTAATCAGATTAACACGCTTTAACCCTCTTAAGAAGGGTAAATAGTTCTTACCCTAAGTTGGTAGCATAAACTTTAAAAAAGTCAAACATGTTGTCCCGTTTGAGTCCTTATAGGGTTTGTATTTTGGCAGCATTGGAAAAGCTTTTTTTGACACAATATAAATATTTAAACACATTGTTCTACCTCAACCCTACGTAAAAAAAATTATACATACTGTAAGTCACAGAAGCAAACACATCTGTTTAATTGTGTCTTAGTCGCAACAGAAAGGACACAATTTTTGCTCCCTAACACCTATTACTACTACTAATTCTTAGAAAGAAAGATCATCTTTCTTGGCCCTTCATGGTTATACAGTAGCTACAAGCAAAACATTGCCACTATCAGCTGCATGCCAGTGCATTAAAAACTCAGTAAAACAATCACGCATGGCTTCATAGCTCTAAAGAGAAGAATAGACCAGTATGGGTTTGAAAAGGATAGGGTAATTGATGATTATGACTATGAAGCTCTTTATTTTATGAGCAATATTATCACTTATTATACCTCTGGTCTTATCTTTTTGTTTTTGGAGGGGTTGACTGAGACAATAAGAGTGATTCATATGCTGATCTACCCAGAATTCCACTGACCGCAGGAAGTTGTTTGCCAAAGGTCAGTTGTGAAGCTTTGGAAGAAGCTGCTTGTTCTGTGTCCAATTAATGTTCTATTTTTAGCTCCAGCATGGTTCTCAGTCACTCGTGCAGCAGAGGGGGCTGGGATAGAGGTGACAGCACAGTAAGAAGAGGTTAGAGCATGAAGGCAAGTCCCTGGAGAGCTGCAGACTGCCAGCACTGCTCTGACATCAAGTGGCCTCCTTTCCCTGTTCCTAGCAGGCAATTCATGTGCTTAAATTGAAATACAAATGCTGTTTAGAGATTAAGTAGGAACATAAATGGCCTAATGACTGACCTGTAGGCTATATATGCTCAGTAAAAAATACTGTATTTAAACCAAAATATGGAAAGTGAAATCATATAACACAGTCATGCTGCTCAGTGGAGTTTTACTGGCCAAATGACGCTGACTTCTTTTTTTTTAAAAGGCATAATCTTCCATTTTCTAACTGCTTCATCCACTTCAGGGTCGCAGGGGAGCCAAAGCCTATCCCAGCTAACAAAGGGAGCAAGTCAGGGTACACCCTAGACGGGATGCCACGACACACTCACGCTCACACCAGGGCCAGATTTCCCAGAAGTCCAGTTAAGCTACTAGTACAATATGTCTTTGGTCTGTGGGAGGAAACCCATGTGAACATGGGGAGAACATAGAAACACCACACAGTAAGTACACATATTTTATATCAGAGACAATAGCTGTAATGTGCACTAAGGACTGGTAGGTAACTGGATGTGAAGCTAATTTTGAAAATTGATACAGAAGTGGACTGTTAGCTAAGACCCAGTCTGACTTCACTCCCAATGGGAACGTTCACTAGTAGATATCTTTTTGGGTTACTAAACAATAAAAGTCATGCCAGATAGGCTTTATTTAAACTTGGCCTCTGTTAATAAAATTCAGTTAAACTTCAGTTAAAACATGGTGTATACATAAAGTGATAACCGGATTGTAGGCAAAAATTAATTTAGTGTTAAGAAAAAAAGCCTGATTGTTAAGTACTTGAAGAGGATATAAAATGTATGTAGATAGTTGATAGTATGTAAAACAAAAACTTGAACCCTAAATAAGAAAAGGAAAGAAACCAAACAAATATAAACTGATTTGTTCACATGAAAGTGTCCACTGTATGAAACTGCATTTCCCAAATGTCACACCTGTAATTTCACTGCTCAGCGCTGTTGCTATGTAGCTAACAAGTGGAGTCCCTGCAGAAGAAGTTAATTAAACCTCTACAGAGAGTTGCAGATTTCAGAAGAACTGTGACAGTGGGTATGAATCATTGTAGATGGGATCAACACAAGGACACCACGAAACATCTCCCATTTAGTGCAATCTTAAAGTTGGACTTGCTGAAACATTCTGCCCTAGTGAGTCTACCTGAGAAAGAACAGAGGTTTTACTTTTGTCCCAGAGGATTTGATAAATGCCTATAAATGTCTTTCTGCCTATATTAACCTTGCAAGAAATAAACCTGTGGTACAGAAATAAAAGATTTTTCCTAAGGACACTATAGTTAGGCTTTCCTTCCATCTTTTTTTCACACATTAGTGTTAGACATTTAAATGTTTGCAGTACTTGGGCTCCTTTAGCATTAGCGATTTATTAAAGGGCACAGTGTCAGGTCATCTAGTCACTCCCAATTCATGACATGCATAGGATCAATGCTCTGATTTACATCACATTTAATCTATATACTTTGACGTACTGAAATACTGACTTGCTGTGATCAATACGAAGTGTGCTTGCTGAAATACCTATCACCCGTACGACTGATGTCTGCGATTGTCAGCTAAGATATTCAATACTGAGTATTCTGTTGGAATCCTGTCTCCTGGAAGCTCATGTAGAAAACCAGAACTGACATACTGTTTGCTAACCATCATGTGAAACAGTACATAATTTAAAACATTAGAATAACAGAAAATTATCTAATTTCTAATAGAAAATTCCAATCTTTCATCCATGTTGAAAGACTGTAGCTAATATCATGGGCTGGACACTCCCCTCTGTGTCCATCATTTCTTCCAGTGAAGTGGTGTAAGTGATGTTACCAGATGGCATTAACCCTGATTTATTTCCATGTCTGGAGCTGCACATCCTAGCCCTCTTCAAATTAATCTGCCCACTCTCAGGACCAACCTGTCAGCACCAGCCATAAATCACAGCAGTTTACTGCCTCAACAGGCTTCCACAGTGTGCCTTACACAGGCCGGCACTGAGTGGGGGAGTCTAGACCTGTACTGATATACGAGGTTTTCTTTTCTCTGTGATGAACCAGTGTTTCCCGGCCAAAAACTCATTTTATCTGTGATGGACTGGATATAGAAGGAAAATTGGACTCTTGTATCTTGACAGCTGGACAAGGGCAGGTTTTATTGACCCATGCTGGATTTGTTCATAAGGCCCCCTCACTTTGCAAGGGTGGTGCTTAAGATTTATATCCAGACTGGTCACAATAGAGTCAAAAGTGGAGCAGAGACTCTGGACGGGATGGTTAGACATTGGTTTACTCTTCCAAAGGACACTTGCCAGACATTGCCAGACATTGCCTGGAAACAGAGTCTAGGTCAGGTATATGATGTGCATTAGAGTGGAAAGTGGCTGCACACATTTGTTTAGCTTGGGGGAAACAAAGGCTTCATCAGCAGCTCCAATTGTCAACGAAGGGCTGGTGTGGTAGTGACCATGATTACTATGATTACCATGATGACACCCCCCACAGCTCTCCCCTGACACTGTGAGGAGCTACAGTAGGCCCGTGTGGAATTCAGAGGGAATTCTGCGGTGTAGTTATTTCGGAGCAGTAAATAAAAAAGAGAGGACAAGGCAGGCTGAGAAAGCAAGCAGCTCTCCACTGTGTGGCCACAGGACGGTATGGGGCTCTACAGCTTGTATACTGAGGCAGGGGGTGTTGGGAGCTCACTGATCAATGGAAAAAGAAAATAAATACCAGAAGAACCAAGTCTCCCAAAGGGCAAACATTGCAGTGATTAGATTCTTTGTGACGATTACCCCAAATTTTCCTGTGCAGTGCTCTCAGGCAAGCTCTGGCACCAAACACAACAGTAACAGGCTCTCCTTAGCAGCTGCAGTCACAGTCGTCTTTCAGATTTCTACTCCAGAGGCCTTAATTACCAACCTCAGAAACGGAGCTAAATTTAGACCTGTAAATGTGATCTTTTTTTATTTCTTTTTCTCTCCAGAAAGTGTTTTTTATCTCAACTCTGATAATTAAAAAGCTTGAACTGCTTCGTAATGAACAGTTACTATAGCAACAGGTCTTGCTCATATTGTCAGAAAGGGCTAGCAGTCTTATTTACAGTGCATTTTTAGTATAAACAACTACTCAAATGTGTGCTCATCCTCCTTTTAAGCTGACATCTTTATTTTCTCTGTCCCTCCCAAATAGGAATTGTCGATTAGTGGGCTGAGAGACCCTCTTTCCTCCAAACCATGTGAAGCAAGCCGAGCTGACCCCAGATAACCCTTCATGTGCACAAATAAGGGAGCAGTTCCCTGCTTCAACTTCAAGAAATGCAACCAAATATGCATTGAAATAACTAAAAGACAATTAACTGTCCATTTTGTGGAACAGATATGAAGCAGCATTCAAATTAATATTATATTTCCATTTGTCCGCCATATAAATAGTGATAACCACACTGCTGAAGATGTCTCCATCTGTGGAGCGAGTCAGTGTTATGGAACAAATGCTTCCCACAGACAAAAGGAGATGGAACTGAAACTAATGATTTAGGATCCTCTTGGAATGAGAAATTCTATTCTGACAACACAGCGTCAGGCTCATACACTTTGAACAGTAACACATTTACTTGTAGCACTCTTTTCACTGTGCGCTTATTTCTTTCTAAACCGATGTGGAAGAAGACCGTTTCTGCGTTTCGCATAAAATCCCCCATCTTTCATATATCTTCTCAATCAAAAAATTAGAAAACCCCTGCATATGCTAAACAAAAAGACCAGTGCACTACTGGAAGTCACAGGAAAGTGTATTTAGGGCTGGGAAGAGGAGGCTCTTTTTAACAGAAGGGGTGGGCTGGAATAAACTTCCAAGCCATGCTGTTAAAACTATTTTCTTGGGACCATAAAAACAACATCTACATCAAATCTTTAGTCCAGTAAGATGTTTGCAACAAAGCAAGCATGATGGACTAGAATGTCTTCCTCTTATTTATAATACTTTATATTTTGAAAATATTTTTATATCTGTATGCTTCTGTCATTCCCTCGGCATCTCTTTTCTTTCCACGGCTACAGGTCGACTGGGGGCCCTAATGTGCGCATATGAGGTTATTTGTGATGTTATTTTAATTGTTTACAAAATCCACTTCCACAAATCGTAAGTGCTGTCATGGTTACCACAGATCCCACTGCTAGGCCAGGCCTGATTCTTACAGGAATGGAGGCTGAATTTCAGACATCATTTCAAAGCATGGAAAAGAATATTTTTTAAGTGAGTATGCTAGGCAGTAGTCCCATAGTTTTCTTGCTCTTAGTTTTTGTTAATGAGATGAAATTCAATGTTAATCGAGGTCAGTATGCATCATTTCTTTCCCTAATATTATAAAAACACAGAAAGGCATCCAAAAAAAAAACAAAAGTTGAAGCAATAGGGCTTACATGAGAAACGGGGGGGGGGGGGGAATTGTCAATGTTTCACACTCAACGGTTCTCTGAGCTGAATAATTTTGTAATATATTTTTTGAAAACTCCACAGTGCACAGTGCATGTACCCAACTGCAAACAGCTTTCCGAACACATTCCAGTGCCCTAGAGTGAAGACTACGAGGAGACCCTATTCAAGAATTCACAATCTTACATTCTTAAGGAATTCTTACATTCTTATAATGCAAAGCCTTTACGTAAGAACATAAAAAAGGTTGCAAAATGGTAGGAGACCATATGCTGATTTAGTTGCTGGTAGATACCTTACAGTATATAAATTAACTACATAACACCATTAGAGAAAGCTAAATTCCTCAAGGCTCCTTATGCATGAATGAGGTGGGGAAACTATAGCTGTACCATAGAGGAATCGATACATGACTTCAACAATAGGCTTCTTTTTAAGGCAACGTCCATTAGCTGTCGTGTCACATATGTTTGTATTTCTGAACCATTTAACAGAAGCTGGGAGATCAGAACTGTAATCAAGGCAAAATGAAGAAATGGAATCGTCTGCTTTAAGAGCTTAGACCCCTATCCTGTGGGTGACAGGACTGCCCCTGCAGGCAGAGACATGGGTTATGTTTGTCAGGAGATCCAACAAGTGCTGGGCAAATGGCAGAGACCATTCTGAAGTCCCAAAAGCAAATCTGGCAAAAAGAAAAAGAATTAATAATTTGGCAAGTGGACAAAAACGAGTCTTGGTATGGATCATTGACTGCCACCCGCTTCCCGAAAGAGCCTTTATTTGCAAACAGACTCATTTACAAAGAAACTCAAGACAAAATATGACTCTCACTGTTTCTGAATTGTGACTGATGAAACCTGGCTCACCACCGTAATTATTTTTATGAGGTCTACTGGAAATCCGCCAGCTGCATTTTCACAGCGATCTGTTAGTTTAATGGATGTTTATCCAGTTCCTGGCTGCACCTGCTTGACTGTTAAGGAACATTTTAAGCTTAAAAACACTAACAGTACTAGAAATACTAGTATCGGTCCTAGTATCTTATACTGTATATACAGTATACATACACATAGAGATATATAATGTTTATAAGGATACAGAAAACATTAGTGGAACCCCCTTTTGCTATATCTGTGTTGTTTTACTTTACATGTTTCTTCACTAATTTTGCCATTTTTCCCTATTTAATTATAAATGAAAACGTAACTGCCATAAAATTTAAAACTTTACTTTTTAAACACTACTGGTGCATGATTAAATATACTTTCTCAGTTTTTGGCTATCACCTGAAGACAAGTGGTAGACAGCAATCTGTAAAATGTTGCTGAATTTAAATATTATGTTTACATTATGCTTAATAGTAAACTGTCAATTTTTTACCTTTTCTAATTTTCCAATAAGGCTTTATTAAATGTAAATGTATTATTAAAGACAAAATACCTCCAGGAGATTTTCCATTATGTTGTGGTGGTATATATTATGGTGACCCACTTCATCCAAAAACATTTGGTCTTTTTTTTAGGGTTCACTTCTTGACATTCTGTTGCAAAAGTAATGAAAGGTTCCCTTAGCTGCTGAAGCACGGGTGGCCTTTTGTGCTGTGAAGAGCATCTGTTGTAATCTCCCATTAGTAAGGGATTTACTGGTCATCTGATTGAATCAACTACTTTCAGCCACTTTCTTCTAAAGCAGTTACTAACCAAATTCCAAAAGTCAGGAGGCTAATTCCACTGGGCACTGAATTAATCTACTGCCTTGTCAAACAGAGAGGCCTTAAACGCAGAGAGTAACACACTCAAAAAGAAATAAAGCCAACTGAGCACTAAAAATAGCTCTTAGAAGCTGACACAAACAGACACAAATGCTAACACAAACCTTTCACATACAGTATACATACATTTCTATAGAGATGAGAAATGTATGAGAGTGTTTTCTGTGAATTTGGACCTTTGTTAAAAGGTACATACTATAATTCCACAGAATTGCAGATTTTATTTTACAGAAAAGCTATTGTGCAGATTTCTCTGTATTACTGCATGGCAACATAATACAAATGAAGACTGGCACTGTAGACAAAAAAATATAAAGACAATTGATATGTACAAATAGAAACAAACATTTCACAAATTATTTCACCATTGGGTCACTTGGTGACATCACAGACAGAAACCTTTCTTTATTTTTCCTATCTGTTTAATTGTTTAAAATTAGACTTGAACAGTGCGGCCTTTCAGAGCCTGTGGTGATCAAGCTAGGTTTCCATGGAAACTAGCAAAAAGCCTCCCTAATAAGAGGAAAGAGGGGGGTGGAGAGAAGAGTGTATAGGATAAATGGAAGAATTCCACAGCCTTTCGCGATGACCTGACACAACACTGTGTGTTCATTGTCTGTGGGAAAGAGGGGTTCATAAAGCCTTTCCATTCTAGGGCAGGCTGGAGCATTTGATGAAGAGAATTACAGCCAGAAAATCCCCCCCATTTTTCTGCCATCTTTTAACTAGCAGGGGTAGCTCCATCCAGCATGACCGGCACAGCACTAGCTGTCTGGAGATAATAAAAACGACCAATAAAACAGCATATCAGGGAAGAGGACAGGCACCCTCACCTGCAACCTGCTGACAAGATGTTGTTTCGAGGAGGAAATCTCATTTTTCTCCCTCAGGACAGAGAGATTCTCTGCTGAGCGAGTCCTCTGTAACACAAGTTCAGATAGAAGCCCATTCTGAAAGAAGTGTAAGACCCGGCAGGAATGTGAAGGAGGGAGGAAAGCATTGCCACTGAACTTAACCAAAATTGATCATTTCAATTAAGCGGAGGCATTAAGTCGCTGTAATTCATCTGAATGAATGGTATCAAGTGAATCAAAGCTGCCATCTTATCTAAACGGTGAGAGGAAAAAATACAAGCAATGAGAATCTGCTGTATTTGAGCATCTAAACCTTTTCACCTTACTATTGGAACAAATATTCTGCTGCAGTGCTTCTAAAGTATGATGTAGAGAAAGCACTAAAATGTCCCTGTAGGGCAACATGCTGCAAAAACTTGCATTGATAAAACGTTTCTATGAACGTTCTTTCATCAAGCAGCATGATGAATACTAAGACACTTGACAGCATCAGTATATCTAGTAGACAGTACTGGAATAGCCTCCCCAGATTAGTTGCCTTCCTTACTTCATGCTTCACAAAAACGGGCTGGAAGAAAAGTAATTGTTGTTGTTGGGGCAGAAGATGAGCAGTCTTATCGTCTTGGCTGTTTAAATGCACCGTCTTCTTCTTTATAAGGCTGTGGTCTGCTCAGCCTGCACATCTACACTCTATGGTTCTTCACAAACAGCAACTTTATCAATCCAATTTGAATTGCTTAATAGATGATAAAGAATCGCTGTAAATAGTTTACTAAACAGCTTTCGTTGCCAGGTCACTTCATCCGTTATTTTTATGTGTGTTCCTACTTCTTCTCCTGAACACATTTTTTTTTAATTTTAGTGAAACAGTAATTACTATCCAGCCTGGTTTGTGAAAAGAGTCGGTAAAATAGAATCTGCTTTTCTGACGTGAACACTTCATCATAGAAAGGATGCTTGAAATATGTTTCATTAGTTTTACAGCTTTAAAAACAAAGGAGAATTTGGTCTAGAACCTCCGCGTACCTCCTCCAGACTTTGTGCTCTAAATCATCAGAATCATTTTTTAGTTATGAAGGAAATAAAGTAATAAGACAGCAGTTGGTATCCTACCCCATAGTGGACAATGTCAAGGATGTGTAGACAAAAGTGAAGAATTAACATCTATAAGAATATTGTATACAACTTTGGACACCATGTTCAGAATCAGTCCAGATGACAGCAAGCAGATGAATTCTAGGCCTTAAAGGAATGTTCCTACACTAACTGGCTGAAGGAATTGATCTTTTCAGTCTTGAACAGAAAGGAATAGGGGAAGACCTTACACACACCTTCAAAATCCTCAACACAGTGGACGTAGTTAAAAAGAATAACAGTGAGACACAAAGCAGTGAACAAACATGGAAGCTAAGCAGAAGTGCTTTAAACACTCAAAGCAGTTAGCACTCTTTATCTAAATGGGTACAGAGTTATGAAAGAAGCTGGCCAAAAATACTGTTGAAGCCAATACGCTGGCTTCCTTCAAGAAGCAGCTGGATGGGATCCTTATCCAGACCAAATATCCAAACTACCAAATGAGCTAGATGACGCTGTCAGCATGAAAAGGAAAGATGACATTACCTTCTCAGAGGATGTCTTAGGAAATTAAGCACTGTGGAGCACTAGTTTCTTTCACCCCTGTATGCCCAAGCAGTACTAACCCCAGGCACGTAGTACAATGAGTTACTGGACAAAAAGAAAAGATCAGGAACACACAAGAATATATGCCTGAGCATATCACACAGGCAGGAATTCATGGCAGGTTGTTTTTTTGCCCTAGACTTTTAAAATAAAATATTGAACTACAATTCAGAAGAAGGTCAAACCCTAATCTCACCCTCTCATGCCAACATAGATTTACATATCAGGTAACTATCTTCTTCCCTGCCTTCACCTCACCTTCACCTCTTGCAGCAGCTCCCTGACTTATCTCTCATTAGAGCAGGAGAACCAACAGCCTCATCCTCACAGACGTACTTCTGTTCTCTACGCAGCAAACTAATTCATATCACCTCTCTACTCCACCTTAAAAAGGGTGTGGCCAAACTACCAAAATGAATTCATTTGAATGGTGTAAAATATTTTTAGCAATGCCTCCGCATTAGCTATAGTATATAAGAAAGCTCTGATTGTAACAGTAGAGTAGGTGGATGGTTTAGATGGTTATCTCTGAGATTTACAACTGTTGGGGATGCCAGAATAACTGTATGGGCACATTTCCTGGGAAATATAAATAGTCCTTCAGCCTAAATAAAAATTTTATTTATTTACTATGAGGGGCAGCTACACTGGGTTCATCTCCTGAAGGGAAGAACAGAAGAAACAATGTCCAGATTAATTCCTTGATTAAACTGCTCTCAATCAATGATTTTGAATATGCAATACCAATCTCAAATGCCAGAGGTAGCCTATGGCAGTTTCAGCACATGGGGGATATATGTCCTTTTTAAAAGAAGGATAGGAAGTCGAGGACACAGGGTAAACACTTTTAAAACTAGAGGGTAACCCAGTTCTGTGGGGTTGTGTTATAATAGCCTCCGTACTTGTCTGATCCCAGTTCCCAACAGGATTCTGTTTGCTTCATCTCTTTTGCAATTCGTCAGACTTTGCATCAGCTTGGCTCCTACAACACATCTACATGCTGTCTCACAGGATTCCATATTTCTTCTCTGTCCTGTTGAGCTTTACCCATCTAATAGCTTTGAGTGCTCTTTCCAGTGGAAACTGCAATCAGTCTCATTTCAGGCATTGGCTTGAGTAACAACAAAGAATTTTCTTGTAATTCTCAGGCATTTTAACAATCCGAGATTGACATGTATCTGGTACAATCAGTGAGAATACCTGGCAGGGGTCTCGACTTAATAGTTTAGATTATATCTGCTGCAGGGCCCTGATTTTAAGGTAAATTGGACAGTTAATTAGAGCATAACGTTAATCTGATTGGTCCTATTCTTGGAAAACATTTTACTGAAACATACTTGCGTACAAATTCTGGGAGTGGAGTTTTATCCCAGCATGAATAATCCCTTTCTTCACCAATCTCTTTTCCAGACACACAGATTCTGGGCATTTTGACCATTAACATCAACTTTCATGCTCCAGGAAAGTCCCGAAGCAAAAACTTTAATGGTTTAAAGGTCTTTAATGATTCTGAGAATGACCTCAATGCCCTGTCATTAAAGCCTCTTGATTATAAGAAACAAAATCATCTGAAAAAGAAGTCAATGACCGCCTGAACCATTTTTGATGGGTGGTCAATATAAACACAACATCACAGTGCGTTCATTACAAGCGTCAGTTCAGCAACAAGTTGTGAAATCCGGATTATATAGAGGAATGGACTTCATAATCATAACAGAAAAGATCGATTAAGAATTTAAGAGGCGTAGTGTTTTAGATTTAGCCTCAGTTATATAAGTTTGAAAGCCAACAAATCAATTGCTTAGCTCTTCTGGTATGGAAAGTGCATAGTTAACCCACCAAGAGAGTCTTGGATCATGCATCATTTAACTACTGTAGTTAGAAACTTTCAGTAGACTGAAAATGAAGCATTAAAATCACCAAAAAATCACAATTTTTTGCCATTGTAGGCTAGATAAAGTAAATTTTGGATTAAACGTTACTGGAGGGATAATCATTTTTTAAATATGTCCTGAAAGGTTTTGCAAAAAATACCTCTGTTATATAAATTAAGGATGCGTACTGTATATTGGAAAGCGACAACTCTGCTGTCGAGATTTCTTACCGATTTTGAAAAATTCCATCATTTTTCTAGCTAGAGTGCAATCAATATTTTTCTGAAGGAAAAGGTGACCTGTGAGCCTGGAAAGAGTGAGGAAGACAGTATAAAAGGCTAAAATTTCTCTGTAAAGAAAATGTCAAATAAATCAGGGCAGAAAAGGGAACTATGATTAGCCAAGACAGATTTTAATCCTTTGAATGCATGAGAAGAAATTGCTTTTGATTGTGTGTTTGGATAAATGCTTGCCTGCCTTAAGACACAGGAAAGAGAAGCCTATAAATAATAAGAGGGGAAGGCTCTTTGCAGGAATCACCCTACGTGCCAACCATTTTGATCCACCTTGTGAACAAGCCAATTAAATGGACTTCTCCTTATTGTGTCCATGTCTAATGGGACTGTTCCTGATGAAACCATGACTGTGCACTGAAACATGACCAGAATTAATTTCCATTGACCCTGCAGTGTTATAGGTTAATGAACCACAGAAAGCCTTGCTAATGAAAGCATTTATTTGGTGCCTTGTACAAATTTCCAAAAACAAAAGGCAATTGAAACAAAACATCTTGCTTATAAGGCCTAATATTCACTGTAAATAATAGAGAGTGCATAAAATGTGGTGGGGGACATATCTTTATTGCCAATTTACCCCTATGTAATACCTTGGTCACTAAATAAATATTGGGAAATGCAATAGCTTCCTCTTTTCAGACTTATGTGAAATATTTAACAAGCAAGCTGCTAAATCACACTCACACCAGCAGTCCAAACAGGTGCTCTTGACACTGGTGCTTATTTTATTCTGCTGGGGCTCCATACAAATAAACATGTCCTTGGTATTTTTGTGAATAGTGCTTAGGTAGTGTTTTTTCAGACAGTGATTTATAAGCACAATTAAAAAACTTATTTCATGAAGGAAGATAAAAGTCAAATGCAATATACTGTATAGAAATATTTGCTCAGGAAAGGATATTGTAACTTTCCAGAAATAATGAAAAATACTAAAAGCACTCACAAATATTTTGATCACATTAATTTTTAAAATAGCGGTTCGGATGATTTTTGTGCATTCATTTATTACTTGGATTTTTAATTTATACCTCCCCCAGGAAATGCTGCAGGCTACACTAACAGGCCACCATTCCACATGAAATAAGGTATCAGCTTGAGATTTTGGAGCTCTTTCTTAAAAAATAGAACAAGCCATCACAATGGAAAAAAAAACATAACACAGAAGAGAAAACGACTATTTTCTTTCTAGCAAGTCTTGTTTCTTTCTTCGGTAAATCTACTTCAATTTAAAGTGTCTGGTTGAAGGGCCATTTGACTTGTGTTTGTGTTGTAGGGCTTTCTCTAGCTTCATTAAACAGCACTTTTCTAAAGGCAAAGCAATCAGTCAGTGAAAAGGATATTACATATTTTATTCTGCTGCAGCTCACATCTCAGTTCTTTTTTTTGTTAGATTTATTTTTTTTCCAAGGCCATACACAGCACAATAGAATCATAGGCAGAGGCAGAAATCCCAAGTTGCTATTTCCAAAGACACGGTGGATCCTAACAAGATAAACAGATTGGATTGTGAGTTAAGCTCTCCTGTAATGAATAGGATGGCTGTAGATTTCTGCTACACGCGCAGACAAATGACCCTTAACTGGGACAGGATTTCTCAGTTTCATCTACACAGTGCTTCTGATCCATAACAGGAGATGTTTGGTGAACACAAAAAAATGCACAATTTATTTCCTGGCCTTAGAATACTTCCCTGAATAATCAGATAGGTTGACTTTATTGTAAAAGATTCAAATCCGGACATGGCTAAGATGATTTGGGGTATTTCAGACTTCTAGTGAATGAAGGTGCAACACTGCTGTGTTGATGGCACAGAAATGTATCACCCTTTTCTGTGACAAGGTGGTGTATTCACAGGTTGCTTTATCTTTCTTGTTATTCCACATTCCTATTTGCACAGGCAAAATAAGCCCTGCTTAGCTCTCCTGGTGCTGCCTGTTACTGACCAATTAAAACCTTCTGCTGCCCTGCCACCATATCTACAGGCTACAGCCTCTGTAACAGACACAAACTGAAGGCTCTGTTCTGAATGTTCTAAACAGCCAATGGAAAATTGTAGTACACTGTACACTGTAACAAAAAAGAGAAAAAAGCATTGGTAGGTACTGTCTATATGAAAGTGAATATCCAAGACTTAAAGATTGTTATTATTTTGGGAAAGTCAAGCAAGATCTAACCTAGATCTCAAATAACTTTCACTGCAATGGACTCCTAAAGCAATTGTCATACTGGTTATATCCACAAGCGCGGAACTAGCCTTTCACGAAACCAGAGTTGAACAGTCCCCAGCGTGTTGTTAAATATCGAACTCAGCTGAATTTAATTTAAGTCTTTGAGGGAACAAGTCACTCACAACAACAGTTTAATTGAGGGATGCAAGACCAGCGCAAAAAAAAACACTTTTCAGTATTTTTCATTGAGCATAGGCTTCTGTTATTTGGAACCATTTTGACATTTTAATGTTTTGCTATACAGTTATTTTAAAACCAGGCCCAAGAAAAAGGGAAGTTGTTTTACTTGTGCATTTTAAAATTCCAGCTGTGTTCTTCTTAGGCTTTGAACATTATTTTCCTATAAAAGGCAGTCTCCTCTGGTAATGTCATAGATGGAATGGGACTTTTTTATTCAATAGAACCAAAACTGGCCCCTGGAACCTACCAGTTTGAAATCCAGCAGCTGTTGTACTACAATATCTGCACAATTACAGTATGTCCCAGATCTTTGCCATAAAATTTGAGCACTGGTAAATGCAAGAGATAAAAGGATTAGCAAAAAATACAGAAGAGCAGGCTCAGACACACAGTTGTCTAGTAGCTTCTCTTCATGCATTAAACAGGTCCTGAAGCAGATGCAATCCGTGCTGCAGTACTGTGTAAAAATTCATCAATCAAATCTTTTTGGAGTGTTTTCAATATAGGGCCTTTCAATGTAGACCCCTGACCTATACTAATCTATTTTTCTTTGTACAAAATCTGCAATCAATATGACAGGAACTGCTATTCTCAAGGGATTTTGTTATGAGTGCCTGATGTTATTGACTGAAAACAGATATCAGTTTTTCTTTTAGAGAAACGATTGATTAAAATTTACAAACCATTAGGATCACATAGCCTGTAAAAGGCAGAAAAGGCAATGGTTTCCCTTTGGCAATGACCAACAATTTCCATCTGATTCAATGGCATCTCAATTTACAGCCAAAGGACTCTTTACTTATGTACGTGAAGGTTCATCTTTGATTTTAGTCTACGCATATTAACAGTATCATATTTTACCATTTGACTATTCTAAGGCTCCTTATTGAGTATTACAATAAATTGTAATCCAGTCTGAAGTCTAAAAGTTTTTTCCTGTCTTTATTTTCTACAGAATTTTAAATGGCAAGATAACTGATTGCAGCCCTCACGTTTTCAGGAACATCATACTTACAAAATGAGTGCTCATCTTAAATTAGTTGCCCCCAATGTTAAGTCCTGTTCCACAACATTTTCCAGCTGTCATTTCCATCCTGTCCATTCTTCTCATCATATAATACTATTGTTTAATAGGAAAATTAGATTTCTTCTTCTCGGAAGAACTGACAGTACTTAAAACAAAACAGTGATTTAAGAAGTTACACATGAAGGGAATTTAATTAAGGTGTTATTACTTGTTGGGCAGTTTAAAAACCTGAGATGCCTTTATGGCTTTTCTGCCAATTGTGTTAGGACTTGTAATAACTAGGTTAATAGCTGTCTACCAAAGATTACTTCCTCAGAGCAAGCTGTCAATATGTCTGCCACTAATCTGAACACAAGCTCCATTTAAAAACCAAAATGATTCAATAAAATGAACTGAAAACACCCACAGACAATATGCCCTGTTGACAAAGAGGCAGCTGTTACCCCTGTATAAAATCTTGCTGTTCGCTTTATTTAGACTGATAGAACAGGAGTGATTAAAGCTGTGTTGTGAATTAGTCAGAAGAGCTCCCCTGTGCATACAGTATACATACTCCAGTGTTGCCACAGACATCAGGACCAGGATGTTTAATCTCACACACACATAAAACCTGTCTGCACCTGGCAGTTAAGACAGTTATTTTTCCAAATTATCAGTGTACACAGTTCTTTCAATAAAAACAAAACAGGGCCTGTACAGTCAAGATGCAAGATTTAGGTTATTGTCGTTTGTCATTGTGTTTTTCTTCGACTTTGCTTTCTTTCCTTTGCAGCACAACGTTTTTCTTTTTTTAATACAGTCACATTAGTTTAAGGGAACGTTTTTAAGATGTTACTGCTTGTAGGGCAATAGTTAAGGTATTGTTAGAAAAAGAAGTGGCGGAAACTACACCCCTGTGTAGTTCTTTTCACACAGCAGATGAATACCCCCTTAAAGCACTTCTGTGGCACAGTGCTCGGCTCATCCGCAGTGACAATTTTCCTTCGGAGTTTTCTTCTGGAACACCAGGCTCAGCAGACAACGCAGCAACACAAGTTTATCTAACACCTCGTGTGGAAAGCAGGGAGCAGTGGAGTCTTCATGCCACCGAAGACTCCGAAGAGGGCAGCTCCCACAAACACACTTACTATTTCAGGGACTAATTTTATTTATGTTCGATTATGCGCGTTTCAACATGTTTACTGTATGTTCTAAGGCTACTGCAAGAGTCTTGGTAGCATCAGCACCTAGTAAACACTGACTGCAATATTTGCTGTTTGCTTTGCACTGATCATTGCGGTGTGTGCATTCAATTAAACCTGCTTTGCTGTCTCAGACATGGCATCCTTTCACCTTTAGCAAAGGTTTTATTTAATTGCAACTGTCGCTAAACTAAGATAATACAATGCAACTATCCTAGAAGAGATGAGTATAAGAACAAATTTGGAGTGCATTTTAATTGGGTCAGGGAATGTGTCCAAAATAACAAAAATGCATTGAAAGCCAGTAATTGCGTGTTATAATTGCCTTTAAATACTTCCTCATTTAAAATTGCACCTGGACATTAATGGAATGTTAATATTGTTTTACTGGAAAAACATCTTCATCACATCTGCAGGGCTACAGTACTAAACAGCCTATAATGAAAGGACCAGTAAAGTTTATGTGAATAAATTATCTGGTTTTTTTTAAATAAGACCTTTAATTGAGAAAGAATCCATCTTAAAAATACTGAGATTCTGGCTTTTCTGTCTGGAGATATAAAGTAAAAAAATCACAAGAGCCTCAGAATGCCTTTATTAATTGTTAGTTTTTTGCCATCGTATTCTTGAAGGACTGAAGTATATCCTGCCTTAGGATAACAGCATAAAACAGAATTAATAGGGGAGTCATCCTAAAAGGTTTTCTGTCAACACAACACACCACTTCATTGATTTAACCTCTTGTTTCCCTAGTAACATGATTCTGTCTCCTGAAGTTTGTCACCTAGCAGTAAATAAACAGTGCCACAGAAAGGTTCTAAAAATCCTTTTAGATATTTTTTTTCTCTTTCCTAATATAAAATTTCCCTCAGGCTACTCCATAGCCTGGTAAATAGATGTGATACAGGTGCCTAAAACTTTGCCCAAATATTGCAGAAACTCACTTCAAGCTTGGTACAGTATGAATGACACAGTGAGGTGTCATAAACTATGTGTTCAAAGAGAATATTGTGACAGTAGTGTACATCCTTTCAAGCTTGCATGAATTAGATTTGGATCGCTGTGCTTAATTCAGTACATCACGCTTTGACTTTTAAAAGGAATGTGTTGTTAAAATAAGCAGCTGTGCGCCAGAAAATAACTATGGTACGGATACTAACAATCTTGCTGTTCAGGGTGAGTAACTTGATGCCATTATGTGGGACATTGTAGTTAAATCCTCCATAATTTGAGTACAAGCCAAAGTAGTTACAATGTTGATATGTAACTCACAGCCAAAATTTCAGCATGGAGTTCTACAGCATAAGCTGTGTTCCCAGAAAACATCATTATTTTTTAGGAATATTAGCTTTGACCTCCTTTGAGCTTATAAAACACAGAACCCTCAAATGTCTTCATTCCACTGCTGCACTGACATAGCATATCTCAACAGTATTTGGAATCACAGAGCATATTTCTGTAACAGCTCAGCTGGGCCCCAAGAAACTGTTCAGATTTCCAAATAATAAGTCATAAGGCCTTACCTCCATGTACAAATCCATGCAGAGTGCAGTCTGATGGTCCGACAAGATGGATCAGGCTGGACTGGCTGAATCCCACAGTGTAGGCATCTTAAAAATACACAGTGGGAATTCTACTTACATTTACATATATAAAGATAATTTGGAGATTTCTAAAAAATATAGAATCCTCAGTGTTTTTATAATGCCTGTCTGTGCAAATGCCCTGCCCTGAAAACTACCATAAGAACCCTGCAGAATGTTCCTACCACGTCTCTGAAAGAGGCAAGGATGTAGACGACAGTAGGTTGCTGTATTTATTTAATCTGGGAATTATACTTATTTTTGTTTTGCTTTCTTCAGATATGTGCCCACAGCACACAGCAGGAATAGAACATACAAAGTGTCTCACAGGTTGGATGAATGCTGGCAATCAATGGTTTACAGAATCCAGAAAGGAGGAGGTATTTTACTATATATTGAGGGGAGGGATTAAACTGAACAATAAAACCAATGTCACTGTCCTTGAAAATAGGATGCAATATTTTCTGCAGTTGCTTACTTAATCTTTTATTACTAATGGCCTTTGTTCTCCCGCAGTGAATCAATCCCTCTCATGGTTTCTTTCGCCTCGAAAACTCAAGATTTATTCTCACCTTTGTTGTAACCTTGCATGGTAAGAAAGAAGAAAAAAAGAAAAACTTACCTTTTGTTTGCCTGTCTGAGAGGCATAATGAAAAAAAGGAAAAGTCAATAGGCCAGTATAGACAAACTAGATGTATTTTTATCTCAAAAACATGGCGTACAGAATGAAAAAGTGACTTTTCCCCCACTAAATACTGATGAAGGAATGTATCCAAAGAGCTCGCTGTGTCTGTAGTATTACGAGTCTTGAACCAAAGCTGAATTGTAGCTAAAATGAGACTTTAAATAGGATGTTTTTCTTTTTTTTTGTCCAGATTTGAAATGTGAGCAAAAGAGATCCTCATACCAGCCATGGGAGAGAAGAATGGAGTACATGCTTGTCAGAGCCGTCTGCTGTGTTTTGACGGTACAAGTCCCACAGTGCCCCAGAGAGGAGTGAACATCAATGGAAGCAGTGGTCTGACTCTCACTAACAGCACCACAAACTCACATGCACAGTACACGACATGCATCACGTGCAAGGCAAACCACCTCTTTCTGAATCAAGCTAAACTCATCCCGGCGGAGCCCAGACAATTGTGTGCCGCTGTGTAGAGAATCCTGGAGAGAGGTGACTAGAGCTGCAGCCCAAACCTGATACAGGCACTTTTGGGCTAATTTAGGATGTAAGAAAGGTTACAAACAAGAGGCCATTCTAAACTATTGGGCAGCTAGTTGCTATTTGATCTGAGTGGTTGAAATAAACCAGGCCGTCAGCTTCTACAGCCTGGCCTGCTGGTCTGTTGACAGGAAGGTGTGTTACCTGGACTGGTCACGGGGGTGATGATATCCCCATTCCTCTCCTTGGTCTCCATCCTCTCCATCTTCTGGGCTTCATATCTCTTCTTCCCCTCTTCCTCTTCCTCCTGGCTGGTGTACTGAGAAACAATAAAACAGACATGCTCATCACTGCTGTAGGGTATTATAGAAGCCAAGCTAAGGAAAAGCTCATTTGTTCAACACAGCAGTGCACACTTGCACCCAGCCAAAGAGTGGAAATAAGGAGCTCAAGCCTGCCTGCAGAAACTTAACTACCCACTTGGCCCTCAAAACAACTCCTTCCAAGCCAGTCTTTACTTCAGCACTTTTGATCACCATTAATTGCAGCCTTTTTTAACTACTTTATTCAAACCTTTGTTTTCCTAATGTCCATATTTTTATTGGCACTGTTTTTGCTGATCATAGGCAGTGAAGACTGACAAGCTTTTACTAACCTTAGCGTTCAGTGACTCAACGGCTTCATCGTACATGTCCTGATCTCCTGGGACCTATTTCTGCTCTGAACATCTGAATTGCTTTCAAGGCGTTTGTCTTGTCAGACCTTAATCTTGCTCCCCGTGTGTATTTTGTCTACATATTTCTCAATTTTATTGTGTGACCTTGTGCACACAGCTTTCACAGTTATGCATTATTGATGAGAGAGCTATCGGAAATCAGTCAACTAGACTTAAAAAATGAAATTATATCAGCAGAAGACGGGCAGGCAGACCTTTAATCAGCAAAAATAGGAGCGAATGATCCAGCATGACAAAATGTTGTGCAGGAAAACGTGCAGAGGGCCTAATACTGCCAGCACAGGGGTTGCTGGAAGGAACATTATTCACAGCAACATGTTCTGCAAGCGTGACATCCTTCACTGTGGCATCTGTAACAGCAGTGTGCCGGCACGCAGTAGGCAGCTCCATCGTTGTGTCCTGGAGTCAGGTTTAACCTTGTTACAGGAAAATGGAGCCCCGGTGAAAAATGCAAAGCAGTGGTATCAGGGAAAACCCAAAAAACCTGCCAGCGTAAAAAACAAAAATAAGCAGACAAAGGTACTGCAACTCCCACTGACACCTTGCTCTCTGCCTTAAGACGATTCAGTATTTCTCAACAGCAACATATTGTGTGGGCAGTACCCCTTTCCACCTTTGTCAGAATTCTTCAAGTGGGTGGTGGCTTCCTGCATTGCTTTTGCCTCGCTCTGTTGCTTTGGCTCCCGCTGAGTCAGAGTTGACTTATTTTACAGATCCCCTCTCCTGCTTCTCTTAGTGCAGCAGCTCTAGAAGGACATACAAATGCAGTTCATAATAACTCCTGCTGGGAACGTGCTTTCCTGTCCTCTGACCCTGAATCCCAAGACATGTTTTGACTGCCTTGTGGGAGAGCAAATTACCAGTGTGACCCTGAACAGACTTGATTTAGAATATCTCGTAGCATTTCCTTCTTCTTTAATTAAAGAATTTTAATGTGGGCTTTTACTACCAGAATGTATACTTCGCCATGATGCTACGTTTGTTTTTTAACAAGGCAGCTTGATGAGCATAATTTATACAGCGGGTGCCCCCAGTAAAAGGCTCTCCTGGTGTGAGGAGCCTGAGCTCTATCATCCAGAGATCAATCAATCATGGGTCATGTCAGTTGCCGGCTTGTGATTGGTGTTTTTCACACAGCAGGTAATGAATGCTTGTGCACAATTGTGATTTCTTTGGTGCCTGCAGCCACACAGTGACATCATTGAATCACATGACTCACGTCCAATCAGAATCAAGACTCACATCCAATCAGAGCTGAGTCTCCCGTACGCTGCTGCAAAGCTTGTAATGTGTCAAATAAAGAGCAGCTTCAGTGGCCAAGCTAGAAGAGCACTTTTCTACTTCCTTATTCTTGCTGTGTGGGTACAAGGGTCATCACACTGAGCCAAAAAGTAAACCTTTCAGATCAAAAATCTCAGTTGGCGATTGCAAATGGGGAGGATTAATCTGTAACAAAAATGATTGCATAGCTTGGCAATGATGAATAAATATATATTTGAAAACTGGGTTACTTGTATTATTATTTCACACACATTTTATTTATTTCTAAATACTGATATCTACCTGCAGTGCTGAGCATGCCAATGAATTTCTCTAACAACCTTAAACTGATGGGAATCCATGCATAATTCACTTGAAAAAAAAACAACGCAACACATGTCAAAACAAGAGACATCTGTTTTGCTGCAAACCTTGCCATCTAGAATATCAACACGTCCTGCAGCAATCTCTGTGCAGCAAAACAATAATTAAAAGTCTTGTTTCATGTTGCATGCTGATGTATAAAAGCCAGAGATTTCTTTAATTTAACATTTAACTTTTAGGTTTAATGCAACTCTCAAGGTGAAAATGAAATCGTACCATTGCATTTGTTGGAACAAGCATCGCAAAAATACTTTAGTGCATTAGTGAGAGTGAGAATGAGGGTGGATAGCTTCAGTATTGGAAAAAGATTTACTTTAAGTAGCTTATCTGAACATGTAAGCAAACAACTGTATCTAGGTTCCTGATAGAGATGGCAAAAGAATTTGTAAGATATACAAAACTACCTTAATTATGACCTCCCAAATGCCTAAACTCTGCAGTTTTCGATATGATCTGGGTGAGTCTGAATTTCACTTTATCATTTCCCATCTGGCACAATCCACATGCCACATCCATGAATTTTGGAGACATCAGCTTCCTACAGAACAGCAGAAAGGCATATGGCACTTTGCATTTCCAAACAGAGGCTATGCTGCTCTCCCCCAAAACATCTGGGAATCCCAGAATGCCGCAGTGCAGTTGGCCATGCTGTTGTGTGGAACGGAGATGGACTATAATTTCATTCTATCTTATAGCTGGGAGGATGTTAGTACCTAGCGGAGATCAAAGGGTACCTCAATGATAGGCGTTAAGGGCTGTAAAGTGCATTGTCAAGCCTTAGACTGAGCATTTACTGTATAGCAGTATATTCAATACTATTGTGTATCATTTTCAGCCATTTTTAAAGGCTTTTGGAATACCTTAAAAAATCTAGTGTCATTTATTCAACTATAATTCTTGAAAGGCTAAAATCGTTGTCATACCATTTTAGTGTAGTGTAGAAAAGTCCTGTATTAACTCTCCCAATACATATATAATTCTTATTATTTCATTTAATCAAAGCAAAAGAATTTACATAACTTTAAATAATTGATCAAACCTTATCAGCTGTTTCAAATCAAATTCTTGACCTCAGGATGCATGGTGTTTCTTCTAATAATTCACTGTACTGTGCTGTAGAAGAGCCTCCTATTTTATTTGATCTATTACTGCTTTAATGACTAACCAACTTATTTTGAGTACTCAACTGAAATTGTTGATATTGATCAACATAACATTGATAAATCCTAGAAGGAGAGCTGCATTACTTGACTGATTAAAACTAATTGTATGCCTCACAGCAGGACATTATAAATAATACTGTTTTTATCAAAGCAGCCCACTTAAGTTTCTGTTTCTGAGTCACATTTTCAGAGAGAGATGTTACTAGAGTCCCTAAAAAGATATCAGACATTACATTCTTATTACACTCACACAATAGCGAGTCCCAGATGCCCTACATTAAAGTAGATTTAAACTGAAACTGCTGCCTCTTAGGAGTGAGAAGAAGCTTAAAAGACTTTAATGATGAAAGCCTAAAACCTTTCTCCTTCACAACTCAGAAAATGATCTTCTGAATGACATTGCTGGACATCAATAGAGAAATATAGTACACAGAAATTACCCTGCTATGCAACCTAGTCCCAGACTTCATTTATTAAATATATATGTATAACATGCAATTAATATTAATAGGAGTCACCCAGTCCTACTTTTAAGGTAGACACCTTATGCCAAATGGCTGTCACCATTTGTAACTCTCAGAGATGGCTGCATCAGTACACAGTTACTGTCATGTCAAGTGGACTGTTGCACAGTGTCACAGTTATGAGAAACATTCTATGTAAAGTGTACATTTGTAATTACTTTCAGTTTAGTGATATGTGAAGCATAGCTTTAAATGTATTTGTCTTCCTTCTATAATGTGAACACAGTTTTTGTATGCAGTGTCTTGAGATGGGATCAATCTTCATGTTTACCCATATGTATTTGATTTACATGTTAGATTTATTTAATGAGACCTCCAAGACCATGGATTATTGCAGGTACCATTAGTCACTTGGAACCAAATTTTATAACTGTGAGCTGAGGTTTATTTATGTTTCATACAGCTTCTCTCATCAAGAATTGCTTTTCTTTTTTGGAACATTCAGAGTGAATCAGACATTTAACCTTTAACCAAACCTTTACCTGATAAGAACAACCTTTACCTGTTTTATACATTTCAAAACTCTGCAAAGGCCCTCTGAAATGCTTTCTGAACCAGCTGGAGATTAGCAACTGTCCCACTTTACCCATTTAATTACTCTGGCCTTTGCAAATATTTCATTTTTATAACATATCAAGACCTTTCCACTTACAGCTTAGAATGCAGACTGGCTAAAAGGCAGACTAGCAAACTGAAACATCTCTACTTCTGTCTACATACATAGAAAGAGTTAGTTATTGTTCTTTGAGCATAGCAGGTTTGTGTAAGATGTTATGGCACAGAAACTGATTTGAAAGGCAGACTGCTTACCTCTGTAGAAAGCTTGAATGGCTCTGATGGTGCAGAAAAACACTCTACTGTTCCAATACATCAAGAACTAATTACAGTCTATTTCATGGGGATTTTTTCTTTAAATTGCAACAGACCAACAACTAATACTTTTAACTAACAGCCTATTGAATAAATAATAACAGGTTTTTTACTTCATGGATTTCTAGTTTTGGATGTTGTTAATTGTGTTTTCTATATACTGTATACAAACACAAAAAAGAAGAAACACCATTCAAGATGTATTTTGTGTGGAGCTCAAATTTGTTTTTTGTCCTGCTTTTAATAATTTATTTTCAAGAAGAATAGAAGAGATCCCAGCTTATATCTGTCTTTCAATTGTGGCATGAGAATATGCTTCTCAAAAAGAGGTTTTCAGTCAGTTCATTACTTTTGACAAGGAAACTAAATAAAATCATTCAGAATACTGTTGCAGTACGTTGCTGATATATCATAGAAACGATTAATCACAACTTATTGATATAAACACCAGAGCCTTTAGTAATCTTTATATCACATTTCAGCTTTAAAATAACTGTATCACAAGAGCTGTCTAATGTGTGATAGCACTGTTTTTAAACACGGCAGATACAAGCCATGCATATCTCACATTGAAACAACAGGATCACAGATATGTGTTTTATGGCAAGGAGCACTTGGCTTGAAATTGAACAAAACAAAACTGGGGGATTTACCAAGAATCCAATAAGCATTAAGGTCCTTTAAGAATTTGAGAAATATTCTTTAATATGAATGGGAGATTAAAAACTTTGACAATGGGCAGCATTTCAAAATACACAGAATACTAGATCAGTCCCATTTCAGACAAATAATTTTGGCACAATGAGATATCAGCAACTGTTCTGTGTAAATCAGGGTTTTAAAGTGGATAGATGGCCCAGGAGATTATTATTACAAGAGTTCAGAAGTCATCATTGAATTGCATGCATCATATGTATCACATTAACAATTGTATGGATGGTACAGTATGCATGTATTAAAGCTACAATCCCTGCACTGCACACAGGGAAAAAGAGAAAATTTCGCTGTTTCCTCCAGCTCACCCAACTTGTTTGTTCCTCTCACAAACAGACCTAGAGTGAATGACTCCCTGCTGGATGCCCACTGGTCCATCACAAGGTTACCCGCAGCAACACAGGTACTCATGTTCACAGCTGGGTGAAGTGGAGTACTGGAGGTGAAGTGCTTCACTCAAGGATACAACAGCAGTGTCCATAGTCAGTGTAATTTTCCAGAGTACTTTGGTGCATTTTAAATGTATTAAACTATTACAATCATATGTAATGGGTTGGTGGCTAAAAATTACAGTGTCATTTACTGATGAATACTGAGAAGACTGCATTTATTGTTGTGTTTGAATGAGTGCACAGATATTGCAGTATTTTTGCATAGTAACAGATTTCTACAGAAATGGCTCCCTATTTGTCAAATTAATGGTATCTATTGTGAGTATTAATACTGCGAGCTGTTTTCCTTCTGTAGTTTTTTTATGATTTGGTAGCAGGTTTTGTTAAGTTTGTTTCGCAGAGGCAGTCTTATTGCTGTTCGGTGTTCTTCGGAGGAGAAACGCAGTGCTGACAGTGCCAGTCTCTCCTCCTCCAAAGCCTCTCAACCTTTTCAACTTTCTCCATATGATTACTATTTCAATTTAAGGCAGAAAAAAACATTTTGGGGGAAAGAAATTCCTAAGGCGATATATGTTTGTTGATGTTTGTTGCAAGAATTTTCCATTGCAAAATAAACAAGACCCCGCAATAACTTTTTTTATGGGAATGCTTTGTTGTTTTAAATCACATGCACAGCTGGGAACAATGAACTAGCTTCAACAGCACCTTTCCATTTTGCTAGGTATTGCCATGACCTCAGCTGGCTCATGACTTACAAAGAATGAAACCTTTATGAGCCTTGCCCATCCTGTTTTGCTTTAACTGGTCTGATTGCAGCATGTTTTGTGTGACTGATCAATAACGACAGTATGGGCTTAGAGAACATTGGATGCATTTTTGTAGTCGGTTTTAGAATTTCTTTTGGGTTATTTTTCATTTGGACCCTCCACCAGTTTGGAATAGCCATTTTTTTTATCCAGTAGCAAACCCTAGGAGTTGCACAGGAGAGTTGGAGTCTGTACCTGCCTCCACCAGAGCATGCTCTTGTCAGGCCATTTGCTTGGTTTTCACGCTGAGCTGCTGTTTCTGAATAGAGTGCATCAAAGTGCTGCAGCTCTTACTGACAACACTACAAGCCACAGGCTCCTGGCAGTCGGCAAGCTGCTGATGCATAGCAAGCCCATTGCGACCTTCTCACACCCACCTAACTCTAGATACACTTAGCTAATTATGTACCACCATCTGGAGAATTCTCATCACAGGCGGATAATGACATGGGCCAGATTGAAGCAGAAAATCCCTGGCTTTCACACAGGTGCTGTTGCTGGCTGAGCCACTCGGGAGTCTTGTTTTGAACATCTTTTTGAAATGTATAAAAAAAACAACCTCTTTGTGTTTCAAATTGTGCTGATTGTCACCGTTTATCTTCAACCCAATTACAGCACTATGGCATCTATTATATGTGATGTTTGTACGCTCAGTTCTTTCTGCTTTCTCACAAACATGTTTCGCCTGTGTGGGCTCTGTAAATGAAAAGAGCCGGGCTCTGGTAATGTTGTTGCAGGTAATACTTTCTGATAGAAATGGAAAGTGACTGCTTCCTGGGGGGAAAAATTCTAGCAAAACAAAACTACCCCCTAAATCAATGCAGATTGGCCTTCGGTTTGCTGAATTGCTGCAAGAGATTATTAAATCAACAAAGCGTCTCTTTTCTGACAGAACAAAAGCATCCCTTTTCTCGAACCATATTCACAATAGATACATCGGGATGAATCCTTTGTTGCTTTATATGGATGCTTCTTTTAAACAAAGTAGTCTGATATACAATCAAATGTGATTAAAATCTCTGTGTAATGACTCATATTCCATAAAACTATTAAATGAAAAAAATGCATGATGTATGATGGTCCACCTGTTTATCTTACTTGTGGAGAGACCATCACAGGGTTTTCTGCTATTATAACAATTGTGAATGTTATTAATATAGCTTAGCATGGGCGAGAAGAAAAAAAGTTTGTCATTATATGATCTTTAATTCACATTGATCAGAATTGTAAAAAACAGATCAAAGCTCAAGGTAAGCTATACATAAGAAGCTACTGTGCAGTGTTAAAGCAATGGTTTACCTACACTTACCAAATGAATATCATTCACTAGCAATGACTCATTGTCAAGTGTTCCTCATAATTACATTATTTGCTCTTTCAAAAAGGCTAGTTTTCACTCCAAAATACAGATCTATAAGGATTAACTGTTAGTTTAAAATGGCTAAAATTTCAGTAGAATATATTCTAGAATTGTGTTTCTACTTAATGAAGGAAAACCATCGAATATAAAAAGTACAACATTTCAAAATGTCTAAGACTTGCACATTTGCCACAGCCAAACAGACGTCACAGTGACAGAGATCCATAAGCTCACAAAGAAGCGGTTCTCTAGGGTAAAGTCTCAAACAGGGTGACGAGAAACTTGACCTACCTCAATTGGCGGGACCTCGATGATTTTGTCAACGTTTTGCAATGAGAAGGGCACATACCACAGTGTTGCCTTGTTAGTTACTTTTTTGACTCCTAAAAGAGGAAACAAAAATCACTGGATCTCAATATCTCATTAGATATCGGCCGCATCTAGGTGGGCAAAAATACACACAAAACATGTGTGAACATACTGTATGTATTGAGCTTCCTGACCTGGAAATACAGTCTACAGAATATTATTTTTACCACAAAGTGATTCGGAATGCAACATCATTATTGAAATATAAAGAAAAACTTTAGTAGCATCATACAGTATATACCAGTGAAGACACCCCATTCACACCAGTGAGTAAGCGGTAATGCGGTTGGACAGACACACATCTGAAAGGCCTCACTCTAACTAAACATTGCAAATGAAGTACTTTTTGAACACGCGTCTCCACATCAATCTTCACAAGAGGCTGCTGGATCAAATTGACAAAATAAACTGATTTATTAAAATTAAATCAGTGTATAAAGTGATTACAGAATCAGTGGAGTGAATCTAAATTAGTCCCATGGTGCAGCAGCTAATACGTTCAGGCAACACTGATAGTGTTACACCTTATCAAGCTGCATGTCTTCATCGGTAACACCCGTGAGGCGCTTTCTATGGTGCTCAGATGTGTCTGTTAACTGCTATCTTTCTCTCTGCAAATGTGGGATCAATTTTATTGGAGGAAAGATGTAAAAAGAATGTTTCGTGCAATAAACAATTCAGGTTTACAGTCAGAAAGGATGTACAGTATGATGTGCAGATTCTTTAACATTGCTCTATGTAGAAGGTAGATTTTGGACTCTTTGCTAAATGTGTTATTACACTTATCAACCAATACAAAATAAAAAGGCTGGGATTTCTGGCTTTGTGATTGGCTTGTCGATATCTGAATCTCTGTATAGATTTCTCGTTTTGTTTCGTAACCTTCCAATCTCCCTGGCATTGGCTTGTATGGTTCTGATAGCTCAGTCAGCCAAAGCCTGGACATCTTATCTTTGAAAAGGTCAGTCAGAGTCAATACTCCCTCCACTAGCTTGGTTTAGGTAGGAGAGGAGCAATATGGTCAAGTCTGTCAGATTAATTTTAGATATTCCTGCTGGGGAAGATTTCACCTGTGCATTAATAGTTTGGAGAGTGAGTAACATCTCATTGACAAGAATCAAGATGGGAATTTATCGATCTCAAAACAAGACAACAAAATCTATTGCACTATGCGGTGAATATCCACAAATTTACATACTACAGGGCACTTTTCCATATTGTACTTATCATGTCCTGGCCTGTTAGGAATCTGTTCTGCGGTTTACTGTTCAATTCAGTCACTGCAACATGACAGCAGAACTGAAGGTTAATCATGGGAAAAAAACAGAAAACTGCAAATTCAAATATTCGTTACAAATTTACCAATGGGTATTTCAGTTCAGTATCGGGGAATGGCTGATGTGATGAGCCTCAAAAATAAACTCCCATTTTTTTTCTTGAGAAGTTCCTGCACAGACGACACTGACCACAAATATCGACAACAATCCTACGGATTTTAGAGTAGAAGTTATTAATTGGAGTGGCTGATATATTGATATGTTTTTTTTTTCTTTTCCTCTGCTGCAGCTGCATTTTTAAACAAAGGAGATAATGAGGTATACAATTTACAGGAACCGTTGTGAGCAAGAGTGATTCTGACAGGCTGCTTTTGGGAATAACATTTGCATTTTACACCAAGCCAAAACTGTCCTGACAGCCCAGTTGCCATGACAACAGCACACGGAGTCTTCTGTGGTCCTCACGAGCACGGCTAGAGTGTTTTTCATCTAATTGCATTCAACCACGGATCCTCTGAAATTTTGAGACACAGAGAAATGTGTATTTACATTATCTGGCATTCTGCGATGGAGGTCTAAAAATAGCGCCTGTCAGCTTTTCTTATACATGCTCTGGTGGGGAAAAAAAAAAAATGACGCCCCATACACTACCACAACATAAGCTTTTGGAAAACTCTCCTGAAAGGCATTCGTTATTAACATGATTTTTCATCTCAAGTGGAGCGAAAAGAAAACAATAATACAAATCTGACGGATTAGATTTGAAATAATTCATTAAGAGACGTGGTGCTCAGCTTGTACAGTATTGCACACAGTCTGTTGAGGACTAAGCCATTTTAAGATCTAAGGCAGACTGGGCTGGATTTCAAAGTCTTTCATGTGTGACTCATTTCATTAGCTTCAGAACCCTGTGTGATTTTTTTTTTATTTGGCATTTTTGCATTCAGTTCTAGTCCTTCCAAAAACAAATTAATCCTATCTGTGGAACCAAACCCCAAAATAAGCACAATCACCAACCTCCCAAGTGCGTTTGTAGAAACATGTAGAATTATTGGCGACATTATATTTTGTATATTCCACAGGACACATACCATTTAGTAGCTCTTAAAGCTTTTATTACTGTGGAAATGCTAATTCACAGTCTTTCCTCTAAATAAAATGAGCATCCAGCCACAGAGGTAACACAACTGTATCAAAAAACCAACACAAAGGCTATACAAACGATCCACCGCTCTCTGGTTGTTTGGCTTCATGCTTTGTGTGTAGACCCAGTGCACACAATTATACAGTATAAAAGGTTAATGTTTATCTGACAGATATAAAGAAATATTTTGGGAAACTGGAGAAATCCTTAAGTTCAAGGGTACTCACTGATGAACCTAAGGGTTTATACATGTTACTAGTAGAGGGCATTGTTTTTATCTTGTTTGTTTGGTTTTCAGTGACTTATTGTTCCCAGAACGTTGTTGTGCCATTTTTTAAACTCAATTTCAGTGATGTGCTCTTGTATTTGTTCCTAACACTTTAATCAAGAGTCTGGCTTAATTTCAAAGCAGAAGTATCTTTTGATTTAATTTTGACTTTGGATCTTTGCTTCGTTGTCAAGCTTGAAGTTCAATTCGTCAACAACTTTTAATTTTTTATTATAAAAGCATGGCAAATTATTTCCTGCCATTGATCCGCTTTCAGATGTATCAGATGAGTACAAATGTAGTAGTAATGTACTTCCAATGCTCCAAAGTCAACCCAGTAAACTGCTTCAGCATCAACAGTGAAACATGAACCAGAGGTTCCAACTGAAAACTACACGGATGCACATTTAAATCTGAAAACAGGAGGCACTTCTTCATATAAAGGGATATGTGCTAATGATCAAGCTATGTTGTTCAATGTTGAAACCCTGGCTTCTTTAAAGGAATGGATTGGATTAATTCACTATGAACTTCCATGTGGGTTAGCTGGGCTGAATGGACTCCTCGTTTGTCATCTTTGACATGTTCTTAAGCATTTCCTCATCTTATTTTTTTATGTATGGTGAGAACAGATAATTATTGTTCAGGGAATAAAACAGTGTTTCAATGGAACAATCCAGTACACTCGGGAGTTGCAGTTTCTTAACCTGAACTCTGCTTCTAACTCAATCTCAGTAAGACTTTTGGCACAAACAATCTACAGGTAACTCAGCCCAGGGAAAGAATCTTTTGATTGTAGGAGAATCTCTCACAAACGTGCATACAAACAATCCTGCTTGTACTGTCCAGCATACAGATTTTCTAGCATTTTGATCATGATAGGAGCATTGTTGGTTATCAGCCTTGTCAGGAAATGAAACCTTCCAACTGGATAAGGTAAAAAAAATATACTAAGCATTTTTCTTTTAATTTAAAATGCATGGAGCCTGATTGTGAAATAATGGGATTGTAATTACTCTGGAAGACTGCATTTTCATTTTCCTGCCTCTTCCTCTTTCCTCTTTCTGCTAAACATCACTACCTTTGCAGAATTGTCTCTTGTTTACTCTTTCTGCAGCTGCCCAGAATACTAAGAGCCCACGTGAGCCATCCAAAGTCAGAGGAAGAACTGCAGTTCTTGCCTATATAGGCATCAAACACTTTAAGTGGTGAAAGTAACTTCCTAAAATCTGGAAATCCACAAAAATATTCCTTGCTAAAATCCCTCAGTCTATCAACCATTAAAATGTGCTCATATGAAATAAAAGAAACATTAGCCAGAATGTTAATTACCTCCCTAAACAATTACATATACTGCTTTTTTTTCAACAGTTCCTGGCTTTGTGACTGACACAATGCAGCTGCCTAAAGGGATGGCTTTCTTTACCTCCTCCTTTCTCCCCAAGGCAGGAGAGCTGTCTCTCAGAGCTGGGAATGAGGAGGTCCAGTCAGTCTTCCCTGCAGAAATACTCTTCTGCCCCACTGCACACAGGAGCCCTCCACCTCCCACCCTCTGCCTCCTCAGGGGAGCTGGACTGAGACTCCGATACACATCCTCCTCCGGAGGAGGAGTTGCAGGGCTTTGGCCCTGGTGATGAGATCTGGCCTGACTGCATCCGATCAACCGACCAACCTGGCAGAGGACAGCCCACCCTCATTGCAGCCCATCTCACCATATCCCACCTGCAGATCAGTGGATCAGTGGTCTTGCTAACAACAAGGTCTTGAAGTCTTGCTCTTCATCCAGGGTGTGTCTGTAGGAAGCTGGTGTCACAGGCTGATCTCAGCTTTCCACAGTCACACCACATCTTGATGTTACCATTTTAGTGCTAAATCTGCACCTTCAGTGCTACGAGGACTAGTCACAGATCTGATACCTCATCTTTTGTTATGTTTTGGGAATGTTGGCTGGCATTAATTACAATTCTTCACATCTGCACTAATTGGTATAAATTCTGTTTTGTCTCTTTTCTCAGACTAGTGCAGGCAAGACGTTTTCATTCTAAAGAAAACAAAAGCGATTACACAAGAGCTATGACTCCGGTTGCCAGTATTACTGGAAGAAGAGAGAGAATGTATTATATTTGTGGAGAGCGAGCAGAGTGCAGAAAAGAAGGTTATATTGAGCACATCCCAGGAGTTTGGGCTGTTTGAGGAGGTGTGAAAAATTGCTGTGATCCTGCTCATTGACTAAAGGTAAACAGAGATCATGATAAAACACCAGGGCAATGGCTGCCTGGATAGGAAGGACAGAAATGCAGCTGAAGAAGTGAAGCCCGTCAAGATATTGCTCTCTGTCTGTAGCACTGAGGTCCGCTGTTTGTGAGGCATGACGCTAACAAAATATGACAGAAGCAAATAATGTCTGCTCCTGTTGTCTTCTCTCCCTTTAGGCACCACAGGATCCCTTAAAGGAGCAGCACTGACACAGCTCACTGTGGAAACACAGTGCAGCTGCCTCTGCTTACAAAATGCTCTCTTATCATGGAGGAGAGGCAACAGCTGGGAGAAATATCTCACAGCAGGCAGGGTGGTTAATCAGACATCTCGGTCTACAACCCCCTCATGACCCGTCAGGCCAAAACAACACACAAGTGTCACAAGATGACAATCTGCTCCTGGTCAGGTAGTCCAGCTCCCAGTGCTGATATTAAGCCACTTTGCTGCCTGTTTCTGAAGTCCATTATATACAGGACAGTTGGGACAAAAAATCCAATTAATAATAATCCTGCTTAAACGTTTCCGTGTTTTCCATCAAATCCCCTCTAACTTTTTACGATTTAACAAACACAAATCATATTACTACAATCATTCCACTATTTATTTATACTAAAAAAGCAATTGCAGCTTTCAGTCTTGGTCTGGAATCTCTAGCCATGCACTTTCACTAGCTGTTGTCATGGTACCTATGCTATAATAAACCTGGATCTTTACACATTTCCTGAAGCACCACCTTTAAGGCTGCTGTCCCGCCCAGGAAAAGTACATCAACAGCACAAATGAAATGAGCATGCGCAGGGCCCATCGGATCTGATTTAAGCGTTGACTTGTAAGGATGCAATCCAAGGCCAATGGTATTTTCTCTGCTCTCGCTGTGTGCACAGTGTTCCACCGAGGCCATGTTGCGCTCAGCCGTGCAGATCATGTTGCGTGACTGACAGCTCTGTCTCACAGACGGGGGGCAGACACTGGCTCCTGTGGCAGGAAGGGAAGGCGTGACCTAGGCAGAGAGCCGGGGAGCAGTGAGTCTGTACGTCTGAACGGAGATGCAGTAAGGCAGAAGTCAGCAGCAATGAATTGCCTGATTCTTTCATGACACTGCACTGTAACCCTGCTGGATTTTAATTATTTGATTTGCAATTTAATTAAAAAAAGCTTCATTTCACATATACTAGTAGAAGGAAACAAGCTGTTGTTATATTCCATTCCTGATTTTTTTTTTCCTCTTGATATCTTATTCTGAATAAGATGCAGTAATATTGCTTTTCAATTACTACAACACTGGTAGAGCCAATTAGCAGTGGCATCTTCCAGGTGTATGTGGGCCCATTGTTTAAGATCACTTTATCTCAGGCTGAGTTCATCTACTTCAACAATAAGGTCCTAAATTCTAACTCCTTCCATTCCCAGGCAAGACTTGCGACTCTGGGAGTGCCAGCTCATTGTTACACACCTCACACACGTGTGATAAACACATTAATCAGGTAAGTGTGTGACCCAGAGCTATCTGCCACGCTGTTAAAAAGGACCATAAATCAACAGCAAAGAGGGAACCAAATATTTCTAAGCATCCCACATTGCATGCTTTCTTTTGTCGAGGAACCTGCTATTTAAATCAGAGGAGTGACTTTCATGAGCAACATTATGACGGCAGAAACACATTAAACTGGAATAAATAGAAGGCTTGGTTTGTCCCATATTTACTGCAGCCCACAGTAATAAAAACGGCCTGCAATCATTTAAGCAGGTTATTTCTTTCCATTGTAGATGGCTTGTACTGGAAAGGATGACTTCTGGCAGTGCAGCAGTAGAGTGTGGTAAACGATCATGTAGATTTTCTGTGAATTTTTAGAACGAAAGCTGTGCATATGCACTCACTTCCCCAGCTTGTATTCATGAAGGACACCATGTTAGAGTCCGGTTCACTTGCAAGATTCCTCTTTCATTCGCGTGTCTTGGAAGAAGACATCCATTTAATTAACAGTAAGACCATGCAGTACATGAGTTCCAAAATCTAGAATGTTTCCTGTCCCTGAATCCAGTTCTCACTGTTCCATATTCACACTGACCCTAGGGGACACCCTTGTGCAGGAAATTACCTTATGTATTAATTGATTCTTTATTAAACAATAACTTGCTTTACCTGGATGGGAGACCTCTTGGGAAAACTAGGACCAGCAGGGGGCGCTCACCCTGCGGTCTGTGTGGGTCCTAATGCCCCAGCATTGTAATGGGAATACTATACTGGAAAAAAGGTGCCGTCCTTTTCTGATAGAATGAGATATAAAACGAAGGTCCTGACTCTCTGTGGTCATTAAAAATCTCAGGGTATTTCTTGAAAAGAGTAGGGGTGTTAACCCATTGTCTTGGCCATATTTTCCCTCTGGCCTTTACCAAATTTTGGTCTCCTAATAATCCCCATCTATGAACTGGCTTCATCACTCTGTTCTCCTTCACACTGTGAGCTGGTGTGTGGGGAGCCTACTGGTGCATCATCCATGTGGGGGCTACACATTGGTGGTGTGGAGGGGTGTCCTCATTACCTGTAAAGTGTTTTCAGTGGGGTGTCCAGAAAAGAGCTATATAAGTGTAAGTGGTATAGTGGTATGGTCTTATCCCATAGGAAATATAGTTCTTGTAAAGGATCCATTAGGTTTCTTTGATTTTCCATTACATGCATGAAGGTGAGCAGTTCTTCAGTGACCAGGGGAGGTTATAAGGGGCTAAGAACTGCTAATTAGCAAGCTAGCCTCCATGTCTTTTCCTGGCGCTGGTATTAAGTGTCACTTACTGTAATGATCCGGTGTTTCTTTTCACACTTACACACTGCAGTATTCCCTGGCCTTGCTCCTTGCTGGGGGATTAGTGGCTCTGTGCAAAGCCACATAATACTCTGCGGAAAAGCATTGGTTTCATCCTGGCTTTTCCCCCTTTCCAGCAGCTGGCCACATTAACCTCAGTGCTACGGATCCCACAAGTCTTTCCTGTGCCCCCTGTGCCTCACTGCGCCCCCTACTGTTCCTACCCAGCTGCTGCCATATGACAACAGGGTTGCTGTGGCAACAGAGTCTCGGGACACCAGCTTTTTTCTCTGTCTTAGTTTTTCATCTGTCGTCTTCCCAGGGAAGTGCTGTATTGTTTTCAGCATCCCAGGACACCTGAACTGTGCCAGAGATTCCAACACGGGACAGTAGGACAGCGGTTAATCAGAGTGTTGGAAGCCAAGCATCTTCTGCTGCACGAAACATGTAATTGGGTTGCTGTTAGACATGCAATAACCCTTCAAGACTGTAGAAGTCCATCCTTGGGTATTTTTATGTGTAAATACAAGTTCTTGTAGCAGACAAAATATTTCCCATCCAAAACTGATTTTTTACTGAATTCTCATTTTATGTTTTCCTTCTTTCTGAATTTAGTTTTTCAGCCAGGAATAAACTGTTGTTTTTTTCTTCATTTCCAATGTTTTACCAGTCACCCAAACGTGTAGAGATTTCTGGGGTGGTCCCTGGAATAAATATTCTGGTGTTGAGGACAATTAGTATTGTAACGCTTACAGCCGTCAGTGGTGTATAAAAGTCTTGACTCTGCTAACAGTACTTTAGAAACATGTTCTGAAATAGTGATCAACCCGCAAAGGAAGGATTGTTGTCCTTTGTTACCCAGCTGTTATTCAAACATGACTGGTAGTTTTATCTCTGATGTCCACCCTCTTAAAATACAGCACTAGGTGACACTATTCTGTGAAACAACGGGAAGGTGAGACAGTTTTATCTCAATTTGAAGGAAATTAAAGGAAATGTCTAGCACCATTCAACCTGGTCCTCTAAAAGCAACTAGTTTCCCATGCAAATCTATTATTAGCAATTTAAGATCCCCGGTGCCTTTAAGAAATCACGTGTCATGTTGCTATAGGTAAGCAATAATCAGTGTGAGCTCGGCAGGTACATTACATCATTGCGTTTGGTCTTGTGATCTTGTACTTGCTCAGCCGTTGTGCTACTCTTTTGAAATCCAATAGATTTTCTGTTAAATTATTATTTTATTATTTATTATTGTTTATTATTCTTCTAATTCTTTGAAGCTATTCTATTACAGTGCCTAATTTAAAGTATTGAAAACAGCAAATAATCTGCTGTCCATATCGTGTGGGAAAGTTGTAACGGTCTTAATTTGAAATTTGGCTCCACCTAGTGGTGTAATTGATCTCGTCAACCCACAGTACTCTGAGCTCATGCAGTTCTTCTGTTTCTTTTGCTGTAATAATACGTCTAACAAAAGGAAAGCGCTCCTTATCTTACACTGCTGGTATATCTGATAGTCGAGCAGTATAGTTATGTATATTATATATGTAACCTGGGGCATTTTCTACACTTTTAAAAGCGTATATACAGTACTTGAAAACCAAATGGATAATCTGAATTTTTCAAAGTAGGCAATTTCTCTGTATTAAGAACCTTTTGATATTAAATGCTGTTATCTTCAAAGGGACCATTTCATTTGGTAAATGCTACAAAACAAATAATAGAGCAGGAATGGGAAAAAACAGAAAACGGAAGGGTAACAGCCTGCAATATCTTCACATATAACACAAAAATCTCCATCAGGACATTAAATTGCAACCCTATACTACACTGGAAGTATTCTATTAACATGTAATTAATGGGGGTATAAATAGTTCTAAAAGTTTATTAGTGAGGTTGTGGGCCATTCTAGCATCAGGATGAGAGTTTTGTTACAAATATACAATTAATCTACAGCAGCAGTTGGTTAGTATCCCATTTCAGATACTTTATAAATATATTAAATATATAATATATTTATACATAGCACTTGGAGCCCTAATAGTTGCATCTTTGTAACCTTTTTGGTCTCAGATGCTAAAGGTAGAAACAGTTGACTTGCATTATATGCAAAGCAAACACTGTGATGCCATCAAAGGATCCATGCACTGCAATGCCTTAAGAGACATGTTATAGCTGATTAGCACCTTCCAGAGTTAATCCTGTTAGTCTATAGCTTTAGTGCATTAGTGGCTTCCCTAATCCCATGTATTATCTTTTTTAACAAATATGAGGAGTTGTAACAGGAGAGGATGGTCAAGGAAATGACTTTGACTTTTGGCTTTTTGGAGGGAGACGAGAATAGAGATGAACTCATGGTGACACTTCCAAATATTTCTTTACTTTTTTTTCGGTCTAGAAATACCGCAGTTGGCATTCTTATTATGGTAGGCAGACCCACATAGACAGATAAGACATGACAACCGGGCCTTCTGCTACTGCATATTTTCTTGATCCCTGTGAGTAAAGGTAACTACTTGGGGAAGAGCTGCCGTATAGAATTTAACACGAGCTACTGAGCCTGTAGAGGAAATGATCGTGCTGGAGAAGAGACTTAGCCCTGTGGGCGGAGTGGAGAGTAGCTGTGAGCACCACACTCACCCGTGAGGATGTTCTCCGCCATGACCATGACCTGCACTTCCACGGAGTGCTTGGAGGTGTAGGTGATCTCCGCGCTCACGTGCGCCACCTCGCCGATGAACATGGGGTGCAGGAAGTCCGTGCGTTCCACACGGGCCAGAGCGGCGACGCTGCGCTCCTGTCGGATACGGGAGGAGCCAGAGAACACGGGGACACTTCATTCCGACAGGTGAAAGAGACGGACACGGCCATAGATGAGGACCTCTCTGCTGATTGTATCTGGTCTGATCTGAATCGCTCATTCCAGAAAATCCACACCCAGTGTCTCACTGACAGAGACTAGTGCCTGCTGGGGAGCTTCACGAGAAATTCAGGGGGCCCTTGGGAGCTGCAAACTTCCCGAGCAGGCTGCATCCGGGTTAGACAGATGTTCAGACATTTACTGAACTTAGTTAAACCTCTCTATTTGCGAAAGTGTATTTTATGTCCCAGAATAGCAGTACAAGTTGTGCTTCAGATACCAATTGGCAGATCACCCTGTGTTTGTCTGCACAAACCTGCTTGTACTCTCCTGAATCGGAAAATAAGTCAACATAAATTAACTGGGCATATCAGCTCCTTGGTTGGTAAATTCCTAAATCTGAAGTGCCATCCAGTGGACACCCTGAGAACTGTATCAGCTCATTTCCTTTGTTTATTTATTTACCCTTTATGTGTTTCTTTATTGACCTACCTAGAAAACCTGTAGTACAGTAGAAATTAATTGGCTTCTGCAATTTAACATACATGCCCAACATACAGTAATGCAGTGCCTTGATAATCAAATGATGTGAGCACACCTGGTAGTCAAATCATTGCTTGTAATGACATTCATGTCAGGACATTGTTTTACCCAGGAAGACACTTTATAATTAAAGTGCACCTGATGTCATTATTGTTGCATCACTGACTATTAAATGTTACTCATTATCAGAGGCGTTCATTCTGTTATGGACAGTATCATCATTAGTATAATTAGATTTAATTCTTGGATCTAGCGTTGAATACTGCAAGTATTCACCCTTGCTTCATCTTATGTTGATATTGTAAGAAGAGGGTAATCTTGATATCTGAATCTCTGTCATCGTCATTGCAGTTCAACCAGTTAGATTGCACAAGACAGGGCTAGTTTCAGGCACAAACAAGGTAAAATCTTTCAGGGTAAATGTGGTGCAGGATTTAATTTTCAGTGAAACCCAGACTGTTGCATTGGTGCCGCAGACTGTTAGACGTGTATTAAAGTATGTCTCATTAAGATGATATAACCTGTAATCAGACAGCATTGTGAGTAGGGATTAGCTGTCATATGACTCCATTGTTACATTAGTAGCAGCAGTCAGGACCAAAGTCCTTAATCTGTGTGCCTTAGTCTGACAGTTTTGTGTTTAAACAGTCTCACTTTAAACAGTGAAAGTGATACAAGCAGGTGTTTTGTGTCTTAATGAGCACCTAAAGCAGGAAGAGACAGCTATGGTAATTGCAGTTCAGTGCTTAGATTGTGTCTTCATATTTATCTGCATGACTTGATCACTTTAACCTTGAAGATGAGTGTTTCTCCACTCCTAATGACCGTTGCGAAAACAGCAAATGCAATATTTAGCAGAAACTGTAGCTGCATCAACTAATATTTTTGCTAGGGAAAGGGATGGAGCCCATCTATCTATTTGCCAGTCTTCTTACACTTTAGGAATAACTAAATGCAGTAAATCAGTGTCTGTCCTACATTTTCATCCTGGAGACAACATCGTGCATCTTGTGCATTGCGTTCATTGTGAATCTGATGTCGTATCGATTAGTACAACTAACAGAATGCAGCATGGGAATGAAGGCCTGAACTCTGTGTTTAACAGCCAGTCATCCCAGGTGGGGAGCCTGTAAAGTGAGGCTACGGTGCTGGGTGTCCCGTGAGATGAGGTGGCTCTTACCCCAGGCTGGGTGTTGCAGTGACGAGTGCTGATGATACCCCCCGCCTCCTCGATCATTTTGAGAATGGTTCCTCCATGGACGTTGCCCACGATGTTGGCATCATCAGGGCGCATGATCCTGTGTGAGAGAGAGAGGGTACAGCAGCTCATCAACAAGATCCGACCAAAGTTAAGCACTCCAGCTCAGGGGTCAGCTGAACTCACAGAGTGACAGCACAGAAATAAGAGGGCATCATGATAGAATAGTGTATGGTATCACATTGATGAAGTTGTCATTTATTATGTATGGTTGCACAATTGTTTCATGGTTAGTCATGCATATGTGTCCATACTGCATTGACGTAAAACTTTCCCAGATATACTCATTACGGAGGAGTGATTTCAACTGGACCGGGACTGATTGGCATTTATGGTGGTTTTTGTGACTAGTTTAAGTGGATGTGGTGGATTGTGTGTTATGTAACCTTAATTCTGTAAATTCTCCAAACAAAATGTGTCTGCTTAGACATCTGTCAACAGTTCCGTCACCGTGTTGCTCAAAGCAAGAGTGGATAAACTGGGCTAACAGGATGTACAGTACTCCACACCCCGAGTACAAGGTGAACTCCAGAACTTGTGCCACTTGCATTTCTCCTCAAGGCCTGGCTGCGCTGTCACTGACAAGCAAGGGCTGACTGCCGTTTCCCAGCCAGACAGAATAAACAAATCAGTATCTTCACCCTGGCAGTGACGTTCTACAGTCAGCTGTGAAAGGGCTCGATCTGCAGCCTTTAGCATTTCTTACATTTTCTGTTGTTTGTGTGCTTATGCCTTATTTCCAAGCGGGTGTGTTAAATATATACAAGGCAAATGCAAGTCACATGCTGGAGACGGGAGCTGCTGCTGTTCAGGGCAGTGTCAAAAACAGGACGGATTGCGAAAGAGATGTGATTTGTGCCTGGGCAAACAGTAAGCCCATTCTAGGGAGTGCTGGTATTTTTTTTATCTTGCAGATTCTTTTATCCAAAGTGATAAAAGAGTTTGTAAACATTTATAAAGCTGGGAAGTTTACTCAGCAATCTAATTGAAGTACCTTGTTCAAAAATATAACAGTAGTGTCCCACCTGGCATTTGAACCCACAACCTTCCAGTTATGAATCGACACAGGTATTTTAGGGCTTGCGAATTGCTATCACCACCAAAACTTCATACCCCTGTAGGCTCCAGAAGCAGAAATCAGAAGAACAAAAAGTGGATTATATATTTGGTCCATGAAAAGATATCACTAAAATTCATCTGCCACATCAAGATATACTGTATATGTGTTTACACTGCTCATCTCCTCCTGGAAGTGCCTGGCAGAGAGATCTACAAGGTTTTACATGTGCATTGCCAACATATAACATATAGCCAACAAAATCCCTGATATTGACATCCCTGGGATCCATATGTCATGAGTTTAAAAAATCCCCAACTTCTTAAGATGCCAGCACTTTCCTAACTGTATAACTTGTTTCTTGTTGCACAGGAGCAAAAGCATTATTGAATTTACTGAGGTCATTTTAGTACACAGTACTGGCATAAACAAGGTTTCTGAGGTCTGCATTGGTCAAAGTCAGGTACAGCACTCCATATTTTATGAATAAAATCAGTTTTAAAAATCAACAAAATCACTACAATTGACCATACATTGAGGCTAATTGGCTTGTTGTGTGATTTGGAAGGCAATTGCTTGCCCCAGCGCTCATTTACAATTGCTGTTACTAAGCACAGTGTAAGCCCACTTATCCAACCCGTTTTTCTAGGTTTTCATTTGTTATTATGTTTCTGAACGTTTCAACATTTGTTTTTCACTTGGAGGTTGTGCTTTACAATGTGTGAATAAAGTTAAAATAAATCCTGATCTAATGTGTCTTGATTTCAAGCTGTTAGGCCACGCACACAATTGGAAAGGATGTGAAGACTTTCTGTTGGCACTGTAAGTCCTCTTCAAAATGTGTAGCTGATCCATTTTATAGCAAAAACAAAGTGAATGATTTGCATTTTGTCTGTAGTGTGGAAATTAACTGAACCTCCTTTGTTCAAAATGTTTTCCTATTAACAATTTTTTGCTAAGCAAAGGTACACCATGCATTATTGAAAAACATGTTACTGCAGAGATTCACCATCATTCACAAGAACAAATTCCAAATTCAAAACTGCCTAATTTTTGAGGAAGTGCTTTGACTTGTTGAGTCATTGAGGCCCAATGTCTAGTCATTTTCAATGGAGAAATGCCAGTCTGCTTTGATCCACACTGGCAGTACTAAACCAATATTTATGTAATGTTTGCATATGGGGACAAAGGCAAATGAACTTTTACAGAGTGTCTAAGCACTGAGTAATCGAGAAAATGCAAAAGACGTAGGCTGGCTATACGGTGAATGCACATTCAATACAATACAATGTATTGCAAATATATTCTTGTACAGTATATCACTCTTCATTGCCAGGTTTCTCAAAGTACAGTACAAATTGGAAAAATACGAGTGTGCACAGAAATATTATGTAGAAATTCAGTTACATGTCGCTACAGAAAAACGCGTTCAATAACATTTGATTAACAATGTTTCCATTTTTTGATGCTAAGAGGAGAGGAGTTCCAGACATATTGGCTTGGCAGCTGAAAGCTCTGAAAACAGCTGACAGACGATGATACCTGGGTACAACCAGTTAACTATTTTCATATCTTCAGGAACAATTTAGTACACAGTGTGATATCCTTACCATTTCTTCTCTAGGTAGAGGACTGATTAGGATGTTTTTTAGCATTTTGTTTTCATTATTTTTTTAGATTCCACTATTATACTATGCACTTTCCCTAACTCTAAGCACAGAGTAAGCCTGCAATGGCTTGATGATTATTTCATCTCCAGAAAATAAGGCTTTTTCATTACTTGCTCTGATTTAATGTGCTGGCCTCTACACTCTTTGCTCTCATTCTAACAATACCAGAACTATGTCTGCTGAGTGCTGGTCATATCCTCTCAGTAATTCTTTGTCTATCTCGAGCACAATCTCAGGCCGACAGCCTACAAAACTCTTCCCAGCCTTTTTATTTTTTTCTCCTAACTCGGGACACGTGGATTTAATACCGGAATTACCAAATGCAGCAGGTGATTTCCCTAACAGCTTTATGAAAATGCCAATAATATGTTGATTAGCCACACAAGTTACATTCTGAACTGTTTGCCACATTTACTCAGCTGTTTTGCCATAATATGGATGGAGAAGCTCTTGAATATACGAAGTGCCAGCCCACTGAGAGCTTTATATGCTATTAATGATATCATCTTTAGATAAACCTTGTCTGTTGATCATTGCTTTCAATTTTACGTTTTAACATGCAGACAGCTCCACGTTTTGCATGCAAATGGTAAGACTGCATGATTTTTTAGACTACTATGACTCAGCAGGAAGTAAATAAAAGTTCCTGCTTATGTGTGGTACCACATCAAATGCACCCCTACAACAGAAGAGGAATACTTCTATCTTGTATCTCGCTGTATACTCTCCTCTTCAGTGACATGGCATCTATTTCAACCTTTATTTTATGTGATTGCTAAAGACACAGACTTGTGTCTCTTCTGATCTGTTGAACTACTACAGGTCTCTAAAGTAATCTTGTGAAGTATTAAGTTACTTTTCATACAGATCAATCAAATAATTAAGCCTCCTCTTAGCAACAACACTATAGCTATAAAGATCATAAGATCAAAGATGTTTTAGGTTATAGATCTCTGATTAAGGCCCTTCCTTGCCTGCATGTAAGAAATTAAAATCAAAAGTACAGGATGAGGCGTGACAAGGGATTTCTGATAGGCTTGTTGTGCAATCGGACTGAAACCTGCTTTCAGGACAGCAGTCTTTCAGTCTGAAATGTTGAAAGTGTCCTGGTTTAGAGAAGGAAAAAGCATTTCATCATAGTTTGGACTGTTTTATCTGCTGCTTGGCTCGGCTGTTCCTTCTTTATCTTAAAGCAAAGTGATGTCACTGTGCCCATAACCAAAATCCCCCCTGCCAGCACACTTTCATTACTTGACATTTCTTTAACCACGTGCTCAATCTCTCACCCAGTTCAGATCGCCCATCAACCCAACAAACACCTCTGCCATGTGAGGTCCTTGAAAAACAATTGTAAAACCACACCAAGATCATCAAATTGACTTGTACTGAATAATGCAAATATATAATACCTGCATGTGAACACATAAGTACGCAACACTGAGAAATGCTTATGAACATTTTTCTTTCTTATGGGCAATATTTTAATTGTAGCCCATTCATAAAATTCTGATCTTTTCCAAGTTGAACCTAATCCAATGAAAATTTAACAGAAGGTCTCTGCCATAAGACTGACATTTTATACGTGTTTGTTTCTCTCATCTTACAGTAATCAAAAGTGTCTATTAGTCACACCCCACAATACAACAATAAGCTGAAAAGCAACTTTAAAACAAGCATGCCCTCTGTAAAACCTCTGAGTGGTGAAAAGCAATGTTTTCGTTTCTCAGATGAGATGAGGAAATGAAATAAAACATACCGCATATGACTGAATCTGTGCTAATTCAACGAGCCACAGAACAGAACGACGTTACCTGCTGAGCTGATGATGAGAACCCAAGACATGCATTCTGAATCTCCCTTTACTTGTGAATGGTGAACGAGTACAATCTCTTATGACAAGCTTATCAGAACCAGAAAGAGTGAGGAGTAAAAAGTGATGTTGAACAAACTAGCACTTCCCCGCCAGCTTCATTCATAATTCACATCACTGCAAGTGTCAGACCTAACCTCATATAGGCTCCACCCTCGTGCAGATCATAAACCTGCCCAGCCCTTTCCTCCCACTCATTGTCAGGCCATACAGTCAGTGTCTGAACCAATCAGAAGAGCCATTTCTCCATCGTTGCCATGGGAATTTCTTCTGAGGTAGAGTGACAGGAAATGGTGAAAAAAATGATAGCCTGTGGTTTTGCCTTCTGATTTCTATGCTGAAAAATGGTGCAGTACTGTGGTACAAAGTACAAAGCTGCTGTGCAGTTTGAGCTGCAGTTGCCATCAGATTTACAACACTGAAGCTGTCTGATGTACATGCAGAGCTTGTTATGAAATTTATCTGCCAACATCTGTGTTAGTTTACGTAAATGCTCTCCTTTTCCTTTTAAAAAGGAAAATCGCCATTTGCAGATTTCCGTTCATTCTTTATATGGAAATGCTGCGGTTTTCATGAATAGATTATTTCCTAAGGATAGGATACAGAAAGTCCAGCAAACAGAAAGAATATTATTACATTATATGTTCTATCTGTAGACAAAATCATTTCTAGTTAATCCCTGACCATTATAACACTTCCCTGTATCTGTGACATTGCAATGTTCACAGAAGACAGTCTTTTTGTATGTTTTTAGCAATAAAAACTTTGACTGATTTTGCTCTAATTTATATAGAATTTAATCCTATTAATCTAATAGGACGATTCTCAGTCTGACTTAAATATTAGACAATGATATGCTCTTCGGGAGTACCTCATTGGTCCAAAGAAAGTAGAATCTACAACAGTTCTGAAGTTAAAAAAGACCTTGTAAAAGAAGATGATTTTACTGAAAGAAGATTGACCTATAATACTGTTCAGCTTTCTTGCTTAGAAATACTTTCTCTTCCTGTAGAACCCTCAGTTCCAAGAAAGATTTTTGTGGTGAACACAGATGTCACCAAGGAGGTACAGAATGTTCTTTTGATATAACAGCACATCATTGTAAACGGGAGCTCCACCAGTAATGTACACAGAGCCTGTGGTGTGCCCTGCATACTGTAGGTTTTGCAATAGATGCTAATTCTGATATGGGTGAGATTTCTCTTATAAAAGAGGAATTAGTCCTGTTGCTGCTCTCTCTATCACGCAGCTAGCTAAGAAAGAAGGATAACGTACGGTTCTTTCTGAGTGAATTCAAACTAGAAAGCAAGGAAAGAACATTACAATTCAGACCATAATCTGGAATGAGAAACCGAGAACACCAAGATATGTAACCCAATTATTTACCACATAATCAACATAGCATTTTTAGATCAGTAACTTGAAAATTTGTGCATCCTAAAAAAATTATAATTAGGAGAAAAGCTGTTTCTTACAATATTTTTACATATCAAAAATTGAGGGTAAACCTAAATATTTGCTCTATTTGATCTATAAAATCCTCTGGGACAAATCTAGCATGGTAACCAGCAATTATTATTCATTTCTGACATCTAAATAGGAACGTTTTGGAATAAGGTGTGTCAGCATTGCCTAAAGGGAAGCTTTCTACATAGATATTCAGACAAACATTCAACCAGATCCATTCAATGCAGTCATGTCAAAACGAGTTACGAGCAGAAATAACAAAAAGTGTATAGGACAGAGGTGTCCAGTTGCTTTCATAGAGAGAGTAACAAAACCAAACTGTGCATGGATCTAAAAACAATGTGTAAAACCAGCCACAGATTAAGAAACTTTATGAAGGTCTTCATTTTATACTACTGCACTCTCTTTGAGTCTCAGAGACAGACCTATTCTCCTAAGGTGTCTTAGTCTGTCTTCCAGGAGATGTTGTTACAGCTGGCCAGTGATGAAGGCGACATGAAAACACCCTTATTTTGTTTGCATGAATAAAGGACAAACATTAATTTTATTTTTACTTAAAACTTGCAGTGGTTTTCTAGCACATTTTTGAGGAATGGCGAAATGGAAAATGACAACAGGTACCAGCTGTTTAAAAATTCCATTTGCAAGTGGAATTGAGACGAATGGAACTTTTTAGCAATAAAATGAGTACAGTGATGGCTTTATAAGGCATTAAGTAGGTACAGTTTTGACTAATAGCAGAATATATCAAATGAACAGCTTCCACAAAAATGACTTGTCAAAATAGAAGAGAAATGAAATAACTTGTGTTGACAGCAGCAAATGCAGAGCTGGAACAGGCACTGCTCATCGCCTCAATTTTCAAGAGCCAAAAACTGATGGAATAAAGTCGCTACAGTACAATCTTCGAGAGGATATAACACTGTAAGTCTGCAGACACTTCTACTGTATACCAACATATTAGGGAATTTTTTGTTTCACAGGAATGTCCTAGTTGTCTCAAGCAGTGTGTAGTCCAGTACATGGTATGGGCCTGATTTAAGAGGATAGTAAAGTCATACTCAGTTAGGCACTTTTCTCAGTGTACTGTGTTGTGGCAAAGAAGTTTGAGGCATGTCACCTTACATTATCTTATAAGATGCATGGTTGCTGGTGCTTGTCTCCTTGATGCATCACTTCAGGCAACAGCACACTTGGCTAATGTGGAAATTCAGACACCCTCAATGATCACTATTCTATAGTGTTGTTGCGGAACACACAAAAACAGAGACAGGAAGCATATTGCAGGCCATATGATCCAAAGCCAGACCATAAAATGCTGGAACAGCAGTCACAGAAGTAGATTGATACATTTTTAGAGTTATTTTATAGTTTTTGTTAGCTAAGTACAGTACAGCATATACAGATACAACTGTACAGGGAGATTTCTATAACATTAAGGTTATCGTAAACTGCATTATATTGGTTTCCATTGTTAACCATTTATACGATTAACATACAAATACTAGCCTTTAATTTTAATAGCAGGTGATTATAAGCGTTTCGCAGACTGTCGTCCTCGCGGTTAATTGTAAGTAGATGTCATCTCATCCCTACATACACTGAGAAATCCACGGTTTTAAATTAATAATATAAAAACATAAAAATGGGAAATTGATCTCCTTACCTAAAGCGGCTCGTGTAACGCACAAAGCAAGTAAACCTGCGAAGAAAATCTGTCATTTTTATCATCATTTTACGGACTCGCACCTCGTCTGGGTTCAGAGAGTGCCTGTGCGGCGTGTGGAGACAGAGCTCGGTACACAGTGCAGTGCCCTTCGCCCCACAAACTTCATCACCATGAAAACTCGGCTATTTGACCAATTCTCGCAGATCGACTCTCTGACAACGTGGTTATGATGAGTTTTCAGACACCTGCTTCGACAAGGAAAGGTGAAGCTCGTTATTACCCTTACTGTCCATCGAACACTGGGAGACGGACCGGACCAGAACTGCAAATATTCGGAACGGGCAGACCGAAAACTGAAAAGGTTTACAGGTACTGTACATCTGAGGAAACATAGCGAAGCCTGCAAACCCTTCGTTGTTAAATTGTAACTAGCGCTTTCTTTCGCTTTTGAAACATGAGGGAGCCTCCAGTCCCGGTCATGACAGGCGTGTCTGCAAGTTTTCAGTCCACAGCAGATGGTGAGTGGCTTGACTGGACAGATGTAACAGCTCTTCCCCCACGCTACAGGTGCAACTGCTTTAAAGAGACCTAGAAAACTCGCAGACATCGGTTTCCAGGATCGTACTTTTCAGGTCGTCGTTGTACACTTGCAGCTCAGCTACGCGGACTTTGCCTAAACCATAAAAACATTACTGTGTATTAACATAAAACATTTCAATGACTTTCTACAGAGAAGGCGACGGCATTGGATCGTCACCAGGCTCCAGGAAACAGCAGCCCCCGAAGCATGGCACACCCAAAACTAGAAAATGTCGCTCGTTCCTGGTTTAAAGCGCTCGACTTTGAGTGAAACAAACTTTGGAACATAAAAGGATTTCATACAGTATATGTCAAACAGAATTGTATTGAATTCCAATAGCAAAACTGAAAGATTTGTTTCGTAAGAAACTCGCAGAACATACGACTGTTCTTTTATCTCGTGGAATCGGATCGCAATGGGGGTTTTGTTTTTTTCTGTCCCACTACAGAACCGAATGGTACCAGTTTCAGTGGCTGTAGTCCATACATTGCATGTTAATTGGAAGGATGAAGTGTAACAATTGAAGATCAAGTCTTACGCCCTACAGTATGTAGGTCGTGGTCCATACCGAGAGTGAGCAACTAAACACGAAAACATGAATAGTTGTGTCTCGTCTGGTGGGGCGGTTGTAATACATCTTTCTACCAGTAGATGGTATAAACCTAACAGCCTCACAGCGCTCCTCCGAGCAGCTCTCCGCCTCCGACATGTTCAGCAAAACCCGATGACGTCTGAGCGCTGCAGCCTAAAACCACATACTGCACTGCAGTTTTTAATCTGGATAAATCGTCCCGGAAAACACGCAGTCGATTACAATTTTAAAAGAGGCAGACATATTTGCCGGGCCAAGAAACCGGCAACTGTACTACGTTAAATGATAAAACGACATCACAATCAATCGTGGCTTACTCAGGGCCCCTCATGTAGCCTGCCAGCGAGACGTTTTGGCTAAAAATGTCCTTTCCGTGTAATTTTTCAAAAATGTGCGCCGCGCACTATCCCCTTAAATAAACACTGATGTTGCCCTTAAAATGTCCTTGCTTTTCTAGTGCATCTTACACGTCCGCGCCCAGCTGTCATTTTTACATATACAGGATGTGTATTGAGGTCATGCAAAATGCCAGGAGGATTTGTCTCACGTGCGCTGTCGTGGGTGTGCAAAATCCCCAAACATACAAGGACTAATAATCAAAATTAAAAGCCCGACGGACATGGAATTTCTTTCAATGCGCAATTATCTGCTCCAGGAGAGCCAAGGTGCAAAGTCTAATTCAAGTGAATGCGGATTATCGGCCCGACCAGAAATGGCATGTAGAGTAGATTACTTGTTTTTGGTTCGCCGGACGAAACAAACGAAATGAAATAACTTTTTGTTAAGCGTCAGAGCTTACCTGCATATCTGGATGGAGGAGGAGAGGGAGAGCGGTTTGGCGGCAGACATGACCGGTTTTGTCTTTCCTTGGCTGTAAGCGAATCTAGGTGTAGGGAAGGAATGCCGGCAGAATGTGCTGAATGAGACAGTGAGTAGAGCGGAGCAGACAGACCGAGACTGCATGACCGCTGCAGCCGGCAGCCCGCTCAGACGGCAGGGGCTTCGAGCAATGAAATTGTTGACGAACATGTCTGAATGTTATAATTAAAGTCATGCTGGAGATTAAAAACTAGAAATTTTGGAATCGGGGATCTTAAGATATTTTGTATATATTATGTTGTCCTTAAAGAAATCGTACTCTTCCTTGTTTCTTTATGGGGATATCAATCCAAGTAATTAAAAATAGTGTTAGGCGTTATTGCTTTGACCAATGACAGTAATGTAGCACGATTCAATAAAATAGCAGTTTAAGTTTTTTCGGAATCTCTGTAAATACAGTGGCAGGCGGTTTTTGTGCTTGGGTCGTTGACTAACAGTTGGTCGTAGAATTCCCACATTTAGTACTTTATATGAGATTCTGACGGCTGAGAATAACTAATTAAATAACTAAACTAATTAAATAACTAATCTTAGCTAAACACAATGTTTAATATAGTATGGAGTATTCAATTTAGTATTTGTGTGAAAACGTCAGATAAAGTACCTAGTTTCAATAAATCACTGAGGACATACCCCTTGTTTAAAAAAAAAGAAAAGAAGTGTGTTCTTAGATTTTAACATATTTTAATAACATAATTATTATAAATCATTCCCCTTAAAATTTCTTTCCCCCAAAACTGTTCGATTTTCTTCACAATATTTAAGAAATTGTGTAGCAACCATTCTATCCACTGTGTGGCAGCAAACACCAGAATTAAAATGACAAAGAACAGAGGCAGAGTCTGTCACCAGCGCGGGTATTCGCGAATTCGCAAACTAAGGAAGTGCCTGCAGCAGTTTTTCAGTACCATTTTCGTAAAGAAGATGTTGAAATGAATTTTAACGAAGGCAGATCGGTGCTGCTATTGAGTACGCACGCAAGTACTGTGTCGTAAAATAACTTGCATATTTTAAGCAGACATTTTTTACATGTTTAACGCGAAAGGTGTTCTTCTGTTGCGACATTGACATCACATCATACAGTGTAAAGCGCTGCTAGATTTAGGTTTGTACACATGGTAGGTGATCGGTCGTGAACGATATCAATGAACTGTAGCACTTTCCAATTTCAGTTGCGTGTTTGTTGTAGCGGTAAACCTGGGTACCCGATGCAAGGCAGGATCACTACTTTTGGATAAGTGCTCTTAGACCTGTGAGCGTCTGCAATAACCGCCACTCCCCGAGCATACAAACAGCTTTCGCTCTTACTGATCAAGAACGCTATATTTATTAGCATCCCGGATACGAAAAATGCTTTATAATAATGCTTTACGAACGTACAGAGCATACAGAGACCACTACGTTTTAAGTGCTTATGTAGAAACGTCCTCCTATTTGACCTCTTTGACTAGCCCAGACCTGTTGCTTTGCAGTTCGCACGCTGACCCAGTTCCCCAATCGAACCCGTGCACAATAATATACGAATTGGGGTGAGAGATAGTTTTCTGGAACAAAACATGCATTATGTGGCATATCCACGGCCAATACTGGAAGAAATGTCAGCATAAAAGCTCATGTTTCCTGATCATTGAGTAAATTATTTTTTTTCCTCCCAAAGTGAGTTGAAGACTCGTTTTTGCTAAATGACACGAGCTTATGTCCTGTGTTACGGTTGTTCTATTCCGTTTAAGCAGTCATACTGCATTCTCTGTGTCAGTGTGTAGATTCTGTATCATTCAAAACATTTTAAACTACATAACTCAATAAAACAACAATAACACAAGACATAAACTTGCAACACAATTTTCTGTGCGTAAAAAGGCGCACGAGAGCGGCGCCACTGGGCAAACTGGTTTCGTCACGTGTCTCGGGAACTATCTGACTATGCCACTGTTCTTGTTATTTGGCGCTGGTCCTGTTGCTCATTTGTTATTATTTTACAAAAGGTCGTTAATCTTAATAATAATAACACGATTCCTCCGTACCCATTGCGTACGTTGTATTAGCGTTATCAACCCTACCCCAGCGAGTTTTTTAATTGGCTTTAAACGGGCTTGTGCTCACCCTCGTCAGATCAAATGCATTGTTTCACGTTGTCAGACGTTTCTTTATGGTTTTGTGGTTTCTCCTGTGAAAGATGTTTTATTTAATTGCGCAGATAATGATTACTGAATGCCCTCCCTTTAACTTGTTCGAACAACTAACTCGTAGGGATTTGAAATGCACCCGATAGTAACCCATTAGAAATTAATGTGTTTTTTTTCTTAACATTACATCTTATTTAATCAGAACTGGTTATTTAGTTGAGGAAAATAGAAATATGCGTAAACGTTCAGCATGTGTGGTGAACGTCAGTCGCTCGAACAAGCATGTTTCTTTCGTGAAAACATACAAAGAAAGCCCAATTTAATCTTTTAAATCCACGTTTTTCTTGATTTTATCTTTCTAAATCCAAGTCTTTAGAGATATAACCTACAATCATTTCTATATCTTCGTAAACAACAACCACGTGCGTGAAAAGTCGGATTGCGGCTGCGATTGTCTGAAGCTGACAAAAATCAGCAAAATGTTGTCTACTTTGCATTTATTTGAGCCAAACCAAAAAAAAAAAATCCACGATTTAGATTATCTGGTAATGCAATTATTTTAGCCCTTTTAATTGTGTGCAAGTGCGTACACATGTAATAGACGCAGGCGGTAACTGTTTGAAGTGAAGGCTTTAACAGGAATGTTCTCCTCCGAAGTCACACGATGTAAATGGACGCCCTTCTCCTTGAACTCTTGTGCTACAGCCCTGTAGCACGCGAACGTGCCAGCACCAGGCTGCTGGGATCACTTTCCCACGCTCCTTGACTGCAGCGAGCGCTGCGCAGTGATTCAGGGCCGGCTCTCGCCTCATGGCGCGCCTGGGAAACGCTCACCGAAACTGCTTCGTCAACTCAAAATTGCTGGTAGGCGGGAGAGCCCTGATGCACTGTAGCAAGTCTAGACAGTCCGCAGGTTTCGGCTGCGAGGGAGGCACAAGTCGGCTCAGCGTGCCAACAACCGCAAAATGATGCAATGATGCGACTTGTCTTGGTGTTACAAATGGCCTGAGAGATTTAACTCCTTGAAGGGGAACCCAGCTTTCTGCTGTCAGGTGTGTGCGTGCTCTTGTTGCGGGCGTAAAGAGTATAGTACCGCGTCTGAACATTTAACCAAATGAATCCTGCATTTTTCATCAATTCCAAATGACTGCTTGTCCAAGGCTGAGGAACACGTTGGATTTATCAGAAAACGAGAAATGCGTTTTCCTATGAAGCACAAATCAAGCGCATACTGTATCTCAACCGGAGAGATCTAACGTGTCGCATCCGACCCGCTGCGATACTGGAGGCTCTGTGGAATGTTATTGTCCAGGACTACTGTAGCTTTGCCTACAAGTACTTCAGCAGCTAGGGCCTACAGTGTGTCCGCTCAGCTGAGCACTATGAAGAGTGTGTCATGAAATCCCTCAGATTATTCGGAAGCGTTAGCGCATCTAAATAACACGCTGGAACAATTCTCAAATTGAAAATGTAGTAGACGTCGCCTGTAGATCTTCCAAGCCTTGTGGGCTGTAGCCGACTTTGTAAGATTGTCTTGTTGCCAGTTTCTCATCATCAGTTTTGCTCCGCTAAATTGAATAAGCATTGTCAGATTCTGATTGTATCCACCCCGAGCTGGTTTATTCAAGCTTTATGTAAATTTCTTAGGCTCCATACACAAAGCACTGTAGCTCTGAGTGTCACTAAAGGCCTTAATCCTTTTCCATCTTTCCTTAGGGATGGAAAACCCTTCAATTATACAATAAATTACCGCACTGGCGACTGAGCACGAGTCAGCACATATAATGGGTTGGTCATCGTTTTTTTTCGTATTTTTGTTTAAAAATGAATACTTAACATTGTTGGAAAAAAATGGAAAGAGCACAAATAAGATCTCGCTTGTTTGCTTAATACAAGATTCAAGTATATACTTATGTTTCTAAGTATTTAATCAATTCCTACCTATTTTCACAAAACGTCCCGCTTTTTTACCTCAATTCAAGGCTGCTGGGCACATGGCTACCCAGCGTTTTACGGAAGGAAAATCAAATAGGACAGCTATGAGCGCGAAACAGAAAGAAAGGCAGCCACACTTTTCCCAAAGATAGCACATTTTATTGAAATTTCCTGAAAGCTTGGGGATTTCGCGTCTATGTCACAATAAATATTATTTGTACTCCCCCAAAACCAACCCCCTTCTTAAACAAAAGACTGAGATTACAGCGCCTGAACAGTAACAGGAAAGTGCTTTACATGTAGTTCTGTTTTGCACAGTCCCAGCACATTTAAAACATCTGTGCCCAACACATACGCAGAATAACCCTTTGGGTTTTACAAGGGTGTGTTTTTTATACAACCCACATTCATTTAACCCCCAAGAGGACTAAATATTAATATTTCGCAGAATTTACCAGTTTCCAAACCTTTCTATAACCGCATACGTGGTTTGAAAAATTGACCGCGAATTATACATTCCCAACGGCCAAAACGTTCCCTCGTCAGTAAACTGCAACACAAATAAAACGTCTTTCAAATGGCAGTAATTCGTCACACATTTGTACAGATGAACTTTACAATTAATCTCTACGTCGCGCGTTGTATTTACATGTTTAAAGTAAGGTTCAACGTATAAATATTTGACAAACAACAAGACGCACACGTTTTTGCCCATTTCGTTTTGCAGGCTACCACGGCCTCCACATGTTGGCACTCGGGGCCTGCGGGACTGGCTGCCGCCGGTTCAGTAAAGGGCCGTTGCTGTTCGACTCGGGTCTGGAGCCGCCCGTGGGGTTGAAACGCAGGACGCTTTGATCTCTCCGGGGGAAGGCTCGGGGGTTCGGTCCGCTGCAGTTCAGACAGGCCGGCGCCGCTGGTGCTGCTGCCTCGATAGACCGCTGGATGTATTCATTCAGGCGCTGGCACGTGTCTTTGTCCAGGAGGTCGGTTTTGGGGAGCAGGCTGGATACACGGTGAAGGCACGCTTTGTAACCCTCTCTGTAGCTGTCTGATGGGCCTAGGAGAGAAGAATTATTTCCATGACTTATTCTGTTTGTTTTTCTTACCACAGGAGCCACATATATCGAGGGATTTATATATTTCGTAAAAAAATCTCTTACTGATACAAAACCTAAAGATAACCGCCAGAAAAGTATTACAATCTATCTTATATGGGACGTTTTAATTATTGCAAATAGATCACCTTTCTTTTATCTAACGTCTAAAACAATGGGCTGCTTTGTACAGTAATTTTCATAAAAGGAAAAGACGGATCTACAAATGGATATTACAGAAGAATGGATTTAAACCACATGTTCTGTAAGACATGACTATTGCGATTTCAAGAGATGGTGTGTCGGAAAAGGCAACAGGTGAAGACAGATACTCACTTTGAACTGGGGTGCTGGGTAGATCTCTGAGAAACCTCACGGTCATTTCCAGGATATCAGCTTTCTCCAGCTTGGAGTACCGGGAATTCTGCAAAGGAATCATGAGAAAGTGGTTAGAGATTTCTCAAAGATAAAGAAGTGGTTCTGCATGTTTTTGGAGTAATAGTCGTTCATCTAACTTCATAGGTTATCTTGTTTTCCCCCAATAAATTTAATATAAAAGGTCTTATTTGTACAGAAACTTACATCTTTCCCGATTAAAGGCAGGATGAGGGTCTTCAGTTGGATGAGGCTTTCATTGATACGTGCACGCCTTCTCTTTTCCATCAAAGGCTTTAGAGTCTGGGGGAAAAAAAAGACATTTAGAGATTAACATTTGATTCCACGGATGAAAATCTCACACGAAAAGAGCAAACAGAAACTAAATTTGATTGAATAAACCACGGTGCATTAAATGCGTTTTTACCTTTCTGAGCTCGCTGGCTTCCTTTCTCTTAGCGACCGTTAGTTTTAGCGAGTGAGACTGCACGGCTGCGGAGCTGATGCGGGGAGTCATGGTTCTCGTGGCTCGGTGCTCTCTCAAGGAGTCTCTGATGTGCAATGCCTTTCCGAGTCGCGGCCCTCGGTATTTATGCACAATCTGGGCGGCTGAGGAACGCCCACCAGCTATTGTGCAAGAATGGAGACGCTGAAACCGCTCCAGAGAACAGCCAGCGCACTGTATTCATTAAGATAACCATCTGTCTCGGGGGGCACTGAGCGTACCACCACTGTTGGCATTCAAACATAAGCAACATAGACTTATAAGACATTAAACATTTATATATCTGCATTTCCCCAAGCCTACTTATTATCAAACACATCACATATATCAGCATATTGTCCATTGCATTATCAGTAATGATTTAGAGTTCGCCGCCCTTATTTTTAATTTCTTCATGCAATGAGACTAAATGCGACCTTTCAATTCAAGCGTTTGATTTTATTTACGAAGTAGTTTTGCACGTTTTAAAGATGTTTAAAATCCTACTGAAGGTTAGGTTACCAGTGCAATGGAATGCTGAAATAAATAAATAGTGGCCGCAGATATTATTCAGCTCTTTAAGGAGTTTACCCTTTATTAAAACGTAAAACAATATACAAATTGTTGTATTTTAATGCATATGATTGATTTGTGTCAAATGTAGTAACTGATGGGACTGGGGGGGGGGGGTTAAAATGGTGGGAGGGGTAAGACTGGGAGTGAGGGTATGGGTTCCCCCTGTTCTAAAGAAAATATCTATTTAAATTATGAAGCAGCTTCCCAAGCCACGCTATACAGGGACAACATCTGCTCCACAAATCCCCCTCGACTGTATTTATGTATTTGTCGCAGGTCTGTGAAAGCAAAAACGTGCACCTATGCGATATTGAAACAGTGGGGGAGGGGTTCACAAAAGCGAGTCAGGAGGGGAATGGTGAACTTGCCTCAACAAGCATTTCTTTCTTTATATTTTCCAAAAGAGAAAAGTAATATTGTGCAAACAATATCCTGAAATCAGTGACCGTTTAAGTGCCCCTCAATGTACTCGAAAACCCCGAGATCTTGAAAACATACACAGTACGTTTCAGTGATTTCAAGATAAAAGCAATTCAACGGAGAGCAATAAAATATTAGTTTGGGAATGATAAAAATGATGTGCATTGCTTTTTATCTATAATATAGGTTTAGGTATAGTATAGCTCGAAGTACAGTAACGCAGCACCGTGCTCAGGCTGTGCAAGAGCTCAGCGGAGGCTCACGCGTCAGGCACGAGCCAGCAGCGCCAGATGGGCGCGTATCGCCAGCTCTGCTTTTCGGCTTCTGCAGTGGCTGAGAGTTGTTTCATCATTTCCCTTATATTTTTTGTAATGCAGGTTCTTTTTGGATTTATTTTAAGAGAATATTCGGCGTCAGTATCCCATCTGTACACCTCTTCTTTAGCTGTGTCAGGGGGGTGTCTGTGTACCTTATAGGGATAGATTTTTTTTTTTAATTTTCCGTCTGGCTCTTATTTTAATTACCGCTTCCCGAGAGAATTGATCAGATATTAACTTTTTGTTTATCCTTTTTACCGAAGGGGAATAAGACGAGGATTTAGCGTTCAAGCTAGATTTACATTGTTTATCCAGCTGCACGATCACATCTTCCCTTCTGAACATACTGATCTGTTACCCACCGATGTATTCCCCTCAGCGGCTTCCCAAGCTGAAAGAGGACGCTGTGCCTCACCAATCTGTTACTAAAATGAAGGAAACGTCCATGGATATCGAAATGGTTTAAGCAGCCAGACCTGAGAGCATCTTCGGCATCCCAGTAATACCTTCAATATTTCTCAAATTCAAAGTTAAGATGTAGATTTAAAAAAAAAATGGCACGCAATAAGACGTTAGTGAACAAGAACTTTAGATGGGCGGTCTGTAAGACGCTGTAAATGTTAGATTTGAGTATTCAAGGGTTTTTATTTCTTTCTGGTGGAGAAACAGCTCGATGCTGTGGGCTCCGTCCCCTTAGCAGCCGCTTCTAAGGAACAAAGCAGACGAGTGAAACCGATATCAAGCAAACTGCACGCGCCTTCATCCCCCGCGGAACCTTCAATTAGCAGCCGCTGCTACTCCAGAGAGCCGTGCACTGGGGTACCCGAAGTTTTTCACATCAAGATTTCGGTTAGAATTCCCTTTGTCTTTTAAACAAATTTGGCGTGGGTACCCCATCTGTGTAAACTGAATAGACAAGAATCTTTTGTTCAAGGGGTTGGGATACATCGGAGGGAATTACAAGGTTTGGTATTTAAGGGTGGGGGGATGGTACTTAGAGTTCTCTTAACCTTGAGGACGGGCCCTCGCTCTGTTGGGTGTTTTGTTTTTGCTAGGTTGGTAGACCAGATTTATTCTTCGTTTTTTGTTGACGAGGAGTGTAGTTGACGTTTCAGGAAATACAACGAGACAGGGCGAAACATTATTTTTTAAAAAAGCTGAAGACGCAGCCACGAATCGTATCGTTTGCTTTCTATTCGATGTAGGCCACCGCTCTGCAACATTGGAAGGTCTGTTCTGCAGTCATTTTCAGTGAAACGGGACTGCTTGCATTAGTTTGAGCGGCACTGGAGAAATAATGGAATAGTAATCGTTCATTACGATGCCATACGATTCAATGCAGTAGGTATGTTTCCTAAATAGAAATTTAGCAATAGAAGATGTGACAGGAGCATTTAGCGGTACAGCATAACAAGCTAGAGAATAGAATTATACTTCAATCAGCTAATACCGTCAGAATAAGGGGGAAAGGACATTCTGCTATTAAATCAAGACCCAAATGCGAATAACAACTTTTTTTTATTTATGCTCGCGCTTGCTGCAAAGGCTATGTACCCTAACGACAATAAAATAATAATATTATTAGTTGTTGTTGTTTTTTTTTTTCATTATGCCGCGGAGGTCATACTTCGGACCTTATTGCATTAATTAGGAAAACGACATGAGACCGGCACGAGCCAGCATTTCGACGTGCAGATGGGGCCGCCTGTCCAGGTTCAGCGACGCGTAAAATTTAACACTAGTGGAGTTTCCAATTCCCATTTCAGGGTCTTGTTAGCTGGCGGCTGCAAGAATCCCGCATTGACAGGGCGGTGCTGTGGTATACTGTAAGTTATTTGTCCTGTAGTTGTATCTTATACAACTTTTGATTACTTTTTCTGAAAACTAGTAAGCCAGTTCTCTGTAGAATACTGAAGCAGAAAGAACGTCGGATCACGTGAGTCTGAATGTCCAAAGGTAAGTATATTCTGCGGTATCGTAAGAGAAATCTCATTCGTGCTTGGTAGTAAAATTGATTTATATCCATGCTGGTCACTGGGTTAAATGCTACCATGCAGAGGATGAAGAAAATAGGCACGAGTGTGTCTTCAAGAGTTAAAGGCCAGACAGTGTGCTTAATAGCGTGATAATTGCAAAGATGTGTTTGCAACCAAATGTCCGATTTTGTTTTCAAATTCATATCTATACAAAACAACAGCTCCTAACGGGAATGATATGATATATCGTGTCGAATGTCTTGTGCCGCTGGAAAGTCTGCCAGAACGCAATAACTAAGAGTTATGCCGCGTGATTATTTGAGCGCACGAAGGGGAAAAACTCTAATATTTCAGTTCTTCAAAGGTCGTAAATGGGATTTTCTGGTTTGTGAATTTTGCGGAGTATAGATTAAAAACTCTTAAGAGGCTTTGGAAGACAGACTGGGTAAGAATGTCGTGCGTACGAATTCATTCACGTTTCTGGTGGGGTGTCAAGAAAGGCTCGTTACTTTCAAAGTTCAGGCCACATGCCAATTAAATTTGTGTTTTTTTCAGAGATGAGGAGATCACGGATGCTAACCTATATCAGCAAGACGAAAGAGATAGCTTCCCAAGCCAAAAGGTACGCTGAAATCGGTTTGATATTGGCTAAGTTCACATGCACGATGACGTCTGACCTAGATTTGTGGACTGGACGAAGTAAACAGGGGCAGGTTTTGTTTGTTTTTCCACAGCACTACCGAGGGTCTTAGGCTGCTCAACAGTTCTTTTACTCATATTTATACAATTGACTTATATCGTCTTATTTGGCAGATCGCATGGTGAATCATTCAGTGCACAGCGCATTTTAAACAGGTCAAACAAGCAGCAGAACTGATGAATAATGGGGTTGGGCGAGCGCTGCACAAGGCAAATGTATAAAACCAAACCTATTTTATTACTTCTGTTCCTGTTTGTCTTTCACACAAATACTTGTCCATACTGGAAGCAATTTACCAGCTCAGTCATTTAACTGAAAATGCTTAAATCCTGGGTGCACAATTTCTAGTATGGTTTGAGTTGTGATTATTAAAGAGTACTTCTGATTATTAAAGTGTATTTCTTGTTATTCTGACCTTGAGAACAGTATTGTCCCTAAAATATGCTTTTGGACCCTTTCAGTTTCAATGATGCTGGACCTTCCTTTTTCACCCTTGACTCATGAAAGAAGCTGGTTGTACTGTATATTGTGTAATTGTGTGTGCACAATTTTAATCTGCTGTCATGTCATACTGAATGTTACATTAGAATACCTTAGGTTGTAGGACTCCAGTGAGATATGAAAGTCTAAAGGACATGTTGTTGTTCTGTAATTGGAGAATTCTTATATGACCCATAAAATGAGTAAGTGCATCAAAATATGTTTTCTCCTCTAGTGAAAGTCATAAAAAATACACCTAGGATGTTAGATATATAGTTAAAAGTGAATAATTTAAATCAGAATTGAAGAAAAATGATTCTCTGATTTAATATATTTGAGAAGAACAAGTGTTCTGTGTGCCTATAAAGTGTCTATGATTCAGGCATTCAAAACCCTAAATACCACTGTCAAAGTGAAGTAGTTGAACATCTGCAGAATCAATGGTGAAATACGAACCAGATCCCTGCAAGTGAAAAATGCTGGGGAATGTATTTAAGAACAAGAACACAAGGCACTTTTTACACATGGCTGTGGGAGTCTGGACCAAGGAGATGCAGCCACATTGGTGATTACAAACAGATCAGGTGGTGGCCAATACCATGACTTTTTTAGGGAATGTCTGTGTAAGGTCCTTGGCTCAAATAGCTTCATAGAAAACGTGTTCTTCTCTTTTACAGCCTATCTTAGATTCTTCAGTTTTTATTCCTATTTGCTCTCCAGATGACCCCTTCTCAATCCAAAACATCGAAATTCTCTGTAGATCTGTGTAAGTGTTTATATCCTTAGAGGTATCTATTCACCTGTTCAGGTATGAAGTCAGGTAGAAACAGAAAGTGCTGCAAAATGTTCCAGACATGAAAAAATAGTATTGTGCACAAAACTATAGATCCCATGCCTACTGGAAGCTTTCTTTTGGCCATTGGTAAAGTATTTTGGAGTTTAAAGTTGTTCTGAATATGAATGAAAAATCTGGCAATTGATACCAGTGTTTCCAATGTCGATAACCAGTCTCAGAAACATGCTCCTCTTTTTCTCTTATTGTATGCTTTCAGAAATGCACCTCAGAATATGGGGAAACAAGCCAGGCGTGAGTAACACATATTTCATCTTTTTACCTGTAACTCCTATATCTCTGAAATAACATTGAGCTTTATGGTGTCTATTGAAAACTGTCTGCTTTATTCAAGCAGTAAGAAAATCTGTCATCTTATACTGTTCTGCGCAGTACAATCTTTACTGATCTTAATTCATTTGTTGATTTTATCATTATTCTTTATAAATGCTCTAGTTTTAACTACCCATTTTTGCCTTTTATGATTCAGGACTTACACTCCATTAAAATACCAAGACATGACTTACTGTATAGTCTCTTATATTAAACTCCATCCTGTGTTCTGGAGTTTAATATACAGTACTTGCATGTGTTTTCATTACACATTATTAAATACCCTTGGTACAGTGAACTCTTTTTTAGTAACAAAGATTTTTATTTTGTTAAATGAGGCGGAAACATACTGTATATTCATAATAACCACAAACCAATATTAGTTGCTTAAACCTGTTTCTTCTTCTGTGATTGTGTATGACTGTGTAGTTGCAGCAAGCTATCAAACGAGTAAGGACTTATGTTAAAAACGCGTCCTCAAGCATTAATTCTTGGGTTGATTTAAGCATAGTGGAGAAGTGGACAGTCGTCCACTGTGGGCACACATACCATTATTCCCACATGCTGAAGGTCTGAAGCGTATCTGTTCAAAATTTAGAACAATGGCTTCCCAAGCCAAAACCAACGCCGTTTCAATAAAACATCTGCCAAAAGTACGAGCACAACAAAGAGGAAAAACATTGTTTTTACACTTTGCAACCAGGGGCGAGTATGACGTAAACGGTCGGGTGGGGCTGGAGACTCACGGATTGAGACAGCTGCACACACCAGCAAGCGTCCTGCTACTGCTCTTACCCTCAGCACCGACATTGAAACAGTAATTTTATTTTTTTTTTAAAAGAAGCTATTTGTTAGTTTTTAGGTTGTTTTAAGACTTTTTTTTTTATTTGTGCTGAGGATTCACAGGTCATGTCGGTGTGAGCTGTGTGTTTGTGTGGGAGGCGGGTCGTTTTGCGCCTCGTCTTCGCTTTATGTGACTTTTTAATTTTAGAAGGTTTAGTTTGTGGTAGCAAGCAGCGGTTTCTAACGTGAATTAATAATTAATGCGCTCTGTTCGTGCCGGCACGAGCCAACAGGAGCGGGGCCAGATGGGAGACTCTCAACATCTCAGAGAGAGTCAGGACTGTCAACCAGAATGAAAACGGCCATTTAAGAAGAACGGCACCGGGTTAGTTTGTTTTTTAAAAGCTCCGCTTCGAAAATGCAAATATTATAATATTACCTTCAGGACGTGGAACTTTCCAAATCGTTTTACAAATCGAAAATTGGAATTTACGTAGAGTGCAGAACTGTAGTTGTTCTGGGAAATCGAATACACTTATTAAAATGTGTCACCTTTTGGGTATTAAAATTCTGATAGCAGGTATGAGCGCTCCAAAATCTTTTTTTTTAATCGCTGCTGATATGCTTCAGAAGAGGTAACGTTTGCGAATAATTTAGCTTGAAAGACTCTTTAATTAGAGACACGAGACTGGCACGAGCCCCTGTCGCATGACAGATGGGCCCCCCTTTCTGACTGATGTCGGTGGAATCATTAACTTCACACTGGAAATCTGCGCTGGTGAATGTATTCATTCCTTGTCTCGATCGGTCTGTATGTTGCGAAAAACGTGTAGCTACAAAACATCGGTTTATTCGTAGACAAACCTGAAATATTATTCATTTTCTTACTGGAAAAGACCGTTTCGATGTACAGGAAACGAGAAAAGGCATTTTCAAGAAATATGCATTCATGCATTGTTACTTTGAGAAATCTGTGGTTATTTTACTGAAGTTCATAACGGACTCAAACTAAAGAAGTCAATTATACATATTAGTTACTAAGGAACTGTAATCAGGTAAGGGAAGTACAATTACCACAAGACCAACCCTTCCCTTCTTTGACAGGACTGCTTGTGTATCCAGTATAGGATCTTACTAACCAGCGCAGCGCCTCGGGTCTGAGGGCGGGGAACCGCGACCGTGTGTTCGTAATCACGAGTTATCCAGGTGAAATAAAATAATCAAATCAAAACCAAAATCCTTCAATTTATTACTTCATTTCAATGCCTATCCCACCGAATATAGTCTATACGTTCTGAAAAATTACTTTTATTCATATTACCAATGTATTCAAATTGGGCGAAGGCTACATATTTCTTAAGGTTCATATCATTTTACATTAATAATGTATACCTGTAGTATGTCTGTAGTATATTCGAATGTAAGAGTAATTACCAAAGGCGCTAGAAAAACCTAATGACCTGCTATTGTTTTGACCGTCGTGATGTGGGCTCAGGATGACTCTGAATAAATAATGCATGTTTACATATACTAACTATAATACCATAGTTATATCTGAGTCACTAATTTGCGTGGCTCTGCTGAGCCAGTCAGAACGTTCTGAAAAGTGCCAAACTGACCGTGAATGTGGAATACCATACAACTACCCCACCTGATTTCAAGTGAGAGAAGCTGGATTCTCACAAAGGGTTGATGAAAGACTAATACATTTCTTACCTAACTGAATAACTGCGGAAGCATTTTAGTTTTTCATATGCTATCGCCCATTACGCAGCGCGGACAATAGATGCGTGCAGTCCTGTCCGTTGAGCTGGGACGTTTAGTCTCGACCCAAACAGTCTGTTTTCTGATCCGCTCCGCACCTATAATAAAAGTGAAAAACTTTTCACCTAAACTTACCCGTCTGCATAGGAGGTTTTCAATCACTTTGACTATCTTTAAAACAAGCCTGCGAATGATCCACGACCCAAATGTAATTGTACTCATTTAACAAATACGGCCTTAAAAAGTCCAAATACGAGCAGCAAGAAGACGTAAACATCAGATCAGACATGAACTCGACGAGTCTGTTTTTATTGCCTCCGTTTTGAACTGGAATAGTCTGTTTGGGTTTTTTTTTTATTTTAGGCGAACTTGGTTTTACTCAGTTCCTGCGCCTTCCAGACACTTGGCGAGCGCCGCGGCCAGCACGTCCTTTCACGTTACAGTGTGCACACCGCTGAAGGAGCAAAGCTGTCCCGTCCGACTGGTTAGTAGCATCTTCTTCTTCCTTGTCTTTATCATTGTTAACATTAAAGGAAAAAAGACAGAAGTCAAGAGATAATTATTATTTAGGAAGAAAAATTGGCAAAGTCATGATAGCATAAGTATCCAAACCCTGTGCTGCGGCAAACCTAAATTAAACTACGTAGGTGCACCAATTACCTCAAGAGCCACACAGTTAATTGAGTGGCTTCTGCTTGTATGCAACAATAGTGGTTCTTGTTATGTCATAGTAAAACCGCCTGTCTGTATGAGGTCCCTTAGGCAGGTAGCCAATGTCAAACAAAGACTCCACCACTAAGATATAAGGAGCTTTCAAAGCAAGTGAGGGGGTAAGGTCTTTGAATAGCACAGGTCAGCAGAAGGGTCCAAAAATATCAAAGTGTGATTATCTCTGTGAGCACAGTCAAGAAACGGAAGGTGTATCAAACCACCTTGGCACTTTCCTTTGATCAGGCTGTCTCCCCAGACTGAGCAGCTGGACAAGGAGGAGTGTGGTGAGGGAGACCACTGTGAGGCCAGTGCTAACTTTGAGCAAGCGCTGCAGAGCTCAATGGCTGAGATGGGAGAAAATGTGTGTCAGACAGGAATATCCAGGTCAATGCACAAAGCTGGTCTGTATGGCAGAGTGGCAGAGCATCTCGTATCCCAGGTGTTGAGTGATCCTGCGAACATGAGGTAAAAGGGTGCTGTAAGTCAAATAAGACCCAATTAGAAATTGTTGGTCTAAATGTGAAGCAGTGCCAAGCAGTGGTGGTTCAGCGTCATGCTGTGGGGAGGCTTCTCCTCACCAGAGACTGGGCAGCTTGTCCAGACTGAAAGAAACATGGGCAGAGAAAAGCACTCTGAGCAAACTCTGAGGAAAACCTGTTCCAGCCCATGAAAAGACTTCAGACGGAGGGAGGGGGTGTGAAAATTCAAGTTTCAGCTACACTGGAGCTGCTTAAGAATAAGAAAGTGAATGTCCGTGAGTTGAACCAATTGCACCTGGCTAGTGTGTAAAAGTGGTAGATACTTACCCAGTAAGGCCTGCTGCTGTGAAAAATGCTTCCACAACAAAATATTGAGTTACTTTGTTTAAATAATCAAGAATTCTGCATATTCCGTTTTTTTCTTGTTAGTTTTTGCAGACTTTTAGGGTACCCTATGTTACCCTTAGAAGTCTTCAGTTTCAACAGCCAAGTTTTGAATAAAATACTAAGTTTAGAAGAATGTGTCTTTTCACAAAATGGGACTCCATCGAATCGGTCTGGATCCTAGGATATACAGTGTGTCCGGAAGCTGTTAGCCTACATGACAAACGAGATTTCAAGCGGTACTGCGAAAAAGAGGAACGAAAATAAGAGACGTTAAGTTACCGCAAAGTATGTTCACTGCAAATCCTGCTTCAAAGGCGTAGGAGTGCTAGTGGTCTAAGAAACGTCTTCTTTGTGATAAGCTACTCCACACCTCGTCCGAGTTTTTTTCCTTTCTGCAGGTTTATTCGCTAAGCGATGTGTTGCGTCTCTTTTCGGCCCTTTGCTTCATAGCTAAATTGTCGGCTTGTTTGCCTGATTATTGTTATTTTTGGAGGTTATGACGTTAACAGTATATATACAGTATAAGCACGCGACCCGCCGTTTCTAGAATTGATTATTTTTCTGCAATGTATAATTTTTTAAATCTCTTTTGGTTTTATCGAACACGTTTGAGTCTCGCCTCCCTCTTCACCCCAGCGCCAACGCGCAGGGCGCGTCTTTTGAATTTGTGGAGCTGGGCTAATGAATCCCAGTGGAGAGAGGCTCGCGGTCGCGGTGTCTGCCTCATGCAAGACACGAGGACGGCACGAGCCAAATACACGGAGGCCCAGATGGTCTCTTCAAGACCCCCATTGCAATTCATGAAGGAATAATAGCGAAATGATTGTCTGCAGAATCGCTCTTTCTGCTGCTTTATGCACGCACATCAGAATCCCTCGAGCGTCCTGGGATATGGTGTCAATCGTATCCATTAAAAATACGGCATCTTTTACTCGTAGTATTACCTGTAAAACATTTTAATTCCTATGAAAAGGAAGTTCGTAAAGTATTGCGAAATATAAATGAGTTAACACGCAAGAAAATGACCAGTGAAGAATGATCAGTGAATGACAAACCAGGAAACACAATTAGAAACTATAAAGCGCAGTTAGACCCGAGAGCATGAGGCACTTCTTACACAAAGGGTAGTGGAGATCTGGAACAAGCTACCCAGCCATGTTGAAGCTGATGATGCCCTTGGATCATCATAGTAACTAACTACCAACGGGCGACATCGACCAAATGGCTTCATCTCGTTTTTAGCTTTTATTATTATTATCGCTCTTCTTTTTGTTCATGGCCTTAAAACAAGAAAGAAAAATGTGATTACTCTAAGGCTATATTATGGTCAGTGATAATGCTTATTCACTAATCATGCATTGTGTATAGAGAAGAGAAAAATTATACAGCCAAATTTGCAACGCTAGTCGTAAGCTCGTAAGCTTGCTGTATCTGTAAAGTGTCATGAAAGAGTATTATTCTGTGTTCCCAGAAGGAGTGTTGGTTTCCTTTGTTCCAGCCCTGCGCGTCTCGAAGGGCAGGCTCCCCTTACAAACGCAAAAGGTTTAATGTGACCCATTTTCTGACGTTTTCAGAAGGGCGTCCAGTTTTTTTCTAAATAGCGATTGTTTTTCTGTTGTGGCGTCATAGAAGTAAAGATCGCAGAACCTTAACTGCGCACGTCAGCAGACTAAACCGATAACAGGACTCCTAGGACTCAATGAAAACCTGGACGAGAAGAAAAAAAAACCCAATCTGTCAGAATTACAATACCCAAGCCAAAAACCAAGCTGAATGAGTTTCACATCTGGTCCTGTAACTTTAGGAACAAAGGGGAATTTTGACCAAATCATAAAAAGGTTTGTATGGCGTCCTGTATAATGCATACACGAGCCCCCCTTCTCTCCCCTCCCCCCAGGTCCCATCCCAACCCCCACACCCCTGTCCACCCAAGTCTCCAAGGCGTCATGTTCAGTTGGCTTTTCATTTCACAGGGTTAGCTTGTCACCAAAGTATTCCGTTATATCTTACAGTACATATGGCTCCTTGTTCCTCTTTTTTTTTTCCCTGGGTTTAATAGTTGAAACAGAAAGATTAGAGGTGAAATCAGAGAAGACAGAAACGAGCTCCGAGCGAGTGTAGCGGGCAGGGCTGTGGGCGGCGGGGCTGTCATTGGATCAGGGGGCTCAGTGGCGCGTCTTTCAAAACTGCGGTGTCTCGTGGCTCTTGGGCAGCCTGTCCCCGAGCCCGCTTTTGTGAGCCGATAGGACGCACGAGAGCGGCACGAGCCGCTGGAACAAAAGAACAGATGCCCCCCCCCCCCCTCCTTCGCTAAATTATGCAACTAACATTTTGAAAATCGCGACCTCTAAGTCAGCGGGCCTTAAAAATGCATCTGGAAAGCGCCGCTCTCGTTTCGTGATGGGTTTATTTCATAGTTTCGACAAAAACGTTTTCAACTGCAGGCTCAGTTAACAGAAAGCTGCAAGCGCACAGACGTCCTCAGCAGGGTTGTTCAGTGGTGGACTGTAAAGTCAAACGTGTAAGAAAAGCAGTGGAAACAAATGCAAATTGCTTGTAGAACATGTGTTGGTTTCTTTGTGGCTGTAAGCAATGTTTTTTTATAGCGGTAAACGAGTGTGTTTGGATAGACGGAGGTGGAAGTTGATCCATTCTCGGTGATTTATTTTTTACTACGCGAAATAGGTTGTTAAGACGGAGCAATCTCACAAATATAGAAACGTGTCTTTTCTGTATTACTTTATTATGATCTACCTGCTTATGCGAGATCTCAAAGAGGCAAAAAGGGGCAACATTCACAGAGTGAAACACCAGAGGCTCGTGTTGTAAATCTGACAGGGGTCTGTTTTCAGTTCCCCACAAGGAAACACGAGCGAGCGGTTTTTTTTATTTTTCGATATTATGACGGATGCTTTATTGCGGGCTTCGTGTTTTGCACGGAGGGCTGGTCGGATTAGGCGTCCCTGCAGGTCCCGGCGTCCTCGCTCTCCCCGCCCCCCGCCCGCGCGCGGCGCTCTGTGTGAAAAGGGCGCAGCGCGAGCGGGAGGCGACAGAACTGACCCGAGCAGCGTCTCGCGCTGGCAAGACCTCGAGACGAGACGCCAGGACAAGATCGCCCAGGCTTTGGTGATGTACAGTATGTTCATTTAGTGCTTTTTTAAAATATAATGCACTTGCATCCTGTACATTTACTGTTCATGTCGAAGCTATTTTAACTGCGCTACTTAGTTTAGTTCACAAAGATTTACAAATTGTAGCTAAATCTATTTTTTTGCGAACAATATTGATGTAAATGTCTTTTTTATTCTATCTTTGCTGACTTTTAATGCATACCATCTTACTCATTTATGTAAAATCTCATTCCATCATTTTATACGCTATTAATGTTTAATAGGTGTGAGGTACCGTTTGGAGTGGTTCGAAAAAGTCGTGCTTCACAGAAACTTCCTGCTCTTATTCTGCATTATTGTATTCTTTTTCAATCGTTCTAGTCTCTAACATCCATGCACCGGAGCTGAAAGAAAAGAGTAAGTAATCTGTGACCTTGAACTCCTTTCATCAGGGGCGTGCGGGTGAGCGGATCCCATCTGGAGACGACGAAGGAAAGTGGCACGCGCACGCAGCCCGTGTCGGATTCCGGGCTCGTGGTTGAGTGCAGAGGTATTTCGGACGACCCGCGCGAAAGAATGGGATGGATATTCGTGTATCGGTATCAAATCGTTATTTTTTTTCTTTATCGATTTATACCCCATATCTGAGGGCTCACAAATGTGTCACTTTGAGAAACAAAAATTAGCATACGCGTGACATATAACACATACTGTATAAAAAGCAGGACTAATTAAGTGGTCGCAGAGTCACGGTCATAAGGGAACACACAGCATTTGTATGTGCAGAAGGAGGGAAGTGTACGTCTCAGTAAAGAAAGGACTGGGTTGTTGTATAATGATACTATGGATTTAAGATAGGAGGACATTAGAGCGCTAATGTCCAATTGCCTGATGGGGACATTAGGGCTCAAGACAGGCCGTCAGTAATGTCCAGCTCATTGTGTCCAAGCCACGATTTCGCCCACGTTCTCAATGGTACTGTAAGTGCACAATAATACCTACCTGTATTCATATTACGTGGATTTCTAATTATGACTTGTGGAGATCTCCATTTTCTATGAAAATAACGTTTTAAATTTCAAGAGCGATTTTTTTTTTACAAAATAACTTCAAGAAATGTCAATTTAAAATTAAGAAGCGTCTTGACAGAAGCAGCTGTTCCCGCTTCATCTGATGAAAACGTGGCCTCTGTGACTTCATGTTTGTCTCTATGCTCAATATCTTCATTGTGCTGCCGCTGGAACATACTGTATATGAGTATAGCTGACACTGTTACTCACAATGGAAATGTCAGTGGTGCGTTCCTGTCATGATTTGTTGGAGAGGACGAAGACAAGTTAACAGGTGGCAACTGTAATATAAACCAATCACAAAAGGTAAAGCTTCAACCAACGTAGACTGAAATCAGCGGTATACAGTATTTTCATTGTTAAATACGTCAGAAATGCGAGTGAATGGTAGTGGTCAGTCTTGTGTGGACCTAAACATTGAAGGCATTGGGATCTTGTGTTGCCTTCAGACACTTTTTAACAGTTTGAAGCGCGGCAGTTACCCCGTATAAGGACTCCCGTTGCCTTCCACACACTCCTTAACAAAATATGAACAGATAACAGAGTACCGATGGTGTATGTAAAACACCCTTTCTCGGTAATGCTAATGGGGGGAACATGTATTTTAAACACATGAAATTACAATCTGTTCATTGTTGTTTGTACATGCAGAGGGTTTAATGTTTTAAAAGTTGCAAGGTTATTTTTCGTCAAACTGGCACGTTTCTAATGCCTTTCAAGAAGAACCTTCAGGTTGAAACATCGGTACGACCTTAATTACAGAGGCTATGCTGACCATACACAAGCGAAGTCAATCTGAAAGCAACTACAGAACTACATAGGCTGCAAAGCGTTTTTGTGTAGAAAGCGAAAACAAAGACGTTTATTATAAAACTTTTGCAGGATGAACCACTTTACGTTGACATGCACTGTCTGTGTTTTCTTTTTTCCAGTGACACTTTGTCAGTTCTATAAGGGAATCCTGCATGTATTCCATTCCTGTCTTCCATTGCTCAGTGTAACTCAGAATGAGAGGAAATGAAACGGTGATTGTCGATACTATGAACGGCATCTTCTCCATCTTGAAGCCTGATCTGTTCAGGCCACAGAAGGTAAACGGGCTGGATCAGTTCAGCACTGAGACTCGAAGCAAACACTGCTTACTACTTTAAGAGGTGTTGCTGGACCAGCAGGTGGCGATCCTCCCCGTGGATCAGATCTTCCAAACCAATGTCCGATGTCCTTGTGTGGCGAGTGGGGACACTGTGCTATACGATTTTGTGGTTGAGACGTCAAACAGAGGTCGTGACTACTTTGTCATTTAGGGTCCCACACGCTGTCTCTAATAGTAGGGGGTGTAAGCACGGTTTCCACCCTGGGCTTTCCCAATCTGATCGGCTTGACATTTCCCCTGAGATAACCATGCTGTGTTCTCACTCCTCCACCTGCTCTGTTGTGTAACAGAGCTCCTGGCGCAGAATGACTTCCAGGTGAGTGCTGTACTTCGGCATGTGTACTGTACACACACACGCTTTGGGATCGTCTATGACGAAAACCGCTACATATAAAACATTCAATAAAGTGCGTTTTAAACATGAATGCACTGTACATTTTGGCTCTAAAATGGACTAGTATATCAAAACCTGGTACTGTGGGAGGCATTTTTTAAAGTGATAAGGTGCTGTGGGCTTGAATAATTCACACACACAAAGAGTTGTATGAAATATGTAACATACCGCCGTATAGAACATGAAACTGGTACAACACGAAATGAAATAGCTGGTGTTGTAAAAGCAAGCGCCGATATTTCCCGGGGTCCTGCGGGAGACGGAGGCCGGCTGCTCACTCGGCTGTCACTAATCAACGGCACGCGACCGCCGCCGAAGACGCAACAGATGGTTTCGGCGCGGGCGCGGGCGCGGGCGCGTGCGAAGGCACGAGCGACAGTGCAGGAATGTCGCCAACCCGAAGACGGCGACCGGCATCACTCGCGGTGTGTTAAAAGTTGCTCCTGAGGCACCGGTGTTTGCACAAACGCTTTTAATCATAAGCAAACAAGAATCAATATGAAAACACTGTTAACCCCAGCGCCGATTTGTAGAAGCGCGTCCACCGTCTAGATCTAAACCAGCTAAACGCTGGGTCGTTAGTTTTATTTTCTTCTTGCCTTATTTAATTTTGCTGTGTGCGTGTGTATTTAAAGTTTTAAAATCCACTCCAAAACGTAAAAAGCGTTACCCATCAAGATATGACCCCCAAACTGGGATTAAGTACAGTATGTGTTCGACGCTGCTTGTGTGTCGCGGAGACCGATTTCAGCACCTCGGACAGAGCCCAGGACAGCAGCCGGTCGCGATCAGCAGCCTACTGGGCCCTTGGCAGAACTCGTACTGGGTCAGAAAAAAAGTACACGACTGGAAATAAAACATTCTATTTTGCAATATATTTCTGTATTTTCTATATAAAAAATATTACTGTCTTTCTGATTCCAAAATCATGTGTCCTATTCTGCCTTCTATTCTATTCTATTATATTTTTATAAAAAGACAACAGCTCCCGAACGGGGTATACATTATTTTAGATTCGAATTCTCTGCAGCAGATGTTTCCCACAAAACCGAAACTGTCTAATGAAATTTGAATACGACAGGGGTTCATTTGAATAACCGACACGCTTCTGACGCGTGTTGGTGACATCGCACAAAAAAACAGTTTGGGAGTTATCGTTAAAAAGTGGCGCCTGTTTGTTTTTTCTTCTGCTATGAAAGTTCGGTGCCTTCATTTATTTAGATCTGCGCAGACCCTCTCAGAAAAACTGATCTTAAGATCATGCACTGTAAATACGTGAATGCAAACAAGCAACTGACCAGGGGGTGCAACAGCGCTTCATAAAATAAATTTCATTGAGGCAAATAAGACAGTCGATCAGTTACGTGTTACAAACGGGTCCAATGGCAATAAAGGTCATCCTGCTGTTTTGATTTAAAATAAGCCAATGAGAAAAAATCCTTGATTACTTTGTTCTCAGCAAGAAATGAATTGTGCCCCTACTGCATACTGCGTCACTAAGAAAGCGTTCTTCGCACACAATAGTAGCGCCTAAGACGTGACTGCGAAAGCGGGTGTAACTGCTTTCCCACGGCTGCCCGCTCTGCCAGCGTGGTGTGGATTTCGGCTGGAATGAATGAGCATATTGTGGAAGCAGGCGACACCGTGCACGCGCCAGGCACGAGCCAGCCCAGATGTCGCGGGACACCCCCCCCCCTCTGCGGCCCCGTCAAAACCCGCTCGAGCAGAAAGAGCACCAGCAGTCACTTCATCTCCGCGTCTGTGTTGAACAGACCCGGCCTCGCCTTTTAATGGGATTCTGTATAGATTTTGATCAACCCTGAAGAATAGGGGTCGAGTTGTCACAAGGCGGTGCCGAACACGAACAGCGGACGCATGCTCGACGGGAGGGCTAATGCAAACCCGTACCCCTCAGCCCGTGGGGAATAAAACACCACCAGCCACGGGGGAATCAATCAAGAATGAACCGAGACCTGTAATCGGTGTAGTACAGAGTACATAACGAATATTAAACTTTGACTTTGGTTATAGTCTTACCAGTGTTATCATTTACAGTCATCCTTTAAAGGTGACACTTCCAAAGCTGGTGTTCCAATTAAAATAAGGAGCAGAATAAGGGTTACACTTGAAACCTAAAACGTAAATTTAAAATGTTCTTGTTGGCATTTGGTAAGGTACACAATTTAGTTTATTATTTACACCAGGTAGGCCTTAATTATCACATATTTATTATTTTTATACTATGCAGTATTGAATCAGTCCAGTCAATGAGCGTGCCGGTGATGTTTCATAATTATTAAAATAATTAACGATTAACAATTACGATGACCTAAAATGACACTGAAAAAAAAAAGCGAAAGACCAGGATCTGGATTACATTGAGATTTTTCACTGGAAACGATGTTATTTTCTACTTCACATACTGTACAACAATAAGACTACGCGTGAGATATTCCTGCGACTCGTTTGTCTTTGTCCGCCACCTACCGGTGTCATGGTGTACCGCGAAACAACACGACTGGAGTGGAGTGATCACACATATTGTCTTTGGGCGCGTTTAATGACCTGCGAAAATCTTTTTTTATCTGACCTATTTTTCATTGATCGTTTTACATTGAATTAACACTCTGATGAGATTCTGCGTCACACCTGAATATTTTTTATTTGCTTTCCTCCGATTATTTGAAATTGTTCCCGCGTCTACGCCTGCGTGTTCAAAATATTTCTGAAGTTTTAACGGTCCTGATTGAATTATGTGAACGAATCTTAAAACTTGTTTCCGCGAACCTCAACGCAGTTTTGTGCTTTGGTGTAACTTTGTTACTAAATGTGGCTATACTGTAGAATTGTATGATTGCTTTGATTTCCTTAGAAAACTATAGGTATTTTATAGGTTATTTTAGTAAGAGGTAAAGTATTTGATATAACGCTTAACACGATTACGAGCTGACAAAATTAAATAAAACTGAATGATAGTACCCACTTTAATAGGAGAAATATACTAGGAATACCTGACATTGCATTTTAGTAGAAATGCAGGCTATTTGCAGTTATACTCTTATTACACACCCACGATTCTAATCTTATGTTGCTTTACAGCAGAAGGCGAGCCTGTTTCGCACTTAGAAACCGCTGTAGGCTCTAGGCAGCAGTCCGGCTTCAATATCCTGAATTCGTTCAGGCTGACATTTCGCAAAACACTAATCTGTTAAGGAGCAAGTTTCTAATATAACGTTTCATTACATTGTATTCCTTTCTTTAAATGGCTTTAAATAAATACGTTTTTAACTTCGCCCGCTGCTCCGCGAGAAAATAAAAACAAAAAAACGCTTGTATTCACGCTTCGTTTGGAAAAGCAAGTCTCTGCTTTTGCCTTTCGATAGAGAACTGTACTGGAAAGAATCCTGCTGTGAAGGAAATGTCAAGTGTCAGTCGGGTCACAGGCGGCTTTAATCACTTTGCCTTCTTAGGGGACTGATGCATCTTAAATATTCTATATAGCCAGGCAGACCAGGTGCAGCCGATGTAGATCCTGCCGGTGTAACGGTGTTCGAGTCGCTACTGCACAGTAATGGGCAGTGTGTTGAATCTGGTTTCTGTTCTATGTGGCGCCTTTGCGGTTGGTGGCACTATTGCTTCCCTGTTCACGGACTGCTGGCAGGTGAGTATGAAAGCAGCGTTTTCATTTTCATTTTCGTTTGCCAACGCGCCGCAAATCGACTAGACCGTGCGGAAGAATTGCTTCAAATTGACCGCTGATCGCAGTCGAGTGATGGTATTATTTAACATACCATTTTAAAATGTTATGGAGTTATCTGGCTTGTCTTGTGATTTGTGCATTTTATGCCATATTTAGTTGTGGATTTTATTTGAATAATTGCAGCTATTATTTGTTGAATACATTTAAAGAGTGTGCTTCTTTTGCACCAAACTGTTTTATAGCTTGCTGCGCATTATGCCACAAGCTGTTAAGAGACATAAGCTATTCAATACAGGCTCGCAATTAACAAGGGATGAGGGGCCCATTCCAATGTGAGATAGGAAAAACGTTTATTAACCCCACTATGGAAACCTCAGGGACATTGCTGTCCTCGTTTGTGAACCCCGTTAAGATTGAATATATTCGTCTCTTGAATTTTCTTGTATCAATATTATGCATCAGCAGCTATATCACCCTGCAACTTGCAACTGGCAGCTTGCTGAAGCTCAGCAGGCGTGAGTCAGATCAGTACCTGGAGGGGAGATCTCCCAGGAAAGCTAAGGTTGCTGCTGGAAGAGGTGTTAGTGGGACCAATAGGGGGTGCTCACCCTATAGCCTGTGTGGCTCCTAATGCCCCAGTATAGTGCTTGGGACACTGTTCTGTAAAAAGGTGCCATCCCTTGGATGAGAAATAAAACTGAGGTCCTGACTCACTGTGGTCATTAAAAATCCCAGGGTATTTCTTGAAAAAAAGAGTAGGAGTGTAACCCTGGCATCCTGGCCAAACTTCCCATTGGCCTTTACCAATCATGGCCTCCTAATCATCCACCATCTATCAACTGGCTTCTTTGCTCTGCTCTGTTCTCTTTCATACTGATAGCTGGTGTCTGGTGAGGTGAGCATACTGGCACACTATGGCTGCTGTCGCATCATCCAGGTGGAGGCTACACATTAGTGGTGGTGGAGAGGAGTCATTACTTGAAAAGGGCTTTGAGTGGAGTGTCCAGAAAAGCGCTATAAAACTGTAATAAGCAATTATTATTATTATTAATGCTTTAAAAACCTTATAACCTCGCATAAAGGTAGGTGTTATAAAAATTCCTGAGTGAGCACAGGATTGCCCCTGAGGACTAAGTGACCTAGCCTATGAGTCTATGGATATTGTGTGTGTTCTTTCCAGATCAACAGCAAAGGGTCAGTTATTCTCAGTACTCGCTGCAGGGGCCTTTGGCGAGAGTGTGTCTGGGACAGCTTTGTTAAAATATGGACCTGTGATGTCTTCAGTTCCTATCTGAACCCTCACCCAGGTAAAACCCCTCACGACTCCCTCAGTCCTAAACAAGCCTTCTCTTCTAAAGGAAATGGGAAGAAGATATTTCCAATAGAGAGTTTTAACACAACAAAGTGTTTTTAGACAGAATTATCATTTCACTAAAATTTTGATTACGTAGTTCAATGACATAGAATTATATGCAAAGCATAAAAAAACAGAGAACTTCATATCAAAATCTGAATCAATCTAATGCTTTAGTGAGTTGCACGGCTGATAGCAAGGTTTAGTTAAAGTTACACTTTTTAACATTGAAAGTAGCATTAAAAGACAAAAATACTTATTAAAAAATGAATGCTTCTGTGGTGCAGAGGCTTGGTAGTACAGTATTGTGAGTACAGGAAATTCACTTAGCTACAGTACCAGCTTTGAGCCATGAAGACGTCTGATAGTGTTCAAAGCCTGCTGTGCTGGTTACTGCAGTGACTAATTAGTCTGTTCTGTGTTTTTTACAGCAACTTTAGTTCTCACCCGAACTCTCATCATCATCTCCAGCATAATGAGCACTGCAGCATTTTTGCTCTTCCTTCTTGGTTTCAAACATTTTCATTTCTATAAAGATCCCACAGTTAGAAGACAGCTACAAAGAGCGTCTGCAGGACTCTACTTCTTTGTAGGTGAGTTGCCGTTTGATTTCCAAGCACCTGACTAGGGAATAAAGTTTGGGGGGTCTTACCCTGCAAGGCAGGATCCCCAAGTGCTTCCCAGAACAATCTCATTTCGCCTTCTGATCCAGACTGGTCCATTACTTCCCCAGTAGAAGACTTGTGCTACATCTGCATCTGCCACTCTTAATTTTCCATACACATGAGTGGAGTTATTCTATAAGGTAATGTGATCACAAGCCCATCAGTAAGCAAATCTCATCTCCCTATTCATTCTCGTAGGCCTGGATAAAATCAAAATATGATCAAACTTGCCTTTAGTACCCTTCATGCCCAATACTTGATGGGTGCTTTTTGCTTGACTGAGGCCTTTTCTTCCTACCCCATGAAAACCTGCCACCTGTTCTGGGTACAAAAGTAAAAATTAGTGGGCATGTGTCAAACGTTTGATCTAGTCGGAGCCTAACTTGCGGTTGAATAGCAAGTGAGTGTAGTGAACATCTTTACTGATGTTGTGTTTTTTGTATAGTGTTTAATTTACACCCAGGAAGAAAACTATTGGGAAGAGCACTGTTAAAAATGTATCAGATGTGTCATGCATGGTAAATTGCTGCTAGTGATTAGTGCCTTTATTTCAGGTCTGTCTTCCTCTGGTGGGATTGTTAGATACTGTGTGCACGTTTACTATATGCATCAATTTGAGGTATGTTTTTTTTTTCTAATTCGGTCAGAAATGCTACAGGTTGATCACACTTCACTATTTAGGAGATCCTTTTTTCTCCTCTGGGAAAGCTCCATAATAAATTGATTTTGTGGAAAATATTCCCCCAGTTACGGTAAAGAGAGAAATTTACTCCCCCAAGTTTTCCCTTGCATTTCATACACAGTATTTGATTCTTTTTAGTGCTCATACAGTATGCACTGTGTTGTGGTTTCAAAGAAGCTTCCATTAACACTGTCTTCATTGTTACCAGCAGGTATCTCTCAAAATCCCGGGGTTTCCCAGTTTTGAATACGGATACTCCTTGTGGATGGCTGTTGGGGCCACCCTGGGGGCTTTTTCTACCGCCATTATATCAGCGTATGAAAGCTGCTGCAAGAAAAGACTTGTGGAGCAAGGTGCTCAGGAAGAAGGACGTTCGCCTGTTAGCAAACAGATGATGAAGTCATACCTATAAAATCATTTCTGGTCTCAGAATGCCTCAGTGCATCTACGAAGAGGGCGAGCCTTTGTAACTTTCTTTCCAGATATCAGGCAATCTGTCAATGGGATATACAGTAGCTAAATGGGAAGAGGTTTATGTCGAAAGCTGTTAAATTAAGTTTAAATTAAGCGCAATTAAGCGCAATATCTGATAGGGTTCTGTGTTCTTGCACAAAAAAGACCGCTGTTGAAAAATCTTTACCTCTTTCTTATTAGTCGTCTTTTTAGAAAACGTTAGATGGGCGCTGTACGGCATCTCCCACTCCTACAGACCACAATGTGTGCTTTAGCCTGGGGTACCCAAAACGATCGCGAATCTGAGCGACCTTCTCCTTTCACTCACCACCTGCTACAAAGCCAGCTGAGCCACAGAGGCTGAAATAGGGGACCTTTATAAGCTTTTTTTTATATGATGCACGTTTTCTTCACCAATCCTTTCAGCATCGCATTCAGCGCTCATTATTTCTGTATCCTCGCTTCCAATCTGAGATGCGGTCTTTTTTTATGAAAAGGAGAAAATTATGATTGATTTTAGGTGGCTGCGACACAAAGTTGGGGAAAGAGGTAGATATTTAGTTTGTTTGTTTTTTGTTGCTGTTGTTTAATAAAATGTCATCTTCTGTAACGGGCACCACGGTTCATATTACTGGCAGTATTTTAATAACAAAAACATGTCAAATTCACCTATAAAGGTAAGAGAATAGAAAGGCACTGGTGAAGAGCGGGGACTGCGCTGTTTCCAGGTTTGCTGCTACCCCTTTAAGATTTGGTTCGCTTCCAAAATGACCGAAGTGTTGACAAGCGATCCTCCCCTCATGGATTATTCAACAAGTGGCTGAGCCCATTTAGCTAGCTGTAGCAGCCGGAGTGGAACAGAACAGAAGGGAGGGATTAATTTGGCCGTTGTAGAAGGAAGGAAGACAGAAAAAACAGAACACACCGCTCATTTTGAACGAGAAATGTAAGATACGAGTTAGCGAAGGAGACCGGTTTCACGGGCGCTGCCTCCTCCTTGTCGAGCGAAATGCTGTGTGTGAGGAGAGGAGAGCAGAGAGCCGAGACGATGGAAACTTTGTGGTCTTTCTAGGAAGGACGCTGTGCAGGACTGAGGGACGCAGGAGGTACACGCAAGCTGCTTTCTTTTCATTTAGTCTTGTAGAGTCCGTGTTGAATTCAGACATTCATGATTATACTTGGAACACGTTTTGTAGTTTTGTATTAAATGTCGCCTTCGACGGGAGTATGTATTGAGAGTGCGCTGCACTGTACACTATATTTACGGTGCATCACGTGTCAAACATTTAAAATACATTAATACCCCAGCTCTAGTGTAAGTGATAGAGCTAGTATTGTAACTCCTCCAGTCTCGCAATTTTCAGGAGTCAATACAGAGGAAACGACAATGACGGCGGCTAGTCATTTCGATTTAAAACCGAAATGAAGCGGCACAAATGCATGTGAAAACACTTTTAGTAAGGGATACCCCAGTTCTTTATAGTGCAATATATATTTTTAAATAAAAAAAATAATAATAACAGCCTGTTCATTGATGCTGCAGTACAATAAACACATCTGAGACGTAGTGACGGGCGGTTAGATGGCAGTGGAGAGGACTCTCCTGGCCGCCAGGCAAGGGGATGTACAGACTCTCAAGGCGCTCTTCGCTGAGAAGCTTTTACATGCGGGTGTCAAAGACGCGCTGGGCGCTTCTGCCGTCCACCACGCCGCCCGGGCAGGTAAGCTCACCTGCCTGCGGTACCTGGTGGACGAAGCGGGGCTCCCAGGGAACGGCCTCGCCAGGAACTGCGCGACCCCTGCCCACGATGCCGCCGCCACGGGCAACCTGACCTGCCTGCAGTGGCTCATCACGCAAGGAGGCTGCCGGGCAGACGTAAGTAAAAAATCATTTTTCATGTTGCACAGCAGGTAACCGTTTGGAGTCTCGGGGCAAATCGGAGTTGTGTTAAATGGGCTGCAGAAGAGGTGTATCGGCGTTTTTACAAGAGTTGGTTCAGCAGGTGCATTTTAACTTAAACCTCGAATACGAGCCAGGCATGTTACAATAATAGCTAGTTATCCCAAGTGAGAATGCATTTTTAAACTGAAATTTTATTTTTTTAGCAGTTTCATTCAAGTGCTGTGCAAATCGTGTCAAAACTTTTTTTTTCTCCTCACACGGACAAACCTTTTTCATTTGCAGAATAAAAGTATTGTCAAGTGCCAATAAACAAGAGCCAAAGCACACCTATTATTTCCAATGTTCTTGGGTGGGTGATATTCTGTAACTGATTACTTAAATGTATCAAAGGAAGCAAAGCTTTCCTTTAGCAAGAATGACGTGCATGATTGTGAGTGTTAATCTGTTAAGTGTTTCAGTTAATTGTTTATCTAGATATTAGGATACAGAATAGTCTTTGTATGCATTATTTTTGTCTTGCTCATTTGGACTGTTGTTTTTAGTGTTCAAAGAAGGTGAATCAATTTTACGTGAAGTAATCAAAAGGTTTCCTTGTGAGGAAGGAAGCCTTTGCACAACCTGGGTGTAACGATCTCGAGGAAAATGTGTGTTCCCCTACTGATTATAGATAGATAGATAATACTTTATTAATCCTGTAGGGAAATAGCGGGATTTATATCTCAGTTTGTCCATTACATTGCTGGCAGGTTTACATGACTGGAGTCTCTGAGCCTGTGAAGGTTTTGTTATCTAATGTTTATCCAATCAGTTTCATCCTTGGTCAAATCGTGCTTTTCCCTATGGGTTAATGTCTCCTCTTTCCTATCCTTGCTCTGAAATCCCCTTCTCATGCATGTGCCAACTTGAGCTCTTCCTGGTCCTTCCTTGAAACATAGTTTGCCTCTGTCCAAGGCCAGCCTGATCGAAAAATATTCAAGATGCCACCTGGCACTGGCAAGCTGTCTTCAGTCTTGTGTGTTCAGCGGCGTTTTCCTCCTTAATGAAGTGTTTCAGATCCTGCAACTGCACGGCCTGTTTAAGCTGTTAAAAGTCTTTCAGCTTCAGGCTTGAAGAGGCATCCTGCAGCCTAACCCCCATCGAAACTATATGAAAGTATTTGCATTGCGGTGACAAGGAGTTAAAAAGGAAATGTCTCACAGTTAAAGGACAAGAATTAATGGATAATCATGCATCCTCTGAGAATATGTCTGTCCTGGCGAGGAAGGGAAAGGAATGAAGATAGAAGCTGTTGCAGACATGCTTCTAGGGTAGTGCCCAGTGACAAATCAAACATGGTTTTGAAGGAAAGGCAAAGAATGAATCTCTAGGATTCCGACAACTCGCTTTTGAAGGCCTGTTCACAGTCATAACGTGTAGTGTGACTCCTGTTGTGTCCCCTAAGCACTCTTAGTGCTGGCTGTGAATCTCTTCATTCTCCATGTGCCATACAGAGCTCTACAGGAAGATGAGAGTTGTGTTGCACCATAAAACCAAAGTGCAGACAATCGCAGAGCCTGAAAGCTACACACTATCCTTCTGCTCACTGTATTCTGCAGGGCAGTTATCTGCTGCAGCAGTGCGTGCAAAATGTTATGAGTGAGTCCCGTCAAACTTTGGACTGATTTTTGAAAAGGAAAGGGGAATTAATATTGGCGATATGGAGTTCCATTAAACCATGCGGTTATCCTTAAAAGTATTCCAACACAAATAATGATGATTTCAGCATTACAAAAAAAAACCGTAATGCACTTTAGAACCAACCATATCTGTTTGAAATAAACGTGAAAAGTTTTCATGGTAGCAGCATGGTAGTTTTTATGCCTTCTTGTTAGCTACTCAATCTGTCACTTATGTAGTATTGATGCTGATTATTCACAGAAGTCACACTTCCCTTGACTGGCATTTGTTAGCCTCTGATCTCTCCCTAAAAGTGCAACATCTTGCTCTTACACAGTGATGGGAAGAGTTTCAACCAGATAAACTCCAGTGAATATTTCAAGACTTGTAAAAGTATGTCATGGGTAATGAACCCAGCAAACAAAAATGTGGGGTAGTAGATTGGCACAGCCAGAACTGACAAAGCCACTGTGCCCTATAATTCAAAGGAGTTTAATGCATTACAGGGGATTTAGAAAGAACTCTATATATAGCCTGGGGGAAAGGAGATTAGGAAGACATAAGAGCAGAGCAAGAACAAAGATACAAGGCAGTTGGCTGTAGGGAAACGTATGTGCTTGATGTCTGAACATCCACAGCAAAGTCTGTCGGCACTTGGATCTTTTTGTGTGAAAACGCCTTCACTTAAATGGGCGTTATCTTTCTCTGTAGCTGAACAATCATTTATTCCATTGAGTTTTTTATGAGCCATTGTTAGACCCATGATTTGTAAGATCAGCAAAAAAGATGTTAAACATTAAAAAATGCAGTTCTCAACCATGCATTATCAGAAAGCCCAATAAGTTTTCCAGTGTGTTATTTACTCATAGAAGGCATACACACACGTAGTGTATTTACTGTACATCCAGATTAGCACCCACGCATACAGAGAGGCAATGACACCCATTAACCCAACCAGCATATTTTTTGGAGGTAGAGGGAAAACCAGACACCTGGAGAAAACCCACACAGACACAGGGAGATCATGAAACTTTGCACAGAAGGCAACTTGGATCACAATTAAAGCCATGACCTAAGAACTGTGAGGCAGTGATGTTAACTGCTACACCACCTTGCCACACATTTGGAACCTTTTATCATCATGGCTTAAATTGATAGTTTAACTACCATATAGAATTTTACTGTTAGACTCTGCCTTTCAAGTAACTTTTTTTCCTTGTCACTGCAAGAAAACACAGGATGCCTTGGAGAAAACATCTGAATATTAAAAAAGCAAAAAAATAAGAAACAGCTTATGTATATAACTCAATACACATCCATAATCCTTTCTATTCAGTTACTGAATTAGAATTATTATAGATTTGGAGGTACTTATATATACAGTATATGAGCACCTTCATAATACTACACTATGCAAATAGTAAGCTAAGAGATGAGTTTGTTTTAAACTGTCCAATTATGATAGTGACATTTCTAGATAAAATTGGCAGATTACTGAAAGATACTGAATTTATTTTTCTGTCTTTGCTAAGAACTTTGGTTCTCTAAATACTGTGCAGTGTCAATGATTTTAACAGCCTCTATTATTAGTCAGCTGTACTGATGTTTTATTTGAGCAAACCACACCTGCAGAATGTTGAACAAAACCTGGTTGTAACTATTAGACCTTAGACTATTAATAATGTAGGATGTTTTCATATGTATGTTTTATGAGGTCCATTTAGAGTGCTCCTCGGATTGGCTGCACAACTTTCATCTCTGTCAGGAGATGAAGACCTAGGTAAATGTATTATCGCCATAGATCGGTCGCTGCTGTGAAAGTTTTTAATCCATCATAAAAATCAGTATTAAAAAAAGTAATTTGTTAAAAAATCTTGACCCATTAAATGTTGGGATGCATTTGCCAGTATTTCACATTCGTGAGAGACATGCAGCAACATTACCCTGGGCTTTCATTGTGAACAGCCTCTCGGCAGATGGTGTGTGACAATAGGGGAACATAAAGAAGTAACAGGCTAGTATCTTATTGATCTGGGGATCTCATCCTGGCTTTTCTTACAGGATGCCATAGAATCTGCTTCAACAATGTGTTGGGTTAGCTTCTTCCAAACTCCCATGACCCTTTTCCTAACAAATGCTTCTTGTTTTTTCAGTCCTTAATATCCCTTATTTTCATTTTCACTTGTGCCCTTAGGTTCTTGATTCATAGCTCGTCACAATGCAGTTCCCAGCATTGACTTACTTCACGAGTGTGAATGCTTTTCTGGATTTGAATATAAAAGTTCTCCCTTCCCCTCTTAGTCATCTCTATTTAAGGCTAAAGAGATTGAGTTCTGTTAAGGCTGGTAATTAACCTTGTCAGCCTCCTTTGAACTGATTCCAGAGCATCACAGTTCCTTTTATTGCAATGTGAGCTTCCTCTCTGTGCTTTCAGACCCTTCTCAGTAGGTATTTGTGAACACTTACAGTACCTGGGTGCCACTCAGGGTTGAGTCTATGCCAGGGGCAGCTGCCAGGCTGGGTCATTTTGGGCTGTGCTGTGCATTGGAAATGTACTCTCAGTAGATAACTTGAGAACACTGTGGTCTCTTAGCTTGTGCTTAATGTGAGCCTTAGATTGCTCTTGGCTTTTAAACTCTAGTGCTTTTTAGTTTGTACTGTATGTTGTTGTATTTAATCTTTTCACAGTGTACAGCATAGACTTCTCTGTTCTATAAGTCCAGTCCATCACAGGACAAACACTCAGATACAGCTTATCTCACACCAGGGCCAGTTTTCCCAGAAGTCAATTAACCTACCAGTATGTTTTTGGATTGTGGGAGGAAACGAGAACCTGGAGGAAAAACTACATAAAAAAACATACAAACTCCACACAGATATCAGCTCTGGAATTGAACCCAGGGCCTTAGCACTGTAAGGCAGCAATGCTAACTACTGTGCCATCATGCCATCTGAAAATAACTTTGTGTATGGTGTTTATTAGGATGCATTCTCATGTGGCAGTTTTTTATGTCCTTGTACTGTAATGTTCCTGCACTTGTCTGTCATTCTGTGCCTTGTTTTATGTCTTTACCACAGCTTTGGTACACATTTCTAGCTGCAATACAGTTTAAATAATGTACCTGGTTTGTGCCATGATGGGACCGTATGCATGCCTGGAAGACAGCAGAGTATTTCACAGTTTTACCCTCAGATTAGACTGGAACCAGTGCAGCACTGTAAAGATTTAAAAGAACAAATTCCATGCAAAAACACTTTTCTACAAAAGGCTATTATACTGGTAAGCTGGGAAATATCAAGAGATCAAAGTTGTTTGACATAAATAAGTCTAGTTTTGCATTAGCATTTTTTACTGTATTTGTAATATAACTAAGTCTTTGTAATGATTCAGGCCCTAGACATATAAATGTCTAACCTTGACAAACCACCCTGTGTTTAAACAGTACTAGATAATATATGCATCTGCACACTTCAATGAAGGTATTTAAACCTAATTTAAACATGAGCACTCATTAACTGTTTGTATCTGAGAATCCCCTCTCTTTATAATCAGTTTCATTGATTCAGTATTTGTCAAGGGATTTAGGGCTCTTATTTCTCAAATCCCTTTGCACAAATGTATTCTTTCTCTTAAAACACACCTCGGTAATAAACCCTAGTGCGAACCCTTTAGAGAACTCTCATTTCAATTCTCTACACTTCTCTTAAAGCTGTAGCTGCCTTCAGGGACAGTGATTAAACTGCACTCATTCATTCATATTTCCATTGTGTGCTCTAATGCTACATCGCTACAGTAACTCATGCTGTTTTCTGACAAACCCACCCGTTGTGTTTCTCTGACAGGATCGTGACAGCTCTGGGGCCACTATCCTGCACTTGGCAGCTCGATTTGGCCACCATGAGATCACAGACTGGCTTCTTAAGAGCGGGGAAGGAGACCCTACTGTGGTCACGGACACAGGGGCCCTGCCCGTCCACTATGCAGCGGCCAAAGGCGATCTCCCCTCACTCCGACTGCTTCTGGGGGACAGCCCAAGGTAAGGGTGGAACAGCAGGACAGGACTGCCTCCTCCAGAGGGGATGTCTTTACCGTTCCTGGAAGGGTTATGCTGAGTGCACGAGTCATTTGTTCATTGAAGGCACTTAGGAAAAGCTAAAAGTGCTTTGTTTTGCAAAACTGCCCATGTGTTGCGATCTAATTTTCGCCTGTAAACTGCTGGATGCACAACATTCACCTGTTGGTGCAGGATTTAGTCTGCATCTGTATCTTACCTGAGCCTTATTCATCCTAGCCTTTCAGAAATGAAAATCTCTTTAATTCACACTTTCATATCTCTTGGATTGGACAAACAAAATCATGTTGGACATTTTTGGCTTATCTTATAATTCATATCATGTAAACCAGATGTATGTTTTCATTTCTAATGGTTATTTTAATAATGGAAGTGATTTGGAACAGATTTTTTGTTTGATTTTGTATATGAGATTGTCTTTCTGAATCTGCTTCACGTTCAATGCATATATCTTATCTTGTATTTCTAATCAAGAGATAGGGCTAAATAGGTGACTGGGTGGACTTTCAGGTGCTCTTATCAGCTGCTAATGTTTTTTAGATGTTAATTTGACGTGAGACTTCAAAGCAGAACGTGGTGCTTTCTACCCATTACAAGTTTTTTGTTTTATGTTGCTTGCCAGTTAAACCTGCCCTCTGAATACCTATTGTCACTGCCTGGTAACACCTTTCTCCTTATTGGCTTTTGATAGCCTGTGTTAGTGATAGCCTCAGCACAGGTATGCATAAAAAGCCCCTTCTAGCATTGCTAATAAAACTGCACACAGACAGATCCTTATTGGCAAGTACTTGAGGACTGATCTATGAATTATTCTTGTTAGATGTGGCAATTCACATTGTATTCCATCTCACAGTGAGCTGTATAGAATCAGAGTAAAGGGAAGTTGTATTAAAATTATTTTGCTTTCACAAGCAATGGCAGAATAAACAAAATAGCCCACATCTCTCACAAGCCCTTTTTGTTTAGTACTTTATTTCAGGTTTCAAAATGGGTTTTTTTTCGTGTAACAATTCATATCACCAGTGCAGTTCTAACATACTGTTAAATATGATAAAACCAGACAAATAATGAATGGTTTTATTCTCAAAACACATGCTTTTAAAATGTTGAAACATTTCTGACAAAGTATTTTTTCTGGCATAGACAATTTCTCTTGTTTTTCATCAAACATAACTCCATTGAAGACTCAAATTTACATCTACAGTCTCTATAGGAGAAATTTGTACTGACCTGTTGCCATATATGAGAAATCATCTCTCTCTGCCTCCTGCCTGTGTCCGGATTGTTAGTGCAGAGCCTGTGTCTGCTAGTTGACAGAATTATTGCCTCATGGGACTTCTGCTGCAAATTGCCCCTTGTCCAGGGGGATTGTGTTGTATGGCGATAACACAGCAGCCTTTGTTCATTTATCATGATAATGTAAATGAACCAGTGTGTCTGGTGGTAGAAAGATTTATGGGATGGGTGAGAGGTGCTTGATTTTTTTCCATAGTCTCATGTGGTCATACAATGATTGAAAAAGTGTAATCACCAATGTGAGGCAAGACAAAATATCAAGAACAGTAGGTATAAAAAGGTTCACTGAACATAATCAAGATTGGTTTTATAAAGTGCTCTTTAGCTACCATAACTCGCGAACGTCATCTGTGGGATGTTGGCCGGAGTCTGAAGTCGTCTTAGTCGTTGTCTTTTTTTTATCTTATGGAAAGAAAGGGGGCAGTGTGGTGGCTCTGTGACTAAAGATGTGTGTCTCATGGAGAGCATGTCGGGGTATGCAAAAAGACAAATTCCAATAAAGTGATCTTATCTTGTGTGCTTAAGTGCTTCTTGCAATCCTGCCCATTGCACATCAGTTTAAAGAATATCTTAAGCACATAATAAAAGTATGAACGCAATTAGCATTTTCTAAAATATAATTTATATATATATAGTGCTGATTCTGTGAAGAGTGAGTGACTTCTTGGCTGCTAAAACAGAGGCCAGGAGTCAGCCCATGTCATGCCGCTAGTTCATCTTATGCCAGCAGCTATATCACCCTCCAAGTCGCAACTGGCATCTCACTGAAGTTAAGCAGTTGAGAGGCGGTTGTGAGATCTCCTGGGAAAGCTAAGGTTGCTGCTGGAAGTGGAATTAGTGGGACCAGTAGGGGGCGCTCACCCTGCAGTCTGTGTGGGTCCTAATGCCCCAGTAAAGTGATGGGGACACTCTACTGCAAAGAAGGCACCGTCTTTCAGATGATATGTCTTCTGACTCTCCATAGTCATTAAAAATCCTAATAATCCTCATGTATGAATTGGCTTCATTACACTGCTCTCCTCTCCACTGATAGCTGATGTGTGGGGAGCTGCCATCGCAGATGGGGCTGCACATCGGTGTTGGATGGGAGTCCCCATTACCTGTAAAGTGCTTTGAGTGGAGTATCCAGAAAAGTGCTATGTACGTGTAAGGAATTATCATCTTCTTTCAGTAGACTGTCTGAAGCACAAGCCTGCAAGGCCAAGCAACACTGTAGTCTGTCAGTCGGCAAGGGCTATCACTAGGCTGTGTTTTGCTTTGGCTGGATGAGGAATGATTCCTTTGCATGGATTTGCTACTTGGAAGACTGAATTTTATTTTATTTTCATTTATGTACTCACTGTATACTGGGATTTAGGCACGCACTGGCTGACCAAAATGTTATTAACCACAAACTGAATTAATAGGCTCTTCCAGAGGCAGGGGAAATGTGGTTGGCTAAGAAATGAGAAAGGCTTCTATCATTTTCCCTGGTCAGGAGACTATTTAAAAATCCAGATCTGAATAAAAACTGCTGTAACTGGCATAAGCTCAGTCCAATCCCACACAGTCACCCTCAACAGATCTCAACTGAGAGCACTAGTGCTAGGAGAATGAGATGTGATTGGGTTACAATTAATTGAGAAACTTGTAAACGAGAATGTAGGTCACTTCCTGTGCAAACTGTTCAAGCCGAGCAAATTGATCAGTCCTAAAATCCTCGCCAGTGATCGCATGAGTGAGTGATACTACACATTAAACTGAATCTTCCATAGAACTGCGAATGTACAGTATTTTACTCATCATGCCTGGCAAGCTCCAAATTAATGAAAACTCAGTCCTTTATATATTCTATAACCAGTCTAATATTGAGCTTTTCTAGAGTAACATTTAACTGAGCTATCAACAGGTCTAAATGTAAATCATATGGTGTTGATAGTTGATTGTGTGATAAAAATGTTAGTCAGTAACTTGCTATGTAATTAGACTCTATTATTTTTTTAAATTGTCCAATTTTTGAAGTAGGTGTTTTTCAGAGCATGTCCTACAGAAATGAAGAGAATATACAGTATAGCACCCTGTAGTTTACTTGCAATGCTCCAAAGCCAGTAAAGCCCTGTGTTTTCCACAGACGTGCAGAACTGCTGAAAATTTAATCAGGCAAGGGGATGGGGCAGCACTGTAGGGTCCTTTCAGCCACCAGGATTGTTTATCCCAGGTGCCATGGTTACAAATGGTAGCTAACCAGTCATAAACTAATGAGGGAAAACAAAGACTGGTGAATAAAGGGCATATCTCTAGTACTCCCCTGTATTGTCTTAGGAGATGCTGGTACAGCCAAGATAACAGACCTCTTGAGAAGCCCAGTACACCACACAAATATATAGCTTAATAGGTGACAAGCACTAAAACCTTTAAAGAGGAGAAAAAAGGCACTAAAGTATAACTTTAAAAGAACAGGTACATTTATGTGACACTAACTTGTATCCTCATGGCACAACACTTTCTAAGTTTTTCACCACCTGTCTTCTTAATTTTGACTGTGTCAGCCTTAAGGCAGCCTTAAGAGGTTTCTTCTACAGAGTTTGTTTCATCTTCACTCTAAGTGCAACAGTTTGTTTTTCAGACTCCTGGTTGTGCTTTGTATTTAGTAGTTGCTAGTTTTCTCTAGGCAAGAGCATGCAAAAATCCGGGTCTTTACTCAAGCTTTTACTGCAGACCTCAGCAAGTAATCATTGTAGCAGAAAAGAATTATCCCTGTGACTCAGGCATCTGTTATTCCCTGTATGCCAGTATAGTCTTTTTTCCTCAATGTAATCGTGCTTAGAAGTATATAGAATAAAAAGTTAAAAGGTTCATGACACTTAATAAAACCTGTAGCTACACTGGTTACAGGAAATTGTGTTTATGAGTACTTTATGAGCTCTCCAAATGATCAAATGACCAGTGAATAGTTTTTTTTTATTTCTGATGAAACAGTTGTTGGCAGTTTCATGCTTTTAGTCAGGTAATCACTTGATATGTATCTTATGACAAAGGGGCAGTTTTAATGCATCTGTTTTTAGAAAATCTGTGCAACTTCTGCAGGTCCAGGTCCTGCAGGGCATTTATTGTATCTCATCTCCATCTTGTAAAACCGGAGTGCGAATTTTAAAGAAGCGACAAAGGGACCTTTATGCATTTGCTAGAATTATCGTGGCTTTAGGTAAATAATATTATCGAGTTTGTCAGATAGATAAAAGATTAATCAAACACTTGTGCGAGATAAGTGACCATTACCAATTTAGAGTAGTGTTTTATGGTATGTTCTGCAAATATGTTTTCCATTTTTAACAAGAATTTTCTTTTATTATATAATCTTGTTTTCTTGGAAAGATAAATGGGATTATGTGATTGTACTGTTTGTAAGGTGGCAAATTTACTGCCTGTTCACAATGAGGTTCCCAGCAAGATTAGACCTTTTCCCAGTGAATTCTAAGTGGCCATTAATGCGACACTACAAGGAATGCTGATGGCATGATTTACTCTTTTCTCCTCCATTAAGATGCTTTATATCACTGGAGCATTCTGAATACAGAGTTATCAGGTTGTACATGGGGTGAATGTCTTTTCTGAAGAAGAAAAAAAGATTTACTGCTCTGCAATTAGTGTGAGATATATGTAAAGGTGACTGAAAAGATTGTGCAGATGCACACATTATTTCTTTAAAGAGGTCAGATTGTGGTTCTTCAGATAACAACCATAGAATGCAAATTCATTGATTTTCATTAGGGCTGTCTGTGAGATAAAAGTGAATTTTATGTCTTCTGTTCTATGAAGGAAGGAGTTATGCAATCAATTAGTGCAGCTTAAAAGCTTTACCAGGGGATTTAATTACACAGCAGGGTAAGGGGAAGTTCAGGCTTGGACAGCCATAAACATCTGAACTTGTTTCAGACCTCTCCTCTAACACTGGTGGGTACAATAAGCATGATAGGGTCCAGATGAAAATTTTCCATAAGGGCTGTTAGCGAGGAGGCTAACATATTCCCCCCCCCACACACACTTTTTAACTGTACCTTATGGCTTGTTTAACTGGTGGTGCTCAGCTGTAGCTCAGCAAAAGCAGGCCGCCAGAGGCATCCTGCGATTCAGTAAGTGAACTCAGGTGCAGCAGAAGAGGAGTCCTGATGGGAGCTGCAGGCTTGCATTTTTAGAAATCAAAACAGAGCTCTCAGCCAGCACTATTACACTAACACTGCTTCATACTGAGTGAATCTGGTTTCTCCCCAAAACGGGTATTTCCAAAAATCATACAGGTCCGAAAAATTGTAGATCTAAAAATAAACCAGCTCAGAGAAAAAAAAAACATTACAAACTGAGACACTACATGCACCCGAAAGCACAGAACACTGTCAGCTGATTGTAAGCAGTCATGAAAAATCAGTTCTAAAAATACTTTTTTATGTTTACATGTACTCATGAATCAGAAGCTAGACTGTATCTGAATTAGCTGTGCTATCTGATTTGTAGCTTTCTAATAATAAAAGCCCTAAAATAAAAATATTTTATAAATGTTTTCATTAGCATATGTTAGATGATGTGTTTCCTTCATTTTAGTTCTCAGACCATCTAGTATATTTAAATAAATACGATTTTTGTCATGTAAAAACGTGCTTTTAGGTGTTTATTGGATGTCTTGCAAAGACAGTCTGATTGAGATCATGTGCTGCAGTGCATCTAGCCAGTACGAAATAGGAGAACAGCTGAATCTGACCTGTAATTCACCTTTTTACTGTTGTCCAAGGTTTGACTGAAATTGACATCATACAGTAGTGTCCCTCAACAAGGCTGACAGTTGTCCTTGCTTTGGTGGACTCTGTTCAATGTTAACCATTTTGGTTCATTTCAAAAGCAGCTTTTCCAAAGTGTTGGGAAGCCTATTCATTTGACTTTGCCTGAACAGTGAGACAAAAGCCAATATTAAGCTGTTTGAACCCCCACCAAATATTGAAATGGTCATCCACAGTAGTCCATTTCCCTGCAGTCAGTTTCCACCTGATGACTTTCTGCATTTGAAATTACTGTGAAGTTCGTTTGTTATGCTATATTTTTACTGTCCCCAGTAGTTAAAGGTTACTGGAGCTCACAGATGATTCTGCATCCATTTGTACTAAAGTCATCTAAATAGCCGTGTAGGTTAATCTTTTTATTTAGCCTAATTAGTTAATTATTCAAACAGGAAAAAGACAATGAGACATAATTCTTTTATCTGGCTCAAATTTAATAAGATATGCATCTAAAACCACATTCCTGATAGTTAAGATAAAATGTGCTTCCTTTTAATTACACCCCCGTAAGAAAGAAAGAAAGTTCACTGTTTCTTGCACAGAACTGTTGCTGAAAATATCACTTCATAAGATGCTCCATTTCGTCTCTTGGGAACCCAATGCCAGCAGCAATTTAATCAATGATTGCGAAGTAAGGAATAATGAAGGAATTTGCATCTTTGAGGTTCTTAAAAGGCATTTTGCTTTTGCTTGCTGCAAAAGACATCTCACGCCAGGAGTGGCAGCAGCGCTACAGGTCTGTGTTTCATCCTCTTGGTGGTTCTGCTCCTGGAAACAAATAAAAAAAGATGCCGGCTTTGTTTCCTGGAGCGCCTTGGCCCTAGAGTCTGTGCCTGAATCCTGGGCCTCTGTCCTCAGTGTGTGCAGCCTAGTACCTGCCTGGCTCAGTTACCCTCATGAATCATTCAGACGTCTGCCCACTTCCTGATGACAGAGCTGCGGATTAAGTGCCCTTCCTGGCTGAAATATTAAACACCTGGCTGTTTTTATTAGGAACGTTTCCTTTCCGTCCGTCCTGCTGTTAGAAGCAATGGCTTTCATGCGCACGCCTGTAGGCAGGGAAGAAACAGATGTTGTCTGCAAGAATTGTGTGACTCCCTTTTGTTTTAACCTGGTTTTCCCGAGTCCTACATTCACCAAAAAAGAGCAGCCCGTTTTGAACACAGCGAATCATCAGACAAGACTGCATAAAGATCTACAGGAAGTGAAATGTGTGCCATTCCAATAGTGTGGCAAGGCAGTGCTGTTTTGCTCTGGGATACATAAGCTTTCAGCAGGTCTCTTGAGCTTGCTTTCACCTTCAAGAAGTTCCTACTCATCAATCATCTTAGTATTTTTACATCTTTCAGAATGCCTGTCCTCAGTCCTCCCAGGAAAGGATTGTCTTGTGAAAGAAAATGTATTTAAATAATTGCATTTAATAACTCTGGGAGTACACTGTTGCCTAGAGTTATAATCAGTTTACCTGGTATATTCAACTCTGTAAAGAAATCATTCATCCATTTTCTAACCATTTCTTCCAATTCACAGTCACGGGGGATCAGAGTATCCAGGCAGGCAACGGGCACACAGGGTACACCCTGGACAGGATGCCAGTCCATCACAGGGCAAACACACAGACATGCACACCAGGGCCAGTTTCCCAAGTAACATGTCTCTGGACTGTGGGAGGAAACCAGAGCACCCGGAGGAAACCCACATGGAGAACATACAAAACACGCAGCCAGTACCCTGGGTCATGAATTTAACCCAGAGTCCCATCACTGTGAACCCTATAAACTCCAGCGCCCCTGGAGCAGCTGGGGTTAAGGGCCTTGCTCAGGGGCCCAACAGAGTAGGATTCCTCTGCCAGCCATGGGATATGAACCAGCAACCTTCCAGCCACAGGCACAGATCCTGAGCCACAGAGCCACCGCTCCACCACTGCTCTACTAATAGCAAAAGTAGCTCAGCACTAGTTCGTCCTGGAACTAGAAACAAGAAAATTGTAAAGGTGAAATAATAAAACGGACCCACACAGATCACTAGTACATCTTGCGGTTTCTTTAGTTTTCTGTCAATGTTTTGTTTGGTGGTTCCGAAATAAATGTGACATGACATAAAAGACAAGGAATTTGCAAACTTGTTTGCGTCTACAAACAAGACGCAAAACACTCAAACATACTGTATATACCCTATTACTCTGCTATACAGAATAGGTGTGAGTTTCAGAACTGAAACCTTTACAAACTTAATTTTGAACACTGATAAATCCTACTACACTCTCATAGATGCAAATCATTATGTGGGAAAAGCATGTCCAGTACCTGACGGGTTTCCGTTCACCATGAGGAAAAAACTCTGTTAAAAGACTTTTATGTTCGGGGTTCTTTTTCGTAAGTGATAATTAATCCAACCATTTCCTTACTGCTTTATCCTATGCTGGGTCGCAGGGGGGTGCTGGAGCCTATTCCGTGAGCATAAGTGATAATTATTTTAAATACATATTTTTAATTTTTTTGTCATAAAGGGGATACTGTTAAATGTCATCTAAGTGCAATGTTCATACTTTAAATATTTGTACTAAGGATTTCTTTAATACCCAAACGTGCATTGTTCAAGGCGTTAGCAGGATCAAGCTAAAATGCAAAGGCTTGACCTCATTAGCCTGGTGTGAAGGTGAGGATCTTTTCTAGGTTAATAAAAATAGTCCGGTGATTGGTTATTTCCTTTTTCCTCTCTCGCGTGTCACTGGTGCTCCTAAGCCACCAGCAGGGGGTCCACCTCTGGAGCCTGGAATCTGAATCTCCTTATCTGAGACATTGCTAACTTGACAGTCAGTGTCCAAATAAAGCTGAGCCTTATAAGATTACTCCCTGACCTCACACTGTGACTGCAGCATCTGGGAGGGAGGGTGTCATCACTGGGCAGCCTGGGAGAGAGAGAGGCTGCTTTCCAAGCCCATTGATGCCAGGCAGCAAAGATCCCTGATCTAATAGTAATGATTTATGTGGGTCTTTAACAAATGATTTGTATGGCGGATCTTTTCACGCCCGTTTTAAAATAGAAAACAAAATCATCAAAAACATATTGGCATTGGGTGTGTCCCCCACACAAAAAGCCAAAGTAGCTGTTGGCCATATGCTGTCATGTAACAAAGATTGCTTTTTGAAATCATATTTGCACTCCAAAGTGCAGTTTCATCAAATTATCATGTCTCCTCATTTTAAACTTCTGCCTCCTTTTTGGTTCTTTCAGCGTAGTCAATGCCCAAACGAAGAATGGTGCCACACCCCTTTACCTGGCTTGTCAGGAGGGTCACCTGGATGTTGTCCAATACCTGGTGAAGGACTGCAGTGCGGAGCCTCGCATTAGAGCCAGTGATGGGATGACACCTCTGCATGCCGCTGCCCAGATGGGACACAGTCCTGTCATAGCCTGGCTGGTAAGACACCGTTCTATTTATTGGACTGGCACCCTCACACTTGCCCATCTCACTGCGATCACAATCACCTGTATCAATCCCCATCCTCTGATCACTTTCGCACAGAATCGTTTTAGAAAGGTTCACATCAAGCTAACAGCATAGGAAGATAACAGAGCAAGAGTTTTGAGAGCAGGGGCTTATCAACACTCACATTTTTACACTATGCATATACCAACGAATAATGTATTTCTTATTCCTGTGAAAAAAACTCAATAGGTGTTCATGCATGAACAGTTAAACATATACTAGCCACATGATCTCCAAGCCATGTTTCTCAGTGCCTTAATCTGACTTTGTACTAACTGAGATGTGAGTTGAAATGGCAGTGAAGAGACTTCAGCATATCGGAACCTACTCCTATTGTACATACAGACAAACAAATATAAATTCATAGGTCATTTGGCAGCTGTTGGTATCTTGTATTCCTACATTGTAAACATACGTATCTCGCAAAGATGTTGTCTGAGTGAGACTAATTAGGTCAATGTGATATGTAATCTGTAATGCACAGACACCATTACAGTACCTCTCCTGCATATCTTTCTATGGACCCTTTCTTGGGTCTCTGTGAGCAACACCATTCCTACAAAACTTTAGGCAAAAGCCTTAATTCATGCCCTTGTATTTATTTTAGTTGATTGCATTAGAAAGCATTTTGAAAAGAAGGAAAAGAGACAGGCGTGCAGTGGTTAGCATTGCTGCCTTGCAGTGCTCAGACCCTGGGTTCAGCTACAGACCCGGGGTGCGATCTGCATGGATCTGATATGTTCTTCTCATGTTTGCGGGGGTTTCCTCCAGGTGCTGTTGTTTCTTCCCTCAATCCAAAACCATCCTGGCAGGTTAATTGGTTTCTGGGAAAATTGGCCCTGGTGTGAGTGTGTGTGTCCTGTGGTGGACTGACGTCCTGTCCGGGTGGTACCCGGCCTTGTGCCCGCTGCTCACCAGAAGAAGCCGTTGGAAAATGAATTCTAGGAAGTTGCTGCTCCTTGCGTGCGGTGATTTTTTTTTCTTTTTCTTTGCCGTTCCGTTCCCCTTGCGTCCAGATGAGCTTCACAGACATCAGCCTGATGGACCGGGACAGCGACGGGGCCACTGCCATGCACTTTGCCGCCAGTCGCGGTCACGCCAAGGTCCTGAGCTGGCTGCTGCTCCACGGAGGGGAGATCACCTGCGACAACTGGGGCGGGACCCCCCTGCACGACGCAGCGGAGAATGGGGAGCTGGAGGTGAGCTGCTCCCCAAAGGGAGAATCTTTAGTGCGTTGACGCCATGCACCATTCATTCTGCATCTTTTTTGTTGCTTTCTACCTGGAATCCAACTCTTATTTTAAATGCTGTGCTTTTCTGGCTGTAGTAGCTCTCCCTTCTTGTCTTTGGTTGGATAGAGTATGCCATTCAACCGTAAACAATAAACTAAAGGACACCGGTAAAATATAGGGGGAATTGCATTACTGGCTGATAACCAGAAGCACGTCTTTACACAGAGGGTGGTGGGAGTGTGCAACGAGCTACTCAGCCGTGTTGTGGAAGCCCATACCCTGTCTTCGTTCAAGAAAGAACTGCATACCATCCTAAGATCAATTAGCTGCTAGTAACTAAACAAGTTCAATAGGCTGCAAATGAGACGAGGGCACTCAGTCCTTCTTGTGTTGCAGGAAAAAAAAAACACTTAGACCCTTGATCGATTTTATTTTTCTCTTTGTTTTTATACTTGAAAGCAGACAACCTCACAACATCAGTTGGTGTGAAAAGAAGGCTCAGATTGTTTATACCGAGTTTATCTGGTGAAACCTGGCTGGGAGGAATCGGTTTAGAAGAAGAAATGGAAATATATGATTTGCGAGCGCCTAGTACTTTTTTGTGAGGCGCATGAACCTGTATACTGTGGCCTTGAGCTGGCAGGTTCTGTGGTTTGGTTTCGTATTACAGTAATAGGATTATTTGGAGAATGTGTTCAAGATCTAATTCTCAGAGCATGTTGATGTCCTGCACAGCCCACTGCTGGATGATAGCGGGGTGAGACCTGTGGAATTCAGATTCTGGCTGTCACTTGAGCCATTCTCCTGGCGCCTTTGAAAGATGGATTTGTGTTTTATTTCCAATTTGTACATCCTGTAAAAGGTGTTTTCTCGATTTGTTTCACTCTAAGGTTCTGAGCTGTGTTGGTTTAGTGAATGAGTGCTGTAAAAACACAACAGGACTCGTATATCTGTGGTATGATTCCAAACCAATGGAAATATCAATCTGGTATTAACATTGTTATCACTATAGAGTTATACTGTCTGTGACAGTGTTACCTGTGCCTTTCCACGGCAGTGTTGCCAGATTCTGGTGGTCAACGGAGTGGACCTGGGTATCGGAGACCATGATGGCTACTCGGCAGCAGACCTCGCTGACTACAATGGACACAGCCAGTGTGCCAAGTACCTGCGTACAGTGGAAAACATGGTGAGTGAGGCCTACAGCCAGCCAAAAAGCACAGTCTGAGCACCTGGCCATTCCTATCCTTCCTTGTGGCATCCAGATGTACCTGTCAGCTTCCAGGGTTCCATCAATCAGGACACGGGTAACATGATCATGAAGCCTGGTCAAGCCAGAATAATACAGTAGGATATACTGGTTTAAGGTCAGTGAAGTGACGTTATCATCTAAATCTCTAATTCAAATTCTTTGTTGCCACAAAGCTTTCAAAATGACCAGGGAATAAAATACCCTCTAACCTCTTTTTATTCAGAATGACCATTTATATAGGTCATTTTGTTTTCTTTTGATGTGCTTTAACTTTGTTCAACATCATATAGTAGCTTTATAAATTTTTTTATTTGTTGAACAGGTTATATTTAGAATAAATGATAATAATAGTATATGTGATATAGTATGTACGTTTGCATTCTTCTGGATATGTTGTATTTTTCACAAGGGCAGGAACGAGCTGATTGTACCTCCTCTGTAGAAGTGAGGTATTATGCTCCGTTTCTGAAAGAGTACAAGTCCGTGTCGCTGATCATGTGCTTCTGTGCATTGTGCTCATAAATTCTCAATTTTCTTCAGAGCACATTTTCAGCCCCCCTGCCCTGCCGGCAATCAAGCCAACAGGTCTTTCTAATTATAAGAAGTCTAAATATAAGAAAGTGGCAGAGGTGGCTGAGCAGAACAGTACTGCAGTTCCAGGCCCAGGCTTATTTTCCTCTGACCTGTATTTTTATCTCTCTAACTCTGGGGAGGTTGGGAACATTTGTTCCGCACCCGGGAGATCAGTGGAGAAGAGTGTTATTTTTTTCTGGAGCTTAGAGGATGTGCAGCAGAGCTAGAGGGGAGATGGGGAAGAGTTGTAAAATCCAGCCCTCTCTGGTCTGATCTGGAGCTGTTGGCAGAGATCCGGATCGAGATGGGAGTCAGTAACGTAAGGAGCGGTTTTATTGAGCTATCTGTGCTTTCCTTCTTAGTTTATTGTGGCGTTGAAGCTGTGAGGCTGAGGAGTGTTTACTACAGACCTGAACTGTGTTACTGCTGATGGGGGAAGCACCGCTCAGCTGGGATAATTAAAACGAGAGCTACTGCCATTCGATAAACATAAAGGGGGAAAAACGCTTAATTTACTCTCTTAACTGCACTGCTGTACTTTGAATCACGGCTAAAGCTCAGACATGGTTTAACAGCATGGAGTCTTTTTATGCGCAGACTATGTAGTTCTGTCTTCTTATTAAGTGGACAAGGAATTAGCAGAACGGTCTTACATCTGACACTGAAAAGTCAGAAAGGGTGGTGGACTTAAATACAGCTTGTGGCAAAGTGAAACAGATATCAGTTTGTGTTTGGTTATCAAGTGCTCATAAAGACAAGGTGGGAAAAAGAGTAGATGGGGTTACATAAGGAAGTCTGGCATACAGTCAGTTGACTAAAAGGTTTCATCTTTTGATTTAACAGTTACATCTTCTAATACGGCCAATGAATAGCACAATATATCACTGAGAACTGTAATAAAATAACAGATTACAATACTATTTTCAGTGTAAATGAAAAGGCCACACAATGCTGTGCTTTAGTGTTCTGTGTGCTTTGGCAACTTGTGTATAAAATGTAATGAAACCTGATTCACAGGTGCAATGGCGTTATAATGCAGAGTACAGAGGTCAGAGTCATATATTTAGATCAGAACCTCTGTGTCTGGTACTAGGTCATAGAATGTAGAATAGGTTGTACAAAGAACATTCTCAAAATAGGGTATAATAAAGAAGAACAGGTTGAATTTCAGTGTAATTACTTTGGACCAGAAGATAATCTGTACCAAGGCACATGTTCAATTAACCCTTGTTCTGAAATCCTGGCTTGACAAACTTCACCATACTCAGGTATGCTGTTTCTGACACAAAAAGTGATATTTATGGAGGTCTTTACGATTACATTATAAATTGATACGTCTTGGGTACTAGTTTTACAGAGAGCTGCTCTTTGATAAGTTTTAAGGCAGATCAAAACTGTTCTTCCTGCCACAGATAGCACTCAGGCACCTGATCCCTATATCCAACACTTCATGTGAAGATCACCAAGACAACTGATCTTAGAAAATCACATGGAGCAGTTAAAAAACATTTTGCTTAGGCCCCGACTTCACACAGAAAGTTCAAATCTGGAGGATGTCACTAGCTCGGACTGGGATTCCTAAGTGCCGAGACATGATTGGCTGTGCACCACTGGGGGATTCTGTGGTGAGCAGCAGTGACCTGCCAGGCACCTGCAGGCTGGCTGTGATGTCAGCGGGAGATGTCACAGCTCCAGTCCAGTGGTCACTAACTCTCCTGTTAGTGCACAGTGGAGCTTGCCACATGTAAAATGACAGGTGGCTGAGCAGGTGGGTGTGTCTCATTCTCTCCCAAGTTATTGCTGGATAATGAACCTTAAAACAACCAGCATGTGTATGGACAAGGTATATAATGATGACAAATAAGTGGTGATGCCAAATTAAAAAAAGCATAAATGGAGAATAGACTTTAAAGCATAGTTCATATATGTTTGTGTAGCTCGTCCCCCACTGAGATTTGATCTCTGTCTCCCAGGCACCTCAAGTTACCACACACAGCAGTGAATTCTGCTTCTTTAAAATGCTGGCCTCCCATCAAGACTTGTGAGGTTCCTAGAGGGCTGTGTTATAGCAACAGCTCCAATCTCATATTCCTGAATGGTTACAATATTGTCAGGCTTTAAACACATTTGTGTTGTAAAAGCTAAGAAGGGGGTACAGTCTTCTACTTGACTACAACACATTTATCCTGGTAATGGCATTGGTGAGTACGTGATCAGTGAATTGGCCATTTTATACTTCTGACCTGTGTGACTCATGGGCTGTCCTTGTTACCCCCGACAGAGTGTGGAGCACCGTGTCCTGTCCCGGGACCCCTCGGCTGACCTGGAGTACAAGCAGCCCGACTCCGGCCATTCCTCCCCCAACACCACCAGGTCCTCCCACGTCCAGCCAGCCCGCTCTGACATGGGCTCGCCCTCCAGCACCCTGTCCAACTACGACTCCTGTCCCTCCAGTCAGTCCAGCACGGGGGAGAAGAGGAGCGCGGTCACTGCAGGTCAGTGTCCGGCTCCCGTGTTGCAGGGAGTCCGCAAAGCATCCACACGCTGCGGAGCTGGGCGGAGATTGTGCCTCTCGCATCCTATGGGCGTGTTTGAGATACAACGAGGTCATTTTTACATCTCAGACAAATAACCTAAAATACACTGTCCAATGCAGAAAAAGAGAAAAGAAAGCCACACATTTTAACATGTTAAACAGTGATCTGAACCCTGGTATTACATATTGAAGAGGGCTTTTTGATGACTTCCTTGACTTTCTGCAGGGGGTTTTAACGTCAAAGCCTAGAGCGCCAGTCTGTATCTGTTTTTCTGGGTTGCTAACGTCGAGACTATGACACTGGGACCGGAGGCGTTTTTTGGATGAGACGCCCATGTGTTGCCCATTGTCACAAAACAATAGGAGAAACCCCCCACATCCGTTGGAGAGGAAAAGATTCCATATGGCTCGTTGTGTTTAATGTGTTGTTGTTGTTGCTTGCTCTGTGAAAAGACAGGCAATGCCATCTAGTGGTGAGACATAAACCTGCATGTGCTGTGCCCTTGGCTTCTCAGGTTTGCCAGAAAATTCAGGTTTGTCACTGATCAATGTTCACTTACTATTCACTTCAGTCTCTAACAACATTTTTGATTTGAACATCATAATGTAAGCGTTTCTAAAGTGTAAATTTTTGTCATTGCTTGCAGTTTTAATAGATTTGTCTCTGGTTTCTTGATAGCAAAGACTTTGTTGCAGCATGACTGAAGGGTAGATAATAGATAATTTACATATCTGAGCCTCACCAGATCAGAGATGATCTCAGTTTCCATAGAGTTAATTGGAGGAGAGAGCACAATTCTTCCCCTTTGATGGTAAACTGGTTCACACAGCAATGTTCCCCACTTACACAGCTGGGTGGACAGGAGCAGCTGGAGTCAAGATCCTCAGTGTCTGCCGCATTGACTCAAACCTACAACCTTCTAGTCATGACTTACCCACTTTGCCATGCCACCCTCATAACGAGGACAGGACTCATAAATCAAGGTTATTTCCACCAGCATGATGCTTCATTTACAGGGTGTTCTAAAGTTTGTTTTTATTAAAAATTCCAAACATTTTCAAATGTGTATTTAGAAATTGTCAGACAATCAGAGATTTTAGGGTTCAAGCTGAATTGAGTTTTTTTGGTTGATATTATTTTTGTAATATAGAATAACCAGTAGCACAAGACTCATTAGACACAAAACAATCATGCATGAAAAAAACATTCTTGTGCATCTTGAGGTGGCTCAGCACAGACCTTCCAAAAAGTGCTGCGATGTTTCAGAGCTGTGTGCGATCGCTTGTCTTGGGAGACGTGTGAATTGCTCCATGAATGTATTTTAGGGCCTTCGGGAACAGCCATCTCAGACATGCAGACCTACATGGACATGCTGAATCCAGATACGGGAGCCGGGACCAAGAAGAAAGAGGTGTTGATCGCAGCCCCCCCTCCTCCTCCTCCAGATTTCCCTCCCCCTCCCCCTCCCCCTGACTCCTCCAACGTGCCCCCTCCCCCACCCAGCTACCCTGCGCCCAGCCCCCCTGACGACTCGTCCTCTGCCGAGATCTACCTGAAAGTGAAGAGCAATCTGCGGCACGTGGAGAAAGAGGTGAGATCATCCTGCACCCTGCGCCCCCCCAAGCCCTCAGCCCTGCGCCCCCACACGCCCTTGGCCCTGCACCCCAACACACTTTCAGCTCTGCAGCCCCTCATATGCTCAGCCCTGCACCCCCACTTTCATGCAGCCCTGTGCCCCCACACATCCTGAGCTTTGCACCCCCACACGCCTTGACCCCTGCGCCCACACTTGTAGCACTGCACCCCCACACTCTAGCAGTGCTGAAGTACCCTTCAGCTCCCCACACTTGCCTTAATCAACATCTCACTGTGACGTACCGTACCTCCAGAAACCAATGACGTACTGTACCATTTGTTTGCAATGTGACAGACCGATTAGCTGGAAGTCATAATTAGTCCATCATTGTTTTCTTTCACCTGAGATTTTACAGCGGTATTTCTATTTGGACTCAAAGGTCATATTGTGCTTAGTGGAAACCACCTTGGGGAAAATTAATACCTACTGTATGTAATACCTTACACTTTTCTGGACACTCTACTCAAAGAGCTTTACAGGTAATGGGGACTCCCCTCCACCACCACCAGTGTGCAGCCCCACCTGGATGATGTGACGGTGGCCATAGTGCACCAGTACGCTCCCCATATATCAGCTCTCAGTGGGGAGGAGAACAGAATAAAAAAGATTCATAGATGGAGATTATTACGAGTCCATGAGTAGTAAAGGCCAAGTGGAAATTTGGCCAGGACACCAGGGTAACACCCCTACTCTTTTCGAAAAACACAATGGGATTTTTAATAACCACAGGGAGTCAGGACCTTGGTTATATGTCTCATCTGAAATATAGCACCTTTTTTACAGTCTGTAAAGTCACTGTAGCACCTAGTGTAGAAATACACCAGGCACACAAAGTGAAGCCTGCTCTTATGTAAGCATATTTACATAGTGAGGGTGTTGGCAGTGAAGCAGAATTTCTAGCAGCAAACACATTTTAAAAAAATAGTAATTTTTTTGCTTAAAAATTCTTTGCATTTAAATTAATTGTGTGTTTCAACAAGTTGCACTTATAACATATACATGCTGCTCAGTTCTAGTTTAGCTGTGTTGCCTGGCACATCTCTTGAACAAATAGAGGGGAAACAAGCCTTTGACTACTGTTTATTCTGCAGTGCAGCTGACCTGGTAATAACCCTCACACTGTTAATCTCTGCATCCATCAGACCACGACTGTAAAGACGTTTTGAGGACTAGAATAAACTTGAGGGAAATCGCTGGGGTGAGATGACATGGGTTCCCAAAGGGATTAGGAACAGGAATGCTGGGTAGTCAGCTGGGGTTTTGTTAACTAATCACTTTGGTGGCTGCACAGTCAAACAATGTCCTTTGCTTCTACTAGTGTCTGTAGGTGAATCAATGGGGAGCCAAACAATGTGGTAATTGTGCCCTTTCGCTAATGAGGATCTTCATTGCCAGAGAGGTTTGCACCGAGGTCTGTGATGGCCAGACTTTTAATTTCTTTAATTGCTGTGTGAGGAGGCTCTGAAGGGCACAAGTCCAGATTTTTTTAAAGCAACTTAAAATTGCAAAAGTGCAACACATTGGAGATAGGCGACCAAGTATAGTTTTCATGCCTTCACCTGATATCAGATGTCCTTGCATTTCTGAATCTTTGGAAATTGAGGTCGTCTGCAATATGATGCAACAAAAAATATATAAAGATGATGACTGTTGCTCCTTGTTAATGATCATGCAGTAAATCTTTTATAAACTTCTTTCCTATATTCTCAACACACTGAACTTTAAAAATGGAGGAAATAAACTTGTAAACAATGTCAGAAAAAATACAAAAGAACCACACAAAATCCTTTAAGGTATACTAGACAATACACACCGAAAATCTATGTGGGTTTAAACATGAGATTTGAAAATACAATCGAGTTTCGGAGCTCCTGATTTTGCATTGTACTCTGCAGTGAAATACTCTTCACTGTACGGGTGTACAGGAAGCCAGAACAGAGATTTTAAGACAGAGGTTATATACTGTATATGCCAGAATGAGACCCAATAAGAAAACTGCTACGTTTCGAACATGCTGGGGTGTGTGTAAGGTGTTCTTTGATAACGCAGCAAGCTGGACATTGCAGTAGTCCAGTCAAGATGAATTACAAATATGTTTCAATATCCAGTTGCCCATCACAGAATAAAAAAACTTTTTTTGTTAAAAAGTAACAGTTTTGTGTATTTGTGCTTAAAATCGCAGAATTACAGCAGTTCTGGAGATAAGGGTCCATGTTCCTCTGACTGGGCAAAAGGTGAAAGGTTAATCCCTGTGTTCATGTTCTATCTCCTCCATGTGGAATAGAATTCCAAGTGGAATCCCACATTACAGTGGCACAGTAACACGTGGATACTTTTATTTTTTTTAGTAGAAAGTTCACAGGAGTAACACAAGAGCTTTTTTCATTATAAGAAAGGGTTCTAGATGAGCATTACAATATTCAGACGAAAAACATCAGTCCTCTTTCTATTTCAACCCCTTTATGGAAAGTGGATATTATTGTAAAAAATATAAAAGACATTTGTGGCACTTGATCTGCAGTAGAAAAGAGTGATAATTATGTGCTTAAAATGGAAAATTGTCATATTCGGAATAGACCTTTTTTTAAACAAAATTGCGTTTAGCCTGTTGATTTCTGTGTTATTTATGAAAAATCAATTGGTACAAAATGCTGCTCATTTTTAAAAAGGTTCTGGCATGAAAATTTGCTTTGCGAGAGCAGAGCATTTCTTCTTCAGCCCATGTGAGCAGAGTTTGAGGCTGTGCGGTTGTGTAAGAGGGCTTGGTGCGTGCGCACACGTGCGTGAGTGTGTGTACAGTATGTGTGCGGTGAGGTCCTGAGGGAAGGGTTTTAATTAAGAGGAGCCTTCGGGGCCCAACCTCCCACCTGCGACTAGGCCCAGGTAACAATCCCTGAGCTGCCACTCATTAACAATTAAACAGTCCTCCAGCTCTCTGGGACACAATGAGATACTGTTAATTGAGTCCGATGAAGGAGAGGAGAAAGCTCTGGAACAAAGGCACAGCAACAATGCAGGGAAAGACAATATGTCCAAACCACAACAGAATGATGGTCTCCCTGAGAGGAGCTGAGAGAGCGTTCTAGAAATGAAACAGTTCTGGTATGAGACTGCTCCTGAACTATATAAGCTAAACTGTATACCATGTACTAAATGATCAGTACCGAGATAATTAACCATTACTTCAACTGAGTGTGCCTGAAGACAAAATAACCACCAGAAATGCGTTTTTCCAAAGGTAGCCTTGCCTTTTTTGTAATTGAAATACAAGTTAAATTTGTTAGTGGTTTCATTTCCATAAACAACCTTTGCTTGCATAATTTGTTTCCCCTAATTATTAAACTATGTTATGAGTGCATCTTTGTTAGATAATGTGCTTAGAAGTAAATAAAAGATATTTGTATGAAGCCCACAAGCCTGACTGTTTCACAACAAGCATGGAGAAGCTATAAAAAGCTCTGTGAGCATTTTAGTGACACAATGGACTAACTAGGATATTCTCCTGCACTCCTGCTTAATGTTGGCTGTTACGTGTCCATTCCAACCCTTCTCTCCCCATGCAAGACCTGTGCAGAACATTCAGAAGTTGTTCTGCTCTGTGCCAAACCCAGCTGGGATTCAGGGCAGTTTACATTTCCACCAATCTGGAATGGAAATATCCAGGAGGTGTAGGTTTTTTGCATCCTTAAATGGACAACAGACTATTGGAGAATTTTACTAGGTGCTAGTAGAATATATCAAGGGCTCCCAACTGACTCAACAGGGAAAGATACTCACTCCGTGTGCAGGTTGAGCTCTTTACCCCAGATGTTGTGGGTTAGGTTGCTGGTCTGTTCATTTGCACACTGTGACCGGGCCTCTTCTAGTCACAGTGCATAAAGGGTTAAGTTCAACCAGGGGCAGAGGTAATGGTCAGCCTGGAATCTTTGAACTCCCAGCAAAAGAGTGTCCCCTGCAAGCATCCAGGCACCTCCAGGCTCAGTGTGACCTCAGTGAGGGACGTACTTCTCCAATCAGCGCCGAACCTCCTGTCCATCACTGGTGGTGTCAGAAGACCCGGGGGGTAATGGGGTGCGCCTCAGAGAAGCTTGTCAGCACTTCCTCATTCTCTTGACACTTTCACAAACTGAATTTATCATGGTATTGGTGCAGTTGTATCAGTGTTTCACCATATTGTGGCCTTTATTGTCTTATATTATAAAAGTATAAAGCCGGGATATTCTGTGATTCTAAGGAATCTTTGCATTAGGTTTTCATTGTTGTGTCGCAGTCTAATATACTACAGCACAGTGAAGGCAGGGTGTAGGTATAAGAATATACAGTGGAAGCAGTGTAAAGTGTTAATCATAACCACAATGAAATATGTAAAAAATATTGTGACAAAAATGTCCTGGAAAATTTTCAGTATTTCAGTATTCAGTACAAATGATTGTGGCTAGGCAGAGAAGTGTATAAAGAAGGAAAGTGAGTGATATGAGTCACAGTCTACATTACAAATGTGTCTAAAAATATTCTTTTTTTCTGATTTTGTTTGCTTTGTTTAAGATATAAGCGTTAAAATAATCAATATTGAATAGTTGTCTTAATCTTTATAATATACTTATGTACTTAGGGAGTTGTGAAAACATTGTGAATGTGCACCCTGGTTGATCTCTTTCTGTTTATTTCTGTGCAGGATGTGCTCTACTGTAGTAAAATGATTCTCAGTGTTGTTGCATTTAAAATAAAAAATGTGCAGTTTACTGACAAACTGACACAAGTTTAATGACTAGTTTGCTGGCGAAACCTTCCCTTTACCACAGTAAAATGCTACAGTTGTGTTAACTGAAAATAGCCAATGCCCTTTTCAAATGGAAAGTTTGTACATCTTTACAAAGAGCCGCAAAATCCCTTTGCCACAGGGACCTGAGTTCCTCCAGCCTTTACTGAACGGCTTTGCATGTGAGTGGCAGAACCCTGCAGCCCTGTGATTGGCAGGCTGAGAGCAGTGACATCATGGTGCCGCGATGTGATAGGTGTACTTTATTGATGAAGGGCCTGAGTAAAGTGAGAGGGCAGGTAGAGTGACACAGGTATCAGGGACCAGAGATCTGGTAACACCTGGGCTTGCAGCGCTGCTGGGCTTTTGTTCTGCTGTTTCAGCACAGGGGATTGAGGGCAGACAGGAAGCAGAGAAGGTAAGGGAGAAAATGAGCTTTCAGAGCTGCTGCTTGGCTAAAAGAGATCTTACTTTTGCCCATTAGTTTGTAAACCACAGTAGTCAAAAATTAAATGAATTAGCACAGGTTAGGAAATGTTTTTTGCTGCCCGTTTAGTAGAAAATACCTGGTATGAATATATCTGAAAGAAAGTATTTCCACTGTTCATTTGTTCAGCCGTTTGCTTTTGTTTTTAGCTTCAGCGTTATGACCCACAAGCATTTCTTTAACCAGATGTTAAGGTGAGAAACATAGGTAAATGTTTAGGTGAGAAACTGAAATTGAAGCATTTGGCGAAAGTGTCATCAGCATCCTGTGCAAGGACATTGACAGGACATTTGTGATTTAGCCTGGCTGCTTTTTTCTTTATCCACAACTTTTAATGTGAAAACTTCATGTGACTTTTGCAAAACCTGACTTGGCATCATGTACCCAGTTTAAATTATGAATTAAACTGAAAAGAGTACTGTAGTTTAGGGCAGCTTCTCCCTTCCTTCACCTTTAGAACATTTGCATCTTTTTGTAAAGGCTTCACCAAGGAGAAACTTAGACATGTATAGTTTGTCTTTTTATGTCATTTACATTTCGTTCCAGATGCTGTTATTTAATTCCATGGGTGCTGTTCTGAACAATAGATTCATTAAGTTCTAAATGAATCCATGAGTTATTTAAAGATATTCAAAGTGAGAATATTGTAAATTAATTTTCCAGCACACCTGGACATATTACACTTCCTTTAATAAGTAAAACTCTAAAAAGAAATAACCTAAATGGTCTTTACATTTATTACAGTTACATGACTAGAATATTCTCAGTTTAATTTTATTATTGCTGAGAGAGGCTATCTTGTTTTGATTTTTTTTTTTACTTTTGAGTTTTTTTGTATTAAGCTATCATCAGAGGAACCATGATAAGTCTGTTTAGATGGATCTTCTAGCATCGTGAATCAGTTAGAACGAATTAATATTGCTACATTCTGTAATTCATCGTCTGTTTGCTCTTAAAACACTGAACAAAGTTCCCCAGATGAGAGAGGTTGGGTATATTGTATGTACTGTACTATTGTATATATCCAAGTGGTCTGGTACAGCCCTGAAAATGGTTGGCAGTAGTGTTACTATCCTTCCTACATCAGTACTATTAATAATCATTAGCTGGTCCTGAAATGTGCATTATGTAGCATCCTAGCCTTGAACTGACATTTAACTTTAGCTGTAAGGTGAAGGTCAAAGTTTATTTTTACTATGTGGCTCACAACTAGTGTATAAGAAGTTCTCTAGAGTTCTGGACCTATCTAGAAGAAAAGCTCTGAGAGGTATCCATATGAACAGCTTTCGATTTTAAAAGGAGTCTTGTCTTTTAAAATGAGAGGGTCACTAAAGGTTAAGGTTGAGGTAAAATTGAGAGTTTCAGGTACTGTAGAATAGATAGCTGAGCGAGTAGCTGTTTTGCTTATTGATATCTGGTTTCCTGCTGTTTCACGTCCCTCCTGCTGGCTATCATTTGCGATCAGCACCATTCTGTGCTAAGACTGCGAGATGGTGAGATGGTGGAAGGGACACAGATTTTTTTTCCTGGAGAAGACTGTAAAGCTCATTTTCAAATTGTTTTAAACAACAACTATACTTGCATAGTTTTGTTTGAAAGCCATTTTTATTGGACTTGTATCTCAATATGTCAAATGCAAATGAAAGCCAACTAGAATGCAGACTCGTGAAGGCCGGGACTTATAAGGATATGCAGTGAAGAATAAATTAAGAAATAAATGTCTCACCTCAGATTCCATAGGGAGTTCTTAAAATTCGGAAGGATCTGCCCCTTAGTGGGCAATTAGCAGGTATCTGTATTCACCTCAGTGGAGCTAAGTTGCAGCATGTGATTGGTGTGTTCAGACCTTCGGAGTTCTCTTAAACGGAGCGAAGGGGGTGATTTTTGTTGTGTGAGATGGGGTTGTAGGTTCTTCATTTGATGCTTTGCCTTATTGGTCCATATTTTGCTTTTCATGGTCTTGATCATCCTAACTTATGGTTATAATGTCATTCCAGACTATAAACAGGAGGCACTTTGTAACAGAAAGGGTTGTGGGAATTTGGAAGGTACCCAGACATGCTTTTCAGGCTATGATATTGGTATCAGAATGAGGAACAGCTAGATGATATCCTTAAATCAATCAGTACTCCAACAATCTATTTTGGCCACATAGAGTACAGATTCAGAATAGATTTATTTTACAATTTGCCTGAATATATTCCAAACATATGAAAGTAGCAACAATTTTCATTTCACCGTACAAGGTATTAACATAATGAGAAGTGTAGCATGTACTGAAAAGGTGCTGTAGGCACTGTAAATTGCAGCCAGAATATTTTTTGTAATTACAAGTCGATTGAAATAATAATCCTCATCACCTGGCTGCCCTGCATCGTAGCATTTACTGTTTGATCCCTATAGTTAAAATTCGAGATGCAAATACTTTCTTTGCATTAGGAAAATGTGAGTCAGGTAGTTAAAACAGCTGCTCGTCAGCCTCAAAGATTGTCAGCTGGATTTTTTCCATAATCATTTTCACTTGAGTAATGTTCGAGGAACGAGGAAGCCTGCAGGTGTTTACACTAGTGCACTGCGTGAGATATAAATCAAGTTTTTCCAAGAGGAAATGAGTCCGTAGCTTCCGAGTCCCATTTCCTCTTGGGTAAAATTAGCTCGAATGAGTCTTGTACAGCATTTGAAGAACGGGTTTTAGAATGACATACACAAGAGTAAATGAGTCGTGGCTCTGTGGAAGCTTGCTGCACTAAAACCTACAAAAAGCAGCTCAGCTTGTGTTCCAGATTGCACCAAAACCATGGTAGAAGCATAGAAAACTCTTACAAACTCATGTCAAGGCACAGTTAAGTGCATGATGAAAGCAGGGAGATCACGGGTAAACGGCAGAATTGTCATCCTGATTTGCACTGGTAATCTGTAGTGCGATTCTCTTTGTCCTTTGGCTGGCCAAGAAGAAATGCGTGTGAATTGTTGCGTCAGTGTATAACAGTACCTCCTTAGTTTTCTGAGCACAGTATGGGAAAGCTTAGCAGGCATATTACCATCCAGCTAAAAGCTGTGAAAAGCTCTTTTGTTCCAGTTGTGGTGAATAAATCTGTTCCACCACTTGTCACATGTACGTACTGATCTTGCACAAAGACGCTGGAGTTGCAGCAAACCGTTTTTAGTTTTCTGCACTGCAGTGTTTTCTGTTCAAAATAAGCTAATACCCAGTCTCTTTGCCTGCATTCAGATTGGAAGGGGAAATGATGTTCAAATGTTTGCCTGCTCATCTTTCAAAATCTTCAAGTTTGTAAAAGCATTTTATTTATTGTGCATCATTCCTGCAAATCACCTAATATTAAAATTATAGGTTCAGTCGTGACTGGGGGCTGTAACACTTTTAATTAAACCTTCTTTTCTTTAGGACTTGCGTAGAGATTAGTCAAACCAACAACATAATAAACGTATATTTTGATCAAATCTAGATTTCTTAAATAATTGTAAACCATGAATGGCTCTTTGGTAACACTTCAGAAAATGTAATTCACCATTTTTATAACCTTTAATTAATGAAGCATGAATATATTGTTAATTATAGATAATTTGATCCTGACTAATTATTAATAAAGTTTTTTTTTAACAAAATTGCGTTTGTTCTCCTATGTAAATGTTATTCATTGAGAATTCAGTGTTAAATGCGGGTTTTGCTTTTCTGGAGTGTCGTTTGCCAACCTTCAGCGAAAGCTACTGTACCTGCTCTGTACTGTACATAGGAGAGCCGAGCTTGACTGTAAATCTGAGTGCCCCCTTCTTGTTTGGAGCAGCAGACTGCTGGAGAGGGCACACCAGAACGACTCCGCCGTGTCGACTCCAACAGGAAATCCCGGAACTTCAACAAGCAGCCCAGCACTGGGGATTACTACAAGGCCCTGGGCAACGACACAGCTGCACGACGTGGGAGCAAAACCATGGCACCCAGCGAGGAGGTACGGCACAGAAGCTGGCATGTTGGGGAGGAGGGGGGTTACTGGTCAGTGTTATTTCCAGGGCATCATGTAACCAGAGACTTGCCTCGTTCTTACCATGATGACCTCACACGAGTACAATGGTTTAATACTCGCCAAAACACATGAGGTTAATACTTTGTTTTATAAAGTCCTCAAACCTTATTTTTGCTCGGCTGCACAGAGCACATCACAACATATTATTGGCGTTGTGGCAGGAATTGGGGTTCCCCCCTGTCGTTTGCTTTTGGGAGGCATTACTTACGCAGTATAATAAACCTACAGAAAGGTCACTCTTGAGCCGACTTTCAGACATTTCAGCTAGTACCTGCACTTTGATTATTGCTATGCTAGTTGATTGCACTTCTCCACAGTCATGCACTACAGGGGTTGAAAGCCCGTGATGACACTATAAACCTTAACGGTGAAGACGTCAATTATTTATCAAAGATAGTCAAGAGACGCATCATGGGTATTTGTCTAGGTGTCTTGTACAGTAAGTGGTTTCCATTGACAGACACAAGAGAAAGCCTGACCTCTTTATAACAAGTTTTGAATTGGTCTCAGGCCGGGATTATTTTAATGTGAGGGAGTTTATATGTTTGAATGACATTCATGACAGTGTGGTTTATTTATTGCTATTGGTTCTCATTTGAATAAACCACATCTATACATTTATAACATCTGAAACATTTTGGTCAGTAGTAATTATGCAGATCATGACTAGAGTGAACCCTAATCAGACAAGGTTTCTGAGTTCCACTGTACTCACACATAATTCCATGTTATAAATAATATTTGTCTCTTTCATCAGCCAGTGTCTGACAGCATTCACTCAGGAAATTCTGAACAGTGCACCACAAAAGCTGAAGCTAAAAATAATGTACTAATTGTGTCATTAACCTTTTCTTTTCAAGAGTCTTTTCTTTGTTCTTCAGTTTTGAGTTACCAGTACATACATGATGAAGAAATAGAGTGGAATTGACATTAAAGATGTGATTTGTGTCTGAGCAGCTCCTAATTCGTGCACAAAGGAGAGCTAAAAGAAAAGTGGAAAAGGTTTATTTTTGGTGATGCATGCAACACATAGTAATAAAAAGCCACAGATAATTTCTACCTATTACTCCATTTCACCCTTATCTTCTTTATTGTCTGTATTTACCCCTCAAGTTACTATCGGTTGACTTAAAGTCCCATATGCAAACTGTGACATTTACATTTGTTTGCACATTTGTGTATTTTTTTTCTGTAAGGGCTCGTCACATTTCTAGAACTGCTTTACAAAGTCAAATATTGGATCTCAGAGATGTTTTTAGCTAAAGTACTTTCTTAAAGAACAGATTGCATTTTGGAATGTATTGGGCTGTGTGGTGTTCTCCGAAGCATATTCTGAAGTGGTACAGGCAGAGCCTAAAACAAGGCTTTATCATTTCAGTAAAGCAGGCAAGGAGTTCAAACAAAGTAGAATGGGCCGAGATGGATATGGAATTGGCACAGAATGGATGTGAGCATTTTAAAGATATTCTACATACAAAAGCTGATGGATCTCTTTAGTAAGTGAATTAGAAGTCTAGAAAAAAAGGTCTAGAAAAATCGAGATCCCCAGGAGCTGTTTTACACAAAGCATTGTAAGTATATGGGAAGAGCTACCCGGCCATGTTGTCAATAATAGCCTGGGGTTTTTTCCCTTTTTTCAAGAAATGGCCAGCTGAGAGCCTTGAATCAATTGGCTACTGGCAATAAAGGAGAGGAGATCATTTGGATCTTCTTATGTTCTTATTAAGCTGCAGCATTAGTAACTGAGCAAACAGTAAATGTGCTAATTATAATTGCTTTTATAGGTAACAATACTTTGAATTTCACAAACAGTATAAGAAGACAAAGTGTACTCCATCTGTTGTATTTCAGACTCTTTAACATATTGCAGAATGCCATTCAGAATGCTATTGCTTTGCATAACTATATAGTAGTTTTTCCTCATCTAAAATGGCAGACACCTAGCCAATCAAAGAAAAAAGGAATAGTATTTCTTTAGGATGTTGGGGAATAATCTTCATTCTCTGGAATAAATGCCATCAACTGGTATTCAATGTAATCTTCACTGAGCCTATTAGGACCTCTGTGTTTGTCGTCTGTCTGTTACAGTAGAGCAGATGGCTGAACACAGATCCCTGCTAATCAACTTCTCAATGGGAGCATGCCTGCTGATGCAAAGCCTGGAGTTCATGCACGTTTTGTTGGTTTGATTGTAGGTGGAAGATATACACAGCTGGAAGGTTAAGTGGTGCAGGCAAATCACTTGTTAGCAAGCTGTGATGACCTCCTTTTACATTAGTCAGTCGAGGAAATGCAGAGAAGAGTTTGATGCTTTGCAGCAGATGCTGATGAATATGCTTTATTTTTTTTACATTTTTCAAAGGTTTTGGAAAGGAATTAGGTAGAATAATGGTAATAATGAGAAGTGAGGTACAGGACATTGAGCTCTGATGGGGATACTGACATTCTGTGCGTGTGAACCAGCATCTGATACATGTTTTTATTCTTCCTTTCCACCCCTCCCCAGGGCTCTCTGTTGTTGGAGGAGCCAGCGGACAATGGCCCCAGTCCTGAGAATGGAGCTGGGGAAGAGCTGCCTCTGCCCCCCCCTCCTCCCCCCCTCCCTGAGAGCCAGCCCACCCCTCCCCCTCCCCCACCGCTGCCCTCTGACAACACACCTCAGTACGCCAGCCAGCGCCGGCCCTCCTCTTCTTCAGGAAGTGAGTACCCGCTCTCTCATTCCTGTGCCAGACCCTCAGACACTCGTGATACAACACGTTTGAATGGGAAAAACTGGGATTTCAGGCAGTTTACAGGTGAGGAAGATGAAAATGGAGAGGCAAAGAGAATTGCTTTACTTTTCACAAAGCACCGCACACACTGCTGTGTCTTTTGGCATTTGCTGTTTGAGACCACTTCATAGCTAGGTTGACAAGTGTTTTACATGTTAAACAATTTGTTGAATCTGGTAGGTCTTTATTTAAACTTATTTAATTTTTTACTTTATCAAGTCACTTCATTTTCTCGGCATTGTCCTTCCTTGAGTATTGATCATTGTGAGCATTCAAGTGATGATAACATGGCAGTAAAGGAACACCATACTGTACATCAGGTAACAGTAGTGATGATCTCCATTGTCTTTGCACTCCCTTTAAAGTCACCTTACTTAACAAGCAAATGGAATTCTTGCACTGAGTTGTAACAAGAGAGAATGAAATAAGGATATTTCTGGATTCATGGAATGAACTGTAATTGAAGTCAGACACAAATAAGCCTAATAATAGAAGTGAATATTGAAATTTACAAATATGAAAGTGTTTTAATTTCTTCTTTTGCCTATCGGAATTAAGACCACTGCTATTTAAAAAAAAAAATCTTTCCCTGGACACTCAAGTACCTAACAAGTTGTCATATTTCCAGTTCGTCTTTTCTCTCGGTAATCCTGGAACAGGTGATGGCAACTCAATCCAATTTTGCATCTAATTAACTTTCTGAACCTTTTCAGTCAGGGTTTACCCTTGGTAAGTTAGTTAATGAGTTGCTGATGTCTTCAGAAACAAGTCATTTAATATTCTTTTCCAGGCCTAATTACACCTTTTGATACTTTCAATCAGGCATCTTACTGGGCCACATTGAATATGATCTAGGGCTCACTGGTATGCCCTTTTCTTGGTTTTACTGTATTCCTATTTAGCTACCAGAAACCAATTGGTAAATCTCGGCTTTTTAATAAATAATGCTGGTCACTCCTGTGGGTGTTCCACAGGGTTCTGTGCTAGGACCTTCGGATTTTAATATTTATATGTTGTGGGGATGTTGGGAATTGACTTTCATGAACATGGGTTTCACTGTGATGCTGATGACACTCATGTTCATTTGAAGAACAAATCAAAACCTACAGCCAGAGTATGCAGGCATATTAAGATATGAATGCAATATAATTTGCTTTGCTGTATAACCAGCAAGTTCTGACAAGACTGAGATTATGCTTCCCAACATAAAAATACCAAAGCTGGTGACTTTATTCTTGCTGTTGACGGTACTGAAATCAAGCCTATGATAAATGTTAGACACCTTGTTGTTGCTGTTGACCTCACATTATCATTTTATGTGCATGTTAGCAATGTCAGAAAAGTATTTACCGTACAACTGTGTAACACCACTCACTTGCTCTGCTTATCTGATGCTGAACTATTAATGCATCTCCATTTCATTAAGATTAGAGTACTGGATTGCCATATTTTCTGAGGTGGCTTGTAAGGTACTAAATAGGTTTCGGTACAGTATGTCCAGAAATCTTGGGCCTGTATACTCTTCATCTGACTCTTAGTGAAATTTAGAGTGAGCTTCTCCAGCTCACTTATAAGGCACTTAATGATCAAGCTTCAGATTATTTCAAGGAGTTATTACATGAATGTAGCTCGGCTCTTAATCCAAGATTTGATTCTTCAGGCCTTCTTATTTTGCTAAAGACCAAGTTCCACACCATGTGAGACAGAAATGTCTTGTGTGCCACACCACACCTGTGAAACTCATCCAAATTCAAACTTCCCAACTGTTGACATTCTCTAAACTCACTTAAACACTGGTCTCTTCCACTTAAGCTATTAAAATATCTATTTACTCTTGCTTTCACAATGTACTGTGCATTTTTCACTTTTTTGAAAAGCTTTTTTGCTTCTGATGTGTTATGTGTGCTGGTTTATAGTACTTTGAGTTTGTTCGGAAGAGTTTAAAGATTTATATTATTTATTTAAGGTCTTATATTGCATCCATCATTTCAGTTCATGGGAACTGTAGGGTAGCACATTTTATGTTTCAATAATGCAAATATGAAGATATGAGTAAATAAACTAGTGATATGAAATTACTAGGTAGCTAGTAATTTAAATTCCAGCTGTTAAATTGATTGTTAATTGTTATCCCTATACATGTGATGCAATTCCTATCCATCAAAATCCACCACCTTTCAGTACACTGCTTCTGGTTGTGTAGATTGATGTAATTTTCTTGAGAGCATTAAAGCAAGTTAGTGCATTAGAAACACATGAGACAGGCTGGGCTACCTGCTCTGAATAACTGAATACAAATTGATGGATCAAGGTACTATTACTGTAGAGTAGGGTTTTGTGTTCAGCCATTCACCTGATTGCATTGCAGTGAGGTATGCAGTGCCTTACTCAGCACAGTACAGCAAAAACGCATTTTGTCAGGTGTTTAAAAGTAAAACCAATATTACATGATAATAATTCAGCAGTTTTACAGGAGTTCTGTATAGGTTCCAGATCACTGCTGATAAATCTTTGAACATCCCTTGTAGCTAAACACATTCACATCTTGGTAAAACAGTTTACAGTACATTGAGAGGTGTGGTGAAGCCTCATGCAACATAATATAAATAATGGAAAAAGCTAATTCAATGAGTGGCAAAGTCAAGGGAATATTTTCTGTGTTGAGCTTTCACAAAGGACAGATTTTTATTACAGTGATGACAGCTGTGTTTACATTTTGTATGTGTTTAAGCTGTAATGTGTATGGTCAACAGGTAAATCATTGTTCATTGCTTGATGTGTAGAAATAAAAAAAACTACACTAACTACCCAACAACAAAAAAACATCCAAAATTTGTTCTGCTAATATTATTCTAACTCCATTTTCCCAGCTCAGCCTAACAGCTTTAGCTTAATTAATTTTCCAAAGAGTGTTTACCTAAAGATGAGAGGCCATGGTATAAAAACGTTTTTCAGTGGCTTTGAACATTCAGATCTGTTTTTAGTCTGTGAGTCCAGATTAAACATCTTGCTGCATGGCTCCTAATGTGGCAGGTTCTCTGGCAAGAACGATAGGAAAAAACTACCTGAGTCTCCTGCCAGTGTGGGACACTTGGGTGTCCTGCTGTTGAGATAAGACTCCAGGCTCAGCAAAGCCAGCAGGCGGACGTCGACAGGGTCCCAGTTTGTGTCCAGACCATGACGTCTGAGAAACACTCTAAAGAAACAAGTCCAAGGTGGCTGCAGGTGTTGGCCACTGAGGAGAAAAGTTACAGCTGACCAGACACAGCGAGAAACTGTTAGAGCCAGCAGCCATGAGCTGCTTATGGGATGGATCCATGGAGATTTCGGTTGGGAAGAGGTTTTCACCATACACTCCCCTTCTGAGGGCACTGCGCATCAAATGTGGGAACGTGACTCCAGCTCCACGGTTTAGAACTGTAGCGATTGTCTGTGCTGTCATACAGGTGATGCTATGCTGATTAGGAAGACTGGTTAACATACTGTATACTGCAAGACATTTCATATTTCATTACGTTTCCTGCTGTGTGCTCTCCTACGTAACTCTAGCAACTTTTAAACTGTTGGTACTTTTTACATTTGCTGCACTTTTATTATCATCTGGTTCAAATTTGATGTTGTAAATCCTTTCTTCACAATCTCTCCTTAAATGCAACATTGAATTAGCAAGACTCTACAATGTTTTTGCTGGCTTTTGAAGTGATTTGATTATACAGATTTTAGGGGCTTTAGTAACCACTTATAGCTCTCAGATGACATCGACTATGAGATGTTAAAAGACTTAAGGTAATGTCATCGATTATCTGAGCATTATAAACTCCACTGTGCATCATCCGATCATCACTGCTGTTGCATTTTTTGCACTTGATATAGAGGTAGCCGTGTTACAACCCCACAATTGCTCTAAATGTAATACTGTATCCAACCATGAGTATTGCTGTATTGTATTTTTATGTACTGTAAAATGTTTTTGTCTAATATGGAGAATATTATATACTATATATATTGAGCTGACCGATTCCAATTGACAAGAAGTAAGCAATATTAATTTTAATTGTGTTAAGGAGAGCAGTTTTGGATTTCCAATCCACGTGATCAGAGTGTCTCCTAGTGTTGTTTTTTCTTGATTTACTTGAAGTCCAGGATTAACTAAATTATTCAACATTCTATGCAATTGGACAGTCTTTTGAATTTACCTTTCAAGTCACTAGAAAACACTTTTGGATCAGAAAACCGTTCAAATGGTCTAATCAGTTGCAATAGTACTTCAAACAAGGATTCAGTTGCACACCAGAAATCCAGCTGGGATGAGCACCAGCAGACACTGGGTCTTTGGTGACCAGGGCTTGGAAGTTGTTAAGGGATCATACTGTACAGTGAGCTGCAAACATCAGGTATTAAAATGATTTTACTCAGTGGATTTGATGGGATTACCAATTAAGATATAAGACGTATTTTCTGCACGCCTCCTGTTTCCTGAGCTTAGCGCTCATTGTTTATTAAGCCTACTATATTGAAAGGGTTTTAATATTACAGAAAGCTCTAGTTGGCATTTTCATCTTTTGCTCAGGCTGTGGTTCCAATGTACGTCACAGCCACATGCAAGACATGCCCAATTCCAATCCAGAATTTTTCTTCACAGCAACGTAACAGTTTTATAAACACAATCTTGTAATAACGCATTATCATTTTACTAAGAGTAACAGCATTATACGTCTCAACAGAAGCTTACAGTTTATTCATGATTTCTGAAACATCGTCAGGACCGAAGATGCAAATTCCATTCAAATATTTCCAGCAAGCAGGAGTCAGTTGTTGTGTCAGGACACACGCGAGTCTACATAGCTCAGCTGTCACTGAGAGGTCACAGAACACTGACTATAAAAAGGGGATACGTGTATGAAGTTTCAAACTCTTCATTTCAAAAAGCATGGGAAAATGTCTGGTTTAAAGAGAGACATTTCTTTTTATTTGATTGGTTTCTTGGCTTGCAGTTTAACTAATCCAGTTTCTCTTCTCCTTTTTTTCCTCTTCATTTCTTTGCCTTCCCGTGGCCCTGTCCTTTTCCCTGTATCCTGCCTGTCATCACACTATCCTCCCTCCGTATGTGTGGGTGGGATGTCAACCTGCCTTGTTCTCTCCCGGCTGACTGCTTACTGTTCCACCTTCCCTCTTTATCTCACCTTGGTCTGCCTCCACTCCCTCCCTTTTCTGAGGTGCTGCACTCTTATCTCTCTCACTGCCTTGCCATTCTCCTCTCCAACTCCTCCACTAAACCTGCTTTCAACTTCGAAGCGAACACACTCAGACAAATGAAAAGTAAGTACAGAGACTGTATAGATGTTCTCTAGGCCTCTCTTAACATCAGTCTGTTGTGTTACTAGCATCATTTGCTGTTGGTTTCCTGTAGCTGGTCACTTTTATTTCCTTTATCCCAGATACCCTGGTATGTTATCATTAACATATCTGAAAATTCAAATTCATTAGAAAAACGCACATGGCTTGTCATTAGCCCTGGTGGTTTTGGTCTGCAGAAGGAGAGAATGTGAATAAGGCAATTCTGACCATTAGCATCTGCATTTATTATTATTACTATCATCATTATTATTATAATATATGTAATATATATTATATTATTATAATTATATATAATATAATTATTATAATATGATAATAATAATAACAATACATCCATGCCACACAATTAATCTACAACATTTAAAATTAGACTAAGAGCAATCACAAATGTGAGATCTTGCAGTAGAAAAGGATTTGAATAAAAGGGGCTTGTAACGTGATGCCTTGTGGGGCAATGCTGGAGAAAACTAATCGGATAGTTGCAATGCATGGAGAGAGACTGCTGAGCCAGCAGTTTTGAAATGGTGCAGTTCTTAGGAATGAAAGTAGCTTGTTTCACCATTGCGGGATAAAAGGAGGAAAATGACCAGGAAGGGAACATAGCTACCAGATACATGAGAGAGTAAAAGGGGGCAGCAGGAAGTCAGAGGGGACTGGAGATACGAGAGTCCAATGGGAAGAGTGGCTGGCAAGAACGGGAGTTTTGGAATACTGTTATACTGGAACAGATCTTAAAGAGCTGATGCAGAATCCAAAGCAGAGAGGAGCAGATTTCAGAAATCACAAGGAAACCAGCAGAGTTTTAAATGAAATTGAAAGGACAGATTCTGAGGCAGGCACAATTTGAGATTCAACAACCCAGTCTAGAATAAATGTGTACACTGTACCTTTAATCCTTTAATCCTGTGTTATCATGTCTGTTTGTTTTATACAGATCTTGCTATTTTGATTGAAGGTTAGACATTGAAGAATAGGACTTCACTTCCTTTAATGATGTTTAATTTTTTTTTTTAAAAATGCTCTGCGGTCCCTTTAAGAAGGTTACTTTTGTTGTCATACCGACATTGTGTTTGGATTCCAAACACCTGCTTTTCCATTGTGACTGCCTGCTGCTGAATATTTAATCCCACTTTGTTGTTTGTTCCAAAGGGAGGATCCTGAAAGGAGAGGGCCTCCCTTAGGCACCTATTACACTTCAACATCCCACCAGTTACAGTACCTGCACCAGTTCATGAACACTATGCACCACCACACCCTCCAGTTCCAAGCACTTATCTCACACCTGCTGATTCCATTGGTATCGAAAGGCTATGCATCCATGCTGTAGCATGCTCAAAAACCAATGAGAACAAAAAAAATATAACTGTAGGAGAATTGAAGTGTCACGGGGAATTGAGATTTGCCTGGGGAGAGTAACTGAAGCTAGGATTTTCTGAGAAGGTTTTGGCTTTGCTTGCTTTTGAGAGGGATAAATATAATTCTCTTATAATGGCCTGAGTTACAGAAGCACAAACAGTGCTTAGAACCTGTGGGACATGTGAACTAATCAGAAACTCTGGGTTTGGCTCCAGGAATCAGTGTCTGGATGGTTTAACACTGCTGTGTTTTTTCTTTGGCAATGCAGAGCTCTAGGGCAGGCTACTGATACATGATTACCAGACATGAACCTTTTGGGGGATAAAGAGGAGTTAATCCATTTATAAGGTTTTCTGTTCTTCCCATTAGAAGTATTCTTCATTATCCATTTAACCAACCGGGTACTGCTAATGTTTGATATGAAATCTAAAACGTGCAACTTTAGGGTGCTTAATAGGAGGCATTTCATAAGTCCATTTGGTGTTCTGTGACATTATTTGGGAAGGGGGAGTGATGACACTGCCCGGACATCAGCGCTCTCGACCTGTCTCCTAGTGTGGGATGGGCTGTGTAGTAGACAGAGGGATGAATGGGATATGGCTACAAAGGAGGCCTTCTTTGGTTTGATGAGCCATTTTAGTCTACTGTTTCTTCAGAATATGCCATCAGTGCTTGGAACCTCTACGGCTTTGATGAACAAAATGGAAAAAATCATGGAAATCTAAAAAAGAAACCTTCAGTGGTACACATGGGAGTATGAGCAGTGTACTTAAGATACATTTTACATTCTATGTCAAAACAGGCAAGACATCCTCTGTCTTTTGTGGGCTTGGGTTCGAATATCGAAGGTGCTGTATAAATATGAAGCTCCTGGTTTTGAGATCAAGGAAGGACCTGGACTGTTCTGAAACTTCATTCCCTGTTGGGTTTTCAAAAGAGAAAAGACAGGAGCCGTTCCTGCAGATCAACAAGCACATCAGACATAAATGGAAAAAAGTGCTAAAAATGTTAATTGTTAGACCTTCACCTCACCACAAATACCCAGACAGTTCTCTTGCATTGCATGATGTGGAAATCTGCCAGGCTTGAAGGACAGGACCACCCTTGCCAATAGGTCTGTTCTGCCAAGGCACCTCGTGTCATTCCTACCCAAGCAGCTGGACGTCTCCATGTGTACCACATGAAGAGCGGTGCTTCTGTAACGGCTGCGTAGTCTTTCATCCAGTTGTCCAGTTTAGCCTGTGTTTAGGGTGTATGCTCAGTCAGGTTGGCAATTGCATCTTTTTGCTGTGCATTTCAGAATGTTCTCACTAATCCCGCACACGAGCAGCTGCCATGCTGTTTGGTGTCGGGTGGAGGGGGCAGGGTGAGGGGTGACTTAAGTCCGTTCCCAATTTGGCAGCCGTTCCATGTCTTTGCTAATTACAGCTGATTCCTTTAGATTCCCCTGGGCTGTGATAGGCTCCTAAGAACCATGCTCCAGTCTCCCAGAAAGAGAGAGAGAAGGAGACACTGGTCTCGGCTCAGCCTTTATGCATTGCCCCTAAGAGATCTGAGTCTTTGGAACTCAAACAGGCATGAAAGAACGCTAAGCGTTGTAGCTCGTTCACCAGTTCAGAAGAGACTCGTCTCGCCAGCTTAAGAGCAGGTGATGTACTGTATTAGTTTTCTTTTTCTTTAACGTTCTGTTGAGCTGTGGATGATTTTATTGTATAAAAGTGGTTATTTGAAAGTTTTTGTATTCTTTTAGCACATGTTTCTTTTACAGGGTAGATCAACTGCATTCCAAATTGAGAGCTCTATTGATTTTCACTCACTGATAATATGCATGTTGCTTGTTAGCAGCATTTTTAAATATATGCAGCCTACAGTAAAGACAGAATTTCACTGGCTACACAGGCAGTGATGTCCTTTGTGCTTACTGAGTACAGTCAAACATAGCCTTTTCGGAGTCTTGTGAACAGCAACAGTATGCATATTTGCGATTTTAGGAGATAATTGCTTCTGCTGCTGTTCAATAAAAAATTAGTTTTGATTTGTGTGAATTCCCTCATCACATCCAATCCTGGAAGCCTTTCTCAGTTTTGGCCGAGTCTCAGTTTTGGCTTGAATTATTTTGTCGTGTTGAATTGGCCCTCTCTAAGAGGGTTAAAAAGACTTGGATGTGATTCTCTTTCTGTTGATCACTTTGACTTACAGTAAATGAACACTTATGCTAGCATCAAATTGATCCCTGAGTAAAAGTCGGGGGAAATTTTATTTATAGGATTTTTATTTGAAGTTAATAGGCTTGCTATATAGTTGGGTGTGTGAATATATGCTTTGTCATCACTATTAGCTTTTGGGTCTGAAAGCAGGACTCCTTCCTGCATGTTCCATAAACATTTTTTCAACTATCATTACCCAGCTTGACCTTGCAAACAATACTGGTTTCATCATATGATCATAATTTAAGAATTGTCTCAATGTTGCCAAATCCAAAGTGTTCGACAATGGTCTGTGAATAATATCTGCAAAAACAAAAATTTCATAAGTCTCGTGAAAGAATTCAGCATCTAAGTTCTGTTAAAAATTCATGCAAAGGAAATCCTGTTCAAGAGCTCCCTCTTGTTGTTAAACACACCCCTGCACTGTGAAGTGCTAGACAAAATGGCTTTTGTTCTGGGTATTAAAAATAAAAGGCCAGTATGAATCTGAGACAGATTTTAGGGTCGTTTCTCCTGAACAAGCTGATTATCGTCTACAGTCTGGTATTTTAATTGAGATTAAGTTGAGGCAAAGTTGGAAATTGTTGGAAATTGTGGCAGATGCTATGCCATTCTGCCTAGATGCTATGCTTAAGTGATGGTAATCTCAGGAGTTTAAATTAAATTAGCACTGCCCTCTACCTTAGTCTCTCACGGAAGACTTTATTGCTTTATCTTACCAGCACTTTGATTCTATGACTAAAGAGACACTCACTTGGATATTGTTCAGATGAAGCTATCCAGAAAGGGAGATTTTTCTGGAATATCATTCTGAGAAAAATTACCATATAAAATGAGGTTCTGTTATATTATTAAGATCGTCAGACTGCCATTTTATCCGGTTAGGGTGTCGTGTAGCTTTTATACATTCAGAGGTACATGTCAAGGAGTAAAAGGGGCTTAACACTAACATTTCATTTTAATAACATTATCTCCAGTTTTGGGAGTTAACACCTGATTGGTGTACTGTACCTTAATAAGAACAAACACTATCATTATTAAACTATCTGCCATGTGCCAAATGAAAACAACAATGCATTGTCCTATTCCACTCAGCTCATTTATATTAATAGAAACCAAAGCGTGGAGAGTAGAGTTATGATTGACAGTCCTGCTTACTAACAAAGCTTCCCTTTCCCCAACTCTCTCTCTCTCTCTCAGGTACAAAGTCATTCAACATGATGTCCCCAACTGGTGACAATTCAGAACTGCTGGCAGAAATCAAAGCAGGGAAGAGTCTGAAGCCAACACCACACAGCAGAGGATATACCACAGTCTTTTCCAACAGCGGGCACCAAGGGCAGAATGTGAGTGCATTATATTACTGTTCACAGTGGTATCTTGATTTCAGAGTAAAAAACTCTTAGTATTTGCACACAGTAGCTACTGTAGCAAAAGAGTTTTATTTTGCAATCTCCCCACAATCCGCATCACTGATACACCCCAGATCCACCCTGGTGTCCTGCCCAAGGTGGATCTGGGGCTGGCCGATTGAGGTTACTGAAGGCACGCTTACACACTGCAGTAAGTCTAATATACCTTATCTATACAAGCCCCATTTAAATGGGGTTTGTTCATTGCTGATGACCTGGCAAGTCAGCCGATGGCACTGGTATTGACAAAGATGGCTCCTTTAATGTAGGTCCTCAGGCAAGTGCTGATTCATGTATTGTGTCTCCCTGCTTCACATGCATGTCTATATCCTTCTCTTTGAGGGTACAAAGTAGCTGAGGGATGGAGTTGGTTTTGTCTATTTTAGTGATATCCAAACTTACACCTACAAAATACGGGGTACCTCCTAGTAGCCTTAAGCACTATGTTAGTTGCATCAGGTTAAAGACAAGACGTAATACTTCCTTTTTCCTTTATAAGACAATTTTCCATTAAAATACTTTATTCCACTGTATTGGATATTACAGAGTATAGGGTGCTGCAGTTTATAAGAAAAGGTATCTTTTTCCTTGAATTGCACAAGAATATTAATGGTTTATTTTCAAAATAGCATGCCATATTGCTTTTTGATCATTTCTAATAAAAGTGTTTTTAACTGCGGTTGGTTCATGAAACTAAAACCACAAAACACTACAGCCATAGCCCAACTTAATTTTGAAACAATACTCATTGTACAGTAATTGCCTATGATCTTTGTTATACTTGTTATGTAACCGTGTCATTTTATGCTGAAAGTATGGAATGAACACAAGACTCCACAATACTAAAAAATTAAAAACATTTTCCTTCAGCACCTAAAACATAGGGAATTGCAGTGTACTGTAATGCAACACCGGTTTGATTTATTTTTTACATCCTGTACAATTATAAATGTTATAAAATCTAAAATGTTAATGTTTCCTAAGCCTCCTTGATACGACATGTTCTTAATGGAAAACTACAAAAATGTTTTCAGTTTGCTCAGTAGTCTTAAAGAACTAATTTCTCAGGCTCGTGTTTGCACATCAATTTAGCATAATCCTGCTCTCAATTCAGAAAAAATACCTTTCATTTGAGAAAATTCAATTGAAGTCATTGTTAAAATTTGTAAAGGATAAGAGTAAGCATTTATAATCCCCCTTGTTCCCACATGACTAAAGGTCCATGTAGCCAGTCTGACAACCACACATAGGAAAAGTGATCTTGCTTTTAGCTGCACTGTTCCGTTTGTTGACAGCCATTTGCATTGTACATCTGGTTGCTAAGAACCGAAGGATTTGACTTTGTTGAGTAATGACTCATGTCATTCCTGATCAACTTTTAAACTTGCATGATAAAGAGCATAGAAGGGGAAGCTCAATGGCCTGCTCCAGATTGCTGTTGCTCACATAACAGCAGCAGTGTTTGCCACTGTTACTTGCATAACTACCTCCTGACTAGAAAGCTGCAGCCCAGCAATTAGAAATAATAAGCAATTATGATGTTGGGATTGTGGCACGCAAACAGTTTTATGGCTTCATCAGGAAGGATTATATCTCCTAATGGAGAGATACTCCATCAAAGCAATTAGGGTTTTTACTTGCATATTATTGGGAAGCTTTTCTTATTATTACATTTAGTAGGAAAGGTTTTGACCATTATCTTTGGATGTTATGTTTTATTTTACAAGCTATTGCTCCTCTAAATACTTTGTAATCATTCACCTAAGGCTGTCTGAAACCGGTATCTTCATTGTATCCTTTAATTAGGACTGCTTTAGTCATAAGCAATCTCGTACTCTTATAGGGAAATCAGAGTCCATTCTTTATCGTTACTGGTAGTCCTAATGATTATCAATTCTATTTATGTTACTTTCTAGTGCATCTGTTTTAAAGCTTCTAAAATTCTTCTGCAGTCAAGACCCATCCTGCAAACTGGATTTTAAATACTTAAAGCCACCTACATTTCCTTTTGAGTGAAGGGATTTCTGTTGAGAAAAGCTACCTTCACCCACCCAATACTGCTCTCTACGTGGGTGGTATCTGTCTAGGTATTACCCTTTCAACAGGCTCTGATATCAGTCAATCCAATAGCATGGCTCTCTGCCTAATTGTCATCACTGTATCATTGCAGGCAGAGACCCCTACATCTCCGCCCCCGGCTCCCAACTCTCCACCCACCTCCTCCCCCAGTCCCACAGAGCCACCCACACCCTCCACATCTGCCCCAGGCAGTACACTGGCCCCCAGGGCTGCAGCTACAAGCTCGGAGCAGCTCTCCCCCATGGTGAACGGCAACGCGGAGCCCAAGCTGGGCCGCAAGGGGAGCCTGGTGGACGTGGAGACACTGGTGCCCACCCACGACGAGCAGGGCAGGCCCATCCCCGAGTGGAAGAGACAGGTGATGGTGCGCAAGATGCAGATGAAGATGCAGGAGGAGGAGGAGCTCAAACGGAAGGTATGTCGAGCGAGACCGGGCGGATGGAGGGCTCAGGCATCCCTGTTTTCTCGGGTTTGTGCTGCAAGTTAGCTAGTATGCGTCTTTCACTAGACACCTAAAGGTCTCAAAAGAGGAGGCCATAAAAGAGCAACAGCATTTCCTCTCAGAAACCAGGGATCGGGAGCTGAGTGGATCCATTGATGTGTGATGTGCTTGTTGAACTGCATGAACCTGCTTTTGCTCTCTTTTCGATAACTCAACCGTGAATGGAGTTTCAGAACAGTCCAGATCCTTCCCTGAGCTCAGAACCAGGAGCTTCATTTTATACCTTTAATTTTTTAAGTCAAGCACCCAAAAGACAGACGGTGTCTTGCCTAATTTGATATAGAATGTAAAATGTGTCTTTGAAGAACATTACTTATAACTCCTATATGTACCAATACGATTTCTTTTTCACGTGAAGTTTCCTCTCCATAGAACAAAGTTAACGTAATACCCACTTTTAAACCGGGGAACCTAGGAAAGTGTGAAATAAGTTTGTCCAAAAATGAAAGGAGACCATTAAAATAATAACTTGACTGTAGCACCAGACAGGGGGAGTAATATTATCAGAGCAGTCAGTGCTTACTGCTTTGACGAATGCACTGTCTCTTGGCATGGGCATCCTGAGAGATGAAAATAATAAAGGATTACTCTCAACACTAGACAGGGCAAGGACAGAGGTGGCAGAATCCTGAGTTGTATGATGCCAGGGCTTAATCCAAAGGAAATCCTGTTGCTTATTTGATGCAGTGTTAAGTATTGTCAGGATTTAGGGCTATGGGCAACCCCAACTGTATGTAGAGCCAGCACTGGCTGCCAGTTAGTCTGTCATCATTAAGACACAGAGGTGCCCCTGATCCCTTGCTTATTTAATCCAGTTAGTGAGAAGGTGCTAGGAGAAGACAGAGTCACAAACAGAAGATGTGCAAATCCACTCTGTTTCAACAAGACCATAGAACAGATAGAAAATAGCAGTCAAGAACATAGCTTAGAGCTCCGAACAAATAGCTAGAAGGTTATGGGTTCAAATCCCAATTGAGACATTAACCCTTGAACAAGGTACTTCCCTCAGATTGTCCCAGTAAAATACTCAGTGCCCTTGTACATTCCTTTGGATAAAAGTATGATTTAGTAATCACAGACTTCATGTATGTGAACATGCAGACAATCTGCAGTTGGAGTGCGGGATTAGCTTCTGAAAATGCTCACTGAATGCTTTTTTTGGCATCACTTATTTGTGCACCAATTTGATATTTGTTTAGTTGTTATATATAATGAATTGAACACCTTTCCACCTGTTTATGGTCTAATTATTGAATAACTGTTTTTCAAAACATAATTAAAAACTCAGAGAAGGCTTAAAGTGTATTTTGCCATGATAAAAACCTTGATAAAATCATTTTTTGCTTCATGCTAAATAAGGAGTAAAAGAAGGCTTTAAATGGACTGTTTGTTTTTTGAAAATTGAGATAACATAGAAGCCCTCTATGCTTTTTACTTCTTGTTTTCTATTATCTGTCAGGATTATAGTGGATGCTTTCTGTCCATATCATTTTCACTGTAATCATCTGTCATTTCACTGGAAGTGAAGTTCAAAACATGCGTTTTTTGTAAGTGTGGGTGCAGAACATGGAACAGCCAACTGCCTTTCTTACGTGCCATAACTACAGTTTTTACGCATGTTTCTCCACACACATGAATGTGAAAGTGGCATTCTTACAGTGAAAGCCATTTTAAAACGTTCTCCCATTTGTGCATGCCTTTGAGCTGTGTGAGATGCCACCACTTGATTGAGTGACTTGTCTGTGTGGTGCAACGGATACATTGAAGATGCAGTATCCATTCCAAGCTAGCCTCCAGACTCTGAGAAGTTCAGTCACAAGGTTAAAGACTCTTGTTGGACACAATGGAGATGCCAGTTACAGTGATATTAGAGAGGCAGCAATGTGGTGAGGATATACTGCAGCTCTCAATACTTACATGTCGATTCAGTGGTGTGATGCAAGGCCCATGCACACTACTGTCTGAGTAGTAAGTGTACTCTCAGTCAAGCCTAGGTGCTGTTGCTGACTAGGAATATGTTTTTCTTTGTTTTCCTTTATGTCCTTAACTGTTCCAGAGTGTTGTAATACTAATTGTGTAGTTTGTGGTTTCACTTCATTCTTGTGACCTCATCTCCATGAGATTCTTTACTGGGGTGTTTCAGTGCTTATGTGTGTTGTAGCTAGATCAAGAGGCTTTTGTAATGCTTTTCAAAACACCTTTTAAGAACAAGAAAGGTTACAAACTAAAGGAAGCCACTCAGCGCATCTAGCTTGTTTGGTTGCAAAAAGTTTTTAAAATAAAGGTTGGACAACTCTATTAAGGGCTCCAAAGGCCCCTTGTTTTCTTCCATGGTGGTACTGTAAATGATCTGTTAGTTCCAAGTTTTAATCAAGTGCTGATTACAAAGAGTCTCTGAAAACTACAGGGATACAAACATAGAGGATAAGAGTTGTCCATCCCTGCTTTAAACAACGTGTGAATTTGCTTAACTCTGGAAATAGAGCTGGTTAAGCATTGTTGCTCCACGACAAGCACTACTTACTGTCAAGAAGCTCTGTTCTGCTCCTATCCTTGTTCCATTACTCATTTTCCAACTTTTTCTTACTGAAGCCTCCAATCTCTCCCTCCAGAGGCAATACCATTGCACCACTAAATCCATGTAAAGACAATGTGTGGAGAGGAATCCATTGAAACTGTCTTCCAACAACCTGAGGGAAACATCTTCCCCCTCTCCTTTTGTTTTATCCTTGATCTAGTTTGCAGGCAGCGGGTATTATCAGCCACAAGACTGGCACTACTCCCATACCCACAATGCAATCCTGGGCCCATTTGGTGAACTAATGACAGAGAACGACCTCATTCGAATCGAGAGGCAGATTGAGAACTTGCAGGTCATGCACAAGGTCCAGAAAGTGGAAAAGGAGCTGAACCATCTTGAGCAAGAGCTCCAGCAGCTCCTGCCTGTGTCTGCTGCCTTAAACCATGAGCACTTCTCTGTCAACCCCAAGAAAGTTCAGGGACAGGCTGAAGACCTCCCAGCCTGGTGTAGCAAGATTTCCACTGTGCTGAAGAGCATGGCCATTCTTCTGGCCACATTAGGGGGGAAGGAAGTCGACATCCTAGACATGATATCTCCTCGTGCCCAACATGAGGACAGTAAAATGCCAGCACAAAGCCCAGCAAGCTCTGCACCTCCCGTTTCCTCTGTCAACATAGGAAGATCCCAGTCATTTTCCACCAGAGAGGAGGTGGAAAAAGAAATCAGGCAGTGTGGTGTATCAGTGAAGAACCTTAAGGCCAATTATGAACTGCAGGGCCAATCCAGGGTTTTGGACAGCAGACCGAATCGAGTTTACAAACGCAAAAGGTCTCTGCCTATAGGAAGCGAGTCCAACAGTTATAGGTCAGAACCTATCCTAGAAGAAGACTACCTTTATGGGACTGATGAAATCCACTGGTCAAGCCACAGCCTACCAGCATCAGTGCATGACGTGTCGAGCACAAATCTTGTGAATGAGCCGACCATTGTGCCCTCTTATGCCCCATTAACCTATGTGGGTTCAGACAGCTTCTGTCAGTCAGAGATTGACCAAAGCTTGTCTGTAGACCAAGATACTGTGTTTAGCTCAGACCAGCTGACTCGAAGCCTTGAGGTACAGACAGATCTGAGCTATGTTCAAGAGTACATAGATATGAGGAAGGAACGAATTGTATTCCTGTTCCTGGAGCACTGGAGGAAATACACTTTCACGGACTCCTTCAGGAGGAAACACATCAAGAGACGAAGGAGTGTCTCGGCGGCTATGGGGAGCAGCTTTGGTGACCGGCAAACATCATACAGCAACGCGGAGATTGATCCTGAGGAACAGGTTCCTAGCGAGGATGACCGGCTCATCTACTTTATGAAGCAGAGGCAGGTGGTGGGGAAGCTGATCGGTCACTGGCGGACCATCATCAGCCAGGTTCCCACACGGCAGATCAGGCGTCTAAGTCGTTCCCAGATGATCTACTGGCCTGAGCACTTCCTCCCACACATCAGCGGTGCCCCAGTGGACTATGAGAGTCTGACTCTGGACCTCTTCATGCTGGGTTATTTCCAGCTCCTGGAGATGAGCATGTCCCGCGCTGAGCGCAAGTTCCGCCACCTGCTCTGCTATGAGATGTTTGACCGCGTGGGCAGTTATAGCTGGGAGCTCATCCGCCAGTTCCACAAGGAAGTGATGGAGGAGATCGAGTGTGGTAAGCGGGACTGGTCAGATGGCTTTGAAGACATAAAACAGAGCTTTTTTGTGGAGGAGAGCAAAGTGGCCCCTTTGGAGGAGGCAGAAGAGCCGATCCTGGAAGCAAAGCCAGACTCAGAGTTCGATCCCGGGCCGCCCGAAGTGCAGGACACTTCTGAAGAACTGGGGGAGGAGCTGAAGCCTATCCCGGAAACAAGGAAGGACTCCGTCCAGCTCATCTCGGAGTTGGGAGAGTTCAGCAACGAAGAGATCTGCCGATACATAGACCGCAGCTTCTCCTTCTGGAAAGAGAAGGAAGCTGAACTTTTTGATATTTGACCTTTGGAAAACCAGGGCTGATTAGCTCAGTTATATAAAAATGTTCAAAAAAGAAAGAGTTACAGTAAAAGGCGAGAAATGTAAGAGAAGAAATAGCTGCAGCTCAAAGTGTGCTGCTTGAAAAGAGTGAAAACAACTGTATTCAGAGGATCTTCTCACTGGAAATGCAACAGATGAAAGAAAAGCTCATTTTGGCCTCACTATGGAGATATACATGTAGTACGTTTTAGGTGGAATGTGTGAAAGTCCACCAGGTGGTAATACATGACATAAGGATGTGAAATTTTATTTGCATGAGCATCTGTTATATGACTAAAATGAATCAATGTTATGAGAAATGTGTCAATGATATATAAAGTTGAAACAAGTAAGTTCTGTTCAGGTTACAAAGGTGCAAACTATTGTTTGGTAAAATAAAATCAGTGCAGAGTCATTGAATTAAAAAAAAGGGTTTTAATCAATCATAAAGAACAATTTGCATAATGGAATGCAAATCAAATTTAGAAAGAGCAGACAGTGAAAGCTGAGTTTACAGTGGTATAATAATAGTGCAATGAGCAGTATAGAATCAGACTCAGTAGTCATTAGGACAATTAGGACAAAAAATCTACATTAATCAACGTTTTAAAACTCACAATGAGAATCATTGTGTATAGCACAGATAAATGTAACACTGTACTGTACACTAATGACTGTACTGTAACAGGGACAGTCAAATACAACCTTTTGTTCTATTCTGTGGGTTTGATAAAACCAGTTCCTTATTTCGCCACTGTGTTGATTCTAAACTAACCAAGCGATAAAAGACTGGTTGTGTTTAAATGTCTGCTGTGGGCTTTTCCAGAAAGTGCTATCTGACCACCCTGTACTCTAGAACTTTTATTACTCTTTGAACCAGTATTTATAAACATTAAATTAATTAAGGAACAGGTAACTGATTTATTCCATGCTGAAAAGAAAAAAAAGGAAACACAACGTTTCGGCCGTGGAGCCTTCTTCAGGTGTGAGTACACCTTTCTTTTCTTTTCAGCATGGAATAAACCCATTACCTGTTCCTTTGCAACCTACGCATGCTGATGCAGCTACCTACAGTACTTTAACTATTAATTATGTTTCTATTGTTAGTATTGTTGCCTCACAGCACTAGGGCATAGGTTTCAATTCCACACCTGGGGTGTTATCTGCATGGAGTTTGTATGCTCCGTGTTTGTCGGTTTCCTCCCACAGTCCAAAGACATACTGGTGGGTTAATTGGTGTGTGTGTTACTGTCTGTGTGTGCCCTGTGATGGACTGGCATCCCATCCAGGGTGTATCCTGCCTTGTGCCCATTGCTTGCAGGGATAGGCTTCGGCTCCCACTCAGGTGCCTATCATCTTGTTATTGAGAGAATCTTAATCGGAAATTTAATTTAAATATGACATTTCTGCATGTTATCCCAGACATGTAGAGTAGAAACTGTGCTCTAATGCAACACTAATTGTTTTAAAAAGGTTAGAAAGAATAATGGTGAATGTTTACCCTGCCAGGAGAATCAATGGGTTTTTCAGCATTGATGAAAGTACTACGTTTTGTGAATACAGCTCAAAGTGGGAATAGATACAGTACGTTCCTAATGTGCTTCCTAGTACCTACAGTTTGATATTGATATGCAGTACTTTTGATTTGTTAGGGCTTATTTAAAAAAAAAAGCTGTGGACCTATTGACCAGATGGGAAGTATATGAATTTTATTTCAAAGAGAAGAATTAAAAAAAATTCGAATTTGTTTAATTTGTTTCTAATGTTTTTTGGGGAGGCAAGGGGGTGTTTCTTTGTGTGTATATGTTTGCATTGGGTTCCATGCATGTTTTGGGTTTCATTTTTTAAATTTAAGAGTGGGAGAACTTGTAAGACTTCTGAAGAGTATTTTCCCCCATGGTGCAGTGTGTCACTCCAGGTCTAGTGTGCTTGCCTGGAGTACAGTTGTTTAAAAGAAGGATTGGCTGACAGAAAGGAGCAGCACAGAGGTAAAAAGCCATTGAAGTGTTTCTCAACAAGATCAGGGAAGCAATGCGTTTCTTTCTTCATTTTTAGAGTGATTTCTTTTCCCTTGTGTTCTTTGTTGTGCATTAACATTTTTATGCTTCATCATGTTTTAAAGCCCAAATGTCAAGGCCGTTGCACTTGTTTGTCTGCACATTTCAGTGGCTTATCCTTACAATGTGGATACATATTTCTTAGTTGGACTGGCATAAGGCACACTGCGTACAACATACTGTAATTGTGCAGTAGCAGCTTGCTTGGAATGGAGCTGGTGGTTTCTCAGCTGTCTCAACATGGCTGTGTCTTAAGCCGTTACTAAGAAAACCCTAATTAGATCAATCCTCCTAATCATCTACAGTAGTTATACAGTGGCTGGTTCCTTTGTTTCCATTTAGTATACTTGGCTTCAGTTACTGTATGATTATTTTAGCACCTAGATGAAATGTGTGTCCTCTAAGTTTGAATTTTGACGTGTGCCTCTGGTGTGTATTTGGAACCTAGTCACAATGATGTCTTGTGAATAAAATTTATTTGCATTAACCGTTTTGTTTAGTTGTTTGTTTTGTTTGTGCTCTACTTCAAGAATGTAAAGCCAGACATCTGAGCTGGAGTACTATTTTGGGTGCTGTAGAACAGCTTGAGAACAACTTCCTTTTGTCTTCTATTTAACTTGGTAAAACAAAACCCAGTTCTTCTGATAGAATTGGACATTTACAGACCAAGTGCATTCTTATGAGAAAGGAATCAACTTGGAAAGTTAGGTCTAGTTTAATATTTCTCTAGCAAAGCCTTTGTGGATTCCTGGTCTTTGAAACATCACAGGTCTGTAGTAAAACAAAGAAGTTCCTGCTTTATGTATCATGCAGTTGTTGGGTATTGGGTGTCCAAGAGATGCCTAACTTAGTGTCTCCTAAACTGGCCCTTTATCTGAATAAAGGAAACACTGAAAAAAATACTGAGAAGATTGGTTTTGATTATCCAACAAGAAAATAAAGCAGGGCTTGTCACATAATCTCTTGAGTGTCTCTTTAAAGAAAAGATTAGCAATAAGGTCGTTTTTATTTGTACTGTGAGAGTTGAAAGCCAAAAGTCAGTGTGTGCCTTGAACAATGATCTTGGATCCAGCATTCTTACAAGCCTTAGCAGACATACTGCACTGAGCCATCACTTCTGTCATGAAGCATATGGCTTGTTTAATGAATTGCATCCATCTCCTGTGACATTAACCCTGTTAGTGTCACGTCCTATCCTGCTAACCAGGGCTTACTACAGCTGGAAGGAGATCACTTCAACAGACAGCTTCTGATCTTCTTTTAGCCAATAGGAGGCAAAGAGGGTTTCTTCTTGTAACTATAGAGACGGATGCTTAAATCGGAGTTCAAGCTGGTGTCAAGACAATTGACCTATTGAGGGTAAATCAGTGTGTAGTAACTCCTTAACCTAGAAAACTGACGTAAGCATTCACAGAACTTTCTGATGCAGATGGCTGTATTTCCTTTATCGTGCTCCAGCGACTTAATGGCGGATGAGATTGCAGTGGGAAATGATCGTGCACACTCCACCTATGGATTTCCTCTTCATCAATACTTCGAGCTTTAGACCTAAAAAACAAACAAACTATAAAACCTAAAAGAAAAGAGAAAATGCCTGCATATCTTAAGTACTCCTGGAATGCCTGCTCACAGGTGCCTGCAGGGTTGTACTTATTAGCTAAAACAGAAATGTCTTAAAGCTGTAGCTGAAACAACATTGACTGCATGATTCTGAACTGTCCGGGTGAAAAAGCTTGAAGTTTTTACACGTTAAAAGTTTGCTTGCAATTCTTTTGGGGAAGACGGTGCACTTTTATAGATATTCAGGAAATATTTGAAGTTCTGCTCAGCAGGTAAACAGCGTTTTAGTAAGCAGCTATGCATTTTGCCAGCTTGTCTTGCAGAATCCTTTGAAATAGCTTTTGTGAAACAAGCTGACCCGTGGATATAGAATGACATAGGTGTATACAAAGCAAATGGCAAAGCAAATTCCCTTTATCTCTCAGTTTCATCCTACTCCTACCCATTTTAAACCTATCATGTAGCTTTCCTTAATCCTTTTCCTCTGCATGCTGTAAAAATATCCCACTGAAAGAAACAGGTGATTTGGATGAACGAGACACTTCAGCTGTTTAATTCTCCTCCTATCATTTGTCACTCAGGGAACCTTCAACTGAAATGAAACGAGGGACAGATACCATTCAACCTGCCTAGTGCTGGTAATTGCAGATAATACAGCCATGCTGTGAGGTAGCTAAACAATTACTGCCTAACCATGTAAAACTAGAATGTTCACTCGACCTCATTTGTAACATTAGCCCATGGTGACTCACTTTCCCTGCATCTCTGTCAACAGGTGTCTCTTCACCATGCTTATTTTTTTTTCTCATTCTATAATTCCCAGGGGAATAATTAAAAATTAAAATTGTAGATTATCTTACCTGCAGGGGTTGGGGGTGCAGCCAGTGAAAATCCTTCATGTTTGCAATCTGAGAGTAATCTTCATCTATAGTCAAGTGGAGATGAGCTGCACAGAGTACCTCCTTCTCTGAGGTAATCTGATTTCAATTTGGTAGAGTACAGTGGATAGGATTGCAAGCAGCCAATGTTATTGGGGGCTTTTGTACAACCTAAGAAAACATAGCTGCGCCTCAAGGACAACCTATCAGGTTCAACTGGAGGGAAGCAAGTGGGCATGGTGTGTAGCATGTGATTATTTTGTCTGGTGTGGTCTTGAGGTCTCCTTTCTGCTGTGCTTAGCCCTTCTTTGAACTGCTTCAAGAGTTATGATTTGTACTGTACATTTTCTTGCACTGTGCAAAAAGCAGTTTTACAATGGGCCTTCTGTTCTCTGCTTAGAGTGGTGCTAATATCAATGTGACGGGGGGAGAATCCCTTTATGTTCTTATGCATGTGCAAATAAGGAGGAAGACTGGCCGTCCATAAAGGAACGCAGACCTACTGTATTTATTTGCAGGAGAAGAACTGATGGCTTTTCTGCTAAATAACACATCTTCATATAAACGTTTGTACTGTGTGCATTGCTGGAAAAGCTTTGCATATTATAGTATAATATGGATTGTGCACAAGAGGTTAAAACTCAGAACCTTGTCACTTCAGGGACGTAAGCACAGGGGTCAGGGCTGACATCACAGGATGTGCAATGGATCAAGCTGCATTTAATGGGGAACCAGTGGCATAGAAAAAGGGTCAATGTCTAGACCCAGCTCCTCTGAATATGAGGAAAGAGAAAATGAATTCCCTAGGGGTGCCCAAAATAACTTCCACCAGGGCCCATACTGTACTATACCATACCATCCTGCAGATTTGTAACCTATAGCTTTTAACCACTTGACATTGTCTGAGCCATTGGAAAACAGGCATCTGAATTGGAAGGGTGCATTGAAAGACGCTAGCGTGCCTGAATCGGAGACTTTGGGCATTGGGGAGATGTTCTGTTTCAATCAGAATTAGCCTCGTATAAAGTCTAGGACTTTGTGTTGCAGACTGAGGAGGAGGAGGCCCGCTTGGCTGCCATGCCTGCCTGGAGGAGGGAGATCATGAAGAAAAAGATGGATGAGGAGAAGTAAGTGAGAGACAGACCTTCCCCACAGTCTGAATACCTTTCGCCTTTAATCTTTCACCTTCACACTTCCTTCCTCTTGTCTTTCCCATCCCTCGCTTGCCTGTTGCAATGTTTGTGTCTCTGTCATTATTGCCTTTCAGCTTTTCTTGAGGACATTTATTCAGTTTCTTTTTCCCCAATTAAGTATATTGTGCATTTTAAACCATTAATCTATTCTATCTCAATTTTGCAGATGCATTTTGTTTAACTAGACCAGTATTCTCAGTTTTGTAGGGAGATAGTTTTGTCACTGTATTTTTTTTTTAATTCTACGTGCTATACATATGTATGTCAATCCAATGTTTCAACTCTACAGTATAGTTAAGTTAGAAAAAGTGCCCATTTCTAAATTCTGTATTAGAATAGTAATTTGAGTCCAACTTTATGGGTTGTTTGGTAATATGATTTCTATAAAGTTGTTTCAGACATAATGTAATGTTTTTTTTAATTTCTCAACTCCAAGAAGGCAAAAGATGGCTGTGTGTACAAACTCACAAACTCACCTGCTGTCCGTCATTGTGCTGATATCTCTTTGTGCTTCTTTCCTCTGGGTCACACAGGGAGCAAAAACGGTAAGACATTCTACCCATTCCCCAGACACTGTCCTTAAACTGCCACTTTATGAAATTGATTAGCTAATTCCTTGGGTTCAATCAATGGCGACTCAAACAGATCTGTTTCACTCTGGCCTGGTTTAACATGTGACCTCATGCATGACTTTAAAAGAAGTCTGTGCTCACAGTAGAAACAGCGTAAGGCAGGACATTTAAGAGGAGGAAGTGCTTCTTTATACACAAGGTTTCAGGAGTGTGTTGGTGTCTTCTATCACAATAAATCAATTTTGATCTGATCAATTGGCTATTAGCAGACAGACGAGATAGATGGGCTGACCTCTGTCCACTCTCATGTAAGCTTTCTTAATACAACAATAATCACAAAAAACTCACATTTTTTGACTATACAGGAAAACTTTTTTTTTAGTTGGTACAACGACATCTATATAATCTCTTCACTTTATCAGGTAGGTACTATAATGCAGTTTCTTAAACATGGAGCTCTAACTTATTTTCATGTCAGAGAATAGCAGAAGCTGGTGGTGGCTATTGGCTGGAAGGTAGTTTGCTTCCACTAACATCAACTCTGGTCTCCTGGCAACAGAAAAGAGGAAGAAAGGATGAAAAAGGAGAAGGAAGACGAGGAGAAGAGCGAGCTGGAAAAGCTACGGACCCTCGGCTACGACGAGACCAAGCTGGCGCCATGGCAACGGCAGATCATCTTAAAGAAAGGAGACATTGCGAAACAGTAAAGGCCTGCCTCTGCTCTGACACTGCAAACCTCCCCCCCTGTCTTCACCAAACCTCCCTTTCTCCTGCTCTGAGGGGAGAACCCTCTTTTTGCCCCCTGGCCAGGGTCTGTTAGCTTGTGAACCTGGACTCTGAGAGTCTGTGGAGGGTATACATGCCTTGTGCTAGTGAGCACAGATGCACAGTACAAGACAGAAATGGTCATAGGCCCAGCATTGGATTAGCAGCCTCCATATTGTGCACTAACTTTGTACTTTACAGTATCTTACATTGTTTAATAAGAATCATAGGAAGGTTCTACAGTGAGTACTTGCCTTTAGGTAGCTCCTGCTTCAAGACCTTTTTAGAAAAAACACTTTACCACACTTCCTGTTAATCAAAGTACTGGCATGTTTACCGACATGTAGGTTTTCCATTATAACCAGTTTCCAAGAAATGGAAATGCAAATAATAATTTTCAACCACTGCCCTGTGTTGTACGAATTAAAGCATTTTATCAAGAGAAGCAAATCTTTTTAAAAAAACTGTTGCGTAAGAAGCAAGCACTATCCTGCAGGGAAATGACTTGATTGGGTAGAGGCTAATGTGAGAGCATTTGTGCAGTTATAGGGCCTGGCTCCTGTCTTCCTATGCTGAGAAAGACAGTGATGACCATATTATATGCACCCCATCCTTTCTGAATATTAAGCTCTTATAGTGAAAACCAGATGTGCATGCAGTTTTAACAATTTAAAGAACTTTTGTATAAGAAACAATGGCGTATGACATGTTGTTCCTTACAGTACAGTGCCAGCATTATAGGGAGCAACGCAACAGAAATGACAGTTTGCAGTTTAGAATCCTTGCTTTTCCACAGTGAAAATGCAATGGTACAGCACTTGGCTGTACTACCAAATTAACTGTATCATGAAGTGCAGTGAAGGTATCTCCTGATGAAAATTTCTACCCCTTAAACTTGGCTATTGACCAACAGTTAAGAAACATCAGATCAGTGTGCAAATCAGTTGTCTTTTAAAGCTACAAGAATTGCAGTCCTGTGTAGCAGCTCCGTTTCCAGAGGATGAGAAAGCTGGCTGACCCCTCAGCAGTTAAAGAGGTACTGAGTAAAAAGGTGAAATTGTTAATTAAAAAAAAATAGCTGGAATAATTTAAATATCCCCGCATAAAATATTGTGTATTGTATGGATTGATAAAAAATTTGAATGATGTTTTATTGAAAACTCAAATGCAACATTCTAGTTTATTATCTTTATAATAACACAAAGCAAAGCACAAAGCAAGAACACAAAGCAAAATGAAGGTGTGAGTTTATTAATTTCTAAGTTAATGACAAATTGGCCCCAACCTTATTGAATGACAGCAGAAGGTGTATATTAAAACCTCTTTCTTAGATAACAGACTATATAATCTAACATATATCACATATGGTTGAGCAAATTCAGCAGCTGCACTGAACATCTGTATTCTTTCAAAACTCAGTTGAACAATTTCATTCTGTGGTGTCTGTCCCTATCTGACTGTTCAACAAAGTAATCTAATTTTAAATGATCATAAGAACTGTTAACAGTGATACACCCTGTAAGCTTACATGTTAACCGTGCACCAAATTTTAATTCACTCCATGCTTTGGTTTCATAGATAATGGTTGTAGCACATACTTGATCTGTATGGGACCACACAGAGGGGACAGATATGTCATAGAATATGGCTGGTGTACCTCACCCTTGGTTACAAAATGATTACAAAAGAGGTACCTGGGCAGCTGCACAGAAATGTGGTTCCATTTGGAAAGTTTTCCCGGTAACTGCCTGCAAGCTTTTTTTATTGCTTAGACCACTAGACTGTGCAAATTGAAATTTTAAACTATTTGCTGTAGGCATGAATCTGCCCACACCTCACGGGCCCAGAGAACTGCTGTATGAGTGTGTCTGAATGTTGTATATATGGGCTGATTTCCTGTGTACTGGCCGTAGCGCAGTAGGATAAATCAATGTGCTTTGGATGTAAATTTTTTGCAAATTAAAGATTATATAAATATATATAAAAACAGTGCATAAAATAAGGAAAATGTTTCCAAGTTTGGTAAATGTCTGGGAACATTTATCTCACCACATTGGATGCCATATTGATGTTGAAATATATATATATAAAGACGTTGTAGAACACCATTGCCATTAGTATTACTATATAGACTTGAACCCTAAATTCCCTGTGATGTTTCTTGATTCCATTGTTACTTTTTTCAGCCTTGCTTATGTAGCATTTTGGTATATTTGTGTAAAAAACATTAAAGAAAAGAAAAAGGAGCTTTCTGACTGTCTCTTGGAATTCAATAAATTCAGAATCATACTGGGAGATTCTGTAAAGAAAGAAGTTTTAAGGCGTTTTAATCAACTCAAGGCTTTGAATTTCTCGCCAGAGAGCGGACACCAAGTACACAAAGGTATGTATCAATACACACCAGAACTGTGGCTAAGCAGCCACGATGAATTATGCCATTCATAGTGATCGTAACCTTAAGAGCAAACATGGACTTGATGTCAAGTCAGTAAGGGTTGCCCTCTCCGCTCCACACTGTATTACACTTTAGATTACACCGTTGGCATGATTATGTCTTTGACCATGTTAATTACTAGTCAGCAGCAAATCAAATTAACTACATACTACATACGAGTTCCTGAAACTGGAGTATGGAGGTTTGTTGAGCGATGTACTGTATTATTGTGCAGCCTCTCCGATTCTTTTGAGTCCCAGTGCATCAGTTCTACACTCAGACTGATTAAAGTAAGGTATGTGCTGTAGGTAATTGGCAGATACCATAAACTGCCAAATTTGCGCATTATTAAAAAACTGGCTATTCATTTTGAAGTAGTAGTATATATTTGCCATGTGAAAAGTGACACAGGCGTACAATATGGTTGTACCTTTTGCACTGCATCTTTTTAAAACACATTTTTAAAACACTGTTTAAAAACACATTTGAAAGAGAGAAAGCACATACTGTACACACAGAAGCCTGGACATAAACTCTGAATTTTCATTTTTATTGCTTAATACTGATCTTGTACATGCAATCAAATGAACAGCAATGAGAGGCCGCAGCTTAAGTGTTTAAGTGTATTATTCTCTTTCACATCTAGGAAAAGACACTTTGTGTGTGAAGTATGTCTGCTCACTGGCCAGAGGCAGTTTAAACTGTTTGGATGTGCAGTGTGATACCTCTGCGAATTGTCTATAGCAGCCTTCCTCATGCATGCATGAAATTGTAAGATTCTGCTTCCAAGAAATACCGCAGCTGCAATTAAAAGTTCTTTCTCAAAACAACTCAGAACAAGGATTCTTTAGATAAGGACAGTGATGTGGGGACAGCTTTACTCAAACAGAACTTCTAAACATATGAATCCTGCTTTTGCTGATAAATTTGATCCAAAGAGCATTTTAGTTGGCATGTTTTTGCAAAATTGTGTTGAAGCCAATTTTTTTGTGTACGCTTATGGAAAGACTTCAGGAATGGAAATGAGTCCAAGATGCCTGAGTGATACTGAGTTTCACCAAACTTAACATGCTATTGGTCCAAAGTAACAACTAGACAAGAAAACAATCATCAGACATGGACATTTGAATACGCAGGGCCTGTTTTTCTTTATACCATATGTTCCGGATTAAAACTAAAATATTATTTGGCTAAAGTAATCTGAATACAGTTTATTTTTCTCAGTTTTGTTCAGAACTCCTCTCCTTCATTATTCACTGAGCTACACCTTAAACTATTCAATAGGTTAAACCTTTAGGAGCCTTTTTCTCTTAACAGGCCAGTCACACATTGTCTATTAGTGTTGAGGCACACAGTAGCTAAATGAAGTTCAACAAAAAAGTAATGATAAATTCCACTTTCAGTGTAAGATTTTCCTTTATGCTGAAACCAGGACTTGAGTGATAATGAAGACTGTCACAAGTGTTGTAATGCACTAAATTTCAGCCTCATTCTGCTGTGTATATTTTTGTACATTATTTTTGTCACAGTTAAAACAAGATGTTGGGATATACCTAAGAGTTTTTTTTTAATAAAGATTAGTTTTTTCACCTATCAAACAGGTTTGTACAGGTACAAAATGAGTTTTTCTTAACACCAGGTTTCAAAATACAATTCCAGAGGTCAGCTATGTTCCTTCAATTATTATACTTCAATCTACCGTCTTTACAAGACAGACTGGGACTGGAGATACTGTACAGCTTGCCCAAGTCTCGACTTTTCTCTCAGTATGTCCATACAGAGACCAAACAACAGAGGGCGCACATTCTTTAATAAAGCAAAGCTAAAAATAACTTCGCATATACAGTACGCTCACAAACGAATGAGCACGCCACTCATACAATATCACATAAGCTTCGGTAAATATTGTTTATAGTTATTGGGAACGTGTATTAACGTGTATTCTAGTATATAGAAACTAATATTACCTGCATGACAGGTTGTCACTGCTATACCTACAACATCGAGGGCGATTTAGGAATTATATACACCTTTTTAGATACAGTACTAAAAGTGTAATACATGCACCCAATTTTTAGGATTGCAATTTAATATAACGTATGTCAGTTACAAACGGTGAACCAGGTATCACATCAACCACTCATGCCTATAAATATGAACTATTTTTGAATCATATCAACATCACCCTTTAGAAAGACTGGGGTTCAGCGTGATGGTCAAGATTCCGGTACAGAACCGACTTGCGTTCAGCATAGCAAAACTGCGAATAAATCGCACTTGCCTTTATGAACGTTGTGCTAAATACACAGATCCACATGCAGGCAACGGAACCACACGGTTTCACGAAATAAACCCCTCTTGGAAAATAATGTATTGTTTTAGAAGTCAATTTTATCGCTGAAGTCAACCGTGGTTCAAGAATCCCAGATAAATCTAACACCGCCTGTGCCTCAAAAGGACGTTAATTCGCTGAATAATATTAGTCAAGTGCCTTACTGAGATCCAGTAGATAAGATACTTTGCGTGCACTTGCAAGAATCAAGGCTGCGCCCTTTTAGCCTGCAAACTGTTTACTCTGTGACAGGACACTGGCTAGGGGTAATATTTACAGTAACAGGTAGGCAGGTCGGCCGAGGCACACCTGGAGTGACGTCACCGGAGCAGTCTGACGGACAGTCTCAGGGAAGCAGATGGGAAGTTGGCGAAGCACGAAAGCAGCGCCGACTCGCCTTGTTTTTAATGAAAACACCAACTTTTGGACGCATCGCAAAAGGAGGCGAGACCCGCTGGACCGAGTTGCATAGAAAAAAGGTAAATAAACTCGACATCCGACAAACTGCAAATGACGGTTAAACGATTGACAGTTTACGGGTCAGATCTTTTTTGTGGGTTGCGCTGTTTTTCTGCCCTACTTGTGACTTGTGACTTTTGGTGTCGTTTTCCGATGTTATTGGCGTGCAGAGTAAAGTGAGTGCGTTTTTATTTACGGAGAGGAAAAAAAACGCCGCTTTGCAGAAAGATTAACGCAAGTAAAGGTTGAGAGAATGGTTAACTAACGCGTTTCACCTGGAGTCAATCTGCAGGATATTTTTGTTCGTGGAAAAGCGAAAGCTCTCCTCTCGTGTGAAGACGTGCAGCACAGTGGGGAATGTTGGATTACACTAGGTGTAGCAGACTGGAAAAACTCGACGTCCGTGTCCAAAATCACGGGGGGGGGACACTCCTAGGGGATCATGTCTTTAGTTATGTCAATCGTCTTTTTTTATTTCTCTCTTTGTTTTCAATGCTGTCATTTCTTAATTAAAATACTATTTGCCATTTAATTACAATGGCTTGATTTTTTTTTATCGGGTATTAAACCGAAGGAATAACGAGACCAGTACAAAGTTCAGGGCACACATTTAGTATACTTACATACAGTATACCTGATAGGGCAGCTGAGAAGATCGGACTGGTTCCTAATCATTTTATCAACATTTGATTACTCACTTGGATTCTAGGTACGGTCTGATGTTAAATGATGTCTGACACACTGTCCCGAAAACTGTTCCGTTTGTTTTAATACTAGTATTTCTCGTTCCTTGCACAGTCTGTGCGTGTAGTTTTCTATTTGTTACCCTGGCTGTCCCTGTTCAGCAGGACAGAGGAGGGGGTATTCCCCGGTGGGTGCGGGGGAGCAGACGGTGTCCAGGTCAGTGGGTGGGAGTTAGTAACCATCACGAGCTCCTCGCGATGAGAGGGAGGCGCAGACTGGGAAACCCCCCGTGTGGCAGCCGGTGTCGAGATAGTCATGCGACGGGAGCGCAAAGTCTACCGATTTAATCCGACTTTGGAAGTGTTCGCTCGTTTTTTAGATGCTTAAAAAGAATATACAGTGTTCTGAAATGTGTACTAAAGCGTCTCCCTCATTTTATTTATTCTTCTTCGTTTTTAGTACCTTTGGAACGGGGTGTTTGCATATGGCATGTAGCAGAAAGGAATGAGTGCTTTTCCTTGGTTTATCTGTATTTGGCTTCATTCCTCTGAGGTTTTTTTTTTAAAGTAGAGGACTTTTTACTTTTATTTTGTTCCAGTTTCTTAAATCAGGTAACTTTCACTGTTCAGAATGCAGCCCAGAATGTGTCTCTTACACATATTTGATCTTTCCCCCCCAAAAGACACGGGACCTGACCTGCGTGCTTTTGTCTCTGCGCGCAGTATGACCAGCAGTCTATTGCTCGCTTCTGGCTGAGAGACCCAGAGGTACAGCAAGCCGTGTGCCGAGTCTGGCAGGATGTATAGAAAATCAGGGCAGGGGGCGAACAGCGGTATGTCTCACCGCCGGTCTGATGGCTTCGTGGGAGATCAGGCTCCCCTCTTGTTGGAGAACCAGTTTGCCTCCGATCTGCAGCTGGACAGCCAATCTGGACCTCTGGTGAAGAGGGTCAGCCAGTCCCGGGGCTCTCCCCCACAACCCCACGTGACCGGCGCCCCCTCTGCTCAGGAGGAGAAGGCGGCAAAGGCCCAGATTGTTCTGAGCACCGAAAGCAAGGCCGCCCTGAAGCTGGGCACCCAGCAGATCATCCCTAAGAACCTGGCCGTGGCCAGCCGGACCAAGGTGCGCTACCACACCACCGTCGTCACCCTGCCCGTGCCCCCGGAGCCCACGAAGGACAAGCGGGCCTCCGCCCCGGCTCTGGAGGCGTCCTGGGACGACCATGAAAGTGACGAGGAGGACTGCACGCTGGCGAGGAACCGCCGGAACCAGTCTTACCGGGCTGCCGTGAAGAGCCTGGACAACGGGGCCCTGACGCTGCCCGCCACGCTGTCCACCCTCAAGCCCGTCTCGGAGGAGAAAGAGCCCAGCTCCCAGCCCCCGCGAAGCACCGGCCGCAGCCCTGGCCGCAGCCCTGGCCGCAAGGTGAGGCCTGAGAATGGTTTTCCCCGTTGCTGTGTGTGTATTTCCTGTCTAGAAAAAAAATGTGTGTTGGACAAATATCCTTTTTTTATCAGGTTTCTTTAAACTGCAAAGTCCAGCCTGTTATGAAATCTCTGCAGCTGTATTCTGAAGCTGCTACTGCTCTTAACCTACAAAGTGAGAGCTTGCGGATACCCCATAGCTGTTTGAACTGGCATAGCAAACCAAAACCAAAAATCACAGTTGTGGAAAAAAACTGGTTTCTTGCAGCCTGTTGTGGCATGTTTCTTTCTGTGCACAGGGTAAAAGCACTGGGTTGTTTTAAATATAGAAACAAAGGACTGTACTTGTGTGCAGGACAGAGGACTGACACCTTCTAAAGAAAGCTCTCATTCATGGGGTTTTGTATCTCTTGGATGGTCCATTTTGTAGCAGAGGTGGAGCAAACTGTCTCCTCTTAAGAGCTGATAAGGACCTAGGGTATGAATTCCTTCTCATAACGATGTATTTATTTCCTCGTTTGTCATGGACACATGTAGAAACAGGTCATGAACGATGCAACCCCTTGCAGGCGTATGTGGAGGTGCTGTCCTCCTCTGTTTTTGTCAGAGTCTCTGCCTTGGTGTGTCACCCAAACTGTGCTAGCTGGAGGACTCCGATCACAAGAGCTTTGCGTTGCGCAATTTTGCGTTCTGGTGCGGGAGAGCAAAAACCGCGGGCAAAGGTTATGGCTTAGAGAAATAAAGCAATTGTAGAGAAATTCAGCAGTGTTACATTGCTGTTAGGTTACTGGTGACTCTTTAGTCCTTAGTTTTTGTCAGTTGCAATACAAGACTTGGGCATTTTAAGCTAGTCCTGTTTGTTCATCCCTGGAGTGAGAGACACTGGCCCATGGATCCCATCAGAGGCCGTGGCACATGAGGTTAGACACTGTGCTGTACGAGCTGGATCTGACGTTAAGAAATGTTCCACTTTCGACATGCTCGGCCCTGCTATCTTAAATGTCCTGGTTGAGCTCAGCACTTCAGAAATGAATGAAGTGGGTCTTCTCAGTGTGAACAAGTTTGAATCCCTTGGAATTATACAAATGAAAGCCGTTTTTGTCCTTAACAATATTTCAAGTCATTTTTGAGTAATTCTTACTGTCAGGGCCTATTCCAGGGCTCCCAAGTGCTTAAATGTGTTTTGCTGTGCGCACATACTGTATTTCAAAGGAAAGGAATTAAAGTTGATGCTTGGCTTCATCAGTTAAAACTCCAAAATGTGGTTTTTGAAATTTTGAAGCCCTAAAAGCAGCACAAGCCCCTCAGTCAGCCTTCGTATTCTCCCTCTTGCTTGCAATAAGTCACTGTTACTATGGGAGGAGGAGACGGCGAAAATTTTAAATAGCATGAGAATACAGTGATGATGCTTTATTTCCAGGACGGTTTCCTTCCTGTTTTATTCTGATGCCAATTAAAGCTTACCATTCTCACATCCCCACTTCTATAAACTGAGAGAGCAGCTAGTTTTTTTGAGAGGGGGTGGGGGGGGGGGGGATTAGGAAGTGGAAATAAACTCCACATTCTAAAAAAATGGATGCATCTCCAAAAAAAAGAGGCATAATGCATGCTACTTACTCATAGCTGGGCTGTGGCCATGCCATGGAACCTCTTGTATACCTGACTGGTAAACTGGTGCTGCTGCTGTCTTTCATGCAGAGAACCCTGGGACGGAAGAGGAACACGAAACACAGCGGCTCTTTCAAAGATGGTACGTGACCCTTGTGTTTTAGGGGTGGGGTGTGGGCATCATGCGAGTGGGCTGTCCTTGGAGAGATGAGAGAACTTTAGTTAACTTGTAAAACACCAAATGATATTTGACATGTTGGTACTAATTGAGGATTCCATAACCATTTTCTATATTCTGTGGTTTTACCATGATTTGATGAACGTTTTGGAGTATAAGGGCAAATCTCCTCCTTCTTCTCATTACACCCCACTTTCATAATAAGAACACCAAGTAACAGTTCCACAATCGAAGGGCTACTATGTTTCTAGTTTGGGTTCTTTCAGCGATTATTTTCCTGTTAATTTCTCATTTTGTGTGGTTTTACAGTGAAGTTAGAACAGGGGTACCAGTTCACAGTAAATCCTGGAACAGCTGTTGCCTTGGAGTTTAATTTTTGAAACTGGGTTTTGTGTTAGTGAGAAGTTAACCAAGTAAATCGCTCTGCTTTGCCTGTGTGATGCCTTTTCACTATCTAGTGAATTGGACTCTTGCAGAAGTTCTGTGTACGGCCAGGGTTGAGCACCCTAGTGGTTCTGATTGGCTGTCAGAAACCAGATATTACTCAGTTTAGGACCAATCCGCTCGCCACGCCCCAAGCAGACCCTGTCTGTAGAACTTTCACACCAATGATGATGTCACAGTCATGGTGGGAGGCACATCAACACTGACCAGTCAGCTTCCTGTTGGATTTTAACATTACGATTAAAGCGAGTCGGGGAGGACTTTAAAAGCTCAGTTACTAGAGAGCACGTGCAACCGCAATCCACGACTTTGAGCAGCTCAGAATTCTTCATTTTAAAGAACTATTTATGAATTACAGTGAGATTTCAGATTTTGTGAAAGGAAAACATATATATTAATAGGAATTTTCTAAATGGAATATTTACCACGATGTGTGTTCCTCAAATGAATCATCACACATGCTGAGCAGTCTGGCTGTTAAGCTGAGGCACCATACAGTAGCTGCAGAGCTCGCACTGCTTTGGCAATGGAATATTTTAAGCCTGCCTGCCGTCACTGACTGGGTGATTTGAATGAGAAACTGGTTCTGGACGGGAGGTGTCAGATGTTGCAGTGGAGTGTCATCTCCCTGCACGAGGCGGCAGGGAGCTGGTGATCACACGGAGGGGGGGGGGGGGGGGTTGTTCTTTTCCACCCCCGCGTGGAGCGAGACTCCAGGGGCAGCGGGCCCATGGGCGAGGCATGGCGCCGGCTGTCGCTGGCCACCAGCTCCCTGCAGCTGTCCCTGGGCTTCGGCGGGGACGAGGCCTCCGTCTCGGAGGCTTTCTGCTCCTTCCTGACCCGCCTGCTGTCCGCAGAGCCGCGGCTGTACCAGGAGATCCGAGAACGCGGCCTGCACTCCACCAACCAGAACACCGACGACGAGCTGCTGGACGACTTCGTGCAGCTGGAGCACCCCGAGCCCGACCAGGGCATCGTGGTGAAGAGCTACCGGCCGGCGCACGTCACCTGGAGCCAGCTGCCACAGGTGAGAGACTGCTCCTCTCCTCCCTGGGGAGCAGCAGTGGTGCCATGTGGGGGGACAGAGAGAACTCAAAAACCTATATTTCATCATGTCTCCAGGTTCTGGAGTTTGTTACACAACAGAATTGGGGGCTTGGTGATGGCAGTATTTGTACTGTATGTAGTCTTGTGTTATTTAACGGAGCCTTGTTTGGTCCAGTAGTGTTTTTAATGTGCTCAGTTGAAAACCAGTGTGCAGTAGATGTAAGAAGGCATGTGATGCAGAACCCTGAAAGAGTGCAGTGTTTCATTGCTCTTTTCTGTTCAATACAGGATAAGTGAGAGCCGAGCACAGAAGTAGTAGACTTGTGTTGGTGGTTTATTTGCAGCTTCAGCTTAATCTTAGAGAATCTTTATCAGATGGAATCGGTAGATCTAGTTTTGTTTCAGATATTCTTCATCATTTTTTCACTTCTTTTGTAAATGTAATTGTCAGAGCTATACAGACTATTTTGTTTTATGCATACCAGGTTTTTATAAGCGGAGTAATTATCGGAACAGCACATGTTTATACGTTTTGTGCATTTATATAACTTAATCCCACTTGTGTGTTTGTGCATTCAATCTTTCTCAAACTGCGGTAACAGACAGTACCAGTACCAGTACCAGTACTCGGTAGCTGACTTTTGCTGGCTTGTATACAGCAGCCTTCACTAGGTCTGATTTTGTGGTAATTTCCTTTCTATTGTGCATAGAAGGACTGAGTAGGATTGCAAATTTTAGCTGTGAAAGAAAGACCGTACTTTTTTACCTCTACAGTATATAAATTATTGTTTATTTTCAATACTGGGATCCTCTTTCAGTTTACACACTGTAGTTGTTGATGCGGTTTGCCTGGAATGTCGTGAATTTACACAGCTTGGGGTTACTCTCAGAACTGCAGAGGACAGTGCGCTGTGCTCTTTTCTGTCACAGTTGTCACATGGTTAGCTTTACCAGGTGGTCTAGGAGGGCTTGGTCAGTTTGAACAAGAAGCTGTAATACTATAGCTTTTCCAGTTCACACTGCACTGTGCAATCAGAGACAGTCTTAAGAAGCTGCATCTTACCCAAGGTAAAGACGGAGATCCATGCCAGAACACCTCAGTGTATAAACAGTCCTCTGGGAAAAAAGAAACTGGACCAACCTGATCATCGACTCCTAGGGAAATTAGAGAAAATGACACTGGAGGGAGAGAATGATACTTGTTCTTCAACTCTTTGAATTTGGAAGTGTAGTGATCATCAGCATGGAAGTGCATGTGATCATTTATTATGGCAAGAAAAAGCACTGAAAACATCACTCTGTGAGACTGGGATTCAATAATGGTTCGGAAGCCAATAAAATGTTTGTGTCACTGTTTGTATGAGCAGGCACTTTGGTGTCATATATTGGTAAAGTAATGAATTGCTCAACCAACACCATCCTCTGAGTTTATCGAACTGTGGAAATAGCCATTAAGCAGATAATAAACTTCTCTTTATATCACTTTCACTTAACTCATGCTTCATTTTTGTATGTCCAGTTTTAATATGCACATTTCAGTACAATACTCTTTGAGTTAATAGTGAGATTACCATGCTGCCTTCCTTTTAGGTGCAGGAACAAGGTATTCTTCAGAGGATCTCAGCAGAAGAGCGCAAACGACAAGAGGTAAGAGGATGAAATATGGTCAGAAAAGAGTTTGAAATTAGTCAACCTTTTTAAAACATAAGTGTGTTTTTAAACTGTAAAGAAAAGCATGCCTTATTCTCTTGGGTGAAGAAATGTGGAGGAGCACCAGACCAAAACTTGTTGAGTCCTGTAGCAACTGGTTTCTGCTAAAGCAGAGCTCTCTATATGCCTGAGCAGGAAATACCTAGTAAGGCAAATCTGCCAGGGAGAGGTGTGACTTGATAGGACTTTGTACTGTTTTACATAATAGATCTAAAAGCACAGTGGTTTTTAGAACATCAGGACCTTGCTTTATAAGAAAAGCCATCGTGCTACTCTGTTGTTTAATTGGTATCTGAAAGCTGATGGTTGAGATATGTTTACTGGGAGCCTTTTAGTCCAGAAAAGTGGTTTAGTGGAATTAGTTTTGGATTATCTGTTCTCATTATAGATGTGCTGCTTTGTTACTGCAGCTGGAGCTCACTTTTGTAATGTCAGTGAGGCCCACCCTGCCTTTCTGTCTCTGTGCCTGTGGTCTTCAAGCTTCCTGTGCTTTATCTGATTCATCTATTTCTCAGAGCTCCCCCCCCTCAAAATCAAAACTGGCTTATCCAGTTTTCCACATGAATTCCATGATTTTGGGATAAATATCAGTGACAGGCATGACCAGCTGTATGGCCATCTGCTTCGGGCCATTTACAACGCCAGGAAACAGAATGCCCATGTTTGTGTCTTTTCCGTTTTGTGCCTGGTGACTTTCCATAGTTCATCATCTGCTAATTTCAATAAATCGGATTCATGCGATGAATTCCACAGGATGCACCTGTGGAGTCTGATTTAATTCTTGTGGTATTTACTGAATCCTGTTATCCTTCAGGCCATCTTCGAGATCATCACATCCGAATACTCCTACCTGCACAGTCTGGGCATCCTGGTCCGTCTGTTCAAGGGGAGCAAGGAGCTACGCCGGACCATGAACAGCACTGAGCACCATCACCTCTTCTCCAACATCTCCGACATCCAGGATGTCAGCCAGCGGTGAGCACTTTGCCCAGGGGGTAGGAGGGGCAGGGTGTCTGTATAGCAGGCTCTGTGCGTCCCACAAGCGTTCACACAGAACCTTCAGGGTGCATTGCCCTGCAAGGCGTATGTTGCTCCTTAGCATTGAATTCAAAGGTACTGTATCTCTAACCGGTTTCTGGTTTGGGGTTTTTTTCCTGCTTCAGTCAAAACTGGAAAGAGCTGGAGCAGGCTGGCGTCTCTGCTCTTTCCTCTTGGACAGGTTGGTGTAGGTTTCCCACTGCAGCCAATGGGGACAGAATTGAGGCTATTACACAACCATGTACACATGAGCTGTCAAGAGGCTTCTGGTGGAAGCAGCCCAGGCTTTGGCGTGACTTGTGTGGTAATCATGTTACACATTAAGCCAAAAGCCACAGGCAGGGTTTTTGCAGAGTTGAAAGCAGAAGTGAGTTCATCCAGCAGGTTTTATTAATTGACTCACAGTAGCTTTCACAGGAATTGTCATTGTAAGTTTAGAGAAAATCATCCAAGGCATAGAGCACAGTAATGTGACAGTGAGCGGTTGCATTTTGTCATCAGAGAAGTTACCTCCAGAGGGATTATGATACATGAAGTGTTATGACAATTTAATGTTAAAGTTTGATAAACTGAGTGGTATTATATTTATATCAAAATAATTATTTCACTAGAGTGAGGATTCTTCTAATCAGAAGGCTGGTCTTCTTATTTTCCAAATTTAAATGACCACAGATATTTACCTACACCCAGAGGCATTAACAACACAGTAAATGTGTTGAACACAGAGATTTAAGGTTGATTAAACTGATTACTGTCTTTGTCCAGTGTAATTTGACTCATGCTGTAGTGCTTGCTTTTTCTTCCTTAGTCTTAGGAATAGCAGGCTGTGTCTTAACAAGCTTATGAAACTTGTTCCTTTGCTATCAGAAGCTGGCTGAGGTTACTTATCTCCCAAATGTGCTGTACGTGTACCTGCTTGTTTGATCTTTTCCTGGCGATAGGAGAGCTGCCTGCTTTCTTGGTTCAGTCTGATGCAATAGGCACTTCTGGCTGAAAAGAAACATGCTCAAAAGTAAACTACTTAAAAAGACATTAACGCTGCATGTTACTATTTCAAAGGTGTCTGATTTATGTTTAGAATCTCGTGTGTATTATTTGCTTTTTTTTCCCTCTCTCTCCTGAAACTGCAGATAAAATGTACAGCAATTGGATTTCCTCCACATAATGTGAAAGTCAACTGTTGTATATGAAGCGTTACAAACTTTTTAGCCTAGAAATAAAGTGTTTTGGAAGCTGTCACTTGCCTTTGGCATGATATCTAAAAAGGAAGTCATATCTAGCATAGTTGCAGGAGGGGAAACCTGGGAACAGATGTTTAGTTTTGAATGGAAGGAATGTAAGGAAATGCAAAATGGTGTTATCTATGCAGCATAGTCCCCAGATTAATGTAATGGTTAATGATTATGTTTTACATCTGTTTGCTTTTTGTAGCCACAGGAATGGAAAGTGACTAATGGAAAGAGTTATAGTAATCAATACATTACGACTCAGACTTGGCAATCCAGGTACAAGAGTGTCCTTCTCAGATTAGTTTAGATGTTCTGAGGACAAGGACAGTATTGTGTTAGGCTCGAAAGAGGATAGTCTTTCTTCTTCCCTGAAGGAGTTAGGCTCCCTTGAGCTGAAAGGCACACACATGTAGCAGGGCATGTTACAGAAAGTGCTGCCACCCTCCTGTAACCTAGACTGGGTAGAATTCTCCAGTGGCAGTGGCACAGTTGAGTTCACCACTGTCTAGGGATTGAGCCACAGGGACTGGGTTTGAATCCTGGCAGGGATGTACCTGTCCCTCACCTACAGTTTATTCAATTACAGTCAGATTAAGCAAAATCCTTTTCTCTTCTACTCGGTAGAATAAACTCTTGCACTTAAAGTTACATGAACAGGAAGCTGCTTCTCACTGCAGGGTGAGATGTTGCACTTGCAAAACGTCTGCCCACACTGTAGGAGGTGCCACACTTTGTGATGCATTTCTTCGCTGTACTACTCTTGTCTTCACTAACGTGTAACGTAAGGAAAACTAAATTAACATTTTAGTCTTGCACAGACCTGCTTGGGCTTCTTTAGGGCACTTGTCTTTCCTTCCAGGGCTCAGCATGTTCCCCGCCTGTTACCCCAGGCTGAATACAGTCAAAATGAACCTGATGTCTTTGATTTCTTTGAAGCAGTGTCTCACGAGGCAGGACACACCCAGCAGGATCACACTGCAGCAGGAATCTGCACCATATTACAGTAAAGCAGTAAAACAACCCTCTCTCCTTCAAACAAAAAGAAAATTAAGCTGTCTGGGTGTTAGTTTACTGCTGTTGCAATTACATTAAACAGTCTAACATATACTTCGATATTGCAGTAGCTATACACCAGTTTTGATCTAATTATTTTCTTCCAAATGAAACTTTCTTAGCTCAGTTTTTTTTGTGTGTGAAGGAAATGCTTTTTGATGCAAAAAAATAAACTTCTCAGATACAGCTAGCAAATATGCTTTTTTTCTTGTTTTGTTTTCAAGTTCAGTACTTTAGTTATTGTTAAGTGAATTACTCTTTGTCTCCTATAAAAATTCCACTGGGGTTTATGGCAGAACCTGCTTTACAGCTTCCAGCTGTGTTTTTAGTAGAGCCATACGCAAAGCATAGAGTTTAATGTTTGTGAAGCTGCATTGATCACATTGAATCTGATGCTACAGTTGTCTGAAGGCTTGCTTCACCCATTGTCTTCACTGGGATTATAGACCTTCAGGCATCTAAACCTGTTTTTTCTAGACATGCAATGCTCATTCAATAAAATGCGTTACATTGATGAACTACAGTATGAATAAACACTCAACAGTGGAAATTAACAACACACTCCCAGCCACATGTCTTGTCTTGTTATTGGTCTGTATGTTGAGTTGTTTGTTGTACTGCAGGGTTTTGCAAGGCACTGTGACATAATGGTGGAGAAATTGTTTTTGCTAATTAACATTGTTACATATTTTATGTCTATGGTTTGGCCCAAGCTGCATGTGCTCAGGGTAAGGACTTACTCTTTGCTGATTGTTATGTATCACTGGGTGTCTGACCATCACACAGAGGTGAATTAATTTGCAGGTTGGCCAGTGACCAGTCTCATTCCTCGATGAAGAATTGGTTGTAACACTGTCTCTGTCAGGGTCTCAGTGACCACAGCTCCTTGGTGCTCCTGTCCTGCTATGTGCTTGGAATACTCAGAGGCACAGAGGTTAGATCAACCTTGACAACATCTCACATTTCTGGGTACTGGCAGAGTGGGATGGTTTGACTGGTTCAGCATCAGAAAATTTCTCTTATATCCTCCCCTAACAGTGATGGAAAAAACTGACACAATACAAATTCAACAGAAACAGAGTTCCATCTTTGAGAGCTGAAGAGAGCCCCGACACAAATCATCACAAATAGCAGATGTTTGGCAGTGCCGATTTCTTCTTAAGACGAATGCAAATGTGTCTGGGACAATGTCTGTGTTGATTAAAAACCTGGACCCTAGGGAGCTGTTTATATTTATGCAACTCTTCTGCACTTGTCAGATGTCTTTGCTGTTGTCTGCAGTGGACACAGGGAATCTGTTCTTTCACCTATTGGCTTTCAAAGGAGTGAAGTTTATCGACACTTGCCTGCTGTTGAATACTTTTAATTTATCTTTGGGGTTTGAGTTGTTTTTGTAGTTTTTCAGGGCTGAAAGGCGTGTGCCTCATGAACATCTAACTGAGAGAATTCCTATGTCTATTACCCAAGCTTAACAGAAACACAAAACTAACTAAGCCCCCCTGTCAGCTCTGGAGTGCTATACATCAATGCTTTGGATAATATTGTATTTCTCTAACACTTTTAAGTGCTATTTTTGTCACACCTCTTCATGCTGAGCATTATTATAAAAGTGCTTTACAATGTCAGGTTACAATAGCTAAAAGCAAATGCAGTTTGCAGTAAGTGTTCTGTATATTGCAGATCATGACTGTACACTGTTCTGTGATAGACAGACAAGGAAGGAATTCACCACCGGCCTTAAACCCATGTTTTATTTTCAGGTTCTTTGAGGACCTGGAAAAGCGACACAAGGAAAACCCAGTGATCAGAGACATCAGTGACATCGTGCAGAACCATGCCGCCAACTACTTCAACCCTTACATCATCTACTGCTCCAACGAGATGTACCAGCAGAGGACCCTGCAGAAGCTGCTGTGAGCAGAATAGGGGGAACAATTAAAAAGAATCAAAGGAAACTTGCAGTTCAATTAATCATTGATCTGATGGTAGATAGGCTATTGCAAAATAAAGCAGTTGGATGTTAACCAACAGAGCTGCAATCCTAGAATTATTTTTTTCTAGATTTGCTAGATTTGGTGTGCAAAATGCAAATCAGCTGGAAACATTTGGCCCCAGACTTTTCATTCTTTTTTGAAAAACGACAACTATCAGGATTCTAGCTTTCAGCTTCCAGTAAGCAAAAACTCTGATTTCACAGTATATTCATCTTGAACATTTTCAACAGCGTTCTTGGAATTAATGATATGAGCTCTCCTGCTTCATTGTACAAGAAGCTACACCTACTATAACAAGACAGTTTACACATCATTGACTTCCTTCTTTACAGTTCCTATACAGTAGAACGTGATCTCAATCACTGGCATAATTATACAATGGCCCCTGTAACTTAACAAGGGGCAAAACTTATTTTCTTTGTAGCCTTGTTAGGTATGTCCTACAGATGGAATTATTTTAATAACATCATGTTACATACCATTGCTTTTTTAAAGGAGGGCTCATTTTCATCATCCATCTCTTGTATCCCCTGGTTTCTGCCTGTGTGTGTGACACTCAGCTCGAGCAACAGTGCCTTCAAGGAGGTCCTGAAGCAGATCGAGGTCAGCGAGGACTGCGGAGGCCTGCCCATGATCTCCTTCCTCATCCTGCCCATGCAGAGAGTCACCCGCCTGCCCCTGCTCATGGATGTGAGAGACTGCGCTGAATTATTTCTGAGCTGGTTATGTTTGTCAGACATACTCTATTGTATTAGGGTTACACCTGTTCACAATGTCCCCCAGGTGATATCGGCACAAAGAAGCTGTATCGTGTCACAGAACTAGGCCCCCTTTTCACCCTCTAAAAACATTTAACTGAATATTTGGACAGTGGTATTCCTTTTTTTTTAAATGACAGAAATATAGCACATCAGAAAACAGTTGATAAATATGACCCCATGTCTATCACAGCTCCCTTCCTCTGCACAAAACATCGCAGTTTGAAGCCTGGCTGACAGATTTATATTCTTCTGGTTTATTGTTTGTTATTAAATACATTTGTCATCATTCCTCCTTTTTGGTAAAGGGGAAATGCTGTGATGGGTTAAAAAAAACAAGTCTGCCACACTTGTATTTTTCATTCGCATATCGAAACAACAATTTTATTAAAGAAAGTAGAGAAGAGCTCTGTCCCGTAGTAAACTTCATTGGAGCCCCCTGACTGTAGCAGGCTTTGCAATGTAGTGTTTCCAAAACCTTAAGACAATGTATACTAAAATGAGCCATTACATCTCATGTTAAAATGTACTGTTTATAAAATGTAAAGGAAAAAATACATTTTTATTTGCAAAGAAAGTCAGGTGAACAGATCTGCAAGAGATATTTGCAGTACTTTAGAAAAGTCAGCTGACTGCCAATAAAGAGGTACCACTTTCTCCTCCCCCCAGACCATCTGCCAGAAGACCCCTCCTGATACTCTGGAGTACAGCGCAGCAGTCTGGGCCCTGAAGGCCATCAGTAAGGTACTGCAGTCCTCTCATTCAGAGATTGTTGAGATCGAGATTAACATGGTGATGAAGTAACCATGGAGCAAATGCTAGGAACCCTAGGAGTGTCTCATTGATATTAAATACATCATGCTCAGTGTTAAAAGATTCTGTCATATACTGTACAGTGGAATTATATCTGTGTGTGATGATGAGTAATATTTAGGGGTATCAGAGGAGGATTTTGCATGTTCCTTATCCCAGACATTTATATTGTGTATAACTTGTTCCAACTAGAACATCTGCATTATCGCACACAAGTCTGAAATGTTCACCCTGCACTGACAAGTATAGCAAGAACGTTTTAATGAGATAGTTTTTCTATTGTTTCAAGCTACCTGCTAGTCCACTGTGAAAAGGGTCACACAGTTGATTTCATTCCTTCATTGTAAATGTGCTTTGAAAAGTAAAACCGTAAAAGTGGATTATTCTCTTAGCTTTCTTTTGTTTGCCTCCTCTGCATTTCCAGCCAAAGCCTCTAGTTTCTTTATTTCCTTTGGTGCACATACCAGTCATAATGCAACCCATATGGAGAGGCAGAGTCCAGTTCACTGCGTCCTGTAAACATCTGAGTTAAAGGGAAACGTGCTTTTTTGTATCGCACACAGTTGCCTGGAATCAATTATTTTTTCCTTTGAGGATCATTCTATAACTTCAACTACTTATGTACTTTGTACATAGATATCAGATACATGGCAAAACATAGGATCCAGAATCAAGAATCGATTCTCGAGAAATGCGCTCTATTGCTCTATTCAGTTAAGAGGGTGCCTTTCAGAGCAGTCTGTCCAGTTTCTCCTCCATATTTACCGCTGTTGTGGAGACGTGTCCTGATTGCAGTGCCTCTCTGTTTTTTAGCTGGTAAAACAGTGCAATGATGGAGCCAGGAGAATGGAGAGGACAGAGCAGATGTACACCATCCAGAAACAGATGGAGTTTGGCAAGATAAAGGTATTCTTTACAAGACCAGCTGCTGACCTGGAGCTGATGCTTCTAATAGCCACAGTACTAGGAAGCCCCACCAAATAACCAGTTGAGGGTATTTGAAGAATGGCTGGAACTTCTATTCCATCTTTCTGGCAGGTTCATTTTCAGCTGAGATTGGGATGAGGGTGCAGAATTGAACTCAATCCAGGAAGACTTTGCCTGCCATTAAAAGAGTCAGTACTTTTGACTTGATGGTTCCTAATATCTTGGCCACTTCGTATACTATCAATATTATTGTTTTTTTATTATGGTTTTTTTTTACTGGAACACTAGTAACAGTATCATGTAGATCTGAACATCATGTACAACAGTGAAGACCAACAATGGTTCTGAAGAGCTGATTTTATAGGTCAAGCTTAAATCTTCTCGTAAAGACTTGGAACACGTTTTGCTCAATTTGGCAGATAAATTGGTTGAACTAAGATATGTAATGACCAGGTGTGGTCCTTGAAAACATCAGGGTATTGGGGATTTTCTTTTCATATCATCACTAAATTACATAAGTGCTCAAATCCCATGTTCCAGTGATGAAACCAAATGTTTTAAGACTGACCCATAACACCAGCTGGATTGGAGCTCTCCAGGAACAGGGATGGACATCCCTGGTGTAGTACATAAACTGCAGGATACTTAGCTTATATTTCCCAGTATTTCTGTGTATTGTTTTTGAGTTCAGGACTTTGTGCAAAGTGGTAGTGTTTGTGCAGTTCCAATTGATAAATACAGATTGGCATTCTGTATGTCACATGGCTGAGATTTCTATAAAATTCTCCAAAAGTGTCCCTAACTGCCCCATCAGTACGTCAGGAATACGCCAGGCGTGCAAGGTAAACGGAAGTGGAATCCTGTCCTCAACTCTGGCTTCAAAATGATGTCCAGCCTGTTGTGTCCCTCAGCCTTTTCCCCTCATCTCGGCCTCTCGGTGGCTTCTGAAGCGAGGAGAGCTGGCTGTCTACACCGAAGAGCTGAGCATCTTCTGGAAGGCGTTCAGCAACAAGAGCTACTACCTGTTCCTCTTCAATGACGTGCTTATCGTCACCAGGAAGAAGAGGTCAGTACACCCATCCCAGTTTCCCTTCTGCAGTTCTGCTCACTGCAGGTGCTATACAGCACAGCTGCCTTTACATTCAGAGGGCAAAGTCCAGGACTGGTCTTTAGTGTAGAAAACGAGGGCATCCTACAGATCTGCGGTTTACAATTTAAGAAAATGCAGTTTAGATTATGCTGCAGTGCATGGATTTAATGGTATTGGCCAGGTGAGTAGAGCCTGGTCTTTCACACTTGTTTTAGACTTGTTGTGCTCAGAACACCATTAGACTAAACATACCATAGTGACCACCTCTGCATTTTCCCACGCAAGAGCTTGTCACCTAACTAGGAGTCTTATTTGGTTTGGGTGCTAGTGAGATTTAATGAAAAAAAAGGAATTGTTGTTGCTAGTGACTGTTTTATTGTACTGGGTCTTTTGAGAATGTGTGAGGGAATGCTGAAGTAAAAATGTACCCAGTTTCCTTTTTTAATTTAAGTATTAAGATTATCCTCAAAATCAAAAACTCTCAACACTTTGCATAACTATTTTTATACTTAATAGTACAAATGACCGAAGAACTCTGACATGATCTTGTATTCCGAAGCATCTATGCACTTCTTATTCTACAGAATATTGTAAAGTTAAGTGTATTAATCGATTTTCAGAATGGTGGAATTCAGACTTTTTTATAATGCTCAACCATGTAAAAGTAGGAGGTGAGCCTGGTCTCATCTGGTTGTCATGGTCTTCTACTGTTGGAATTTCGTTTTTGAAGAAGCTCCCTTCTGATGAGACTCTCTTCCAGTGCATAGGACTGGGAGGCTGTATCCGAGCTTCATTTTGAATTCCAGGGCTGCTACGAGAGGTCATAACCTCACATTCCGAGCTGCACGACACGAACATGACCAGTATAGCAAGTAGACAGGGAGGGAACAGAGCCTCTTAATCCTAGGCAGAAGGAAACCATTTAAGAGCTTCTGTGCCTGAGAGTCCTAGATTATACCTAAAGGTTTCATTGTCTGTTTTTGAGTACATCAGGTTAATCCTGATGTGCTGGAAAGATTATTGTCTTTGTGGTTTTTATGAGCTGAAATGAAAGAGGAAGCACACTTTTATTGGTGCTCTCCGCGGTAAAGCAGTCCAGCGCTATCACCCTGAAATCTGAGATTGCTTTCTCTGCTCCTACCATCCATACATGCACTAGAATTTCCTTTTCCATTACAGCTTTCTAACATTTGCCTCCCATTGCAGCTGCTATGAACTTGTATCATGTTTCATACATGGTGTTTTCCCTCCAAATAGGTGAGGGTGGAAAAACCGTTAGTGTTATACTGCTAATGCCATTGACACCCCAGGTGTGCTGAATTTGGAATTTTTCAAGATGCTTTCTAATAATTTGAATTTTTCAGAGCTTGTTAATGTTCATACATTGTTTTTTATATACTGTACATATACATCATCTGCAAATGGCTTATGGTAAGAGCTGCAGCATGACGTTATGTAGTTATTATGTGACAGGTTTTTCCTCCTTGTTTCTTGTCTACCTTAATATGCATTAGATTGATTTTTCCCAGTGGGCAGTCTGCCTAATCCATAGAGGGGTTAATTTGTTTACTATACTGCAGACAGTTTGCCCGTATTTTTTTTGCATGAATCATAAATATGTTGTTATTGTGGTCAACGTCTGATATTCTGATACGATGACTCTTCTGCTCTTTTTCTCTGGGGTGAAGTAGGATGCTGCTAGAATAAGTTAATCTCCGTCTCTGTAACTGTCTGTCCTGTTAATTTCATGCCCTTCTGGGTGCAGTGAGGAGAGCTATGTGGTGATGGACTATGCCACTGTGGAGAACGTGGAGGTGGACATCCTGGACAAGAGCGAGGTCCAGACCTCGCCCACCGTCAAACTCACGGGCAGCTCCTCCCTGTACTCGCTGAAGGTCCTGATGAAGAAGAACAGCGAGGGACGTGCAGAGCAGATCGCCCTGGTCACGGAGAGCCAGTCAGTCACCTCTCTCACCATTATTCTAATGTGAACGTGAATTTGTCAGGACGGGATTACCCCCCTGATTTTAACCCCGCATCGGTGTTATTTAGAGACAGCACCCAGCTCTAGTCTTTTCATTTTTAGGCTTAGAAAAACATGTTTCCAGGTATATTATAACTGTAGAAGTATAATACATTTTCCCCCTGATTGTGATCTTCAGGGACCAAACAGTGTAGTGGGTAGTAAGCTGTAAGACTCCTGGTGGGTTCGAGTCCCAGTTACGTGAATGTGTGAATAACCAGTGTTTTGAAAAATGGCACGTGCATTTTCATGTGCATTACTTCCTGTTGAGATTCTTTGAGTCATAACTCTTGACTGAACCTTGCAATGGTACAAGTACTGTTGTGAGTAAGATTGGGGCTCCCTCTAGTGGTCACTTCTCATCCCTCCCTTCTCTCCAGTGCGATAAAATGCAAAACGGCTGTTCTTGTTCTTGTTTTCTTGTTTTGTTTGTCAGGATCGAGCGGGCTCGCTGGGTAACAGCTCTGCGGAGACACAAGCAGGCTAACAACATTAATAAAGAAGGTACTGCTTGGTCAAATTACAGAAATCCATTTTGTACAAAAAGAATATACTGTATGTAGCCCACTTTACTATCTCCTGCCTTTCCTGGACAGGGATAGCAACTTGAAACTGAACTGGAAAGCACAAAAGGTTCTGAAAAATTTGATTTTTTAAAATAATCTTCCATGTTTCCATGTATGTTTCCAGGTTGTTTATTTTTGTTTTGGTATGCTTTACTGCAGAGAAGGTAATGCGTCCCTCATGTCCTCTCTGGGATCAGCCCAGCTAGAATGAAGAGAATGGACATGTGTCTTGATTCATCACATAGAAACAGGATAGTGTGGAGAATCTCTTGCATTGTGAAAGTGTTAGGACTGAGGGGATTCAGTCTATAATGAAAGGGAACTGGAGTTTGATGATTGTCTTCCATAACTATCCCAATAACATATGTAGAATGAAGAAGGTTATAGCCATATCAGCATTTCTGCTTAATATTGGGCTTTCCTGTGTAGCAGTTTCAAAATAGTGAGAACTAAGTGTATGTTGATTATTTACCTTGAAAGAATGCAGCAGTGACTGACAGTGGCAGAATTAAGGAGGGTGCAGTACTTCAGAAACAACATACATCTGTGTAGGCCAGTACACAACATGTGCTGGAGAGAATGGAGTGTCTGTGAGTGTTAGGAGGACGCTGAAGCTCTGTGGTGTAGTTCTGGGGACGAGAGTGGGATTCCGGTGATGTGAACCTGTGTGTCGCCTTTCAGAGCTACCCCAGTTTGAGGTGATTAAAGCCTACATGCCGAAGGAGCCCGACGAGCTGGGGCTGCAGCAGGCAGACGTGGTCCTGGTCCTGCAGAAGGAGGAGGGTAAGGGCTAGGAGGCGCTGGGGGTGCGTTCAGTTTAGTTCAACTTATTTTAAACTTCATGCTTAAGAAAGAAAGGGGGGTCACCTGTTGTAACTCTGTGGCCATATGAAGCTAGATAGGACCCCTGCAGGAGTTTGACATTGTTGAGCAGCAGGTCAGTCTACAGAAGTTACATTCTGTGCTGGAATTTAAATATTAATTCATACCCAATATGAATTTTGGTAACACAGTAGATTGTTTACATTTAATGTATAAAAAGCGCCCAGAAATAAATGGGGGTACACTGGTGCAGACTCTCTCTACTAAGCTTTCTAGGTTCCTTCATGCATATTTGTATTCCGACTCCCCTGAACTGTCCAGTGACGTTGTGACTAACATTTGGAGAGCTGGCGGTAAAGGAGACTGACCAGTGAGAGGGAGAGCACAGTGGGCATTGCTGGGCTGGGAGAAGGGAGGGGCACGGAGGGCAGGCGGTTGACCTCTCTGTGCCATCGCAGGTTGGTACCATGGCGAGCGGCTCCGGGACGGAGAGCATGGCTGGTTCCCCGCCAGCTGCGCCAACGAGATCACCAACCGGGTGGCTGTGGAGCGCAACGTGCGGCGCATGGAGAGGCTGCGCAAAGAGACCAACGTGTGAGCCCTGCAGCACTGCCGCGTGGACACGCCCACCACTCCGCAGGGAGAGCGCAGACCTCCGTCCATCCCGAACTCTCGGACTGGGACGTCCAGGAGAATCTCTCAGCCCTTCTCTTGCTGGCTTGCGGATTAGTTCAATACCTTCGGATCCAATACATTCCCCTCCATTATCCTCCCAGCACATGGAGTATAATGGGCATGAAGACCAGCATGATAACAGACCTGCAACAGCACTGACTGTGCATTGTCTTCACTGGAGCACTAAGGTCAGGGACAAATCACCTTTTTCCACATTTCATATAATGGATCTAAAGATTTCGGTGGATTGCAGCTGCATAGATTTCTGGGAACTGTATATTCAGAATCTGTTTCTTACTGCTGAACTTTCTTAGATCTGGCTTTGATGTCCTTCCAGGAACTGCCCGAGCAGGGTTCAGAAAGTGGGGGTCTAGCACACACTGGAAAGGCTTTGCGGCCAAAGAGCCAGAGTGAGGAAAATGGAAGTGAAATGCGTCTGCATTTATAAAGTTATCGATGGAATAGGAACCTTTAACAGATTTTTTACATCTTTTTTAAAGATTTAATTTGTGCTATTAACTGGGAGACTATTTGTTTAGAATATAGTTACAATGAATGAAATTTCCATTTAAGTGTATGACATTTTTGGTGTATACTTTATAGCCGAATCTGTCATTTAGGATAACAACAAATATTGTGCATGCAAAGTGCCTTGAGCAGCACCAAAACGTGTTCCACACAGTGCCCATATTTTATCAATGCAGTGATAAGCCATAAAGGGCTAATGGGAACTAGTTACATTTTTAATGGCAAAAGTGATAACCGCATCCATAACATAATTTAGCTGATTAAAGTACATTCAGAGACTTGGAAGTGTGCACAAGGACTTGAATGTCATACTGTGCAAATGGAAATGTTGGTCATGCTGAAGCAGACTTCATACAGGCTCATGTGCATCACTGTCACTGGCTGCTTCCTGATGTGCACTGCTGCGCTCAGCACGCAATCTGAATGTGTTCTCAGGTGCCCTCTGAGCCTTTACCTGAAGGTGTCACTGCTGCATTTCCAACTTTATATAATCAGTAGACTTGTGTAGGATGAAGAAACATTTTGTCAATCCATAAAATTGTGTGATATTCGCTAGATGGTTCATGTAGAGAGCATGTGTTTTTTTTTATCTGTAAATCTGCACAGGAAAACTAAACCCAGTAAGCACACAGAGTTGAGAAGGCAAAAGGGAAAGAAAAATCAGGTTTGTGGTTTTTGAAGAATTTTACAGCTGTGAGAAAGCCTTGTTTTTTTCATTTCTTTTTGTCATTGTCCATTTTATTCAACATAAGGTAAAAGGGAAAGAGTGTGAATATTTTTCATGCATATATCGTAGGTCAAAGGGTGATTTGTACAAATGTGTTAATAGGAAGAGTATGTGGTAAATGAATTTATATGTTCAGAATAAATTTTGCCTAAATTCAGAAGAAGAGCAATTTGTTGTTTGAGCCTGCTCTGACAAGATGATGGTGGTCATCTTCCATGTTATAGGACAATGCTGTGTGGAATTTCTCATGCCTATCCTTCCTCCGTCCTGTGTCAGTCACAAAGGGTTAGCTTACAACTCAAAGACAATCAGGACTGTAAGGTGAAAACAGCTAGGATTTTTGCCAAAACACTGCTGTCAAAATGGTTAATTTATTCACCTGTTACATACAGGTATGGATATAGAAAACATATATCATAAATATTAAACCATACAGTTTTAGGATTCAAACAAATACAATCTTAATATGGGTTAGAAAGACCATAATTGCTCACATTAATTGTTCTACTGATATAATGCTTGTAAGCAGTGATGCTTTTTAGTCCACTGTCAACCAGGTTAGTGTTCCATGTGTCATTCCTAATGTCTCATATACTGTATACAGCAGATGCCCGTCAGCTGAATTACATCTTTACACTCTGAGGAAAGCATGTTTGTTTGGGCTGTATTATAGGTTTGTACACAAAAGTCAAATGTAGCTCATTATTATTCATTGTTTGGACAGACCAGTGCAATGTATGACAGCCCATGAAGGGAAGGCCAATAACGTGTATTAACTGTGATCATCAATAAAACCATACACCTCACTTTACCGAAAATGGTATTTAAATACACATCCAGTATATACAGAAAACGCGTTATTCTATGCAGATGTGTCTGAAACAATGCCAGTCCACCTGCACTTGCTCTTTGCTGTCTCTCACTGGAAGAAAGAAAAAATGAAACATGGAAAATGTCTGCTTTCTTACAGAGAGGATTTATTAAAACACATTAAACAAATACACCGAGTACAAAGTAAAAGATGACCACGTTTACTTCTTCCTTTCATTTGTTCTCATTTACAAATGCCCCTAGCTCAGCGCCGGTCAAGTCCGTACAGTACGTTCCTGTCGTTATTTTATATACTGTGCTGTTTTTTTCATCTTTCATTACGAACCTTCATAAAAAAAACATTTCACATGCTGTGCATACATTTCTTTTAAAAAAGTATTCTTTTCCAGCTTTTCTTTTGACAGCTTTTGAAGCTTTTTTTATTCATATATATATATTTATAATTTTAGACTGAAGCCTCTTCTTTAAATATATATATTTTGCACTGCTGTAGCAGTACAATTTTCATTACATTCTCGAGGGCTTCAGTGTGATTGCATTTCTGTTGTTTTGTACACTTTCAGTTGATTTTCTATTTATAGGTCCTTCTCTGGCACTTCTAAAGGAAATGAACACTGATTATAAGAAATCTAATGACTTCAACACTGTTGTTTTAAAGTAACTACTCTGCATGGTCAAAGACAAAAGGGATCAAAGTATCAGACCCAATCATTTAGTCTGAACATGCAAAACATTAATTTGGAATACTGCCTGTGTTCGTAAGAGGCAAAGGTTCAGAACTTTTCCTGCTGCTGTATAACTTTATAATGTTCTGCAGCTCTTTGAAAATGTTGGTCATTGTCAGCACGAGCAAGCTTCTGCTTAACCTTAGTGAGATAGGCTATGTGGCTCTGCACTGAACTGGCAAAGTCTCTCAGACTGTCAAGGAAAGTGGGGGAAAAAGCAGTACGCACAAAGATATCTTATATTTACAGTTTTCAGAGTTACATAAACAATACAAATAGAGGGCCAATAATTCCTGTTACACAACACTCTTAAGACAGGATAAGGAGTAGTTGCTCTAGAACAACTGCGTACTTTACAAGACTGATTTCATGAACCATTTGAAATGTGTTGCTGAATGCATTGACATTTATCTTTTTAACCAGGCTTTGTGGCACCTTTGACTTCCATTCAACTTTGCTGTTCTGTTGTTAAAGTGCTTTAACAACAGGGTAAACACCGCCTCTGCAGCTGCAGCACACAATAAGCCTAGATGCACCACTCAGTTTTTAAACAACATGGAGTTTTCTTCAATTGCTCTTTGTTTTGCTAGTAGTACATATTTCCCCATAACTGCCAGCCTCAACTTTCATCTGCAGGACCCAGTGAAAAATAAAAAGACAATCTAAACATTTTTTTAAAATGTGACCTCAGTACCAGTTTCTGAGCAGTAAGTGTAATAACATTCCTCATGTCCTCTCACACACAACAAAGAACTGGCCACATTCATGAACCTGCATTTTTACAGTCCTATTATAATTACAGCAAGACGTTCTAAACTCTAGTTCCTTTTCTAAAGATTAAGTCACTTGTACAATGTGAGTAAGCACGAGGTTTGAAACAGGGCATCGTCTAATTCTTAAAAAAATCTGCACTTACGTCCAGTTCAACTGGACCACACGTGGCCCTGTCCTTATGCTTAAACACATACAGGCATAAAAACATAACAATCATTAAGTGCCTCTCAAAGGTACAAAAAGGTAGTTTCAATTTGGTTCCATTCCTTAGGACTTTAAATCACAGTTACAACAATTCTGACCACCGCATAAAGGATATGGAATGTTTTGTTTGACATGGTGGTTCCTTCTTTATTCCAAGCAAAATCTTCCTGAATTAAGCCTGGAAGAAGCTAACTTTGCCTTAACATTGCCTCCACCATGGTGAAAGTCCATCCAGCCCAAACTAAAAAAAAAGACCTTGAAAGCCACTGGTTGTGCCACTTTGATTTCTTATGGGGGAAAAAAATGAATTCAAAACAAAGTAAAAAGATCATCTCCAGTGAAAAGTCATAGGCATCCTGGATCTTTGCTCCTGTTTGTATCTCTGCATTTCCCAACAGCAAAAAATGGTCGAGGCGGTGGTGTCCACAGAGTGGCAAAACCTTTCTTCTTACGATTTCAACCTGCCCAATTATTCCTGTATGCTAAAGCACTTCAAGATGCAACCCACACAGTCTAGATGATATTACATCATATACAGTACATCACAATGTGCATATACTGTTCCTTTCGTTTTAGTTATTGAAGATGAAAGTTCATTATTCAAAACTAAAGTAAAAGGCCTTTTAAATGAAAAATCTAATATTAAAAATCTGGGAGTGATTGTTTTGCTATTTTAAATTCGGCCATACTTAAGGTATTTAAATGGAATTGAAGAGAATGCACGTTACCTTAAAAAACTTAATTTTGCTTGGAAATCCAGAATATTGAACAACAGATGTGGTTGTTCGATACTTGTAACTAAGGATTGATATGCTTGATATGCATGCATTGATATGCATATTGATATGAGCAGCTTCATATCAAGAGTGAAAACCAGTTTTGAAACAAACTAACATCATTGACTACATTAATCCAATAACACCTTACAAAGCACAGGACCATCAGCCTCTGTAGAAGATAACCACGTCAGTGTGACTGCAAAACTGACCAACCTGTAGACATCAAGCAGGTTTTCAGCAGGACACGGTTACAAAAGAAGTTTCCAAGAATACCTTTACCCCAAAAAATAAAGTAAAAATCACCAGACCTGAAGGATTGTTCTACAAAAGAAAATGCTCAAGCAGCCTCTTCTGTCATTCTGTTATGCTCTAGCACAAGCAACGTGAGAGGTATCGGCAGCCAGTATCTTTCCTTTCTGGCATTGCTTTCTGTGAGTTACATTCTTGACATGTTCTTGTTTTAGAGGATCAATTAAAGAGCAATACAATGGCTTGCAATGTCAGAACAGCTATTTTGCAAATCCCATGAGCTCACTGATTTGCTTTGCATGTTGGGAAAGGTTAGGCTAAGAGTCATGCTGTTCCATAGCAGGTGTACTGCACCAGGAGAGGCTTGACAGACTGACAGAGCAATAGGTTTGCTGGAGGTGGATGGGACACCTTTTTTCACTAGAACATCCCAGAAAATGCCCACATTCCATTTGGCTGTTAAAATGCATAGAAGAATATAAAAATTAAAAAAAAATGTGTGACCAAGTTTTCCCACACTTTTGGAGAATGACAAACTATCTGCAGCCTCTGCAATGTATGTGTCTGTCCCTGCACTGGGAAAAACGCCAGACCTCCCATGTTCTCTGTCTGAATCAGTGATGGCATCCTGGAGGCTGGCTGGATATACAAAGTGCTACAAGCTATCGAAGCAGAGAGCGGGTAGACCAAGCCAACAGGAGAGCGAAGATCTGTAGGAGTCGATCACAGTCAAAGCCCAGAAGGTTGAGCTCTAGAGCACATTGTCTTTTTGAGAGAAAGGAAGTTATTTAGGAGGTCGGGGCTGGGGCAGGGGACACCATCAGATGCTTCAGCTTCAAGTTCCCTGGCTTCAAATCCAATTAGAAGTTACAAGCATTAAGCGGTCAACTCAACAAAAGGATAAACAGATTGCAGCCACACTGTATTGGTATTGAAAAGATATGCTGAAAGCTGGTGTAGCAAGCTGCCCAAAAAACAATGGCAAGCTTAAATACCCAGCACAGGTACTTCCAGTCACCTGCCTGCTCAGTGTGAAGCTGGGATGAGAAAGGAAACACTTAGCTAAGGGAAAAGCCAGGTAGCGGTAAACTTGCGCTGCCTGGCTGCATGGTACCCGTGACTTTCCTTGTAACAGTAAGACAAAAGCAACGATGCGGGAGACTGGACGTGTGTACTGCATGTCAGAGAGCCCCAGCTTCTCCGTGTCCGCTGTGAGGCAAACAAGTGCAAGAAGATACGTCACTTTAATAGGAACTCCTTTGTAAAGTAGATTTGGACTCTTTGCTGTGTTGCGCAGCAGGGGGTTGGGAGGGGAGCAGTCACAGGGGCTAGTCCTCGATACAGATGACATCACTAGACTTGCCCGTCTTGTGCTCTGGGCCTGAGACTTCCTTCAGGGGGTCAGTGGGCCTCTTGTCCAGGTGGCCAGAGGGAGCCGGGGGGCCGTTGGTAGATGCTGGCCAGAGAAATGAAGTGTAACCGATCCAAACAATTCATAAGAACCGACTCTGCCCCCACCCCGACCGCTATCGTCACTCACCGCTCACATAGGGACCCAGAGGCATCTGACTGTAGTTCACAATGCCCCCAGCTCCAGGCCCACGGAAGTTTGTCCCAAAATTGTTGCCGTACATTTGAGAGCATGCGAAGGAGCCCTGCGGGAATGGCTGCAGAAAGTAAATAAACGCATTTAGTGTCTTTTTGTCCACACACCCGTATTTATACTGTTAGCAAACTTGTATAGTATCAGCCAGCACTCTTTGCTGTACTTCAGATAACAACATGACTGCAGTCAGTGTACACACTGCCCCTTCAAATTGTTTCTTTGGTTGATTAGTCATGCAGCAGTCTAGGGATATGATTTTTTTTTTCCGTGGAGACTTGCGCAGAGTGTGTGCACCACAGAGTAATTGCAACATATCCTTGATCTTATGTCTCATCCAGAAACTGGCACACGTGAGGCTCTGCATCTTCCTCATGAGAATCGGTAGATTCGTTTACAGGCAGAACCTTCAGTCAACAGGCCCAGCTGCTCATTGTGGGGAAACCAATTTGCATGGTTATTTTAGACGTTTTACCATTTTCCTTTATTTTTAGGAGAAATTAGCTCACTCTTCTGTCATTGCAGCATATTTTCAAACATATTTTCCAGTCTTTTTAATACCTTGAGTATAATGTTGGGCAAGATATACAAACACAATATGCTTGAACTTGTGCATTTTACGCACTGCAGAGAATAACTATGGAAGAAGTGCTGCGTTCCGATAAACCAAGAAATGTTAGCCCCACCAGTCCACTGACAGACACCATCACTGTTTTTCACCCAGACAAACAAATGAACAGTGAAGGAGGCACAGTCTATCATAGTAATTGCCTAACAATGTGACAAGGTACTGCTACATGGTTGAATGACTTCTTATGAAGTCTTTTATAACCTTCATTTATTTATCAATAAATAAATCCTCATCGTCTGCAACTGTAATTTCATTCTTGCATATTCATTTCTATCGATGATCTTATTAATTTCTTCGATGTATTTGTGCCTTACCTGTTATGGAACCACTATGCTGTCCTTGTCTCCTGTCTGTTCCGCCATTTTGTGCCAGGTTACAGACCCTGACTCACCCCTGCTCTAAATGGAGGCTCACCTGTTCATCAAGAGGAGCTGGGGGCGGGGCTTAGAGTGCAGAGCCTGGCAGCTTTGTCTTAAGCCTGCGTCTAGTGTGACCGTTAGAAGGGGCCACGGTTTTTCCATGTTTTGTTGTAAGTCATGTCCATTTCTTTGTTTTGCACTTACTGTCAGGCAGGGTTTAGTCCCGCTTCACAGAACTCAAAGAGTAATAAAAATAAGTGAAAGAGTCATAACAGCAGACGGGGGACAGTGGGGGTCCTCACCTGCTGGGGTGGGGGCTCGTTGCCGCGGTTGGTCAGTCGGCTCAGGATGCTCCTTTCTGACATCTGAAGGCGCGCAGCCACTGGGGGGATCCGAGACAGCATGGAGGGCAGCCGCGTCACGTCCGCCTTCATGTCACTCAGCAGCTCCTCCAGCTGGTTTAGCACTGCAACAGCAACGGATCAATCAGTCACAGGAAACACGGCAGGCGAGGGCATTGTAGCCTTAGACAGCGGGCGAGTAACGACAATAAGAGCTGTAACACGCTGGCAGTAACAGCTCCGGGAGGAACAAGCCCCTCTTCGACCTGATCTGCATGGTTACATCTCCTGTACTGTACATACAATACACCCCATTTGCATTGCACTTGGGCAGAACCTAACAGACGTACTGGAGCTCATTATTGGTGGCAAGAAGAATCATCACAACCTACTGTCTCTTGTCAGCCTTCTTTTAAATGGGTCCATGCAATTGGTGTCCTGTGTCAACAAGCTGCCTTTGTTTAATTTAGACTATCTAGGCATGTGTAGCCCTTGTATATTCATTTTTGTAATAGTCCAAAACTGAATTGGCCTCGATGAGACAAGAATGGGGGGCAAAGTCATGTTGCATCATTGGACACTATGAGAATGACAAAGCTCTTTTTCTACAGAACCGGTGGGGGCCTGGGAGGCATTATGAGGCTGTGGAGCTCTTGCCAGCTGCTCAAGAACCCGCATCAGGGCTGTTCCAGAGCAGCTGGTGGTTTGTAGTAGAGACCTTTGTGCAGCACTGCATTGGCTGGCTTGTTTCCAGCGAGGGACTCCTTGGACAAGTGCTGGTGGGACTCTGCCAGGCACTCCACCTCAGCGAAGCGGGCATTGAGCGCCATGGCCGGGTGGCTGGGGTCCTGCGTCATGTTGAGGTAGGCGGCCCGCCGTAGCTGTTCCTCAATCACCAGAGCCTGCTCCAGCAACTGAGACAGAGGGAGAAGGCAAAAGACATCAGTCCCCATAACTACAGGAAACAGAATAATATCAGCTGAGGAACACAGCTCTCCAAGGAAGCACTGGTGGCAAATGTAAATGACATACAATGGACTCAAGGCAAGAAACGCTTGTCTTTCAATATACATAACACTGTATATGAAAACATGTATAGAACAATAGTTAGGTAGTTGAGATGTATATTTACATTTCAACGTCACTACTGTATATTTAAATTTACATAGTGAGGTAAGAATCGTGTAACTTCTAGCACATGTTTTTGTCTTATACACAAAAAACCCATCAGGACGGGTTCACCTTGAACCTGCGGGCCAGGAACTTGTTCTTCATCTCCAGGTAGTTGCCCTTGTGCACCTCGCTCTTGAAGGGCTCGTTCAGAATGGTGTAGCGGGGGTCGTTCTGGATGTCTTGCCAGCGGGCATAACCGTGTCTGGGATTGCCCGCCCATCAAGGACAACACAGTAACAGAACAGGGGCACAGAAACACACAGCAGTGTGCCCAGTCCTAAATAACAGATTTCCAACAACACTAGAAACTGGACATTCCATAATCCATACCGTATGAATACTACTGTCTGTACTCTCTGAATTCACCAGAGTATGTCCACATCTGAAGAATAAGCACCAGCCTTGTGTATGATTGTCTCCAGCAGGCTCTCCATACACAAGTGAAAGCAACCCTATCTGAAAATGTTCACGTCAGCTCCCCATGGCAACGATGCACTGCTCCACACAAATGTGCAGCTACGTTTTGAATGAGCTGTTGCTAAAAGAATATGAGGCCAGTTCTATTAAATGGTGGCAAAGGCAGTATATCATTGAAAAACTGTAAAGCTGCTGACATTTGGTGGCCCTGCTGCAGTGTCCTTCTATGTGCTCATCGTGCTGCGACAGGCTGGGAAGGATACGTGACGATCCCGGCCAGCAGCCAGTAGTCGTGTCTGCGATGCCAGATGTCATACATCTTACCCGAGGAGACGGCTGCTCGCTCCTCATTCTGCCACAGCGTGTGCAGCTCTGCGAAAGCACAGAGTCATGCCAACAGTCCGTCTCACACATGCATACCCACGCTCTGCAGGAACCCCCGCGCCCACCACCTGTGTGCCCACGCCGCATCAGTGACCTTCACCTGCAGCATGCCGTGCCTCATTATACCAGCCTGAAAGGGCTTCGAACCAGGGGACTTCACTGAGGAGTGAGATTGACTGGGCTGGCAAAATCATACTGTATATTACTGGGAAGAACCATATATTTAAACTCTCTTACTGTCCAACAATCTGCATTCAGAGTCAATGGATGTCTATTAATCATTTCCCACAGCGTCTAACCTTATATTTCAAATTCTGGTCTCCCACTCCCGTAAACCACGATATGCACAAGAGGTCACGACGCTCTGACCTGTGAAGCCCCCATCCGCAATGTTGAACATGAACTTCATCTTGCTGCAGTTCTTGTCCTCTCGCCTGTTCTCCTCCATCTCCTCCCTTCCCTCTTTTTCTCCGTTCAGCTGACTGTCGGGGGTCTCCTCCCTCTTCACCTCCTCCGCTGCAGAGGCAGACACAGGAACACCCCAGAACACCGTCACCCCCATAACATCCACTCTGTCACTCCCATCTGCTCATCTCGGCATCTACTGCACGGCTCTTTTTGCCAGCAATCTCCATCTCTGATCTCGGTCCTTATTTCTTTCAGCCTCTGAATCTTCGTTGCTTTCTCTGTTGTTATGAGACAGTCACTGATTTAGCTTTCCCTATCTGGAAATCTTCATCCCTCCTCTTTCTCTGTCCTGCACTCACCCGGTTTGAGCTCCTTGTCCTCTCCTTTAACAGGGGCGGGGTTACTCTCCCCCTTGTCTGGAGATTTTTCTGTCTCTCGACCCAGATCCCCTGGAAAAACACATAGCAGCAGCAAATCACAACTTCCAGGCTGGAATGGACTCTGTTCCGAAACAGGACTTGCTCCCTTTCCACAGTGATAATTCTGTGCACTCATATAGCACTTTTCATCCCAACGGACCTCAAAGCAAAGTCTGAAGTGCCTCAGTGAAGGGCAGGTCTCTCGTCTACACAGCAGATCAGGTGGAGAAGTAAAATTATCAACACAATCTACAACCCAGGTTTCCCCCCTTACTACTTCAAAAGGTGCCACAGAATCATTAGAAGAAGTAATTGTTTCCTCAGTTTTAAATCTCATCAGCAGGATGGCATCTCCTACTGTACAGCATTCCTGGTCACCGCACTGGGAATCTTGCTTGTTTGGAAATCCTGGCCCAGAGGGAAGAGCTCCCCCTATAGGGGCTCCCCCCACTTGTTTTCCTTGGACATTTCTCACGCCCGTACTAACCAGGCCCAGTCTTGCTTAGCTTCCGAGATCTGAGCAGTTCAGGCTACAATGTGGTAACAATGCTGCCTGAAAGTATGGGAAATAGATTTCAATTTAATTTTTAGTTTGTTTTCTTTATGGATAGTCAATAACACTACAACTGAATAGAGATGTAAATAAATGAAACAAGTTTTCCTTTTATTTACTTCCACAGCCCTTTTGACGGTCTTCATGCTAGACTCAGCTTTGATTCCTAGTGTGTCAGGCCCAAAATCATTCAGTTACATCCATTTTTTAACTGCTTCTTCCAATTCAGGGTGGCAGAGAGCTGATGCCTATCCGAGCAAGGGACAGGAGCAAGGCCAGGTACATAGTGCACAGGACCCCAGCTCATTACAGGGCCCACACAAACACAGACAAACATGTACACCCCCACACCTAGGGGCAATTTTCCCACTGTGGGAGTTAACCCACATGAAAATGGGAGAACACAGAAACTCCATGCAGATAGCACCCCAGATCCAGGACTGAACTCTGGGCCTCAGCACTGTGAGGCAGCAGTTGTAAGCAGTGCACCACCATTCCGTCTATTCAGTTACATACGAAGCAAAATCAAACTCTTTGCTGTTATTGTATTCAACTTGTATCTCAAATGATTCATGGTGCATGAGTTTCTTATAATCCAGCCCCTCTTTCCTGTGGACAGCTTTCAATGCCAACACATGAATAGTAAGATATAAGATTAAACACCTAATTCTCAAATCCTCTCAATTTACTGAACTTTTATCAGTGTGTTTAAACCAGCTAAGTTTAAAAAGGGCTGTTCTGATTTTTTTTCAAACTCTGATGATGGCCTTTGGAGCTGAAACATGTCGGATAATGTTTTTATCTGTTTTTCTTCAATAAATACGTGGTAAATAGACCCAGAACGAAACCACAGGGAATTTATTTTTCCAAATCCTGCATATCATTTTACCTAAATGTGCTACATTTCCACAATTTAAGTAAACTGCACTTTTTAAGAAACCTAAACACATTGCAGTGTTAATTCTGTTTGTTCTATGTACTTATTTGTCCAACAAATTCTAATGATCATTGTAGATGCACTGGTATCTTCACCTTCTGCATTGACCTATCTGCCTCCAAAAAGGGGCTTAGTTCCTCCTCACCCTTGGGTGCTGCCTGCTCCACTGTTGGGTCTGCCTTCTCGCTGTCTGGTGCAGGCCGCTCATCACCACCCCCACCCTTGGGCTCCTCGCTGTCGGGGGGCTTCTCTGCGCTGGGGGAGGATTCGGTGCTAGAAGGAACCTGCCAGACACAGGTGTCAATGTCTCCCACAACTCTATGGGCTGAGTGAATAACTGCTCAGTCCGTGCGGGCTGCCAGCAAGTGGCAGCAGTGAGCAGTGTACATCTTCTCTGACACTGGCCATAATCCCTTTTCCAGCAAATTGTAGGAAATCTAGGAAGAAATAATTTGTCCAAAGCTGATTTGCTGTAGGCTGGGTAATTCCAAATCCTGACTAGACTCTGGACTGTAAAGCGGTAAGTGCTGTAGTCACCTCCGAGCATAAATTGACAGTGATCTGAATTTGACTTTTCTTCTACACTTCTATAACAAGCAGATACAGAGATCTTAATTCTCTACACACACAGGATTAGTAGCACAAATCCTCTTTTTTCATAAAGGATGTGTCTGCTTGGAATGTGATTCTGCTGAGAGAGTAATACTGCTCTTGCACTGAAACAGACAGACACTCTCCCCCCTTTGGCAGGTGGACAGACCTGACACTGACCTCAGACTCAGCGGCTTTCTTGTTCTCCTGCTCCGTCGACTCTTTGTCCTCAGGAGGCCCTGGAACCGACTCCATCTTTTCTGCAGGACAACAACAACACGCTGGCTGTCAGACACTACGACACACAGGAGTCGTCTGCTGAGCTCCCTGCTGTCCTCTGGAAAGCAGGGCTAACTGCACAACCCTAGCAAAGATGATTTTGCAGAAGATTTGCCAATAGCTTTGTCATAGTGAAATTCTTAAGGGTTACTATGCCAAACGTTTTAAAATCAATAAATGGTGTTATTTTACAGAAGCTCAAGAAGTCGTCAAATTGTTATCTTACACTTCCACTCTCCTATGTTTAAATATTCCCTGGCTGCCCACAACTCTGAGAGCATCTTTTCTTGCATTTCTCACTTCTCCCCGACTGCACCCTCTCAGCAGCTCCCTGGTTCATTCCTTGCACGACGGGGGTTGTGACAGCTCTGATCTTCGTCCAGCGCTGTCAGTTCCTTAGCAAGGCAACTAATTCAAACAAACTATAGATCAGAGCATTTATTTACAGAGCTCTGCGTGAACCTAATGCTACTTCACATGTGATTTTGAGCTTAAGCCCTTTTTGAAAATACCTTTCAATGTTGCTGTCTGTGCTGAGAGTGCATGAGTCTGGGCTCTTACCAGTGGGTACAGGGGTGCCAGGCTGGGTAGCAGCAGGGCTGGCGGGCACAGGGGTGTTGGGGTCAGAGGACAGGCTCTCACTCAGCTTCTTCACCTCAATGCCCTCGGGCACCAGGTCCGGAGTGCTGTACTTTCCATTGATGTGCTCAAACTCCTGCACCTGCAGACACACAAAACCACAGGTACACCACTGGACTGCAGTCTCTCTCCTCTTTCCATCTCACTTCAGCTCTTCCTCTTCTTTCTCTCTAACCCTTTTTCTTCATGTTATGGATTAAAAGTCTCCACTATAAAAGACAATTACTGGAGTAGCTTTGCAGGGGCATGTTAAACCATGGCTGTCGAACGGCTTGAATTCAGTGTTGGGTTGTGTAGCCAAGATGAGAGATGAGCACTTTTATTGCCATTAATAAACATCAATGCTTTTATTGCATTAATTTTTACGCTATGTTGTGCTTTGCCAATGTGTGTTGCACATGTCTGTGGTTTAATTAAATTTCCCATTTGCAAACTTGGCATATGCATGTATTTATTGCTCCGCTTTCCAGTTGTTTAGTGGAAACTGCAGTTGCAGTCAGATGACGATGTGTGAAACCAGGTTATGAAGGTGGTTATGAAGTGTAGACAGAGGGTACCTTCTTGCGAACTAGGGACATGACCCCAATCCTGGTGAGGACATGCTGGCGGGACAGGCCCTCCCTGGGGACCCCATCTGCAAAGGTCTCTGCGCCATCGGCCCCCGGCTCACACAGGTGACGCATGAACAGGGACACGTACGCTCTGGGAGAGACAGGGAAGAAACAGGGAGGAAGGGAGAGGTGGTGGGGGAGAACAGGGAGAGAAGCAGGAAGAGAGGGTGAGGGATCAGCAGATACAAAATGCGCACAGCCAGCAACAGTAGCATCACAGTCATGGGTCAAGCTCAAATCTGTAAAACATTCTGGGTGCACATGCAAACGGGCAAATTTTAAAAACCTGAAAAAAAATGAATAAGGGAAGGATTTACAAATTGTGACTGTGCAAGTCTAATAAAGTAATAAAGTCATAAAATAAACTTCTATTAACACAGGAAAGAAAGAGCATATAATCTATAACTGAATAAAAACATTCTATGAGATCTGACCTACAGGACCACATTCATCAACACATTCCGCACAGGCACTGTTCATGTCAGGTGAAAGGCGTGTCAGTTTTAGAAAGCAGCCGTAGTGGAGGTATACCTGAATTCCTTCTCACTCTTCCCACGCAGGTCTCGCACCAGCCAGTGGGAGTTGAAGGCGTCCTGGGGGGGCATTCCCCAGCGCATGATGGCGTTGAGGAAGGCCTTTCGCTGTCGGGCATTGAACCCCAGCACCTGCCAGCAACCAACCAGGCAGCAGCAGTCACAAAACTCACCAAGTACAACAAAGATGCTTAGGAAGAATTTCAAAAAACACTTATTAGGAGCATAGTGTTTTGACTGGAGGTGGTGGTGGTGGGGGGGGGGTTCCAGTCAGAGGTCCAGCAGACTATTATCAAATCCACAGATTTGACAGATCAGACAGAGATGGCCTGAGCCGAGCCCCAGCCTCCACATTGGAAAGGCTTGTTATCATGCTGTGGTGTGCACAGTGCCTCAAGGAGGTAACATCTATCTGAACCAGGTACTTTCCAAAACAGGGCAACAAACTGAGAAAGGGTTGCTTCAGTAAAATAGGCACATTACACATCCAGATACATCACTACACTGGATACATCATCGAATTATAGTCCAAGCTGTACAGCCGACAGCAGAGATAAATATTACCACAAAAAGTTAATAGTGCATTTAAAACGAGCTGTCGTAATAAACATGAATTGATTCCTGGCCTGCAGGCGCAGCAGTGACACTCCCCTCCCCTCTCTTACCTCGATGTTCCCCCCAACTCTTGCCAGCAGAGGGGGCAGGGGCTTATCGCGGTCACTCTTCAGCTGTCTCCGAGACTGCCGGCGCCCCCCTGCAAAACAACACAGCCCTCAACACCAGGAGCCGCGACAAACGCCGAGCGAAAAAAAAAGGATGACCACACGCTGAGGGTCCAGTCTGTATCCGTATTATTATATACCTTTACTCATGATGACCTCATCTTGATATACAGTGTGCAGGTGCACCACGTGTGTTCTACAGTTAGCATTCTTGCTCTGTTTTCAGCATTACTTTATGTGTTCCACATACTTAATATACTGTGTAGCTTGAATCACATTAGCAAGAAGATCATCTCATTGTGAGAATGTAAAAGGAAGATTAAATTAATAAAACACAGAGCCAATTACAGATCACCCCATTATAAAGCAATGGAAACACTCCTTATAGAAAAAAGGTCTTTTCTATATTTTCAATAATTTCTGCACTACAAGAATTGATTTAAAACAGACACAGCGATACAGCACTTTTTTGGCATCCTGGCCCTTCCAGTGAGGGCAGCCCTGTCATACACCCACCTTCTGGCCTCTCCTCAAAGTCTTCATCCTCGTCTTCAGATCCCACGGAGTACTCGGACTGATTGTCTGAAAGATCATCTTGCCACTCTGAGCCACAGATCAGAGAGAAACAGTACAGTGCAATCATTTCTGCAGTACATCCTGAGGCAGTGTCCTTAAGTACTACTGCCCTGATCCTGCTGAGCACTAGACGGCAGCATGAGCAACTGCCCTCACTGCAATTTACACTGGGGCGTTTTGATTACTGTAGCCTGGCAAGCTAAAAGGGTAATCCGTACTGCACTGTCAAGAGACCACTGTTCTTTGAATACCATTTGCTCATTCTGTGCTACAGCACGTGTGCTTTTAAATAACAAGGAGTTATTATTGGGTATGACTAGTCATTGTTTTTTTTTTCAAAAATATTTCAGACCTTGGAAAGAAAGCAAATTCCTGAGGAGATTGAGGGTCTGGAAGACTAGGATCACCTTTATTGCATTTCTCTAAACCTTTTATAGTTTAAAACTGGGGTAAAAAAATGTTATTTGTGGCTAACTTAACGATTCTCCCATTCTCCACAGGTACTAAGCTGCAGGTCATTTAATGGGATCTAGAAAAGCTGTCTGAACTCTGAATCTCAAGGGATAGACAGGAGTGTGTAGCCTTAAATAAAACCCATCCCATGTCACATGTGCAGACCAACAAAGGTGAACTACATATGAGCAGCATGTTGGACTGTCCATGTCGGACTGTCCAGGTGCAACCCCTAGCTGCAGGGCTGTGTTCTCCTGTGCAGGGGAGTGCACTTATACCTTGGTCCTCCTGGGAGGTGTCGTTATAGTTGACCTGTTTGCGGATCCTCTTGCCCTTGCCCAGATTCCTGGCCAAGTCTTCCTGTTGCTGCTCATAGTGGTGCCTCAGCAGCTTCTCCCAGTAATCAGGGTCCACATTCTCCTCCTGCTTGATGATCTCACGCTGAACCTCCTCCTGGACAAACACACAGCAGCACCAGGGTGTTTACACAAGGCTCCGAGTGCTCCAGTAGTGCAAAACTCTTGTTCTCTATCCCATGTGTGCAGCATATGTGATACTGGGAATTGGCTCATACATTGTCATCAAAGTTTGTTGCAATGAGTAATTTAACCAGTTCAATGGCATCAGGAACCAAGTCTAATGCATTTCTTGGAATCCCCTACTCGTTTGTAAACTGTGATCTCCAGTAACTTAAACTGCAAACAATTTCACAAGTGAAGCAAAACTTCTTTTGGAATATTGTACAGATTCCTTAAACGCAAAGAATTATAGATGCAACTCTGCTCCAGACTAAGCAGACCACTCCTCTCCATAAACAGTTCTTCAGTCACAAGACTTTGAATTCCAGCTTATAAACAAGATGACTGCTTAAAGGAAATGAAAACTAGCTAATGTTAATTTCATCCACTTGAAGCTGTGTTTAAGATGGACTGTTGCGAACCAATGCTCACCTCCCCATCCTCCTCTCTGACCACATACTGCGCCACCTTAAAGGAGCTCAGGTACTCGTTCATGTTCTGCAGCTCGGTGTCGTCAGTGGCGTCCTGGCTGCGGTCCAGCAGTTTGGAGATGGCATTGTCATCATAGTGGATCACACTGCCCTCCTCTCCGTCTTTATTGTCACCTGAACAGGGGGACACAGTCAGCTCTGTCACCGCCCCAACAAACCCACCTATTCTGAGTGTTCTTATTACTTATGTCAACACTGCTTTGCATGTTTCAGATTACTGTGCAGTTTACTGTGTTCTCACTTAGATTTCAGCAACATTTTCTGCACTACAGTATATTCTTTTTTGAATTGCCATTAGGTCAATACAGGCCTGTGTAAGACAGACAGAGTGCTCTGATAGCTCTGTACAGGAGACATGCATACCACAAGCATCATGTCAAAGTGGGGTGAGGCACTGAGAGGTACCAGAAAACTGAAATGGGCTGCACAGCACAAATGATCAAAACCAGGATGTGATGCCACTTTAGCTCTGTTAAAAGTAAAAATGCAGTCCTTTGGATATGTCTTGAAAACTGTAGACCATATCTTGGATATGTATACTAGAAAAAGGCTGCATGTTGTTCATATCATCATTTGTTTAGCAAAAGCCCTTGTCCTTGCCAACTTACCATGTTTAAGTTAAGTGCCAGTACAAAGGAAACGAGATATGACATGCAAGAATACCAAAAACAGAAAGACTCAGTACTGTTATGGATGTCCTGTATTAAAGTAGTTTTGACATAGAGATCGTATGCTTGTGAGACAATGCAAAGAAGAAAAACGGGGAAAGCATGAACACAGCAGTGTGGTGGGGATTGCCTGTACAGTACGTCATAGCAAAGCAAGTGCATTTGGACCAAGTGGCCGATTCCACTACGTCTGGAAAGGGACACTTCAGCAAGGCATGGCTCCACACAGGCATTGTACCATTGGCTCTTGCTCCTTCCACATCATCCTTGAATAGCTCCTCAGTGCCAAACTTGAGGATGTCGTCCAGCTCCTGCTTGGACATGGACCCTGTCTTGGAGCCCAGGCCGGGCCGCACCACCAGGTGGGTCAGCATCATCTTGCGCTTGGCCACCTGGGTGATGCGCTCCTCCACCGAGGCCCGCGTCACGAAGCGGTAGATCATGACCTTCTTGTTCTGGCCAATGCGATGGGCCCTGCTGAATGCCTGAGGGAGCCAGAGAAAGACAGGGGGCACTACTGAGGTGAAGGATGGTCAATAAAGTACAGGACTCCCTGGAGAGCCCACTACAGGAGAGCACCTGGACAGTTTCTCTTACTCAGTGCTGCGTGCTCTGAAGGGCATTAAAGACACACCTTCTATACCTCCTACAAATATATTCTATAGGAATCTATACACAAAAACATAACATTCTAAGGCTCTCGTGTTACAAATGTTTACATCTGGATGAGATGCATGTGATATACCCTTATGTAAGTCTTTGGACTATGTTGGTTCTGAGCTTTTTCCAGCCTTTCAGTTGTCAAAAGACACCATACATGTACATGCATGTGACTGTGGGCGACTCTACCTGTATGTCATTGTGTGGGTTCCAGTCAGAGTCATAGATGATGACAGTGTCCGCCGTAGCCAGATTGATTCCCAGTCCTCCAGCCCGTGTTGACAGCAGGAAGCAAAACTGCTGAGCCCCGGGAGCTACAAGTGAGGGAAACAAGAGGAGTGTGAGTATGTTGCCCTCATGTGGAGTACTGCTGTACTGCACTGAGCTCAGCACAGTTTTTTTTCCATCCATAAAGGAGATAATACACAGACCCTTTTAATTACACTGAAAATAACAAATTGTTGTGAGATTATCCAAATGAATTTTACATCATTTCTGAATTATACTGAATCTGGTACACTGAACATTCTTCAGGGAAACTGGCTATAGATGATTAACACAAGTCCTTAGACAGGTTTCTAAGTCACTAGTTGCACACTGTTGGTTCACAGGTTCATTTTCATTGCAAAGCCAGGAACTACTGCAGTAACAACAAATTAACTGGCAAACTACTAAAATATGTGTATTCTGTTATTCAGAGATATTTCCAAAACCAGCTCCTCTATCATAATAAATTGCTGAAAACACAACTGCAATTTCATCATCTGCCTCCACCACACCCTACATGGAACCAATCATCTGCTAGGAGGAATCTCTCCAATCTCTGTTTTCTTGCTTTGCTACATGCTAATTTCCAGGGCAGCCAGTACCTACTCCTCCACTGCCAAGCTAGGAGTCTATCAATCTCAAGGCCCTACAGCCTGAGGACAACGCTCACCGTTGAAGCGGTCAATGGCCTCCTGTCGCAGTCCCCCAGTGATCCCCCCATCAATCCGCTCGTACTTGTAGCCCTCGTACTCCAGGAAGTCCTCCAGCAAGTCCAGCATCTTTGTCATCTGAAAGCACATAGAGGCTGAATCCGCAGGACACACACCCACACATTCACACGGATACACACCCTAGTCTGTCACGAGATGCAAGGGAGACATCAAAACAGATCTGCACTATGTGCACTGAAAAATACACTGACCTGGGAGAAGATGAGCACTCTATGTCCTCCATCTTTCAATTTCTTCAGCATCTTCTGCAGAAGAGTCAGTTTGCCAGAGGACTTCACTAACAGATTGCCATCATATGAGCCATTGGGCAGCACCGGAGCCTCCTGCAGGCACAGACAGCATATACCTGGTTCAAACCATATCATATCGCTATGAATCAAGGGTTAAGACAGGTGATTTAAATACATATTTCTAATAGAACCTCAGTCCAGCTGAGCCCACCACTATATGAACAGTGCCAGAAAACAACACAGAAGAAGCTATACGTTGATAGAGGTTTGCAGTGGGACTGGCAGAAGTTGGTAGCTTCACCATTAGATGAAGCACCTTGCTGTGGCAACCACGATAAATAAGCGTGACAAAGTAGGAACAGGGGTGTGGTCGAGTGCACCATGTGACTTTCACCGGTCAGCTGCAGTGCTCGGGTGTGCCGTACCACAGCTGCCACGGGGAACAGGTAGGGGTGGTTGCAGCACTTCTTCAGGTCCATCATGATGTTCAGCAGAGACACCTGGTTTCCGCCCCCCTTCGAGTTCAGTGCCTCAAAGTTCCGTGTCAGAATGAACTTGTAGTATTTCCTGCAGGTCACAGAGTCAGAGAGGGTCTGGCTTAAAAGGTGCAGCTGCAGGACAGAGCACGCACGAATCTGTCCATCCCATTTCTAACCGTTTTATCCAATTTAGGGTCGTGGGGGAGCTGGAGCCTATTCAGGCAACCAACCGGCACAAGGTAGGATACACCCTGGATGGGACGCCAATCACAGACACAAACATGCACACATTCACACCAGCCACAATTTTCCCAGAAACCAGTTAACCTACCAGTTTGTCTCTGGACTGCGGGAGGAAACCATAGCACACGGAGGAAACCGCACAAACACGAGGAGAACATACAAACGCTACGTGGATAGCACCCCAGAATCGGACCCAGGGTCCCGGCATTGCAATGCTAACCACTGTGCCACCATGCTGCCCCAAACGTCTGTGATTGTTTTAGAAAGCTAGAAGTGGGATTTGAGCCTGTGCTCCTGGAAGCATTTCTGCTTATAAGGCAATGGTTTAGCCCATGGCAGAAGCCCATGGAGCTATCTGGGCTATCTTCCAAATTGTTCATTTATATTAAAAATCAATTGATTTTTAAGGCCACATTTTAAAGTGTCAGTTGTCAAGTAAAACTAATCCACAAAGACACTTAGTACATAATAGGAGTTACAAGTGAGATGTGGCTATTTGGCCAATTTAGCTCATTTGGAGAGCGAACAAAGGATATTCAAGCTAATGTAAAGCTGCTTCATACTTCGGAAACAGGAATGTAGCTTTGCAACTCTTTTTCATCATACAGCAACTCAAATGTAAACATGTTTAGGTCCCCTTTATACATTCAGAAACAGAACGGCGCTGGCAGAGATGCCCCTGATGTGAACATGTGGTCACTCACTTCTGCATGGGGCTGAGCTCCACCCTGACGATCAGCTCTGTCTTGGCTGGCATGTTCTTGAAGACATCCGCCTTCAGCCGGCGCAGCATGTGAGGCCCCAGCAGATCATGGAGCTTCTTGATCTGGTCTTCCTTGGAGATGTCAGCAAACTCCTCCAGGAAACCTTCCAGGTTACTGTGCAGACACATGTGACAAGCTAAAGACACTGGACATGTCAGACTCAATGTCAAAAAACAGCTGACTGGCAAATCAGATCAGCTATTCAGGAAGCTACTGCAAGATGATCACAGCTAACAACACATGATGCTTGTCATGTTAAGAACATAAGAACATGAGAACATAAGAAAGGGTATAAAAGAGAGCAAACCATTTCACCCTTCTAGCCTGCCTGGTAGTTTGGCTTAAAAGGTGCAGCTGCAGGACAGAGCAAGCACGAATCTGTCCATCCCATTTCTAACCGTTTTATCCAATTCAGGGTCGTGGGGGAGCTGGAGCCTATTTAGGCAAGCAACCGGCAATCGTTAGCCCATTGATCTAACGATTTAATCCAGCAGTATCTTTCAAGAAGCCAGGGTTTCAGTTTCAACAAAAAGCATGGATAGCTTCTTGTATACTCCCATAATCCTTTGTGCCCCTTATTCTAAAATTGAAATGCACTTCTATGTAATGACCTTTGTGACCTTCGGTTCATGTTTCTCTATTGATACCACTGTTTTTTTAACTACCTTCGAGGATTCTGGTTCAGCTCCACTGGTAGTCTTTTCTCTTTAAGACTAGTAACCTTTATTTATAAAGTGCCTTTCCAAACCCGTGTACATAGCGATAAAGAAAAAGACAAAAAAGATATATAAAAAGTGAAAGAAAAAATAAACAAGAACATACAGGTTAGAATGCAGGACAAACAGATGCCCCATTAAAAAGGTGTGTTTTGAGTTTATATTTAAACAGAGTCATTTGTCTCTCGAAGATTCAGAAGAAAGGCATTCCATAACAATGGAGCAGGAACAGAAAAGGCATGGTCCCCAGCAAAAAGAAAGATAACCATAGTCTTACTTGAAGCGCTCTGGTGTGAGGAAGTTGAGCAGGTGAAACAGCTCTTCCAAGTTGTTCTGTAGAGGGGTTCCTGTCAGCAGCAGCTTGTAGTAGATCTTGTAGCCATTAAGAACTCGAAAAAACTGTGGGATACAGTGAAATACTGAACTGCTTAACTCAAGCAAGCAAGGCTACCTGCAAGACACTTGGAGACAGTGGCTCTGAAACTAGCTGAACTTGACAGAATGCACTGTCAAGTTGAACTATGTTTAATTACATACGTGAAACTGTTCTCAATAATTTACATTACCTAAGTATTTTGCAGCTACAAAATTTAGAAGTTATCTTCTTCATTGTTATTTAGCTGTGTCTAATTTACAAAACTCTGTAACAGGCTACAAAATTATGAGAGCCCAGTAACTTACTTGTAGATCACTTGACCATATACAGTAGTTGTAACTGCATCCTTTAACTGTCCATGAAAAACCAGGTGGCAAGCCGTCACACTGTCACGAAGTCATGCGATTGGCTGCCTGTAAATATGCCCTACCTTTGATTGGTTGTTCTTGAGGCGGTGAGCCTCATCCACCACAAGGCAGGCCCAGTCGATGGAGCCCAGAATGGCCTGGTCAATGGTAATCAACTCGTATGATGTCAGCAGCACATGGAACTTAATGGGTGTGTCCTTCTGCCAAAAAAGTGGAAAGAAGCAACTTTCACATTAGGCACCAGTCAGGATGGGCTTTCCTGAATTCTGTTACAACGAAAGAAGCTCTGCTCCAGGCTGCCCACCTTCATGCGGAAAACCTTGCGGCCGGTTTTGATGGCACTGTCCTCGAAGGTGAACTCGTTCTCGCGGATCACAGCGCGACTGTCCTTGTCCCCCGTGTACGTCACCACGTAGAAGTGAGGGGCCCACATCTCGAACTCTCTCTCCCAGTTAATGATGGTGGAAAGAGGGGCGCTCACCAAGAAGGGGCCCTTCGAGTGACCCTGAGAGGCCCACAGAAAAAAACCATCATAAGTTTACATGCTGGATCACAGTGTCTTTTCAATAAGGTTCTGCCACCATGTACAGCACTTACACTATGCCCACAGCATTCCAACAACAAAGACAGGTGGTGAAACAGAAATCCTTTATTATAATATGGAATCTTTTTTATGTCCTATAGAAGCTGATTAAGATGAAAGAAAGCTTGGCTACCTTTAATATACTTGCAGTTTCAACTTTTACTGTTATGGTAAGTTTTAACTGTTGTATTATAGTAGTAGTATAGTAATAGTATTGGTTGTATAGTACTAGTTATATCTATTTTACAAGGTCATCCCCATATAATGTATATCAATCTGTTTTGGTATCTACATAAGTGGAAGCAAGAAACAAGAACATGCATACCTTTGAAGTGAATACAGACATTGTCAGCTAGTCAGAAGATAACAATTCTGCACTTACAGTATACCAATGTCAATGCAGAAGCTACAGGCAAGGAGATGCGTGAAACACAAGAGGCTTGACCCCTAAGCCCACCTCCTTATACAGCGAGTAGAGGAAGACAATGGTCTGTACAGTCTTGCCCAGCCCCATCTCGTCTGCCAGGATGGTGTCGGTACCCTGAGCCCAGGAGAAGCGCAGCCAGTTCAGCCCCTCCAGCTGGTAGGGGTGCAGGGTACCCCCAGTGGCATCAATATACCAGGGCTGCTTGTCAAACTTGATGGTTGGCTGGTGACAGGGAAGAAGAGAGCGCCAATAAAGACAAATGAATCAGGTTTTCACAGTCCCTCTAAATCTCAATCCATTTTCTACAATTGCATTTTCTACAAAGATGATTCTCGTCTTGTTTTTGCCACGTTTGCCACGTCTGCCACGTGGCAGCGCCCCCTGGTGGTGCTCACTCACGTCGACGATGGGGGTGTCGGGGGGCCTTTCCCGCTTCTCTTCACCCTTGGCTTTCCTCCCCATCCTCACTCCCAGGGGCCTGATGTCCTCCCCCAGCATCTGCTCCCTGTGAGAGCACCAGGCAGACTTTACACACGGGGATCGTCACTGAGAGACACAGACATCGCTCTGGCTGAGAGCTCGGCACAATGCTGACTGCTCACACTGAGCAAGAAGAGGATCTAAACAGTCAGCTCTCAGAGCACCTTTTTACATCACCTGTTTCAGTGGTGAGCACAATTGGCTCGACATTATATCACATTTTAAACAGCATCCTGAGGTGGTTATTAATGTACTGCTTATGCACAAATCTCACTTAGACATCTATCTTTTTTAAACACAGTGCATTTTTGCACTTTGCACACACCTTTACCATTCTTCTACAATGGAGGTATCCTGCTTTGTCATGCCTGCTACCGTGATTTCATTACGTTTTATCCCATTTTACTCTGCTCTTCCCGTCGTATGGCAAAGTAAGACGTGCAGTAGGTCTGCAGTAGGCCAGCTCACCTGTGGTCCCAGTAGGCTTGTTTGAAGTTTTCGTACTCTGGAACGTCAAAGTCATCGACCTCCCAGGTGCACTGGTCATAAGGCAGGTCCCTCCACTTTATCAGGTAGTGAACATCTCCCTTCTTATCAAAACTTGCACACACACAGCAAGAGAGATAAGCACAAAGTCAGGAGGACAGTCTAGCCTTTTCTTTTATATTGAAGAATGCAAAGGTACAATGAAGTACTGGTATAAAAATCTACCACACTAAACAGAAAAAAGTCAATGCTGTACCCCCCAATGTGGGGGTTCTTGTATAAGCATTCCTAATAATGAAAGGTACAAACGACGTCAACCCAGTGGACCTCCGCAACAACAAAGAAAAAATGATTTAAAAAAAATCAAATTAAGGAAATTAATGGAACTTAAGAGGAAGAGATTGGGACTGGCAATTCCTTTTACAAACTGTCTCAGACACAGACTTCCTGGGATCTTAGAAGAAATGTTTGGATAAGCTGTTAGCAAACAATCAAGATGTGTCCAATGACTTCTTTTGGTTTGTGACCTTAACATTCTTAAGCTGTGCTTTTAATCTCAATACGCTCTTGTGAGGCACAAATTACTTAATTGCAACTTTTGTTAACACCCCATTTCTACGGTGCTGGTACTTTTCCCCAGAGCAGACTGCCAGCCCTGAGCAGTGACCTGGGACTGATTTTCTTTCCATTCCATTGCAACGTCAGACCCACCACTCCTCCATTCACCTAATGGCTCTGTAATTGCTTCATTAAGCCTGGTGCCACATAGCTCTTCAGCAGGGGCTGAAGGGGCTGCAGAGGCCAAGCCCTGGGAAGAGGCAGGAGGTCTGCTCTACCTGTGGTTCAGGATCCGGTGGATGATCATCCACTCTGGCTTGATGCCGTAGCGGTAGAAACGCTCCTCCATGGCCGCGTACTGCGGGTCTTTGCTCTTCCTCTTCTCGCTCTTCATGTCCTCGTCCCCGGAGCCGTAGTCGTAAGGCGGCGGCTCGTCCATGTCGTTCTTGCGCTGGTAGTTGCGGTACATCACTGTGTGGTACAGCTCCAGCTGTGCAGCAGGGGCAGGCAGAGAGACAGACAGGCAGCCAGTGAAGCCCCTTCTCTTACACGCCTGGACGCGACAGGCTCAGCCCAGCCTGTCTATCTGTCAGAGGCACCAATACCGACTCAGAACAAACGCTGAATCTTGAGAAGCAGGAGTACTGCCAGCCTAGGGGTCAGATCCCAAAAGCTCAGCAAGGCTGGGCCTGGTTGGTACTGGGATGGGAGACCTCTAAGGAAAACCAGGTTGCAGCTATGAGTGGTGTTGCTGTGAGCCGCAGTAGGTGGTGCTCTTCCATCTGGATCAGTATTTTCAAACCAGTGGCACAGTATCATAACCAGAGACACTGTGCTGTAGGGACTGCTGGCCTTCAAATGAGATGTTAAACCGCAAATCTGACTATGTGGTTATTAAAGATCTCATAGGATGTACGTTTGAGAGCGCCTATCAAGAGCTGAGGTGTTAACACTGCCGTCCTGGACAAATTCTGCTCTGGGCTAGCACAATCGTGCCATCTAAATTCGCTCTCAGTTCAAATGGTGAATTAATTTCTCACCCTGGAGGGTGCCACATTACAATGGCAGATAAAGTGGGTCCCCTCCTATGTGTAATGTGCTTTGGGATCCTTAAGGATAAAATGTGCCACAGAAATGTGAAGAATTATTGTAATTAATGATATTAGCAAAGCTAAAACCAATGCAGGCAAGCTAGTTCCTTGAAATTAATGACCTATAACCAGTGTGCTGACTTCTCTACCTGGGGCTAACTTGCACATTTCTAGATTTGAGGCCCATGTGGCTGAACATTAGGGATTCTAAATCAATGGGCTGCCTTCATGTAACCTACCCTGGGGCTGGCATCATTCACAATAAATCATGCTGTAAAATCATTTATTTCCTTCACAATTATTTGCCTATGAGGACAGGGGCAGGGTGTAGGTATGACTGACCACTGTCTCTGTACTCCAAAGGTTGGGAACACACTAACTTCAAGGTCTTCTGTCACAATCTGCTGACTTATATTTAGCTTTCCTCCCTTTCAACATTTAGATACCAGATGTGCAGAAATTGCAGCCCGAAATAAAGACGAACCTTTCAATCTGAAGTGTTTCTCATAAGTTCCAAATTTACGTCATTCAGCCATCTAACATGCCATAGCACTTGAACAATTTGCTTTCTATTGGCTGGAGATAAAATCATAGTATCATGGATTCAGATTCTTGGAACGCAATAAGACGAGAGTGCTATATTTAGGGTAAAAATCAGAAATGCAAAACAACAAACTTCTCTCCCTATACAACTAAAGGAAATGGTGCATGGCTAATTTAAATATAAAAATCAAAAATGTCATACTTAATTAAACGTATTAACTGGAAAATATCACACAAAATACTCCACACCATCCTCTCAGTCTCTCAATATAGGCCAATAATGCAATGAATATGTATCAAAAGTGGTTTTCAAAAAGGACATTAAGAGGGCCATTTAGTTACAGTTATTTCTGCGCTCTCAAAAAGGCACAAGCCTAGCTACAAGCAAAAAACATGGTCAGCTAATGTATACAACACACAAATTAAAAACAAACTCATGTTGCGTGCTTAATAAGAAACGTTCCAAATGCTCATATGAACTAGTAAAATGCTGTCGTGATGACTTATTGAGTAGTTAACGGAGTTGTTTGGACCAGAGACAGGCGGATCAGCAGTTCACCTGTAGCTCAGTGACCCAGGAGCAGTGCCAGTAGGAGAGACCGGCCCACTTCACAAACAGCTCCCTCTCAGGGTGGCCCTTCAGGGGGGGTTTGGCCAGCTGGGATGTGGGTTCCCCATCAGGGCCTGCGGGGGGCTCAGGAGGCAAGGGGGGGTCCCCCCATGTCCAGTGCAGTATTCGCTGCACTTTTCCTTTCAGAGGGGGGCACTGGCAATGACAGGAACAGAAGGAGAAGAAAACAGATCACAAACAGGAGAGACTGAAGGACACTAAGGGCACACAAACAGTAGGTCAAGGTGATCAAATTTATATTCATGAAATTGAAACATCTCAAAGTCATGTTACATACACAGTGGTTACTAGATACTTTTTTCATAAAATAAAAAGCAAGGTGGCAAAATACATAGGCATTTGTGGGAAAATTCAGAACTGTTTTCTTAAGCAGTCCTTAGTCACAAGGAAGACTATTACATTATACAAGCCTAGCCTAAGCATGCCATATATTTCCATTAGAAACAATGAGCTGTGCTTCAGTGGAAGAGCAGACACTCCGCACTGAATGAGCTCGCTCGCACGTGTCACAGACCAGGGCTGGCTGTGATTGGATGGAGGACATGTTACTCACCGTGCAGCGAGGGCACAGCCACTCTCCATTGGGTATCTCAGGCAGGGGCGGGTTGAGGCAGTGGATGTGATAGGAGGAAGGACAGGTGTCACAGCACAGCAGCTCCCCTCCGTCCTTACACACCCGGCAGAACTCCATGTGATCGTCCTCCTCCTCACCCACTGGCTCTTCTTCCTCCTCGTCCTCCTTAGGCTCCCACTGGATTCCCTCTTTCTCCTGCAAGACGTCCGCACACCACATTCCACCAGCACTTGTCAGCACCAAAGCCTCTCACAATCAACCATCTTTAAACAGCTGGTATCGACATTTAGTGGTGATTTAAGCTCCATGTATAAAATGTACCAATCCCAATACAGCTTCTGCCTGTTTTAAGATTGTTTCTCTTAGGGTAAAGTACATTTCTGTTTTTATTACTGAACAAAAGCACTATTGAGACATTATAAGTAAGTTTGTCTCCTGCAGTGTGTGGATACCGGCAATCTTGTCTTTCACAGTGTAGGTAGTGCCAGCAGCCATATCACCCTGCAATTCACAACTGGCAACCCACTGAAGCTAAGGGAGACCTCCTGGGAAAAACGAAGGTTTCTGCTGGAAGTATTAGAGGGGCCAGTAGGGGGTGCTCACCCTGCTGTCTGTGTGTGTCCTACTGCCCCAGCATAGTGACAGGGACGCTATACTGTAAAAATGCGCCGTCCTTCGTATGAGACGTAAAACCGAGGTCCTGACTTTCTGCGGTCATTAAAAATCCCAGGGCGTTTCTCAAAAAGTGTAGGGTGTTACTCTGGTGTCCTGGCCAGATTTCCCCCTGGCCTTTACCAAACATAGCCTCCTGATAATCCCCATCTCTGAACTGGCTTCATCACTCTGTTCTCCTCCCCACTGAGAGCTGGTGTGTGGGGAGTGTACTGGTGCACTCTGGCCGTTCACATCATCCAGGTGGGGCTGCACACTGGTGTCGGAGGGGAGTCCCCATTACCTGTCAAACACTTTGAGAGGAGTGTCCAGAAAAGAGCTATATAGGTCTAATGTATTATTATTATGTGTTTTATCTCGACCTGTAGGGGGAGGGGTGTACGGCGCCGCTCTCTTACACAGTGGGGGCAGCTCCACTTGCCCTCGGGGGCTTTCTCCAGCTCGGGGTCCAGGCACACCAGGTGGTAAGCACGGGGGCAGGTGTCGCACAGGATAATCTCGCCGCCCTGCTGGCACACCTCGCAGTAGTCCTGGTGATCAGTCTCATAGCCATCCCCTTCTTCAACTCGAGAAAACACAAGCAACCATGCAATCACCTGCCCAGCAGACTCCCGGACTCGTGATCCTGCTCCCATACAGTACACACTGCTTGCAACAGTAAACCCCAAACTAGACATTCCTTCAACTAGGAGGAAAGAGTTTCATATGACAGTTCAAACTCTCTTGAATACATCAAAACCAAATGTTTCTGCTGATGTTTTCACTGCTAAACCCCCCTACAGTAACCGCAAGAGGCAAGGAAGAAAATTCTTTTGGAATTCAGTTCTGAAGAACACGAGAAGGCAGACTGCAAATCATGCTAAAAAATTAATTCCTTTTTTAAAGTGGTGAAATACTCTCACACTAGAAAAATGTGATAATTATGTGAATGTTAAATTGGTCTATGGTACAGTTCAAATCCAGCTCTAAGAATGTGTACTTAAGGATATAAAACAGTTGCTCCGGCTAGAATGGTCTCTATTTTCCAGACTGCTGTTTAAATCAGTTTAACACTGCCCCTCCATTCTTCCACATCTGCATCTCATTCCCTTTTTACAGGGTTCAATGGGTTAGTATCAAGGGTGCCACTGTCACTAATGGAGAATCTACCTCTCAGCTCCTCAGAGTAGTGTTCTTCCCAAGACTACACAACAATCATTCTACCTCACCATCATAAGATCCTTATCCTATTATTTACTTATTTTGTCCCCTTAATTTCTATATGATGGTATTTCTGTGCCTATCAGATTTCCAGTTACAGACTGTTATAGTCATGATTTCCACTGGGAAGTCACTAGGAAGCTCCCATTGCCCCTGGCCTCATGGCTTTATGAGCTTCCCCCTTACTTTTCTTCTTCTTCCGGCCCCTGCGCCCCTTCTTCTTGGGGGCCCCTGAAGCATCAGAGCGCACAGAGGCACTGTGGATGCTGGCGTTGTCGAAGTCAGACTCTTCGCGATCCTCCTCCTCGCTCTGAGAATGAGAGTGGGGCCAGAGGCCCGATCAGGAGCAAACACACGAGCACACAAGAGGAACACCGACATCCCTCGTGCATGCACATGCAGTATCTGCTAGCTGAAGAAAGAAGCCACGAATCCCATTGGTTTCAAGAATTTCTAGGTACGATAACAATAAATTCTATAAGAGAACATTCAGATTCAGGTCACATCCAGCTACTCCCTCTTGACATAATCAGATGTCTTTGTGGCTGATGAACACACAAGGATATTTTTCTATGCTTGTATTTGTGTTCTCGGTCCCTGATCAGGATCCCTGCCGCTGTGCTGACCAGCTCCTGCCTTACCGAAGAGCCCTTTTTCCTCTTGCCACTCTGTGCCCCCATCTTCAGTTTCACCTTCTTGCCTTTCCCTTTCTTCTTGGCCTCCTTCAGGCTCTTGGTTTTCCTCCTCACCCCAGGCCCTGGAATGGCAGAGGCACTCAGGAGCTCAGAGGCTAGTACTGGCAATCACTTGAATGAGCCATCCGCCTCAGCACACACAGTGAGCACAGACTGCTGTGTTAAACCCATGGCTTTCTAATGAAAGCCCTTCCAGCGGCTCAGCAGTAAAACTGATGTTGTGGAGTTTACAGCATTGAGTCAGAAAGAATAAGGCCTGAACACAATGGAGTAGTCGTTCCAGAAACCCTATCATTCCTATCATAAGATAACTGGTATGAGATAAACTGAGTAGCTTTCTCCAGTGCTTACTGAACCTTGGTTTGCTGCTAACTGACCAGTTGAAAAAGACTTGATGCAGTCCCAGATGTGAGCCACAGAAATAAATTCAAGAAATGTGGTTTGATAAAGTTTTTTTAACATTCTGCTGTTTATTCTAAAATCATCCTTAAAAAGCAGTTCAAATAAAGCTGAAAGAAAACGAAAGTGTCAAAAAAGTCAAATAGAAAAAGAGAGGGTATCTGTAACGTGACAGCAAGGTCTCCTCTGATTGGTACTCCTCACCTTTGCCTTCTTTTGTTTTGGCTTTTCTGATTGGCCCAGGCTGTGAGGGCTGCTGCATGCTGCTGACAGAGACGGGCGGGGCCACGGTCACCGTTTCCACGGCTGCGGCCACAGCGGCGGCGGCGGCGGCGGCCGAGGTGCCCTTGAAAGGGTTGTTGGCACTGAACTCTCGCCACTTGGCACCCAACACAGTCATCATCTTGGACATGGGGATCTTAGGGTTCTTCTTGGCAATGAGAGGCCTGAACAAGCAGGGAGAGGGAGGAAGGAACAACAGGAGTAGAAACACACAGAGGGGAAGGAGACAGCAGAAGAGATTGAGAAGAGGATGCAGAGAAAGAGAGAGAAAAGGAAGGAAGAGTAAACGAGAGTGAGGGAGGTTGGGGGGGAAGGAAGCACAGAATGATTGAAAAAGAAAGATCAAGTCAGAGTCAGAAGTCAAAAAGGAGTTCATGAACGCAAGAGAGTAAGGGGGCAGGAGAAAAGCAAAACAGACAGAGAGAATCATGGTATGGACTTAAACAAAAACAGTACACAGAGCACTTACATGCCAGGAGGCACAGTGCACTCAATGTTGCACACAACCATTTACATCGCAAAAGGATTAAAACCATTTCTAACATGACTACTGTTAATTTTAATAGATTTGTAATGCCTCCCAGATGGAAAAGATTAAAACGGCCAGATGAGACTGATAAACAGCAACAGACTCAGCCTGGCTATGAGACCACTCACTATACAGTGTGAGAACTGGGAAATCACAGCCTATAAGCATAGTTGCTGAATTAACAATTTTCTCTAGGTGATGTTTAGCATTTTGCAATATATGATCAAAGCCTGCTGTAACAGATAACCTAAAAAAACAATAACAGCTCATAAAACTGAATCATAATTTCCTGGCATGCACTGAAATGTCTTGGCTATCTGTGAAAGAATATACCCTATCATGGTTTTTCACTATACTATTAACTTTGACATCACACTGATTATTAATCATGATTGCGCCAGGAAATGTTTAGGAACGAACAATCTCTACCAGCTGACCATGTAGGACAAAATGTGCCTTGGGGGATCTTCTTCCTTTTATTCTTAATATTAATTTATTATATTGTCAACTCCAAACTGTATTCTTAATACCAGTTTTCCAGTGTCATCTTCAGCAGAGCACTGAATTCAACTGGCATGCTTAATCATTCCCACCATGGTATTGTGCAACATACACTTACACGGAGAACTGGCTGTGTATCCTTGGACAGCCAGCCCTGCTGCCTCCCAGCTCACCTCAGAAACTGGCTGAAGGCCTTGTAGTTGGTCAGGGTGCGATAATCCTCCTCTGAGAAGGCATAGTCCACATCTTCCAGACCCCACTCCTGCATCAGCTGTCCTGAAGACTTGGGCTCCTGTGTGAAGTGGGGGGAGGTTAATGGAAGTACAAAAAGCAAAAATCAGAGCAACATGCAAGGAACCCTCACTTGGTCTCACAGCCCATTGACGAGGAGATTCAGAATACTTCACACAACTAGAAAGTTCCCTGGCCTCAGAGAACACCCACAACAATCGAGCTCTGCCAATTAGTCTTCAAAATCCGTTCGGCACATCACATTGTCACAAAGGCAGCGCAAATTTTCTGCACAAAATACACCATGACATTTTCGCACCCAAACCTGAATCTAATCAATATGGCAGTCCGCTGAGATCACAGACAGAATGAAGGCAGGAGTCTTCACTGAGGGGGTAGGGGGGCCTTCCCCTCCCAAATCCTTAATATCAGACAGCACCAGAGTTAAATGATGGCATATTTTGCCTCCTTATACATTTCTGCTGCAGCTGGTGCAGAGAGGGGGCCTTGGAGAATTGAATGGACTAATTAGAATTTAATTTCCTTTGATGGACACTCTTCCCTGGACTTACATCACCGCCAGCACCCATACAGAGCCGCTGACACAGAAGAGGAAGCTCTAGAGGAATGCTGCCTTCTCCACCCTTCCCACCTGTCCCATTCCAGGCTTCCTGACGCTGTCTCACCTTGAGACTCACGTCTTCATCCTCATCCTCCTCCTCGTCTTTCTTCCTGCGCTTGGTTTTCTTCTCTTTCTTCTCCCTCGGCTTCTTCTTCTTCTTTTTGACCGGCGAGTAGTCGCTGCCCTCGCTCTCCGACTTCTCCGCCTGCCCTTCCTCGCGCTCCGAAGCCTCGTCCGCGTCGCTGCCCCCGCCCTGCAGAACACAGAGGTGCACAGAGAGGAAGCACAGAGCGGCACAGGGACGGCCTTTAGGACCGACCAGGGCACCTGGCCCCTGCATGGACAGGCTGCACGCAGAGCTGTGGGGGACTGACAGTACTGGCTCCAGGCCTCTGGTCTGTTAATGACATGATTATCACATCTCTTTACTCCAGAGCATAGTTATTAGCCTCATTTCCAAAAGAAATTGCAGCAGTTCAAAGGGACAAATCTAGCAATTTAGGATCGCACATGCAAGAAGACATCAGGTCATTTTTCCAGCACTGTCTTTCGAAACAGTGAACAAGAAACAGCATCTGTGCCTGAACAAACAAAATTCCAGACAGAGATACTATACTGGAAAAATAACTGTGAATATTACGTATTTTTTCAAGCATCACACAATGAGCAATTCTGCATTGCCAATTTACACTTTGACTTGACATTATTATCTTTTTTATTTTGTCTTGAACGGTTTCATAAAAGCCCTGTTTTGCAGTGATGTACAGTCGACAAGGGCAGAGAAACAATGACACAGTCACATCCATATTTTCTCGGTAATTACAGACAACTGTGCTGTTAGAAACACAAAACCAGGGCACACAGTCCCTCAGCAATGCAGCCCACCAACGAACAGCCAATTCAAGCATTTACACTTGCAAATGAACGTACACATCTCTGTATTGTGTTTAAACACACAGAAAAGGAATCGGTTACTAAAAAGAATATTTTCTCTTTTTTGCACTTTAAAAAGCCGGGCAGCAGGGTGGCTTGTGTGCTGTGTCCAGTCTCGGGGTGCTGCGTGGGAAAAGGGGGGGCCCTATGCAGACTGGGCTGGTACAGTGCAGCTGTGATGCTGTGCTGATCTGCTCAGACAGTGCAGCAGCTAATGTTGCAGCAAAGCACCAACCCAACAAGCCGCCCATCTGCGTTGCCATGGTTACTGAACTGTACAGTGTCTGGACTTCTTCCTGGCAGCCAATGAGCACGCACCACCCAATCAGACACGTTTGCATAACGAGCTTATTATGCGGAGGCCCATCGTTGCAGTGCCTGTATACTACTGCCTGTCTAGACAACTCTCATTTACTAACCTGGGGGGGGGCGACAGGGGGGTGCAGGAAGGGGAGGTGGGGGGGTGCTGTAAGCACAGCAAGCAAACAGTGGATTCACAAGCATTTTTCCATACAACAGTATAGTGCGGTTTACATTTCACCTGCCACTAACTGCCAGTTTATTTGACAGGCCTTTTGAATTGATCAGCTTTAAAAGCTGAATTTATTTTTTTCTGTGCTTTGTTCAGCACACCCAGTATCATACATAAATAAGATGGAGACGGGATAAAACATTTTCACTGAGCATGTGGGCAACCCGTATGTTCAAATTCCCTTGCGTTGCTGCTCACATCTATGCTTAATCACGTTCAAACGGTAATAACCAATTAAGATTTTGTAATTACATTTTCGCTTTTCAATTACATCGAAGTCTTTGCTGGCGGAAAAATCGCAGCCACTGGGGTCAAGATGAACAGGTGGGTTCAAACAGGGGCATGGGGTGCCCATGTGTATGCCAGGGTCCCTCCTCTGCCCTGGGCACCAGTTGTCAGCTACAATCAAAGGATGAGGAGGGCTGACTCACCTGCAACTCCACACCATGCCACGGGCAATGAATCAGACAGGGCGATGCTTTAAAGAGCTTGCCCATGCTTTGATTTCACCAACACCCCTGGTGTTCCCTTGAGCAAAAAGACAGAGGGTGCCTGCAAAGGCTGACTGACCTAACTAAACCCTAGAATTCAAACCCTAGAACTGATTACAGGGCCAGGCCTTTTGCAGCAGCAGCTGCAGAGGCTGAGAGGGTGCAGAAGACGCAGAGGTGACCGTGCAGCCAATCAGTGCCCTTCTGTGCTGCCTGCTCCGCGCGGGCCACGATACTCCACTTTGAAATGTAGACCCAGGGATTTCGAAGCATGAAGTCAAAGAGAGAGGACAGAAGAAAAACCAGTCCAGGTGGAGGAAAGGGTCCAGGCAGTCTGGGTAGCGCTAGCAGTCCCCCAGCTAGGTCAACTCTGTCTGGGCACGTGTAGGACGAGCTGGTGCTCTCACTGGCACCGCCTGCGACAGACCAGAGGATGGGTCGTGGTCTCGAACAATAAACACCTAGAAGCTACAACACCTTTCCAGGACTGGTCCTTGAGTAGAAAACGGACTGTTGACAGACTGGTGGCAGCAGAGACAGCGTGCAGAGAGAAGTGAGTGGATGTGTCACGCTCGCATGGAGACGAGGGGGTTTTCCATCTGCATTCCACAGGGCAGCCTGCCTCAGGCAGGCAGAGGGTGAGAAACCGAGGGAACGGAGCTACAGCAGCTGGGGGAATCCATACAGGATCAAGGGCTTCCCTGTGCTGCAGCGAGCGTCACTGATCAGAGGCCTCACCTGCCTCCCATTCCTCACCAGTGGAATGGAAGTCAGAGCAAATTTGGTAGCAGTGGAAAGTTCTATGTACGTTTTCTCTAACAAAAAGAAAAGAAGTGCAATGCCTTTTGAGTTAACTGAGATTTTAGTTTGGCAGCAACTACTTCCACTTCATTTGAAAGCAGTATCATCAGGGTGAGATAAAAACACATTAAACAATTAGAAAGCATTTCCGATCAAAACAACTTTTCAGATTTTAAAGTTGTGGAAAACTTCCTAAAACAACTTCCTCTGAATAACAATTACAGATATATCAATTTACTTGAATGCAAAATAATTAGATGCATTGATGTTTGTTTCATAGAGTCTTTTCAAGGTTACTGCCACTCTGGAGTGCATTATTAATAAGCTGATAGTCCCTGAGCAGGAATTCATATTCATGTTGTTAAACAAAATGGCTCATGCTCTCAATGAGATTGTTGTTACTGCTGGCTTTTTTCTAGACAGCCTAACCTGTTAGCACTGTATAATGATCAGAGGAAGTAAAACTTCTGCCTAAATCCTCCATATCGCAATGCCAAAACTATTCACATAAATCAACCTCTTTCCCAGTGACTTCCAAACCCAGCTCAGGATCAAAATGTCAAATGTTCCACTTTTTCCTACAGTCTGCACGTAAAGAGCTAATGTCTTCATTACCACAGTGTGGTGCCCAAGACTCTACCTGCTTCCTCTCGGCTATCAGAAAAAGAGAAGGAGGACACATCCTACGGACGGACTGGACTGCAACAGAAAGCTGGCACATCCCAGCCCACTAAATGAGCAGCCAGAGCCAACCTGGGAATTTACCAGCCTAGTGGTGGAAAGGGCATCTCAACCTCAGTGTTCAAGAGACAGATCTGTGTGCTGAGGTCAACCGTACTTACCGTCTGTGACACACTTCAGGTTTTTCTAAATCTTACTAGTGCATTATACCTACCCAACAACATGGCTGGCTGCTTGTTCCAAACCACCACAACCCATAGAAGCAGGTGATTAGTATTACCTATTTGCTGCAGACAGTGATTAAGCAACAATATCAGATGAGGTAATGTGTAAAGCCTAATTTATGACTCCATTATTCAGAGTTGCTTCATCCTATAGATGTTAGGCTGGAATATACCCTGGATAGGATGCCAGTCAATTGCAGGGCACACACAGACAGACAACTGAGAGGCACCAATTAACACAGTCGGCATGTTTCTGGAATATCGGAGGAAATCAGAAGAACTGGAGAAAATCCAAGCAAACACGGACAGAACATGCAAAAACAATGCCACACAGATGGATCACAGTCCGGAATCTAACCCAGCACCCAAGATCTGTGAGACAGCTACACGGCCAGCCGTGCCACTATTCCACCCTTCATTTACACATTTTGTGTAAATCATTCGTAGCAGCATTCATGTTTAAAAGCTTATTAAAGTCCCCGCAAAAAAAGCCCCAGGATCAAGTCCCCTAATGAAGCTTTAGTGAGAATCAAATGCAAAGCTGTGTGGATCTGGAGTATTCCTTTGTTCAGAAATGCCTCAATTACAAGATACTGTGTATCGCACATGCAGATAAGGCAGCTCATAGGTAGATTTTAAGGTGCGGGCTCAGGATGCTGGATCAGCTCCACCCCCAGCTCAATGCAAAGCACGGCTTCAGTTTTGTTTTTCTACAGAATCTCTTTGAAAAAGCTGCTAATGAACACAGCTCGGCAGAAGAGAGTTGTTCAGGGTTTACTGAAAAGGCAAGTTCAAACAGAAGGTATCAGACTGAAATCCCACACAACTCTAGAATACATGAGAGAGCATGGGGATCGGCTTGCACTGAGGGTGGTCTCTGTATCTACGTGGGGGTCTGCCTGAGATACAGAGGGCTCCCCCTTCCACTCCACAGCCGTCAGGTCTGTGCCTGACTCTGGGAGGCACGCTGCACACCGGCTGCTGAAATGATTCAGAAGATGTCATTTGTGCAGTCTTCGTCTACCAAAGCTGTTGCTGCAGTCACAGATTTTTACTGTCCTTGGCAGCATTTCCCTGTTTGTAACTGAGAAGTTGACAACGCAAATGTTTCAAGATCTTTCTTCATGCCTGTTATGCTAATTGATCCATTAGCACAAACACTGAAAATTTTCCCTCCCCTGAAAATCGCACCTGCAAGAAGATCAAGTTCAAGAGAACCACCCAGTACGTGGTGTGCATGGGTGTGATTGCATGCCGTTCACAGTATGAATTCCCTAATGTAGAAGCAAAGGGTATTTTTTAAATATGATCATTTTCTTCCCTGCAGGTCATGCAGAATTTACTTACATAAAAAACATTAAGACAGATTAAAATCCTTATTTCTACTCCTATGTTGCACATACTGTAAGTCCATTCCCCCTGTGAATTTCCAGACTTTTATTGGCTTGCCTGCTCAAAAAAGCTAAACAAGAGATTTCTGCACACCACCCTGACAGATGAACCCGAGACAGCGAGAGAAATACTATATTATTAGTTCTGCTGCAAAGAGGAAGGCAGTGGTCTAACCTCCTTCTTCCTCTTCTTCACTTTGGGGGTCTTGCCCTCCTTCGGCTTGCGAGGTTTCTTCTTCTTGTGCTGTTTGACGGAGTCCTCCTCGGAGAAGAACCTCTCCAGAGATCCCAGCGCCATGGGCTCAGCCTCCTCCTCCTCCTCTTCATCTGAAGACAGAGACAGGACACGGCTCAACCGCACAGCCTTGTTAAGACGATTCCTGCACAAAACACTCTACTGGAACAGAAGGTGACAGAAGGATCCAAACCTACAGAGATCTCTTCATTATACAAGACTGATGACTTTTACACGAGAGATGAGCATCACAGCACACAACAGGAAAACCTGCATCACTCATGTCGTTACCTGTTTGCATTCAGTGCTTTTATGCTTGAGGTTCTACTATTCCATCTGTCTGATTTCTTCTCATCTTGAAGAGTGAAAAAAGTGACTACTCATCTTCTTTAACTACACTTTTACAATTATCACCATCCTTGTGACACCGATACAAATTGTTACAAATATTTACATCTTTCTAAAGTTCAGGTACGTAATTATATCTCCATGGGTTTAGAAAAACAATGCATACTAATTTTAGATATTGATTCAATATTTTTGGCACCATTTGAATAATTGATCACTCATGACTGGTCATGACATACTTGAGAAACATTTACTGATAGGATAAACACTGAATCACCTCATTAGTGATAGTTAATTAGGTACAGGCGATGAAGTGATTTAACTTGCTGAATGTCAAGCCAAGTGAAAGAAAAATTAAAAAAATATATATTTCTTAAGAAATAAAAGAAATATAAGAAATAAAAACCTATTGGAACCAATTTGCCCCTCTTATCAAGAAAATAACTCCTTTTATACCGTCAGTACAGTTTGTTGGAGGCTGGACTGAATCAGTGCACTTTAATTCCCCCTCTGGGGTTTTCACAGCTAGTAATTTCTAACCTGGCAAGTCATTACAGCTAATCACAGCAACTCAGCAACATTGATGGTCCAAGTATGTAATGGTCTTGGCAGAAGTGACTAGTCGCTACAGAAATCCACACGAGTGATGGCAGCCTGACTTCATGGCGCTACATTGAACCGGTCCTGGGACCTCACTGCCCTTTGTGCAAGGTTATTCACACATGACATTAAAGCAGGACAGCACACATTCACATGCTGCTCATGTTAAAAAGGGTTTCTTGCAATGTGAGAACAGGACAGTTATGCCATGAATGCCCTACTCACCGGACTTGTGCCCCATTGGACATTTTCAGGGTAAACTGGAATTACATGAGGCATCTAGAGCTCAGAAACCACTGAACAGTCTACAAGAAGAAGAGGGAAGAATCCCACAAGACACCATCTGTACCCTTGCACAAAGCATGTGTCACAGATATACAGTACAGTACATAGAGCTGTATTCTAATTGTGTCCACACATGCTACTCCCTTGTGACTTTCACGGGGGCTCCCCTATCGATCAGCGCAGTTGATGACAGATGTTAACCAGTACAACGAATTTACCTGTCTTACCTGTCTCGGACCAGAAAAAAAAATTGCTAGGAAGGAAGACAGATAGATGGGCTTGAGAAGAAATTTACCAAAAAAACGGCCCCACAACTGTTATTTTTCAGGAGCCTTCCTGTGCAGTGTTATGTTAAGTACCCTGACAAATGAGGATGAAATGACTCGGTGTAGTGGGAACCCTCAGTGGCAGTCAGACTGGAGTGCAAGTGGGATTGTCGCTCGCTGGCACAAGGGCACTACAGACGAGACAGAAGCAGACTTCCCTCAAAGGCAGAGAGCCTGCATGCAGACTACAGACTTCAATGAAGCCAATGCCGGGCGCTGGGAAGATATATACTTGACTGTGAATCACCAAGGAAAAAAAACGTTCTTATTACTAATTTACAGAGCAGACAGGAGACATGAAATATGCACGATGATTATTAAAGTCAATCTGCTAACTACCGCCTCTGCAACACCCTGCACCGCAGGAGCTGAGAGTCCCCCCCTTGCTGTGGAATCCAGCCTCACAATCCACTTAACCTTCATTTAGCCAGGCTGGGAAGAGACATGCATGGACACAAGACTTTTCTGCCACTCCAGAAATTCATCCAAAATTCCCTTGAGCTTTTGAAGTGAATACAGTTCCATATTATAATTTATAAATTCAGACATTGTAGGCTGTTTGTTTAGTAACACTTGAGTTGTATAAATAAGTGTTCAATAGCCCTTCTACTAAAATTCAATTTACAATCAATTAAAGTTCTACACAAAGAATCTATACTATTAATGTGTATTCTCACAAAGTTCATTTCAGCTCTCAGCACGTTTTCTAAGTCTTAAGTCTTTGAAGACATGGGTGAGGCTCTTTACATTTCTAGGAAGACAAATGTACTTAAAACAAAAACCAGCAACAGACCAAAAAAGTATAAATTCACTGCAGTTTTGTCAATAAAGCTGCCTTTAAAATGTCATAGAGCCACTGGGTGGTATTCTTTTTACATGTAGGCCAGGTAACCACTCAGATGCAATGCCAAAGGTACCCTTATGACCACCAGCTAGCATTAGAGACAGATTTCTTACTTGACTGAAAGACGCACCCACCCAGGCACCCAGAATCTGCTCTCAGGGTATTAAAAACCTCTTCTGCCTATGCAGCATGCTCATTATCTGTGTGACGCTCAATACCACACTATCTGGCACCACAGTGTCCGTTTCATACCTGACTCGTGCACTCCTCAACACTGACCTACATTCTTGAAGTGTCTTCCACAGGTTCAATGTTCACAATCCACATCAATCATCAAATTAATGAAGGATGATGTACTCACATGCACACCATCAGCCGAATGAGCCATACGCTGCATGACTTCAACTTCTTTTGGTATTTTAGAGCAATCTGAAAAGCTGTTGCTCGTAGAGAACGTGTGTTAAACACCAAGGCTGCTCATTTTAAAACAGCAGTGATGTTTTTTGCCCCAGCTGCTCTGGCAAGGAAAGGATTGGAACACTCTGACGGGGAAAACAACTGTTTTTTTTCTGATTACTATTGTTGCTTTCAGGGCTTGGAAAAAAGAGAAGTCCAGATTTTGTTTTTCCTTTTGCAATTGATTTGTGATACCTAGCAGATGTAATGACTTGTCCCTGCGGAGCCTAGAGTGCCAGGTACCCAGAGAACATCTGAGCCACTGCCAGCATCCAATCCTGGCCAGCAGCCTTCTGGAGTGGAAACACAGTCCAGGCAGGGGCCTGTGCCAGTGTGTGGCAGCAGACAGCAGCAAAGCTCTGACCTTCCTGCAAGGGCTCAGTGACTCCTGCACTCTGTTAGACACTAGATTCATTGCACATTCCCTTTTAAGATACTCAGAGTTTACGGGAAAATGCATTAGCCTCCTGGCAGGCTCTGTAAGGAAATATCAAGTTAATGGTGCCCTGACCACTAATGTAAAAAGGCTGGATCTTCAGGATGTGCCTTTCATTGAGGCTGCCCTGCCTTCAGGTTGTTTTTTCAAAGACTCTGCCTGCCCCCAGAGCAAGTGGATACCACAGCGCGCTCATGCCTGGAGAGGTGTCTGCTGTCACAGCGGAGATCCCCCCCCAAAATACGTCCACAGCCAAGCAAAAGGGGGATTTCTTTCACAAAAGCGAAAGATTTATACAACATCGGGTCTTCCAAAAAATTGACATTCAAAAGAAAAAAAGGCCTTCTATGGAAATCGAAAACTTGGAAAAGCATTGCCTTTTGAGTTTTGAGTTAATCACAGCAGTTCGCAACGTTTTCAACAGCCCTTCACTCAACCGTTTTGCTGATCGACAGTGTCCTCCTTTGTTTTGAAAGAATTATACCAGGAAAAAGTAAAGAAGGCAGAGCGCAGGCAGTCACGCACAAGCCCTGAAACAGAATGTGTTTGATTCAGTCGCTGTGATGGATGAACAGAAAGGCCGGGTCGCAAGTACACCTGACACAGATAGGCCTGCTTGTTTGCCAGCTCACTTGTTCACAGCGCAGCTCAGTGAACAGCGTGTGTGTAGACTATCACTGCTCCGTCCTGGGAGTCTCCAGTACAGCTGTGTGCGCTCCAGCCCTGGCCTGGCTCACTGGCGTCTCACCCTCTCAGCTAAACTCAGAATCCCTCCAGGGCACTAGATGACCTCTGTACACTCCAGTCTCGCCTAGAGATGTGCTAGGACTTCAGTCTATTACCATTTGTTTAGAGGAACACCTCCAGTAACCTCTGTCAGCTCAGTACAGTACGTGGCAGTTTTGTGAACAGATTCAGTTCTATAAGCGCACAATCTTTTTTTGGCCCCAGCGTCTCCACCTTTTGTGAAAGGCTTTCCTTAAACCCCCAGGAGCAGAGGATCGAGTCCCTGACATGTCAGTCTGGTAGGATCCAGCTATTTCCTAATCCCAGGGCATGGCTCATATCATATACTGTTTTACCTTGGTATCGTGTTCCATACTGACAAATGCCTCTGATTTCTGATGATCGAACAGGCTTTACTGAGGTCTTATACTGATCATCTGTTGACTAAAAACATTATATAGATGCCAAACTGACTGCAACATAGAGTATAGTATGTTGTAAACTTCCCTGGTGTTTCAATATCCCAAGCAACAGACTGAAACAGACAAAAAGAATTACACTACTGGGACAAATGCTGGTATCTCCTTCATAGGCTTCATCAGGCCATTGGCATCCATTTCGCCTTCCAAAAGCAGACAGATACCCCAACTGACGCCTTTTCATTACCAAACCTTGACACATTCCATACAGAGAAAACCTGTTTAAATTCTGCAATTTTAAATTCTAGAAAACTGCACAGTCCTCAAATTAAGTTAAGTTCGTACTGTATATCTTAGAATACTGACTATCAACACAAAATGCCTGTAACTTTTGAAGGAAATCCTGCTCTTGTTATTATGCACTTTATACCTTGGACTACAAATTAAATGATTATTTTGTTAATTATTTTTAAATGATCTTAACACTGGAGTGACTTTATACGTGCTGTGATTACATAATTTTCAGTGTGTTGGCCTGTTAGATCAGGTCAGACACTTACTAATTGTCTTTAAGAAGAAAATAAAGACAGCGTCTAATGACAAGACTCCTGCTAAATGGGGATCTTTCACCAAACACTCCTGTCTGTTACAGACACACAGACACTTGTGTGTCTTTGCACAGGCCCTCTTTCTGTTTTTTTGTATGTGTTATTTAGAAAGAATCATAATAATTAGGACTACTACATAAAAAATGAATCATTCCCATGAAAGCTTTTACGTGACTTTCAATGGTTAACACTGAAAATATTTAAACTCAATATTAACCCATCAGTGCATAACAGAAGAGGGGTCATCTTAATGAGCTCCTAAAAAGTAATAAGGCAGATTGCAGGGAAATTTATAAGCAAATGAAACCTGCAGTATGTGGGCACCATAGTTTAATACAAAATAATGTCACTGTGCAAGGAAGGGTGTAACTAGTCCTTTGGGGACAGAGGATCTACCTGAATAACCTGAATAGCAGTTTATAGAAACAAGAAAAAAATATTAAAAATTGTGAGGTCACAGTTGCAGAAAAAAAAAATCATTTTGTTATAGTAGGCCAACGGTCTAAACCACACCAATCTTACTCATATGAAAAAAAATCAACTGTACACATCTCATCCCCTGAATTCGCTGTATTGGTGCAATGCCTCCTTTGCCACTTTTCCTGCACTGTACTGCTCTTCCTCTTTTAGATGCAAACAATACGAAATGGAATAAGACGGGGAAAATAAGATCGATACTGTTTGGATTCCTTCCTTGGTTCTAATCCACTATTAATTCTGCAAAGGCAGAGAGCAGGCGAGAGGAAAAAAAACTATGATTCTATTGATTGGATTGACAGAACTGACACGATGGTATAAAAAAGCACCCCTCCACCACCCCCATAAACCACTTCATCACAGCACCTCCTGCTCCCCAGCACAGGCAAGGCTACTCAGGTGGCAGAGCAATACCTTTGCTAAAGAGATTAATAATCTTGGCTAAAGGGTGATGTGGCCTGACACTCTGGGCCCCGCTCAACAATGACTCAAAATGGAAAGAGGAAAATCGAATAGATGAGATCTATAAAATAAAAAGCAGCCCTACAGATCTCAGATCTCCAGTAATGCGCCACACTTTGACAAGGCAGGGCAGATAAGGTCAGATCTGTAGAAGTTGTGAACTGCGTTTGGCTGCCAATTCACAGGGCCTTTCACATTCTTCTCCCCGAGAGTATAAACTGACTGTAGCTGTTGAAGTAATTCGCCATCCCTGTCCTCCCTTAGAAACAAGGTATTGTAAAGGATCCCAGGCAGAGAACAGAGAGGAAAACGATAAGACTCCCATTGCAGATGTAGGATCCATTTCAGACATACCTGTAACAAGCTACAGGGCTCTGCCAACACATTGTGATAGTGATGCCAAAAGGGCCATGCCTGTTTTTAGCCTATTACTTTCATTTTATGTCTTTCTTATGCTGAACACACTCAGAAAACAATACCAACACTGAGAGCATTCAGCACCTGGTGCTGTCCTGTCCAAGCAAAACCTGAAAGTAGTCCAACTTGTAATGGATCAAACTGCAATGCAAAGCTCTAGATCGCCTGAACAGAACTCCATGGAGTTGTAATTGGAAATCCCAAAATACATTTCTGAATAAGGCAGGGTTAGGTGGTTAAATACTAAGATCTTCTTCAATCCTGCTAGCAGCCTGTGTCAAAATGTAGGTATATTTTCTGTTCAGGACCAAAGTGAAATTTCAAAATAAAGACATAAAAGTGATCTAGAGATTGTGCCTTGGAAGTCATATTCAGTGAAGTTTGCCCAGGAGGGTAGGAGACCACGGGGATCTGTGTTTCGGATAACCCCTGAGTGTCCAGCAGGTCTCTGCGGCTAGAGAAAAAGACGGTAAGTGATTTTACCCTTCACCATAGGAAATACCGCCAAGTGCAGCTGAAGTTTGATTTTGTAAGCCCCTTTGACCACAATTAACTGAAACATGCTGTACATAAAGAATGGCACAATATCAATTAAATCCAACAATCAATCAACTTAAAAGCCGCAGCAAATTAAACCCTGTGGGAAGCCAATGTGATTTATTTTTTTAAAACCATCTCTTCCTTATTTCCGCATTTGCAGTCTCCTTTCATTACAAGAGCACCTGGCTCTTCAATTCTGTATGGTGGACAGAAGCACACAGCAACAAATCCTTGCAATGGATCTACAAGGCAATTAAGCACTTCGAAGAATAACGGAGCTTTATTTTTAATTATTTGCACTATGAAGACCGAGGCGAGTTAACACATGACTTTACACATGAACTATTACAATGTGCTCTTCATAGGTCTTGCCCTGCCTAGACCCCAGGTCTACGTCTTCTTGTCAGCCGTAGCATCGGGTGTCACCATTACCATGCAAAATGGAAAGCTGTGATGTATAGTGCTTCACAACTCCATCGAACTGCGGCGAATGGATTACAGCCTTGTGACATGTGCGTTTCATCACAATAAGACTTACTGTGAGGTCTGCGCCGCAGCCGGCGAGGTAAATGATGTACCTTTCAAAACCTCTCGACAAAGAACACCAAAAAAAAATGCAACCAAAGTCACCTTCCTGGCAGTCTCAGACATTTTTTTCCTCCTCCTACTACAGTTTCAAAAGGGAGGAGGGTGCCAACGCAACAACCCGCACCGCCCACTCAAGTTAGTACTGTACACCAAACGCCGCTAAGCACTGACAGGGTTCCAGGCCTTGAAAAGACAGGTCACTGAGCTCCAGCCGTTTAAACAGATGGATCGCCCTGCGTATCAGCCTGGAGACTCAGCTCCTCTAAACTTCGAGCTCATTTGTAGCTGGACGGCTTCCCAATCGAGTCATGGCGAGACCCTCTCAGCATCATCCAAGCGCCGGACGGAGTGGGGCGGACAAGTTTCTGCTTTGTCCAGGTCACACGTGACTACAGTCAATAAGTAAAGAACTGATGCCCGCGACCGACAAGTCGGTCTCCCTATTGCTTAAGAGAAAAAAAAGCGCTCTTCATAAATGTCATCGGTAATTGCACGATATAAATAATATTAAGTAAGCAGATATGCACCACCTTAAATCTTTTAAGACGGTTTTAAATCCGCATTCATCAAAAGGGAATTTTTATATCAATTTATCACGTGTTTTCATGGGATCTTAATTCGTTTGATTCCACATAATATTTTTGTCACAGGATACAGAAATAACCACTTGCCTAATAAGTGAAGACAGAAACGTATTCCAGGTTAAGTCTTGGCTTTTAAAATACCTGAAGTAACTGTAGCCAGGACTGTCCTGAATCCACGCATCCTTCCAGTAGGATCTCCCCAAACATATATTTTCTAGTTTAGGTTCACTAAACAGACAACTTTATACAGTACTGGATAAGAAGAGGCATTACAAATCATAGCATTTATAGTCGCAGTCGTCATATAAAAAGCTTTAACTTCTATACAACAATCCTGTATTATGCCATTCAATACGCAGAACACATACATTCCCTTATGTTTAACATTAACATTATGTATCGATGTTCTCCTGATAATTGTAAGATCTAACGCCACATGTCAGTGCACATTATATTTGCATACAACGCACTTCAGCACAATGTGTCCAGTGCTCAGTCACTGTAAAAAAAAATGGAGTTCAAGAAACAACAGGCATTTTTATATAAAAAAATGCACCCTTCTGCCTGTAGGAAACCGACCCCTTCCACAACTTCAAACAGAAAACCCAGCTGTAATAGCACCGCCTCAACAGTCCACGGTTTCAGAAACCGGCTTTTCCCATTTCCATTTTAAAATAAAAGACCGTTACGCTGGTTAAGCTCATTAAGCGCCACAGTTACTGCAAAGGCGCTGAAATAATAATACAGTACTGTACACACTTTGGGGTCACGCGTGCTTGTAATTTGGACTAAGCGCCAGGCGTGTACTGTCACCCCTCCTCCCTCCGGTTTTTCGCTTTCTTAAGTCTACAATAACGCAGGGCAAGCCCTTTTTCCCCCCGCATTCAATTGGCGATGATAGTACATAGCCGAGAGAAAGATGCCACCCCCTCCTTCCCTCCTCTCTCACCTGGCATTTCGTCCTCAAAATCCATATCGTCTTGTCCCTCGTCTTCATTGCTTAGCGACCCTGGCATCTTTACCGCATACGCTATCCTTCAATAAAAAGACAATTCCACTCCCTCTGTAGAATAAAGTATAGAAACTTAACCCTCGGAATGCCAGTCTTTTAAAAAAAAAAAAAACCCGTCCGCACAAAATTAAAATTGCACACAAATGGTGTTTTAAGAAAGATGGCTGCCCTCGCTTTTTTTTTTAAGGAGAAAAAAAAATCCTCTTTCCCTTTTCTATCTCCCTCTCTCTCTCCTCTGTCCAAATCCTCCAGTCTGAAAATAAAAAAAGACAAAAATGGAACACACATGCTCAGATTGTGACGTCTGGTCTGTTGCCATGGCGATCCATCCCATAATTTTGAACAGAACTAGTTACTAGTCATGCCCCCCTGGTTACCAGATTTTCGACTAGTCGCTCGGCTGGTGCTGAAAATGGCAAGAACACCACAAATTCCCTCTCCCTTTCTGTGGCAGTCGTTCCGATCTTTATTCACAGCGCGCACCGCCTGAAGGGGGTTACACCAGGATAAAGAGGAAACAAACTTGAAAAAAAAATCAAGTCCCTTCAGATAATTAATCTCGCAGCTACATATTTCCATCATCAAATGCTGGCATGGATTGCAAAATGAATTAAAATGCGCGTCGGAACAATGGAAAATGCATAATGGTTTTGGAGACAAGAATAAATTGTCTACTTAGTGAGCGCCAAGTAACAATCCAGTATCGTTTCTCCTTGGTTGACAACTTCTCCCACGAAGTCAAGAGCGTTGCAATTTAGCTTAATTAGTGAAAAGGCAATTTATAAATTGCCAACCAGGACGCGCAAAGCATAGGACGGTACCGAGCGAATTGAACATTGTATTGCGAGACATAAAATAATGGACTTTATTGGCTATCAATGTCTGGACACGTTTGAAGACCTTTTTAGAAAACCAACGTCTCACCTTGCTCCCATAGAAAAACTCCCGAACTGACGGAAATAAAACAATCTCAAATATATGAATGTCACTTATTTCTTCAAGCTTCGAGGTGCAGCTCGCTAAACTGATTTAACTCTTTGGTCGCTGGAAAGCATACAAAAAGTTTAAAAAAATATATATATATTTTTAACGCGACTGAGCTATTTTTTAGCTCGGTTTTCGCTCTTTAGTCGACACTAGCTCGTTCACCCATCTGACTTGACCGCTCTCGCCTGCGGGCTGCTTTCACAGTCCAGCTCCGAGCAGCGTCCACACCTTCAGATCTCAAGGTTACCAGCGGAACTCTTTACCACACCGCCTCTTTGTGGAAAGACTGTAGCGAGGTATTACATATAAGAAAGAGAAAAAAATCAAGGGGCTTCATCATGTTCGATTAGTTTAGAAAGTGGCTGCGAGGTTATAAAGAAAAGATGACGGGTTGAGTGGCAGTATTTGCTTTAGTTTGAATTTAAGCCACAAACCAGGCTTCAACAGTATAAACATCCAAATATATTTCAAAATGTTGGAGGGGTCATCATTCCAGGTGGAAACTGACTCTTTTTCTAGTGGGATCATAAGGTTAAAATATCCCCCAACCCCAAACACTATAGAAAGACAGCCCACCCCACACAGAACTTACATTTTGTAGTTACCACAACCTACACCAAACCAGTATGATGGGCTTTCTTTTTATTCCCATGAGAAAACCACCAAATGAAAGGATTATGCGCTTGAGAACACATTGAAAAGTGATTATTTCGTGTAGGTTGTCAAGTCCTCTTCAAAGTGCAGGAGTGACACTGAAGGGGCAGCTTTGAACTCGAGTTGGACTGGCTCCAGAACAGCACCTCCAGTGCAGTGACATTCTGCTGTTCCCTTTTCCCCTCTTAAGGATACTAAGCACCAGAAGAAACTCATTACTGTTCATGCATGTGCATTTTTAGGAAAAATAAAGCACAAAGAGCTTGGACATTGATTCAGTGTTTTTGGTATCACACTGATTAAATATACCCACATTACATGGTTCAGATAACCGATGCATATTGGTGCAATTCTGTTTCTCCTTGGTTTTGACCAGATTTGACATTCAACAGGTGAAATCACAACATTGCCAGTGCCTTGCTTATGCAACAGTCATTGGAATGTATCACAGTCAGTCATGAGGGATTAAGGCTGGACAAAGCCAGCCCAACTACCACTGGCCATAGGTCAATGTCCACTTCATCAATGAATCCAGGTTTAAGATGACCCTGATGGACCCCAGTGAGCACGGCACATACAGAACATGCAAATTGCCAACATGACCATTGCTGGGGAGGTCTAAATGCGATGGTCTCGACAGGCCTGTCTACCTCCTAGAGAACTCCGCTGGTGGCGATTGATGGCAGCTTGACTGTACACAACTCCCATTGGTCAGTTGCTGTCCTTCCTGCAAGCTCATCCTGACATGACGTTTACAGCAGGACAACACTCTCTGATGCTATACCTTTAACACATTTTTTTTTGCAAGACAATATCATGCCATGGACACCCTTCCTCACCAGACTTCTGGGACAACGAGCCATTTTAAGATCAGTAAACGGTCACATGCATGTCCAGGCTCTACAAAGGAATGGGACAAAATTGTTCAAGACGGCATTCTCACCAGTCACAGCTCGTACTGCTTCCAATGGCACTCTCAATATGAGCTGCTTTCGAAATGATTAACCGGCATAATTCATTTACGAGTCTTGTCTCTTCAATAAAATGTCAGTGCACCTGCCACAAAAAGGATGCAATTCTCCTGACCAGTTCCTTTAGGTACCCGGTGTACTTGTAACGAGTGGGCCCCCAGGCTGGAGAGAGCCCTGTCAAGCAAAGCACAATATCCGCTTTTCCAGAGAAGAATCTTGTGCTGCGGCTTACTACACCGATTTCAATTTCAGGGTTTACTGCAGGTTTCACACCTGCATACAGGTAAAAATGAGTTTCTCCTGAGCATTGCAAAACATTTCAATGTCCACTTCAAGCTCACAACACATCACTGCTTCACCATCCCATCACTTGCTCACTGTATGAATGAGCAATCTTCACACCAAAACCATCCAATACACTGCACACATTATGTCATTCCCCATCATTAGCTTTTAGTGGCCTCAAGGCTTGGATAGCTTTCTGAACACACCACATTATTGGACTAGAATTCTTTTTCTGGTAAGAGCTGCAACCCTCTGTTAGCGAACCAAAATTGTTCGCAAACAAAACTTGTTTGGTGCCTTTCAACTTTAATGCAAGTAAACCTTAATGATTGTATAAGACAGCAAGCATTCATAAGAACACCCAAGGTTTTTGTCGCTTTTAAACCCGATAACACTTGTTTAAATAAATCTTGGGATCCTACGATGATCCATCTCTCCTACAGCAATCAGCACCACAAGTACCGATGGCCATTTAAAACCAGCAAGCACAAGCAGTTTTCAGATCAAAGCTAAAAAACCCACATCAGTAAGAGATTTTATTTCTTTTTTAGAAGTTCCTTCATTCAAAGCAAACAGAGGACAGAGCAGTTGTGTCTCGTGACTGTTTATTGAATATACAAAATTGATACAGCTGAGAAGGCTTAATCCTCATCCTCCTCCTCCTCTTCGTCCTGGTTAATCTGGAAGTAGCGCAGCTCGTAGCTCTCCTTGGTGTTAGCTACCACGCGCAGCCAGTCTCGCAGGTTGTTCTTCTTGAGGTACTTCTTTGTCAGGTATTTCAGATACCTAGAAGCCAAGGGGGGGAGAAAGACAGTCTTAAAACAAGGTTAGAGCTTCATTATACTCCAGTTCTGATTTAGTGTAGAGAGAATATCACAAGGTAAGCCTACACAACTTCCAGCACGGACTTGCTTAAAAATGAATAGAACTGCTAGACCCCATGCAGTTACAGAAGTACAACTCAAAATTGAAGCAACACCATCAGACAGCTCTCAATCTAGCTGACTCAGCAGACAAAGTAAACCTGTTTTGCACCAGCTGTTGAGTACTAGATTGTACGGAAAGGCTTCAACCGTCTAAAAAATGAGAATGCATCCCCTTTGGGTATTGAATAACAGAACCCTAGCACCAACTGTCATTACAGTATCACATGCTCCTTAAGATTTACACAGGAGACCCCTTTCATTCTCATTCTGCTGCTTCAAAAGGCCAAGATCGTGGGTTCAGTATGGACTTAACATGTGCTTCAAGAAATGTATTTTCCTAAAGCACACGGCAATAAAGGATCAGGTGTGAATTCCAGGGTTGAATGAAGGGGCTTGTGAACTTGGGGTAACACTGATAAAATTCCTAACCCCCTCAACACAGGCTGATCAATTTTCAGGCTGTCCAATTGATTAAAGGCCAAAAACAAGAACAAATGACAAGTTCAAAACACAACATAAAAATGACCTATTTAGCTTGTTTCTCAGACAGAGCCCACTGCCCGAGCACAAATCTAGATACCAGAGAGGACCTGAGTATTCTCACAGAACACCTCATATGCCTGAACTGAATGACAATTTACATTAGGAAAAATTAAACAATTTGAAATATCTGCTTCATACCAACTGCCCTTTATAGATTCCAGTGAATTGTTTACCAGACAACAGGTCACAGTTCAATTTAATGGAGAATTAATCTGAGATTTCAGTTTACTTTACAATGACAAGACTCCCTTTAAAAGGTAATTAACATTTATTGTCTCTTCATTGGATCTTAATTTACAGAGCCTTATTCTTTACCCTCTGGGTATAAAATGTTTATATAATTAACTATAGTAATCATTTACTTTTAGTTTTAAAATACTCTACATAGATCTCCACTCTGTTGAAAAGAATGGCATGAATTTAAGTTCATAAGACACGGGTAACCATATACATACCATTTTGTGCTGTCCGGGACAGAAAATAAGAGTCACAGGCTCAGGGATTAGTGATCACTGTCACTTGTAAACGCTGGTCAAGGGACTAATGCTGTCTAACACTCAGCTGAGATAATCATTAAAAAACACTAATTTTGCAATTAGCAGATTTTAATGTTTTTAAATGGAGACCAATAACAGACAATTAAGTTTCAATAATCTCTCTAACCCTGTTGCTGGTGAAGCTCAGTAAGTCTAAAGAGTAAGCCTAAATCACCTGTTTATTTTCTAAAGATTAAGGAACAAATGGACTATATCAATTATCCAACTCATTTGTGAGTTAAGGGAATTCTAGTCCTATACTGATGTTTGACATGAATGAGCTCTAAATTACTTATTGTAACAAAATCAAATTAAAGTTTAATTAATTAAATTGTTCTGTCATTAGAAATTGATGATGTAATGGTTAGCTATACAATTTGCTGGACTTGGGCAACCAGGACCATCTCTGGAGACTGGTCACTTCACAAAAGCAAATAGCAAAAACAGAAAGCTAAGAATAGTGTAGATCAAACAAAAAATCCAAAATAATCATGACAAGAAGCTTCCCATTTCATTAGTAGATTCATATATTAATTTGGATTGACAGTTTCCACTTCAACAAGTCATAAAATAAAGTTGTACTTCTAAGTTAAAACAAGTCAAGGTCAGGGGTTGCGGCTGAAGAATGTGCCCACAGGTTCTCTCGCAGTAACACATACGTAGCATAAGAGCCGTAAGGCCAAATTATTAACAGGCACTTAAAAACCGTGTGAGCATGAAGTAAAAATACTGGCAATACCAATTTTTTTTTTGCAGAACAGCAGCAGAGGCAGCTATGCTTTGATTGGAATGGCATGGCAATTTTTTTTGCCATATTGGAATGGCAAAAAAAGTTTTCAGGTCCCTTATGTTAACTATGGTGATTTAAATTAATTTACCAAATCAAAATTCTCAGTTTGCCAACTTCTCCACTCTCCAAAGCAGAAGCGTGTTAAAAAGAAAAGGCTTGGAAATTTTTCCTTTTGGGACAAACCCTCTGAAAAGGTCATTCTATTTGCATTGTTAAACAATTAAGCACCCTTTCATGCAGTCTCAGGAGGATGAATGGAAGAATGGTAGGCTATTGCTACACAATGCAATCTGTTTGCAACTTTTCTCCCTTGCGACTATCCCCCAGATTGCTCGAAGTAACACCTCTAGATATGCCAAAGCAGACTGCAATCCTGTTCAAAGCAATACCCACTCAACACACTGATGCGTCTCAAGACGGCCAGCTCTGGTAAATACACAGTTAAAATGGATACCACACTAATCTCAGCCACCTGGGTTCAGCAAATCGACTACTATCAGAGATTTAGGAAAGGTAGCTGCCAATTACATGTTTGTTTTTCCTGATCTGGTAGTGAATTCAGTGGCAGTAATCAATGGGACAATTACTCACAAAAAGATTAATCTCTGGTTAAGCTACCTCATATACGTCTCTACTTATGCATCAATAGTGAGGGCTCACTGAGACAAGAGGAAAAGCAGAAAGGCGCCACTACCATTCCTCCAGCAGCACCAGCTTCACCTGACTGGATGTGACTCAGTTTAACAGCAGTTTTTATCCAACGCGCCACTCTGTTGCGCAATGTAACTGGACAAATTCACTGCAGTCTCACAGGTAACGGATCGCTACGATTTATGTTGGCAAAGTGTGTACCGGTGTAACAAGGGTTCTTGAAATCATAAGCATCTTGCAAACGGAGCTGCCAGTAAGGAGGGAATTCCAAATTAATGAACCTCCTCCCCGAGGACAGGCTCTTCTGCTGACGAGCCACATACCACATAAAATGTCAGCACTACAGCATAAAATATTTGAACAAATACCTATGCATTTATGAAGTGCATGTTTGAAGAGGGTCCAATGGGGTGCTGCATCAGCTGCAGCAAAAGGCTCCACAGCCTAAAGGTGCTTTTTTTTCTTCTCAGCATAGAATTACCTTTACACGAGTGAAGACATATAAACTAGCATATGCACTGCCCTGTAAATCTAAATCCCATTAAGCTCTTCCAAAGCCCATACATTTCAAATGGCACATTCAATACCAACTCACAGCCACTTTTTTAACAGCTTAATTTAAATTTCACAACACCTTTGGAGTCACTGGTCACAGTATTGATTCCTGTGGGTCATGAGAATAAGGATGGCTCCTTCATAATGGACCATTCATTTGCAAACTGAGGAGTTTACACACTGCAAAACTCCAAACGGCCGAACAGGAGTGTTAATAAGATGGGAAGACGCGTCTCTCTCCCAGCAGGCCCCCCAGATATTCACAGAGCTTACCAGGAAGCGAAGAAAGCCCTCCCCAACAGTACATGAGCGACACTCTGCCAGCTGTACAGCTTGGACAATCCCAGACCCAATCAGACAATGACAGGATCGAGCATTGAACTCATGACCCTTGGGCCAAAGAGCTCAACTTGCACTTAGGAGTGAGTCTTTACTGCTTGAGCCATTTACCCACTCTCAGAAAGCTGCTTACTCCCAGTAATAGCCACAGCAACCCAGAGCCTATCCCAGAAGCACAGTGTGCATAGTGTGACAAGACCACCAGTCAATGAAGTTCAATCAAAATATGAACTCAATGTCTGAGGGGTTTTACAGAAATGACTCACATCCACTAAGCAATCTATCCGACAAAACCAAAAGCAACATGGTTCTATTTGTAGGCAGAACACTACTGGTTGTTTGAAAAACAGGAATATCTTTTTTTCAGGACTCTAAACAGAAGTGGTTTAGTTAGTATTACTACCCTGACATTTCCAAATTTCTTCTTTAAATTGTTTGCTGCTGATAGGCAATGCTTAAAACAGAAATATCTGTTAAAAATTGGCAAATGAGACTGAATCCCCTTTATTAGTCCATTTTCTCAAGTTTCAGAGCCAAGAAAAACTTTTATAACAACCTGAAATTAAACAGGTTACTGTTAAGCTTTCGGAGTAATGTGTAAAGACATGGGACCAAATGTTCGTATAATGCAGGTGCCATGTACTTCCATACAATGTGATATCTTGTAACTAGAAGCAAAACTATATTTAAAACAACTCTATGCTGGCGTATAAAGCTAGAATGCTTTAATACATCAACATAAATCACTTTCGAAAACAGATGGATGGATGCAATGATATATTCAGAAGAGGTTCTGAGTAGGGAGCTGCGTCAGCGTGCGCTGGCTGCAAAGAAACAGGTAAAAGCTCATTCCACGCTGAAAGGAAAAGAAAAGAAAATGTTTCGGCTGAAGAACACATTAAGAAGCCGAAACATTGCGTTTTTCTTTTCCATCCAGCATGTAATGAACCTTTACCTGTTCGTCTGCATGACGCATCCAGACTGTGATGGCACTTTATAACCACCAAGGCGCATGAATTGAAACTAGATGAAATAGCAATTAACATGTTTTTATAAGACACGCTAGTGTCAAACATTGAAAAAGAGAAAAATAACATTTTAAAGCAAAAGCGCAACTAATCCATCACTACTCCAAAGACCTGTATGTCATTTACGTTTAAGCCAGTAAGCACTTCTTAATCAAGACTTATGCTCAGGATAGAAATGACTTAATCTCACGCTCAAAACATCCACTCCCAACGAAACAATGGTTGCTCGATAACATTTAATATTTTAGCATCAAGTGAAACTTGTATTACATTCAAGTTTGCGGACACGATTTTAGGCTTTCCTTCTTATCCCTAAACGAGTGCTAGTTTTCAGTCCTAGGTTGCACAAAAAACTTTAAAGAGTTGGTACACGCTTAAAACAATGTAAGATTACATTGCAGCGGTACTTGACAAAACATTGAAGATCCTGATAAGTACAATGCCAAATAAGGGGACTGGTTCTTGGCAACCTGTTCCCGAATCCAAGACCTCAAGTACAATAAAGGCACTTTCATACGAGGCATATATTCCATTAATGAGTTGGCCCCGATTATGAATGCTCCAAGAAATCCAAGTTACAATTAAATCACACCACACCAAGAACAGCTCATGGGGGATTCCTGGTACCACTGTGCATATAGTGTTTATGGCTTGGTTATTTTACCAGTGAACAAGATTATTAGGTATTAGGTTCAGCTGTGAATTCCAAGTTATGAAGGTAAAATACGTAAATAACTTATTAGGTTTTGATATAAATGGCCCAGTTCACTATAAGGGAGAGACCTAGAACAAGAGCAGTTTGCACAACTGGCCAAGATTCACCAAGGAGATGATAACCATGTTTGGGAGGTATAACCCAATCCAAAAGGTAGCTTTTGGTTATTCATAAAACCTGCCAAGGTCCAATTCAATCATTGCAGTGGATCCCAAGACAGATACAGTGTTGAGTTGTGAAAACAAAATGGCAGTCAGGCAGCCATCTTGGTATACAGAGGATTTACACTGCATCGCTGGTAATGGCAAACTCGGTAGAATTACTCACACCACACCATCAAAATTAACAGGCCGAACGCTTTTAAAACAGCTGGTGTTAAATGTTACAGAATTCATCTTGGTTTGTGCAGCAACCCAATTTTTTACTTTTATTCACACCCAACTGTGTAATTCTAGAAGCACCTACACAAAGGACTGCACAGACAGCTCTTGAATGCTGGGCTGCTTTCCCCAAAATGTTTTATGACCTGTCACAGCTGTAAGAATTTAGAAAGGTTTTGGTTGCTGAAAGTTTCAGTTCAATATGTGGAGCTCTAGATTTTTAGCTTACATATCGAGGCTGCCATCTTGGCTGATGTAGAATCCCAAGTCCTTTCATGCAAGGACACATTTCAAATGTTCCAGTTACAATACATGTGCCAACAATACCTAGTGCTTTCCAGAGAAAATATGGTCACATCATTTCCTTTCACAATGAAAGTGTAGTGAGGGCACCGACAGATTATACATCTGCAAGATCCCGAGACTATAAATATTTGAAGGACACAGCTAAAATACAAACCATGGGCTTCTGCTGAAAGACTGTAATGTGAGTAAATACCCAAGATTTCTATCTTTGCAAACTGAAGGCTGTGTATCAGCATTAACTGCAATTAACAAACCTAACATTAAGCTATTAGGCAAAAATACAAGGCAAGCCTCAACTTCCATCACAGAATGTAGAATAGATTAAACGTGTTACCAATTATTAACTGGATTGATTTCCTGCTTATTACACTACACATCATTTTCTCCCAGAATATAGGGCTTGATTATCTCAAAACTAAACAAGCAGTGACATATGGATAATTTAAAGTACTTTACCATTTGAAATGAACTAAAATGGAGGGATAAGTATCAGATAGCTCAGAGTCTAACATAAATCTGCTGTAAAACAACAGTAAATGTATACTCATAAAACCCAGAAAAAATAATCAGGCAACTGAAAAATAGCTAAAAGTATTCTGATACCAAAGGAACTGAAAGCTCTCCGTTCTATAGTGCAGAATATATAATGATATAGAAAGGAACGGTCAACCTTGTACTTCACAGCTTAGAAGCAAAAATAAAACCTCCTGTCTACCTGCTATATCAGGAATCACTTTTCTAAGTTTATGTGCCAGACAAGGTGTACAAACATTACTTCATTTTGGAGACATTTTATACAATATGGAGAGTGTATTGGACAGTATGAAAAGACAACAGTCTTTCAGTTGTTGATTCTGCACTTCATATTTTAAAGATGGCCAATATCCAAAATACTGAACAAAAATGTAAACTGTATACAGTACTTTCACAGTGGTTTGGGATGCTATCCAATTGACACTTGTACCCACTTACACAGCACAGCATTGGAGCAATCTAAGTGTAGTTCTTTCCTAATGGGTACAACAGCAGTGTCCACATTGAATTCGAACCCACAACCTTCTAGTTACAAGTCCCGAACGTTAATCACTGCTCAGCACTGCTGCCTAGAGCTCACACATTTGCTGAAGGATTTTTGCTCCGGCTGTATGAAGCCCACCAGGCAGACAATGGTCACTGACCACGACTACATTCTGGTGCCAACTTTAGACAGGTAACAGTCTCTTAAAAAAAATCTCTGCACTGTTTGAAGTCATCTGCATATCAAAGCTTAAATTACAAACCACAATTCAGTACAATAACCAGGGGTGGCAATTTTCTCCTTACAGACGAACTGCATGACCATTCAGTTGCCAGGAAACGATTTGCTGCTTTTGCAATTGTAAGATTTGCTTTTTTCTTCACTGTGATAGAGTTTCAGAAGAGATTTACCTATTCTTGTCTTCTTATCTGGATTATTAACCAAACCTTAATGTGGTGAATAACGAAGGCAACCCCAGAATTCCAGGGACTTTTATTACAGACAGCACAGCCTGTGCAATTGGGAAACCATTCTGTCATGTTCATTTTCATGAAATATTTTATACATTTCCTTTAGAGTACATTATGTGAACCATTTGAATTTCTTCTAATAATGGAGCACAATTAACCTTCAGAGGTAGGATTAGCCATAAATGAGAGAAGCCAACTCCACAACTGGGATATCTGAATTTCCATGGTAAAATGGCATGTGGTTTTATAAAAACTGCTTCCAATTTCAAGGGTAATTCATCATTAGTTTTCACATCCAGAACATGGAAAAGGGCGAGCTAAAATGGTTTGCTAGTATTTGCAACCAGTTATATTTAACGCTGAGGAAAACTCTCAACAAACCATCAAGTATGGAGGCAACTGTACGACTCTCGGTCTGGTTTGTTCTAAACGTACCCAGGGATAGCGAGGTTTCACACTTACCAAAATCTGCTCGGAAACGGATTAGCAACCTGATGCAAAAGAAGTGTATTTGATATCTGCATCAGGAAGCGCTTTTCTTACACAAAGGGGTGGCGGGGATTTGGAACAAGCTTCCCAGCCATTCATGACAAGGCTGGACAGACAAGCTACTGGCTGGATCAACAATATATTAAGCAACTACACAAGAACGGTGAAGGGCTTCCTCTGTTATTAGGATGGCAGTCATGAAAACCTGGGTACAAGCGGGTGGGAGGCACCTGAACCTCATCTGAGACAAGACAAGAGTACAGAAAGGGAGAAGATGGCAGCCCGGCGCCGCAGCCTGACCTTTTGGATAAGGGGACCTCCGAAGTGACTGTGATTTTGCTCTTGCTCCTCTCGATGGCGATGGCCCCGCCGCCCAGATTCCCGGCCTTCCCGTTCACCTTGATCCGCTCCTGCAGGAACTGCTCCTGGAACGGCAGCCATCGGTCAGCCCCCCCCCACTCTCAGGCACTCGTGCAGCAGCAGCAGCAGCAGCATCATGGGGTTGACACAACCCTCTGCTGCCACCAGCTATGCAATTAGAGCTCAACAGGTGATGGAGCTGCCAGGCTCATGAGGACATTTCTGCCTCATGGAAAGGACAGGTTAACATGCACGCCTGAACATTCACACTGGCTGTGGCTGGGTTCCAGCAGCACAGCCACACTGTTTACAATCAGAAATTGGCACTGTTTACAATCAGAAACAGGCAGCCTGCAACCAAAATGCACGCTTCAATTTTGTTTCCTGTTTGAATAAAGAATAAATATAAGGCTTGTAAGACTCTCAAAAAGCAACAGCTGGAAAAACAGAAATCACCAGATGGTGCTGTCACCAGCTAAGGTTGCTACTGGAAGAGGTACCCAGCTAGTAGGGGGCACTCACCCTGCAGTCTGTGTGGGCCCTAATGCCCCTGTAAACTGATGGGGACACTACTGCAAAGAACGCACCATCCTTCAGATGAGACGTAAAATCAAGGTCCTGACTCTCCATGGTTTTTAAAAACCCCAGTGCATTTCTCGAAAAGAAGGGGTGTTATCCTAGTGTCCCAGCCTTTACCAGTCATGTCCTCCTAATAACCCCATCTATAAATTGGCTTCATCACTCTGTTCTCCTCCCCACCGACAGCTGGTGTGTGGTGACTGCACTGGTTCACTATGGCTGCCGTCACATCCAGGTGGGGCTGCACACTGGTGGTGGTGGAGGGGATCCCCATTACCTGTAAAGCACTTTTGAGTGGAGTGTCCAGAAAAGTGCTATATAAATGCAAGGATTATTAGTACTTACAAAGTTAGCAGCGTCCATGATACCATCTTCGACAGGGTGGGTGCAGTCCAGAGTGAACTTCAGGATCTGCTTCTTCTTCTTGCCACCCTTGGTGCTTTGCTTTTTCTAACATCAACAACGTCAGATCAGAATCTGCATAGTTTTCATGTCACTCAAGATACGCTTGATATTAATTTAATTTATAGTTGTCATTTTGCACTAAGAGTGGTGGTATTGTGCATTAATTCAGTCAGAAATACTTCATACACACATTATGTACGATATTTTTTTCCAAATCTCTGATATTTGCTTTGCATTGAAGAGCTTACAGGACAACATAACGAACAACTACACATTTAATGAAATCCTTAAAAACAAAGCTCAGCTTCATTCCTTTCAAACAATTTTAAGCACTGGTTACAGTTGTTAGTAAACAACATTAATATATCCTCGATATGTCCTATGTGAACTAATCCCCAAAAATGTTGCCGTTGTTATGAGAAGCTGCAACATTTAATTTTAAAATAAGCGCCGTTTCTGTTAATGTAAAGAGAAACCATTAAACCTTTCAACGACGAACTCATGAAAGAGAACAGACGAATTAAATACAATTCAAAAACACGGGCGAAGCTCCAAGACAGACCACAGACCACGTTAACTGCACTTCTTAGACAACTTTTTTTCTGCTCGTATTCAAGACTCATCCGCACCGCAGTGACGATCAAAGATGGGCTTTTTACGGCACTCTGCGGCCTAGCTTCGCCAACTGTTCACCAAACCGGCTGCTCCAAAACGCGGTCAGTATGTGATCCTTCACAAGTCCCACTACGGATTAATTAAACGTAGAGACACTCAACCTGTGGACTAAACCCTATAAATGCTGTTTTCCCAAATTTAACCTCCGGCATATGGAAATATCTTGCCACTGTACTCATCGGAATCGCTGACTCAAAATTCTCAACTTCCTGCGATGCATGAAGATTTCTCAGATTTTTGCATCACGGCAATAAAAGTTACATTAGTAATAAGAATCATTATATTACTTACCTTATACAGCCCCGTATCTCCCATCCCCCATTAGACAGTTCAATCGCACCACTAATTCACGATTATACTGTTACAAGTTACACTTCTACTGCAACACTTACACGTATAGAAAACTAAAAGATCGTAAATACAAGTTAACAAATGAAACACACACAACATACAAGTGTTGAAAGGACTTATTTAGCACACAAAAAAGCGCCTCACACGCTCTGGACGTACAGCACCCGCTCAACTCACAAAGCATGCTTCCGAAAAGACAGGGCCCATGCACTTCAACCCCGTATAAAATCTACACAAACATCATGATCCTGCCACCCAGTGAAAGTTTTCACTTGGAATCGTGACCCCACGTATCTTAGACTACGGCACACACAACCACAAACCGGTTTCGAGCAAGAATATCAGGGACATTTTAACATTTATTTAAGCACGACTTTACTGACCATGGTCGCCATGATGCACAACTATGGCAGAAAGGAAGAGGCAAGCTACGCGCATGCGCTTTGATGTCAGCTAGGAAATGGTTTGGTGTAATCCAAACCAGAGATAATCGATGCTATCCGTAGATCTGAATTTGATTACAGCGGCTGTTTTCTTAATAATTTAAGTTTTTCTTGGAAGGAAACCTTTTATGATTTTTCGTTATGATTTTATTTAGCAGATCTCGCTATTCACGTCGACCTCTCTTCAAGACAAGACATGGGAAAAAAACTACCTAAGAATCTACTACAGTAAACACGGATGTACAGGATGTGTTTAGTATTTAGAACGTGAGTAATAAAATGGAAACAAAACAATCCACATACAAGTGTTAGTTTTGTTGTTGAATTATTCATGAGAACGTGGAGTGTAGAAATGTCTATAACTATACTATTTCTTCTCCACTCTCTGAGTAGCACCACATCTCCAGACCTGTATGGGTAGATTGTACACCAAATATCACTTAGTACATTGAAGATCAAAAGCACAAGTTTTTCTGTCTGTGTTCCTAGTTTCATCAACACTGAGGAATCAACAAAACTGTCAACAGGAATGGCATACAATCCAATCGTCGTGCTAAACCTGTTTATCTTGGGGTGACCCTTGACAGCATGCTGTCAAAGATAATGATGGGTAAATATAATGATGACATCACTCAGAAGTTAACAGCATTAAGAGCTCAGAAAACACAACATTTCAGCCGTGGAGCCTTCTTCAGGTGTGAGAAAGACAAGGCAGTAAGCAAAGGTAATGTACCGGGACCTTTCCTTACTGTACCTGTGCCTACTGCCTTGTCTTTCTCACACCTGAAGAAGGCTCCACAGCCGAAACGTTGTGTTTTCTTTCTTCTTTTTTTCAGCATGGAATAAACCTGTTACTTGTTCCTTTGCAGCCTACGCATGCTGACGCAGCTACCCACCTGAACTACATTAAGAGCTCTATACCTCTCATTAAAGAAAGCACTTCTCAAGACAGAATATGAGTTACTTCAGAATCATTAGCTAAGTGGTATATTCCTTTTAAACCCTAGCACTGTATATTTCTTGTGATTAAAGTGTTTTTAATGAAGAAATAACTGATAACTAATTATTAATAACTAATACTTTTATTGTTAACTGAAGGTTAACAATAAAGGAGAATGGGAAGAATCATGATTGAAGAAGCAGAAGTAGTAAACTAAAGTTACTGTCATTCTGCCTTATAGTGGATATCTTTCAATGTATTTAAATAATTTAGCAAAAATCTATACGAGTAAAATCTGTTTAATTCTACTGAAATGTGATTATAATCCATATACATTTTTACACAAATTAGGGTGAGACACTACTTTACATGCAACCTGTGTGCTTTGCAGTCAGATCCTGTATTACATGAACGCAGCATACAGAGACCAGCTTGCTTGGCCCTCATATGCAATATTCAATGCACAAGCTACACAAAGGCTTACTGGGGCACAAAACACTGGGCAGCAGAAAACATGGGTTGTTTTGATTTAGATAGAAAATAAACTTGTAACCCACAGGAAGGCAGCAAGCTATGAAGAGCACACGCCATTTCTGTAGGGGTCAGAGGAAAGGAGTTGGCAATCTAACCACCAGGGTTATTGTACGAGGGGGTGGAAAGGATTACGGGGGAGAATTATTTTTGTCCCCCGGCCGACAGAGCAGCAGTATCTGGTGTCCCTTTTGTCATCCATAGCTGCTTGTTGAACTTCAGGCACCACCACTACCCTACCCCCACCGCCTGCTGCAAGGACTGCTGGGAGCTGGTAGCTGCTTGACGTCAGCGCCAGTATTCCATCCAGCCACACTCCAAGAGCTCCCACATTTCTGTCATTCCAGCCTGGTCCAGCAGATAGGACAACAGCAAGGTAAGTGACCAGCACTGCCACCCATTCAGCGTTTTAGTTATAAAATCTGGCTGAAAAAGACACAGTCTTCAAAATCATGTAGTGGCTGGTGACCCTGCCTGGGTGCTGTCTTCGATGCTCCTTAAGAATGATTTTGTTTGGGGGGGAGGGCATAAAGGGGGAGGCAAATGAGGGATGATTGATGTTTTGGGAGAAGGAACCTTCAAGGATGATTTGATTGCTGGATATGTTGTGCTGCTGAGAAAGCAAAAGTTGTCCTGTTTTTTTTCTTATGTTTTGAGGCAGTCATCTGTCTCTGAATGGATCCTCGTGTAGCAAACACGTCAGTGTACAATACTGTAGATAATCATATACTATTAACAGAACTACCCTGATCCTGATATCTGACACATTTCAATAAATAACACCACTAGTGTTTGGCTTGAGATGAAATCTCATCATATCCCAGAATGCAATACAATAAGATCATTCCAACAGGTTGACGTTGACACAGCTCATTTAAAAACAGACCTTTTCACCATTCAATGGTGTATTTTTGGTGAAGCCTGAATAGTTTTGCCTTGTTAAACTTAACAACTTCAGAAAAGATACTATAAAACTAAATATCTTTCTTTTCTTTTATTCTTTTAAATATATTTATTTTCTTCTCTTATAAACATAGTATACCACCTACAAACATTAAATTAAAAAAAAAAAACATTGTGAGACTGAAAATACTGTCATGCAAGACTTAACATTACAAAGCTAGATAAATTAAAGATAGGTGATAATAACATTGTACAATTTTTTACATTAAATTAAAAACAGCTAAGTGATACGCAGCCCAAATAAGTCTTGATGCAATAATTCCGATACAGATGTGTTACAATGTTGACTCTCGGAGAGTTGTTTTAGAGAATGTTGTCAGGTTTCCTCATCTCATTTCTTTTTAGATGTCCGGAGGAATTTTTACCCCTTTGGATAACCTCTACGATCTGGACAGCGCCAACTGCCACCCTCTCGTGTGCCACCTTTGCCACGAACAGTACGAGCAGCCCTGTCTGCTGGACTGTTACCACACGTTCTGCGCCAGCTGCCTGCGGGGCCGGGCTATAGACAGCCGCCTCACCTGCCCCCTCTGCAGGTAAGACCCTGTAACTGCATCTTCACTACCCAAAACTCGGCTACGGGGACTAAGTACAATAAAAATAACTACTTTACCTGTTATCTCTTATGGATGCATTCTTCTCAAAGTGTTTTGCATACGTTAAAAGCGTATTTTTAAATATGAAGTTAAGAATATTAAGAAGCTAAATAAGATAAGCAGATGGTAATCATTAAAACAGTCTGTCTGAACAGGTAGGATTTTAGGCTGGATTTAAAAGCACTCAAGGAGTCCTGATTTCTTTTGTAGGGTGTTCAAAATCTATGGGCAAACGCAATAGAAAACCTCATCACCCACAGATTGCAGACAAGCAAGAGCAATAAATGATAAATGATCTGAGCAAAGGTTTTGTGTGAATAAACAGATAACATATTAAATAGGTACTGGAGGGCTATGATACTGTCTGTAAAATATAAAAGGAAACTAGTGCAGGGTCTCCAAGATAGGAGTGATGGGACAATGTAGCTAGGATTCAAGCTGTTGCTTAGATAGATCACTGTTTTGTGTACAATAGTTTTGCATAAAGAAAATCATTCTCTGTCATATTGAGTATTTCTAGCTTTTTATGACTTGGAAACAATGCATTGTGGCTATATTGTTATTTTTGGTGAAATTAACACTTTGTGTTAATTGCTTGTCATTCACTACCAGGTAGCTAGCCTCAGATTATAAAAAGAGGTACTGTAAGGAGGGGGGAGCACACTGTTCCTCCAGTCAGATGAGCTGGGAGGTCAGTACACACCACAGTCTGAGTGATGCAGGACATCAGCACCCGGAGCTCTCTAGTGGTTACACCCGCAGCTCTGTAAACACACAGACATGACCGGCATGTGATCTGATGAAAGTGAACAGGTCATGTTTCCCCCCCCAGACATCTTTATGAATCCCTGGACCTGCCCTCCCCAATACAAACACCCCCCTCACACACTCTGCTCTTTCCTGGGAGCCTCATGTCAATCAACAGAGGATTCAAACAGGCTTAAAAAGTGCATCTGTTTTTCAATAAAGGGAGAAGAACATAAAAAAGTATTAGACATCTTGGACACAATCAGGATTTCCAATATATGTGTGTTCGAGCACCGGCAACCTAATCAAAGCTTACCTAATCACTTTCACTATTAGAACCACTTTAAAACTATTGATACGGCTTAGTTTATTAGGGCAGCAAAGTGAGCATGGATTTAATTCCAGACCTGGGGTGCTATGTGTGTGGAGTTTGCGAGTTCTCCCTGTGTTCACGTGGGTTTCTTCCAGGCACTCCTGTCATTTTTATTTTTTAATTCATCCTCTTTAATTAAAATGGATCAGAATCTGAAGGCAAACTCTACATGAACAGCCAAAATGAAGTGTCGTAATAACATTTGCCAATCAAATCTACTTGACTCCATCTTAGGTGCTCCTTGTCATTAACATCATTTGTTACACATTGTACACATCCACAAACCTAGAATGACTACTTTTTGTACTGTAAAAAACAGATTTATCAACAATTAGCTTGAACAAAATGGTTACGTTTCAGTAGAAGACCACCACAGAATTGTTCTGCATAAAGACATAAAATGAAATATAAATATAATTAAAAATGGAAGGGGTGAAAAAGGAAAGACACTGAGCGAAAAACAGAGCAGTGCAGAATGTCTAATACTTCTGAACCTACTGTATCAATATCATAAAACCCAAAGTAAAGACCTAAAAAATACAAAAACACACTTGAATTAATCAGTGACTGTAAAGTGCACAGTGTAGTTTTGAAGAAAGGATACAAATCATCCATTTGTGTAAGCTTGATTATTCATGATTATTGATTCAAGGATTCCATCAAGCCTTTTCTGAAAGTATCCCTCAGCATCAGCTTCAGCTCTTGGCTGGGTAACTGGTCCTAGACTCTCACAATCTTCTGAGCAAAGACATGCTTTCTCTATCTGGTCCTGAATGCTCCAGCTGATGCTTCTTTTCAGTAACTCATAATTCACAACTAAGCCTTCAGCTCACTGACACAAAACAGCAGGCAAGCAGGCTTCTAATTCCAAATCATCATCCTTTTCTGCAATACAGCGTATTCCAGACGTCTCAGAAAAACAGCTCCTTGTTGCATTTCCTTTAAGATAAGATCAGATCACTTTATTGGCCATATACAATTTCTTGCATTTGTCTTTTCACATACCCCAGCTTGCTCTCCATGAGACACAGACAGAGAGAAGCTTGGGGTCAGAGCGTAGCCATTTATACGGGACCCCTGGAGCAGCTGGGGTTAAGGGCCTTGCTCAGGGGCCCAACGGAGTAGGATTCCTCTGCCGGCTGCGGGATATGAACCGGCAACCCTCCAGCCACAGGCACAGATCCCTAGCCAAGGGGCCACCACACTACCCCACCACTTTATGACATACTGTTACACATGTACACCAGCAACCCGTGATGGCAGGTGCATGTTCTTCAGTTACACTCCTCGTTGTTTCATTGTGGTTGTGGGTGGGTGGGCCCTCACCCTCACCCTTTAGGGACAAGCATGTGGCCTTTGCTTTGCCTGTTCCTTGACGTGACACTCCGGACTCCAGTGAAAGGGACAGCAACTCCTGGCCAAGGCCCATTGGATAACATAATATTGGCCAGCCCTTAGTTAACCTTCATGGGATCAATGTTTAAATCAGACTTCGTTAAATTAATGCCTTTCTTTTCAAAATTTATACCAGAGGCTGATTTATTTTAATAACCTCTCCCCTCGTTGTCACGGCTCTGCAACAAAGAGCTGAGTGGCCCCTCTAACAGGCAGCTAAGAGAAATCCAGCAGGACGGGGTATTCATGCTAACCTGAGAGGTGGGAACAGCTGCAGAGTGAATTCTGTTCTTCTTTTAGCGACTGTGGAATGTGCTGGGCTTGGAGCACGCTGCGATGATAAGGCCAGCTTGTAGCCAAGCTGACAATAAACACACACAGGCATCCAGCACCTTGCCACTGAACACACTGACCCCAAGCTCACTGTAATCAAAGCTGTCTTCACAGTGCTCTCCCTTTCTTCGCTTGTTAGAGGACGGGCTGCAGCCCCCAAAGCCCCATGCCACTGTGCCCTGTGACATTAAGAGCACATGAACAGTGTACCATAGTTGGCCTCAAAATGCTCAGTCTCTGCCATTTTAAAAGCAATGGCTTTGTGGTGTATAACACAAAATACCAGCTGGGGCAGGATGTCGGTGGTTCTTGAAAAGACAGAGAGAAGAGGGAAGTGTTCTCACTGAGTGATCTCCACTGAGAGGACAAAATGGCCCCACCTGGATGTCAGTGACTGATGTTGATCCACACAGCTCCACTGTGTATTTCTTTTGGTTCTTGCATTCCTGGGGTCCCAAGTTGTGAATGCAAGACATATGCTTACCATCCCACCCAGGATTACAATGCCATGCAAGTATGCTCCACACCAGGACCTGTAAACAAACAGTCAAGACCTGAAAACTCAAGGCAGCACCATCAGGGCCCCCACAGACACTGATGTTCAGACACCAGTCAGCATTAAATCAGTTCAAGTGCCACCAGAAGAAGAAAAGACTGTATGCATCTGCGATCCTGAGTCAACAGCAGTATGTTGTCTTCACAGAGGTGCAGGTGGAGGTGGCTACCTGTCCAGAGATTAGGCAGGTATTGTTACTTATTCAGCACATGGAGCTTTCTCAGTCGCTGTCAGCCTTTGTGCTGCAAAGATCATCTGTACAGACTCTATATATCATCCATAGAACCATATACTGTATACATCTAAACAAGATGGGTATCAGTTGACTTGTGGCAAAGATCTACTATCTACTAGCAATTAAAAAGTATTTAAATTGAAGTGGAAGGGGTAGAATCCAAAGAAGATCTTCAAGGGAGGTGCATTGGGAGTAGAGTCAAAAAGAGAAGACCAGGGTAAAGGCCAAACATTGAAGAGCCAGGTAAGGAAGTGCCTGTGCTTAAACCCCAAGAGTATTAACAATCAGGGGTTATATTAGCAGAAAACTGATTGCAACATTTCAAACATGTTCTGCTTAAATCACAGAACAGATAAATACCAAGAGTTAGTAAGTCAAAGACTAGAAAGTAGTGGCCAACTGGCTTAATAAATCAGAACAATTAATTTGGAACACATGTGGAGGAAGAAGATCAAAAAAGAATAACACCCAGTTAAAGAAACACAGTAAACTGCAAGCACAAGTGCAAAAGGATGTTTGAAAAGCTGTGAAAAACATCAGAGAATATTGTATAAGAGGTTTGTGAGGGAGCATAGATCCCAGAATTGAAAGGCTCACTGTTAGAGTCCTGGGAGACCTCCATGGGAGGGAACCATTTTGTCTATTACATGGACCTCAAAAGAACCAATATGGTTGCTGACAGTCTAATAATTAAGCCCAAGTGTATGCAGTTGGAATCAAGGTTTATCTGGGTTTAAAAGATGGTCTGGAAACAAGTATGGAAGGATACAGAGATCTGGTGATCTGAGCTTATTAAGAGGGATTGGAGAAAGATAAATAATCAACATTGTAACTGTGCATCTTCTGTGTTTTGTATTGGCCTGCCTCACACTAATCAGTGTGAAAAGAACTAATATCTACTGTACATGGATCTCCAAATACAGATGGGATTTGTTTTTTTGTGTCAACTATGTAAGCTCTCCCAATAAGCTTACATAGCTTACGTATATTAGCTTATGTATACCATGATACACTCTTAATAATAAGATGAAGTTGAGTGTCTCAACAGCAGTGGGGAACCTTTGGACAACAAAAGAGAAATGGCTGATGTATGAGAAAAATGGCAATTTTGGAGATTGCAGAAGGGGAAACTTGGTAACATACCTCAGCAAACATTGTTCATATTCAACAGTATTCACACAGCAGAAGAAGCAGAAGTGTTCCTGCAACAGAAATAATTAAGATTAGGAAATCAGCAGAGCCTAATAATATTATACCACTTAAGGAAATGAAATGTTACCCATAGACCACTGACAAAACTCTTTCAACAGTCACTCAAAACAAGGGGAAAGTGTCCACTGATGAAGGAAACATCCATACAAAACAGGGGATTCTTTAATGACTCAACTGGTAAAGGCACTCACTGAAGCACAGGCTGAGCTCTGTGATCACGGGTTCGAGTCTGGGCTATGTCGCTACCTGGATGGGACTGGGGTTCTCCATGAGGTGGGCGCAGTTGGCTGTTAGTTAGCAGTGCTCTCAGCAACAGTGCAATGCTTGCATCTTCCCGGGCGCTTGTGCAGTTCTGTTGATGAGGGGCGTGTCTCTCATCAGTTGGCACTGAACCTCTGGTAGTGGACAGTATTACCTATGACCTGTGAAAGGTGATTGGCTTGAAGATGGAACAGATGGGGGAAAAATACATCTGGCTTTTGCAAACTGGGAGGATATAAAAGATAATTGGCAATTCTAAATTTACACCAAAAAAATTCCAGACAAATATGTTGTACTTCTACATACAAGTGGATTGATTATCTGTAAGGCAAAAGGTCGATATGGTCAACATGTTGGCAAAACAAAAGGTACTGCAGGACTTGTTTAACTTGATGTCTTTGACATTATAACAGCCGTAATGGATACAAACAGCATATAGCATGATATAGTTAAATATCCAAAAGCCATTTAATTCCTAGATTTTAACATTTCGCTTGCTTTCAGACTAAGAACTGGTTAATATATAAGTACAGATTGAGGATGGATGCTTCAGTGACAATTAGTGGAGTACCTCAAGGCTCTGAGTTAGGACCACAGCTCTTAATTTAATACTGCTGAAGTCTGTGATTATCATTTATCATGAATTAAATTAAAGCTGATCCAGAAGGTGGCAGTGGAAGTGATCTGTAGACTTAATGGAAAATGTTCTACTAGCAAGTTGGCATTTGCCCAAGTGGCATAACATTATGGTGTGAAGTCGAAGGGATTTTGCCCAAACCTTGACTGAAACAAAAAAGCATACAAAGAAATGCAGTGATGCGGGTTCTGCTGCTGGCATTATTGTGGTTTGTTTGCTCCCCCGACTTTTTTTATAAACAAAAAATAGAACAGGACACACAGGAGGAAATATTTCAACATCCAGGACTGAGCATTGATTATACAGGAGAGCTCTCCTGTGGCATTTGGCATCAGTGCAGACATGGGACACTGCAGGTTATTTTCTCCAATGCATTTATCCGCTAAGCCACTGGGTGCATTAAAATGCCACTTACAGTATTTGCCAAGTATTTGAAAGTCACCGGTGATTGATGTTGAACGTAACAGGTCCCTACCTTGACACGCCCTGAGCAGGGTCCGTAATAATATTTCATAATTCAGCTTTTCTGTGGCCTCTGTTCTATTTTTGTGGGGTGACTACATTCTATCCAGTTAGACATCTGGGCTGGAGGGGGAATCATCTTTTATTCTGATGACAGGCATCACCATGCTGCAACTCAGACCTTTATGACGCCCCCCCAAACCCCTTGCCAGCCATCCCCGGTGTCTCCCTCCTCCCCGTTCCCCAGCCCTGCTGTAACACTATCCCCGCTGGGTGACCCCCAGCTTTAGGTGCCACCGTGCCTTCCTTCTCAGTCTATATTTGTACTGCTTTGGTTGCTGCTTTCTGATGCTCAGAGTCACAGGGAGCCCAGAGTGCTCAGGTCTTGTAAGTGACTGTGGCTACTTCCTTTGTGCTGATGATTCTCCCAGATTCTTCCCATTCCCGGCTGCTCTGCTAACATGGTGACTGGCTGGTGCAGTGTCTATCCTGGCCAGGTGACGGACTAGAGAAGGAGAGAACCCGTGGGAATAATCGCTTTTGCCTCTCCAGCATGCTCCTGGGAGAAATAGACGAGTACATGTAGGCGCGCTCATTCTCTTCTTCCTTTGCTGAGCTTTCAGAGAGCACGGGCTTTGTGCAAGACCGAGGTGGCAGGACTGTTGTGCTTTTCTCTGCACTGTTTTCTGCTGTGCACTGCTGGGGCTTTGGGGGAGGGGGGTCAATGGCTGATTTGTCATGAAGCAAAACTTCAGAGATTTCAAGCATTAGTATATGTAGTAAAGGGCAGAGAGCTCTGGTAAAACAGGGGCTAAAGAAGAAATTGGCAAAATGTATTATTAACTTGGAGGGTGGGGGGAGAAAAGACTGCAAGTTACTGTATCTGTGAAGTTATATCAATGCCCTCTCAATACTGGGAAGCAATAATGCTCTGTAGAAGGTTTTCCAGCAATGGGCTTGCTGTTTTTGTTTCGTTTCATTTGGACTCTTGCGGTGGTTGCTGACATTGCTTTTGCTGAGGAGAGTTTCTCAATCTCTCTCTCCCAGGGACTGCGTTCAGTTTGTAACCATCTTGCACTGTTAACAAGCCGTCTTTCAGAGTCAAGTGTGTGCGTGTTTGTGTGGCACCATATCTTTTTATGGCTCCATATAGAAGACAATTCTGCTATTGGCGGGTCTTGTGTCATAAGATATTAGCTCTCAGCACCAAACATGCCTTTTCTCTCCCAGCTGAAAATGAGACAGCACTTGGAGCCGATCTCTGGTACAGTAAGGCTAAAAGAAAGTAAGTTTGCTAAAATTCTGACTAATAAGGCTCACCTCCCCATAGCTATAACAATCCCTGGTGAGTATAGGGAACTGTTGTTCTGTGTTATTCTTAGCAGAGGTAGAGTAACAGGCTGCTGCTATTTTGATCGCTGTTGTCTCCCAGACCAGGACCTGTGTAATCTAGGAATTTAGAGCACTGCTATTTCTGGGAGACAATAGCACCAGTTGCTATGAACACAGAGTAAGTTAAACATGGAAGGGAAGGAGAGAGGCTTTTGTTTTGACAATAGATAAACAGCTGCAGCAGACTCTGGGTATCATTTCATAATCCAAACCAGTGGCAGATCTAAGACCAGCATTGAACTCCCAAACATGCATTTTACAATGCTGAGTCAGCACAAAGATCAGTCTGGAAGCGTTGAAGATGCATTGAGATGTTTGTTAGGATGTGATGCATCACAGTGCACTTGCTAAATGAAAGATGCTAAAATCTAAATCTAAGTGTGGGAGAACTTCTAGTTGCAGTAATCTTTTACCCTTCCCATTCTCAATTACAGGTACAGTACACCTCAGTGTTTACATGAAATAAACAGCCCAATGCTTTGTTTTGGTTTACAGTTGAGTTTAAAAGCACAAAAGCAGGGTCTGTCCTTTCTTACTGTATATGGACATTCTTACTAATTCTGTTTTGCAACATTACAGTGTGGCCTTGGCAGCAATATCTATTCCCAAGAATAAAACATTTTACAGAGTAGGTATCCAAAAGAGTGCAGACAGCACAGTGAATAGTTGTTTTATTTCATCTAGATATATATAAATACATCTATAAATACTCTTTGTTTATGCTCTCTTATAACTACATCCCCCTTGTTGCTTCACTGAACTCTGAGATACTGCTGAGTGCTAATAATACAACATCAAAGACATCGTGGGACTGAGTGGATAATGGGCACCTGGTGCCCTCTTCTGGTTACTAGCATGCTCAGCGCACTGATTAACAATCCCTTTGAAAATTTGCAATCTAACACACATTGTTAAAGCATTTTCGAACCAGAATCCTAAAGATTAATTGCATAAACAAAACTATTTGTAGCCTCTGAAGTGGCTTTAACTTGGAACTTGCAACACACAAACCTAATCCAGCAATAAGCAGGCCGACTAGCACTGCATTCAAATCTGTGACTGTTCACCCATAACAGTGTCTTTCTCTGCGTCTCTGCCTGTCTGAGTGCCCATCTCTCTGTGTGCACCTTTCAGACAGCAGTCGATTGTGAAAGGGATCAACGGGTTGCCCCCTGAAGACCGTCTGCTCAGGTTCCTGGTGGACAATTCAGCAGACTGTGAGGAGACTGTCCAGTGTGCCAACTGTGACTTTGAGTGCAAGAAACAGGTACTAGTAAGTTACTTGTTAGTAACTTGATACAAACACAGGAAATAACCTATATACACTACTTGGGGTTTCTCAGCCAGGTTTAATAACACTACAGTTCAGCTGTCCTTTTTTAGAAATTCAGGCTTTTAACTGATTGCATTCTGTGAGTGGTGTAGTGCGCCGCTGATTGCTGTGAATAAAGGGCTATTGAGTTCTGTGCATTCTGTTCCTGGCAGGATGTGGATGCAATGTATTATTGCAACACTTGTAACCAGCCCCTGTGTAGCGCCTGCAGGGAGGTCACACACAAGGCCAAGATGTTCTCCCGCCATGAGATCGTGTCCCTGGCCAAGCGCACCAAGGAAGCCCATAAGAAGTGCTGTGAGTTTCCTTTTCTCCCCATGAACAAAAAGCACAAGTATTCGAACAATTGAGCAATGCTGCAAAAAGCTTTGGATGGCACTAGATTGAGGGACTGCAATAAAGAGGGCCTAAAGAATAAGAAACACAACAAGTGGACCCAGTGGAACATGTTCAAGTGCTGTACTTAATGGAGTTATTGTAAAGACGATAGAAGAACAGGCCGGATAAATTATGTTCCAGTTTAAAAAGGAGAGGTACAGTACATTACAGAACTACCTTGGAGCACCATCAGCATCTGCATTATCTGCAATACAATTTTACTAATTGCAAACACGAGATGAAAGAGAGAATGAAGGCCCTGCTCTTGTCTGAATCCTTTATGTTCTGATGTTCAGCCTTTCTGCCGTGGCTCTAACATATTGTGTAAACTATACTATGGGCCAGGGAACACTGCGACTGTGCTTGGATCAGTGTGGGGTTTTAAAAGGATGTGGTGGGATGACACTGCCCCCTTCTGTCTGCCTGCAGCCCTTCACGAGGAGCCCTATATCATGTTCTCCACAGAGAAAAAGTCCATGCTGTGCATCAACTGTTTCAGAGACATGCAAGTGTGAGTACAGGTTGTGAAAACCGGATTGGCAAAATCTTATAACAAGTTAAAAATGTGCCACTCAGCCCAGAAACTCCTAACACAATGTACTGAGGTATCTAATGAGAAGCCGGTCAGATGACCCTGACAGATCGTGTTAAAGCTGACTTGCAGAACAAAGTTGGCGGCCCTACAATTCAACTGTAGCAGTTGTACTGTACAATTTGAGTGCAGAAAACTCTATGACTAAAGACTGCAAGGTTCAAAATGTGGGAAACCTGTGTCCAAGCAAACTAAACTGCAGATGTTGGGGAAAAACAGTGAGAATGGGTGAATTTAGCATGGTAAACATTTTTATGGCTGCCTTCTCCTGGTGATGCACAGTGCATTGATCCCCATGTTGTCTGTGACTGTCCTGTCTCACAGGGAGAGCAGAGCACACTGCATTGATATTGAGACGGCGTATATGCAAGGCTGTGAAAAATTGGATCAGGCCGTCCTGGTAAGATGTGTGCTACGGCTGCAAAACAGCACTTTATCATTTGAAAAGGGACCAAATCTGAAATTTGTCAACATAATGTTAAAGTGAAAAAAAGTCATAACACTGAGCTGCAGGATGAGAGTAGGTCTTCATCTGTACAGTGTTTCATAGTTATAGACAACCTAGATTTTTAAGAATTTTAATTTTTTTGTAGAAAACGCCCTGAGAAAGTGCAAGGTTTACCGGTTAAGGTTAACTAAGATAAAAGAAGACAGAGAATTCCAATATTTTTTTCTAAACAATCTCTCTTGCAATCATCAAAAGTAAGTGATTTCTCTTTTTTTGAGAGAAACAAATCTCATAAAAACGTTCAAAACATTCTTCCTGAGAGATTTAAGGAGTAAATCACCTAAAAACAGACAGTTGTAAGTAGAAATTCAGACAGCATCACACCCTCCTAATTCCCTTCAGTTCAGCTTCAGGCAGGGATAATGAGAGACCCCAGTTCAGCAGGTAGATGAGCTTGTGCAGACACAAAATTACACACAGACCCAACTGACTTGCTCTGACAGCACTGTGCCATGAAGGATGCTGGAAGTCAGCAGCAACAGACAGACAGCGGTCCTAAAAGAAGCAGGGAGGCAGTGCAGCCGCACTAACGTGAGAGTATCTTGTGAATTGCACCTGCAGGCAGTGAAAGAGCTGCAGACGTCAGCACGAGAGGCCATTGTCCTGCTGAAGGCCATGATTGGGGAGGTGAGGGCCAATGTGGATGAGGAGGAGAGCGCCATCAGTACCCTCTTCAGCAGCATGCAGGTACCACCGCGCTCAGCGTCTGAGTCCAGAAGCTTACAGCCTGGCACCTACAGCTCTGCACAACCTTCACATAGAGACACATGGTTTGGAGCAGTGTGAGAGAACACATTCAGCCACACTGCCCCTGTCGTGCAAATACTCATCCTCTGCAGGAGCATCTAACGGTACCTTGAGCCCTGCTTCATGCTGAGGTGTTTGTGTCTCATCCGTTACTTCTTGTCACATGTCTTGAATGTCACGAAACACATGTCTTTGTCAAGGTAGCTTATATGAATAAACTGTAGTGTATTAACACAGATTAGAAGAGAACAACAGCAAGCAAGATGTCAATACCAGAGTTTGTCTAGCCTGTTAAACGTGGCTGTGAAACTGTGTACAACAGGGGGATTAAATACTGTTTACTATTATTTCTAAGAAGTATTGCAATGCTTCACTACCATTAACAGACTAGATGTAATAGTCTTATATGTTAATTTCCCAATTTCCTTCTTAGTTGTTAAGTTCCTTGATTTCTATTTTTATGTGCAGCACAGTGAGATTCACTGTAATGAAATGTGCTACATTAAATAAATGTATTATTATAATATTATTATTCATTTAAAAATTAACCATGCATAGACATACAAGAAAAAGGTCTATACTGTGTACATGTATATGAGTTATTTTGCATATGATCAGGAAAATAGTGCTCTTCACTGGCTGGGTTACAAGTACAGGCCACTTCCTGTATGACACTGTTGGAAATGAAAACAATGGGTGACAACTGCAGTTATAGAGCTTTAACTACATTAAAGTTCTATACCTGCCTTAATTCATAATATATTAAAAAATTATAGTATCACCAGCCACAGAAAGATAAAACTCCAAAAAAGAGCAGTTTTTGAAAAACAGTTGAAAAAACAGCATGAAATGCCTTCTGAAGAAGACCACACTAGACTAAGAGGAGGATTATAATTGCAACCATATTAATCTAACAGACTAGACCTGCTAATGACCTGCCCTTTATTTTGAAGACTGATGCATGCTATTCTGTGCAACAACCACTAGGGTTCTCCCTAGATCATGTTTCCACTGAGTTGAGCTCGGATTCCCTAACTCTCCTTTGCAAAGCTAAAAAGCTGCTGAGTAATACTCGGGATGTCCATGTTCACATATGAAACAAATAACCAAGTGTATTATTTTATGTCTGCAAGAATAAAATCATCACTGACAGCATCATTACTTTCAATATTTTAGAGGCAGTACTGTGTATACAAGAAATCACAGGACTATGTTCACACTCCGAAATGTTTCATCAAACACATAAGAGTTTACTTTGGGGAGGATCAATAAATTGTGAAATAGGGCTGGGAGGAGCGTTTTATTTAAAGAACAGCTCTATCCCAGGCAAGGAATACACCCATTTAAAGGCATGTCATAAGGCCACACTCACAAGAGAGAAACACAACAGAACTTGTAATAATTCCTTTTTTCATTTCTTATTTGAAGGAGAAACTGGCAGAACGGAAGAAGATACTCCTGAAGGCTGCCCAAAGGTAAACGCAAAGCTTTTTAACTGGCAGGCCATTCTAAAGATAGGAGCTTGTTCTTGCGGCTGCATTCTGATTGAACTGCACTGCTCTTTTCCTCCTTGTCTCCCTTACCAGCTCAGACAATACGGTATTGGAGACAGTATAGGTGCAGCACAGATGCATACAAATGGAACGTGCAGCATAACATAGCTGTGATGCATTTTAAATTAGACTACAATGAATACAATGCACTTTAAAACCCAACTTTAGCACACACACACACAGAGCTGCAGATCAAGTATGTGAGGCTTTTAACTTTCAGCCCATCTACATCTCTGCTCTCCAGCCAGCAAGCGATATTTGCTAATGTACAGGCCTGCTATAGTAAACCACGTTGTTACTGCAGTCTATCTGATGCTTTAGCTGGGAGCTTGATGTGTATGTGAGAGTGTATCACATTACGCTTCAAAGAGGCTCCTTTATGAGATTACAGTGCTCTAGTCCATATTTCACTCCAGTCTGTGCCTGGAAATGGCCCAGAAATGTGTCTTCCTGGAAATCGAAATCATCACGCACACACATTATGAGCTCACAGGGTTGCTTTTTCTGTGTGAACCATGCTACACATGGAGACAGACAGGTCCTGTTCTAGGCAGGAAATTGGTGAAAAAAGATATTTAACTGATCTGCATGTCCTGCATGCCTTGCCAACATCTTTTTTACTTGTATTTACTTCAGTACGCTTACTTTTACACAGAACAGGGACATTAATTGGGAATCAGGCCTTAGCAGCTGACATGTGATTGGCATCGATCAATCTCTGCCCAGACAGCAAGGCATGAGCCTGCCAGGCTACACTTCAGCTTACCCAGCAGCAGCACCATGGCTTGCTGGGTAACTGTGAGCATGCAGTGTTGTCAGTGAGAGCTGCGTCATTCCTCCATTCAATGCCACCTCTCCTGTGTGCACTGCGGGACTCTGGGATTCTGAAAACACAAGAAAGCAAACACACTTCATTCAAGTGAGAAATACTTTCCGTAAAATATGTGCATCTGTCCTGATCTGATTCACAGCTGGATAAAGAGCTGCACAAATACAATTCGGCATGTTCTCAGTCGAACTGTGTGCGCAAAAGTCTGTTGATGGTCAGCTTGTCTCTGTGTTGACAGCCAGCACGAGGAGAAAGAGAAAGCTTTCAAGGAACAGCTGGCTCATCTGGCCGCCCTCCTGCCTACTCTGCAGGTAAGAGCCAGCCCAGTTAAAGACCACAATGTGTTATGTACTCTCGAGGTAAAGTATGAGACTTTCGAATCCATCATCAATAGCAGATTAATGTCACTTAATGTTGAAATGTTGTGTTGATGGCTTCCTCTGTTCCGCTGTTCCTCCGTCCTGTCAGGTCCACCTGGTCACCTGCTCTGCCTTCCTCAGTTCTGCCAACAAGTTTGAGTTCCTGGACCTGGGCTATGTAAGTTGCTGCTCCATGGTTAAACGTCTCAAAACCGATCACTAGATTTTGTAATCACATCTTGGATGGCATTGTTGCTTTGATCGCCTCTTCCTTCTGCTGGTCTCTAATAATGTCTTCTGCCCTTTTCTGTCTGCCACAGCAACTGATGGAGAGGCTGAAGAAGATAGTGAAGCTGCCCCACAGGCTGAGGCCGGCTCAGAGCAGCAAGGTGAGAGGCACCTTCAAGTCACTTGTCAATGTCTACAGTACGTTCACCGAGCCAGTGTCCATGTCCTTTCTGTACAGTACACAACCTAGAATACTTTATTCTGACCTATGAGCAGCTCCCAGATTACTACAAATCTACTAATTTATCATGCAAATTAACCTAAATTACAGAAGGAATGGTGTATCCATATTTGATTTCCAGGGCTTCTTGTTTGCTTGCACCAAATCTTTCCACCTTATCATCTTAGGTGACGTACTGTACGAGTGTCAGCATTGGACACAGGGACAGATAACTTAAAGCTTTCATTGCACATGTGGAAAAAAGGATCCACCTGTAATTCCCCCTTATGTTTCTTGTGTTGTTTGTGGAATGCTGGGACATTTTCTGTATCATGTCTATCGGGCTGACGTGGTCATTATTAACAGGACGGGGCAGCAGGTTCAGACACGTCCTGCCTGTGTACAGTGATTTGTGCTCTGGGTGGTCCACCATGATGTACTTACTGTGGACTTACCGTGTCGTCTGCATTGACACTTCAGGAGCTCTTGTGCAGGGAATGCCCAGGAGTCAAAGACGCACTGCCCCATTAAACACATAGTACAGCTGCCTGCAACCTGTTGAGCCTTCCTTCTGGCTGGGAGGGTCACTCTGTGTCCAGGGAAAGTGCTGGCTCTTCCTGACCGCTGATGGCAGTCCGGAATGCTCCTGGAACTCACTGATCCCCCTTCCTGGTGTCTGTCTCGCCACCTCAGATCAACACGGAGTACCGCTCAGAATTCGCTCGCTGCTTGGAGCCGCTGCTGATGCTCAACCAGCGGCGCTCTGTGTCCGTCACCAGCGGGGGAGGAGTGTCTGGAATGGCCAACAGCAACGGACTGTGAGTCTCTCATTCCCAGGATTCCCTTTATATGGAATACAGAGAGAGTGGATAGGGTCTGTAAGAGGATAGGAAACCTCAGCAGATCATTTCAGAAATTTGAATGCAAGCACTACATGATTTTCTTAATTGATACTTAATTGTTTCACTGATCTTGCTCCTGTCTTTACTAAGATAACCTAAAGATTTCTATAGAAATGTCCCCGTTCTCTATGGAAACCTTTCCCTCATGAAAAAATGATTTTCACAAGGGGGATTATCACTGAAACAATTAAGATTCAGTTGGAGCAGAGTTGCTTTGGAAAACCATAGAAGCACCACAGATCCCACCTCTGAAGTATACTGTAATACAACAATCCTGCTGTCCTCCATATTGAACCACAATGAATTGACAAATTGATCAGACAGCACTTGTGCAATATATACAAAGGAACAACAAATTAACTGATCAGTGATCACTGACAAATCACTATCAGGCCAACTTGAAAACTAGAAAACATGCACAAGAGAACAAAAAATCCATCACAAAGTTGCCATTGGTCTGATTTATACTGTGGTTCCAGTTCCAGAGCACCTACTGTTGCCTCTGTCAATGTGCCATAAATACAGACACAATATTTTTCCGTGAACAGTAGACACAAATCAAACAGGAAACTGCTGTAAAAGCAGGTGGAGTGATTATTTCTGCATTTGCTAAAACTGCCATAATGCATGTGAAAACACTCAGCAGTACAAATCTGAGAAACAAAAGTGCTTTGATTTTTAGCAGCACTTCAATATAATAATTTGTTGAGGGGGCTATTTTAAACATTGCTACTTAGAAATATTGCCTTTGGCACCAGTGTTTGCCTTTCTCCAGGGTCCTCTTTTTTGGGTGTTTTTAACTGAAGGCCTTAAAAGGATCATGATCTTTCCCCGCACCTCCAGAAAGCGTTCCTGAAATTGCTCACCAGCTGACCGAGCCTGGTGCCTGAGCTCCTGTTTTAGCAAGTGCTTGTCCACTCTGCAAAGTGTTGTGCCAGAGGTACCAGGGATAACAGCTGGCCCAGCTGATTGGAAGCCCGAATTCTAGGAAACGGCAGCTCTGGTGCTTTCAGTGTTGCAGCAGCTATTCCATCCTTCAGTGCTGTTAGCCGAGTTTGTCAAGATCGCATGCCAGAGCTGTGGCGACAAGGCAACGGGAATATGAACAGCGAGTGGCAGGGAGGGAGTGACTGACAGGCAGCCTATGACAAGAACGAGCACGGATCAAGAGGACGATGAGTAGGGAAATGACCTCTGGAAATGTCCTGTTTATTTGTGAAGTGTTTTGGTTCTGGCAAGGTCAACTTGTATTGGCCTGAAAGCTGTGTGGAAGGTTGCTGCTTTTCCTTATTCGTGCTGCAGCACTCCTGGAGCACATGGCAATCACTTTCCATGCCTCCAGGGGCTTCGCCAAGGCCAGGCATCCTGGCCCACTGAGAAGGAGAGGTGGCAGCCTGGCCATGGAGGCCTCATCGCATGATCACACTTTTTAAAAAACTCACCAGGGTTCAGGAACTTGACTGCCTCAAAACCCAGCTCTGGAGTTCAGTCCCACTTCCCTTGGCTCTGCATGAGGCTCCTGATCCACATGACCTCTAGTTCCAGTCCAGTACTTGAGGTGCCCATATGACAGAGTGAACGAGGATTCGCACAGCATTCTTTCAGCATGTCTCAGCTGGGAGAGCACAGGGGACAGCAGTAGCCGGCCACTTAGTGCAGTTTGTGAGGCAGAAGAACCTCCCTTCTGTCCGCACGTGCATTCTCATATTGTTTATGCCTTTACTGAGAGGAAGAATAATTCAGAAGCATTTAACCAATCCCCCAGCCGAAGCCCCTGATGCCCGACTCTGCCTCTCGGTCAGGGCCAAGGTGATGCACGTCCCTGGCTGATTTTCCACATCAATCACCCCTGTTTCTTTCTACCCTGTCTCCCCCCCTACCGTAACCACGTTGGCTGGAAAAATGTCAGGGGCGGTGGGGGGGAGGGGGAGGGGGGGGCCTCTCTGGTAGGCCGGGGACTATTTTTATCAGAATTTCACAGAACTCTCCAGGACTCAGCCCCCCAGTCACAAAGAGCAGAGGTAGCAGTGGGGAGGGTGCTTTTTTTTTCCATGCCTCTGATGTCACGCTCTTCGCCGATGTCTTAAATTGGAATCAGCCGCAGGGTGGCAAGTGGGCTCAGGGAGAACAAAATGCGTTAGAAAGGGCAGGGGGTGCAGTCACGGGCTCTGATGCTGGAAGGGCTGATTATCTGGCTGCAGAGCACAGCCTCACAGGTGACTGCTCTCCCAGCGGGCGACAGGGAACAGGAGTACTGCCTTTCTCCTTCTCTGCGAGTCTGCATCTCAGCCAAGGTAAAACCACGAGTCTCTTCTTATTTACTGGAATATCACAGGAGCTGGGTGGCTGGCTGCTTATTCACCAGCCCACTGCCATAAGCTGTCAGCTGTTTAAGTCAGTGAAGTGCTAGCCTAGCCTGGTGCCAGACCCCAGGAGCCATGTGTCTCCTCTTGAACCAACATGAAAAACCTGTGCTTGTATATTAACTCCTGTCAGCATGCTTCTTAGTGAACTGCCTTCTAGTGACTGCTATGCTAAAAGATCCTTGTACGCCTTCTCATTTTCCAGTTCTCTCTTTATGCAGTCCCTCGTCTGGTGCTTATACAGTATATAATAAAACAGTCGGCAGTAGTCTCACTATTATCACTCTTTGTGGTGTCATGCATTGATAAACTGATGAGTCTGTTTCTTGTCAACATTAATCCAGTAGGAAGTGGGTTAATACAGTGCACGCTGTACATGACCACATGTCACTGGCTAAGGATTCTGCTTTTCTGGGTCTATTACCTTTGTTTTACTAGTCCAGAGTAAATAGTTCAACATGCACAGCGCCTGCAGAGCCTCGCTGGGGAGCTAGAAAGGAGGGAGAAAAGTATGAGTAGTCAGAGCAACAGTAAAAAACTTAGTAGTGAGGAACTGGCTGGAACAATATTTCGATAAAATCAATGGGAACAGTAATTTTGATAATCTGTTATGGAGTCTAGGAATGGATTATGCCAGATTCAGCACTTGGCATGTAGATGATGAAGTGTCTCTGCTTTCTCATGCAGCACAGAGTGTAAATTACCTGTGGAATGTAGGGAGGCTGGATTGTGTCACACTGTGCAAGGAAAAGGCAGCGATGGCATTTCTAAACAGAACTGCCCGGCCTCATCGCTCAATAAAGCTGCTGTAATTGTTAGATTACAGGTTTAGTGACTGAGGACTACAAGGTGCAGTAATTTTACAACAGGTGAGCTAGGGAACACAAATGGTTAAAAAGGTTTTTATAATAATAATTATTATAAAAATAGTATTTTTATAATAAAATCCTTATTATAATAATAATAACCTTAAACTATATAGCACTTTTCTGGACACTCCACACAAAGTGCTTTACAGGTAATGGGGATCCCCTCCACCACCACCAGTGTGCAGCCCCACATGGATGATGCGACAGAAGCCATAGTGAACCAGTACACCCACCACACACCAGCTATCGGTGGGGAGGAGAACATAGTGATGAAGCCAGTTCATACATTAGATGGGGAATATTAGGAGGCCATGATTGTTAAACGCCAGGGGGAAATTTTGCCAGGATGCTGTTTAACACCCCTACTCCTTTCAAGAAATACCCTGGGATAGTTAATGAACACGGAGAGTCAGGACCTCAGTTTTATGTCTCATCAGAAGGATGGCGCCATCTTTACAGTATAGTGTCCCCGTCACTATACTGGGGCATGAGGACCCACACAGACCACAGGGTGAGCACCACCCTACTGGCCCCACTAACACCTCTTCCAGCAGCAGCCATACTGTAGCTTTCCCAGGAGGTCTCCCAACCAGGCACTGATCAGGCTCACATCTGCCCAGCTTCAGTGGTTTCAATACTGTTGATAATATCAGGGAGGTTAAACAGATTCGGGAATATAATTTGATCACCCATCCAACATGAAATAGCTGCTCATCCTCACGGAAGGGTCAGGGCAAGCCAAGAGAATGTGAGTCGCTGTGACCTTGCTGTTACATGTTATGGAAGTACAGAGTGAGAGGTGGGACTCAGAGCATGTGACAGCTCCACAGATGGGACAGTTCACCCCGGGGCCATGGAGAAAGAGGGCATTTCCAGTAACCGTGCAAACAGCAAATGCCCACAGAAGTCTGAGGCCAGAATCGAACCCCAGAGCCGTTTAATAAATTAAACACAAGACGTTTTTCTTACACGCTCCCCTAAAGAAAGACTGCAATCACAATTCTTGAAATAGAATGGCGTGAGCCTGTCCTCCTGTCTGCTCCGCAGGCTGCAGTCCTCCCTGTCTGTCCCCTGTCACTCCCCCTCCTCCAGCGACATGGCCCTGACATCCTCGGTGGTACGGAAGCCCACCTCCCACCGCTACATCAGCACCAAGGTCCTGCTGGCTGAGGGAGGGGAGTCGCCCTTCACCGAGCACTGTCGCAACTACGAGAACATGTACCGGGTAAGTGTCCCCGAGTCTTCCTCACCCTCCTCATCAGCGCATCTCTGCCACCTGCAACCAATCCAGGTCAGCTGGAAAAGATATTTAACAGATCTGCACATCTTTTTACTTGTATTTACTTCCTTACACTTACTTGTGCACAGAGCAAGGGCATTAATGGACATCAGGCCTTACTGGCTGACTGTGATTGGCATCAACCAGTCTCTGCCCAGACAGGAGGGTAGGCGTGAGGCTGCCAGGCTTTCCCAGCAGCAGCTGCCCCACGGCAGTGAGCATGCAGTCAGTAAGAGCTGCATCTTTACTCCATTCAATGCCACCTCTCCTGTGTGCACTGTGGGACTTGAAGCTCGAAGCAATTGCACGTTAAGATGTAGGTTTGAGAGCAGTTTCTCATCAGTTCTGCTTAGTCGTGCGTGAAAAGGGGTGGCATCCTCTTGCTTCTTGCTCATAACTTTGAAAAACTGAGAATGTAGATTAACTGTGTTTTACCGGGCAGTTTGTCTGAAGTGACACCGGTCTGACAGCGTTCAGAGTTAACTAACCACCTCTAAGTAGAACCACAGTACTATGGAAAATAGAAAAAACTATTTTCAGTTCTTTTTAGGCATGACTCAATTTGTGTCATGTTTGTGAAAATGTTTTTCTTTTCTCTTAAACACAACTCACAATCAAATCACAATTTTGACCCAACAACAAATCAGTGAAAAAAATTATCAGTAATATTGTTAATATTATTTATTTGGCTGAAGATTTTATCCATAGCAACTTACATTTGTGTACTTTGATCAAATGAACAACATCTTACCTGGAACGTGAACCCACAACCTTCTGGTTACAAATCCAGAACCTTAATCCCTGCTCCACGCTGCGACCTAGATCTAAAACTGCTATTTGCCGAAGGGTTCTTTCTTTGCTTAATTTGTGGAATATTAGATTGGTACCATCTGGAAAACAGAAAGCAAGGCAAACATTTTTATGGTTAAACAAAGAATTCCCAGAAGCGCCTAGGTAGTCACTTGGTTACCATCACTGATAAAGCTGAAGGACAGGGACAAGAGACATATTGGAAATACTGATCTACAAGTGTATGCTTCTTCACCAAGACTCTGCAGACTGATATCCAGAAGCTGAAGGATCAAGTGCAGGAGATGCACAGAGACCTCACCAAGCACCACTCCCTCATCAAGACCGACACCATGGGGGAGATCCTGGAGAAATCGCTGGAGATGGATGTGCAGATCGCCTCCGAGTACTCCTCTGTGGAGATGATGAGGGCCATGTTTGAGGAGGTATGTCTGGGGCAAGGCCAGGGGTGTTTCCAAGGAGTATTTCTTCGTGTGTAAGTTCTAAATGTATTCAAGGGCTCTTTGGAGTCCTAATAACAGTTGTATTGTGTTAAAAGGTGCGAATGCAAGGTATGTGTATAATGCACTATATACAGTAAGGAGATAATATGGCATAAGAAAGCTCTTCTTCTGAGATTTCACAGCATCTGCCATGGGATAAGTATCTGTTTTTTTTTGCCAATAAGCCCAGTACAAAGTCTCTGTTCCCATCTTTCATCATTAGATGCACATCAGTTAACGAAAGAGCAACCCAGGAACAGAGCCAGAGGCATGATGTTACTGATTTGTGCTTCTCTCACAGATATGGGAGGAAACCTTTCAGAGGGTTGCAAATGAGCAAGAGATCTATGAAGGTAAAAGCATGATGCACTGGTATTCTCACCGTGGAAGGCTTTTCTCTTTTAAAGAAGCCTGCTTGTCTTTGTGTTGACATGAGCTGTGTACCCCGTGCTTTACAGCACAGTTACATGACTTGCTGCAGCTGAAACAGGAGAACTCCTACCTGACAACCATCGCCAAGCAGATCGGCCCGTACATCCGCTCCATTGCCAAGGTGAAGGAGCGGCTCGAGCCCAGGTATTGCCTCTCTCTGTCCTGACGCAGACTGGTTTCCACACCAGGTCTGGAGAAACTTCTAATCATGCTGATCATTGTACACTCATGCATTTCCATTCTGTAGAATACCAGTTTGCGAGACATCTAATTCATTTACTGGTGAACATAAATGGACAACTAAATATATAAATGCATATAAAGCTAAATGGGGAAACTGACTGATGTGTGTTAAATAGGTTTCTGGATTTAGAAGTAATAAACTCTGCTTAAGGGACTTACGTGACTGAAAAGCACTTCAGTTTATATTGTTAGCAGCAGATTATCCGATTCTTAAATGACCATAGGTAGGTTTAAAGGGACAAACGTTGAATATACAAGACCCCTGTCTTACAAAGAAACAATATGAACGTTTTGGCTATTGACAGAGCTCAACTGACAAGGTCAACCACTCTTGGTTGCAGTGTCTCTTGAGGGCGTGACTCATTTTCTGAAACGGTAATTCACACTGTGCACTGCAGAGACATTCTATAATTTAATTGTTACAGATCAGCCACAAAGCTAAAGCTCCGCTTCGTTTAACTTATGTAAATGAATGAATTCTTGGCACAGAGGCATTTCATCAGCAAAGAAAGCTGATGATTGAGGAGATCTTATGCAAGCTGTAAAACACAACCCTCTTTACAAAGATCACACACTATGTAAGTGGCTTCCACTGTAAAGAAAGTTCTTCATCCTATGTCTCTTGAGTATACAGTAGATATGTACGGTAACTGCTACCGGTTCCTGCCTCATACTTATGACATGAGAAATATGAGGGATGTGAGTCATCTTTCAGCTATAGCTAGGATCACAGACTGCAAGGTTATGATTTCAATGAAAGCCACTGAAAATACCATTTTCTCCCTGCTCTACTAGACTAAAGGAGCCCAAGGAACTTAAAGATGACCGGACAGAGACCATGCTGAAAATCTATGAGGACAGCACCATGGCCAACGAGGCACAGCACAGGCAAGGCCTTTACCACCGACTCCGTGTAGTATTAATGGCATCTGCTTAGCTGGTTGTGCCAATCTTTTGATCTACCAAATGGTCTACCATTTTTAAATGAGAAGAACAAGTTTCAAACAAGCCAACCCTTGACAGCTGTTCCACACTGCTGCTCTAATTTTCTTCCTTGCCTCTTCCTAAAGAAACGAGCTATCCTGCACCACCGACGACGACCAGGAGAAGCTGGTCGACAACCGCAACAAGATTCTGGACAACCGAGCGCTCAATATTCTGTCGGAGGAGCCTGCACTGAAGAGCAAGGATTACTACTGGCCAGGGAAGCAGAAGAATGGAGTGGAGGCTTCAAGCCGCAAAGAGTTGACACTTTAAGCCAGGCCAATGGACAGACTCCCACCACCCATTCACCTGAAGCCAGGAGGACTCATGCATAGTGACTGGATTTTGACTTGTATAGCACAAGCCGAATAAGCTTTAGAACAAAAGCTGTATAAAGTACCTTGAAGGAGGGCTGAGGAACAACTTGAGTTCTAGGCCAGCCATTTGTGAAATCACTGGATTACTCACAAGACCACGTGCTGTGAGCAACAGACATACCAGAGTTCATGGGGGGGGGGCGAAAAAGTCAAACATACCGATTTTAAATCCGAGTTCCACAGTCATCAACCTCTTAACGGACAAGCCTGATTGTTGCCTCACAATTAAGTTTTTCTAGCGTTCACTTCGAAATCGTCCTTGCAATCAGGTTTTTTTTTTATTTCAGGTCTGCTTGCAAACATTACAGACTGAAGGGTTTGGCAGAGACGACACACCGTCTGCAAAAACAAGAAATGCCCCCTTTTCTTGTCCAGCAAGCCAAATAATACGAAATGGACTGAAGTAGCTCGTTCTTCAACAAGCACATTTACTGTACATGTGCTTTAAAAGAGATACTCTATAAATCTGGGATACACACTGGAAAAGCCAATGGAAAGGAACACTGTTCCAAGAACTGCTTCAATTGTATGTTTTCACTATATTATTTCTAGTTTAAAATATTAGGGTTTATGCTGTAAATTGTACATTTTACATTACTATATCCATTGTTATGATTTATCATTATCTACAAACGCTACAAAAAAACTGAACTTGCTAAATTCAATCATTTAAAATCTTAAAATCCCTCTAAATCCCTTCAAAAAGCATCAGCATTATTTCACATAAAGGATTAAGGTTTTGGTTTAAAAACAGAAGAAGCAATTTTATTTGCTTATTGGGGTACACACCAAAATGTTTTCCAATAGTTTTTGATGTCAAATGTTCTTTTTAAATAAATGTGCAGATTCTACAATGTTCTAGCAGATATGCAGACACAATAACTTTTCCTTTACATTGTTTCCAGAGATCACTGTAGAGGCGGTAACAGGCTCAACTATCACATAGCACCAAAACATTTTAAATGGCTTCCTCAGCACTGTTAGAATGACGAAAAAGCATCAAAAAATGAACACGGAGATCTTAATAATTCCAGCAGGTTTATTTGTACCCCCTCCCTTCCTGCCTCACAAGAATCTTCAATACTAAAATACAATACTGTATATAAAAACAACTCCTCCCAGTCCAGTAAATATTTACAATCAACCTCCAGGTCGTAAAAAGGAATGAGGGATTCTTCCTATAATAGGTAACTCTGGGACCAAATGTGTCTTTTCAGATCCAGAGGCAACCTGAAATTGCCTCGGTTCTTTGAAAAGGCACAGGATTCAGGAGTGGATTCACAGGAGTCAAGATTGCATTGTCTGGGAAGAGAAAGAGAAATCGTTTGTATTGGTTTGCAGTGGTTTCAGAGCTCCATGTGGTCACAAGTACCATGCCTTTCAAATTGATCAATTCACAACCAGACATGCTAAGACTTTAGGGCTCTGGCCCATGAGATTTAATTACAAATAGCAAGGAAATGGGGAAGAGAGGAAGTAAAGAGATCTTAAACACAGGGGCTGCAATTTTCATTTATTAGGAATTATATATTAGGAGTAAACATTAACAGTGCCAACAATCTACCATAAACCTGAACTCAGATTGATCAACTGCGAGGTTATTAAATAAAATGTGACTTTACTGACTTATAAAGTGCAATTTGCAGCCCCTTAAGTGGTACCAATATCGGTGACTACTGTCCAATCTGGACCTGGAACAGACACCTCAGTGGTTCTCCTTGACTCTGTGAGAAGCTCCAGCTTCTCGAGAAACAAGCACATGCCCTGAGCGGTGAGGGAAGAAGCTTTGGCATCTCATATGTTAGGAAAGAAGGGCAATATCCCACAATCCTGCAGTATTAGAGCTGAAAAGACTGTAGACATGTGAGCAAACATTACAGTATATTCCAATTAATGCGAGGACAATTTGAGAAAACCCCAGTGAACGTACGACATGAGCACATCCCTACGAAGGAAGAGAACATTTGGGTCAAATTTCATACTGTGCAGACCTTCATTTGAGTGGAGTGGAGAGAGGAAATGAAAACACTGTGAAAGTCAATGGGAAGTCCCCACCAATTGTGTGCATTTGGGTCCTTCCTTTATATTATCCCCAAGAAATGAAACAGGGGCCCACTGCAAGTACAGTGAGACACAGATCCATAGAAAAGACACTTCAGTCTTAATCAAGAAGTAGATCTTGACCAAATAACAAAAAAAACTAAATTGTAATCGGCAACTAGGATCTTATTTACTACTGTTCTCAGCAGTGGGGAACATCACCTCAGCAGCCATACTGAGACATAACAGGAATGAGAACTATTAAAATAGTACCGGGTACCAGCCAGATTCAGGAGTTTCCAACATGCCATGTGTAGGTCGCAGGGATGTTACCCGATCTCAGCTTGGGCAAAATAGTCCAGGGTCTCGCACAGATCGGCATATTTTCACAAAGCAAACACATTTCTTCCCATAGGTTTCCAAACTTTCAGTCCCCTCACTAGCTGGGACATTTTTTAAAGAAAAGTCACTGTGATATAAAGAGAGGATATGGGAAAAAGTTTACTTTGATTGTCTATGATTGCGATGTATGTTATATTTTAAGGCAAATCAAAGCCTTATGCACTAGAAATAAAAAATGCAATTTAAGCAGGAGGAAGAGAAAGGGGCACTATAACAGAAAGACTGTAATTTGGTCATGTTTGGCTAAAAATAAGCCTATTAGTCATTAATACTAAAACATATGCCCATGTTTTAACCTAATATCTGGTACAGTGTCTTTCAATTTACAAGTCACCTTCGATTTGACAGAGCTCAAGCCATTTGACAAAACTTACACACCAAATTCAAATATTTAACTATTTTCAAGGATCAGCACGCACAGACCTGCTGGGGTTGCTCATCCATAAATACAGAGCAAAACAGACAACAGCAATCTCTTCTGTTTTTCTGTTGTACTATTGTACAACATTATTGTAAAACTGTAACCTGATGTGAAGTTTTTTTCCAGAAGTACATGGACTACCAGGGACTGGACCACGGACCCAATCATCAGTCACAAAGAACAAGCCCTACATGCATCTAACCGTAAACAGGCAGGTGACAGACTTGGCTAGCATGACTGTACTTAAATCTAAGAACAGCTGGGGAAGACCTGAAGGGCACATTTCCCGCTGGTGAAAGGAGAGGATTGGGCAGGGGGAGGGGGGGGAGATCATGAGGTTCAGTGCATCAGGAGGAAGAACAAGGGTGAGAAACTGGAAAAAAAAGCACACAAAAGGTAATCAACAGTGCCTCCGGTCCTGAAATTCTAATTGCTAAAGAGTTACACTGGAAAAGAAAGGAGTCGCTCATGGAGAGGGTTTGGTGTGATGCCCAGAGGTGCAGTGTGGCCGTGTCAGAGTCTGGCCGCCCCCGTGCTTTGATGTGCCATGGGTGGGGGGGGGGGGGGGGTCTCGGATGAGCTCAGGGGTCCCTCTGCTCGCTGGGTGATCAGCGGAGAAGCGAGGCGCAGAGTTACTAGGCTGCTGCTGCTGCTGCTGCTGCTTTCCTCTCGCAGCTCCAGTCTGTAGTCTTTGCGTTTCCTCTTTTTTTTTTACGCCTCCACCCTGATTCCTGGAATGAAAGGCAGGCCCGTGGGCACCTTGCGTTTGTACTCCAGGTAGTCCTCCCCGAAGAAATGGATGAGCGAGATCTCCTCCTCCTCGATCCGCTCCCTGAAAAACCTCCAGGAGGCCAGCGTGTAGCCCAGGACACACACCGGGTTACACAACATCACCTGCAAGACACGAGCGAGCACAGCTCAGGGGGGCACGAGGACGGAGGGATCTGTGCGTGATCAGAGCCCCAGACAGGGAACCCAGGGGTCCTCCAGGCTTGCTTTGCGTCCTGGCCTTGTTTATTACTGAATTACTCATTTATCTGAAAAAGTATCCCTCTGCCCAGGTCTGTAAGCACATGACAGATGATATAGACCTATAAAGCCTGCAGGATTGGAAATTAGGGATGCAGCAGAGTTTGCTGTTACAGGAGAACACAGAGTGGTCTATTTCGATGGCTGTGTTGAAAAGCCAAATAAAGATTTATGTAGGACAACATAACAAATGGAAGCACACTCGCGCATGAAATATTTCCTCTAAGAGCTCTTGCAATAACAGGTTGACATTCCTTACAATGCGTCACTGTTAAAGCGAACATAAACTTTGGCAACGTAACACGCGCTGATGAGTTTTCAGGATGCCATGGCCGCAATGAAAAATGTATGAGTACTTAGTACTGCATCAGTACAAACTTTCCAGCAATAAATTAGGCCGTTTAGGTCTATATGCACACTGAGAAAACCATATGTAAAGGACAGTAACTAAACAACAGCACTGCTTTATTAAGGATAGGTTAAACCTCCCCACCACCCTCTAACACAGTGCAACTTCCCAGCTTCCTCACTGACACCTGGACTGTCTGTCTGCTCGGACAGGGCAAAATGATCAATTAATCCTGCACTAAGCTGCCGACCCAGTGCAGGGCTGGAGTCGCTGGAGGACAGCCCGACTGTGCTGCAGGAGGAGGGCTTACCTGCGTGCCGATGCTCCAGTAAAACCAGCCCACGTAGGAGGGGTGTCGGAAGAAGGAGTAGACCCCAGTGGTCACCAGGACGTGACTCTGGGACTTCTCATTCTGGACAATGTGGTTGAAGTTGGAGCCAGCGGTCAGCATGGCAGATTTGCGCAGGCAATCCCCGAAAAGGACCATCAGCAGTCCCAGCAGGCTCAGCCAGCCCAGCTGTTTCATTTCTGAAGGAAGCAAGACAAAGGACAGGGCACAGTGGAGAGGGCCCTCAAACACCACGTCTTCATCACTTGAGTAAAGCTGCCGAGACTGGGAGTTGCATATGTTTGATATGTGATAGATCAAAACAGAAAAGATTCAATAAAGGCAATAAAAACAAATCCAGAAACTGTCCTAACACCTATCACTCCCTATTTTGAGAAATCTCAATTAAAAAGCAATTCAGGAAGTAAAAACCCGCATGGTTTCGTTAGAAGTAGTCCTGGTTCTGATTGAAGCGGCACCTAACTACACACTTTTTTATGCTGTGACAATCCTCTTTAAAAAAAACATGGAGGTTAAGATCCAATTCCCTATACGAAGCTTACTTGATTAGACACTTCAAACCAGGAACCTTAACCCCAGCGTTGTACAAAATATTTTTATAATCTGAATTATAAAACTAAAACCTGAGGTTCTGAGAGGACATATTTTGACAATGTTTACTACTGGATTAAAATGAGGCGCACGGCTCCAGCCCTGGAAGGCAGCTGTGTCAGCAGATTTCAATTCCAGCTCATTACTGGCTTACATGCACCATTTAAATACCTTTCTCCATGTTCTTTTAGCACTGGAGATGTAGATAGACCTACAGTACTTTCTTATATGAAAATGATACATTTTACAATAGTAGTGTGACAAATTCACGATTTTAGATTTCTAGTGTCTGTTGAAACAAAGTACCTGTCTCCTTTTGTTAGTCAAGCTCCTTTTAGAGCAGCACAGCTACAGCCCCAGATACCTGCATTTCTGCAGGACATATGTTGTAAGTCAATGATTTCACAGAATGCAAAGTTTAGACTTAATGCATAGCTAATTTAATAGCTCCTTATGGACAGTTTAAAAATCTTGATTATACTACATTAGAAGTTTTTTCGTCATGTCTCAAAGAAGTGCTTTATGAACTAGACTGTGAGGCACCTCTAAGGACTGAAGTATGACAGCCTTACCACAACTCTTCCATGCGTATCCCAGTATCCTCTGGCTTTCATTCCAAGTGAATGAACAATGATGTTTCAAACTTTTAAAGACTTATCAATGAATATCAACTGATATGCACACAAGATGGAATGCGAATGTTAGTGTGTCAATCGGTTATCTGGAACTTAGCCATTGAAACAAATCTAACTGAGAGGAGAGCTGAAAGCCAGCAGGTTTCATGCTAACATCTAACCTCGTTCCACTATTTAAGAGATAGGGCTCCAATGAGCTAAAGTAACAAAGTCCAGCTGGAGGGAAAAGCAGAAGAAACAGGACTGGAAAACCGAGGATTTGACCTTTGACTCCAGGTAGTTTTATAGGTCTCATTAATCACTCAAGGCTGAAGACTTTTGAGAAAGTGTTAAATGAGGTAACAGGACTGAAGCTGAAGTTTCAATATTAAATGACACCACAAAGACGAGACTTGGATTCAAATGCATTTGTGAAAGCTGTTAAAGGAAGACAATGTACTCTTCAAACTGTGAGCAGCACTGAATGAAGGCAATCCTAAGACTCTCCGAACAACCTTCATCAATGGATCTGAACTCAGGTCTGCCAGCCAACAGGCCAGAGCGTGTGGACAGACCTGGAACCAGCAGCCTCTCCAGGGTGAACTCCACCCAGGAGGAGACGGCAGCCACGGTGTATTCCAGGCTGTGGTTGATCAGGAAGGAGTCCAGGGAGAGGCTGCGGGGGTTGATGATGGCCGTCACCAGGTACTCCGAGTAGTGGAAGAAGGAGAGGGAGCACATGTACCTGTGAAGCGCAGAGACAGGACAGCAGTGAAAGGCCCATTGCACACTCAAGTGTCCTGCTTCTCAGAATCCCTCACATTTCCCCTTTGAAAGGCATAAGCCATGATTACAAGAACCTACCAAAGGACGACACTTGGCTCACTAGGCTGGTAGCAGATTAATGATCCGAGATTTCCATCTATTTCTTAAAGTATCTCTTACAGCAGTTCCCACAAGCTTTCACATCCCACAGCACACGCATAGTACGTTATTAGAAACATATCATGCCACACTGGCGGCCCACAGCCAAAGGTCATTATTATAATATTATAAACCAAACCTATCTCAGTGTTTAGGTTTTTCCAGAAGTGCACAGTGGCCTCATCCTGGCAGGAATTGACGGTAGAGAGCTCTAGCTCAGCCTCTCTCAGACATTCTCAATATTCCTAAACTTAATTTCCACTATCGCACCTGGAACATTATATTACTTGTGAGGCCACACCATACCACTGACAGATGATAATTTACTGGTGATACTTTAAAATATAATTATTGCCCGTGTCTGGTACAACTGTAATTACAGCAGCTCATGCTAATATATACAATCATGCGAGGAGATAATTTACTTTGTGGCCAGGACAGGATAGATAGGATAAAGCACAGGTCTTGGTCACTGTGAAGGACAGGCAGATTTGAAATAAAATTCTGTCGTCAGATTTTATTGTTTTTATTAATTGAAATACATCCATTGCCAACATTTTTATTTGATGTGCTCAGTGCTTTACAAAGAAAACAAACACTAGTGTTTCTATCCAGTTGTAAATCTCATGAGAGGCCTTAGGCTACCGTACAGGAGCTTGCGCCAGTGGGAATAACAGACTTGATCATATCAATGACATGACAACCACTTACCAGCCAAAATATCTCCAGGATGTCTGGCTAAAGCTCACCAGCAAGCCACAACCGAAGGCAAAGCCCAGGAAACCAGCTCGCACCGCGACCTGGGAACCAGAGAGGACAGGCTGAGGACTGGACACACGGACAAGGGAGAAGCCATTGCAGGCTTGTGGAAGAATCCAAACACTTTCCTTCAAATGGATCTCTCTCCTGTTTTCAGACAGGCCATCCGCCTCAGAAACACCTGCAGCAGCCTGGAGCAATCTTTAAGGTTGGGGACCTGTTCTTGGAAGGTTGCAGGTTCAAATCCTGGTGGGATGCTGAAGTAGCACCCCTCATCAAGACACTTTATTCAAAGTGCTTCAGAAAAATTCCCTGCTGTGTGTATATATATATACGCATGACCATGCAACTGCAATTGCCTTATGTGGTGATATAAAGGCTTCCTTAATAAATGCTTCAATAAACTAATACTATTCACTAATAATATTCAATAAACAATAAGCTGATAGTTTAGAGATTGTACTGCAGTGCCACTGCTTTTCAAAAACCACTTCCTCTTTGCAACATGTCTGTTTCTAAACTGAACTTCACCTCCTCTATACAAACGCTCTGGTAACTTCTATTGCATTGCACTGATGCCAGACAGGTTAGTGTATATCATCTGCATTGAAAGGCAAAACGAATGTTAATTTCAGATTTGAAGAGGAAGCTGGAAGATGCCCGGATAGCCGTTATTAGGCAACTACAATTCTCGTTGGAGACAGAACAATTAATATTCTCTCCTGCATTGGCAGCGATCAGGTTTACACATTACTGTGCAGGGAATTGTCTCTAAAGCAGAACCTCGCAGGGCCGCGTAATATAATATTTACACTGAAAGCCCCCTTCATTTAAACGTCGATAAAATCGGCCAGTAGCTACACGTGACGCATTCTCAGTCAGAAAGAAGACCAATATATAAAACTGAGGAAATGTAATATTTTAAGAATCCAGTTAGGACCAACTGCCAACAAGTAAAATGAAATACTAATTGGAGTTGTTGATCAATTACACGTGTATTATGCTTAAATGTTTAATCTGATTCAGGTTTAGAGAAGAGATGGTGTAATCGGCAGCTAAATATAAGGACTGTAGCCAGCTTTAAGAGAGATTCCCGGCCAGACAGAAGCAGATGTCTGACCCAGATACTGAAGTGTACACAAGGAGTACAGAAGAGACGAACTCGTGTTTGCAGCATTCACCCACAGACACACACGAGCAAACGAGCTATTCTGTTTCATGCAGCAGAAAAAGTCAATAAAATCCGTTACAAACCACCAGAATATACTAAATATCTACAATGCACTGCACGTACTGTACATGCACATATGACAGCACGGGGAGAGTAAGTAGTCTTACCTTATACAGGGGTCCCTTGTACAGGATTAGCAGCAAGCCATTCACAACTGCAATGTAAACCACTATCGCTATTTTACCGTTCAGCCCATTTAGGACGTCTTGTGCCCATTCAACGTGCGCCCCCGCCTCCGCAAACAAGGGTATTAACACAACACAGAGTCCTAAAACGAAGCTTATCAGACTTACTCGCCCCTCCAGCACGAACTTACTACCTGCCATGTTGAAAACCGAAGACCCTCCTGCAGCATCGCGAGATTTTCACATTATTCAACCGGCTTCTCGGCGACAGCCGCCTTCTGCAGGGGCTGCCTTGTTCTTTGCTGCCGCCTAGCGGCTGGTTGCCGCACAGCAATAGATCGTCATTCTTCAACTCCTTATTCTAGCTGCAAAAATGTTGTTTTTCGTTGCACCCTTCAACACAATTTAGGAAACAGTTCAAAGAAACGCAAGCTATCGCGTTTACGCTTGTAGGAGGTTGGGGGAAATGAGTGCACACATCTACATTTTAAGGAATTACGTGAAGATTAAAGATTAATCCCGAAGAGCAGTTCTAGGCATCAGTGTTATGTATTTATTGAGTTTATCACTCAACTGAAAGCTCGATTCTCCGCAATGAACGTTGTACATCAAATTTCTTTTTTGTGCCCTTCGGAAATCTCAGTGCTAATGGGGATACATTGTTTAGGCGTACGTTTTTTTAAAAAAAATACTATTTCTCGTTAGTGTTATTGCTATTGCAACGACGCTCAAACTGTTTTTGGCAATGCCAGTCACTGTGTCGAATGTACAGTAGAAGGGTATTTTTTCATTTCTGTTTCGTGAACGTACACCTATCGGTTTGTAGTACACCTATCCCCTATATAATTCACATACAGTCGTATCACTATGCGTATATCCATTACAAGATCCATTTCAATAAAAGTATTTTTATTACACTACCTAAAAAATTAAATGCCTCTAATAAAAATGCAATACTTTTCCTGGTTGTAGTACACAGGAGCATGCCGCCTAGAGTTAACACACCTGACGATGCATCCTTTTGTGGGTAATAAGCGAAATATTATGTTCTGTACTTGCACTTGATCACAATTACCAGTAGAGGGAGATACCAGCAAAAAGTTTTGAATCCTAAAAAAAAACAGCAAGGCAAATACGTGCGAACACACAAAGTGTGTTACACAACCTCCTCCATCAATGAAAGAGTACTGCTGCTTTTTTTAATGGAAAGAGAGTCTGACATCCAAACTTAATGGACACAGCAGACTGACTAATAAAAATGCGGAGAGAGAGGATCAAAACATCAGAGGCAACTTTGAAAAGAGCCAAGATATAGTTCATATGCTTACAAGTCTGTTCTCCACTAAAAGTCCTTGTTGCCATGACTCCCAACCCTCGGCAGTTGTTTTCTATATTCCATTAATATGGACTATCTTGTGTCTGCAACACACCACCACAACTAACTGCCTCTCCCCAAGCTCAGTCGTTTTCAGTCTTTATTCCCCATCTCCCGCAGATGAAGAAGCGTATTCCTCCGTGTCTCGCCTGCAGCCCTGGCGCTTGTGTTATTATCGGCGCCAGCTCCTCTGGAGATTCAGCCCTGTGTAGAGAGAGGGAGCGCGGATGCTGTCAATCCCTGCCTCTCGTCTTCTGTAGCTGCTTTCTAACCGTGCATGTTTTACAGTTTGTCTCGGCAGATGTCATCGTACTTTCCCCTGCAGACCGGAGCTAATCTCAGCCCTTACCTGGTTTATGTATGCATTGGTTTTAGTATCTTGTAAGGTAAAAACGAAAAACACAGACATAAAAGTTAATTTTGTCCACTTTTCCCCCCACTGTGCTTCCATGCCTGTTGCATAAATACTGATCTTTCATGTGAGTGTGCCCATCAGGCCCTGCATTATATGCCAGGATTAGTTTCTATATATTTGGATATTTCTGTATGCTCCATTGTGTATCTAGTGTTTTGTTGTGGCATGTCCAGCTTTCTCTTTTTATTATCTCATGCCAGTGTCTTTATCTTTCAGAAGAAAGACGATTCCCAATAACAACCTCTTCTTAACCCCTTCAAAACTCTCTGCATACCTCGCTCACCATGTCTCCGAGCGCCACTCTGACACAGCGCCCCCTGCCAGTAGGGGTAGAGAAGAAACCTTTGCAACGCTCATCTTGCCTTACACATCCGCAGTCTGCCAGCATCAAACATCCTCACTTGCAGCATTATTTGCCTATCCTTTTAGTCCTGATATTTTCCTCTAGCAAATAAATGTCTTTTAAAATAAGCGCCCAAGTCCAAATATTTATGTTCTGCATAAAAAATATTTATGTTCTACAACAACAATGTAATACAAAATATAAATCAAGGTACTGAGTTGTTTCCTGATAGCAACAAGAGGAAGTAAAAAGGTGGTTTACTATAAAAAAAAACCTCCTGTTCTCTCAAAATGAAGCAGGCCAAGGTGTTACAACCCAGCGAGCTGAATCACTTTGAATCATCCTCGACTACCGTCTTAAACTACCACAAGAGGATGAAGGCTGAACAATACTGTGAGCCTAGCTGCTCAAGAACTGGCACTTCCACAACATATCAAAAGATTATTGCCAAGCGTAAAAACTAATTAATAGGCTAAGAGGGCTTTTTTTTGTCTTCTCCAACCTCATTTTCTGTCTTTCTGCACTAGGGGAATGTTTTCAGCAATCTGGATTACAAAACAGGAGACAACAGGGATTGCCTAAACACACATGGCGCAAAAGTTCAGTATGTGAGAATGAATGAAAGAGGATAAAATAAAAATATCCTCAGCAGCCCCGGGAGGAAAACCCCTGACCAGATTATCCTGCAGAGAGCCAGAAAGTTAAAAAAAAAGCCTCACACATCTTTTGGGTCAAGGGTTCAGGCTCATTAAAAATCAATCAGTCCCCGGTTTAGCGGTGATGAATTTCATAAATCGACAGCCAGCGTGTCCCTGTGGTGATATTTCATATCCTCCTTTGGTCTAAGCAAGCTCACGACTAGGTGAACCCACTTTCATTACACACTGCAAGGTCCTTAAACTGTGAGGCGAGGTGAGGGAAAGCAGATCAGAAGCTAACAAACCTCAGTCACTGATTCAGTTTTGAGCATAAAGGCAAATAAACACAAGCAACCCCCCCCATCTACACTGCACCAAAGTGAAATTCACACACACAAAAGCTCCAGCGCTTAAGCTTGCCTTTCCACACACCACTTAACAAACCTACAGCGAACACCTGTGAAAACACCCCCCCAGCTCTGACAAACTGTGATTGTTTCGTTCTCAATCTGTTAAAACTCATGCTGGCACATGAATCCATATTCCACCTCAACCTGGAGCTCTTGGCTTCCTTCACACAGCCTCCCTGCAGCTCTGTGCGGTATGTCTGTTTCAATAGGAGTGCCTGCTGATGCCCCTGCACTCCCACTGCTGCAGGCAGTGGGGTTGGAGTCTGTATTCCATCAGGAAAGGGGGCGTGAACGGTTTGAAATGAGCAAACCATGCTAAAAGCAAACCACATGTAGCCATGTCAAGACTAGAGCGTAACAACGGATGTTGTCTACATGTGACCTTCCAGCTTTCAGGTGTCAGGATAGTCAGCAATTGACAATGTTATTCATTAGATTCTCGACTGCCCTTCTCATGACATCCACAGGGAATAGGAGAAGCAGGCTGGGAAAGGTTAAGAGGTCAAATAATATGTTTTTGATGTCCGTAGTCCCTTAAGTGACACACATCTTCGTTCTTCTCGTTTTGCCTTTGTCTATGCATTGCTCTAGAAAGTTCCCTGGGGCTTCAATTACAGTGCGGTTTCCAGTGATGGTCATATGATGCAGCTTTCTGCATTTCTAAAGGTCATCTTGTCAATAGTTTGCAAAGACTGTGGTGGAGATTAAAGTGTTAATGCCCTGGCAGGGATACTTTGCTCAAAGCACAGGGCTCAACCTAAAGAGTAGCTGTACAGTATACATCTGCAAAGGAAAAAGCAGAAAAGGAACGGCAAAGGAAACCCTAGTTCATCTGCTCGAAGATTTTTTGAAGAATGAAATGTCCAACAGAGCTCTGTATTAGCATAAAGCGCTTAATTCCACAGCAGACACTTACTCAGTTCCAGCTGGCGTGAAGATGAAAGTGAAATGATTACAGTGTAATTCTGAAGGCTTGTGTGGAACTGGATGATTAAGACTTTACCTACAGGACAGTCGTCAGTGCCTAACCAGAGGATTTTAATAAAGACCTGCAGGAAGTCTTAATGCCTTCCTGTGGATTCCAGCGCAACACATTTGGAAAACTCCATTAACATGGAGAACAAAGAACAATTTTCTGAGACAGAGTGGACAATCAGTTCACCACCATTTGAATGTGCACTATAAACTAACTAGACATTCGCACTACGTTCTCAGCCAGATATACAAATTATTCTCTTTTTTTACAGCCCTGATTTGTCTTCATGCCATGTCTGAAATGAAAAGAAGCAGATCCTTACATCACAGATCTAAGGCTTTATGGAGCTATTACTGCAGCCCGGTGCGTTTCTCCACCCGTGTGATTACATTAAGACCTCAAAGGATGCGGCGGCAGTTTCCACAGAGCAGAATAACACTTTGAGAGCTGTTTTCATTCCTATCGGGTAGTTCTCCCATTTTATCAAATTACAATTACAATATATACGGTGCTATGATCAGAATATATACAGTATTACCTTATGGCCTTAAATGCTGGTAGCCAAGCAAGGCGGGGCTTTGTCAGTGCTGGGATGGGACGTATCTCTCCAGGATTTCCATAGCAATCCCCAGTTTTCCCTCACAGGGGACACCGTGCCTGGTCACTAAAGGTTCCGTGGCACGTTTAGTAAGTGTAGGGGTGTTAACCCTGGAATCGTGGCTGAATTCCACTTTTGGCTTGCTAAATCTGCTTTCAATTTCCTGCTTAGCTTCCTTTTAGTAATTCCTCACTTCTACACTTGCAGAAGCTGGCACAGAACAGCTGCCATGCATCTCCAAAGAGGACACTGCACCACCTGGATGGGTGAAATGAGTCTCCTCCTACACATGGACTGCTTTAGGATGGAAAGCGCTGTATAAAATGCAAGCAATTATTACACAGACAAAGCCAGGAGTCGGACAACACTTACCAAGGCAACAGCTTGTTGGAAGGCAGCCAAAAAAACAAGTGAAAACAAACTCCAGGTTAATCTTTTATTAAATGTGTCCATTAATCACTGTGCAAATGACACCTGAAAACGAAAAGCTGTGATGAGCAATGACCTACATCAATCTCTACAATGCCCTTGTAGACAGTTATGGGAAATCTGGGTAAAAGCCAAGTGCAGGACACTTGCAGAGTGGCAAAGCTTGCAGAAAGGCATGTTTAGATTGCTGAAAAAACTGTAGAACTGTTGCCAGGTGCATGTGAATGGATAAACTGTAATGACGCTAAAACACATTTAAAAGGGACAGCTGACTTCAGCTTTAGTAAACGGGTCAGTGTGTCCCACAAAATCCATTGTGGTACAAATGTAAGGCAGTAAATTTTGCCACTTTGTTCTCGGAGCTTTTAAATGTACCATTTTCCCAGACCTTACAGCCATAACTACTGATTTATGAAGGCAGGCAGGAGTCTCCCAAATATCTGAATTGTTCAGAAATCAGAAGAGCTCCCATTTAATTGGGATAAGTGTGGTTCCACTGTTTTTGCATTCAAAATCCTTGTTAGAGGACACAGGCCTGATCACATGGATCGGTCAGGCACTAATACAAATCAAAATTTAAAGCCCACTGAGCTACCTATCACAATCTACAAATGTATGAAAGCAAGTAAGTACAGCGACTGAAGAGATTAACTACACACCAGGGAGGCAGACCCGATACCTGCAAGGAGAGGGAGAAACTGGCTGGCAGGCTTGGTAATCGCGACAGCTGAACGTCTCATCGGGCACTTTTGTCATTGTCTTGTTTTTCCATATTTCCACTGAGAACTGTTTTAAGAAGCAGTCATCGCACACTGCACGCACAACAAGGTGCTTCTGACCCACTTTCGCCAGGCGAAATGCGACTTCTCCTTTACCGAAATCAGTCGTCTTCGTTACTTACCACACTGCTGCTGCTCTTCCATTCTCTACGGTTCGTGATCTGTCACATTCTGTCTACCCCGGCTCGGATCAGCTCCGAACTTCCAGTCCACAGAACCCAAATCGGACTCACAGTGATGAATGAGATCACCTAGCAGCTCCTCCCCCTTCCTGTGCTGTGCAGGAGACTGATCAAGTCTGTTCTCTGATTTATTCTTTTCCTCCTCTCATTGATGTCAATGCACGTGGGGAATATACAGTATATTTAATGCATGGAAAACCCCTAACCGCCACCCAAAGCTTGTCATACCAGCAGCAATATATGCCATGTGGGATTACATACTGTACTGTATAAAACCTCTGTGTAAATATTGTACCTTTAACACATCTGACACTCTTGTGCAATTGTTTTGAGAATGCCCAGAGGTGAATTGTTCATGTGGCCAGGCGATTTTTCATAGCATCTGGATGTTATTCGAGTAGGTAGCTGGGTCAGCATGCATAGACTGCAAAGGAAAAGAAAAGGTTTATTCCCTGCTGAAAAGAGAAGAAAAGAAACACAGTGTTTTGGCTGTGGAGCCTTCTTCACACCTGAGGAAGTGTGTTTCTTATCTTCTTCTTTTAGTGTTAGAACTTTCCACTGCCAGGATGAATAATGCCGGTGATACTGCAACGGAGTTCTGGATCTTCAGTAACTGAGGTGAAGGCTTGAGACTGACGGATGTGGGTCCTGGAGAAGGGTGGAGGATGTAGAAGGAGCAATGTTCATTAGGATGTTAGCTTCTCTTATTCTTTTTATTGCTATTGCTGAAAAAAAATGCAATTGGTCACAAAATCCATTAATTGTGTCGGTGCTCATGTTAAAAAGGAGAGGACACAGAGTCATTTGACGAATTCAAGAAATCCTAGATATCAATGGAAAGTGGTCAGAATTAAAAATGAAAAAAAAAAAACCCGATGGGGCCTTTGAAAAGTGATAGGCTTGTCACGAGATACGAGCTGCCTGTCATTTCGCAATGCCTGTGATTTTCTGCTCATTGACCTCTCTCATTATTAAAGCTGCAGGCCTCTGGTCTGGAGAAATCGATCGTTAGCATAACTGAATCTGCCGCTCTCCTTAGGTTGTACAATCAAGTGACACTGCTCTAATAACTGAGCGGGTTCTTTTTCATAACATGAAGACGCGTTCTGGGCCATTAAAATTAATGAGGCATCCCATTCTAATATCGGCGGTTTCTATTTACCCCTCCGTGACGAGGTGCAAATTGACAGTGTAACTGTTAGTGCCTGTGGACACTGCTTGGGCTCTGTGCCCTGTGGAAAAAAAATCATAATAATTATAACAATCAAAATTAGGGTGCAGCATGGCTGGTCAGGGCAATTTTGCTCGCACCATAACAGCAATGATGTATAATTCACAGCTAGGATATTGAACTCCGTATTTTCCATTACAATGCAATTACCTGTTACAGCAGCAGATGCTTTATACCGTATTCACAGTGTTGGGCCGAGAGCACATTATTACTGAAATTACGTCTGAGATGGAATTTATAGGAAGAAACAGTAATAAAATAAGAGTGATTTGCGAAGGAGAAGCAGAGTATGGGTTTATATGTCCCTTGTGCACCAGTTTAAATATAACTGATCAATATGAAACATAACATTGTTTTGGTATGAACCTGCATTTGAATTGAACAAAATGGACTTTATTCCATTTTAAGTCAAATTCATTATCTTAAAATGCATTTAAGTAAAATGAAAGAACTAGAATGCAGTTAGAAAGCTTGAAATGTACTGAGCACACGTACCTATATATTACACAGAGATTAGCTACAGAAATGGAAAATGAATGATTGGGTGGTCAAATACATAGATCACGATCCAGAAAGGTGCAGGAATACACAATCTGTTCAACTGTTAAACATAGAAAATTAGATTTAATACTCATATCTAAAATAATGACGTAATATCATGTCTTTTACCATATAAAAAGCACCCAGTATAAGTTTCTGCAGCTGGCTTCTTTCAGCAAATAAATGTTTGAAAAATGGAGAAATGTATTTATAAACTTGTACTGATCGGAGTCTGAATAACACGAGCACTACAGGATAGAATTTGCCTACAAATTCCTCTTGAAATTTGTATTCAACAAGCCTAAATCCAAGAAGATTTTTAAAGGTTTAAAATCTTTAAATAATAACACAATGGCTCTGTAGTGCAAATGGTCTCATATAAATATGTACAACACACTTTACTGACTTTAACATTATGGAATGGATGTAACTCTTATAAACCTTTCTTTGTTATAATGCCAAATTCTTGCCAGGAAACACCACTGGACGGGGAGATGAGTTTGAAACACTGTGCAGAAGGGTGTGGAGGCGAAGACAGCCATGACATCATCTCTCCTGAATGAGCTGTGGACAGTATCTTTTCGTCTGCACACCAGACTCGCTCATCAAAAATACAGTGGCAAACATACGGCTTTCAGAGCCATTAGAATCCTGTTCACCTGTTTTAGACTGAAGAGCAGTTACAGACACCATTTATTTTCTAACCACTTTATCCAATACAGGGCTGTTGGGGAGCCCGACCCCAACCTGACAAACAAGGGGCGCAAGGCAGGACATGTCATGTCTGGGGTGTCCAGCGCCAGTTTTCCCTGGAGCAAATTAACCCACCAGCATGTCTCTGGACTGTGGGAGGAAAGCAGAGCACCTGTAGGAAACCAACGCAAACAAAAGGAAAACATACAAACTAATACATACACAAGAACACCAATTACATTGCGTATTGTATCTCAAAGACTTGAAAAAGATTCACTCAGACAAGCTCAAGTCAATCTGTTTGTATAAGCCCAAATGACAGCAGGCCACACGCTGACAAGTCAATGATGCTCTTGCTCAGCTCTTATCAAAACGAGCAAATCTTGTTGACACAGCACCAACTGAGGGGGAAATTCAGAAACGAGAGCATTTGGCCAAATATCAATATGAGGCTTAGTAAAAAAAAGAGTTTTAATATACCTCCTTTTCATATAAAGATCAAGGTAATTAACAACCAGTTTTATAACATGTTTTCAAGGAGTGTCTTTAGTAGTTAGAAGCACTGCAGTTGCCCCAGCTGAAATGTAACCAAGTGTGCATTAAACAGTAGGATTTCTGGAGAGGACTTTGAGGCTAGCATACACATGTGCCTTGTTAAATTACTGTGGCTGAGAGGAGGCCCCCTTTCACCAATGAAAAGGCAGGAGCAGCAATAAAACAATGGCCTGTTAATTTGCCGGCCTTCTTTTCTCTGACCTTAGCATTGCAAGCTCATTACTGTCTTTGCACATGAATTATTAACAGTATGTTCACTCATTAATTAAGACCTCAGACTGTCAGTTTCAGAAGGAGGGGCCCAGAGCCTGCCATACAGACACTGCAAGGTGGAGGATATGTCTGTCAGATACAGCAGCGCGGCCCCCACAATTAACATTCAAAGCATGGCTTTCCCCAACTAATGGATTCGTCATTAAAACCCAAGGAAGCCAAGATCTGCATTCACAAAGCCATAAAGAGCCCTTCTGTGCACAGTATTCACTGTCTAGCACAATAAGGTTTGATGAAGGCAAAACAGTTTAAAGCCCTACCAAAAAATAGAATTGAAATAATTTTCTGAAATAAAAATATCAGGGTGGAAAAAACACAGAAAAATGTAGGAAAACCAATCTTGCTCAACAAAAAAAGTGATCCAGCTGTTTCGTGACAAAAACTTTATTTAAAGTATAAATACATTTCAGTTAACTTAAGGAAAGCTCATTTTCTCACAAAATACCTCATTACGGCTACGAATGTACATTTTTGTTACACCACTGGGGTTCACCATTTGAGATGTCTATGCTATTGTAGTACACTGTACAATACCTACAGTATTCCAGCATCCCACTGTTCCAATACTCCAGTATTTCACTGGATTTAAACTGCACAGTATCCTACACAGTGATGGCAATTAGCACACTCAGCCAGTTCAGGAATATCAGCCTCTTTCTTGTCAAAGAAAGGCTGCCTGAACAAATGTTTGAGAAATTATAAAAATTTGAGCTGATCAACTTGACCTAGCCTTAGGCCTTTACTGCCATATATTAACACCATACAGTATAGCACGTAATCTTGCCAATATGGGACCTGCATTATTGCATAAACACTTATTCTGGATCAGTTAACATTACTGAAGCACTGCACAAGAATGCAGAGTCAGACAGTATTAAAATGCCAATCTAAGAGAGGAAAAGGAAAATGCACAGAATTCAGCTCTAACCCTCCAAGGAGGAACATTAGTTTCTGAACAGAAGGGATCTCTTGGTCCCTGAGGTTTTGAATGAATACTTCCAAATAACAAGTTTATCATCCTAGCCGAGAATGTGCAGTTAGCTATTTTCTGAAATGGAAACTCACTATGAGAGCTACAACTGGCCATCACAAACTCAAAATCAAATGTCTGAAAAAAAGAAAAACGAAATTGTTAAATCACATTAAAAGCTTCTGCTTCATCTTATTTGCCTCCCATTAAAAGTAATATATTTTGGATATAAACACAACAAAAGTCAGGGCTAGTTGATGAGCACAGTTTTTAAGCACAGAGTTTACATCAGCTGTGGAAGAAAGAATCTTGTAACATACTGTAGCTTTGTCAGTGGAAAAGCATCAAAAGCAAGCAAGTACAATCATTTCATTAACTGCAGTAAAATGTCCCATTGCCTGCATATACTTCTGAATTCTGTCAAACGTTCAGCACTACGCAATTTCTGGAACAATCATGACATGCTAAATAGCAAGGAACATATCAAATGAAGAGTTTCCTTTAAGATACAATCTGCGCATTGCAAAAAAACAAAATGTGCATTCTATATAAACAGCCCATTGACTGCAACAGCTACTGAAAATGACACATTTGGAATTTCATGCTTTCTGCAAAAAAACATTAGCCAAGCCCTGCAGTCAAGCTGTTTACTGGATATGGGAAAGCATGAAAAAAATGTGGCAGTTAAGAGGACAATCTGTTAAGTCATTGCCTCATCCCCTTTAAAGAAGATAAATCAAACTCCTGGAACATTTATTTTCTTTAGGCAGAAAACAGAGGGCATCTGTGTTGCAAAGCTCTCTTGGGTTAATAGTAATGTGTTTTCACAGGCAAGAAAAGCAAGACATAACTACCCACTTTCTCTTCTGAGACATATAAAAGGATCTTAGAAACCACATACAATACCCCTGAATTGTATACAAGCATTGCATCAACCTGCAAGCATGGCAGTCAATAACTGACATTCTGTCTCTTTATGCATGATGAGCAGTAGGCAGACATTCTTCATTAGTTTACTGTAACCTCAACATCGCTAAAAAGCTGTGTATGCCTACGACAAACGGTGTCTTTGAAAAGGCTTCAGACCTAGAACAAAATATTTCACTCTAAGGTTTCCAAAGTGCACTGAGATACCCCAGACCTACTATAATTCTCAGGGTGAGGACAATCAAAACCTTCAATCATACTACTGGCTGCGCTTAAAAAATCCTGAGCAACATATAGGTGGCAGAATGACGTCTTCAGACAAGCTAAAATGTTTCTCTGGAGAGAGGCGACAGCGTGGATAACGTGCGAAGTGAAGAGAGTGGATGAATCACTCCGATGCAGGCTTGGGTTCATTCTGCACCACAACTCCATGCGTTCGTAATGAAAACATTACAATAGTAATAAATTATTCAAGTGCAATACCGAATAACCGGGTGACAATCTATAAGTCAAGGCCTTTCCAACAATGAGTGCAAATCGTTTCTTTGAGTGAGAATGTAATATTTTATGGATTATGGAAAATATTTTTTCCAAGGAACCTTGGTCTGCTTCTAAGAACTCAAGAGGTCTCTGGTGTTGAGAACAGTTGAACAAAGACAAATGCTCTGCTGAAAGCAATGCTTCTCGTCCCGAACGAGTTAAACTAAACCTCACAGCAGGCATTCGGAACTGGGCGGTTATTAATACAAATTAAAGAAGCAAACAATGCTTTTTTCCCCAAAGTTAAATACATACAAATGAAGCAAAAGCAGGCAAATGTACCGTTCATAAGCACACAGAACACTGTTCCTATGGAAACCAGTAATTGCACTAATGTAAGATGAAAAACAAACAAGACCAAGGCAAGCTGGAATCTAAATTTAAAATGCAGTGCATTTAAGGAGGTCAGGACCCTGAGAATCAGCGTTAATAAGATTCCATGTGCTTCATGAGAACGAGCAGAAGAGAACAGTACTCAACCCGAAAATCAAAGCGCCGAAAAGATTATTCCTTCTTGCTCTGTGACATACTGTACCTTGCTCATCAAAGAGAAAAACATACTTGGAAATAAGTTAAGGTATGTGTGTATGTATTAAATTGAACACAAGCAGCTGAAAGGGAGCGGGTTGTCATTTTGAAAGAAATTACAAAAATTACAAAACCCTTTCAACGTGCTTCAGTCTATTCTTTCAGGAGAACACAAGCAGGGCTGAACAATGTTATTGGGAGAAAGAAGTAGAGCAATATTTTTGATGAGGTTTTTAAATTCCCTGTGGCTTGTTCAGGAGTGGGACAAACCTTTATTATTTGCTGTCAGCAGACTATGTTGACTACAACACTACGATCAAAAAGGAAGTATAAACAAATGCAACAAATGAAGTAATACAGATTAAGTTACTTAATATTACGGTTACTGGAACACCTAATATTAATGTGCACCTGACAAATGAAACCAGAGGCACATACCAAATTTACTAGATTACATTTTAATGCTTTTGTGGCAAAGATGAATCAAGTAGGTTCATATGCAGCACTAAGGAACCTTACCAGGTAGTTCGCAAATGATCAAAGAACACTGCTAATACTTTCGCTTCCAGGAAAGAGAATATAGACACATAAATGGGCCAGACAACAATATTTCAGTAAGATACAGGTCCCTGCATCTCTGTTCAGACTGAAACTGATGACAGCAGTGGCCTCTGACTTCTGCATAGGCCCTGTGCAAATCTACCCAACTAGCTTTTCCTTCACTCGCATATAACTGAGTAACTGCACTGAAGGCCAGAGAAGACAAATGAACCAGTGCAACAGCAAATCTCTAAACTGCTTCTGATTACAATTTGCCCACTGTGGCCCATGCTGTCCTCTGGTTCATGATCAGAAGAAGGTTGTATTGCTGAGATAATTGGTGCGTAGTTGTCTGCGCCTCAGCCTGGCAGGAATGATACAGTATTAGTAACAGATTAGCAAATTCTGTCTAGTGCAGGTCAGAAACTGTTCCTGTTCCAATGTCTTCAACTTTCCACCTGTAGCTTAAACTCAAGGTTAGAGGATTCTGAAACATTCAAAGGAAACTCAGATCTCCGCATTACTCCAAGAGTAAAATGTGTCATTTTAATTTACAGCTCTGGGAAAAAACAGACCAGTTTACTGTAAGTGTCTGCCATCAGTTCAGCTGCAAAAAAAAACCTAGTGTAAAGGATTTGATGTCAGTACCTAATGTGCTACAAGGTTCTGAAGAACTACACCACTGATCTTATAGGTTTTCTGTAATTACAACATTAAAACTTTCAGTAAACTTTAGTACAGTTTGCTCTTTGATAATGCTGAACAACTTCTCTAATACATTCAAATAGCTTTTAATCTCTAACTGTCCACTTACAAAGCACTTGGCTCAAGTCATAAAAATCCTCTGTGCTCAGCTTCACTGGAGTTCATTCACACAGCTAGCTTTGTAAGGGAGAAAATCTGGCACTGACAAACATACCACAGGGAAATAAAGGCAAATTAAGTCTTCATAATAACTGTGCAGGTATCACTCACAAGTTCAACAATCCTATTCCCAGACAGGGCTAACCGGCAGTCGAACACAAGGGCCAAGACAAACAGATAAAGAAGAGCCAAGCACAACAACCACCTGCTACAGTATGTAGTGAAGCTTATGCAGCACAATACCATCCTTTCGTTTTGCACATGTGTACTTTTTGCAGACTGCTCTCTCTCAGTGTGTTCTTCCTTCTCAAGAAGTCCTAGGGCTTGTCTGGTCATGTCATGACATTCTGTTCTGAGGTTTTAATATGCAAGATGAATAACTACATGAAAACAGAACTACAGACAGAGACCTGCTAACAAAGGCTTTGCCATTTAAAATGATTCAGTGTAGAACCCAAAACACATAGTTACACTATGTACTGTACCTCCCTCAAGTGAGTATCTGGTGGCGATACTCAGGCCAAATCTACCAGCTTGTGAAAGAGTGCAGTGTTAAAATAAAGATAACTATACACACACATCACATCTTAGGGCACATGATTAAATACTACATGAAATATTAAAAAGATGCAACAGTTTTGGATGCACAACAAACCAGCCCCAAGTCAGTATTTGGGAATTTAGAAAGCACATCACTGGGCACCCCTCCGTCTCGTACACCCTCTCAGTAGGCACTCCCCTCCCCCTGCCTGTACTGCTGGCCTGAAGCTGGAGACGAGTCTTGCTGGTCTATGGACTGGTAGGAATCCCGGGTCCGAGTCATCGTGGGAAAACCTGCGCAGATACAAGAAACAGGACAATGGAGTATTACCGGCATTTTCATTCTTCACACTGCTTTGTCACCATTAGAGAAATGTTCCTCACTTTTTTGTCTCACACACACACACAAATCTGCACTGTCCAGACATCTTGCACTGCTAGCATCAAGGTGCCTGGGGTGTATAGCGTTCCCTGGACACTGTGCCAGGACACTTCTGCATTACTGAGAAGCAGTGGCAACTCCAATGTCCTTCTCTAACCTTGTACTAAGAGTTCCTGCAAAGTATGCTTCAGCTGAGTTTTTTGTGAACAAAGCAATTATGGAACAGCTGGAATTCTTCCAATTTAATAATTTGTTAATGTTAATTTGAACATTAATCAGTTTTTTTATCATTTAAACAGCATTTTCAACACATATTCCAGCCCGCGCTGAGTCAAAAGGGAATCTCCCTCACACTCAATGCAGTGGAGAAGAATGAACTTTACTCATGAGAAAAATGTAACAAAATGTAATAGGAGTTTGAATGTCTTAACCATTAACCCAAGCCTTCAAACAAACAACTGAGAGAATGCTTGTGGTCTTGAGATATCAATTGTTCTGAAGCCTAATTTTGCTTTAAAACTACAGAGTCATGATTCAAGTACAAAAGAAATTAACCAAATTACCTTCACAATAAATTCCCTTTTATACAAAAGGCTTTTTTTAAAAGGATTCTGTGGTTCACCTAATGCACCTGCCTTGCATTTCTGTCCAGATTTATTAATTATATTTAAATTTACTTTAAATCTCCCCAGTGGAATCCTTTAACCTAGCTGGGGTATGATTCATTTTAACTGGATTTTGACTGGATGCTCCAAAGGTGAAGATCGCTGACCCATCTACTTGTACAAAAGCATCACTGCAAAGCAAGCAGGTAAGGAGAAATAATGAGATTTATCTAGCCCCAAAGCCCTGCTATTCTTACTTCTCTAGCCTAGAAATGTTGGGAGCAATATGCACGCCATCTTCCTCTTATTCCTATCCTCAAGGTATCATATAGAGACAAGATACATGATGTAAACCTCTTCACTCAAGAACAAAGGGGACAGAGGAGGTTTGACCCAGGTCTATGCAAGAGACAACTTCAGGTTCAGTAGAGACACAATGCTGTAGTGGAGAGTAAAAGGAATTGAACTGAGGATGGATTATAAGAAATGCTTTTTTACACAAAAGAATCGCAGGTATGTGGAAGTAATGCTTGGGGACCTAACTCAGGACTCCTTCAAGAAGCAGCTGGATGGGTTTATATTCACTTAACTACCACTAGATGAACAAGATGGACTGAACTCCCTTTTGTATGGATGCGTCCTTGGTTTCATTGCAACTTAAACATGAAAAAATTAAAAAAAGACAACACAAAGATTTAGAAAAAAACATGCCACATTCATGAAAAGCATCCTTAAATTAAAGTACGGATGAGAAATAATCTTTATTAAAAATAAACATTTGCTTTAAAAATATTGTTACCAAAATACATTTATAATGCTATTAACACCATAACAAATATCAACAAACCCACCCATTCCACACTTTTGTTATCTAGAATAAAAGCGAAGACAATTACACAACAGATTACACCCACACAGACAAAACAAACATATACAAAGAAAAGACCTTTGGCCAACTTCCTGTTAATGACATGTCACAGGCAGAAAAGGAAAAGTGACAACTACTTTTGTCCCTACAAAGGCTTCAGTTTTTTTTCTTGTAAGATACAGAATGATAAAAAGACAGGCAATGAAATAGGATCAGGACCAGAAATAGATTGGAAACTAATGGACGTAAGAAACCAAACAAGCTCTCTGATTGGTCATTTAGATGCTGGCTCTGTAATCAGAAATTTGTTGGTGGGCTTGAAAGGGGAAGTGGCAGGTGTTAGGAACTTCAACTTTGAGGTTTAGATTCACAAAAGTGGTGCAGAACTCAACCCAGAGGGAGAAAAATGGGAAAGGCAGGTGTTTTCACTCCTGGACTCTGTGAAGACGTCCTGGACAAGCTGGAGGAGAGGTGTTGCGCGCTGGCTGAAGAAGAAGATGGCAGGTTTGAAAAGGAGGGAGCTGGGAAAACGCCTGGGGTGGGGTGAGGGGGTAGGAGGGAAGGGGCAGGGATCAGTATCGGCGACCAAAAGGGGCACTGTCGGCACTGTCCGTCGTGTACCGGCTGTCAACTGAGGTCTCCAAGTCTGAGGGCCAACATACAGGGAATGGGTACAAAGGAAAGAAACAGAAAAAAAACAAATCAGCAAGCAGAGAGACAGAAACAGAGGAGGTACAGACAAGCTGAGGGGGCTAGGAACAATGCAACTTAAACAGGAAAGCTCTTTTTCTAAACTGAACTATGAAATGACACCACATGCCTTAAGTGTGATTGATCGGTTCATTCTGAAATCATCTCTGATTCTTTCAGCTGAAGGTGGAAACCACAATGTTCCAAAACACATGACAAGAAACTACTTAGTTTAAAACTCATACAGTATAATACATTTCCATCTACTTGTCTTGCTTAAAAACGTTTTCAAATCCTGGCCAAATTGTAGAAGACATGCCAGCATTTAATGTTTAATAATCTAATCTTACGCTAGTAACTGACTTTAGAGAGGCGAGAATCAAAATATGTAAGAGATCTTACTTCTTGCAAAAACATGTAAACCTAAATCATTCAGCTTTACATCAACATTCCTTTAATATGTTGACTTAGAAGGTTTAGATCCTGGAAAACAAATAAAAAGCATAAACAAAAATATCACTAACTGGATTTTAAACAGCCTTTACCATGACCAAAATCCAGGGTAGTTCTTTCTGGGATGCCCACAGGAAAGAACTGTGGAAAAGTCAAATTCTTACAAATGTGGGCCAAGCTAATAAAATAAACCTTCCTGCTTCTGTAGCTGTGGAGGAACCCAAAAGGATAAGAAGATGGCAACTCGTGTCATTGTTCCTGGTGTGACTCGACTCAGAAGTGCAAAATAAAAGTCTAGACACGGGAGTATTTACCCATCCTTTTTTCTAGGTTACTTATGTTATGGACCTTCAGACAATTGAGTCTTTAACTCACAACGTGAACTTTGTGGCCTTTACATGGAAAAGGTCCATTGCATTTCACCGATTCACTCATTAAAATGTAAACTGTATGTGACAATGGCACTTTAGAGAATGTGCTCCCTTTATTAGAACCGTAACATTACCTGCTTCTGTTATATTATGTTTGAGCAACAGGACTGTGTAAATGTTTTGTGTTATTTCATTGAAATCTAATCTTTTAGCCTACCATGAGCACATTATAGTGATGTTTTTTTATAAATTATCGTAACAAAGAAACTTAATAAACTACTAAATTACCAAATCAATAGCTGTAAAACAGTTTGATTAATATTGTAATATTCACCCATTTTTTATATGTGAAACTGTGTTGTTGAAATGCTGCTGAAATGCTCACTATAGGGTATCCCATAAGGGTTATAATCATGTCAGATCTCTGTAGTGGCATCTGAAACCCTTTTTAATACAGCAGCTTCCCCCTTGGTTTCTAAGCAGCTTTTAATTAATGCAGCAGTCCAGTATGTTATGTGCTAAACCGACACAACCAGTTCAGATTCATAAAATAGAATATAACCCACATTCTGGGAAGCACATCGCAGTAAATTCATACAGACAGATTAGAGTATGTGATGAATCCCTGCCAATTCTTGATATGTAATTGGTGGCGATTTGTAAATTAAATCAAAATTAAAGCCCTAAGATCAGGAATCCATTGCTGTAGTGACAATAGAGCAGTGCGCTCCTATCATCATGTTACAGAAACATGATAGTCTTAATGCCACAGTTGTCTTGATATCATGTTAGACATGTTAGACTATCCAGTGAACAAACAGAATTATAAAAAGCTGCAGGCAGATAAGGAACTAGAGAGGAGGCAACACAGTTTGTCAGTAATAATCTTTACCTTAAAAAAAATGCAAAATTAGTTAACTGTAGTACCATACTATAAACTGTATAAACTCCAAAGATTTTGCAACAGACGCTTTGCGATGACACAGATGACCGTTAACATTTTTTTACTATGCACAATACAACAATATTAATTCCCAGGCCCACTATGGTAAAGAATAGATGAGGAAACATCGCTCAGTATGACACTTGATTTCAGTGTAAACTGATGGAGGAAACGTTTTTGAAAAGCAGTACCGGGGTTCCTAAACGCAATAGCCTACAGTACATGTTCCAAAGTACTGAGCACCTGTGAGATGTTAATTTGGCTGGTAGGTGTGTTTTTGTTGTTCCTTTTACATAACTAAACAGCTCCTTTTGAAAACCAACATGCACTTAGTTTTGTTAATTGTTTGCCTGTTCATGTTATGTATATGGTACTTGGTAATAAAAGCATATGATACACATAATCATGTTCATTTTTTCATAAAAAGACCTTTTCTTTAAAGTTTTCTTATTGTTAATTGTGAAGTTATAAGGTTGTTCAATTACAGCTTATAGACACTGCTGTTTTCCATTATCCACTTAGTTATGATTTAGGGGTGTGTTCAAGCACAATCTCTAGCCTAGGTTGATTGCAAACAGTGCACTGGGTTTGGATGGCTTTAAACAAAAATTTCAGCCCCTCTCTTGAGCCCCATCCTAACAACGCGACATAGTATGAGTGCAAGCGACTGGGCAATTACTTCACTGCAGAAAAAGCACAAAGAGGGCAAGAGCAGATGCTTGCAGGTTAAGCACAGTTTACATATACACAAATGAAGCACAACTGTACCATGAAACAGCAAATGTCCAAATCCTGTTCTACGACAAATTCTTCAGTATTTCTCTTTGTCTGTTTCCTGATCTGATATCATATGTACAGTATATGTGCGGATACCCCCTATTTGTCCAGACAAGAAAGAGATTAATCGTTTGAAAAAGCTGAGACAACAGTGAAAGAAGGGCCATTTCACAGCATTAACTACATCTTAAGATTTGTGCAATTACTGACATGTTCTAAACCAGATATATAAAGTATACGTATGCAATATTTTTCTCTAACTTTCACAAAGCCTTAGAAAAGCATGATATTTATAAAGAAAGGACTGTGCTAGAGTATATATCATATTTCCCTAAAATATTTGTTTCGAAGACAAAGGCAGATTTCACATAAAAGCAGAAATGTTTAGAAAACCTCAGATCATCACAAAGTATTACAGTGTAACATTACTGCCTCGGTAATGTGCAATGTGTTGGTGTGAAGTGTGAAGAATAGGAAAAGTAATTGTTACTTTGCTCTCCTTAGAGAAATCTCCAACACTTACCCTTTAATGATCTATATACAGCATGTCAAAGTGTGCTGCATATTAATAAAAGGGGCTGTGCTGATGTTTCTAAACTGTATAGAAAAGCTGTTCCATAGACCAAGGCAGCATTTCTCTATTAACAGGTGTGTTGCTGAATTTTGGAAAAGTCACATATGAGAGAAAGAAAAAGAAGAACAAAATAATGTTTTCATCTATTACTTCTGCAGAGTCACCCAAGTTTCGCGTTTCATGTGCATATGACACAGGAGGCCACAGGCTAGGACTGTTCAGGTGCCAGTCTCCTGCGATATGTGCTTTTCAACTTTAACAGGCATAAACACACAAAAAATTAGAGCAGTGGCGCAGGAGCTCCATCCGACACCATCGTGAGTTCCTGCCAGGACGAGAAGGCTATTTGCTCAGAGACAAACTCTGATTGAACGCTGAAGAAGGTTAAGTTTATAATATGAATAATACCACCAGGTTGGTGACGTGTATGAGTGTGATGGTGGGGCAGCATGCCCAGTATTTAATTTTGTTTAGGTAAGTCTGCTGCAGGGTGGAAAACATTGAGAAACACTGCTCTAAGGTACAACGCATCCAGAAAATCCTTTCTGAGTTCAAGGGAAATGTAGTGTCTGCAGTAAGGCCTACTCAAGTAGAAGCTTAAACTTGTTTGGCCTGTTACAATCCACAGCAGTGTTTGGTAGGTGTCAAATTCTTAATACCAAACAGAAATGTAAGAACCTCTCTCAACGCCTGCATGAGAACAGACCGAGGCTCGGGAGCAGAGCCACAGCCAGGCCCCAGAGGAGGCCCTGTGCTTACCGAAGGTCACGTTGCAGTCGCCTCCCCTCTCCCGGTACATCTGGTAGACGAAGAAGCAGGAGGCGGGCTTGAGCAGCAGGCTGAGGATGGCCATGCCGGCACAGAAGCGGAACGTGTCCCTCAATACGGGGGGCGTGCCGCTCTCCGCTCCAGCGTAGTAGATTCCCATATGAATAATATCGGTCAATATTGTCACCGCCATTCCGGCCAGAAACTGGGAGAAGGTGTGGGAGTGGGTGGGAGGGAGGACAAGGTAGGTAAGCACTGAGAAACACAACAGCTAAAGGCCATTACAGGAAGCTGACTGAAGTGCAACTTTTAAACCGCAGGAATGCAAATTAAAACCATATTCACCACATTGCGTAATGCATTAGAGTGTGTATCTTACGGACAACGTTCTGATTCCTGTAAAATTAAATGGTGCAATATCTCAATAGGTCACCACATTTCTCCGTGTGGGCTGTGTGTTTCTGAGCTGCTACACAATCACAACACTGTCTTCCTTTTAACCCGTTGTACAACCACGCAGGTTTAATTTGGAGCAACGGCTTTGCGATGGAAAGGTGTCATCTTAGCTGACTGGCTGCATTCCCCAACTTGTCAAAAAACAAATATCGTTTTCAAGGGAGCATGTGGAAAGTCTTCCAACTCACCATGAGTACAGCATCAATGGAGTCTCTCTGAGCGACGGCCCAGACGCCCACCGCCAGGACACTGAAGTTACCCCAAGCGTAGGATGAAGGCAGCCAGATATACATACAGGCCCTGGAGACCAGCACAGGATAGCTCTACTTCAACATTCGCTTCACAACGACCCCAGAGCCAGATGTCTTACTGTGTGTTGATGCTAATAGCCTTTATTGCTACAAAAAACCCATTGATTTCTATGAATTTCTATTCATACTCATACATTTTGCTAGTCTACGTTTTAAAATACGAATAATTCACGGGCTTCTCTATGAGTGGCACAAACTGCAAGCATACTTATTGTGCCTTTTTGTCACTGTGCTGTATGACCTACCTTTCATATTGAGAAATTAAGAATACCACACACTAATAAGCTTTAAAAAGGGCTCCTTAACTTATTGTGGAGCTCCATTCTTGTAGCCATTTCATCAAAACTCCCAGAACATCTACAACCAATAACTTTGTAAGTAAAACAGTTGACAACGCTTTGCAAAACACACATTGTGTAAATTTTTTTCCTTTTTAACAGCAGAGAATTGAGTCACGTTACTTTCCTGTTGCAGCTCAATTCAACTTCACTTTCAGTCTAGGCTTTCTTAATCGACAACTGACGGTTATGTTTCTCATTAGATGAAAAAACCACACAAGAAAATAGTTAAAAAGTGGTTAGGGTCATACAAATAGTTAAAATAATAATGCAACGTTTAGTTTCTGCACTTTTCCATTATGGTAAACTATACATATTGTAAGAAATACCAAAGTTTATTCCTCATTGTGTGAAATCTGCTCTTCCTTTAGCAAATTCACTGGATTAGGTACACAACAGAAAGTGCTTAAGGAATATGGACCTAAATCCATAATAATTCAGATTATCAATATAAGACCACACATATTACATACAAAAAAATACTTACTTCTCAACCTCAAACCTACAATAAGGCTTTGTAATAAACCCATATTGACTGGTCTTACAATTGAAAAAAAAAATCAACATGCTTACTTTTCTTACTTAAAAGAAAAGGGAAAGGATATCATTCACTGCTTTGGGTCTCAACACGAAAACTCTGGGCAGCGAAAGAAAACCTACAGAAGGCACCACTGCAGTCTTGAAAAGGAAAGAAAGTTATTTTCGGGTTGGGGTAGTGGAAGGTTAGAAAGTGCATATACCCTCCTCCAAAAGTTAAAACGGCAGAAGGGCAGCCGGAGAAATTCCTCAGCTGTTTGAAAAGAAAAAAAACCCAAGCAGCTTACCATACTGTCAGAAGCCAGTGAACCAGTATAATTGCCTGTGGGTAGACGCAGACAGAGACTCATTACTGTTATGCAAAAGCTAATAATAAAATAATAATCCGGTAGTGGCACAGAGTTTATTCAGCGCCACTCGCATAGATGTAAAATCAGGCCCCCGGACGGACCGCAAAATTGTCACTTCTTGTGATCTGGATTTATGAGCTCTCCTAAACGTGTGAGCTCTACATTAAAAAGTAGAGATGTACAGAAGATAAGCCCTTTGAGCTTGTGTGTACTTTTAGCGTGAATTACCCGCAAACAAACTTTTATTTTCATTTACAGAATGAAATGTTCTACAACATACAGTTTAATCTAGGAAATCAACAGTTTTCTGGTGAAGACAGGATAAGAAATTCCACAAATTATCTCCTACGGTTTATCAGATTGAACTGACTGAATGCAAATTACAAAAACAGAAAGCAGTTGCATGCTGACGTACATTTAACAGACCTGTCTGTTTTTTCTGTTAATGCACTTCTATAAACAGTCCAAATTTTAATATTTACCTTAAGATTTATGGCTGGAATTTCCATGCTCTTGACGAGTTTCTATCTACTCCCACTCAGCCTTTTTTGTTTTTGCGTCCAAAGAGAAATCATATAAAAGTACAGTACCGTAATTTCTCTCTCTGAACTTCCCGGTCTCCGCCCTCCGTGGCAGAGCTACAGACACAAACCATGTGACGGCAGCCTGACTCTCTCCACGTGACTGTGCCCACCCTGACAGCACCACGTGAACGTCAGCAGCCTCATCCCCCGCCTTTACCCACCGAAGGAATTACGTTAGATGCGGAATAGTGAACGGGGTGTTGAATGATGATTTGGTGAAATTCTGCTTAGGACCCTTTAAAGTTGCATTGCCCTTAAGAATAGGGTACATTCCTAGTTCCTGGTCCTCCTGGTTCTGTATCTCACATGTTGAGTGTGATATGGATGTATCTTCATCCGTCTTTCCTAATACCAGGGAGAATGCATGTATTTAAAATCCATATTCACTTAGTATTTGGTGTGTTTTTGCACTGGTGGTTTAAGGTATTCAGAAAAACTCCTTTCAATAAGCAGGTCATTCTGCTGTAATGACAGCCGGGCCTCTGGTCACTGGTCACAGCCCGCTGCATGTCTGATACTCCACTGCCCCCCCCCACACACACACACACTGGTTTGCTTTTTCAGGTGAGAGCAGGTCTCTATTCCAAGCTGTTCACACCAGGAACTACCCAAATCTCTGCGCTGAACAGACAACATACCATTACACTTGGAAATGCTGCCTTTTATGGCAGATAGATGCAATATTACCTCGGTGAGAAGTGAGTCTGAGAAGTTAAGATTTTAAATATATGCAAAAGCATTTGTTACATACAGCAAGATACTTTGATGAAGTCTGAGAGTCATGAAGAATTGAGTAATAGGCGTGTTAAGCATTGTGAAATGTTAAATACACGCATGGAATTCCCCAGCTATAGTAAACCTTGATGACTGTGCTTAGTATAAGCTTACTATGAAAAGGTTCCTTAATAAAATTATTTGAAATCTGTTGATTAAAACTTCAGAGTTCTTAAAAAGTTGTCCTTGTTTAATTCATTAAAAAATCAAACTTGGGCTCTGTGAATTGTGTCCCTATATCACATTATTTGTGTTATTACACTAGCAAGCAGCTGAAGACGTTCCAGATTACAATTTTAATTACTTTTGTAACCGATTTTTGCAAACCAATTAATCTTCTTTTATTACAGCAGACACCGGAGGCTCCACATGATCTGGATGTTCGTAAACTTAAAACAAAAGCCCGCAGCTGTCATGGAAACCTTTGCTGCTCCCAATTTCAGAAAGACTGAGGGTCTATAAATCAAAGAGTGGCGCACGGGCCTCACCGCAAGTGTGTGGAAATGTGTGCCATGCGCCTTTCTTCTCTACTAGAGTCTTTGCTTTCACGCCTGGCTGTTTAAAAACCTCCTTTGTTGGGCTACAAAAAGCACAGCAGATGGTGGGCTGGTTGTAAAGACCGGGGTCCTGTGGCAGGATCACCCCTCCTGCTGACCCGCTGACCCCTGAGCTCGGTGACAAGAGAGGGGGCAGTGTGGAGAGGCTCTATTATACTCTTCCTCTCTGTCCCTGCTCCTCCTGCAGACCTCCTCTCTCCTTGAGGTTCTGCTGACCCAGCTACAACCTTGGCTTACACCTGTTTAACGTACAGATTCATTCATTTTTTCCTGAGATGTGGGATCTATCCTTCTATTGTTAATGTAACTACTCTGTTTTCAGTTGCAGGTGCACATGTTCTAGTGATCCCATTGCATTGACCCAGGGCTGTATCTGACATGCGTGGAATGGCCAGCAGATGCAGCACCTCCATAATGGCATTCTGCTGCGAGATCTGTTTAACTCTGGGGCAGAGGAATACAGACAAGGGAAGCAGAATACTAGTGATTTCAGGAACAGTTCAAACCAGGAAATCTGCCCGTCTTCTGCCCGTGTGTCATTGTCCGAACAAGGTGTTTTTCAAAGAGTAGTGTGAAAAACAATCAACCGTATCTCAGAATAAACAATTCAGTAATGAGTAATATGCACCTTACTTTGTCTGATTGCTGGAAAATTACAGATACAAAAACGTCTTTAATCAAGTTGAGGAACACATGGGGTATCAGCTGCCACATGTGATTTGTTCTGTGCTCATACCACTCCTCTTGTACATCATTGCCTCTCACATTTGCATCAGCTTGTACTATGATGATGCTCCACGTTACATACTGTACCAGTGGGCCTCCTCAGCTAAGGCAGTGATTTGTACAGCAAGACATTTGCACATAATTACAAACAGCCAACCTGGGGCTTCAGAACAGTCCTGGCACGGTGCTCTGATGTTTCATACAGTATATACTGTATATATCCATGTTCCTTGTTAAGGAGAATGTTTGAGATTCACATGGGGCTCAGATTCACTGGCACTGAAAAGGGGTCTCTGTTATACAGTATTAAGTAGAATTCTTGGAGATGCAAAAACGCATCACAAACTCCTCAGCTCCACCAGCACAACACCCACACTGGGCGTTCATTCATTTTTTTCTCAATTGTTTTTTTATTGTTTTCAACAAAAATAAAAAGAATACAAGTAGACCCTTTGCAGCTAACGTATATGAGGAGATGGGCTGGGCTTGGCCACCTCACTACCAGAGGGGCAGAGCAACTCTGGAGTGCCTCGCAGTGGTATTCATTAGGAGCTGACCTGCAGAAGCACTGCAAAACTCTTAGGTAGTCAGTTACAGAAGAAATCACTTTTACTTCACACTAAATTGTCCCAATCCTTCACACACTCGTAACAATTCGTCAAGAAATCTGTATTCATTGGTCAGGTGAATACAGAAGCTCTACTGCACACTTGTATTATAAATACTCATAGGTGTTGTGTTATGTAAGGGGTCAGCCCTCAGTCAAGCAGGTTAAGTCAAATTTTCATCAAACACCCCATAATCCTTTCAGGACGCTTAATTCTTGGGTGCTGTTATTCCTAGTGAATCATTTTCTTTTTACCGGACTTTTCCCACAAAAATGAAGTGCACCAATAATAAAACAAAGCAAAAATAAATATTTCATTGGTTTGTACTGTTATTCAGGTCAATTGCTTACAGTGGAAGTTATTTATGTTTTGTTACTTTAGCAAATTGTATACCATATATTTACAGTAGACTAAATAAAGAGCTAGTATATTTACAAAAGGCACATGGACAATTTCAACTGACTGTGTTGTAGCTGTTCAAAGTTAAAAGACCCAGTAAGCATATATATGTATGTATTTTCTACATTATTTAACAGACATACCTGACACCACTTTGCCTCTGTTGTTTATAAAACTGAGGGTTTACTGAATTTTAAAAATAGGATACAAGCTCCATCAACAAAATACATCTTCCCAAAGCACTGCATCCTTGTATCTATGAGCTAGAAAAAGCAGCACATCAGAGAATTATTTTGTCAATATATTTAGCTTGTCTTAAATTACAACTTATGCATGATCAATACTAAGAGTTTAGTGGGCCACCCAGAACTCAAGGTCATAACATCTGTGACATTACTAAATCTCATAAGTCAATAAATATCATTAACAGAGGAAATGCATCTTTATGTTATTACAACATGTAATAATAATGTACAGCAGTCTTACTTATCTTTGACCTGAAATTAACAGAGGAGCTTCTGGAAAAAAGCTCAATTTGCACATTTTAAAACTCTCGGGCTGTCTACAAACAGGCCTACAAAAGTCACTCAAATCAGTGAAATAATTAAGTAAAAATTGTGTCTATTGTGAATGTCAAAATACCTGTATCTTCTTGTCAGGTGAGATAAATAGCAAAATCAATCATTTTATAAATGTTTGCATAAAAAGCAAGAGTTTTTTCAATCGTGAGGAAGCTTGTGCAGGATGCGAGAAAGGTGAACATGTATGGAACTGTGTGGGTGGTGGCAGGGGCAGTGATGAAGGCGATTTCAAAAGTGGGCACAGAGGTTAGGACTAAAAATTATAGTACAAGTTAGCCAGTGTGTGGCTGGTCTGGGAGTAGTTCATGTTATCCCATACAACGCTTAGCTGCAACACTAATCCAAACACTAAACACGAGCCCTCCCCAACCCAACTCCCAGACTTTCATCCAGCCTAACCATAGCTCCAAACTTCAACTTAACACTGACATAATCTTTGCTGTTTATCTTGAATACCTCCCACAGTGTAGCTGTTCTCAAGAGGTTGTCTCTTCTCCTTACCCTTATTTTAGTCCTAACTCTCACATATGCCCCAATCCTAACATTAAGCACAACCTTGCTCCAACCCTAACCCTAGGCCTAACTGAAGGTCTAACTCATACTCCAGTGCTACACTACATGAATTCAAACTCTAAATCCTAACCTTAACCTCATCCCCAACCTTAACTCTGAGCCCAGAGCTAGAGTCAGAGACAGAATTAGGATTAGACCCGGTGGTGGTTTACAAACATGTCTATTACAATTGACATTTGCCAGTAATGTTTCTTCAAATTAAAAGGCTATCAAGCTTTTGAAGCAGAGATTTCACATTATTCACTTTAGGTTACACACATGCAGCACGAGAACGTGTATGTTATTTAAGGATCTTTTAAAGAATCAGACCTCTTTTACGGTTACTATACATAAGAAAACAGCGGTGTAGAAAAAAGTCTTAGATTCCAAAGAGCTTTTTAATCACAAACCTTGAAAAACACATCTCACACTCTTCTCTTGAGAACAGGACCCCCAAGCTGAAACTGAAGATGAGAAAAACAGTTTTCTTTTTTTGCAGGCATTCTGACAGCACTGGGAATGTGAGAAAGGGACTCTGCTTCTAAGAATCAAATGAAGTCTGTGAACATTACAGAACAACAGAAAGACTAAAAATCAGGTTGACAGCTTGTTTTAAGTTTAAGAGTAACAACGCAAAATAATTTACAACACTTTTGCACTTAGCAATCATACCACAAAGAAAGAGAAATATTATAAAGGTGTGTTTCGATTTATTTTGATTTTCTGCCTTTCTGAGAAAAACAAAACACAGAGGTCTATTTTGGCTTTTGGAATAATCCAATTAAAAAGATATGCATCCCTAAAACATTTCAAATAAATTAATTGAGAATAAGATATTTTGTCATTATTATAATGGGAATATTTAAACAACCATAAGGAAAAACTGAGCCTCAAAACAGCATTTATTTATTTTTGTCTTTACCTCATCAGACAACTACAGAAAAACAAAACACGTCTACTGGGGGCTCTTCAAATCAAGAATGACAATCACTGAATTTATATCATTTTTTATGTTGTGTTAGAAAAACAAAATCTTCAATAAAGTGAGCTAAACATGAATACAAAAGGCTAAAAAGACGAGTCTGGTTGGGTTGACCTTGGCTCTGGCTTTTGTACAATGTGTTTCTTCTCTCTCTTTCCCTGTTCAGTGGTTTGGGGCCAGTGAATGCCTCTTCCTCTTTTAGATGGTGATAAAAGACCCCTGGTCACTGTTGACTGACTCTGGATCCACACAGCGTCCTCGTCTCCGAGTCACTCTCCTGTTCCTGTGAAATTTGGCGTAGCACCGGAGTCCTGACAGCACAGGACACGAAGAAATGAGGACAGGAAACAAGAGGAGGGGGAAATAGCTGCTTAAGCATTCTTGCGATTTTGGAATCAGAAAAAAATCTGAAATGACTTTGCAATAGGTCGTTTTTTAGCCCGTCAAACTTTTTCTTCTACTTTTAGATTCTTAAAACATTCAAATACATTAAAGCAACATGATACAGTACATGTAACACATTTATTGCCAGAAAGAGGACATTTTGCCTTAAACTAAGATTGACCTGTTTTCACTTAAAGAGTACCTGTGGACAGTGGAAATACATGTTTTTATTTTAAATAGAATTGTGTGGTCCTATCTTTTTGTCAAAGCTGTAAACCCCTCCTACCAAGAACTTCCTAAAGAAATTTAAGATGTGCAAAGCTGTTTAAACATTGCTGTAGTGGTTATCAAGTGAGTCACCAGTGATGTGTTATTGCAATACTCAGTTTCACATTAATTGATAATGTATAGCACAGGTGAGTTGCTTAATCATGATTAAACAGCGTGGTATTGCATGAGACCTGGATGTTAAACTGCACAATTTTAGTATTTGCAATCTGTGCTAATAATTGAGATAACAGCCATTAATTCTCATTGCATATTTCCTGAGGACCCTGCTCTCTTCATCTTTCTATGAAACAAGCTCTGGGCTGCCATTATGCTTGGTAAACAACATTCTAATTAAAATCTAAGTACTACAAGAAGAGCAGCAGTGTTGAGAAGAAAGATTAATGGTAATGATTAATCCTTTAGGAAAGCTGAAATGCAGCACAGTGGATTACAGTGTAAACAAACCTTTTGTCCTGTCATATAAAAATCCACTTTTCAAAATTTTAAATGTCAACAATTACATGTTAAAAAGATGTTTCCGTACCACTTTCATTACTGCTTCTGCACAGGCAGATGCATTGTTTGTCCACTTAGCTAATCCTTCATGCATTTCATTTACCCTGAAAGTATTACTGTAACACAGACAAACTCCGGAATATCACCAAACTGTTCCAGGAACCAAGGCTATGCTCCTTCCTGAAATATGTCAGCTTGTCTGTGCTCTGAAGAGTTTTTTTTAAAACTGACAAATAGATTGAAATATATAGTTAAGCAAGCGAAACAGTGAAAAAATCACCAGGGCAAGAAGTGTTTTTTCAGAAAGGTTAGATTTTTATTTCTGTCCACAGGTGCTCTCTTTGCTAGCAATGAAGAGCAAATTAAGAGTCAGCTCCTGATGATTAATAAGGGAGATCTGTATTTCCTGCAGGGTTTCCCTACTAGACAGCTGTAATCTGCAATCTCAGTGTATTGTTAGTCTGCTTGTGGCCAGCTGTGTGCATGCTGCTCTGCTCTGTGCCCCTTAAAGCAGCGAGAGCAAAATGCCCTGTCCCCACCCATGCCCAGCCTCTCACCTTCTTCACACATGCAGTCGTCATAGCATTTGTTGTTGAGCCCGCGATTGTGCGGTTTGCACACATGTTGTCGCAGGTCACAGCAGGAGCCTGAGCAGGGTTTGGGACAAACAGAAAGCTCTCATGAGATTCACTGCAAAAACCCCCAATAGAAGAGGACAAGAAAGCAACCAGAAACCTAAAGACTAACCAAGGACCAAAGACTAAAACAGAGAAATGCAAGAAGGGATACGAGTTAAGAGAAAGTGACACCTTTCTCACATTACATGATCATTTAACCTCCAGCTAGGATGAGAAGATTACAGTGCAGACAGGATGGATAGGGCACCGAAACAGTGGAAGGAAGTTCGAAAAACCCAATTTTCAGGATGGATAATTTTCAATTCACATTTTCTACACCAGCACCAGGTGAATATGCATTGGTCTTCATCTACAGACTTTAAAACATAATGAGAAAGTCGAATTCTATTGACAGAAGGTAATTATGTTGTCAAGCCAAGCAAAATGTTAAGGGATAGACTGTTACATGATGAAGTCTTAGCAAGCAGTTGATGTATGACCTCCATACAGGCAAATGACACTTTTGTCTCTGTTTGTGGAGGGGAAAGGATGAAAATTACAGCTCCCATGTTCTGCAAACCAGGTAGCTGGATTCAATGACCCTACTTGCTTATAGCTTTTCTCATAGTTTTTATGCTTTTTTTGTTCTGTATTTATGTTAAGGAGTGCTGTTCGGCTGTGGGTACTGTGACAACCACACAGGAAATGGCCAGTCAAATGTTTCTCTGTCGCTCAATGTTGTATTTACTGTATACAGAAACAAAACAGCTTCCGAACAGGCCAGAGTGAAACTCCCCATGGCTGCTGTCTTTATTTGACACCGGGGAGGAAACCTCTGTGGAGGTGAGGCGGGGAGGCTGGAGGCAGACTCACCAGGGAGGCAGTCCAGGTGGTGGTCGCAGGGCTCCGCCTGGGCATCTGTATCTGCTGTCATGTTGCCGCTGCTCAGATTCTTACTGCGGCGCTTCTCTGCACCAGACACAGGGGATAAGAGTCACTGCAGGAACCAGCACCCCAGCAGTCCACGCACCACTCCCAAACCCAGCTACTCGTAAGGAACACATGGACGCTGGGTTGAGGGTTTTTATTAATCTAGACAAAAGTCGTTTTTTTTTCAATTGGCAAAATCTAGACACGCCAGTCGGTTGTGTGCGTTTATGTGAAGAACATAATGGGGGTTTAAACCTCAGCACAGCAATCGCAGACAACTGTATACTGAAATAGCATTCCTGCCTGGCAAAGCTGCAGGTATGCACAGCATCTCCTGGCCAGCACACACGAGAGAGGCATGTAGCTGAAGTGTTAGTGAAAATTCACTGCCAGCTTATCCTGCCAAAAACTGTCATCTTAAACATCTTTTGGATTTTTGAGGAAATCCTTTAAACACATCTATTGGTGTGGCTGTATACTAATGAACCCTGAAGACAAAGCAAAGCATTTGTTATTAAAGATGCTAGTGAGGGAGTGTCAATGCATCACCTTTCTTCTTAGAAGAAGGCCAGGTGTCTACCGGCTTCATGTCCTCGTAGTCTGTCCAGTCGAAAAGTGCCATGTCCAAGGTGGGCATCACTTCACCCTCTGATCTCATTCGGCCCTGGGACAACTTCTAAAATAGTCATACCGATTGAAATTAAAACCACAACAGGAGCAATCAGTATTTTAGATTGGCTGCCATTATATGACTAAATAGGACTGCAAACTTCAGTTCTCCTCCTGGTCAGTCTATCGTCAACCCGTGATTGGCACCTCTTCCATCTGGACAGAAAGTTCCCAACCAGGCTCATGGTTTGGTGACTGGGATCATGGCCCTGTAGGAGGCACTGTTCTTCAGATGAGACTTCAATCAGAGGTTCTGGGTGCTTGTGATCATGAAAGGTCCAAGGGAACTACTTGAAAGAGCAGAAGTTCTAGTTCCCATATTCTACTAAAATAACAATTGAGACTTCTCAATGACATGCCTACCTACTTTTCTCCCTGTTGAGTAATTATTTGCTGTGTAGATGAGCTGTTGGCACAGAGATATCGCCTGGTGCCAATGCAGTGTGTGCAGTGACAGTGGTGATGAAGCAAAACCCATCCTGATGAAGAGCCTCGGGCTCTTTCAGGGATGAAAAGCCCATGCCAAACACACGTTTTTCTGATTGTGCACCTTCAGTGAAATACGGATGCTGTTACACCAGCCACAACATGTAGAATCAAAATCATTGTTTCATTTAGGGCAAGATCCAGTCTACAAGGCCCAGAATCCTTCTTATTGCTGTTCTAGTCTGAGTCCTTAAATACTAATTATTTACTTCATTGGGCACAATTACCATTTCCCTGGTCTTCAGCAGGTGATTGGTAAAATCAGGTGCTGGCTTCCCAGGATCGGTCTTCAGCACTCGTGATTTAGGGTATCATAGGAAGCCCGTATGCACCCAAGATAAGAAGGCCTCCAAGAAAAAAAAAGATGCTCTTCTTGCGTCACTGCCTGCTTTAATTTAGCAGCAAGGCTTCAGCAATTTAAACAGCCTTAACTGATCAAAGGGAACATGCAGATTGGTTTCTGGGTCCAGCGATTACACACAGAACAGATTGTCCTATAATTCAGACAGCTCTCGTATATCACCGAAACGATACTGTCTGTGCCCGGATGCAGCCGGTCCTCTCCACAGCAACCAGGTTTAGAATAGCAGGATACAATGCACATCAAAAGGATGGCAATGTCCCCAGGGGTGGGGTGTGCAGCGGGGGAGAGACGACAGGGTTATTTAATGAGGGTCAGGGTGACTGACCCGTGTCACTCACTGTGTCACCAACACATGTCAACAGCAATGTCAATCTGACCGTAAAATTATGCGCTGTTGGACCACAGAAAGGGAGCCTGGCCTGCATGTGAATTGAAAATGGTAATCTGTTTTAGAGGACACGGAATCGTCAGGAAAGACTTATTAAACAAGCAGCTGGGAGATTTACTGGGCCTCTGAGTCTTGGTCATAGCTGGGCGTCTGTTCTGACTGCCAAGCTTAAAGATGGGACTTTTTATGGGTCCACACAGAAAACATATGCATTAAAAAAGCTGCGTCCTTCAGACTAGGAATGTGTAGCTTTATGTAGGAAACAGTATGCAATTACATGCTAAAAATAGAAATATGCAAATATGGATCTAAAATAGAGAAAAGAAGGAAAGGTCTTCTGTCATAGAACAGTTTAATAGACAATGACTACACCCACCTGGGTGATATGTGGCAGCCATTCTGCATGAGCACCACCATGTACCGAATAAGGTGGAGATATGAGAAACTGCTTTCACCAGTTGACTCAAGAGGGGACTTTAAGAAGACCAGATTGTGCAACCTCGGTTTCTTGGAATATAGCAAGAAATCAGATCCTTAGTGACTTATTAGTCAAGACCTAAGTTTAAAATCTCACCCTAAGCATGGCACCTCCTATAGAACAGTGTCTCTTGTCATAATACCGGAGCACTGCTTTAGGAATTCTTCTCCAAAGGGAAGAACTGCTTAGGTCTCTTATCTTAGTACTAACCAGACGCATTCCCATTTACCTTCGGAGATCAGATAAAATCAAGCTGCAAGGTGGTAAATCTACAGCCAATTATAGACACAGTTGAGGGGGTGGCAGTTAAAGAGCCTGTAAGCACAAATTTGACAGTAACTTTAAGAGAACCATTCAGGCAGATGGCTGTTGCGAAGAAGGACAGGTTTGTCTTTGTTAACACTCACACCCCACTCTGAGAGGGCGCCCCCGGGTCTCTTCCATGCTCTCTAACAAGCCCCCCTGAGTGGCACTGATTGGAAGAAGTGTGGGGAATCTATATTTAAGCAGGAGGTGTGAACAAAGAAAACAGCTGTAGCGTTAACCCTCGGAGATAAGACAGCACCGTGTCAAAATAAAATAAGGAGCAACTTAATTAAATCTTTCCAGCCAGATTCGATTAACGCTAGGAATCCTCTTCACCAGTTACCTCCTGCCACAGAGGACTTTAATTAAGTCAAAGGGATTCTGGAAACATAAATATCTGAAGGAGCCAATCCGATCTCCTCATACATAAATCAACACATCCATGAACTGGGAAGTGTGATATTCCTCAAAATCCGTGCTCCTGCAACATTGTATAACTTATGTATTCAAATGACTCTCTGAGATACTTATGTGTTTCATGAACAGACAAACAAACAGACACTGGGCTGAGACAGAAGGCAAACCGGTGGAGACAGAGACTGATAGAAGAGGCAGGCAGAGAGACCCTGAAAGAACTGGACAGAAGAGAAACACATCTTGACCGTCTCTCCACCTGTCTGCCTCTCTGAGTGACAAATGCGTACCTGTGGTTTGGTGGAGGCAGGAGGGGGGGCTGGGGCGTCCTCGCTTATCACTGTGGGGACCAGCGCCGTACTGTGGGCGATGCCAGGTGTAGGGGAGGGCAATGCGGTTGGTGGGGCTGCACTCTCCGACGGGGGCTTACTTGGGAGCTGCTCCTCAAACTGCTCCCCTTCCTTTAGCACAGAGCCCAGCTCAGGCTCGGACAGGCGGGCTGGAGAGAGAGGAACAGACAAGGCAGGAGGCCTGTGGTCAAGCAGCAGGAGCACGGAATCGACCTTCACTTGTTTTTCTGCCTTGAATAACAATGTTAAAGAAAGAAATTGTATTTAATTGCTTGGGCACACTCTCGGTCTCCTGAAATCAGGGGACTGGTGGTGTTTAAACACTTTCGTGTACAACATACAATAAACTGTTTGCTGTCCTGGTTGAGTGGTGCACAGGGACTTCTTTTTGCAGTGCAAAACTTGCAGTACCTAAACTGGGCAGAATACAACACAGAGCGAGCGATCAGGGCCTGAGAGACTGCCTGTGTTTGGCGACCCCTGCAGAGTGTCTGGCGGGTGGGGCTGTCACCTTTGACCTGCCTGGCCTTGTCTTTCCGGCCTCCGTGTTTCCTGTGCTCCAGGTGGTGCCCGTGCCGCCTGCCCTTGCCCGTGCCCTCACTGCCAGGAGGGCGGTTGTCTCTCTCATGGAAGGGGGTCCCAAAGCCAAGGAAGCCCGTGTCCCGCTCCTGACTGCTCCCCCTTCTCTCCTCTGGGCCCAGCTCCAGCCTGACGGGGCTCAAGCCCTCTAACCCTGTCCCATCATCCTCTAGACGCCCCATGGATGGCGGCGGGCCCCGAGAAAGCAGCCCGGCGCTGGCCTTGTCCTTGCGCCCACCATGCCTCCGATGGTGCCCGCTGCGCTGCGGCCACAGCTCTGGGCCCTGGAGGGTGTTGACACCCCCAGCAGAAGGCTGTTTCGGGCCTCTCTTGATGCTTCTGGAGCCAGGCTCAGCACGGTCCGAAACCGCCAGCGTGGTGAGGAGGAGCGCTGGGAACAAGCACCAGGAGAGAGCTGCCATCCTGTTCCACATCGGCACCTGGCAGAGGAAAACACACGAACGTGAGCAAGACTGAGATCCGCTCTGGGGCACCTTCTGACACTGTAGTCCATGACTACAGAAAACAGTATGCGATCTCTTTAAGACTCTCCCATTGTAAGTCGTTTTCTGCAATGCAACTCCCTATATTTCTGCTGCCTGTCACAGAGGAAGCTATGACCTACTTCTGCGCTTCTCCTCTGCTGAATTAGAAGAATGTTGGAAATCTTGAAATACAGCTCCACCAAGCACAGTAATGTCAGTGAATGAATGCACTCCATCTTTTGCTAGAACGAGCTTGGTGTGATGGCAGAAAGCACTCGCTTGAAGCTAGGAAATTGTATTTGGCAGCCGTTCCAACAGGAAAGCTTGAGTGGTGCACAAACAGAACATTTTCTTTATGTTAGAAATAGCTAACGGGTGTAAAGGACTGGTATGTGCTACATTCCATTAAGCATGTGTAACAGATAAGTGCAACAGGTAAATACAAAGATTCTGCACCGCGAAATGAATGATGATCTCATTTTTGGGGAGACAGACAAAGATCTGGAGGTACAGTAGCTGATGCCGACTTAGTGTTGCTCAGATCAGTTGTAACAAGAGCTTAGAGTGAATCTGGGCTGTGTCCAGAGACAAATTTCCCAATTCAGCTACTGATTACCAGAGCTGGGATAAAGTTGGTGGGGGGCTGCAGTCAACTCTTATTAATACTGAAAGTTCCCAGTCATCACAACATCCAGAATCCAACCCCACTCCCCCAGAGCCTACTTTAGCAGCAGGAAAATGGCCAATGAAACAGAGAGCACACAGCAACAGTATTAACAACAATAAAAGCTTTAAAACAGCACGCAGTAATTGCACTCAAGGTCCGCAGACAGTCATTAGAGAAAATTACAAGTGTTTACAGCATTGGTGCTTTCAGTCAGAGTGCCCTAAAAAGGGGGCACTTATGTGATCAGTCATCATCTTACAATCAATGCCTGTAAACTGCTTTATAATCTACTGCTTCCATTTAGCCACCCAGTAACAAAAATAGAAACACACAAAGAAAAAAGATTTTCTACAGGGTTAAAAAAAAACCTGTTAATTCACCACATACCAACAACCAGATAAATAATTTTTGGACATACATCAGCCCAGTTTGCTGCCTCAGGGTGTTTTGTACTGTAGTATTTTTATTAAGCAATTTTTCATTCTGCTTTTCCATGAGCACTATTCTTAGGGGATGTGAGCTGGGTTTTCATGGGAGAACTCCAATCTTGTTTGGTTTGATAACCTAAAGAAAGAAATCTTGATTCTAATAACCTAAAGAAAGGACTCACAGGTTTGAAGTAGCACAGTACTCAGTCAGACTGTAATAAATAATCTGCTTCTCTCTTTAAGCTTATGAATTGTGTGCTTTTCAGATTTAGATCTAAATCATTGTTTAGTGCAAACACTACGTAAGCCAAAGGAAAAAATTATGAAGAATAAAGATGAGTTATGACTGATAGTTGCAAAAGCTTTTGAGATTAGTTTTTGCCTTTTACTTTAACCAGATAAGTCAAGTAAGAACAAATTCATATACAGCAACAATTTTTAATGAAACACCTAGCTCAAGGGTACAACAGCTGTCTCTAGAGACTGAAAACTCACAACCCTCAGGTATGGAGGTAAGATACCGATTCACTACTCCAATTAACTTATAAGTAAAAAAGCAGAACACATAAGTCTGTCAAAATTGCAGCACAAGAACCTGTGATTGAATGTTTAAAGTGCCAATTTGTGGACAGTGTTTGGTGATTGACAGTTTTAATACTAATCAAGATCAAGTCATCTGTAAAAAGCAGACACTTCATTTGCAGTATAACAAACTATCACATATAGCCAATGACACAGCCAGGGACAGCTGTGGGTATTTTCCTGTTATTCAGAGAAAATTAAGTAAAATGTGCTTGGATTCACTTCAACCAGTGGAAAGAAAGTGTCAAAACCTGAATATGATAAGTATCTTGGTTTGTCAGCTCAGCTAAGTCCAAGCAGCACCTACAAATTTATTCAATTTCTTTTTCCTTAAAAATGAAATGTGATTCTTGTGCTTCTTGTTAACTCCTTTGTTACTCTTTGGCTGTGTGTCGAATTACTTTAAGTAAAAAAGAAGGAGAAGTTAAAGACAAAAAAAGCTCTTATAGCACTGCAAAGCTCCAAACCACTTTCCAATGAGAGCTTTTGTTCCAGAAAAAAATAGGAATCAATAAAACCAGTTTATGCAAGACATCAGCTTTTGTGGGGTCCGTCACATATCCTGGCAGTTTGTCACTCGGTGCAGGAGGTGATGTGAAAAAGCACATGTCTGTCTACCCTGAAGCTGTTGTGACTGCTTCCTATGCAATTTCCCACCACAGGGAGAAGAAAACTCGTTTTCTCAGCTTGGGAATGTCAGCAGCTATAGGAAATCAATAGACTTCAGAGTTTATGAAGGGGGTTTTGAGCTTCTGTTGTGGAGGAGGATGGGGGTCAATGAATGGCCTTCTCTCTTCACTTCCACAGATAAACAGCCTTCAAACAACTGTACGCAGGGGCTGGGGTATGATTATGATGAATTGCATGGGGTTCATTTAGCACATTACAGACTAGATATTAATTACACAAAATGTAAAAGAGCAAAAGGCCTTCTCTGTCCAGTTCAACACATAAAATGAAGAGAAGAAGGGAGAGGAGGTAGAGCATGTCTGGTAATGGAAACTTCAAGACAGAAGAGATGAGTGATGTAAATTTTAAGCATAGGCAGTGGAGAGGAATGAATCTACTAGATTATCAGTGACCAATCCTGGTGATGGAAATCCAGTGTGTCTGTGAAGTTTCAATCCAACTTGATGAGTCTCACCAGATGGCTACTGGTTTAACTAGACATATTGAACAGCTTATTCCAGCTCTTCAGGTGCTGCCACTATAAAGAACCTAAAATACCTGCGGAGAATCTGGCCAAGTAGTTTGGACACCCCTGTACTAGCAGACATTTAGCAGACATTAACAAGATCAGCCGAGGGTCCCAGAGAGGCAGGCATTTTAAAGCAGAAAATTGCCCATTAAGCTCAGGGACGTCACAGGCTCTGCAGAATGTCAGGTCACCTTCAGCTGAAAGGTCATGCAACCAATTTGAAACCAGGAGAGGAAGACTTACAGCTTTCCATTGCAAGAGGAAAAGGTAGAGACACACTTAAAATATGTTAATGAAGAACCCCATTCTCATAGAGTCAAAAATATAGAAAACCTCTCAGAACACATGCCACAAAAAACAACTTGTATAGCAGACAGCACTGTGGGATGTGGGAACCTCTTTCACTGAGGAATTTTTGGTTTCTATCAACACAGAGATTTTAAAGTTTTCTGCAATAACAGGACTAACCATAAAATATTGTCCATGAAAACCATGCTGCACATCACCTAGAATCTTAAGTGGCTGACAGAAAGTGTAAAGCAATTCTGCAGAAATACGAGCTCAGTTCTCTTAGTTATGAATCCATATTATGTCTGATATCCCACAATGGAAACATTGCATTCTAAAGCACGAGCCAGTACTTGCAGGATGCTTTTCCCAAGTGCTAATGTGTCTCTCCTACTGAACCACCTCAAAAAACATACCTTTCAAAATCATCTAGGACTCTGTGAAATGCATCAATGGACAATGGTATGAACATGTAATTTCCTTGGACCCTGAAACCATAATGACAAAAAATTCACCAGCTGATACAGAGCTATTGAGAGTGGCTCCTTTACATGTGATAACCACTCACCCCATCTTCTCATAGCGGAAAAGGTGATGTTTCTTACTCACCATTTAATGTAGAAACAAGTCAAAGGCATATGTTCTCTGATGGATTGCTAGTTATGTAATTTCTCTTTCAATGGATTAAGGATACAACCCAGGCAGGTGAAATAAAAATAGTGGAATCATATATTAGAATAGATGCTCTGAGTTCTGTGAATTATTATCTATATGCTGAAGTAACCTTCTCTTATTTTAATGAACCCAGAAGGCACAACACAACCACACAGGCACAGTTTCTATTCAGGCTGTACGCGCAGATTGCCATGCTTCCTGTGTGCCCAGAACAGCTGGTCTTTGAAAGAAATGGCACCGATGAGACTGAAGAGATGACACTGATAATAATGGAGGCTGTGCCGTTAAAAGCCACACCACTGACAATGTCCCATTCTGTCCTTGACTGGTCTCAGAAGCTCCCAGAGGAAGACCAAAAGAATGAAATATTCGAAAGTGGATCAAAGCAAGTCCTGCCCAGACCAACGGCTCTGGTAGCAAGCAAACGTATGGAAGGAAATGTAGACACTTCCTCAAAGCAAAGTACAGAGAAGAGCCTTTCAGATGTCACTCCCACCCACAGATTTTGAACATACTGAAAACAAGGACTGCCTCCCCCATTGCTGGCACCTATATGCAATACTCCTCATAGCTACTGTATGTCTGCAGGCAATTTCTGCCCTACCAGTGCAGACACTGATGCCAACTGTAGCGTCACACAAGCAGGATGTGGTCTGAAAATATCTTAAAAACAATTAAACAGCAGGATGTCATATGCACTGTAATTTGAAAGAGGGAAGGCAGTCAGAATCCCTTTTCCTGATCAAGTTGCAGGGGTTGTGGAATGGTGACTATGCTAATATGGTGAGGTCTCTTAAACACCTGACGGACAACTGCCTAAGTAACGTTTAAGATCTGTCCCCAGTGCATCTCTGCAGGAGCCGGTGCAAAAAGAGTTTGCAGCCCACACCTGATGGCAACACTGAATCCAGTCCCAAGCTCTCATCACATAGGCAGCAGGTAACACAGATAATCTGCAGTGATTGATAGGCTGGGAATCTTGTGTAAGCTATCACTTCCATTCATTTTGCAGCACATGTACTGCGTCAATCTGTGCCTTTTTTCATATTTAATGTGACAATTTAGCCAAGCATACAGAATCTAACAACCGCTGTGGCAGGAGATAAGGAAATAAGAAAACGTATAGATAAAGATGTCTCTAAATGATCTGTTTTAATGGTAAAGCCCCGCCAGATTCCCCGCAGCTTGGCTTTTGCTTGGTTCCCACCAGTGGGCTTGAAGAGAGGGCTGGAGGAGGTGGGGTAATGCCAGAGAGATGACAGTTGAGAGGTGGGCAGCGAGTGGGAGAGACTCGCGAACTGGCGGCTTTCAACGCCGCGCCAGCAGTCAGCGTGTCCAATGGACGTTAAAAGAAAGAACAACAACCACCAAGTGCCATTTTAATCTACGCTGTCGTTTTCAGGGCTGTTGGCTAGTCTGAAATCCCAGCGTGGTGTGATTGTTGTCATCTTATTTCATATGTGGGAATGATTCCCATCTGGGGAGGGCACTGGGATCGGTGGGGCTGGAGAGAGTAGGAGGGGGTGTCAGAAAATAATGGAATGGCTCAGATGAATGATTAGGATGTGAAGCCGCCGGGATAGCGCACTGCACGCCTGACAGTAGGGACTGGTAGGCATTGTGTGCGCCGCAGTGTGAATAGCTCCCAGCGATGAATGGTCGAGGGCAGGTTTGGAGGCTCCGCGGCGGGAGGGAGAAGGGACGTGTGAATAGGGCTGTGGCTGCTCCGGCGCGGAGCCGCGGCAGTGTCAGCACAGCGGCGGCGCAGCGGCTGAGCCCAGCCGGGCCAGCCACGGCGCGGGCATTGTGCGCGTTAATGACTGCGCTGCCTCCACCTGCTGAGAGCCTATCTTCCAGCAGCCATCTGGTGCCCACATCTCTAATAGCAACCAGTGTGCTCGCTCCAGGCACGATGCGGCTCGCAGCCTGCGCTCAGCAGTCCGCAGAAGCTGAAACAAAGCGAAAAAGAAGATGGAAAAATGGAAAGGAAGACAAGCTGACTCGCTCTGCTCATTCCACCTCCACGCTCAGCACCTTTCGACAGGAATCTGAGGCATTAGAGTATGTTAACCTATAGTCTTTTTCATGCCTTATAAAATCTCAGGACTGACTGATCTGGAAAAGATTGCCATGCTGGAAGGCCACAGAATCTTTCGGTAGTAATTTATTTGAGCAGGAAACATTCTTCGCATATTCACTATACTGGGGGACTGATGACACAGCCTGGTTAGTCCACGTTCCCCAAGTGGGATGTGATGGACATGAGTTTTATGTGAAACGCTTTATCACTGACTCACGCTGAGATTTCAAGGAACCTGTGGGAGATCACACAATCCTTCTTACCGTTAGTTGATTTGCAAAAGGCAGATGTGTTGATAAAATCGGGTACCAGCCACATAACTGAGGGCAGTGTTTTGCACTGGAGAAGAAACTGAACACTTGGAGAAACAAGAATGTTCCAGCACTAAGTGTGAATTAATTCCAGGCCTTCAGTTTCTTAGCATAGTGTCACAATACATTAGGGGGGAGGAATTTGAAATGCTGGTACAGTATATCCACAGCTGAGCTGACTGTACAATAATAGATCTGGAAATGTACCATGGCCACTATGCTTTACCTGTTACCTTTGCTATAAAGTGAACTTGTTTTGTATTATATTGTCAAACCTGAAGAAATTCCAGGTGTAGTCACTAATTTTCTGTACTGTTATGAGAAAACCATGACTTACCAGTGAAAACATTTAACAGGGCAGAGATACGGGTACAAATACACATAAACACAAATAAAATAAGGGTAAAAGACATGTGCACCTACAGATAGATAATGCTAAAAGAAGAGATGACATGTGAGAATGGGGTTAATTGCCAAAGTTGAGAACTAACGCTCTTGTTCAGCCCTCAAGGAGAAGGGGACAAAACTTGTGAGACTCAGGTGGGCTTTGGTCCTTGTCTCTGAAAGGCAGGAGAGCAGAGGGGGGTTTTCACAGCTAGCGGATTAGACACACAATGAGAGACAGGCGTGACAAATTCACCAAGCCTGCTTTACTTCCCAGTGTGGACAATGGTTAGACAGCACAAAAAAAGGAGACAAGCAAGTACAACTCGTTACCTTGATAACTGTATCAACAGAAAAGCAGATTCGTGAGTAACTGAATCGTGTTAGGAAATGAAGCAGATACAGAACGCGATATCATATGCTGGCTTGTTTGCATGTGAATAAGGAAAGCATAAAAATGTTTGTGTATCCTGCTGAGCAGTAATGATATACATGTTCATTACTGCTGAAAAACTGCAGGACAAATATTTAAGATGTACAAGAAGAGTGAATATTTAAAATTGCAAAAATACATTGCCCTGTGTTTAAGGTTAACTGTCTTAAAACTGGCATCTCCTGAGCATCTCACAATGCTACATCAGTGAATGGATTGAACACATCCTACACACTTAGTATTTAAAAGCGTTGTCCTTCATGCCACAGTCACCATACCCTCTACGTTGTGGCTAATGGTATACATGGGTGGCATGGCATATGCTTAAGCCTGTATGAGATAAGCCCAGGCTGTGTTACAGTATGTATACGCAGGTTTTTAAAGTTTACACGGACAAGCTGAGGGTTGATCCGACAAAAAAGTAGCAAATGTGTGAGCATACCAAAGCTCACATTGGCACAACACAGAGAGAATTTGCTTCTTGGAATCTGTGGTTTAAAACACAATTTTAAACAGAAAAAGAATTTAGGAGATCATAGTATGCTTTGCCTTTTAGTAGACCGATGTCTTTTTTTCAGTCTTGACAGTGAAAAGCACAACCTGGAACCTTACCAAACGAATTAGCTCAGATGATTCTTTTATTCATTTTACAGATAGCCTTCTAAAAATGTAAAGACTTGACCATATTGGGGAGGAAACAGATTATTCCACTGAAATAACTAAGAGAGGAGAAATGCATCCACCTGACTTTGCTTTACATTTCACAGTGCATTACAGGAAGAGTGTGTTTGTAGCAGGAAAGACAGTAAACCAAAAGGAATCCAGTTGGATCTCTAAATATGATATCTTTACCTTGTTTTCAAGAGGAGGGATTTCAGCTGAGCACTCTAATTTCTTTTTTTTTTTGCAGTTTCAAGTGCACATTAGACTTGGAATGGTTCAGAACAGCTTAGCTGTGAAATCTGCCATACGGATGGCCCATCTGTTTGCAAGGCTGCTCAGTGAGAGAGATTCATACAGTGAGATTTTTGCCCTCACTGCAGCAGGTAGCACAGATGCTAGGCACAATCCAAAGGAGGTGCAGTTTGACAGCAACATCACAGCCTCCCCACGATCGGACACTTATCATCCGTTTAACTGCGCCTACAATTTGCACACAGCAGGCTGCTGCTGGATGGCAGCTCCAGCCCTCCCTAATGAGCCATATTATTTTAATTAAACAGTCCACTTTGACGGACAAGCAACGCCAAAATGAGCCCTTTATTAATCAGTAGGGATTTTGAAGAGGAGCTTTTGAAAACCTTAGAGCATTGCATTTTCACGCAGAAATATGAGAGAGTGAATCTTTTCTGTGCTGGTGTAAAAAGGAAGTAGAAGGAATACAGGAGTTCAATACAGAGGGAAAGAAGGTAAAAGAAGAAAGAATGCTTCAGGCTTGGATCCCTAATAAAAGATAAAGATAATCATGCACCCTGTCACCTGAGATAATGTTTCCTCTTTTTTCCAAGCAACACAGAAGGTACAAGGTGTTGCAAAGTCAATTAATTCAACGTTACATTTGTACTAAAATACTACATTCCACTATACATACAGATGTAGCAATTTGGTTAATTTCTTTAAATATTACACTTACACATGAACACTATGTTGCATCATACAATTGAACAAACAAATACACAGACTTAATTACAAAACCTGTGGCTTGGCAAAGTCCAAACTACATTTTTCTTTGCTTGGATGTGTCAACAGCATCTTCCAAATGGAAGAATGCTCAAACAAATGGCAGTCTGGACAGGAGTGTTCAGTATACAGTGTGGCAGATCACAGGCTCTGATCCTGGATGCCTGCTTAACTTCCTTGAGATGCCAATGATCATTCTGTGTTGCACTTCCATCCTACAATGTATTAAAAAATGCATTTAAAAAGGGGAATGTCTTAAACTTGAACTCCCCTTAAAGTTGCCAGCAAAGAGAAACGTGTTTGATATTGTGTTATTTTCATGGTGGTCCTGACATCCCACCAGAGAAGTCTAAATGATGATGCAGAGAAACTTGTAACGATCAACAGTCTCACCATTATGGCCGTTTATATCCAGGGCTAACCTTCCTGCTGTCAGTGAAAACTTCTTTTGACCAGTCCAATACAGAAACCATTCAATTTCCACTGTCATGTCTTTTTGCAGAAAGCAGTCTGTCTCTGGTCAATACTTCTAATCCATGAATGGCTTTTTTTCAGGGTGGCCAGCATTCAAAAGCAAAAATTCAAAGCCAATTCTCTCAGGATATTCCTAATTAGAACATGAAAAGTGAAAGCAAATGAACTTGTGTTCTTGAACTGATTCTACTACAGCTAAATATGACATCTGTCTCCATTTTACCCTTTGGTCTTATTCCTACTTCCTACTGACTACATTTGAATACGTAAGAGCTAATAAAAATATACAATAGCTGTAATGTATTTATGTTGCACATATTTATTCCTTTTAATTTCTTGTGGTTAGGCTTGCAAATAACTGTGTATTGCAGGATGCTTTGTTGGTCGGTATTTACTATTAATCAAATAAGAAAAAGACGAGTTTCTTTAAAAATGCAGTCCCTAGTGAACTGGTGGGCAGTGTAAATGAGAGAGGTACACTATTGCTCCTCCATTCAGCCCCCTTCTAAGATAAGATACATACTGTATGTAAGATTTACGTGTGTAAGGCTAGTTTTAGAACACGCCATGTTATGGTTGCCTGCCAACAACTTTGAAGCTGTTAAGAATTAACTCCATTAGATTTGTTTTGTCTCTTCTTTTTCAAGTTCTTAAACCTTGATGATATAGGGTGCTCATTATGTCCTAGTACAGTGCTGCTACAGTACAGACATTAGGGACTTGATTTTGTTCTCTTTTGTTCAAAACACTTTATTCCTTTCATAGCTGTATTCCTTAAAACAATCCCACACAGAAAAATCACTATTTAGTCTGAAGAGTAGCCACATAGGTTGGATCATTATGTCTGATTCAGTCTGAGCATTTGCAATGTGATCTAAAAAGAAACTTCCACATAAGTCCACATAAGAAACTTCCACTTCCACACCAAATGACACAATTGCTTTAAATTAGCTGTGGATTTTAATTGCATTAACATAAGATCTCACTGTCTGGACTTAAACTATCGCTTGTTTTTGTTTTTAAAATGCTTATATGTCAAATAATACTGCCAAGAAACCCCAATACATCGGCCCTTTGACTAGCAGGCAGCAGAGAGCACAGACCTACATAATGCTGTCAATTTGTACTGCAGTGATAATAAGAAGTAACAATTTCAAGATGTGCAGGAAACCTTACTAAAAGAACAAAAAACATGTTCAATGTGAGAAATGGCAGATATGTATTGTGTAAGCACTCTGACCATGTTTATAGGAACTGCTATTTTCCCTTCTGTCTGTAGCATACTGCATTTCTCTTAACAACAGAATCACTGGCCAGCAGTGAAAGCCGGAGCACATGAGCCTCTGTTTGTCATGAATGTTGAACAACATCATAAAATGTTATTAAAACATATTTAGAAAACACAGAAATATTTCAAACATGCAATTAAATTAAGTTAAAGCAATATTAACTGTTTGCTTTTACAATTATATTGATGTTCATGAAAATTATCATTCATGTCGTTCCCCCAATGTCACAAAGATCTGCAACTAACATTCATGAAAACATGAGGGAATGATTTCTAACATATCTTCAGTTTATCTTCGTAGTTTGGCCCTGTACAGGAATACAAATGTACTGCTTTTTCATGGGTTTGGTAATAATTGAGGAAAGAATGAGAATAACAGGTGTTTTAGACTGACATTAAATTGCACGATCTCTCCTACAAGAAAATTATTCATTTTGGCAAAACAGTTAAATTGCAGCTACATAACGGTAGTTCTTTTAACGTACTTGCAGACATTAACATGATGAATGCATCCACAAGTCAGAAACACCTGTCTTGATCTTCTCATTTCATTTACATATGTATTTTGATGTGCTAAAACAGAAAAATTAGATCAAGACCACATTGCGTTCTGGAGGACAGATGGAACTCAAGAAACGCAAGAGGATCCGTAATTTCGGTTGAGGTAGTCCATATTAAAAAGCGTCTCTTTCAGGCTTTAAAATACATGTAACTGGTACTGCATAAACAAGCACTCAACATCTTTCAACCACTGTTGTAAACTGCCTTCAAGCTCTTCGGCAATATGTACAAATTATACAGCATAGGAGAGAAATGAAATTCTGGCCGTTACAATCCTTATTAAAAGCATATGGATCTTCAGTTATATGTAGTTTTAATTAAACTATTGAACATTTACATTAGAAGGTTGTTGAAATGACATGATTAGTTTTAGTTGAAGCAGACTGCTCTTAAATAAGAATGAAACGTAAAACACGTCTTCTAGTGCACACAGAACATGGGCATTAGTCTTTTTTACTTATTCCTATAACTCAACCAGAAGCCAAAGTCTACAATAAAACGAAAGTACCGTTAGATTTTTGTTTTCAACTGTATACTTACATTCTATTGAATACATACAGTAGGAAAATCCGTAGTGATGACAAATTTCTAGCTTCACGTAAACTACAAAATTCCACATATATGAAGGTTAATATTTACTAGCAATATTAAAGCGCTGAGCGATTTAAAACATTTTAGACTTGAACATTCGTTCAATTAAATCTGGCTGTTATTACCGATATTTTTGTTAATAAATCACAGTTGTACCGTATGACATTCCCTAAAACAAATGAAAATACAAGACTTCTTCAGAAGAGTATTTTCGGACATAATCGTTCATGACTATGTTGAAATGCCTAAAAGTATTATGTCATTTATCAAAGGAAATGACAAAGAGATATATACAAGTTTACATCAATGTAAACACAGTGCTACAAGGACCGGATTGTATAACGCCAGGAAATTCAGCGCAGAGCTTGTGTAACCGCTTGTTGACCAAGGGATACGTCTGAATCCCAGTCAACTAATAAGTCTGTTTAGGAAAGTATTATTATTATTATTATTATTATTATTATTATTATTATTATTATTATTAATTATTATTATTACAGGACGTCAGAGCTAGGAAAAGTAGAAAATAGTAAAATGTAATCTAAGATGTGAAGATCCTGCTAAATTTCAAACGCATTACAATATATTCGGAACCAGGCGAATCTGTCTGAAAACAGCAATCAATGGATACTGGAGCTTTGAAACGGGTGATGGCTTTGATTGCTGAAGTTTAAAACGGGGTCACCGCTTCACGTTCAACAACAGAGAAGAGAGCGCATTCTGGGATAATGAGGTTTATAAGAAAGAGACAACCCCCCACCTACTCTAGTACAAACTACAGGGTATTTGTCAAACTGTCTCTTTTTACAAAAGGCTGCAGCTACTCCTATTTCCAACGCATAGGGTATTAGGCTTGACAGAAGCCAAAGTCTTCAGCTTTTCGCTTTGTGACACCACTTGGAACCACTTTTCATCCGGGCAGCTTTGGACGCACCTGAAAATGAATGACCCTAATGAGGTCTTTAATTCAATTGAAATCTCATCTTATTTCTAGTGCTAAAACTGTTTCTGTTGCTAAATCGAGATAGTCGAAATCTTGTACTGTGAAATCACAGGTAGTGTTGAATAATAATAATAATAATAATAATAATAATAATAATAATCACACCATACCAGCAAACCCTCAAGAAAAAGCAAATAAGGTTATGTTGTTTCGGGTTCATTCAGGTTCGGGTTTATTAAAAAAAACTAAATAATAAGACCAAAATTTAAGTAGAAGTAAGAAATAATTCACGTTATGTGTGCAATTGCAATAGGCTAATTATACTTATAGCAAGTCTCTCTCTTATAGCAGAAATAGCAAGTCTCTATGAGAAACGGCATCATGAACATATGGGATCAGCAGATTATAACGCAAGCAATTAATTATGGTCACCGAACTGACAAATATTGGCGTAGAATTCAGTAGAATTCAGCTTCTGTCCTGCCTTAAACGGAAGGTTTAACAAACTTACACATATTCATATAACTACATATAAAATAGCTGATGATATTAAACGAGACTCGGGATTATTTGCCATGTAAGAAACAGTTTTTGACTTTTTTACCTTGGGTCAGTAAGCTATAAAATTTAGGACAAGAAGCGTATATTATTAAAAAATTCTAATGTTTAAATCGGAGAAATTAATATCCGCTATTCCGCCATCTCGAACAGGGCTTGATTGAGATAGTAAACTGATTTACTATAGAATTTAGAAAATACAGAATTTAACAAGATGCCGATACAGCATTAAACCGAAATTAAAAGAGGTAATTTGGGGTTGGGCAGCAGTAGTTTTTCAGTTGATGTTTTTTATCGATTTTAGCCCGTTATAAATAATTAAACCATGAAAGAGCCGATGGAATCTAATTTTTATTTTTAATGTTATTGTGTTCAGCCAGATTACTGATTTACAAAAATTACAGCCCTCGTCCAGGAGAAGAGATCTCAACACCAAGCACCGCCCGAACAAGGTTTATAGTTCAGTATCCCGCTGGTTCATTTGAAACTTCCTGGTGCAGTTCACAGTGCTTCAAAGATTGTCTCACGTTTTATTCATAGGAACCACCGCGTTTGTGTCCTTTACCTAATACACGGCTAATGGTCTGATATTACTGCGAGGACGTGCGTGGGAGCAGAGATGCGGTGCAGTGAACTCTAATTTGATGTAGTAATTATCGTGGCGTGTCCTGTTCTGTGCCCATACGGTCTTGGCAAGATGTACTAAAGATAATGTGTTTAAAATTAAAAAAAATATTCTGCTGGCTCCCAGCCGAAATACAATTTACATGAACATGAAATATGTTACATAGTAAATAAAAGTGTATGTCTCTTACAAATCACATTTACAAATAATTATTCGGACTTCAGTGTGATAATAATCTCTTCCTTACCTGTCTTCCAATCTGTTATCCTCGCTTTAAAGTATCTGGCCGGGACTGGGACAGCTGTAATGTCAGATCCAGAGTTTGATTAAGCGCACGGGGTTGCGAGCGTGTGTCTGTGAGTGTGCCAGGCGACAGAAGTGGTTTATTATAGGAGGCAGGTCGCGGTGCGCGCTACTGCGACGCGCGTCCACGTCTGGGGCTGATGTCAGTGCGCGTCTGTGTGCGGAGTGAGAGAGAAGGGGGGCGAGCTCCGAGCTGGGGGGGGGGGAGACTCCTCGGGACAAGGAACAAAGAGACACTGATGTTGCACACGTGCGGACAAAGAGGCCGCCTAATGATGCGAAGGATGTCACAGTGCCACATGGAAACTACATGTACACAATGTACACAAGGGGGTATGAATTATCCTAGACAAATGCATTGAAAACACACAATAGACGACCGACTGAAAATAAAGATAAATTATTCACGTTCACATCGACACTAATACTTTAGAGCGGGCTAGGAGCATTTTCCTGTGTAATTAGTCTTAAGATTAATGGCGAAAACGCTCAAGGGCGTTCGCCACAGATGTGAGTCAGATAGAAAGTGCTAACTACACTTAAAAAAAAAAAGAGCCGGTGTGGCGACTTTTAGTAACAGATTCCCACCACAACTGTGAGAGCATACTAAGACATCGCTTGCAAGGACAGTTTTATTGCTGCACTTGAACACAGTCACTGTGCATGTATTGTTGAACACAACGCCTATGGCTTACAAGCTGAACGCTGACTTTCCTTAGTATGAAAGAGCAGACACAATCTTTTACAAAAGGTTTTTTGTTTTGCATTATGTAGTAAAAACCCTTGTGACTGGGACTGATAACTGCTTCAAGGATAGGGATGGTGACTCTTCTCCACAGCAGTGAAACAAGTTCAAAAATATTTTTTTTATAATAATAATAATTTATCATGAAAAAGGAAACAGCAGGATGGGTCGTTGCATGTTTTCTGTGGTGTGCTTTAAAAGCCCCACAGAGCTTTGTACAGTACTGTACATACAGGCCTGTTCCACAAACACCATGATTCAAATTCTCTAAGATGAAAGATCCAAATTTACCTCCCTGCTCTTCCGAGACCACACATGAGGATATGACTAAATTAAAAGAACAATAAAATGCACTTTTCCTATTCTGCACTGTCACTCAATCGCAACATTGTGACATTCTGACATGGGAAATCCTTGGTAAGGCCCTGTGTGAGTTATCCATTTTTAAACACGTCCGCCCTTGTCTGTAGCTGTGCTATGACAGCTTGGTTGCAGTGCAGTAACTTCCCATTGCACACTCTACAAAAGTGCACGTGGATGTAACGAGAATCAATTCTCATAACTCGGCAGAAAAGGTTTTGTAAATATGTTTAGCTGCACTGATCACGCACTAAAGTGGTCCCTGCTTTTCAAGCTTGCTTGCTAGGTGCAGAAAAAAAAGACTTCTTCGATATGTCTGTCCATATTTTTGCTGAGGTTGTCGCATTACCCCCAAGTTGAAAAAATTCTAAACTGCCCTTAGATTTTTATGCGCTTGTATGAAAAATGCTTACTTTGAAATCTTACCAGCGGCTGCTGACTGCCTCTCCTGCTTCTTCAGTGATGTGCATTCAGAAACAGCACAAAACCCCCTTTGCTGGTGAGGAAGCTGATCTACAGGCATCACCAGGGAGCCAGTTTGGGCTGCTCGCAAGCACAGGGTAATAAATCAACTGTTAATAACACGACACCATGCTGCGATCAGGCAGTTCCAGTGAGGTTTAATCACATTTCCCCTATTATATCCCTTACATCTAACAGCTACATTAAAAAGGCCCTTTTCTCACATAATAGCACAAGTTTTTTTTGTCCCTTTTACTTCCTTTTCAGTGTCCAGCCGAACACAGTTGCACAGAAACTCTCGATATAGATGTTGTAGGAGAAACAGGTACTGTATGTGGAGGAGGGGGAAGATATGTACAGTAAGCCCCCGAACACAATAGAAAGTCCCTTCACTGCCTTTGTGTGTGAAGGAATTGTCTTTAACTTGGAATTAACTTGCTGTAGTAGAATACCTTTCACCTCTTCACATCTAAGTCAATTCCAATTCCAAGACCACAAATAAAGCCTTTTAGTTGACATTAGGCAAAACACAAGTCCACTTTATAACTAGTATATCTGATCCTGTATTGTTTTTTTTTCTTGCAACAGGGCTGAGAGACTTCAGTAAAGCAGCAGACAAAACATTTCTTGAGACAAAGACTATATTTACTAACCAGCTGAGTGTTACAGAGGAAAGATCAGGGTCTACCGCACCACTGGGAAATAACCACCTCTTTCTCCGAAAGCCCATTAAGCAATATTTCAAGTTGTAAAATCCAACTTTCATCTCGGCAGCTCTGGAGAAAGGGCTTGGAAGAGTCTACAGCTCTAATTGCATTCCCCTCTGTGGTCACGTCAGATCATACTGCACGAGGCGAGTGCAAGCCAGGCAGTTTCCCAAATTCGGCACTGGAATTCGAAAATAGGGAAAGCTCCGTTATTTCTGTCCCCTTATATTGTTTCCCATTGGAGTGTGGTTTTTTTTCCTTTTCTGTAATATAATGATTTAATAACCAGGGGAACACAGGCAGTTTTTAACAGCAGTGCCTGGGTGGCAAAGTCACCACAGTTACTGCTGCCAAGAGAGATCTTGCCAGCTTCACTAATGGGAACAAAGGGAGACGCACACTGCTTAGTAACTCCGTCTTCTCACCACAGGACTGCGGCTGCCGTATTTAAGCACAGGCTGGCCAGTAGATTGCCCTGCGTGTGAATGGGTAACAACTAGGAACAAGGGACAGTAGAGCACACCCATTTCTTTGACCTCAGGAACATTTACACAAATAAAAACGGGGGGAGATAGCCTGGTATCCTGTACCATACACAGCCACACAGCTACAGAAGGTCATACTGCAACCTTACATCATGAAAAATGACTCTTCACTTTCTGATTTCAGGCCCGCCTTACAGACTGCACAGTCCCATGATCCCATGTTTGCAAAGTAAGGCAAATAATCCATAATAGATTTGTACTAATTGGACACCACAGCACAGCTAAAACATGGCTGCATCACAATATAACATCATTCGCATTTCTGAGCTTTGTTCATGGCCTTCCTTCTTTCTGTTTTCATGTCACATCGTTTTTAATTATTCACTAATTCTCACACTGACAGAATGCTGATTGGAAAGTCCTGGGATAAAATGTATAAAACACTTGTTTTACATATCAATTTTGTCCAGTTGAGGGGCCATTCGAAAATCTGTTCTTATTGTCCTAGGGTTTTGAGGACATATGGTAACTTGGAGAATGGAGAATGTGTCTGTTGATAAAGATAGCTCTACCACTTCCTAAAATTCTAATAACCTGTCAGAGATACAGCATTAACTTCACAAATCTAATGATTCACCTGACAAATTTCCAATCTTTGCTTATTCATTCCAAGAGATTTGCCTGAGCTGTAATTTTTAACATGTTAAAGGACAAATTAGAAAAGAGGGCTTCCAAAATGAGAAGCTCACATGGCCAGTTACCTAACTCACCTCCGCCTCCCTGAATTCCATCTTATTAGTAGGAGAAAGACAAGAAACCCATGAAATGTAACCAGACTAAATATAATATTATTTTCCCTATTCAATTGCTTTCTTTTTTTCAGCCGAAAGACATAGCGCAACTAGACCCTCACTTTCTAGTGCAATGAACTCCCAGGAAGAAATATGAGGTCAGTTTTCCAAGGTTATTATTTCTGACATCCTGAGCATGTCTAAAAGTATTGTTTCACTGAAGACATTTATTGATCTGCACAAGGCAGCTTACTTCAGGATATACTGTGTTTTCTAACATGGCAGGAGAGGAAAACACATTTTCTAAAAAAAATTGGTAACTGGTCCCTTTTCATGTCACACGTCACACCAACAATACCAATGAGGTATAATTGTTTAAGACTGTCAGTGATATCAGTTCTTCCACTGGGTCATTTTGGGAGTTTGTGGTCAGTTCATTAGAGGAGCTTCCAAGCTGAGCAAATAAGTTACAGTGATCCGATTTCGACCAGGGTACTGGGGCAGATTAAGTGCTGCCACACCCTTGATTGAAAGCAATGGGTTTGGAATGTAACATTTACAATGATTGTGATTAATCAACCCAAGAAAGCAGATACACTCTTGTGTTGAATACAGACAACCATCCTTGAGACCTACTTCCCACTATAAAAGCCAGCACAATCATTTTGTTAAGTCAGACTTGGGGGTTATATCTTAACAGGGGTGAATGTCTGTTATGTGCTATTCTGTTATTTTCTGCAAAGCTTGCTTAATAAAGGTTCAAACAGCGTTCCTGTAATAGTTATTTTTAACATGACTGCGTGGTGAAAACCAGAACTCAAACGTATTTCCCGATGGAACTGAGGTTGGCTTGACGCAAGGGCACTGGCATGGCGGTGGGGATGGAATCATTCATTCTTGTGACAGCTCACTCCCTTGTCCCGTCTAGTGGCACTGATACATACTGTACCTGCAACATCCCAGCTGGTGACCCCGCACTGGGCTGTGCGTGTTAAAGGTGTCGGGTTTCTCTAGAGCTGAGCCACTCCTCCTCATACAGCACTGTGATAATCTCCAGGACGCTGCTGATACAATCACTGGAAACAAGGTGGAAACGTGAGAACCCAGACAGATCTACTACTCAGCGGATGTGCAATCGTACCTCAGTACTCTGAAACATTATCATATCAATTATCAGTGTGTTTGCTATTCATGGCCATTACAGCTCAATCCCTTCCAGAGACAGCAAGATATTTCAATCTTTTCATCCTCATACCTAGACCACAGTTCAAATCTCCAAATGCAGACTATAAAACACTTTTAATAGGTGCAAATTTAATTTCAACCGTGAAGCGACTTTTGTCTCTTGAAAAAAGGGCAGAGGAGTGCGTAACGTGATCAACACCTTTTCCACATTAGAAAGAGGAAATTGCAGAATTCTCTGAAGGACTGTTCGGAGATCAATGGTAATGTTCGTTCAGAACTGAACACATGCAGGAAAATTAAAATGTCATTTTTTTTTACTTAATGCAATTTTGTGCATTTGGTTTCATGCCTGCAAAGGGGAAACTTAATCAGTCGACTAGATGAAATTGTCCTCGCCATTTAAAATCCTGTTATACCGATACTCAATCTCAGCTCCATAGCTGACAATCCCAAGAGTGTTAACAGTTATGAGAACCGAACAGGAAAAAAAAATCCTGACAGCATAATAAAAGCACTCAGCCATGGCACAGAAGACTTACACCTGCAAATGTAAGCCTGTTGTCCATAGCTACCAGTCAGGATTTTGAGGGATGCAACCTTTATTTTCTTAAAGAATTCTTCCATTTGTTTAAATGCAGAAACATTTGATAATGAAGCTGCAGAAATCCACAGCTGACCTACCTTAGCAATTGTTATTTCTTTACCTCCCCTTATAACTGAAAAGGTGAAGCATACTTGCCTTGGGCCTGACGTCCTGCTCAACATCCATATCTACCCTTCATCTGCACCTGAAGGGCCTGTCTTAAACCACCCCTCACCTTGCATTTAACCTTAACCCACGATACCAGAAGGGTTACACTTCCCTGACTTGCTATTACTGAGCAACACTTCTAGACCTCTTTTATATCGAGATCACTGAACCATGCATTTCACTCACTGTCGCAAGAAAGGGCAAATGTGGAGGGAAGGGGCACTGTGTTCTCACTGCAGGATCAGGCTTCTGCATTGACAGGCTGTTCTGGCCGTTCATTTTGAAGTCTGCAGGAGGTGGTACAGCAGGCGAGAAGGTACGGTGAGCGAATGGAAGCTTCAATCAGGCCTCGTACGGTTTCAGGTACGGTGGCCTCCGAGTTTTGAGTTTGCGATGCCTGTTCTAGTCTCGGCAAAGTGAAAGGCCAAACCCTAACAACTCTGCAAAGGAAGCCGACAGAGCCATGATGAGCCAATTTCAATACTTTCAAAAGACATCAGAAAAGAACGGAACTCTGTGAAGCCGACTGCAGTAGCACCTCTGGCAAAAAAGCACAAGTTGAAACGAGGCAATTAAGTTGGAAAGAGAGAGCTTTCGTTCAGCAGGAATCGGCAGCTGGCTGGAGACGGACCCCCTGCCTGGCCTGCTGCTCTTATCAGCGCACTCCCCCCTGGTGCAGGCGCCCGGCACCGCTGCTCCTGCCTCGGGCCTCTCGGCTGCTTTGATGGCGGCACGGCGCTAGGCGCTGCAGGTGTCGCACAGCCCGCGTCATGATCGATCTGGTTTCCCCCGGCTCCCGGGAAGCCCCCGTCCTTGCTCCTCGCCTGGGAGGCGCACACGACGGGCCCCCGCAGACCGAAGACAGGGTAAGAAGACAGGCGGCAAGCACCCCGAAAACTACCAGAAAAAAAATTACATTTGAGAGAAGATATCTTGGCTATGTGCTAACTCCTTTCATTATTGCAAAAGTATCCTTTTCTAGATTTCCATGTTTCATCTCCCCAGAAGCGACTTAATGATTACAGTCAGTAGGTCAGTAGTTTAATAGGCTTTGCTAATACAGAGCAACACTACTTTCCCGAAGCCTCCTGGCACTTCATCATGAATTGCAGCACTAGGGAAAGTGTGGAAAGGCTTTGAGGAGAGGGCTGAGCGAGGGCTGAGGCTGCTGCTTTCCAGTTGAAGAGCAGCAAACGCCTTGTCCCCGACTTGGGAAATGTAAAGGCTCGAGAAGATTAAATAGTTTACTTAATCAGGCATGTGACACGGCTTTTGGAAAATAAACCGAAAGGGTTTGGCTTGGAAACCAGGCAGATCTTAAGCACAAGAAGGGAAAAAAAATCGTTCCCCCCCCCCCCCAACATTGGTCATTATGGGTGCACAGTGGAAAAAGAAATCTAGGTCATAGAGACTTTTTGAACGACTAGTTTTTATGCCACTATCATTTTGCAAAATGATCCCACTGTTATAAAGCAGTGTAATCAATTATCAATTTGGGTCACTGCTGCAAGTTGAAACCGTCACTGTTGACGATTTTATGCAAAATGTGCATTTCTGAACCATTCACCCTCTTTTAAATGAGGAACTACAAGGGATACTCAGCTCATTGCACATCGCTGAGTGGGGAATCCTGGTCAATTATTGCTAATCAGCAGTGCAGACACCAGCATATCTAAATACAAATGTAATGCCGATAGAGCCACTGAAAAGCAAACATGGGTCACAGTCTTTTAAAGCCAATGAAATGTATACTAAATGTTTCCACAATTAACCACTTAATTACATCAAATTGTTCAAGATAAGCTAGGTGCCCCTTTGCAGTTGTCCTGATAGTATTTCTACAATCCACTGAGTTTCTGGCATAAAACTGCTGGTCTTCGTGGATGATAAAAGGAAAAATGTTCTTGTCCAAGGGTTAGTTTACTTCTAGAGAAGAAAAGAGAAAAGCTATCAAACAGTAATTTAGAAGGACAATGTTTTTTAATGAAGACATTTAAAAATATATTTAACATTTAAATACATGTGATTGTCAAAGAACATAGCTGATTTTTATTTTTACACAAACACTGAAAAAATTAAAATAAACATATTTCAAGATATGTGAAATGAAGCATATATATGTACACACTTACAGTATATATACATATATATAACAATTATACAGAATCTCACTAAGTGAGTTGTGACAAAACATTTGAGAACTTTCAGTATTTAAAAGGAAAAATAATTGACTTTAAACACCATTTTGGTCTTGATTATGTTTTCTGATCACAAAAACACATCTAATTTTTGCTTACTATCTGAATACAACAGTCCCCAACAATATCTGTGTATTATCTTATTGCTTTGCTCACAAAAGCCGACAAATGTCCTTGGTGCTATGCAAGCACTGTTCTTCAACGCTAAAAGAAAAGCACACTGCAGTGTTGTGCAAACTGATCAAACTCTCAGATTTCAAGTCAGCTTCGCAGCCTGAAAGTCAAGACCTGAAATTAAATGACTGATACAAACAGAGAAACACAAAGACAAAAGCACACCTGGCTGAGATAATGAGGCAATACTGTTCTCCACATCCTGTACAGCCCTGAAGGAAAATCACCACGCGAAGCTTATATCAGCTTTCAGAGGAGATTAAAGTGCTGTGATCTGCAATTTGGGAATAAACAATAACACAATGTGAAACAGCCCACCAGTTTTAACGCTGATACATAAGCACCAATAAGCTTGTTATAAAAATAACTCCCTGGAAAAATGTATACTACTGACAGATTAAAGAAAAAAGGTTTATGTTATATTAATAAACATCCAACTTTTATTAAAGAGAATTACTTTCCCTCTACTGGCTTGGAGAAAAGAAGTCAACTAGTATCACACATTGAAGTTAACGATATAACAGTGCAACAGGAGTCACTAGTGAAACACTGTCACCTTGTGGCCTAAGGAGAGAACTGAACAGCTTACAATTGTTAAGGATTTAGCATGGCTTGACTAGCACTGTAAGACTTTGTGCAGTACTTACTGATAAGGTAGAACATCTCTGTCTAAATCCACAGGACTGTAACCCAAAAAATAGAGCTATGCAGTTTCTTAAAACCCAAGCCAGAAAAGAAACGTGCTGACTAATTGAATGAAGAACTGAAGTAATGCAATTTTAAAAAATGCCCCGATTTGGAAAAAATACTTAATACATTTAAGCTGAGGTGTGGGGGAAATAAGAATTAAACTTCTCTCGTAAGACTACATTGCCAAAACCGCAAGGCACATTAACCAGTACAAATTAGTGCTTAACACAAAGTGTTTCATCTGACTGGTACGTTTACACACACATACTTTCTTTATCTTATTAAATACCTTACTAAAGAGCAAAAGATGTGATCTTTCAATCATCAGGGGTCTCCAGGCATTGAGATTTTTTCATTTTTTCCACTATATTGGCTACATGTTGTCAAGAAGACGTCCTGCTTTCTCCTGGCGTGGCAAGTTAAACCAAAGATATAAAGTTGCTCTGTGCTTCCACATTCCAGAAATTTAACAATAAAAAAAACACGCTCCAGTCTAAAATTAAACCGTTTAGAGTGGGCAGGCATAACCGCACTCAGACTGAGGGGAAACAATTACAATCAGGTTCAATTAATATAATGTTCAAGTACTTTTAAAACTCAAGCTAAAAACAGTCTCTCAATTATCATCTATTTAACTCACTTGCTCTGGGACTTCAACCACTTCAGAACTGTCCCCTTCAAAAGCCGATATCAAAAAGTCTGGCCAAGCAGAATGGATGGTGAGTACTAGAGAAGCACCTGGCAGGATTTGGCTTGGATGTCTAAACTACTTGAACAGCATGTGCTAAAGTCAACCTGGCGATGATGAAACTACGTTCATCTGGCCCTGAACAGATCACACCCTGCACCGCAACAGATAAGAAAATGGGATCCATTAAAATGAAACTGATACTCTAAAGCAGGAGAGACACCATCATAGCAACAATTGCACTCGACACTGGAAACATTATACCCTAAGAAAGCAAGATGTTTTGGTGTATTGCTGAGAAAAAAAAATGAACAGAAAACAAAATCCCTTTTTGAAGCTTGAAGACACTAAGGAAGCTTTGAAAATATCTCAGCCTCTTACCTTCTTAGGCCCTTCTCAGCTTCAGGACACATTCATCTGCAAATTTAATATTTGCAGTTTTCATATGAGAAAAAAAACAACTTCAGGTACAATAACGCAGTTTAACTAAAGCCTGCTGATTACAGATGTCAGATTCATTAATTAAATCATTTTGTTCCATCGTGCAAAATAAAACTGAACACCTGATAGAACAAATTGCAAGGAAGAAGTCCTTTACACACCACCCCCACAGCCATGAAAAAGAGCACGCAAGAGAGGGAGAGGCTGTCATGTGTCTGAGGGTGCTGGAGAGGTGGGGGATCCTGGGGCGCCTCCTCATGACTGGGGGGGCTGCTCGAACTTGAACACCACGCTGAAGATCTTGCCCCCCAGCCTCTCGGCCAGCCAGGAGTTCTTGATGACGGCCAGCTTGAGGCTCTCGCAGCGCAGGGTGGCGTAGTAGTTGGTGTGGATGGCGCGGCCCATGCCCTCAATGATCACCAGGTCCGTGTGCCGCTCTCTCACCACTGTGGACAGCACCTTGTCCAGGCGGCTGTCGTGGGGAAAGACAGCGTCAGCAGGTAATACAGCACTGAGAAGGCAAGGCTGTGAGCACATTCATCCCCTGCTCGTCACTCCAGTACAGCTGAGTGGGTCACCGTCACGGCAGGGTGATTCTCTCAGGTCCTGTCCACCCCTCCCACCCCCTAATATTTTGACACAAAATTCAAGTAAAAAGGGTGGACAGTTTGTATATAGAAGTTGGAGTAGAAAGCTACGTCAGCATGCATAGGTTGCAAAGGAACACGTAAAAGTGCTAAAAGGATACCAAAAACCTCAGGTGTGAAGGCTCTACAGCCAAAAGGTTGTGTTTATTTTCTGTAAAGTGCAGCATGGAATGAACCTTTACCTGTTAGTTTGTACATATATAAGTATTAACGAACAAGTAATAGGTTTATTCCATGCTGAAAAAAAGAAGAAAGAGAACACAACGTTTCGGCCGTGGAGCCTTCTTCAGAAGAAGGCTCCACGGCCGAAACGTTGTGTTCTCTTTCTTCTTTTTTTCAGCATGGAATAAACCTATTACTTGTTCCTTTGCAGCCTACGCATGCTGACGCAGCTACCCACCTGAACTATAAGTATTAACAATGTAAAACATGTAAATATGGTTCATTCACTCATTTAGACTGATGCATTTCCCAACAGAACCTCCATTTCTACCCCGAAACATTCACACGCAGTTTGTTTCCAGTGTTAAATATTAAAACAGTAATGGCCGGTGGGATCCATACCATACCATTGCCTGTTTTAATGCCTCAGGTCCTAAACGTCCTAGTAAGACAAAAAGCCAGTTCAAACAAATTACAATGGAGCTGGCCATAATGGTGTGACTGAAGAGCGCTGTGGTCGATTCGAAATTTACTGGCCCTAAAGCCAGAACTAGGGCTTTTGTTTCCATCTCTGTTAAAAGCCTCCTGAATTTTGGCAGAGTTCTCCCCAAGACTCACTCTCAACTAAGAATCTTAATTTAATTAGAACTTTTGAGCTGTGGATTGTACTAGGTGTCCCCTAAATTAAAACAGAACTGCTGAGAACGCCACCTTAATTTAACTGACAAGCATGAGTACAACTGTAAACACCAGCTTATCAGTGCATACCCACCTCAGGTCCAAGCACGGTGAACTGGAGCCACTCTGAACTAAAATTAATCTGTCATCCTTGATCCCAGACCTACAAAATAAACAGAGAAAAAGTATTCAGAGACTTCAGAGAGTTTGACCCCCAATACCTGTACAAGCACATTAAGACTAGACACTTCTCTTACTAGCAATATTTCTACTGAATTCGTCTGTACTACTGATTAAGAAATTTGCATAATAGAAAGCAATGACATATTCAAAGTTTGAACAGCAGTCTCCATCAAGTCAGGCCAGCTCTAACCAGCTGCCTGATGTGGAACATAAACAGAAAACTTACTGAATGACTGAGTCCATGGCTGCTATCCGTTCTGTCAGTATCTGTAATTCACTGTATGTCACATCATTTAGCGCTGGTCCAGAGTTGCTTGCCAGCACAACCTGCAAAGGTAAACCCAAGGCATGTTTGTGAGTGGAGAAAAGAGGATTCAGAACATTGTTAGAGTGAAGTGGCTAATAATTCATTTAACACTGTTTATCTCAAAGTATCCCAAAATAACTAGGCATATAGGTGGCAACCTATATCTGCAATGACCTTGTTACATTAAAAAAAAAACATCAACCTACCTCTTATACACATTTTGAGGGAAATCACAGTCTTGATGTATGAGAACTGGCACTTGGCCACAGTAATCACAAAAAAGAAAGTGGCTTACCTCTGTTCCCCTGCAGAGAAGTTCTCTGACAAATGGGAACACTCCCAGAATGATGTCTATTCCACTATTATCTACGAAAAATAAGGCACATTTGTGAGGAGGACCCTGCAAGAGAAAGCCAGTATGCATGGTATTCAATCACTGATTCCAGGGAGTCGTCCTTACACAGTTATCACAACAGACATGAAACAGAATAACCGGCAAAAACGATACGTTAGAGGCAATGACTAAAGAACATCTGGTACCAAAGATTCATAAATAATTCTCTCATAGTTCTCCTTGTTAAGAGGTGTAAAAAGAGACTGTGGAGAAGATTACCACATGGGAGATATTGTACAGCCAAAAATATAATTGATAACAGATTCACCCAAAAGCAGAAAGTCTGGGAAGGGCACAGAACAAATTAGATCAAGAAGAGGGGATTTCAAAATAAAAGTACTGCAAGCAAGTTTGGAATGAGGTGTAAATTCTTCAAGATCAAGGAGAAGCGTTTCTTTTTGTGCTTTACAAGACTTATTTACTGAGCTCCTAATTGATTTATAATTACTGCTTAAGCTGCCTACTATTTGGGTGGTTTTGGGACTGGAATTCCTGGACATGTACAGACTTGGCACAGCACTTCACAATACAATCCTCTTAAAACAGGCTTCACAGCCAACCATTGTCACACTGACTTTATTTTCAATTTAAAAACTCTGCAGCTTACAAACCTATTTATACTTAAAAAAACTATTAAATCTAGCTGCAGTATTAAACAGTTTTTTTAAACAAACATAAACCAAATACTTGAACGAAGAGCACACTTTTAATATACAGGGTGATGGAGATATTGAAGGTTTTTATGGTTGTAATGTGTGTTTTCAGTTTGAAAGCATTGAAGGAGTTGTTGTGTAGATGGTAACACTATAGAAAATGTTTTGCTTACCTTTAACCTCTCAATCCATTCATTATATGAATCCACAAGCCAAGGGCGCTCTAGGGAGTAAAGGACACAGTCAATACCAGCAAGCCACTGGCACAATCGCTGTTTAAAGATTGCCCAGTGCATTTAAGCAATCACCACGCTCAATGTGCAAATATTTTCATCTCTGTATTCTTTAAACCAGGGATTCCCAAACTTGGCCATGGAAAACCACAAATCTCCTCAGTTTCTGTTCCATCCAAGTCCCAGTTACACATTTGAATTCTTAATTGACTTAATTAAAAGGATTACTTTGAACTGTTTGATTGTTCTCAGCTCTGAAACATGTTGGAGGCCAGCTTTTAACTACTGTATCTGATAAGTAAAACAAAACACCAAAGCTTTCAGTAGGATAAAAACTTGCAAATATTCCAGTCAAGCAACGTGCTAGTTCAATTAAGGATCCGATTGCGTAATTAAGTTTGGGATTGGGATTGGGAAGCCCTGCTTTAGACTGAACTAAAAATCCTAGGTAAGATAAATCATCACAAAACAAAAGATTATACTGCCTCTTCAAAAGAGAAAGAAAAAGCTCTTGTTTCAGGGAAAGGACAGGTAAAATTTCTCTTCCATTATCCAGACCCCATTTATTTAATTTGGTTCATTGACCTTGCTTACTTACTATACATCTGTGAAAGAACAGATCTTTCCAAAGGAACAAAACCCTCATACCTTGCAACTTCTGTTTTGCTTCTTCAAATCCAAACCCTGCATCAGACTCAAGGACACTAAAAAAAGAATCCGAATTTTAGAGCGTTATCATAGTAGCATGTTACTTTCCCCTATCTTCTCTCAATCCTGTCAAAGAGTAGCTTATACTGCAACAGCATACCTGACATTACTGTATCACGAACTCCAGCCCAATATGTGTCCTATTTTTTTCTATATGCACCATTTTAGGCAAGCTGACACCACTGTGAAAATTACACCTGTCAGAAATTTACAAGATACTGAAAAGACATGAGAGATTTAGGGAATCCGTTTTAACCTACTTCCAATTTTTTGTTTTTGCAAACAAAATCTAGAGAAATGGATCTTGTAATTGTTTGGAGTAATTCCTGGTATAAAACAAACTTGAACACTAACAACAGCAATATGGCTTGAACTTTTCAAGGTTGGTAAAACCATTGTTGAGTCGACACAGTGCATCAGACCAGCTAGTGCACTCCAGATGGCTAATGGTTTATAAGTGACCACAGTATTTCAGCCCAATGTTAAGACGGAGAACTGCTTACTCTGAGACTGCCTTGGCTCCCCAGTCAAACACATTCCCAGCCAGAAGTCCCTTAACCAGGGCAAATTGTCTCTTCTCCCAGCTCAGCACTTCCAGCGACTTCACGACCTTCTGGAAGTACTTCAGTGCTAAGTCATTCTCTCTTTGCTTGATCTGCAGAGGCATAACAAAGACAGTGTAAATAATATTTACCCCACACAACTACCACTGGTTATTGAATGTAGCCATACATATATGCAGTAATTCTGCATATATTAACAGTTACATTAAAAAAACAACAGCAATAAATGCCACTAACAAAAAGTGAATGTCTCCTAAGTGCAGTGTTAAAAGCACAACTTCACACTGCAATAGTATTGGATCCATAAAATCTACAGTTAAAAAAACAGCTTTCAGAAAGAAAGAAGCTGATCGATGTTAAAGCAGTGCATTTTTAAAATTTTCTGTGTGCACTTTTGGGGGGAGACAAAAAAGGGCCTTAAAATAAGACGGCAAACTAGTTCAAACCTTAGAATAGGGATCGGGAAAGTTGAACTCATTTAGACAGTGTTCTCTTGTGTCTAACAAACTTCTGACAGTGAGGGACCCATAGGCACTAGGAATGAGGAGGAGAAGAAAAGCACAGATGAATTAGGGAGGAAAAGGGGAAAGCACAGAAATTCAGGTCACAATGCAAAAAACTGACTTCAGTTGCACACCAGTGCCTTGGCTATCTAGATTAATACCATGAGACCATTTTAATACCAAGACCAGGGAGGACTTTATTCTGATGACCAATACTATTATAGTATTACGATCAAGCACGCTGGGATCATTTTCAGGTTTTTTAGATTATGGAAGCATCAATAAAAACTACTGTGAACTACCATACCAGAACCTACTGTACTTCATAGAATATTAGGTATCTAGTTTATAAACTAGACAAACCATGTAGTACTCCACTAATTAAACACCTCAGTAGTAGCATTCAATGTTCTTTATCCTAATATTATAATACCTGAATTTACCATGGTATGTAAAATGGATGTTTGCATCCATTTCTGCTTTTCCTGCATTAGACAACCCAGTATCTCTTCTAAATATGCTGCCCCCTAGAATTCTTTTGCCATACAGATGATCCTTGTTACAGTAAGTTTCCAGAACCTAACATATAACCAAAGATTTCTAGATCTTGATATAGATGGGTGCTAATTTATAAGCCCTGCCTTGAAAGACTATTGGAAGCATTTTAGTAATGATCAACAAAAAACATTCTACACTTCCTTTAGTAAGACTTTAGGAAAACCAGTTTTCCCTGGAGATCTAGCTCAAGTTTCTAGTACTGAGTAACATTTCTGCCTCTTCTGTGCTAATGCAAGTTAATGTAGAACTATATATTTTTTAAATCTGAGACATTGTCTATTGCTTTTCTCAGATGAACATGCGAGAGTGTTCAGTGATGAGAACTTTTCCATGAAAGACTTGAAGAATTCCTTGGGAAGGAGGGAATGCACTCTTACAAAGGCTGGTGCCGGAGGGTCTGTAGCTTGTGTCGGTATTTCTGGCGGAACTTCTCTGCTCGCTCTCTGGCCTGTGGGAGGTCTGGCTGGCTGGCGATGGCTCTCTTCACCACCTGCAGAGACCAGAACTGTGAACTCGGCCGCAGCTCCACAGCCACACCTGACAACAACAGCTGCTTTGAGCTTAAAACACAATGCCATCCTGCTGTGTAAATATAAACATGTGGACATGAATATGATGCAACCTTAATTTATAAAAAAGCAGGTGGTTTACACCCACTGTATTAAGCAGGGTACCCTGCCTATCACAGCCCCGGTCAGGTAACTCCTGGGGTCCCCAGCTACTGCTGACCAATTCACATTTGAACGACAGAATCAAAATAAAGAATGAGAATCTGGATTGCTAACTGGATGAACCACTCAAGGAGCAGAAGCTGCTCTAAATCAGGTTTGCCCAATAATATTTTATTTATAAACACCTGGAAGAAAGGATAAATTGCAGTAATGTTAGGCTGAACTACATGAAAATGTGGAAATATGCTTTCGTTACAACCTTCAGCTGAGAATGATTTAGGCTCTAATAAGCGAATAACTCAGACCCTAAGGACCACAGCTGGGAACCCCTGCTCCCGATGTCGACGCGGCCTTGTGCTCTCACCCCGCCCAGCGCCTCCTCGAAGCAGTAGAGCCAGTATTCACGAGCCACAGCGTCCTCGGTCAGGTCCATGGTGTCCGGGATGTACGAGGAGGGGTCCTGCAGCAGGGGCAGGTTCACCAGCTGGCGTTCCAGACGATCCATCTCCAGCATGTCGAACTGCAGGGGGCAGGAGCAAAGTCACTAACCAGCTACAGCACCCTGAGTGTTTACACTAATGCAAAGTAGCTCTGCGTCTTAACGGCTTAATAGCAAGACCATTTTTGTTAAAAACGTAAACTAATAATATGAGGAGGAGACTATTTCATCAAGCGTTTACTTAAAAGCCATTTCTGGAAATATACCACTGAACCGGCTGCTACAACATAACTTGGAAACCAACATGTAATTCACAAAATCAAGCAAACATATTATATGGTTAATCATATATTTTAACTAACCATGAGCACTTCAAGCTCACAATCTCACCATTTAAACAATGGATGCTTAGCACATATTCATAGTATCAGAAAATGCAGGGCTATAGACTAAGCAGCGAATGCAAAAACTCCAAACAACCAAAATTAATTAGCTAAATTATACTAATATTAATCTCAGTCTTGCATAATATCGTATATTGGGGAAGAACTGGTACCAAGGACATCTGAGAATCCCAATCTGTTACAAATTTTGAGATCACAAAAACAAGTTGACTTGTTAGCAGGCAACTTTCCTTCACTCTCCATGCATTCTTTGTGGATTTTGTCCAGTTGCAGCTCTCGGGCAGTTGCTTCTTTCGTGCTTACTCTGTCATTCAACGTTTAGCATTTTTACTACAGCTTTTCAGCATGTGGCACACAAACATTCTTATTTTTCATTGTAGGAGGTAAGCAAAGCATAACTTTTTGTGCTGCCCATGCCAGTGTGAATTCCCCAACAGCAGCCAACAGTGGACATGATATAGACATTTCCATTAGATAAGGGGAAAAGCCCATTCTGCTCCTTTTACTACTGAGCATTACTTGTGCGCATCTGTGACCTGTATGCTTCCTGCCCTCCCTACTGTATGTATTCGGGGCACACATCAACATTTGTTGTATTAATGCTTTTATTAATGTTGACTTGGACACAAAATCTGCAGAACGCAAGCAGTAACTGGAACCTAATATCATTTTGATGACTGACGGATAACTCACACTATGATATTATGGCTATTTGTTGAATAGAGAAAAAACTGAAATTTCACATTCAGACATGCAAGACCTACAGACAGAAAGATCAGTGCAAATCTCTCTCTCTTTGTTCATTTTTGAGCAATTATATGTGATGAAGTCAACTTAGCAGTCGGCCCAGTTTTATAATATTTTGCTCAGATGATAGTACCTGAAATGCAATGCATCTCAGCACAACCTAAAGATATTTTAAAAGTGCACTGTTATTTTCTTGACGACTCAGAATAAGAAAAATTTAAATGAAATGTATATGTACCACATTTTGATTAAAAATATTTTGCAGAGGGATCTTTACTACAGAGACGTCAGTGAAGACCGTATACTTTTAGTAAGATGTCTCAATGCCACACAAGCAAGCAAGACAAAAAGGCACAGACAGTTCAAGCTAAGGCTAACTAATCACTATTTTAATGCACAACTCACGTAACAACAAGCTGTGCTCCCAGCATCTGAAGCTTACGCTTAAGCATGGTGATTAATCACCCATTGAAAAAAATGTGAATTGTAATACACATTGAAAATGGTATTTACTTACGGGAAACTGAAGAAAAAATATAAATTAAACAGAGATCATGGAGACAATGATAAGTTGGGGATGAAAAAAAAGTAAGAAATAAAATGTTAGAAACAAAACGCAAAGGATAGATAATTCTGATCCTAATTTAATACCCCAGTGCATTGCTTTAATCCAGCTCCAAACAGAGAGACTTGTTGTCTTAAGATGCTGCTCAATCATTAAGAAACAGAAGGTAATAAACATAAAAATCTGTCATCTTTGAATAATTACCACAGCTTAGAGAGCAAACACCACTGTTTCGAAATGCCTAAGCCTGTGACTAGTTTAGATGTACAGCAGGTAATTAAAACCTTACCAGGAATAAGAAGCTCTCTGTAGAGATTTTCTTTATTGTAGTTTTACGGCTGTATAGTTATGAGCTGTGCCACTTAAGGAAAATGTCTGCTATACCCGTTATCAATTTATTCCTGCTTTAGGGGTTACATCAAACACCATGTCATTTCCAGGTTTGGAATTGGATTGAAAATAGCACAACGTTCTGGCAGGTGTATTTCATTACATTCACTGCACATTAACGGACATTCCTGAGGAAAGAATATGTGCCGTCATAACAGGTGGAATGCTCCATCAATGTTTTTATATTAACACTTTATCCATTAAAAATGCTAATTCCTCCACAAACACACAGGAGTAATCCAGCCAATTTACTCTAACACTGTTCTACAGGATGGTCATAAAAATAGCTCGACTGCGCTCAGTGCGGCGCTGAACTCACCGTTCCACTGCGGGCCCGCTGCATGGGGTTCAGATCAGGAGACACGCTCATCAGGCCAGAGCTCCCAGCGTAATTCTCCCCCCAGCTGTACTGGTTAGGATCTGTGTGGAACGGATCAGAACTTTCATTAGTCAGCATTAGAAAATGAAAACTCCCATTTCACAATAATACTTTAAAATAATACAGCACCTAAGGTTATAGAAGCCAGACCGCTGGACAGGTTTGTCAGAATTCATGCCTTTGAATAATTTAAGAGAAAGCACTAAAACAATTATAAAAACAGACCAAAAGAAGTAATGGACAATAAATTGCATTAGCTGATACTCTCTTTCACAGCATTTGTAGGACACCACCAAATGCTGAGACATTAATCACATTACATTTAAAAGCATGCTCTTTCCACTACATACCAATAGATTTTGCCTCCCTCTCACAAGAAAAAATAATTGCAGTCTAGACATCTGCTTAAGAGAAATGAATGGTTGAAATAACACAGTTTATATTCTGTACAACCCTGAACTCCAAGAAGAGGTTACAGAATGGATGTTCTGTATAATCCGGCACTATGTTCTGTCTCTGCACATTGGAAAACTCTATAAATCTTCTTGTCTTTTTTCCTCCATCTCAAAGGAAACGCAGCAAACCACACCATAAAACCTGTACTTACTGTCCTCCTCTGCTCCCTTCAAGAAGGCTCCAATCGCTCCTAAGTAGCCTTCGTGTCTGAGAAAGAGAGCCTGGACTTCCCCCTGAGGATGATTTCAGCAAAGCATTAATACCAGTGCAAGAAAACTATAGAAACTTTGACTTAAGAACAAAAATGTCACAGTATTTGGATGGCTAATTCAATCTATTTGCAGAAAACCAGTACATGCACCCACATTAATTGTACAATAATAGGATGAAAATCATTACTTAACTCCAAATATCAAGACTTAAATTCCAAAGATTTCTTTCCATAAAAGGTTGGCAAAATTTCTCCATCGTTACAGACATCTGGAGGCTCAACGAGAGCTCAGTTGAAGATGTTTTACCTTGGTGAAGAAGTTGATGCTGTAGGTGATGGTGTGCATCGTCACAGGGTGTCCTCGGATGAAGAACCCCCCGAAGTAAACTCGAGTGAGGTTGTGCAGCTTGGCGTAGAGACAGGCAAGCTGACCAATGTCATTGCTGATCATATGCAGGAGGCTCTTGGCCATGTCTTCTTTGGAGAACTCTAGTATATAATAGCACAGAGAAGGATACACTTGCATAAAAACCATTTGTGTTAAGCAAACAACTGTGGTACAGTTAGAACAATCACCACTTTGAACAAGAAAACAGATCTGATTGACCAATAAAAAAAAAAAACAAATAGCATAAATACAAGTGGAACCGTATGAGTACAATCCTGGAAAATCATTGCCATTTTACCCACCAAGAAATGGGAAAGCAGCTCAGGAAATGAAAAACTGATGGATAAACTGTGTCAAAGAAAGAGAACCGCAAAGGAACGCACTGAGAGAGCTTCATCACACATCTTGACACTAAGATGATCTCTTTGCATTGAAATGATAAGAAATGACTGGATAGCAATTCAGGGAATGCATAATCACACTCATTCTTCTTCAGTCATGTCTAGTATGTATGCTGGAATGTGATTGTGCAAATGTGGCAGAAACAAACTGAAAATTCCAACACTCTAAGGGTTAGCCAACAAGGATGCATCGTCCACCTTTATCGGTTGTGGCTGATTTGCCGAAGCTGCTGGCAATCAGGTCTCCGGTCAGGCCAAGTGTCCCATAGGCCCCTCCGTAAATATCCTTCACCAGCATGTCAACACTGGTGTGCTGTCCTCTGGAGGCCAGCTGCAGCAGCTCATCAAATCTCTGCAGCAGGCAAAGAACAAACGTTGGCAGCTGCAGGACTAACCTTGTCATTCCTACGGTTCCTTCTAATAATAACGCCAATATGACCTGCTTGTGCATGCTTTTAGTTCTGCACGTTAACACATGCTCAAAGTGGAAAAGGAGGCTGTTTAGAAGAGTGGTGAAGCAACAAGATGCGTACAAAAACTAACAACTGCTTAGAAGAGAATGCACCACAGCCATCTGGAGAGCCCACAGCTTCATGAACAACACCAGGCTTATGCGTCCTTCTGCACGTAACATAGAAATAATGCCAAAGTTCAACCACATTTAAGATTTTAACTCAAACCATTCCTCACTCACCCAGCCATGAGTTATACCTGCGGTAGTACAGCCTTACTTAAGTTTATATGCCATTAATTATTACCAGGGTGAAGTTGAAGGTAAAACAGCAAAATGCTGTACTTTTTTTTCACTGATAAAAAATATCTCCTGAACAGGTACGGTCCTGACACCTGAGGAAGCTGAGCACCGTGTAGAGATCTGTATTGGGCTGCTATAACGACTGCCCTGCAAAGGAATAAGATGACCTCTTACCTTGGTTTTAGTTAGTAAAGCTCCCAGACCCCAGAATGTGCCACCTCCAATTGAACTTCCTCCAATCCGTTCAAATTTGTCTTCCGATTCAACCTGCGTTAAAAAACATTTTTAATTAATGGAGATTTTTTTTTAGCTGTTCTCCCCTTCTCCGGGTAACTGGGCATTCAACCAGACCTGAAGGCCGTTGCGATTCCGAAACAAAGCACCTAACAAGAAACTGTTAATGCAATTAGGTTTCTGCCATATTAAAGGGAGTACTTGAGAACCACTGCTGAACTGCACTGCAGGTGGCTTGTCGTTGGTGCCAGTTAAATCAACGGGCTGTGCTTTTTAAATGCTGACTGGATTGCTATGAGAGAGTGGGCTGACCTTGACGATGGACACGCCGGAGCCGATGTTGATGAGCAGGTAAGGGAAGATGTCGGGTTGCGTGGTTTGAAACCGAAACTCGGAGTCGGCATGCTTCACATACACAAAAGCCTCGTGGGGGATATTCTTCAGCACAAAGTTACAGCCCTTGATGAGACAGGACATCTCGTCCTCTTTGTCCACCCTGCCACGAGACGACAGCAGCTGCATCAGTACAGGAGAGGCTGGCTCTCTTCTTCCTGCACTTAACGTTTTCAAAGCTGCTAGAGGAAAACCTGGGTGCTGTCAGAGGATGCCTACCTACACCGTGGCATAGGAAAAATAATTTTCTTAATTGTTATATTATTAATCATTATTACTTATTATTAATATTAATTAGTAATAACAAAAAAGGAAATCAACTGCAAACACAGGTCTCTGGCAATGTTGGGACAGCAGGAAATCAGTGAAAAATTATTGCAACTACATATTACCAACCAGAACTCTGACAAGCAAGTTTAAGATGGAATTGTTCAAATAAAAGAATCAACAGGATATTTTTTAAATCTAAAAGAGGTTCAATCACAGGCACATATAATCACCAAATTCAACAGAAATAAGTGGATCCAACTAGGTACTGGAGTGTAAACTCCAGTATCCTAATAATCCCCATCTATGGATTGCCTTCTCCTCCCCATTGATAGCTGGTGTGTGGGGAGCGTACTGGTGCATTTTGACTGCTGTTACACCATCCAGGTGGGGGCTGCACATTGGTGGTGGTGGAGGAGAGTTCTCATTATCTGTAAAGTGCGTTGAGTGGAGTGTCCAGAAAAGCACTACATATGTGTAAGGAAGTACTAGTGCAAATGGGTTTCTCTCTGTTTGAAATTTCTATCCCTTGGGATTGCATTACCATGCCCAGTCTTAAATCTTTTTTATTTAAACACGAACAAACCGGGAAATCAAACATTACTGCAGATCAGATGACATTCAATAAAAATGAAAAGCTACAAGGGAATGCTACACTGATTCTATAGTGTAACATCACTAAAAAAAAGGAGGTTGTACATTTTCGAAAAATAATGAGAATTCGGGGACAAAGATGCAACTACACCTCCACCTCTTCTTCTAGTGACACTGAGACTAGACCTTTAGCACTCACTTCAGTTTCAGTTTCTTTTCAATCAGGTCCTTGAACTTGTAAGCACCCCCGCCAGTGGCTTTGATGACTTTGGTTTCGGTGTTGACCAGGTGGTCTTTGATGAAGTCCAGGCAGGTCTCTATGTAGGCGTTCTCAAACTTGATGAAGTGTAGGCGAGCTGTGATCTCCTCCTGCACCGAGATCTCGTAGAGAGGATCATCTTCCGTCTCCTGAGATAGAAGGGAAGCACGAGGCGATTAATGCAGCAGATTCTTATACAGTGGTCACAATGGTTCTTATAATGGTTGTGATGGCTCTTTTGCACAACATCCTCATGCCAAAGGGTCAAGCCTGAAACTGAAGGCAAAGCGCAAGATGGGTAAAGAAACTGAATTCCAGATTGGAAAGCTGTGAGATCAGATCCCTATTGGACATTTGTCGTTTTATTTCTCATGAAGATCATTCTCTCATGTGCCTCTAGTCTACCAGTCTATGAATGAGTATGAATGTTGCGAGGGGTAGGAGGCAGTATGGCAGTATAATTTTGAAAATTAAAAACAGTGAAATAATATTATTTCATCAGTACGTATTCTAATACACCATAATGTTGTAGAGACTCGCAGGACTCGATTTTTAGTTTCCTTTTTTGCTGGTTTGAAAAAGCTGAGATGGACAACATTGAATGCTATGTGAATGCACAATTTCACTTTTGGTCTGCCAAAGGATTTTAAAAAACGGTTCTCTGTGAGGCTGAAGCCAAGGCAAGGAGCCCCTGCATTATTAGCCTAGCAAAAAAAAAATAATCCCCTAAGGATCAGGATCTCAATAACACCAAAGTGAGCAGCATTTGTCTTGCTAATCCTCCCATTGTGACAAACAAGAATACTCATAGTCCTGTGGTAAAAGTAAGCAGCATCAAAACCTCTTTGAAGAACTGCCTTCTTTTGCCTTTTTTGTTAAAATAAATCTGTAAGGTGAATATGCAACAGCAGTTGTACAAAACTCCTAAATAGCTATGTAATGTGTTTGGTCTTTTAGTCAATTACCAACAAGTGAGGTTTTGCCAAAAGAAGCATGAATATACTTGTGCAATGCTATTTTATATTTTATGCACTATGCTTCTACACAGTCAGCAAACTCTAAAGTGGTTATTAAAAGCTTTTCTATGAACTGTTCTGGCTGCATTAGGACCAGCAGTAGGTGCACTGTAACAGGAATAAGGAAACATGCACTACTCAATATAGACTTCAATTTTAGAAACTTGCCCTTGTGGTCAAAATACAATGCAGCAACTTGAGTAGACAGTAATTTACTCCTTAACAGACAAAGCACATGATCATAAAGACCCTGTCTGCAATACAAAATGCCTTACCTTCACAGAGTGGTCAAACGACCGGACCTTGGCAACTTTATGCTGAACTGTAGAATAATAGGCCAGTTTTGTCAAAGACCCCCCTGATTAAAAACACGAAACAGAAATCTGTTAGATCTAACGACCTGCAAGCAGTACAACCCCCCCGATGCAAACATGCTGATATGAACATTACGACTGTGGCTTCTTGCATTAATACATTACTTTATGTAAATCTCTGAACATGGAAGACATTCATTTGACCAGTGAGAGGGAAAGTATTTTCAATCTAAACCTTAACACACAGACAAAACCAGACTACAGCTGCTTAAGAAACTAAAAACTCAACTTTTAAACGTCTGGTGAAGGTCTATCTTTATCACAATTGAGATTGCTGAAGTAATCTGACAATATCCCAGGGTAAGAATTCCATAAATAACCCGCCTAATCGCTACAGGTCTCCGGAGGTACAGTATAAATATCTCTTCGTTGAATTACGTACTAATTCCTCTTCCTGTTTTCAATGGACGCTGTACGGTACTATATTACTAGTATAAGATACATAATACTAGTTTTACGCTGAGAGATCTCACATATATATTTAATCAACTGTTGTATTCATTATACCATAGCAACGGTATTTACTGCATTTAGGATACACCTGTGATTACAAATCGTGCAGGCAGAACTATTTTGATCTCGATGAAACACGAAAACTGCAGAGACCCACCACATACAGTATCGTGTTGGTACTGCTAATAATAAAGTTATACATTTTCGATTGATTATCGAAAACGACTTAATTATTCTGAAGATTTATTATAACTGTTAACATTTACGGAGAAAAAAATAATACTGGCACAAAAATGTTTTCGTACTGAAAATCCAGATTCCCAGCGTCTAAAGCAGCGGTCACTGGGGGCTGTAGTCCCCCACTTCAATAATAACCGCACAAGTCAATACAAAACAGCTACTAAATGACTACAGCCCCCACACAAGCCGTCTCCCTCCACCCGCGCCCCGAAATCGGGGGTTCGTAGTCCACTTCCCACAATTTTGACATTCGCGTCAACTGTCATTTTTACCCCCAGAAAACTACATTTCGGAGTGTCGACAGGACATGACTCAAAACCCTCTTTTCCCGAATGGCCCGCAGCAGCAGCAGCAGCAGCAGCAGCTCTACAAGTGGGACATTGTATTAAGCCAAAAAAAAAAAAGAAGAAAATTACTCATTTCCGTATTCTGGTACCTATGTCGATAGCGAACCTCTTGGCATTCTCCAGGTTCCGAAAAATCTCATCTGGCGGGAGAGTAATGCTTTTGTCCATGCTGTGACTGCTCCTCTCTAGCCGACTACATGCCGCCATCTTGGATATTTGCTTACGCCGCGGCCGAAAGGCTTCACGCAATGACGTTCAAAGCACAAAGTTTGGCAGGTCCCACGACACGATCATGTTAACAGTCATGTTACATCTCACAAGGCAGTGAAGGGCGATATATAAATATAAACTAATGCGTTTAGCCGGAAAAAAAAATCGTAGTCGTTCAAAATAGACAGTATTCACAATTAAAACGTCCTCGTGTCATCATTATTGTTCTTTATATTTGCTCAGGTCTAAATCGTGTAAGCTCATTTTCAGCTGATTTATAACTGTCATGAGTAAAAAAAAAACTGCAATGCAAAAGAGAATCTATACCACATTATTAAGCTGTATTATAAAAGCAGAAAAAAACAACCACGATACCTGCATTTTTCCTAATATGGTCATAGGCTGACACCTTGTGTACGACAATTCGAACTACAACTATATTTCTTGAAAAACTTCTGGTAGTATGAACAAGGTACCACTACCGAGAAGTTAAAAGAAACTAATTTCTGGAATTGGTGTACTTGATTCGTGCGACATCTAACAGATCAAATCAAGCAGCATAACAACATACAATTTGACATCTCATTCAGATTTTATTATCCAATTTCTGTATTGTGACCGACTTACATAGTATGGTCGAATAAACGACATTTTCAGATTTTTAACAGTAAAAGAATTAGATTTACTATCATCTGTATAGCTGTAAGGGTTGTGGAGAAGCGCAGTAAAGTGAAAAATACTTTCAGAACACTTTAAGAATAAAAAGTTCAGAAATTTCCTCCAACGTTGAATGTAATTATTGCTTAAATTTAAAATTAAAACTTTGCTAACTTGATATTGTTCTTCATTTTGTGGGCTAGAATATAACCACTTTGTTATATTCGTTTTAGCGCATCTTGACTTCTCGTAGTTACCTATAGGAGAAATTTATTTCACTTAATGGATTATAATATACCAACCTAATTTCCACTGGCGCAATTAAGATACACGCATCAGTAACTGATGAGCTCATCAGACTGAATGAGTGGTATTATTCATATGAACTGAGTGAAAATTAGGGTTAGAAAAAACAACCAGCACTTTACCTTATCAGATCTCAAGACTGCAATGGAATTATCTAAATTGTTAGCATTATCTGTAACGTTTTCATCCTGAAAGTTATGTTTTTCTTTCTAACTTGAATTTATAACAGTAATATCAATACGCAGTGACTAGCATTGCAGTCCTGCAGAACTGGGGCCCTGGGTTCAATTCCTGGGCTGCTCTCTGTGTGGAGTTTGTATGTTCTCCCTGCATTGATATGGGTTTTCTGTGCTCTGTTTTCCTCCCACAGTCCAAAGATTGTATGTTACTGGTGCTGACAGGTTAACTGGCTTCTGGGAAAATTAGGCTCTGACTTGAGTGTCCGTTCCTTGTCTGTGTCAGTGTGCGCCCAGTGCTTTCCAATATTGGCTCAGTAGTATGGGACTCCATTGAGAAACACAGAGTCCCACACTAGCAGAAAATAGGCTGGAGTACAAGTCTGGTAATACAATCCGTGAAAAGCATGGCAGTAGGCCAGGACAGGGCTGTCTGTATAGGGTTGACCATGGAGTCACATCTGTAATACAGCAGTAGCAGAGTACAAGAATTGTGTAAAAATCTATTGACTTACATAGAACACAAGATACATACAAAGATAATAGCAGTTAATAAAGCATTTAGAAGGATCCCAGTATTGACATTCATGCATTAGCTGTAACAGTAGTGTAAGTAACAACAATAACTATCTCCTTTATCATTGTCAGGCTATGACCAGGAGCACAAAGCCTGCAGGGGGCAGGAGTGTGACTGACTGTCAGCTTTGTAGAGGCAGGTCATGCCTGGAAAAAAAATACTCCTACAGATATTTTTTAACAGAAACATCGCTAGATGGCATTGTGTGGCATAATGTTTGCCAAATTCAATGGAGTTTCAAGTTTGACATCACAAATGTATTTATTGAATGCTCCTGTGAGCAGACCAATATACATTTTACAAATATTTTGCTTGCCCGTGTCTGGGTACGCCTTTGTGTGTGTCCCCCAGTGTAGGACTCTAATTACTGTGTGAGCTTGTCTCGTCTCGCAGGGTGCAGTTGGGCAGTATTATGCTCTCACATCTGGCTGGAAGAATAGACGCTGTACAGCTGCACTACCCATCATCCCCCACACACAGTTCATTATTCCCCTCCATGTGAGACTGTGCTTGTAGCAGTTTCCCACACACTCCTGCATTCACTGCCTTGAAAGGCAGGGACAAAAGAAGCGTGCCTAGTTACATATCACATTAGTAATGCTGCTTGCTTCTCCATTGTTCTACATGAATAACCCTCAAACACCATCTGCATGACAGCTCTGGGAAGGAGAAAACAAGAAGGAAAGGGATACTTTGAGTTTTTCAGGAACTGGTGTCAAAAGAAAATGCCCCAGTTAAGAAAAACCGAATCTTTTTCTATTTAGCAGGTTCCAGTAGTGAAATCTAAACTAATCTAAACCTTTCTTTAAAAGAACGGACATTTTATGACCTCAGTTCTACACTTCCCAAACTCTTTGGCCTTTTATGTTTTAAAATTCCTACAGTACAATGCTAGATTTTTGTCTGTGACCCAGCAGTCTCCAATCCCCTCAGTGCTGGTTCTAATTTGCTTCTCTATTAGTGACAGAAACCCAATAATCCCTAATAGTGATACATGACGTAGTTGTTTTTGAATGCCAAGTTCATTTTCGTGGTTAATGAAATTGAGATATCTAGCTGTTAATGTGACAAAAGCAGTGTGATTACTGAAGGTGAAATTAAAAGTGTGAACAAATAAGACTGCATAATGTTATGTCTGCAGGAAACAAAGAAAAGAAGTGTCAGTAAATCAGACCTGTTTTCCCACCATTCTGAGATAAACATGATAACATGACATTTCTGTACTACAATAAATGATACAATTGACTAACATTAAGTTACATGTCCTTATCTTTTGTGATTTGTAGTTTTGGGCAAATATGACCATGTTAGAAAATGAAAACAGTATTGATTGCATAGATTTTGTTCCATATTTATTGGAATTTAGAAAGCAGATCATAATGATGGCACACAGAGCTTTGAAACAGCACTGACAATAATTCAGTGAAATAACAAGTACAGCTTTCTGAAAGCAGCTACAGAAAATACAATGCCTTCATAAAGGCTACCTAGCAGGCAGACACTCTGCCATTGACTTTGGTTTCCAAAACCAAAACAAAAGCTCGAAAACAATTTCAAGCAAAACAAAACACATCTCTTGCTTTAGCTCAGCAAATATGTTTTTTTAAAAAACAGAATCATTCTTCATCTAGTACCTGAAGGTCAGTGTGTAACTGACAAAGTTCTAGTGCAACAACATGTCATAGAAAGACAGATCTTCACAGAAGAAGACATATCTGAAACATTCTTTTACACAACATTCAAGGTGAATATTTCCTAACAGAGCAAGCACTGCCTGCACATTCCTTGTGTGACAAGCTATAATCCGACTGTGTAGCCTTAAATAGGCAGTTTGCACTATATGAAATGCTTTAATCCTAAAGGATTAAGAGGCAATTCCTTAAAGGCATTTGTATCGCATACATTGTATGTCTAAATACAGTACTGCATTTCTCTAGTGAAATACATATGCTGTGAAAACTCACAGCAAAGTTGATACACACTATAGTGTGAAATTGAAATTAAAAAAGTACTCCTGGTCTCCAGGAAAAAAAAAATTGAAGACATTTTTGTGCAATTGGCACAAGAGCCAGCAACTTGCGTAAATCTGAAATGGATCAAACTGCTGTGGAATGGGAGTCATCTGCCTCCCTAAAAGCAGTTCAGTGACAGCACCACTGCGAAAAAGTACACAAAGTACTTCATATTACACTGGTTACTTCAAAGGAAAGCAACAAAAAACTTTTTTCAAAGCATACAAATCTCTTGTGCAACAAGATAGATGGTTAATCTCTACTACTATATTATACAGACTATAATGCATTTTGCATCTTCTAGTAGCATTTAATACCTTCTGCACAAGCAGAAGAAGAAGAAAAATTCTTCATACACTGCGAGAATTACTGTCCGTGCCAGGTTTAGACCGAGCTTATTGAATTCTGTTTTTTCAAGGGTTCTTGACAGTCCACAGTGCTCTACCAGGGCCGCCAGATGGCACATCTGGACAGTGCCTCTCCTTTGATGGTGGTGTGATGGACTGGGGAGCTCAGCTGAGGCAGGACACTCTGACAGCTGCTCTTATCCAAGGACAGTTCTGTGTTCTGGAAATGGTTCAGCAGTCTTCCCTGGGACTCCACCTTCATCCCATCCTGGGAGAGGAAGCGCTTGATTTCTTGGACACACCTGGAGTAGCCTTCACTTTCAGCTGAGGGCCGAGAGGGGGCGCTCACGGGCTGCCGGCTGTGCCGCCTCAGGTAGCAGACCGTCATTTCCAGGATGTCGGCTTTTTCCAGCTTGGAATCTGGCTGCTGGTCCAGGAGCTGCCTGAGCCGCTCGATGCTGCTGTTGATGCGATCTCTGCGCATCTTCTCCACTATCGGCTTTCTCAGCTGCAAAACAAGGACAAGACACCTGTCAATCACCTGGCTCTGGGATCCAACACGTCTTACAGAATTAAAATGGATATTTTTAAAAAGCACTGTAACATCTAAACTTCACAACTCACCTTGATGGCCAGAGTCATGTGCTCCTTCGAATAGCCCATTGCTGCAGTGACTGTAGGTGCCATGGCTGTATCTGTGTGCTGGAGTGCTCTCTGCAGAGGGAGTCTGAGAGTCTGACTTGTGCTGGCTTCATCTCTCCTATTTATAGTCCCCAATCTCCATACGAATGTGTGGGTCTGGGGCTTGTTGGAGTTTCTCACAGTCTGTAGCCAATGGACGAGCTTGGGGGACAATGGGGAAGCTGGGATTGCCACATGCTCAATGAAGTGCTTATTGCCGGGGACAATGGCCGTCTCTCTGGGGAACAGGTGGAGGGGAGGGGGCGATGACGAGTGACTCACAGGGCGCTGTGTGAATCTGGGAAAGTGGTGACCCTGTAAAGAGAGCAGGTCTGCTGCCCAATGATGGGATCAATGACACTGAAAACATACTGGTCATTGGAACAAGCATGGGACAGGTACAGTATAGAAACAGTACCAGAGGAATAATTGTAAATGTTCACCAAAGCATATCACTTGGTGACACTGTAGAAAATATACACTTTTATAAGTGCCAAGCAGATAATTAAGTTTCAAAAACTGTTGAGAGATGTTTTATATGAGTCTCTCAAATAATTTTCATTAAGATCTTCTTTACTCTAGATGATGCTTTTTCTTAGATTTATTACTAAATGTAAAGCTTAATTGCATATAAAATGTACTTTAATTATATACTTTATATAAAAGGGTGTATATAAAATCATTTAAAGTTGTTTTTTGTTTCTTAACCATGGCATTTTCAGAACATGAGAGCTGTCCTTTCTCCACTAAGCGATAGCAAAGGAAAAGTCAAATGTCAGCATGCAGAAATCAATCAGGTACGCAGTTGTTTCAGCTGGAATAAAATATAAAGAAATAAAAAAACTGAATTCACTTCAAATAGTCATTAGCTTGCAATAGGATGACTGACAGCTCAATAAAGCTGCTACAATCTATTATCTACGCACTCTACTGTTCGGTTGGTTAGTGGCTGATTAAAATATTAGCAAATGATTTCAATAATCTTGTAACCCATTCAGCTAGACAATCTGAACACAGAACTCAATAACCCATAAAGATACATATATATAAAAGTCAACTGCTTGACAGTCAATTAACTAAATTTACACCACAAAATTATAAATACAGAGAGAATATCAGCAAGAAAATGTCACACTTTAAGACAGGCTTAGATATCAGTGATACATTTCTGATTTGATTGCCCATAATATCTTTCAAGATATATTTGCTGATCACTTGTGACTGGAATCACTGTGGAAGTTCCACCAACATGTCCAGATGTCACAGATGTGTCTCCAGGCTTGTGGCTGGTCGGCACTGTGAGTAAAAAGCTGCTCAGGGTTTCCCACACTGTGCTCTGTGTGCTGTGCTCCCTGCACAACAAAAGCAGCCGTGTGTGCTGAATGAGACATTAGTGACGGTGATCGGCTGTGTATTGTGGGTCAGCCACAGCCTGACATCACACACCATCTGGACTGAGAGGAGATCAATGGCTGATATAATATCAATACCGCTTTTCCTCTGTGCATCTTTTCTCTCAATGATAATCATGCACCACAGCAGTGAGGAGATGGAGCGCAGCTTTAATTTGATTTCTTCTTGATATGTCAGTGAAAAAGTAACACACAGTATTTTATTTATTTGTTTGCTTGTTGACTCTCAGGCAAAAACACAGAGAATTTGTGGGATACAATAACCTTCACTTTGCCCTGAAAGTTTTGTATTTTACAGATAATAGTCAGATGTTACAGTGTCTAACAGGTGCCCCAGTGCAACACCCCTTTGACCAACAAGAGAAGTTGCCCAGATGCTGGTGGGATTGAGGAATCCTAAAGACGCTGGAACTGTGACTGTGCTCTCCAGAGCTTTCCCACACTCTGCCCATTGACAGAGCGCTCACTGCAACAATAGAAGTGTGCCTTGTCAGATGCTAATTCGCTTAGACCAGCAGATAATGACAAGCCCCCTGAGTAGATATGTACTCATGTTAAATATACTTCTATCAAGAATGACAAAAACACAAATGTTTAGAAAGAATACGGTTGGGAAAAAATGTGCTTCAGATTAAAACACTCCAAGTGCAATATGTCAGTTCAAATCAAATGCTAAACACTTTAAAATCATCATACCCTCTTAATCAGCATTACTGTCCACAAAGACCTGTCAGACAATGTTTAAATCTGTGTACAGGGATTAGATGTATTGAGCAGAGGCCATTGGAATTTGGAAAAAGATTTTTTAATATTAAAGACATGATTTCCATTCTGACTGTCTCTGAATTCTAAGTAGACTTAAGCATTGAGAGATTAAATGACAAACTTTTTTTTTCCAGAACTAAGAAATAAACACCTAAACTAATTACCCCATTGAAAAATGACCTTTGTCGAACAATGAATATCCACTGACAATGATCTTTTGGAAGACTATGAATGCCAAGTTGAGGAAAGTCTTTAAATTCCTTTCCCTGAGCGCTGTGCTGTGCTATATGGGACTTTCCAAGCACATTGGATCTGACCTCCTGCATATGAAGAGAATTTCAATGTTGTAGAAAGTGTGCCAAAGGAATTACAGCACTGTGTTTGACAGTTTCAACCCTGTTGCCAAACAATTAAATCACAAGCGATTCAGTGTGTGTTCTGCTCTTGCCCACACTGACCCAGAGGAGCTAACAGTGGCTCTCTGAGATGAAGCTGGACAGATAGATACTGTGAAGTAAGCCTGGGCCCAAGCCAGCCTTGACAGAAGTAACATTCAAAATGTCAGAACTCTCCTTTCTAAATGACGTACTTTCTCTAAGACCGAAACTAATCAGTGAATCACACCCCCTTTCCCTGCAGGCTGTTGTGTGGAGGTCACTCCATTGGTATCGGCCCACTGGGACTCTGAGAGTGCGTTTTCCTCTGTTTCTCACACTCTCTCCATTCACTGAGTGAAGAGGGGAGACAATAGAAGTGTGTCTTTATTACACATCACATTAGCGACGGTGTTTGATCTGCCATTGTGGGGGCAAAGATGCCTCATCCCCAGGAGACCATATGTGACCAAAGTGTCATTGTGCAGCTTCAGTCAGACCCCAGAAACCTGTGTCAGTGCAGATGGATTTAATATGCAACACATTTATACTCCTGGTGCCTTTTTGGCGGTAAACCAGGAGATGTTACAGTGTATGTTGTGTATTTATAGCACAAAATACTGCATGATCAGCAGCATTGATGTCCCAAAATATTATTCTTTAAAATATTATAAAATAAACCATTATATAATTATATTATAATAATACATATAATTGCTACGTGATTGTGATTACACATAAGTGATTACACATGATGGTTGTAAACACAATCACCTACTATTTCTACTGCTACTACTAATACATTATTAAACATTCACCTACCTATTTAGACTGTTCTTTAAGACTTTATAATTATTTTATTTTCTGTGTCTTGTGTTGCATTATTTTTCTTTTGGTTACTACACACAGAACTTTTAGTCCCTGAATCATCTTAGAACTGTACTAATTTCTTCAGTTTGGTATGCTTTCTTATCTTCATGTTATTTTACATCATGTTACATCAGTTTTTCAATTAATTGCTTTGAAAATCAAGCTTCAAATTCACCAGAATCCTCTAACAAACAGACAGCTGCCCTCACTGCTACAGAGCTGAATTTTGCTTTTGACAGTGATGGATGGGATTGATTTTCCATTGAATCTGAGCCTATGTTTGTCCATCATGTCTTTGATCTTTAAATAAGCACAACACAACTCCTATATTACTGTTAAATCTTATATCTTAAATTCAGTACCTGATACAACACCTGTAGACGATGGTTCAATTGTCTAAAACAGATTTACATACCAGTATATTATTAAAATCCTATAGGGCTAAATAATACTTATGTTGAGGTCTAAATTAAGAACTATGCAAATACTTATAGCCCTGTCATTAAAATATCTGTTGTACTTAACTGTATTCAAGGAGACTGAAAAATGCATTGAAAAACTTTTTTCATCAAAACATTTATTCACCTTTTTTCACTTTCCTCCAATTATGCATCACTAATAGCAGCATCATGTATTACAATAAAATTAGCACACAAAGTAACATAAGATTAATCTTTTATTTCATTTCTCTATAGAGAACACTGTAAAGTTCATAGATAAGAACCATGTAATAAATATTATTCACAAAAATGAGTTCAGTTTTACTGATCACAATACTTCTCTTTAAATAAACACCCTACATGAAGGTTACAGGTAATAGCCCATATCTACAAACATTGTAAACTGGACTGTGAGCAAACATCACATCACAACCACATCTTGAAGACGTCTCCAAGATCAGAACATGTATGGCACCCTTAACAGAGTGTACAGATTGAGAAAGCACTTTTATAAAGCCTTTATAAAAGGCATGAATACATGTCATAAACATGTCAGAAATGAAATAGAGAATATTTATGTTTCACTAGAGAATACGTGCATTTCTTCGGAAATAACATGCATCACATCTTCAGATTACCCCTGAAAACCTAAAATCATTCCATTAAGAAATAATTATTTCATTATACAGAAATACCACACATGTGCATTGCACACAGATTTTGTGAGCACGCCAGTCTTATGAAACAAGAAACGTGCCCTTAGGGGATGTATTTCACATCCTCACAATTTAAAACTTTTTGACTCAATCTCTTGTGCAACAAGAAGATAAAAAAGTTCATAGTAAATTGTCAGTTTTTTGGAAAATATCTGTTGGCCTTTCTGCGAACGAAAGTACCATTAACAATATTCTGCATTGCAGAAGAAGAATGAAGAACTCTTCATACACGTTGGGAATTTCTCTGAATGTCAGTCTTAAACTGGTTTGTTGAACTCTTCTGCGAGTGTTCATTGACCGGCCACAGTGGTCTACCAAGGACGCCAGAGAGCACTGATGCCTGAAGGCTCGCCTTTAATGGTAATGTGCTGGACAGGGGAACCAGGAAGGACTCTTTGACACTTGGGCTTCTCAGAGGAAAGTTGCTCATGCTGGAAATGGTTCAGCAGTCTTCCCTGGGACTCCACCTTCATTCCATCCTGGGAGAGGAAGCGCTTGATTTCTTGGACACACCTGGAGTAGCCTTCACTTTCAGCTGAGGGCCCAGAGGGGGCGCTCACGGGCTGGCGCTGGCTGTGCCGCCTCAGGTAGCAGACCGCCATTTCCAGGATGTCGGCTTTTTCCAGCTTGGAATCCGGCTGCTGTTCTAGAAATTCCTGGCCCAGGAGCTGCCTGAGCTGCTCGATGCTGCTGTTGATGCGATCTCTGCGCATCTTCTCCACTATCGGCTTTCTCAGCTGCAAAACAAGGACAAGACAACTGTCAATCACCTGGCTCTGAGATCCAACACTTCTTACAGAATTAAAATGGATATTTTTAAAAAGCACTGTAACATCTAATCTTCACAACTCACCTTGATGGCCAGAGTCATGTGCTCCTTCGAATAGCCCATTGCTGCAGCGACTGTAGGCGCCATGGCTGTATCTGTGTGCTGGAGTGCTCTCTGTAGAGGGAGTCTGAGAGTCTGACTTGTGCTGGCTTCATCTCTCCTATTTATAGTCCCCAATCTCCATACGAATGTGTGGGTCTGGGGCTTGTTGGAGTTTCTCACAGTCCGTAGCCAATGGACGAGCTCGGGGGACAATGGGGAAGCTGGGATTGCCACATGCTCAATGAAGTGCTTATTGCCGGGGACAATGGCCGTCTCTCTGGGGAACAGGTGGAGGGGAGGGGGCGATGGCGAGTGACTCACAGGGCGCTGTGTGAATCTGGGAAAGTGGTGACCCTGTAAAGAGAGCAGGTCTCCTGCCTGGTGAGGGGATCAATGACACTGAAACACGACCAGTCATCAGAACAAGAATGGGCGTGATGCAGAAAATCCTTGATGGGAAATCGATGAGAAACAAGAATTGATCAATAAATATCTGGGTAAGATCATGTGTACAATATGGGCACAATAAAAGTATTTGGTGATTTTATTGTCTAACTGCACATCTTCCAAATTGCATCGAAGAAATGGGCCTGCCCAGGAACATTTGACTACAGTCAAGACAGACAAGATTGAAGTATAATTTCTCAACTCTGTAAAGACTATGCAGTGCTGTATATGTCAATCTAATATAACAAAAAATGAAAAAGAGGATTTCTTATAATGTAGAAATAACTGTTGTACATGTAAAGACTTACAAATATTTTTAGTGGCCTTTAATACTTTAAAATGCCATGTATTGTATTAATCAGAAATGTGAGGAGGGTGTATCAAAACTACAACTCTAAATCCTTTGTCTTAGCACATCGGTGTATTATACTACAAAAAAAGTAGCTCTATATATGCTATCAGAATGAACAGATGGATATGATAAAATTCAGATAAGAATCATTCTTGGTATTTGTATTGTTCCTTTCACCTCCGTTCTTAATCATCAATAAGTCGGACCTCAGTTTAGGATCTTTGGATGAAATAAGAAGAATGTCACCTTCTTCAGCACAGTGTGTACCCTGTCCCCTCACTGGGGCGCTGGATTGGAAATTTTGCAATAGAGGGAGAGTATGCGTTGAGCAGACGAAAAACCACAGGAGTCCCCCCCCACAGACTGAATGCAAGTACATTGTACATGCAGGTAAATCTTAAACCCCTAAAATACTGGTTTCCATTTATTCTTTTGGGTGGACTGCAGTAACTGGGGTAAAGTCCCTCCCTTCTCTCAAGGTACAACAGCAGTGACTGCAGCTGGGACTTGATCCCACAATCCTCCGGTTTTGGGACCAGAGACTTTCCCATCACACAGAGTTTCACCCCACCAGTTACACACTGTAGGCTGGCCATCTCCCATCCCAGCTCAGGCCAGGCACAGCTTGACTGCTGTGCACTGATGAAATCAGGGTACTAGGTGGTAGTGCTCCTATCATTTCCAAAGTGTTAGAAAATTCATATCAAAAACCCTCATCAGATATTTTCTTTTTAACACAACAGTATGTGTCATTCATCATTAATATGATACTTTTAAACAATTCTCTTAGTTAAGAAAGAATTTAGATAAAAAGATTTTCAAAAACATTTGTCCCCACACAAGTATTGTTCTTCAGAAATATAAAAGTTCAAAGGTATAACACTAACATTTTTAGGCAGGAAATGGAAACTTTCACAGCTGCTTGAAAATGCATACAACAACAACAAAACAAACAAACAACACAGTACAAATACCAGCTGAAAAACTCCTCTCGTAGTTATTAACTGATCACTTGTGACTGGAATCACTGTGGAAGTTCCACCAGTGGAGTGTGGACAGCCTCCACACAACATGTCCAGATGTCACAGATGTGTCTCCAGGCTTGTGGCTGGTCGGCACTGTGAGTAAAAAGCTGCTCAGGGTTTCCCACACTGTGCTCTGTGTGCTGTGCTCCCTGCACAACAAAAGCAGCCGTGTGTGCTGAATGAGACATTAGTGACGGTGATCGGCTGTGTATTGTGGGTCAGCCACAGCCTGACATCACACACCATCTGGACTGAGAGGAGATCAATGGCTGGTATGTTATCAATACATTTGTATCAACACAGTACATCTCTGCATCTGTGCCTTTAGGGTACATCACAGCAACACCTTATATCATGGAAGTGAGACAGAACCCAAAGCCCATGGGGAGGAAATTTAAAAAAAAATGAAATTAACTGGACTTCCGCCCAAAAGAGGAAAGAGTTTAAGGAAAGCCTTTAGTTTATTATATGATAGCACAGCTGAAAAACTTTTTATTATGTTTTAAATGTCCAGATGTTCTATGGAAAATCAATTTGATTTAATTTTTTTCATTTTTGTTACAGATGCTGCCCCATTCCTCTAGGTGCTTATCTTTAACGTGCCGCAGTGATCTACAAGAAATCTTTCGGGTGCCTCCATTTCAGCGTGCCTCTCCCCTGATGCTCACCCTTGTCCACCCAGACAAGAAGGTGCCCAGGTGCTGGTGGGATTGAGGAATCCTAAAGGCACAGGAACTGTGACTGTGTTCTCCAGAGCTTTCCCACACTCTGCCCATTGACAGAGCGCTCACTGCAACAATAGAAGTGTGCCTTGTCAGATGCTAATTCGCTTAGACCAGCAGATGTTGACAAGACTCTCAGGAACACATCTTATTCGTTAAATACAGTTTAATCAAGGACCTAATGAACACAAACATTTAGGAACAATTGAGGACCAGGTGTATTTTCAAAAAGAAAACTCCTGGGATAACCTCAGCCAAAATTAGTAAATTAATTCAAGGTAATCAATGAGTTTTTAAAAATGCAAAGAAGTCACCCTCCACGATAAATCAGCATTATTATCCAAATTAAAATTCTGTCAAAATGATCTTTCTAAATTAAGAATAGGGGTTGTGTTTGCGGAGCAGAGGTGACTGGGATTTGAATGTGGATGAGGTTTAATAAAGAGCATATTAAGATTTGTTTCATTCTACAGGTGCCACACTCACAACTTTCCTATTACCTTCCTATGATTGACTCCATACAAAAATACTCAATAATTAATTAGGTGACAAGGACACGTGTCTGTTTTTTTTAAGTAAATAAATCCTTAAGCAAAGGCCTACATCACTTCACTTTCTGAAAAAAAGGAGATGAGTAATAAAAACATAAAATCTCCACAAAATTCAACTCCACTGTCAGACGTATTTAGCCACAAGATTACAATAATGTCTGCTATCTTCTGTGTGTGTTGCTTTCCTCCATTCAGGGAAAGCACTTTCAGAGATTAATATGGAAGAGCTAAGAGCTGTGCAGTGAGTTAAGATTGTACACAGCGATACAGTGTTTGGGGATAGCCTAAGGCATGATAACAATAACATAAACGATGACAGAACTCTTTAATATGATACATGCTTTCACTAAGATCAAAACTAATCAGCAAATCGCACCCCCAGTTCCTCATCGCCTGTGTGCTGTTCTGTGGGTTGACCCTACAGGTATCATCCCACTGAGGCTCTGGGAGCACGTTTTCCCTCTGTTTCCCACACTCTCTCCGTTCTGAGTTCAAAGGGGAAACTACAGAAGTGTGTCTCATTACACATCACATTAGCGATGGTGTGTGATCTCCCATTGTTGGGTGGGGGGGGAGCCTCAATTCCCGGGAGAGAAAGTACGTGTGCCACTGCTCACTTTTAGCCGAATGTCAGAAACTGGAGTCCGGCGGCTCAGATCAGTTCTCATTTCACATCCAGCAGAGAGCAGCACAGTTATAGTCATGCCGCTATGGCTGCGGTAAATGAAGAGATGCAAAGATGCATGTCCTACATCAATAAAATGTTATAGCACATGGTCAGCAGCAAGTGACTGAAGTAACAGTGCCCCCCAAACTATAGAAGTATTATGATCACAATAGGTGGCACCGCTGTTACACAATTCTTGGGTCTTGGGTTCAGTGCTTAGGATTCTGTAATGTCTCATGTGTGGAGTTTGCATGCTTTCATTCAAGACAGGGCGTCTTGATTATTTGGTGTCTTTAAATAATTCTTCAATAAGCTGCTTTCTGATAATAGAGTAATATAATAATAACTATTTTGTAATCATATTAGATATTAGATGTAATAACAAGAAAATTATAATGATTGTGATTTTAAGACTTCATTCAAATACTGTATATCCCATCAGTTACTTTGGCCCATCAGTTCAGACTCTACTTTGAGAATGTATGATTCATCATTGTAATGTCTATGCCTTGTGTTGCACTGCTGAACACAGTGATGTGATAGTCTATGCATCATCTTAGAATGTAATTTATTTCTTCACCTTGGCTTGTCTTGGTCATTGAAATGTGTGGCTTTTGTTTTATTAACCAGTTGAATAAAAATGACAAATTGTGAACATATAGGTGTTGTCAGAGTGGCAGACTTGAAAGTTGCTTATGGCAAGTAAGATCCATGATCTGAATGAGAAAGTTTAGGTCTAAGCATCAAATTCTTTCCTTCCAGAGTGTATGTCCTTCAGTACGTCACTCTTCTATTCAGTACCAAAGAGAAGCTCGAAAGTTTGTCTTAATGTTTAAATGTACGATTACATATGTGAAACTTAGAAAGAACATGGAAAGAAAGACCTTTCCAATATTTATGGAGAGTAAATGAATTCAGATTTATTTCATATCAATGTTTTTAAATACATTTTTGTAAATTATACAGGAGAGATTTTACTTTCAAAATGAATTTCCCTTGTTTGAAAAATTGTAATCTGAACAAAGTACATCTTGTGAGTAATGTTATTAATTGACTCCATTTCTTTCACTTAATCATTCCAATGTACTACTGAATGTAAAGTAATTTACTAAAATAACTTTAAGCACACAATGGAATATAAGGCTCAATTGTTTATTTGGATTTCTTTAAGAGGGCAACCACTTTAAATGGATATGAATTACGTAACAGAATCCAATTTTCTGATTACAGCAATTACAGCTTAAAAGTACCTTACAAAAAGGTTACAAGTAATGATAAGTGTCCACAAACATTGTAAACCAGAGTGTGAGAAAACATCACAACCACATCTTGAAGACGTCTCCAAGATCAGAACATTTACATCACCCTTAACAGAGTGTACAGAATGAGAAAGCACCTTTATAAAAGGCATGAATAGACATAATTATGTCTAGATTTCTCAAAAAGAATATAACGAAAATATTTATACTTTACTACAAATATTTACAAATTTGTACATTTCAGAAAACAAACTATAACGAGATTAGAGAATTCAAGTGCTCAATTTAGGCATTCAACTTTAAAAACCACATTTTCAGATAAGCCCTAATATTTTCACTGTTAAGAAAGGTTCTTATGAAAGATACAAAGTTGCCTTCACAGAAGGTAAATGCCTAAATTAGACAGCAATTTCCTTTAACAAGGAATATGATAACTTATATATTATCGAAAAATGTCTTGTAATAAGAAGTATTTTGCATGCGTATTATTTTCCAACTATTGGTAATATGTCTTGTCCTTTCTGTGAAAGAAATTATAATTTGGAACATTCCACATAGCAGGAAGACATCAATTTTCTTTAAAAAGGAAAAATGCTATTTCAACATTATTGAAATAATTTCTTGTGCAACAAGTAGTACCAGATATGTGTAGCGAGTTCCCACATTTGGGTAACATTTCTTTGCTTTCTGTTACTGAAAGCAAATCTGATAATATTCATTACCGGTAACAAAAGTGGCAAAAAGTTGCTTTGCATAAAACTTTTCTTAAGTAGAAGCTCTTCACACAATTCTTTTAAAACAAGATACAATCTTGCCTTCACTGAAGGCGGGTTTCTGAGTTAGAAACCAATTTCCTTTTAACAAGAAGAATCACAGTTTCAACAATTGAAATAATTTCTTGTGCAACAAGTAGTACCCAATATGCACGGCGTATTCCCACACTTGGATAACATTTCTTTGCTTCCTGTTACTGAAAGCAAATCTGATAACATTCTGCATAGCAGAGGAGGAAGAAAAAGTCTTCTACACACTGAGAATTAGTGTCCTCGCCCGTCGCGGACTGGACTGTTCAATTCTGTTTGCCTGAGGGTTTAGTAAGAGTCCACAGTGCTCTACCAGGGCCTCCAGAGGATTGTGTTAGCCTGAGTCTCTCCTTTGATGGTGGTGTGATGGACTGGGGAGCTCAGCTGAGGCAGGACACTCTGACAGCTGCTCTTATCCAAGGAAAGCTGTGCGTTCTGGAAATGGTTCAGAAGTCTTCCCCGGGACTTCACCTTCATCCCATCCTGGGAGAGGAAGCGCTTGATTTCTTGGACACACCTGGAGTAGCCTTCACTTTCAGCTGAGGGCCCAGAGGGGGCGCTCACGGGCTGGCGCTGGCTGTGCTGCCTCAGGTAGCAGACCGCCATTTCCAGGATGTCGGCTTTTTCCAGCTTGGAATCCGGCTGCTGGTCCAGGAGCTGCCTGAGCTGCTCGATGCTGCTGTTGATGCGATCTCTGCGCATCTTCTCCACTATCGGCTTTCTCAGCTGCAAAACAAGGACAAGACACCTGTCAATCACCTGGCTCTGGGATCCAACACTTCTTACAGAATTAAAATGGATATTTTTAAAAAGCACTGTAACATCTAATCTTCACAACTCACCTTGCTGGCCAGAGTCATGTGCTCCTTCGAATAGCCCATTGCTGCAGTGACTGTAGGTGCCATGGCTGTATCTGTGTGCTGGAGTGCTCTCTGTAGAGGGAGTCTGAGAGTCTGACTTGTGCTGGCTTCATCTCTCCTATTTATAGTCCCCAATCTCCATACGAATGTGTGGGTCTGGGGCTTGTTGGAGTTTCTCACAGTCCGTAGCCAATGGACGAGCTCGGGGGACAATGGGGAAGCTGGGATTGCCACATGCTCAATGAAGTGCTTATTGCCGGGGACAATGGCCGTCTCTCTGGGGAACAGGTGGAGGGGAGGGGGCGATGACGAGTGACTCACAGGGCGCTGTGTGAATCTGGGAAAGTGGTGACCCTGTAAAGAGAGCAGGCCTGCTGCCTGGTGATGGGATCAATGACACAACTCTGCCAACTGGACTGCACACGTGTTTAGGTGGGAGCACATCTGACCATGGAGAAACAGCCACAGAGATGTGAATACAGCAATGTGGTAGCCTATGCTGAATTAGATGGTACGATTAAAACATACATAAATAAGCTGAAGTTATTGTGTCTCTAGGCACTCAATTATCAAAATACACTCTAGTTCAAAAAAAAATTAAATGCATTAAATGCAAGGTAGTACTTTAATCTGTTGGTGCTGTGTCACAACAATACGTGTCAATACTGTGATGAACACCAGCAGCGGATCAGAGTTGAGAATTGAGTTGCACTGAACCGGTAGAGAAAGTGACTCTATTCCCACACTCCCGCCAAGACAGCATGCTGCCTTGCATTGTGAGCAGCACACGTCCCGTGTGCCCCTGCCCGCGCAGAGATGGGCCGCCTGCCGGAGATCCGCACACACACGCACAACCCCGAGCTCTCACTGAATGTGGGAGTCGGACTTTCACAAAGCTTCCCACACTCCTATTCACAGGCACTGAAAGGCGCCAACAAAAGACGTGTGCCCAGTTCCACAGAGCGGCACTGACAGCTTTCACTGTCGTAACAGGGAAGGGAGGAAGCAGAGGGGTGGAGGGTTTGAGTAGACCATCTGGATTTGAACTATTTATTCACAGGTAACCACTACCCCTCTGGACAGAAATTCATCGTTAGTGCTCTGATTTCCACAATAGTATTTTGCTTATAGACCTCTCCTTTTGGAAAAAAGTTTTCCTCCGTTTTTGAAAACTAGTTTGCATTGACATATTGGTGACCATTAGTGGCAGTTCATTGGTTTAGATCCTGGTGTAAATGATGAAATGAATACACTTTAGATTGTCCCAACCCTTAGTTGGAATAAGCAGTTTTCTGATAGGGAATAAGGATGGGGAATGGGGGAATAATGGATAGGTGGATAAGAATGCTATTTATATAGCGTTTTCCATTCCAAAGGATCCCAAAGACTTTTACACATAAGAGGGCACCCATTTCATCCATCACTGAATTACAGCATTCCCACTAAACAATAGCTCAGGCACACTACTTCACCAGGTGAAGCACAAAAGAACTCTGGGGAGGTAATACTAGTGGAATTCATTCTAAATTTTTTCCCTGTCTCCATAATGGAGCATTAGAAGCCACATGCTGGTCAACACCACTTACAGCAACAACCTGATTTTCCTTACAGGTCTCCCACTCTTGCCAAAGCCTAGTCTGAGTTAGCTTCTGAGAAAACGACCCCATCTCAGGGCAAAAATGTCCAAATGTGTTTACAGTAAGGGGGATTCAAATTGTATATAACTGGATGCACAGTGCAGCTATATTTTCCTTAACATAACCTGTTGATGTTTTGTGATAATGCAAATAAAATGTGTTTGTCTGGCCTACTTACAGGCAAGAAAATAAGCTTCTACACAGTATGTGAACATAAGTACCACAGGACAGAAATACTCCTTGGATTATAGTCTCTTAGTCAGTAGTTACTGTTTTACTTTCAGAATGAATTAGCATCTGACAAGGCACACTTCTATTGTTGCAGGGAGCGCTCTGTCAATGGGCAGAGTGTGGGAAAGCTCTGGAGAGCACGGTCACAGTTCCTGTGCTTTTATGTCTTTAGTGGGGGAGCAGGACTCAGACCCTCAGGCACCTGATTGGTTTTTTTCTGTTTTAAAGACAGACTCGAGTACAAAGTAGCAGGACGAACTGAGCAGTGTGACAACCGACGATGATCTGTCGAAATCAGGATTGAGAGCGGATTTTCCTGATCATTTTACTCACATTTTCTTGAGAGATAACAAAAATAACAAAAACATATTCAAACACTATATCAAACAAACCATCTGGACAAAAATTAAAGGATCACCTCGAGCTCATCACCCCATTACTGATCAGTGAAGTAAAGTCACAAGCTCGCCTAAAGCAAAGATAATATCTTATCCACACGTTGCACGTATTGCGATTCCAACTACAGGCACAGAGGAAAAGAGGTATTGACATTATATCAGCCATTGATCAGCTCAAACTTTGGATGGTGTGTGATGTCAGGCTGTGGCTGACCCACAATACACAGCCGATCACCGTCACTAATGTCTCATTCAGCACACACGGCTAATTTTGTTGTGCAGGGAGCACAGCACACAGAGCACAGTGTGGGAAACCTTGAGCAGCTTTTTACTCACAGTGCCGACCAGCCACAAGCCTGGAGACACATCTGTGACATCTGGACATGTTGTGGATTGACTTACAGATTCAATTAGGTACTGTATACATTTTAGTGATAAACGTATCAGTTTATATACTAATACAAAGGGACATAACATGTTTTTAATAATTTCAGGGAAAAGTATTAAGTTCACCAACGACACGACAGCGATTTTTGTTGTGTCTTAACATGATAAACTTTAGGGTACTTAGAGTTAGAAGGCTCAGGTCTGCTTTGTTACACTGCCCAGAATAATTCTAACAGAGGAAGTACAAATTTAGGTATAAGATGCCCATTATTTTAATATTTGATTCATCCAAATCATTTACCACCAAATATACAAAAAACAAACAAAATGGAATTTGATGTAAAAGACATAAGCAGCACTACTATCACCAAAAAACAAGAATAAAAAGTATATACATTAATCAACAGACTTGTTAATAAAATTTAGAAAGCAAGTAGTCTGAAGAAGGTGAAAACTCTTATAACTGCCTATGTATAAAAGATTAAGATTTATGCAAGCTAATTGCTAATGTCATATCACTATATTCTTTGCACAAAGAACACCTGAACCAACAGCTATGGTCAAACACATTTTAAAGGTTTTAGATTGCACTGACAGGAAACATACTGGGAAGGCCTGGTGCATACTGTAAGACTCAGGAGCACAGCTCTGGTCACCGTAATATTTTAAATCATGTGTCACGTACACACACACATTCTAGTTAGCAGAGCTGTGTTTTTAGTGTCATTGATCCCCTCACCAGGCAGCAGGCCTGCTCTCTTTACAGGGTCACCACTTTCCCAGATTCACACAGCGCCCTGTGAGTCACTCACCATCGCCCCCTCCCCTCCACCTGTTCCCCAGAGAGACGGCCATTGTCCCCGGCAATAAGCACTTCATTGAGCATGTGGCAATCCCAGCTTCCCCATTGTCCCCCAAGCTCGTCCATTGGCTACAGACTGTGAGAAACTCCAACAAGCCCCAGACCCACACATTCGTATGGAGATTGGGGACTATAAATAGGAGAGATGAAGCCAGCACAAGTCAGACTCTCAGACTCCCTCTGCAGAGAGCACTTCAGCACACAGATACAGCCATGGCACCTACAGTCACTGCAGCAATGGGCTATTCGAAGGAGCACATGACTCTGGCCAGCAAGGTGAGTTGTGAAGTTTAGATGTTACAGTGTTTTTTAAAAATATCCATTTTAATTCTGTAAGACGTGTTGGATCCCAGAGCCAGGTGATTGACAGGTGTCTTGTCCTTGTTTTGCAGCTGAGAAAGCCGATAGTGGAGAAGATGCGCAGAGATCGCATCAACAGCAGCATCGAGCAGCTCAGGCAGCTCCTGGACCAGCAGCCGGATTCCAAGCTGGAAAAAGCCGACATCCTGGAAATGACGGTCTGCTACCTGAGGCGGCACAGCCAGCGCCAGCCCGTGAGCGCCCCCTCTGGGCCCTCAGCTGAAAGTGAAGGCTACTCCAGGTGTGTCCAAGAAATCAAGCGCTTCCTCTCCCAGGATGGGATGAAGGTGAAGTCCCAGGGAAGACTTCTGAACCATTTCCAGAACGCACAGCTTTCCTTGGATAAGAGCAGCTGTCAGAGTGTCCTGCCTCAGCTGAGCTCCCCAGTCCATCACACCACCATCAAAGGAGAGACTCAGGCTAACACAATCCTCTGGAGGCCCTGGTAGAGCACTGTGGACTCTTACTAAACCCTCAGGCAAACAGAATTGAACAGTCCAGTCCGCGACGGGCGAGGACACTAATTCTCAGTGTGTAGAAGACTTTTTCTTCCTCCTCTGCTATGCAGAATGTTATCAGATTTGCTTTCAGTAACAGGAAGCAAAGAAATGTTATCCAAGTGTGGGAATACGCCGTGCATATTGGGTACTACTTGTTGCACAAGAAATTATTTCAATAATGTTGAAACTGTGATTCTTCTTGTTAAAAGGAAATTGGTTTCTAACTCAGAAACCCGCCTTCAGTGAAGGCAAGATTGTATCTTGTTTTAAAAGAATCTTGTGAAGAGCTTCTACTTAAGAAAAGTTTTATGCAAAGCAACTTTTTGCCACTTTTATTACGAGTAATGAAATATTTTTTTATTAGAAAATGCCCTAGGTCATTTGTTATATTGTTATTTCACAGAAATATGCTCACACACAGTGAAGTATACATTCCTCATTTCTTGTTTGTGAAATATTGATAAGTTTATAATGTATCCATGCCTTTTATAAAGGAGCTTTCTCAATCTGTACACTCTGTTAAGGGTGCCATACATGTTCTGATCTTGGAGACGTCTTCAAGATGTGGTTGTGATGTGATGTTTGCTCACAGCCCAGTTTACAATGTTTGTAGATATGGGCTATTACCTGTAACCTTCATTTAAGGTGCTTATTGATAATGTATTGTTGTGATCAGAAAACTGAACTCATTTGTATGAATAATATTCATTTGCTATGGTTCTTAAACATGGATATTGTTTTGTTTTTCACAACAGCAAAATCAAATAAAATTTGATTCAATATACAAAAGATTCAGAGTATTTTCAACTTCCACAGTTTATAAATTATTATAAGAATAATGTTTTTTTTTAATCTCACCATATACATGTAGCATGGAACATGTCTGAATGAAAAGGCTAAAAAGAAATCTTTACTTCTTTATTCACAACCCAATATGAACACGATCTTCGTTTACAGCATGTTAACATTGTGTTGAGCCCAGGGAGTAAAATCACAACAATGTGCCATTTGACACATTTTCCCAGATATTTCTGTTTTAATCTATGGGAACATGTTGCAAATACTGAATAGGATAATGAAAAGATTGTGTTGAGCTTCTAAAGATCAGAGACATTTAGGGACAAATTTAATTCAATATAATGTCAACCCTCCACCCAAAAGGAATTAACACTTTCACTGTCAAAGCTGCTTTTCTGCTTTTTAGTGGATCTTTTGGAATTTGAGTTCTTGGATGAGCCAGTGTTTTGAATTGTTAATACAGTAACCTTACATAATACAATTTCCTAAACAAGATTAAGAAATTATTGAATTTAATGATTCTACCGTTCTACATATTAAGACATATCTGACCTTCATCTATTCTTCACCAAGTCCTAACAGTAGATAAATCTAACCTCATGGCACAGATAACACGCATTCTGTTTGCCATGAATGTGTTTTATAGTGCCATCAGTTTAAATACATTGCTTGGCTTGATTGGCATTCGAGAATATTTGTATTTTGATGACAATTCTCTGCAAACAACTTCATCAAAATACTTCTGTCACACTCCTCAATGAATAAAAATGATAGTAAATACTCACCAGTGTGGACAAGGTGCTGATGTGGGTCAGTTATAATCATATGGGTGGGATGCAGGAGACACGATCACAGTCAATATCAAGCCCACAGCACCAGAGGATAGTACACCAATGTCTCCTGAGTCTGCCCACAGAATAACACACCGGAGGAACTCTTTTATCCTGTAGAAGTGTTCAAAATCAACATTGTTACTGTGTCTGAAGCCAATGAGGATTAAACAGATCCTTAAAATCCTGAAGCGTATTTTGCTTAAACAGATGCCTTGTGATGTATTAACTAGTTAAGGACATACTGTATATGTGTTAATTCATTAACCTCAGGCTCATTTTTCTGAGCACGTTTAGAGTTAAAATTGCACTCATGGTAAATGTTTTAACAATCAACTGTTGAAAAGTTCAATTAAACTGCAAGGCATGTAACAGTAGGACCTTGCAGGAATAAAGTGCTTTTGGAATTTAACATGTTCTATTGATTCCAGCCAGCTTGAATACATTTTCTTTTTACTGTTAAGGCCCTGTTTACCAGTTTTATCCTGGTTCTCTCTCAGGTAACCTTAACCTCACTAGGTTAGTGTCAGCTTCCTGCTGCCTGTGACATAACATTATCATTACTACATTTCTATACAAACATCCTCACATCTCCTGGTTTACCGCCAAAAAGGCACCAGGAGTATAAATGTGTTGCATATTAAATCCATCTGCGCTGACACAGGTTTCTGGGGTCTGACTGAAGCTGCACAATGACACTTTGGTCACATATGGTCTCCTGGGGATGAGGCATCTTTGCCCCCACAATGGCAGATCAAACACCGTCGCTAATGTGATGTGTAATAAAGACACACTTCTATTGTCTCCCCTCTTCACTCAGTGAATGGAGAGAGTGTGAGAAACAGAGGAAAACTCACTCTCAGAGTCCCAGTGGGCCGATACCAATGGAGTGACCTCCACACAACAGCCTGCAGGGAAAGGGGGTGTGTTCACTGATTAGTTTCGGTCTTAGAGAAAGTACGTCATTTAGATAGGAGAGTTCTGACATTTTGAATGTTACTTCTGTCACGGCTGGCTTGGGCCCAGGCTTACTTCACAGTATCTATCTGTCCAGCTTCATCTCAGAGAGCCACTGTTAGCTCCTCTGGGTCAGTGTGGGCAAGAGCAGAACACACACTGAATCGCTTGTGATTTAATTGTTTGGCAACAGGGTTGAAACTGTCAAACACAGTGCTGTAATTCCTTTGGCACACTTTCTACAACATTGAAATTCTCTTCATATGCAGGAGGTCAGATCCAATGTGCTTGGAAAGTCCCATATAGCACAGCACAGCGCTCAGGGAAAGGAATTTAAAGACTTTCCTCAACTTGGCATTCATAGTCTTCCAAAAGATCATTCTCAATGAATACTCTGTTTTACTATTCTACAAAACGTGTTTTTGTTAGCAGATTTCGTTAATTTTTAGCTTTGCTGGTAAAGTTCTTGGCACTTACTGTTTTATTTATAACACCTCATATTGAACATTCAGATTTTCAGAATCAGAATCATTCCAATCAGAATGGAAAGGCATATCTCAGCAATTAATATAATCTTTCACAAGACAAATTCCAGTCCACATCCCATTCACTCTTTAAATCTGATTTCTTAGCTCAAGTTTAAACCTAATGATACAGAGTGCTGATCAAGTGTGTAGAAAGAATTCTGTGCATTTTTATCTAAAGCTTATTATCTTAAAAGCACACTTTACCTAGACTTTGCTCTTTGTGATTTGTTGTGTTCACTGAGTCCTTAATTAAACTCTATTTAGCGAATAAGCTTGGTCCCTGAGAGTCTTGTCAACATCTGCTGGTCTAAGTGAATTAGCATCTGACAAGGCACACTTCTATTGTTGCAGTGAGCGCTCTGTCAATGGGCAGAGTGTGGGAAAGCTCTGGAGAGCACAGTCACAGTTCCAGCGTCTTTAGGATTCCTGAATCCCACCAGCATCTGGGCAACATCTTCTCTGGGTGGACAAAGTGAGCAGGGGAGGGAGTATGAGAAGAGCCCCTTGATGGAGCAATGGAGTACAGAGAAAACATTTTAGGGGATTACAGTGAAAACATAGAATGTTTAACATTGTATGTAATATAGTTTCAGGTAACAGGGTAAATGGAGACACCCCTAAATAACCACTGCAGTTAAGTCACTGAATCACTGGGAGCCCAGTTTCCTGACTAGATTCATTTCATTCTCATACGTGAGTGCCACATGTTTAGTTCTGCTGTCCCCCTACCATGGTTTCATATGTTGCTATGAAACATCATAAACACAGAAGTAAGACCATTAGAAAGGTTAAAAATAAGAGGAGATCATTTGTCCTATCTAGCCTGTTTGGTAGATAGTAGGTAACTGACCTACTGATCTCAAACAGCCATTTTATAAAAGACGTCAGGGGATCATCTTCAACCACTTGGATGGGTAGCTCGTTTCACACACCCTCAACCCTTTGGATAAAGAACTGGCTCATATTTTTCTCTGTTCAAAGCTATAAAAAATAATTTCCTTCAGCCTGCCAGCAATGGATATCCCCTGAAATCCCAGATTGTACCTGGTCCAAAGGAGCAACATCTTTCCTATATTGTGGTGACCATATTTGTACACAATATTCTAAAGGAGGCCTTACAAATACCAAACCTCTCAATGAGGTTTTACAATTCTAACATAACACTCCTTGAAGGCTGGAGGTAGAGATGTATTGATACAATATTGATCTCCTCTCAGTCCAGATGGTGTGTGATGTCAGGCTGTGGCTGACCCACAATACACAGCCGATCACCGTCACTAATGTCTCATTCAGCACACACGGCTGCTTTTGTTGTGCAGGGAGCACAGCACACAGAGCACAGTGTGGGAAACCCTGAGCAGCTTTTTACTCACAGTGCCGACCAGCCACAAGCCTGGAGACACATCTGTGACATCTGGACACACTGCAGCTCTCTGATCCACAGCTTGACGTATTCTCATTTTTTACATTATATTTTGCCATTTGTATGCTAATACACAATGCCATTCACAACAACTACATTTTGTAACATTTTAGCACATCAGATTAGCTTTTCTACTCTAAAGCTTTGAGGTTACTTATATGTCCCTCTCAGAAGAAGCAGCTCAGTATAACTTGCCACTGTGTCCAAATGACTTTATCCTGCATGAAAATTCATAGTATTCATTTAAAAGTTGTATTAAAAAATTGTACAGAATTAGATCATCATTGGTAGTATTCTAAGTTGGCCTAAAGCACATCAACAACTTGACAACAGTACAAAGCACATGGATTTTGTGTAAGATATGGAAAGCAGCTCAGATCTTGAAATGGAGTGTTTGATAACATGGCAGGTAACTGAGTTAATCAGCTTTTGGGGGAATTGGTCTGCGATTGGCAGGCATCCCATTCAGGATGTACCCTGCCTTGATCTTGTTGCTTGCCAGGATAGACTCCAGCTTCCTGAATTGGAATAAGGTTAGGCAATGGATGCATGAATCACAATCGGGAGCCCACTTCTACAAGAAGACAATTTCTGGAGACACTGGGCATTTTATTGAAGTACTGCAGGTAAAACAGCAGCATCGCACCAGTAATTTGGCTTTGCTATAGTCATTGAACACCTACAGCAAGATCTAAGGTCAAACATATTTTGAAGCCTCGAGAAAACATGTTGGGTTGTGTCACATACACGGCAAATATTAGTACTGTGTTGTTACAGTGTCATTGATCCCCTCACCAGGCAGCAGGCCTGCTCTCTTTACAGGGTCACCACTTTCCCAGATTCACACAGCGCCCTGTGAGTCACTCGCCATCGCCCCCTCCCCTCCACCTGTTCCCCAGAGAGACGGCCATTGTCCCCGGCAATAAGCACTTCATTGAGCATGTGGCAATCCCAGCTTCCCCATTGTCCCCCGAGCTCATCCATTGGCTACGGACTGTGAGAAACTCCAACAAGCCCCAGACCCACACATTCGTATGGAGATTGGGGACTATAAATAGGAGAGATGAAGCCAGCACAAGTCAGACTCTCAGACTCCCTCTACAGAGAGCACTCCAGCACACAGATACAGCCATGGCACCTACAGTCACTGCAGCAATGGGCTATTCGAAGGAGCACATAACTCTGGCCATCAAGGTGAGTTGTGAAGATTAGATGTTACAGTGCTTTTTAAAAAAATCCATTTTAATTCTGTAAGACGTGTTGGATCCCAGAGCCAGGTGATTGACAGGTGTCTTGTCCTTGTTTTGCAGCTGAGAAAGCCGATAGTGGAGAAGATGCGCAGAGATCGCATCAACAGCAGCATCGAGCAGCTCAGGCAGCTCCTGGACCAGCAGCCGGATTCCAAGCTGGAAAAAGCCGACATCCTGGAAATGACGGTCTGCTACCTGAGGCGGCACAGCCAGCGCCAGCCCGTGAGCGCCCCCTCTGGGCCCTCAGCTGAAAGTGAAGGCTACTCCAGGTGTGTCCAAGAAATCAAGCGCTTCCTCTCCCAGGATGGGATGAAGGTGGAGTCCCAGGGAAGACTGCTGAACCATTTCCAGAACGCACAGCTTTCCTTGGATAAGAGCAGCTGTCAGAGTGTCCTGCCTAAGCTGAGCTCCCCAGTCCATCACACCACCATCAAAGAAAAGACTCTGGGAAAGAGTGCCCTCTGGCGGCCATGGTAGAGCACTGCAGACTGACACCACACTAAATTGAACAGACTGGTCTAAGATGAGCATGGGCCATGTGTCTCCATGTCCAGGAGCTGTTTTCAACCTAATTGAAAAAATGTAAAGTTTCCAAGTTCAGGAAACTAAAGTTTATGGTACTTGTAATTTCTTGTGAAAGTATAGGTGAAACAGTCTGTTAATCAAATTAATTTCTTAACTTCTTCTGTGGAGAATATAGGCAATTATTTTTTTCTTGTCAAACAAGGAGTGTGTTGCAACATTGAGTTGTTTTATTTTAAGGTTTGGAGGGAAGAGTTTTTTCTTTCAAAACGGTGTTCGCTCTAGGTTGAGCATATGTAATTACTTTATAAGTGAGTGGTATCATTCTAAAATGATTTAGACATCTGGCTGAATCATGTCAAACAGCAATGATATGCTGTCTATGAATATGCATCCTGTTAGGGACAAATCCCTTACTGTATTTTGTCATACAAAGATAGAAAGTATGGTTTATCTTCATATTTGAAGATGGATTTTTATAATGTATATCATATTTTTGATGTTCTTTGAAAAAGAAATCTGTATCTTGTAACAATAACCGCTTATGCATTTCTGACTTTTTTCACTATTTTGTGAAAAAATAATACAGTGCTTACAGTTACGTTCAAAATGTTTCAGAAGTGTATACTTTTTGTGAACCCGCTTAAAGTGAAATGTTTTGCCTAAATGTTTTATGAGCTTTGGTATAGAATGGTAAAACCTTGTTTTACCAAAAGCCCAACTGCAGAGTAATTATTAATGCAACTATGCATTTTGTGACGTTTCTATTATGATAGAAGAATACAGTAATAATAAAATCTGTCCTAATGGTACAGTCCTAAAGTCAATCTAATCACTGTTATAGTGTTTTAATGGATATGTATTTCATTTATGAAAAAATAAATGTACTGTAAATACAGTTCAAGGCTCATGGACAGTCTTTTCTCAATTTTTACAACATGTAAAACAATTATATTTATTTTCTGGGTGGATTATTGCTGGTTTTGAAAACTAGAACAAGACCTGTTCTGTAAATCATGCAAAATTTTCAATCAATTTCTTTTCTAAAAATTGAAAGGTGCACCATAAAGACTGATTTAATACCTCAGGCCTTTATTAAGGATGAGGGAAATATTTTAACTCAGGAACAACAAAGTAACACTGAAATATTTAGGATTATTTCTCCATAGAAGAATTTCCTTTTCACATAAAAACAAAAGTGGTTTATATAACAAGTGTCATTTCAGGCCTAGCCAACACTATCTTTAATGTTAAAATATCATCTTTAATACTATCATTAATTATTATATTACACTGTGCAGTATACCAAAACTAAATAAACTTTGTGAAGAAACACTCATCTCTTTAAACGCTTATAGTGACAACTACATTGCTTTTTCAGTTTTGCAAATACAGTCATTTCAAATTATACTTGACACTTTGTTTAAAAGTATTCAGTGTCACAGAAATTAACAGGCTTAATCACTACATGGTTTTAAATGGTTTGCATGCTTACAATTAATTTGTTTTTTCTTCCTCGTCCACATTTTTGCAACATGGTGAAAAAAAGCACAATAATATTAATCATCAGACTAAGTGGCCTCAGGTATGAAGGCAAAAGTATGATCTCCATTCAGTTTGAAAGTCCACAGAGAGTTGCAGTTTCCCACACTGAGCAGTCAATCAGAGTATTGACAGAGATCATGGGGAGACATTTAGTTAAATTGACAGCATATAGCCCTGGGACAATGGCTTCTTAGTAGCTAAAAAGCAGGAGTATGTGGGATATTGTGAATGCAAACCACTTTCCTGGAAAAGAGCTGATGGACTTGTTGATGTTTACCTGATTTGCAGATAAAAATCGACAGTCCAGTTAGAATAAATAGAGTAAAGCACAAATTGCAAAATATATCAGAGATAAAAGAAGACATTTTCAATAAGCAACACTTTTCCTCAAAAAGCTACAGATAATTGTGCAATTTATAACATCACAAAGATTTGTGGAAAGTTGCACACATTCCAATCAAATGACATCATGACAACTATTGTAGTTTTTTTTTACTTGGGGGTAGGTAGGTTATTCAGGACCGACAGTGGCTATAAAAGAGATCAAAGAAATAAATTAACATAAATGCCAGCATAAATGACAATCGTGTCTCTGCTACACACTTCCTGATTATATGCAACTTTTAAACAGATTACTAGCATGTCTTTTTGCACTTGCTTATTTTTTTTGGACTGCATAAAAAGGTTGGCAGTGAGCATACAATTTTAGATACGTATTTCACCTATGCTTAAAGAGCTTTTCAATCACACAACATTGAAAGCTGAAATAAAGTTTGAACCATTAAATCAGTCTCCCCTACTTCAAATTACTACCCTTAGAAATGATCATTTAGTTTGCTCAAAAACATGATACTCTGAACATGTTTTTACACAGGGAGTGGAAATAGCTAAATAAGGATTGTGTGGCTATAAAATGAATATTAAATAAGCGTTTAGCACACTGGGTCTAAAGAGTGCAGTTTGTAAGATTAGTGTAAAAGTAAGAGTTTCAGATGTTTGCTCAGACTTGTATCTCTCTGTGGTATCCAGATGGTCTGCTGGGAAAAGGGCTCACTTCCCCCCATACAGGAGATCAAACACCGTCGCTAATGTGATGTGTAATAAGACACACTTCTATTGTCTCCCCTCTTCACTCAGTGAATGGAGAGAGTGTGGGAAGCAGAGGAAAACTCACTCTCAGAGCCTGGGCAGGATGATACCTATAGAGCGGCACAAAGCACCTCCACTGGGACGCTACACACTCACTGTGCAAACTGAGAGAGACTGAATAAAGAGACGTGCAAAAGCTCGTCATGAAACCGAACCTACTGTGGCCCAATTACAGGGATTTTCTAAGATTCCCAGCCTGCGTTTCAAACTACAACCACCAAATTAGTACTTTTTCAGATTGCTTGTCATAAATAAGGCTGGCAGCTTATTTATCGACAAAAGTTGCGTGGTGACTTGTTTTAGATGCAGAACCCTGCCATTAGTAAATGTCTAGTCTGGTTAGTGCATGCTCCAGTAAAGGTGATTGATTGGATCCATATCAAAATTGCTTCTTTTGTCTTGACTGGCAAATTACGGGAAGCATTTTTGATGATATGCTGGAATTATGAGTCAGGTGCTACATCTACAATTCTTATAACTTCCTATAACAGCATTCTCTTACAACAGTGCTTCCCAAACTTTCCGTGAGAAGTTTGAGGCACACAAAATATTTTTTAAATAATCAACACTAATATTGCAAGAAATAGCATTTTTTCCAAACTGAAACTTAGACTACAGTTTCAATGAGAAGCATTTGACTGTTTGAGAACTTTAATTTCCAAGAGTTTGTTTTGATTAAAAGAACTGTTTAATATTTGGTTTAATGCTGGAAAGAGCTACACGATGCGCCTGAACGCATTTTAAGCATGCTTTAAACAATTTTTCACATCTGAAGGATGATTGACGCACTTGCAAGAAATGTCACAGTTTAGATCTCAGGATGAAGGCTGAAACTGTGGATAATACCAAAGGTGGTGTAACAAAAATAATTCACCCATTTTCTATCCACTTTATCCAATTCAGGGTCGTGGGGGAAGTCAGAGACTATCCTGGCAAGCAAGAGGCAAATGACAATAATATAATATTATATATTATATTTAAAATATTTTTAAAAATCTCAATATGGACTTTAAATGTCAAACACTTATTTGGAAGCTTGTCAGTTAAATGTGCAAAAGTAACAAAAAAGCCAGTGTTGTCTTCGATGGATTTATTCTACAGCAGAATCGTCTTTATTAAAAAAATCTACATTCAGAGAAACAAGTTTTTTTCTAGCTTTCTTCTTCTGCAGAAGGATCAGTTAAAAGTCAGCCCAACACCAATAAATAATTGCATTTTCCTTTGTGCTGCACTGATGACATTACTTAATTACTGGTAGACTCCTGTAGTCATTTTGTTAAAGCACTACTTACAAGCAACTCCTTTAACTTATGCTTAACCACAGAGATTGATCCCTGGAGGGCTTTTGTTTAATAACACTTTTTCAAAATGGACCTGACTCCTGTCTAAATGTTTGTGTTCATCAGGTCCTTGATTAAACTGTATTTAATGAATAACCTTGGTCCCTGAGAATCTTGTCAACATCTGCTGGTCTAAGTGAATTAGCATCTGACAAGGCACACTTCTATTGTTGCAGTGAGCGCTCTGTCAATGGGCAGAGTGTGGGAAAGCTCTGGAGAGCACAGTCACAGTTCCTGTGCCTTTAGGATTCCTCAATCCCACCTGCATCTGGGCACCTTCTTGTCTGGGTGGACAAGGGGGGTGGCAGTACTCTGACACTAGGGTATCTGACATGCTAACTCAGAGTAAAGACATGCTGGACCATGGTGAATTCTAAGGTAAAGAGAAGTATGGTGGTGAGCTCAACAGTATGGTCATATGAAGCAATAACAATAATACACTTAATAATGGTTATTTGACAACAGGTCCAGTCAGCACCAAAACAAATTCATACTTTCTAAATTACTACTGAATTTGTAATTAGATTTTGAGACACTTCTTCAATAATAAAAAAATATGTTATGAGGAATACCCATGAAGTATATATATCCATCTTGTACAACAATATATGATTCTTATGAGAAATGAAAGAAAAAAACCCTAACAAAACCTTATCAGTCATTGATCACCTCTTCCTCCAGATGGTCTGTGATGTCAGACTATGGATGTCCCACAATACAGGGCCAATAGCCGTCACTAATGTGATGAAACCCTGAGCGACTTTCTACTCATAGCACAAGGCTGGAGACACATCTGTGACATCTGGACACACTGCACTTTCCATCGACAGAAGAGAGCTTTTATCAGTGTGTTTCCATCAATCACTGGTGATCCTCAGCTACAGTGTTTAAGAACAATCATGATTGCAATAAAATCAGACTTTGCATAACTTTCCTGAAAGGTTGCAATGGACACATTGTAATACATCTCCACTTTTAAATCATGAGACGTATTAGCCATTATCTAAATTTCCAGTATAAGCGTATCCTTCTCACCAAAATCATAATCCTTTTAATTAGGATTAATTTAGTCACGCATCTAACAGATCCTATTTGACAGTATTTTCTTGAAAATGGAAAAAAAACACTAGACAGCAGGCAAAATTAAAAATCTTATTTTTGTCAACTCCTGTTTTGCATGACACTGTACTCAATACAGATTACTAACCTGAACATTAATGAACCAATTTAGTTGAGCATTAATGCTAAACTTGACTGAGCATGTGGCAATCCCAGATTCCCCATTGTCCCCCGAGCTCGTCCATTGGCTACGGACTGTGAGAAACTCCAACAAGCCCCAGACCCACACATTTGTATGGAGATTGGGGACTATAAATAGGAGAGATGAAGCCAGCACAAGTCAGACTCTCAGACGCCCTCTACAGAGAGCACTCCAGCACACAGATACAGCCATGGCACCTACAGTCGCTGCAGCAATGGGCTTTTCGAAGGAGCACATGACTCTGGCCATCAAGGTGAGTTGTGAAGTTTAGATGTTACAGTGCTTTTTAAAAATATCCATTTTAATTCTGTAAGAAGTGTTGGATCCCAGAGCCAGGTGATTGACAGGTGTCTTGTCCTTGTTTTGCAGCTGAGAAAGCCGATAGTGGAGAAGATGCGCAGAGATCGCATCAACAGCAGCATCGAGCAGCTCAGGCAGCTCCTGGACCAGCAGCCGGATTCCAAGCTGGAAAAAGCCGACATCCTGGAAATGGCGGTCTGCTACCTGAGGCGGCACAGCCAGCGCCAGCCCGTGAGCGCCCCCTCTGGGCCCTCAGCTGAAAGTGAAGGCTACTCCAGGTGTGTCCAAGAAATCAAGCGCTTCCTCTCCCAGGATGGGACAAAGGTGGAGTCCCAGGGAAGACTTCTGAACCATTTCCAGAACGCACAGCTTTCCTTGGATAAGAGCAGCTGTCAGAGTGTCCTGCCTCAGCTGAGCTCCCCAGTCCATCACACCACCATCAAAGGAGAGACTCAGGCTAACACAATCCTCTGGAGGCCCTGGTAGAGCATTACAGACTGTTCTCAAATGCTGGGACATACTGAGTTGCACAGGCCTGCCTAAGATGAACATGGTCAGCAATTATAAATTTATAATATTATTTCTCTCTTTTGTCTGTCAAGTGCAGAATTTAAATGATGTATTTCTTCAAAATGAGTCAGACTTATTTCCTGGTGTTGGATAAATAATTTGCTACTTATGTCTTGTGATACAAGGTACTATCTGCCTGAAATGCAGACCTAAGGTACTTTAGAGTCTTTTCTATTTCAGGAATTTTCTGTACTTTTACACTAGCTCTATTGTCTTCTGTGAAGACGGTAGTCCGAACTATTTTTCTTGGCCTGGAAAAGTATTTTAGCAGTAAATTACTTAAGTAATGTTTTTATTATATATAACCCACTGGTTTTAAATTTTTATTGAAACTTTTTGTACAAGAAAATTTCTTCCCTAGGACTCCTTCCTTCAAAAATGTCTTGTTATGCATGAAAGTAATTTTTAAAATTGTCCATTTTGTTTGACAATTTTCTTTAATTGAAATATGCAATGAAATAGCGTCTTCTATGAAGACAAAATGCTCTGTAGTTTGTCAGAAAAATGTTGTTTTTTTCTCAAACAGCTATTATCAATGTTTTCACACACATTGTAGCGATTTGTTGTTTTAATTTAATAAAAATGTTTGTGAAAGTTACATGTTTATGTCGTACATTTCATCTTAACCTCGCGTTTTGCAACTATGCCCTCAAGTGTTTTGTGTGCGTCATTCCGCACTTGAGTATGATAATTACATTACTGGCCGCAGTAAACAGGCAGTGTGGTAGTTTTGAACAACTCTTGTGAGTAGGCTACTTACAATGTAAATCTAGAAAATGTAAGAAAAGCGCAGTAAAGAATTGCAAAAAAGCGCAGCAAATGTAGAAGCGATTAAGTAAAAAAGCCTTAAAGCGGTTAATTGCTGATCAAATTTGCCTAAGCAGACCTTGCAATACACAACACGCTGTTAGGCTAAATGGGTGGGCAGGCGCTGTCCATGGTGCTGATCACTGCCCTGCTCAGGCTCCACAGGACCGCGTGGAGAATGAACAACGCACAAACTCACGTGTACGGAAGCTTAGGAGCGCCAAGGAGAAAAAAAGCGTTTAAATTAGTACAACATTACAACGACATACTTAGCGCTTCTAAGCTTCCGTAAACGTGTATGTTCAGCACTGTTCAGAACACGTTGAGGAATGACTTGTGTTTTGAATTGCCAGTGTGACCACAAACGTAATTCGTCGTAAACGCATTGCCTTGTCCAATCTTTCGGCTCAATTTGCGACTACATCGTTTTAACCTCCCTCAAAAGCATGGGTGTGATTTTGTTTTTAATTTACTGAAGAAAGTAATATGCTTTAAGCACTCATCGATTCAAATTCTAGACTTTGTACAAAAACATCGCTTTTTCGGACAAAGAATATACAATTCGATGACACCAAACTCTTTTTTGTTACTGTCTATTTTCACATTGGTGCTTTAACTCGAAGAGAAGGGGGATTGCTTCTGAATGCAAACATCCTGAGAAAGCGTTTAGTTCATATTCATTGGTGAAATCGTTTACCTTCCCCTTAAATAGAATGAAAGGGGCCCGACAGATAACGAGACAGGCAATAAAAATCTTCAGTGGGTATGTCACACTCTGTGAGTGTCTGGGAAGCTGAAGGTTCCCACACCAAGCTGTCAATCAGTCCATTCCCAGAGACCGTGGTGCGGAGCCTTAGTCAGTATGCGCTATACCGAAGAGTCCAATGGAAAATAAGCTAGATCCCAGTTTATTATTTAAAATGCCCCTACTGCAGTTGTGAAACTTACTCTATTTTTTTTCTGAAGTAACCTTAAGTCACGACAGTAGCATGGTCTCGTGTAATTTAGATAGCGCTTTTCACGTTTTCCACGTATTCGTTATTTTTAGGTTTGCTATTTAGAGAGCCTTTATACCTTAAATAAAAACTTAACGACTGCGTTCTATTGAATTCGATTCGACAAGAATCAATCCGAGTTGACGTGCCTTTCAGACCTTTGATTGAAACTTAAACTGACAGGTATTGTTCCTCTACGGTCTCCGGGGAACTGAGGCTTCCCAACCCCCGCCACAGTGGGAGATCAAACACCATCGCTAATATGATGTGTAATGAGACACACTTTTGTAGTTTCCCTATGGAAATCAGTAAAAGGAGAGAGTGTGAGAAACAGAGGAAAATGCGCTCTCAGAGCCTCGACGCCTCACAGCAGACTGTACACATCAGTGACTGATACCCTAAACATGAGCGGGAGGCTCTTTTCTTGACGTTTGCGGCACATTACTGTTGATGCCACTATTATGAATGTATTTTGCTGTTATTCGTTTTAATTTTATACACTTTGTCTCTGAAAAAAAGTATTCGATATCTTTGGATTAACGAGTTATATTGATTCGACACGCAAACATAATAATAACAATGCATTATGTGCAGTATCCACCTGGATGAGGCAACAGTCAAAGTGCGCCAGTACGCTCACACAAACAAAAGACTTGGAGAGTCTTTTTCTATAGAAAAAAAATCATACTTTTAAAGAAGAAAAACGCTTTTCTTTGCCGTCTAAATAATAGGCGCGTATATTTCAGTTGCTCGACAAGGCTACATTGCCAGCACACCGCTGTAACTGTAAAATGTTCTGGACAATGTGAGATGAGAGAATATGTAGAGTGTGCATTTACATTATTTAGGTAACGTTGGTGAAGGTGATGTTCTGCGATTGACTCGTTTTCCGAAGAGAGTGTGCCACGCCTGGCGACCAAAGTATCTCCACTGTGTTATAATTTAAAAAGGAAGAATATAGAACATCTGTCATTTCACCTGCAGTATGAATAATATCATGACCCAACTGTAAAGAATGACTTCAAAGTCAGACATTTCAGGCCATACCGGGCACCTTATCTCGCGGTGGACTCAGTGTATCCTAGAACACAGAAGCATTGCTGTTCCTAATGCCACATTCAGTCTGACTGGTTCATTTTTTGTGCCGTGAGCACAGTACAGTGTGGGAAACAGGTGTGCCCAAAGACTGATGTGCCCAGAAAAAGTTGAGCCTGGCAGTAATCATTCAGAGAAAATGTTTCGTAAATTGTCTGTAAAGGGAACTTAGCATGAGTTCTCCTTTCCCTCACCTTTTCTCTCATCCAGGTAATGGTCTTAACTAGTCGCTTTACTTCTAAAAGTACGCGGACATCTACAGTACATATTCCCCACAAAAGCCTGCTGTAAAGTTACAGTGGGGGCAAAGCGCACGAGATGAAGATCAAAGGGCTGGAACATCAATCGTTTGTAGTTCCAGTCTGCGGGTTCCGATCTAAAGCGTCACGAATTCGACACCTACCAAGACAGCACACTTCACAGCCTTTTGCCAAAAGACTTCAATAACAGAGGTGGCAAGGCACGTGAGGCCGCCAGGTGCGAAACTCGGCACCTAGCTGACAGGGGGGAACCATGCCATGACAAGCTCAGAGCCACTTTACAGAAATAACTTTTCAGAGAAAAGTTTTAATAGAACTTTTCAGAGAAATAAAAACTGTCTAATGCAAAACTAACATAAGCTCACGGTTTCGCCCTTTGATTCTTTAAGTCCATAATTATTTCGTCACAATGAAATTATTCGAAATATACTAGTAAATGTGGTAACGCTTTTTAATAGTAGGCAAAAAATCCTAATGCATTCCAACTTAATAGAAGATGAGAAACACGAATATCTTACAATCTTCGAGTTGTGATAAAATAAAATGAGCTCAAAATATTTGCCAATTATAGTCTTGATCAATTCACAATTTAGTGGACATTTTCCCCAAAATGATTATGAATAATCAATATAAATGATCATGCTAGGGTTATTATTTTAATGTTTACACTTTGTTGTACTGTGATACGACATCATAAAATGTCTCATTTCTAGAATGTGCTTATTAACCTTCTATTGCTAATTTAGCGAGTACTCAGACGACTCTATAAAGGAATTCCTGTTGTACTTGAGCTATTCGTCCGACATGAATAAGGAATTTCTGCCTGTGACCGAACAAAATAAAGAAAGCAGCTGTTTCCCTGCCTCAATTAGTATTTGGATGCAGGTGAACCTGTGAGCTTTAATTAGCTGCACGTTCCAACAAGTCTTTCTCAAACAAAAGTGAGAAAACTTAGCAATTTTGAAGGCTGCGATTGACAAGCACGCCATTACTTCAAATACTAAGCTGTTGTGGAGGTACTTGTGAACTCTTCAGAGGAATTAAAAAACACAAACATTAATTAACATGAGAACAAAAGAAAAAATCCTTAACAATAGCTGCGGACGAAGAAAAGGATAGCGGATGATATAAAATGCGACCACCACCTTTATAAGTATGCAATTTGAATGAAAAGTCGCTATAAAAAAGATCATTCGTACCCCATATTCAAAAGCACACAGGAATACATCAATTCTGACACATAAACGCTCATTTCTGCTGATCAGTTATTAGTATAGCTTAACGAGTCAGAAATGAATGTGTAGCCATTTAGAACTTAATACGAGCAACGGAAGGACGTTATTGAAGATAGACAACCATGTCAGAACTAAATGTTTTGTCAAAATATCTAAATGTTACTTCTACACCACTTAAGAAACGACTCACAAAAATAAATTATATAGATTTTATTATACAAGCGTGCCTTTGAAATGTCATTTTTCCAAAGCCTTGTGGTTATTCTGTAAAACCTTGTTGTTGTTGTTTTAACACATGACATTGTCATAAAACAGTTTTTACAAAAAGAAAACCTTATAACACATGCTGAGCTGAAATATATAAAGATAATACAGAACAGCCGCCATACCCTGTACAAACATCTGTACTCATTAACTCATTATACGCACTATATAATAATGCAACAATAAGCGTGCTACAAACATTGTAGAATTAAAACGCACCATCAGGACAATGCTCTTTCTCTATTTAAAAAAATATTTTTCATAGAATTTTAGAGAATAATTATCTCACTCCTTACAAAGGGTGAGTGGAGACAGTATACACACAAGGTGTATTGAAAATCACGGAAACAGTACGTTCCTACTCAATCAGAGGAGTCCTGGACTTCAAGCTCTCCTCTAGTTTCATCGGATTGTCCTCAGTCACTCTAAAGTCCCTTCTACCAGGGTCTCCACAGAGTCGTGCGTGGGCTCGGTGCCACTTGCTTGGCAGAGATCGGTGTCCGCGTGGGCGTGGGGAGCTGTCCGTCCGGGCGACGGGTCCGAGCGGCTCTCTTCTGCAAGCCGTAGAAACACTCGAGGGCTTTCCGCTCGGCGGCCTGCTGAGGGGCGTGGAGAGACAGGTACCGGAGGGTCTCCTGCAGACACCGGGAGAAGCCCTGCTGGTAGCCCGCGCTGGCGCAGGACTCGCTCTGCTCCTTCAGGAAGCGCACGGTCATCTCCAGGATGTCCGCCTTCTCCAGCTTGGCGTTGGGCTGCTGCTGCTGCTGCTGCTGCTGCTGCTGCTTGAAGTGCCTCTGCAGCAGCGCCTTCAGCTGCTCGATGCTGGTGTTGATGCGGTCTCGGCGCATCTTTTCCACGATCGGCTTGCGCAGCTGGAAGAGAGAGCAGAACGGTTTGAGTTCTCGGATCTCAAGGGAACGGGCTTACAGATAATGACTCTCAAGCAGACCCTGATTGAACAACATCCGCGCAACTCATACTTACTCTGTTCTTTTCTTTGTTCGACAAGTGGAAAGCGGTAGTTTCCCTCTGCACAGTGAAAGGAGCCATGGCGGTAAGGTTGCGCGCTGATTGTCGCTGCAGGTCTGGCTGGGCGATGCCAAAGTTCAGAGCCGGTCTGAAGGGCTGGTGGCGAAGCGCTGCTGTATTTATAGTCGGGCTCCGGGTCTGGCCGCGTGGAGCTCAAGCTCCCCGAGCTTTCCCACACTCCCCAGCCAATCGCGTCGCCCCCGGCGACAATGGATGACATCAATTACTTCACGGTTTAGTGACTCGGATGTCTCCCGAAAGCACGGGGTGGGGGCTGGGGGGGGCGCACAAGCCCACAGAGGGAGTGTGGCGGTGTGTGCGCGCGGCGTGCAAGGCCTGTGGCCCTGAAACCTGGGAAATTCCCGCCCCCTGAAACTCAGACCTGCTGCCGGAGGCAAAGATCAAACGGCCTCTCTGAAGTGGCAGCGCTATTAGCATAAATATGTCAGGCGCATGCCTGGCCGTTCCAGCGACTATCAACACTGGGGCAGTTGCTGCTGGTCGTTTTTCTTCTGTAATTAAAAAAAAACACAGCATGGAGGCCAAGCCTGAGCAAGGGAAATTATAAATACAAACTTGACAGGTATTTGGGAATTGTAAGTTTTCAACATTTAAGAGTTTCCTCGGACATTTCCACTCGTATGTTATGCATAGAAGAACATTCCACATCTAGGTACTGTTGATCCCACAGTTTTCCCTGTGCAAACTGTTGGCTGAGATTTGTCCGTCTCTATGGAAAACTCGACCGTGACCTGAGATGAAAACGTGACACTATAGCCCCACACACAGGAAATACAGCACACACAGCAATTGTCTAACTCGGAGGTGGATACAAATATTGTTAGTGGACGGGATGTGTACAGATGCGATGTTATTGACCAGTGTTGGGGTTTTCCTAAAGTGTTCTGATATTCATGAATGTCAAAAGTCAGCTCTGTGGGCGAATGTAGGAGGTCTTTTGATTCAGTATTATTTGCTTGGTTCTTGGTCAGAATGCACGGTGGCGTTTTGAGAAAAACTTTCTGCTGAGTGAAGACTGGTATTTTGCGGCGACAAATATAATTTGCCTCGTTCTTTCGAGACGTTCGTTAAACCTATTGAGTAAAAACTACTTAAAGCAGAGACCAAACTATGTGCGTTTTATTGTGACGCTTGTGTTGTTGATTTTCCTACCGGGTTTGAGCATGTTTTGGGGAGGAAAAAAAAACATAAGAAAAGGGACTGATATGGTTTCAGTTTTGACGTTTCCTGGGAGACGCACTTGATGGAGAGGCGCGAAATCAGGAGGGGTCAAAACCCACACCCTCACCTCTAACGGGTAATTCTACACGGCACGCTTCCTTTGTGAGTCAGCTGAAAGCCGAGAATGAAACACGAGTGTGGGAAAGCCACGATTAAGCTGGCCCCACACGTGTGGAGGCACAACTCTTTATCTTTCATGCTCGCCAACTGTTTCGGTGAAAGGAAAGCGGGCAGGGTTCTGGGTAGTGAAATCACGGCACTTGGGTCAATACAGGAGCAGACTATTAATTTATTCATCTGAAAGATTATTCCCTCTCTCTCCCCGTGTGCGTGCCTGCTCAGAAAGAAGCGAGCAACGAGCCAAGTTCATAAGCGGCAAAATTATCTTTAAAAAAATCTTTGCAATTCTCATTTGCAATAAGTATTTAGTGCACTGTCCTGCAATGTAGCGTTCTGAAAGAGTATGTGCTTAGAAGAATTCTATATTTCAAATTCAATTACCATCTTATTATTGGCTATAACTCGAGTATCAGCAACAACAGTAAAAGCCTTTTCTTGGGTTCGTTTTTTTCCGGTTCTGACTGCTTTTCGGTTTTGGATGGAAACGTGGAGGATCATTTTAAATCTACAACATTACTGCAAAGTCCATAAGAACAAACGGGGAGGACAGTGCATCCAATTCCAAAACAATGTCCGAAGCAGCGTGCTATTTAAATATTAATTGAAAGGCATTACACATTTGCTATGCTGTTCGAAAATTGTTAATCATCGGCCTTGTACAGCTAAACACAAAGAAGCATCTTCGTGAATGAAATCAAACAATAAAGACGTGTTCGATATCATTACAATGTGTATAATCTGGTATTAATCTACATCCTTTACAGCTGGTAACGACGTTTGTACTGGAAAAAAAAACGTTTGTAATTTAAAAACAACACTTTTGGGGCATTATTATGACAAAACACTAAACAAAGGCAAAGTTGATATTTACGTATAATGCACAGCAATTAATACACTTATGCTTTTATAAAACCTGTCTTTCGGAGGCCATATTGTGGAAAAACAGAATTTCTCTGATGTGTATTGCCTCATTGTTGTGAAGGTATTCAAAAAGCTTTCATATCAATACGTATTCCTTTTTTTCATTTGAAGGAGATGGGATACAAACCAGATATTGGCTACAGCTCTATTCCCTTCAGTATAAACAGAGTGAGTGCTAAATGTATATTTATGCTCTTGCAAAGGAGATATACATTTCCTTTACATGAGCATTAATATGCCCTGGGCTGCTAGAATGTTTCTGCTGAGGTCTCCAGAAGGATTTCATGCAGTCATGACTTGCTTTGTTGTTGCCACTTTGCAGTAAAATGGTTAGGAGACATAGACGAGCAACTCGGCACAGGTCTCAATAGATCCATGGATCTGCTAGTGATATTGGAGCTGCCAGTGTGCATTAGAGACCTTAATGGTGGACAGGTGGACAGGAAGTGCAGTGTCTCCTGCAGACACCAGGAGCACCCTAGCTGTGGCACACCCCAAGGCCATTTCAAGGAAGTTGTGTTTCTCAGCTCGGTGCTGGGGTCCTAACTCTCCAGCATGTCCTTGATCTGCTCTGCACAGCTGTTGCAGTGATCTCGGTGCATCGCAACCAGAACTCTTAAAGGAATAGAGAGGCAGCAGTGTTTATCATGCTTCTCTGTTTAGCCCTTCAGGTATTTGTTATGCTTGCTGCTTTGTTTTCTTTTCTGGGGAACTTGAGGTTGGTGAATTTGCAGCTGAAGGGGCTCTGAGAATGTGGAGCCAGTCCTGGGCTGAGCTTTATTGAAGATTCATAGTTAGGTATTTGCATTAGAGTGCTAGGGGGTTCCCACCTGAATTGTAATTTCACACTCAGAAGGTGGTAGATAAGTCCCTTCAGAGTAAGAGAAGAATCCACAATTATCTTATGTTCTGGCGTATGCAAGCTTTTCCACTAAAAGAACATTTTTCCGGTTATGAGCCGATACACAGAGTAGCCAGGCTACTGAGGCTACTACAGGCTACGAACAACCCACCCACAAGAAGAGAGGGTTTTATATATGCTGTATATATTGCATATGGGTTATTAAAGCTGTAAAGATAAAACTAGATATTCTTTATCTGGTACTAACAGTGAACAGCGTTGTATCTGCAGTCTGATATTTTCCAGCTAGGAAAGTTTTTATGGGAGCTTTTTATTTATATATGCTCTAATATTTTCTTATCAGTATTTTTCTACTTATTTTATAATAATCGACAACACGGTCAATAATTATTTTAGGGGGAAGATATATTGGTAATGACATTTTCTTGTTCAATTTTTAGACAGCACCAGAGTGGTGGAGCAAATTTCGCTTTGATTTGATTTGATGTTGAGAAAAGTCCCTTTTATATTCTGTGTTTTATGGTGGTACGTGAAGTTTTAGCAATTCCAATTGTCTCCTAAGAGAGGAGATAAAATTATTCAAGTTATTACATCATATACATGAATCCAGATATTACTTACCATTTTCGTGCTATTACAAAGCACCTTTCACCTTACTGTGTTTGACATTCGATATGGGAGAACAATAATTGTAGTCTCTTCAGTTACCTTATTATCAACTTCGATGCTACGGTCCTGTTTTTTAAAAAAAAAAAATCTATTTCCATAATCGATTCCTTTTAAACAGTAGCGCTTCCCAGGCAATTAAACACGCTTTCAATGCAGTGTGAAAATCTCACACGTCTCGCGAACGCCGCTGCGCTACAATAGAGCAGGGTAGCTTATTATCCTGGAGGAGGGAAGAGAAAGAATTAACACCTCGTGGTGTGGGGAATACGTGGGGAACAAGGCAGGGAGCCCTGAGTTCGTGCTTGGCTCTGTTGCCACACGAGTTCTGGTTACCTGCGCAGGTGCCGTTCTGACACCTGACCGCAGGATTAAGGCTGCAGAGCGGTTGGGCTGCGGCTACAGCTGGCGCGCTCAGGAGATTAAAGAGCAGCTGTCGGGCACAAGCGTGAGTCTCAGTTTTACGATTCTTTCCCACACTTGCTGCTGCCACGAGGGGGGGGGGGGGGAATGAAGCACACCTTATTAAATTTCCCGTCTCATTCTTTCTATATAATCCCAAATCATATCCTGTACTCCTACATTCTTCAACCCCTTCTATCTCCCATGATTTTCGCCCTACCGGGGTTACTTTGCACAGCTTTTGACATTGTGTTGACATTAAATGAAAGAAAATTTAAATATATTTTGTTGCATTGAATGTTTGAAATATCACTGATATTTACATTTTAGACAAAAAAACACACACCTGAATATCAAGCTATAATTAAAAAAAATAAATGTTGAAATCCTACAATTCCCAAATACCTGTCAAGTTTGTATTTATAATTTCCCTTGCTCAGGCTTGGCCTCCATGCTGCGGGTTTTTTTTTAATTACAGAAGAAAAACGACCAGCAGCAACTGCCCCAGTGTTGATAGTCGCTGGAACGGCCAGGCATGCGCCTGACATATTTATGCTAATAGCGCTGCCACTTCAGAGAGGCCGTTTGATCTTTGCCTCCGGCAGCAGGTCTGAGTTTCAGGGGGCGGGAATTTCCCAGGTTTCAGGGCCACAGGCCTTTCACGCCGCGCGCACACACCGCCACACTCCCTCTGTGGGCTTGTGCGCCCCCCCCCAGCCCCCACCCCGTGCTTTCGGGAGACATCCGAGTCACTAAACCGTGAAGTAATTGATGTCATCCATTGTCGCCGGGGGCGACGCGATTGGCTGGGGAGTGTGGGAAAGCTCGGGGAGCTTGAGCTCCACGCGGCCAGACCCGGAGCCCGACTATAAATACAGCAGCGCTTCGCCACCAGCCCTTCAGACCGGCTCTGAACTTTGGCATCGCCCAGCCAGACCTGCAGCGACAATCAGCGCGCAACCTTACCGCCATGGCTCCTTTCACTGTGCAGAGGGAAACTACCGCTTTCCACTTATCGAACAAAGAAAAGAACAGAGTAAGTATGAGTTGCGCGGATGTTGTTCAATCAGGGTCTGCTTGAGAGTCATTATCTGTAAGCCCGTTCCCTTGAGATCCGAGAACTCAAACCGTTCTGCTCTCTCTTCCAGCTGCGCAAGCCGATCGTGGAAAAGATGCGCCGAGACCGCATCAACACCAGCATCGAGCAGCTGAAGGCGCTGCTGCAGAGGCACTTCAAGCAGCAGCAGCAGCAGCAGCAGCAGCAGCAGCAGCAGCCCAACGCCAAGCTGGAGAAGGCGGACATCCTGGAGATGACCGTGCGCTTCCTGAAGGAGCAGAGCGAGTCCTGCGCCAGCGCGGGCTACCAGCAGGGCTTCTCCCGGTGTCTGCAGGAGACCCTCCGGTACCTGTCTCTCCACGCCCCTCAGCAGGCCGCCGAGCGGAAAGCCCTCGAGTGTTTCTACGGCTTGCAGAAGAGAGCCGCTCGGACCCGTCGCCCGGACGGACAGCTCCCCACGCCCACGCGGACACCGATCTCTGCCAAGCAAGTGGCACCGAGCCCACGCACGACTCTGTGGAGACCCTGGTAGAAGGGACTTTAGAGTGACTGAGGACAATCCGATGAAACTAGAGGAGAGCTTGAAGTCCAGGACTCCTCTGATTGAGTAGGAACGTACTGTTTCCATGATTTATTAATGTTGATTACACAATGTGTATCCAATTGCGCCCTTTATAAGGTGAATTATGTGATTTAATTAGTATTTATGGAACATTTTTGTAATGCTGGAAATACAGAAATGTATTATTACGCCACTACAACATTTGTAGACAATTCTAGGACATGTACTATCATGTATTATGCAAAGGATCTTTCTTCTGAAGGCATCAGGAAAGTTTGCTTAAGGTCGAGCGTTTCCCCATAAAAGTATAGGGGTGTAGTTTCGTATCTGAATAAAATGTGACCTTTTGTAAAGGTGGCGTTTTAGGCTTATACTGCCTTAATGAAGTATATCCATCTTGTAAATGAATACGCTTTATGGTTAAATCAAGGTACGAAGAGGGCATCCATTGTTCTTAACATTTAAGGTGATGTGATGCGTTGTGTGGAGCTCCACTGCACCGAATTTAAGAGAATTTAAGAGTGCATTTTCATGTTTGAAATTGCGAAAAATAAAGATAAATCATTTTACTTTTACCAGCGTGGTGTATTGCATTTTTTTGTATTGCATAATATATGCAATACATTGCATCACATTACAGAGTTTGCAAATCTTAACGGCATAAACTCCACAATTCCTGGGATTTACACTCATACAGTATATATACCTCCTTTATATACTATTTCAATACTTAAAATAAAAAAAAACAATACTTGCAATGAAACGCAGCCCAAGCTACCTATGCACTTCATACAGGGGAATTATCGTTTAAAACTGTATGACTCGGCGAGTTAAATTACTTCATTAAAGCGGCCCGCGTCTAACGTGTTATTCCGTTCGGATAGTCTTTTTTCGATGTAGTCAGGTAGGGTACACATTTCAACCTTCGTCATCAATTACAACGCTTGCGAGTGCCTACCATACCGTATTTATCGTATTTACAGGATGTCAAAGCATTTGGAGCTTTTAAACTAGCGGTGACTAATTGACTTCACCCTTGCCCTGAAGCGTGGGTTTCGCAGGAGTTAGCCGAATGCCTTAGAGGTGTGAACTCTACCTGCCAACGGGCAGGGGAACGCTCAGTCGTCATTATTGTAACTTTTTTTGTTATTTAATAATGCAACATTTTATTGAGAGTTTTTTCCAAGAAATTCAAACTCCTTTACACAAAAGTAGAATTAATTCCAACGTGGAAAAACTTATAACAATCAAAAAGAAAAAAACAAACTTTAACAGACAGCATCTATATTTAGGCTACAGGCCTAATATAGCATATTAAACTGCGATTTACAATGTCCTGTCGTATATCTTTTTTTTTCTCCATACGGATAAATGTATGATTTCTAAACCCTGCGCCACTGGCGGAAACCGCGCTAGCAGCGGTGAGTACTGAAGTCTGGAAGGGCGGGTTACTGTAGGCGGGCTGGTTTCTTTGAAGTTTGCCGCATAACAAGCGCGGGCGCTGCCTCCGCTAACAAGCAAAGATGGCGGCGGTGGATAAAACGCTGCTTCGGAGTGTGGGAATGAGTGAAAGGTGTCATCCCCAGAGAAGAGTCATAAAACATTAAAGGCATCCGGGAGGATCGCTGAAACTATGTTGACTGTAAACATGTCACGTGCACACTATAGTGTTTTATAAAAGCGCCAGCAGCTTTTATACCCCTTACTATAGCCCACCTGAGTGCTGCTGGCTTCAGGGACATCATGATCATTTTTCAAGGTGTCATCTTCCCTCACACTGAGGCTGGTGCTCTGTACATCGAAAGAGTATGATACAGCGCCTACTACATGAAGGCAAAGATAACTCCCTCTTCATTTAGCGGGTCAAGAATAACAGTTGTTTTAGCCTCTGCAGTCAAATATTTCACGGCTGAGAACGCTTACATTAAAAGGATAATACAGTGCTGTTCTAAAAAATAAGAATTGGGACATTTCTTGAAATATTACATTTAAAATCATATTTCAAGATTTAGGCAATTCAGGTTCTAAGTAATTGCATTGCACTTCTAGAAGTGAAGCAGATAAAAATACACTGGGTATAGCTTGAGACCACTTCAAAACCCCGGAGCGTTGCAGTCACAGGGACTGTCATGCTGTATCAGTCACTGCTTTGGGTCACTTTAAGAAAATTGGAGAAAAAAAGGAAACCTCGCATTTAATTGCAAAAGCCAAATTAGTGCATTTGTTTTTCCCCCAAAAAAGTCTGGACACAGAATGCTGAGATAAAACTTGCACCACATGATTTCCTTTTTAAATATGCTTGCTGCTCCACTTAACATGACAAAACTAGTCCTTAAAAGATATTCAAATGCACTCATGGGTTATACAGTAAGGAAAGAAAAAAAAACAGTGTCTAAATGTTTCTATATCTCGGAGGAAATATAGATTTTATTTTAAACGTATAGAGGCCCTTCTGTCTTTTTTTACCTCTCTCCCTTACACACATATAAACAGATGTTCTCACTGGGAATATCAATTAAACACAATTACCAAGCCCCCCGACCAAAGGCACACTTGTACTGCCCTGCCCCACTGAGAAAATCGAGCAGTGAACGGGGGAACAATGTGGGAGACCCAGCCGAGCTCCCACTCACACGTTCCAAAGCCAATAGCTGACCTCTCCCGATCAGAAGCCCTGTATCACCATCATAATCCACAGATCAGTGAAGAGCCACCTCCCTCCTGTGTGCATGCAGACCTGCACAGCGTCACAGTCCCTTCGCCTGCACTGCGCTGCCCTTTGGCAAAGGAAATCAAGCCTGCTCAGGCCAGTTCTTTTGATAATTAGGGTGCTTGCCCCTATCTGTAGGCTTCCTCTTTCCATCAGCACAATCTTAAAATGGAAGTCTGTCACATCAGGGAAAGTAATTATACAATCAGCTAGTTTACACCTTCAATCAAATGATTAAATTAAGTATTACTTCTGTCTGTAGCATCTAGCATGTAGCATGTGTATAACACACTCATTACAGGTATGTGAAGGGTCAGTTTCTAAATGAAGTGCCTGTGGGGGGGGGGGCGATGGTTCGGTGTGGAGCAGAGGGAGGAGTAGGGCGTGGGGCGTGGAAAGAGAGGAGTGGTGCCAGCCCTCTGGGTGGTCCTGCACGTGCTCAGAGGAGATATCATTACCACATGGCACCTTCAGACATGGATCATATCTGAGCAGGTGCACAATGTTAAGAGCTTACATGGCATTCATACAAATGCATGCATTTGCACTTAAAGTCTCAAGATGGATCCAAGTTAATTTTCCAGCACTTTTTTTAAACTTCTGCTTGCAAAGTGAGGATTGTGCATAGAGACGCACACTCAAGACAGCTGAAAAGAGGGTTTCGGATTGGGTCAATCCAGGAGTTTCTGCAAAGAGAAACCATTTAAACACAGAGCACTTTCACTGGCTCATCTCTGTTAGCACTCTCTCCAGCACACTGCCTCGTGTTAGCAGACGTGATTTGCCTGCGTCTGGGCGCGCAGTTGAAAAACAAAGGTGTGAAATTCTCAGCGAGATCCCGAGCCGAGTTCATTGCAAGCCCTTTCCTTTATCTTTTTCTTCCCACCATATTTACAAAGAGAGAGAAAGGCATGCTTAAGGTATGAAGTAATCGCAATGCCAGCATCCAGCCTTACTTCATGATAAAGGACACGTCTCTATAATAGGCCTCCTCTACACAGTTTCAAGGTAGCAGGCCCAGCTGCTCTTGTGTTTAACAGAAGTCCCTCTTTAGAGCGCAGGCCCGTTCCTCTTTCCCACACTTTGCTCTTATTCACTGCAGCCTGAGATCTCCACACAAAACAAGTGGGCTTTTCTGGCACGCCCTGCCACTGATAGACTGCTTTTTTATTGTGTCTTGTTTTCAATAGGCCATCTGGGCATTTGCTGTGTTAGCCAAACATATATTTATTTGTAGTACACCTTAAAAAAGGATGGGGGGGGGGGGGGGGGGAGGTTGGTGAGTGCAGTGTATCTTTTTAGAAAAGCAGACTTGGACTTCCTCAAAACCCTGTTGTTTTTCACAAGACTCCAGTTAGGAACAAAAAGAATAACCACATAACTGCAATGCAAATTGGACGGATGGATAGATTGGTTTCCAGTTGAAATCTTAGCCCCACTTAGCACCCTTTGGGCATATTCATTTCCATGTTAAATGATATACCTTTATTCGTTCTGAAATATTCCACTACAGGTGCCTTCTGCACATGGAAACCTGAGCGGAGAATTTGGAAGACTTTGATTCAAAGGCCAACGTGCTGAGCAAGTCCTTCATCCGTGAATGAGACACAGAAAGAACAATATCCCACAGAGTTAAAAAAAAGGACACACCAGCACCCACTTGTAAAGGACATTAAATATTTTAAAATCATATAGAAAACAGTTTTTGTTTTTACTTTGCAAACAACCGACACAAAAGCCAATATGCTATTATTAAGTCACGGCTTTCTGAAGAATGAAGTCCGATGACATTTGACACCGGAACATTTTCCCGCCTTGCCAAGCTATTCAAGGCTTTGCTGTGAATGGGGGATCACGTGACGCTGGAATGCGATGGAGCAGCCACATCAAGGGAATGGTTTTAATCTACCCGAGAGGTCAGTCGTTTCCCAGCTTCCAGAGAAACGGAGTCTCATGGATGCTTCATATTGTATGAGATGCACACCACCTTCCCCTCAGCATGGGAGCTGCTGTCACTCAGCGGACAGTGGAAGCCTATTTAGCAGAAGCCCGAATCCCGTTGTCTCCCTAAGACGTTACTGCTTAGGGTGTGAGAAAATCAGTCAAGGCTCAGGCGCGCACACGTCCAGCATTCCTGCAGTTTAGTCTGCTTTCTGCTTTAGTGCTTCTACAATTCATTCATAGACACGTATATGTGCATGCCCAAGAGAGGGACTGGCATCCTGTCTGGGCTGTAGTCTATAGACGGTGGGTGCTATTCACAGCAATCTTTCATTCCTGAACAAAAAAAGCATATTCCATAAAAGAACAAGAAAGGTTGCCTTCACACTGAAAAGGAGAAAAAAGAAACAATTTCTGCTGTCACACCTTCTTCAGGTCACATCTGAGCCCGTGCACCTGCAGGAGGCTTAACAGCTGAAATACTTTTCTTTCTCCTTTCTACTTTTCCACTGTGGAAGTGACCTTTTCTTTGCACCCAAGACTCCCTGACACAGCTCCCAGTTTGAACAATTTCAGAAAAGGGCAACAATCTAAAAGGAGCCCTAAGAATGATTCATTTGTTTCTCGTTATCTGTTTTGCTAAGAGTGGACATGTGACCAGAGGAGTTTGTGTCTCATGAAACGTCACCGAACAAAAGATGACCGCTCTAGATTCATTCTACACGCAGCCTGGATCGATATACTAGGTAGTGGGTTTCAGAGCAGCAAAACTTGAAATGTTTCAGATTCTGTCGACTGTTTTTCAGTAAGAGAATGCAAAATATTAAACTGCCCAGTGACGAGCCTCGGGATACAGCCAGTCCACTTAGAGAATCCCAAAGGATTGCTTCCACATTCTCTCGTTCCTCACAGAGGTCTTTAATACACTCACAGGCCTCTGTGTACTGTTACATTCTTCACTTTCATTTTTAGTTCACATTCAGCTTTCGTTGAAAAATCATTATGAATAAAATATTAAATGCAAGTAGAAAAAGTGAAAGGCAAATGTGACAATAACCGACTGCGTGGTTTCATTTAAATAATGGTAATTTTTTTAATGCCAGAATGAAGTCATGAATATTTCATGTGAAGTGGGAGATCATGGGTGACCCCTCTAAAATTTAAATTTTATATTTACAATTTACAGTCATACCTGGTCCGCATTATTCAAAGTTAAAATGTTCTTATCCATAGCATGTCGTATTTGTAAAAGGATTTTGTTTGGCGGTTTGTTTTTTAAAGAAAGAAATGGCATGAAAGTAAAAACCGAATATCAAAAAAAAAGGGGAGATGCAACATTAAAAGACTTAGTGCGGTATTCACCTTTGCTGACAGCCATCACCACTTCTTAAGAAAGATTCCCGCGCGCTACAGCCAGCTGCTCTTTTGTATGACGGATGCGGTCTTCAGACAAGAATCTTGGAGCCCGGACTGCGCTGACTTTCCCACACTCCATATTCGACTGGAGTACAATAGAAGTGTGCCGTGTTCTAAGCCCCATTAGCAATGCCCTTCTGTTTAGTATCCAATTCCCAAAGGACCATCTGGGCACGGATCATGTTAATATAAGGTTTGCCCAACTGTTATCAATTAAAAAGTACCATCTCTCCATATTAGAGCAAAGTACATTAGCTCTGTTTAATCTCACCGGGTTTTTTTGTTGTTGTTGTTGTTGGTGGTGGTGGTGGTGGTGGTGGTTTCAAGCAACGAGGTATTCCAAAAGAACAGAGAAGAATGTTGTAATTCTTAAAGCAGTGTAATTGTGTTTGTAATTAGCACACTCCACTCTTTGTTAATTAAATGCGCATTACTAGTGGTTATACAAAGTTTCGTGTTTTGTTTTGTTTTTTTTATTTTCAAAGTGCGGCGCAGCAAACGCTACAGAAAGCTTTTGGCGAGACTCGGGAGTAGCCTGGCAGAGGAAACCCAGACTAAATATCCAGGCAGATCTGCACAGCTGTATACAATAATATGATCTCAAACGCACTTTTCCGAAAATTAAACGTGTTTTTCTGCTATGTTCACGTCATTGCCTCGAGTTTAATTTCTTTGTTAAAACACAAACTTTCATTCCAGAAAATATAATGACCGATTTCTGAGATTTCCTTTAATATTTAAATGTTTGCCCCTATAAATCCAAGATCCCCCCCCCCCCCCAAGTAACAAGGTTTATATTAATGAATGAACTGTCGGGCGTCGGTCACTGTACAGAATAAACTGGATCTAACTGACCAAGCAATGAGCGGTTAATTCAAAGGGGAAATATCTACAATCCTCTTTAACCCGGGCAATTAAACAGAGGGCTGTTACTCACATTAAAGCTGTCTGGGGATCCTGTACATACACTCACGCATATGAAAGTTTCACTTGGTCATTTTTTCCCGCCTTGTTCACGCTTTCATCCTCCGGTCTGAATGAGGCATCATGTGATTTTTCGACTACGGGTGAGCAGAGCGCGAAAAAGACAAATCTGCGTCCCTGCGGAGGTCAGCTCTTTCCCAGATCCTACACGATTCCACGGGCGCTGCCTATTAGCGCACACACTCCACCTGTTCATTTGGAAGACGGCTATTATCCCTAGGCAATATGCAGTCAATTTAGCATGAAGTAATTGAAGCTACTTCTATTGTTCAGCAACGGAGCCTGATTGGCTTTTAAGTGTGGGAAACCCCTGTAAAGCAAAGACTCACACCGCCTTATGCTGTCGGAGATATATAAATAGACGCGACGCTCCAAACTCAGTCGACACTAACTCCCGCACTCGAGAGCTACTGGTGGCGGTGTGAGCGGTATGGCTCCCGTAAATCTTTACAGTATCTCTCCGAACTCGAAAGAAAAAATGAAAGTAAGTATAAGACCCTTGCGTGCTTATTACTGGCGTGTTCCACAGGTTCAGAAAATGTTGCAGTTCTCTAACTTTCAGTCTTTCTTTTCTTTTCTTTCCAGCTAAGAAAACCAGTCGTGGAGAAGATGCGCAGGGATCGCATCAACAACAGCATTGAGCAGCTGAAGCAGCTGCTGGAAAGCGAATTCAAGGCCAGCCAGCCCAGCTCCAAGCTGGAGAAGGCTGACATCCTGGAGATGGCCGTGTGCTACCTGAGGGACCACTTGCACCGCGTGTCGTCCTTCAAGACGATCACGCCAAAGCAGGGCTACGCTGAGGGCTTTTCCAAGTGCCTGGAGGAGACGCTGCGCTTCCTAGCCGTGCACGACCCCCTGAATAAATCCCAGTTCAAGCTTCTCCGCCACTTCCACAAGGCAGACCGCCAGCTGGGCGGCCGAGACGGGGCCGGTACAGCGGCCGCTCCCAGCTACCCGCCCGCCAACAGCGGTTCCAAACGCGCTGCCCCGCTCGCCACCGAGCGCCTCTGGAGACCCTGGTGACGTCCTCCAGACGGGCGTTCCGGTCCGGGGATTGTGAAAACGGAGGATGACGGGGCTTCGTATGACAGTCTTAATAAGAAATCCTCCCTTCGTAGGAAATATTAATTCCCCTTTTATCTTATCTGACAGTTGTAGGCAAAAATTGCCCTTAATGATTATTCTGTAGAGGATGTCGCAGCGTGAAATTGTATTTAATCTATTTCAATAATGCTGTAACTTTTTACTTCACTTAATTGAAGTTGTTTTTACATATTGTAAAACTTTTATGCTTTATAATACTTGGAGCGTGTTTTGTTTTTCTTGACGGAAAAGATTGTTACTCTTATATGAGCATTGTATTAATAATAGTGATTTTTTTTTAAAGTCTTAGGTTAAAAATAACCAAGCTCTTGTCCGGGCTGAACTTTCTTCTGTATTCAGAAAATTCTTGATCTTAGTAAAGAAGCACTAAATGTATTAATTGCTGTTTATCATATTGATAACACCAGGACTTTGTGTTGTTTTGTGACTTTATTATACTAAGCTTAATAAAACAATGAAAAACTATATCGTGTTCGTCTTGAATTTGAGTTCTTTTTGAACCTGAGTCCTTACTCAAACTCTTGCAAAGTCTTTCAAGTGAAGCCGCCGAAAAACAAACTCGGCGACAAAAGCTTTATTTCAACGAGTTGCATTTATATACTAATTGTACAGCAGGTTTGTGTTCACAAAATAATGGTCACATATTTCCACGTTACTAGCACCCTCGTTTTTTGCCTTTCACGTAAGGGTTTAATTACGGGGTAACGTGTCACCTACAACGTCATTTAAAGCAAAAAAAATCATAATGTAGTCGGGAACAATATTTGAAACTGAATTATTGTTCCTGCCGTTCTTAAATTCTATAATCCCATGAACAAAATGACAGCTACTCTTATAGTAGCTATTGCCTTTCACTCTATACATTTCAGAGACCACATTATCGACGGGAGTCCCGAGACGGAGTTATACCAGCCTGTAATACATATGTATGCAGCGGGTAAATGCAACTAGCTATTCACTATGAAGCGTTAAACTGTAAGCTGAGACAAGTACTTTCAAATATACCAGTTCTTTAAAAATCAGTTTTTCAAAAGCACTCCACCCAGTAAAATATTTTAAATCAAAGAGGCTACATGAGAAAGGCGCATCTACCCGGGAAATGACCTATTATCAAGGTTATTAAGTGGGAGAAGCAGCTATCATTTTTCGGCCGTGGCGATTTGGGCTTTAATCAAGACTGTCAAGACGATTAACGATCGTGGCTAATTGTTATTTGACCTTCGCTTGTCTTCATCGCTTACAGTGAATTAAATTGTTTTGTGTGTTACCAGTTTTATTCACCCATCCAGTAGCAAACAAGACGCTGAGTTTTGGTACGGGAACCCCTTTGAATAAAAAATATCTCTTCTATCAAGGTGTTTATTGTCCGAGGGGCTGGGGAATTGGAGGGAAAGCTGTTCGTATCTGAGTACCTCTCGCTGTGAGTTGTGGGCAAGTCGACTCGCTCTGTTGGGTAAACACTGTTTCAAAGTGACCATCCAGCTGCCGTTCTCTACAAAGCCACAGCAGCCTTCCCGAAACACGAGGCTGGGAGATCCAGCTCCCCCAGCTTTCCCACACTCGCCCCATTCAAAGCTTTCAAAAGCCAGACAAAAGAAGTGTGTCGTATTTCGCGCCGCATTCATGTCGCTCTACAGCTCAGGATTTGATTCCTAGAGCACACCATCTGGAGACAAGTCGTGAAGCCGCTCGTACGTGTGACGGCTGTACGTGAAATATATGATCACTGCTCATGTCCTTCCCTCTCAGAGCACAGGTCTCAGAGGCGCTCAAAGCCAGCCACCCCTTGCACAAACTGGGCTGGGTCTGACCGCACATGAAGGCAGCGGGAACGATCGTGCTGGCTTCGCTTTCACCACACAAGTCATTTGACAGCACGTTTTCCAAATCTTGCCTAGCCAGGCGTTCGCCTCGTTTGTATTCCAGGTACAATTCTAACCTGGGAAAAAAATGGGCAGTCTGCTTTCTTGCAGCCTGTGGTTCTGCTCCTTATTGTTGCGGCCGTTTCCATAAAAGCGGTCGATCGCAAACAGACTGCTTTGCAAGCCAATTATATGTTGACTCCTTTTTTTTTAACAAGCCCATTATGCTATAGGTCAATTAAAGGGGTCACGATTCCGCGATTCCCGCTTCCGACGCACCCACTGAAAGCTGTAAGGAGAGGGGGGAGCGAGGGGGTGTTTGAGTGTGTGTGTGTGAGGGGGGAGGGGGGTTAATTGGCTGGAAAGCAATCCTAGGAAACAGGCGCCATTCCCAAAGGATCTGTTCCACTCCGTTCCCATACTGTACTGTATCGCAGTGCTCCTGCCTACTGACTGACGTCTTATCACCTTTCCCCGAGTTATCAGATAACAAAGACAAGCGGTGAGCAACAGGATGATCTGCACTCAAATCCCTGTACTCGCAGCTTAACCCATTCGATGGGAAAAGATAAGCCAAAGTCTTAATTTACAAATAAAAGACATATTTGCAACACTCCTCGAGGAAAAGAGATTAAAGGATTACTTCTGCGAGCGAAGCGTATTACATTCATTTAATCAAATAAATGAAAAGTCGTTGTGGTCCTGTTTACTTGTTTCCTACGTGCGTCTTCTGTCTTGTAGCAACGGCTGAATATGTTTTTAGAGTGCCCCATTCACCCCGTGACTGAGGCTGGGGTGCACGCAACCCGGGCGTGAGAGATGCCCTTTCTGAAGAAAAATCTTCCAGATTGTTTTTTTTCCGAGAAGGCAAATAATCGAAAACACAATTTTTGACCCTGGGTGCGAAAACATACGTTGAGAATCAAAGGGGCGCAGAGGCAGCAGTAAAGGTTATGAGCCACTGTATAACCTACATCTTTTTATTTCACGCTTCTAAAAACGACTCTACATGCGAGATTAAATTATAAGAGGTTTTCCCAGGAGAACAAATAAAGCTATGGTCAACTACTCCTCACCGAAGGAAAAAAAACAGTCCTACCCGCAGGGAAACAGCTGACCTAGAGACTTAACCCAATTGACAAGACCGCGAGTGAGCTGAAGATCCACGTTTTCCACACTTTCCAGGTACTGAGTCCACTGTTCTCAAAGCTTGTCTGTCGTTATAGTACACAGTCACGGAACTCCATTAATAGGTTATGGCTGTAACATATTTCGGCGGAGGAAGTTTACAGGTACCAACAAACTCGGTACTTGAACTCCTGATTGTGATTAAAACAATGGGGGCAATTTGTTTTCCGAGTATGTCTGGTCAGGTGGGGTGGATGTTTCAATATATTTCAATGTAGCGCCTTCTTTTCCTGGCAAAACGGGAAAGTCACGACCACCAGATCTTTCAGTTGTGATCTTTTCATCAGTTGACCCCAGACTTTGCAGCCTTTACGCGAATAAACAGTCTTACATTAAGGGAGGAGTTACTATGTTAGAACATTGGGTTAGATGTTTGCTTTTAATTTTTAACCATGTTCTCGAAAATGTATTGCTTGTGTACTCCTTTCATTGGTGAAGAGACGCCAGTTTCCAAATTACCGCGGGTACAACGCGAGAGCCCATATTCACATTTTTAGTATTAGTTTCAAGAGCGATATAATTTAACAATAAAAAACAAAATTTAAAAGCACGAGCATAATAATATAATGAAAATAAACTTTACATGTCTATTAATGTTTGAAGCACAAAGCAGAAGGTGTCTCCCCTACCTTTAACGATTAAAATTGTTCAAATACCATGTATTCGTTACAGAAAGCAGCGGAGACAGTTATATGGCAAATAAAAAATGTATTTATTTCGAAGAGTACGGGACATTGTGAATCAATAAAGACGTTTAAAAATAAGCCGATGTAGTTATAGTGCAAATAAGTAAAGCATTTTAAAAATAGATTCTCATTTACAGTAAACAAGGCGATCCACCTGGCGCTGCTGGCTTGAACAGCTCTCAGACCCGTGATTGGCTAAACCCCCGAACAGTTCGGGCCGCGATTGGGTGAGAAGTGAGAATCGACACTCTGATTGGGTACAGCGCCACAGCGGAAGTTCCGTGTGTACTGTGTGTGCTGTATGAGCACGCTGGATATACAGTAACACATGCATTGGTTTCCAATTACTGATAATTCTAAGAGAAGTCGCAATGAGGTCAAAAGTGAATAGCAGACAAAGAACGTCATGGCATCCACAGCGAGCTCACGATTCCGATAGCATGTCAGGATAGGAGTGCGGACATCACGATCACATCGCTTTACCCATTGCGACTGGCCCACCACTGTCATTGCGCCACTCGCGACATTAAGTCCATATATCACGATATGACATACCCCGACAAAACACCCCCGCACCATGTCACGACATGAAGACCGCATATCGCGATATGACATACCCCGACAAAAGTGCCCCGCCCCCATGTCGCGACATGAAGCCCGCATATCGCGATATGAAATACCTCGACAAAAGTGCCCCGCCCCCATGTCGCGACATGAAGCCCGCATATCGCGATATGACATACCCCGACAAAAGTGCCCCGCCCCCATGTCGCGACATGAAGCCCGCATATCGCGATATGAAATACCTCGACAAAAGTGCCCCGCCTCCATGTCGCGACATGAAGCCCGCATATCGCGATATGAAATACCCCGACAAAAGTGCCCTGCCCTCGTGTCGTGACATGGAGTCCATATGTTGCGATATACGGCAATCTGCATAGTGTACGAAGTAAATTATTTTCGCAGTAATTAATGTATTTACTATATTTATTACTATATTTACTATATTATACACGTGTAAATACATTAATTACTGCGAAAATAATTTACTTCGTACACTATGCAGATTGCCGTATACTCCTAGTTGCGGCACACACGATATATACAGTAAAAAGCCTCAGGCACTGTGTTAGATGTGTTTTCGACGTTATATATGCGTTTATTAATGTAGTCGATTTTACGGCTGCAATTCGACGCTGATTATACGTCGCGGCGACGTATATATAGCCGTATTTTCGCCGTGATATATACGTATATTCGACGAATCACTGCCCAATGGGACATTTGTCTACAAGAGTTCTAGCCGGTTCACTTATAAAACATTTGAGTAATATTGCCCTTAGTTGGAATTTTTGTTTGCATAACATCATCATCCTTGCATTGTCTTTGTATACTGCATTTAAACCAAAACCCCACCACACATAGGAGCGGGCAGACATGAGGGCACAGCAAAGCAGGTGGGACGGTGAGACAACTTGAGCAACTGAGTCAAGGCTGGAAATCCACGGAGGTCAGACTGAGCGTGCCCACTGTGGCGTTAGCAACCACGAAATCATGGGAACTCGTAATGACAAAGCAGTCAGAACTTCAGTTTGAAAGATCTGGTTTGAGATGGAAGAGTGCCTTCTACTGGTCCACCAATGGCAATTATAGCAGCAGCTTGGTTTTCCTTAGAGGTCTCCCTCCTTAAATCTTAGGTTACAGGCTTCGCTTCCGTGACCTTGCGGGATCTGACTACATTGACAGTAGCATCGCTGCAGTAAATGAACTTTTATGGTCGTAAATAGCTTTTTAAGATATGTTTGTCAAAAGTCTGATTCTTCCAAAAGATACACAACTTTTTAATTAAAAACAGCGCATCAGAATGTAATTTTGTAACACCGGCTACTCGGTACCGACAGGCGTTGCATTCCGTCTCACTGTTTTCAGTGCAGGCACCTGAAAGCGCAGCTGAACTCAAATTGCTGTTTTGGCAGCTATTGAAAATACCCCAGCTAGCTGGTCTTGGTGTAAAAATATCAGGAACCTGGGCAGCAAATATGAAGTGTGAACAGGAATACTTGCATTTACAAAGCTCCCCTGCCGATACTGTGTATACTCGAGCATGACGTCACGGAATACTTCCGCAACCAGGCAATACGACCCTATAAACCCTCTCCTTTCAGGTCATGTGTAACGCCTCGTTTTTTTTTCTCTTATTTTCCAAAAGATACAGAGAAATACGATTGCCTATAACACTTTTTATATACAGCAATTGTATTTGGTAGGTGTTAAATCAATAGAAAGTACCCAAGAGTGTGTATTTTAGCATATGAATATATATTGATAGATACCGATGGAAGAAACAACGTTTTCGCCATTATATTAAAGAAACCATCTATAAATATGAGGTTAGTTTAATGCCAATGACCTGTCGCCTTTCGGAGGCTGTCGTGCGTAGCATCACGTACTGTCAATTGTTATACAAATTGCTGTGCGCACCCATTTCCCCACTGGGAACGAGCACAACGAGCACAACGAGCCCCACATTTTCATATGCTTTACATTTGCTTTCTTTTTTGTTTACCTGGTTAACATTTTGTACCTGTACCAAACCACGTGAGCTGCGCACAAAGGCTTTGACACGCTGTATGTACAACTGTCATCAGTGCAGCTTTTAGCAAAAAAAAAAACAATGTTATGGAGGTTACAAAATTGTTTGGCTTCTACGCCTTGTTAAAGAATGATAGGAGAGAAGGTTAGTGTAAAAAAGCAAAATACAAACAGTATGAACAAATACATGTATGTATTGTATTTAGCATATTTAGCAGTTGAAATATTATCATCTGCAGTTTAGATATGGTATATTTCTACATTCACAAAAAAGAAACGGGTCTACCCATCAATATCAGCATATCTACCAAAATTAAAAACAAAACCTCAAAGTTACATCATTTGCTATAATCCCACTACAATACCCTTTGAATGATTTACAGAGAATGTCATTACAATTTAATTTAAAATGTTATGCAGAAAATAAAAATTAATCACACAAACCTTTTCACACAAACATTACCCGAATTGTTTTTTTTTCTTATATGCTGACCTGTGTATAAATCAGGTTAAATCTAAAGTATTCTTATTAATGCAATTATGCTGAAACATCTTGGAATTTGCAATCTGAGATTTAGGATACACATTCTCTCTGGATAGTCCCATAACTTGAAATGGACAAAGTAGGCAGCTGTGTCAGCATGTGTAGGCCGCAGAGGAATAAGTACAGGTTTATTCCATGCTGAAAAGAGAAGAAAGGAAACCCAACATTTCTGCTGTGGAGCCTTCTTCAGGTGTGTGAAGACACACACACACTTCACACACCCGAAGAAGGCTCCACAGATGAAACGTTGTGTTTCTTTTCTTCTCTTTTCAGCATGAAATTAACCTATTACTTGTTCCTCCTCAGAATCAAACAAAGACGCCTTTCTGCAGTGCTAGCCACTGATGGAGCCACATGCTAAAAGTATATTTTATTAGTATAGTATAGTTTATTTTAAAACTGTTCTCTGTCACATCATTTAATCATTTGTGCACAGAAGTGGAAAAGTCACCTGTAGATTTGTCACACAGAACATTCAAAACATATACATTTAAGTGATGAATTTCTCGTACAAACAGTGTGGCAGAGATGGCCATAGTTGTTTCATATGTACACAAAGAATATCTGTTCTTGCACACAATGTGTTAAAGTAACTGCCAGAGCACCAATATTGTGTGGTTGTGACTGCCGCTGATGTTGGTATGTAGTCGAGACGTGCATCAGACAGTATTGCTGGGCTCAGTTCAGTGTGAATGAATAGATATTGAGCTCCTTAGAGACTTAACATGGTAACATCTTTCCTAACAATCTTCTCAGTGCTGTTTTCCAATCACAGTGTGATTGAAACTAATTGACCTGTGTCACCTTTAAGTCTGAAAAAAGTTCTTTTGCATGTACAGATTCAAAAATATAATTGACTTTCTATAATATTACATCCAAGCACCTAGTCAGCACTGCAGGATGAATAATTAGGGTTGAGAACATTTAAAAGGAATGTTTTAGAATCCATAGATACACAAGGGTTTCTATGTTAAGGATTTCCCTCTTTGCCTTCTTGGCTCCACAGAACTTTGGCTAAGAGCACCTATGTGCAAGCAGAAATATAAAATATAAATTAAATTAGTACATTTTAAAACTTGGCACACCTAAATTAATTTTTGATTTATTCTAATTGTGGTGGGCAGATGTTTGCATGGTGTAGAGCTGAATACAAGTTTGAAAATGGGCAGTTGTGTTTAGCTCTGGTCTAACAAGAATAGCATAACACTTTGGGAGGAAATAACTCCCAAACACAGCAGACAAACTGACCAGAGAGCACACTATATGGAATGCCACTGTGTCTCCTTTATATATTGTTGTTACAGTGAGATAGGAAATTCTGGACACAATGCAGATGAACAAATTGATTGTGATACACTTTGCTTCATTATAATGGTCAGGTAAGTTTTTCCCTGCATAGCAGAACACGAAACACAAAAAAAGTAAGGCAACATTGTAGGTGAGGGTTAAGAATGGGTTATGTCTCTTACAGCTGAGCAACAGCTGGGTTTTCTCAAAAGACTGCAGAACAGGTACGTCACCACTAATCAGATAGACAGAAATCATCACCTGTGGAACTGTGCACAGAAAGATGAGAATGTATTGCCCATGATCTTTAATCCAGAAATCAAACGCTTTTGGAAGTTTTGCGGCCAGTTTGAAGATGCAAAGGAGCTGGAAAGATCTGACAGCAATGCAAGAGATGCAGATGGTGAAGCTCAGTTCAGAAATAGTCCTGAACCTGCAGGAGAAAGCAGAGGCCATGCCGACGTTGGCATACAAGGAGCAACAGGAGCACAGAAGGGAACCTAACATGACAAAGGCAATCCTGCCCCCCGATGACCGTACAACTGGCGTGTCTCTTTTCATGACAAACACGCCCACTGTGGCTGTGAGCACTAGCAGCAGAGCACTGATGGCCACCAGCAGGACCTTACTGACCACATAGTCCCAGGAGAGATAGACCAGGGTCCGAGGAAAGCACTGCTCACTTCCCTGTGCAGACCAGTGGCCTTCAGGGCAGGACTGGCAAGCATACATATCTGGAAAGGGAAATAAGTGCGTTTTACACATCCCATGTGTAGCAACAGAAACAACACATTTTTCATTGAATTTCAAAGCATTCCGATCAAGAATGTTGATTTTTCTGCCCTTCTGGGCACAAGCTGAAAGAGACACATTTAAATCAGGAGGCAAGCAGGTGAAATCAATTCAAAAGAGAGGTTTTACACACCACTTGTGTTGAAGAACGTTCCTTCCGGACACACTTTGCAATCGAAGCAGCACCAGTGGAGTGCCGTTATCTGCTTTCTGTGTCCGGGCTGACATTCCTCGGAACATATAGATTTGGGAGTCTAGGGGAGAAACATGAGTGAAACAGGACATTTGTGTCCTATCTCCCAAAACATGGCTTATGGTCTTCTCTACATTAGAATGGCATGAGTTGAACATATACACGAGGCCTCTTAAAAGCCTTTTGTCTAACCTGTGTAATAATGGCTACAAGACCTGAGTCAAGTATGCTGCTTTAAACAAATTATGTCCTTGAGAAATGGTCAAGGTTATAAAGCAATACTTCTTCTGGATTACTTCCAGGCAGCGTTAATGATTTTGCAGCTGTGTTAGCATTTGTAGCAGAACTGGAAAAGGTCAGTTCACCCTTCTCTTCCTTTCTAGGCTACAAACTGTGGACAATCAAAAATTGCATTGCTCTATTGCTTGATGATGAAAAGAAGAGTTCAGGTTAATTTCTATCATCATTTCACTCATTATTCAAACACAAATGGAAAGATCTAAAAATTTTTCAGTCAGCGCTGCAGATTTGAGTGAATTGGCAATGACGTTGTCTCTTAGTCAGTCCAGAACAGTGCTTCCCAAACCCTGCCCTGGTGACCCCACACACCTGCTGGTATTCATCCACGCCCACCTTCTTCAGATCACTGAAGCCTTACTGGATCCAAGAAGATGCTTCAATTTTGTATTTGATTTTGTTTCTAGTCACAAATGTGGGATCTTATTTCACTTATGCTTACAGCTCCAACATGTGTAAGAGCTGGGAACAAACACTTCAAATTAATCTTATTATTAAGTCAATGAAGGATCTGTTTGTGTAACTGAGGGCTTGGCTGAAGAAAATCCAGGAGGTGTGTGGGTCTCGGGGCCAGGATTGGGAGTCGCTGCTCAGCTCCTACTGAGTAGACAGAGAGAGGCAGAGGGAGGCCACGTGGAGTACCATGTTCCTCAGCCAGCGGACCCAGCTCCTCTCGATATCCAGGCTCCGGGTTTCCAGGTTGAAGGAGCCAATCTTCTTCAAATCGCTCTCCTCCTTGTTCCACAGCAGGATGTCATAACCGAATGGAGGATCTCCATTCTCGTCAAAGGACACGGTACGATTGAAGAGGGAAAAGTTGGCCTTCATCATCTCCTTCAGCAGCTGTCCAAAACAGAAAACACCTCAAATAAACTGTGTGAAGAGTCAATATCACTGTCCTTGTCACAGCATTATTTTTTTCCTGAAACATTACAATCCAGAAAAACTAAAGTGACCTAATACTGTGCTGCTATTTTGTTGTAGAGCATTAAAAAGAGTGTACTGTATTATCAGAGTTTTAAAAAGTAATATTGATTAGTGCATTATTGCTCCCAATCCTTGAGCCATTTGTAACTTTAATCTTTTCACAATATTATTAGAACTGTTATGATATTCCAACAAATACATTTGCAGAGCCTTTCTGTGACTTTGATGCTTCATATGCACATGTAATGCAACATTATATGATGAATAAGACAGACAGCTTCCTGAACACTTTGCTTACCTCATTGGACCTGAAGTTCTTTTTAGTGCAGTGTGTTGAAGTACAGCCCAGCACCTTATGCATGCCATGGGCCACTGTGTGTACTGCAGCATATATAGAGAAGACATACTGGGAGACCAGCTCTTTGTAAATAAGAGAGGAGCAGTCATCACAGTGCTGAAGACTGGGATCCTGAAGAGAGGGAGATCCAGAGACCCTTTGGAACAAGGATTTGTGTTCGTTCGGGAGGTCCATTTGTATATTTGCTAAAGTTATCAACTTACCGAATTTCTCTAAGTTAGGGATGTTTAATAAAAAATGTTTATCTGCCAGGGACTCACTAGTGATCCACACTCTCTCCCTCAGGGCTGGCTCTCTGAAAGCTGCCTTTAAGAAGACAATAGCTGGCACGTCAATGGAGAAGATGACTGTGGCGTTTGTTCGTGTGGTAATTATGGTTCTCACAGTGGTTGCAACATATGCCATTATATCAAGGGGCCCAGTTGGCAAAACTGAGATGGATGCTATGCAGATCCCGAACTTGGAAGAAAGATCCACAAACAGATGTCCTGCATCGGTACCGTAGTTATCATCACTGGTGACCAGAGAGACCCATTTCCAGCTGAATTTTTCCAAGAGCCGCAGCACAGCCTCCACTTGGCTTTTATCGTTGGAAACCGTGCGCATGAAGGAAGGGTACAGGCGCTTGTCACTTAATTTTTCATTGGTGGCGGAGAAGCTGATCTGAGCGACAATAAAGAGACAGAACAGTGAACCTCTGTGAAACTCTCCTGCCTTTAAAAGCGTGTCCCAAACTTTAAAATGAATGCAGAATGTGATCCAAAAGGGAACTCAGTACGGACTCAATTACTTACAAGGCTTAAAACAAGCTGAAACACGATTAAACAGAACTTTAATCATCAGCAGTTTTGCCAGCCTTCAAATGAGTGCTTAATGAGAAGAAGAATCGTCCATTAGAGAACCTTACCAGGGGCACACGGAAAGCACCAACAACAGCGCCCACGCCCAGCGCAGTGCTGCTGTACACTGGTCCTATTATTGCCTTGACTTTGGTGTCCTCATTGTACATCAATGGCCGTGAGCCCACCTGCAGTCTGTTCTTGGTGCTGAGGAGGGGGATGGTGGACTCGAAGCAGTCTGTATCGAGGTAGCAGTCCATCATCTGTAAGCCCAGGGTGATATTGGGAAGAAGACTGCTGGAGTTGTTTATGTCAGCCAGGACAAGAGTCAGCATGTGCCAAGAATTGCAAGCCCAGCTATCCATTTTTGCACTGCAGGGAGAGAGAGGCAGCAAGGGCAATGATCCCTCTGGATTTCTTTTCATGTATGTACTGTATATATATATATCATGCACAATTATTATGCAATTTGAACTAATAATTTACAGAAGCATTTTCCTGGAAAAGGCTTGGTTTACATCGTATGAAAGGCCTAAGTTAAATTTAGAAGAGCAGGGCTAAAGGTTTTAAAGTAAAACAGGTCCTATGTGCACAGGTTGCCTTTGGCTGTCCTTAATCAATTCTGCACAACCATTGAACTTCAAATAACTGGGAGAAAGGATACAGAGATATTATTTACAAAAGTGACTGCAAGACTTCTCATTTGAGCCACCTTGCAGTTAGTTGACCTGGCAATATTGTTCTGATTGTAGCTTCTTAAATTAGTATGTATTACAAATCCAAATTGCCTGTTTTCTTACCATTTGCACTTAGTGCCATTGCTGCTGTCTTTTCCAGGTGTCAAACAGAAGGTCAAAAGTCCTCCTATCATGTATTCTCCACGCTGGGTGAACTCCAAGGGCAGGCAGTCTGCTTCCTGAGAAACTGCACTTGCACAATCAATACCTTTGAGAAACAGAAGGAAAGCAAAAAGACAAAGCATTCCTGCTGCTTAATATCAAATTCCAAAGACAAATCAATGTTGATGCTATGGAAGTGATGTCAAAACAACGACAATAAATGGAAATTGTGCTGGATTGCAAAATATCTCACACAGCTGTGCATTTGCATGTGAGACTTTGCACGTATTTGCATAACTCAGAGTGCTCGAAGTGGGATACTATGGATATACAGATGTACACAGTGGATTTGAATAGGATTAAGATGACTGAAAGAGATTAAATAGACTTCTTTTTCAGCTGTGCATGTATCAAAGTCAAAGTCAGCAACTTTAGACAACTGTTCTATTTCCCGTAGCTAGGGCTCATAAAGGAGACATGGGAAACTTTGACCAGTGCAATGTGTGTATATTTATTTTTTCATATAAATACTCATATAAGGTAAATGATACATTATATATTAGAGTGGACCATGTAACAGTGCTCTATAACCTTCAGTGGTATAAATAGCAGTTTTGGGACAATCCACAGTAAAAACAAGAGACACCTGATCAGCATGTGCAGTCTAAATTTAGCAAATTAGCCAAATGGTAAATTTAGGTTGGTTTGGGATTATCAAAGTCTTAATGCATTAAGCCTTAATATCTGGCACGATAGAAAATTTGGAAAGGAAAAAAATTAAGACTACCTTAAATGTGGCTAACAGATTTTGGTTTGTTGCTGTGTATGCAAATGTCAGACTGCTTTTACTGATTGAGATTGTACCAGTGGACTAGTTTAAGTCAGCAATCATTAAAATACCCCAGTATTTTTTAAAAATGTTTTGTAAACACTGGACGCATACCAGAAGTCGCACATTACAATGATGTTACTGTATTTGCTTTGTGAGTAACAGAACGAAAGAAAATTTGAAAAACAAGACATCACTGAAGAATACACAAACCCCAAAACAGATAACTAAAAATTTGGAATGATCATAATTAGGCAGTTGCATGATGCTTAAGGCTTCTTGAATGATTTTATACAGTCAGCAAATTGAAGAGCAATGCATTATGATACTAAGGATTGTTCTCATCATATGCAAAGTATTTCAGGGGCATGCCTGAGATCAGCATGTACAATTTCAGCCTTCATTAACTCACCACTCTGGCTCAGTGGTAGGACAGTATTTGACTTGATACTTGGTTTCGATCACTGTAGGGTATTTTAATTAATAGAGATGTAGAGTGTGAGCACTTCAATCCCAGCCCCGCTGTGTGCTGAGACTACAGATTACATAAGAGTAATTGTCTTTTATTTGAGGAATGAGGTTGTTAAAACAATGAAAATCATTGCTTATTCTGGTGCCTGTCTTCATCTTTAGGTCATTTTTCCCAATGTAAAGCAGCCACATAAAAGATCAGTAAACGTTATACCTGAAGTATACCCATCCACAAGGGGGGGTTATATCTGAAATGACTAGATGTATTTCATGAGAATTTAATGGAAAATAAAATTATCTTGTTTTAAATAAGTACAAATAATTGAATTATTACAATGTTCAGTCCATGAACAGAGTACACTCTTTCTGTCTTATATTCAGAAATAGTCTGAAATAGTCCCTTTTACTGCAGTGGTTGTCATTCCTGGTGTGCAGCTGGCTCTCCAGTATTAACTGGTGCCTACATCTGATCTGTTAGTTGGTTTAGACTTCTTTTCTGGACTCAGTCTTTGGTATAAAACACCTTAGTTATAGTGCAAAATTTCCAATAACTTTTTACAGTCTCACTCCAGCTCACTAATTGAGAATTGGCTCTTATCGTTCTGGCTGAACAGTTCTAATAAGTTATGAATTAATGATGTATAGCCACAGGTGGGATATATAGGCAATGCACATTATTATAATGATTTTTGCTAAAACATACCCAGAAAATCACATAAATGTATAATCATTAAATATATTTACTCCAATACATTTTTGAGTAGTCAAAATAAGGAAGACGTAGGTCTTAGTCTGATGGGCACCAGTGCAATTTGTCTGCATATTTGGTGTTTGAATTGTCATTACATTTTCATGTTGTGAAGAAATAAAATGGGATATTTGCTGCTTCAAATTGTATAAATGCATGTTGTGTGGTTAGAATTTGCTGGCTTTTGATGCCAGAGCTCTTTTTAACGTCTGGGACTGCACTGAGAAGCACTCCTGGATTCCTCCTTGGTACGAAACAAAATATAAATTTGCATTCGTATTAATACGAAGTGTATAGGAAAATCTAAAAAGAACATCCATTCAAAGCATGTGCTCTACTGCGTGCTGCAAGTACTCTCGGTCAACTCAGCACAAGCTGGAAGTTGCAGCATTTCTGGGAAGAAACGTGTTGTGCGATTCCTCCTGTGAGATGTGCGCAGCTCGCCTCCATTTTATTCCAGTCTATTTCCGCCCTCTCCTGGTGACTGCGCGCCATTGCAGTCTAGCGCTGTTCAAAAGCATCGATTCCGCTACATCACGCTGCTTTTGAGTGACAGAGCTCCCTAAGCACAACAAAACACTTAAATGAGTATGATTAAAAAAAAGAATCTACGTTTAAGGGTAGAACATATTAGAGTTAATCTTGCACCTGAGCAAAATGATCTATAGTTTTATAGAGCTAAGCATCCTCATAATGATATAGACCTGCCATATACAAGACTAAAAGTGTTGCACTCAGTCTCTCTGATTGGCCTCATTACTATTGCCATCATCTGAATGTTGATATTCTATTACAAAAATAATGTTATTCATAAATGCTCTTACTCTGTTATAATGAAAGATAATTAGATGTACAAGTAGTATTAGTTACCATAATTCATTAGTAATACTTGTTTTAGAGTAAATTTTATTTGTGGTAGTACAGCATAGTTACAGAAATAATAACAGGTATAGTGGTACCTACTTTACTATGCCTACTGTTGAGTCTTAATTCATATACTGCATTTAACTCTGCTATACATACATATATATTTCACTTTACAAATTTGTTCAATACAACAGAAACCCCTTCTTTTTTGACAATCTGAATTTAATTCACAATTGCAACCATTTCACATGGCATTTCTACATGGCATATAGTATGACCTACATGAAGAGTAGTAATACAGATTTAAAATGTTAAAATGATACTCAGATCTCAGTTCAGTCTATTGTCATGTGCTCACGTGCAATGAAATGCTTATTTGCATGTGTGCTCCAATACAAAGACATTAGAGGAATCACCAAAAACAGAGACACAGAACAGCAGCAGCAACAAGTTAAATAACCTACGACTTAAACTGTCTGATCATATTCACAAGTATGAAAGGAGTTGTCATAGGATAAGAGCTTGTTTCAAGACAGAAACAATTACTTTTCATACAGCTGCATTGATGTAATTTAATTTAGTAAATGATGACCATAGAATACATGCAAGCCATAAAATGAACCTTCCTGCTGATACTGTATTCCAATGGAATAGCATAAGACCTGACTAGGAGACTGTAGAACTTTTGAACTGCTGTATTTTATCATTCCTTGAAAGTAAATCAGTGGAAACTGGATGGTGACACTTCAAACAGATTATGCTTGAAGCACAGAAGATATTTATCCCAACAGTGAAATAATAAAAAAAAATCTATAAAAAACCAGTATCCGGCGTGGCTCAACAAATCAGTCAGTAAAAACATAGGGGAAAAGAAAACACTGTATGAAATTATTGAAAAATGACAGGATCCAATTAGAGAAAAAGAGCATGATGAATTGTAAGCACAGCTGAAAATGGAAATTGAAAGGAATATTGTAATGGTGGTATTTCACTTGGGAACAAAATACGGTGCCTCAGGCAGAAGAAAGCTACATTTATGTATAAAATAGTATTAACATCAAGAGGTAGAAATGTTTGGGGTATTTCAAATACACGAGATCAATAAATCCCCAGGTCATGATGGTATCTTACCAATAAGAGGTTCCAAAATTAAATATCCTCATGTGAGTATGTACTGTATGTAAATACTTAGATCCAGTATCTCCTGGGACCTGAGTGAGCAGTTATTACTTCAGTCGAATGTTTCTTGTTGCTGTAGATCAGTTTCTCAAATTGACTTTTGGATTTTGGTCCATTTTTCCTTACAGAGCAGCAGATAGTCATTGTCGTTGAGGGTTTCTTGCACATCCAGCTTGCAACCTCACGTTGAAGGAGCATTTCAGCATTATTTTGGGATTGCTCTCTACTGACAGGCTGAAGGAACTAAACGTTTCTTGTTTCTGAAGAATCACAAGAACAGTACTTAACTGGGATCATGGCTGTTACTGCAGCGACGTGTTTGTCCTACACCAAACAGCACACACACACCTTACAGTGAATGCCTCACCTATTAACTGAGCGTGACTTAATCCTGTGCCTTTTCTTTGCATCTTTTCAAATATCCATACTGGGGGAAGTACAATATGATTCCCTGTCCCCTGAAAATAACACAAAAGAGTTTTACTGCCCTAGACTTTAATTGACAGCTCTGTCCCTCTCTTTCCTAAGGGCCAGGCCAGATCGGCCCAGAGTACAGTACCTGCGCCATGGCATAAGACCCTACAAATCACAAAGAAGACCGCAGAACATCTGCGAGAGCTTCTGGCAAAGGCAGGTGTAAATCAGTTTGGCCTATTCAACTCCAGACGGCAGTCAGCGCTGCCAACAGTGGGCACACAGACATGCCCGGAGACAAAGGCCGCAGCCTGCCTGAGCAGTCACCAGAAGGCATGGCACTGGTCTGCAGTCTTTTCTTCTTTTCATTGCATTTTATTGCTCCCTTTCTTCCCATGCCTTAGCAAGTCAAAATATATGAATGTCCAGAATGGCACTGAGGGGAAATCTGGTACAGCTATAACCTAGAAAAAAATCATTAAAAACATTTTTCCGAACGGCAATAAGATCTCAGGTCTATTAGGGGGGTAAAAACATCCAGTTGCTAGAGGGTTTCTCCTATGTGCCTGTTCAGTATTCGTTATAGCTAAAGCAAATGCAAGGTAAGATTTGGGATATAAACTATTTCATTAAACAAAAGACTTCTGTAGTGGAACCCTTAAATCCCAGAGTTGAATATCTCAACCAGCATCCAAAAAGGGCATTGCATTCTCCATAGATTATACCGAGTCTGTTTGAATCACACGGATTTATAATACAGTCCATGTACAACAGCTTTTTACTTCATTAGTTCTCACTCTTCTTGGTTGTGTACATTTGAATGCAGTTCTGGAAATGGGCTGTAGTATTCATTTGGGGTTTTAGAACAATGATGTAGACCTTGGGCATGAAATAGCCCCCCAGTATCCCCAATACACTAGCTAGGATGGCTATGACATTAACCACAATGAGGTACTTCCCTCTGCTAATGATGTAGACAGTGAAGAAAGTGAGCCAGGAGATCAAATAGATCAGCAAGCTGAACGTAATGCACTTGGCTTCATTGTAGTTGGCCGGCAGGTCTTTCCCCATGTAGCTAAAAGCGAAGCAGAGAAAGCTGAGCATAGTGATGTACGCGAGCTGCAGGATGGAGCTTACAGACTCCGTCCCGCTGCACTCCAGAATGATGGTGTCTGGGTAGATGTTGTAGACCTCGGTTGGCACAGGCCGGGCCAGGAGAACGTGCAGCAGGGAGATGAACAGCGCGATCACCGAGGAACTGAGGATCACGGCCTGAGGCCCCCTCTTCCTGGCCCACACCTCGTAGGCCCTGGGCAGCTTGGAGGCCATCTTGAAGATGCAGACGATCTGGAAGGAGCGCACCGCCATGCAGGACAGGCAGACGGTGAAGCCGAAGGTGAAGAGGGGCTGCTTGAGGACACAGCCCAGCCCGGAGGGCATGCCGAAGTGACAGAACGAGCTGCAGGTGGCCCCGGCCAGCGAGGCCAGCATCAGGAGGCATATCTTCCCGCCCGCCGACTTCACCACCGGGGTGTTGAGATGGAGCAGGAAGAGCAGGGCTGTGGCCAGGGTCAGCAGGAGGGTGAGCACCAGAGAGACCAGCAGGGCTACAGCTAGGCTGTCTTCCCAGGGCAGGTAGACCACCGTTCTGTTGACACAGTGCTCACTCTCTGGTAGGGACCACTCGTGTTGCTTGCACGGCTGGCAGAAAGTATACCCTGACACACGGTCAGAAAAACACAGAAGAAATAGGATTCAGTTCGTTTTCACCCTAATAAAAAAAGAAATTAGTATTCAGTTTGTTTTCACCCAGATAAAAAATTCTGGGAGTGAGGGAAAGACGATTCAAGAAAAACGGGTTGTAGTTTGTGTGTAAATTGCGCCACCTGCTGGGATTTTCCTGGCATGTTCACATAGGGAGGAGGGCTGGGGTTCACTGGTCACTAGGCCTTGTGTGCTTTGGATTTCTAAAGCCCTGAGTGATGTTCAGGGTAACGGTAAAGCTTTGTGGTTTGATGGCCTAACTTTCTGATGGAATTCTGTACCCTAGAGGTGATGCTCACTAAACCTGAAGATGAAGCTGTGAGCTGTTTGCTTACCGCTCCTGTTGAGGAAAGTGGAGGGTGGGCAGGCCTGACAATCAAAGCAGCAAGCATGAGTCCCCGTCTGCAGTCTCCTGTAGCCCTCAGGACACTCTGGTGAGCACACCGACTCTGGAACCTGGGGAGAAGTCCAGACCTTCACAGCTGAACTCGGCTAACAGGCGCTGACTGTGTGACATCCTTCTTCCCTGACACTGAGTTAATCCAAGCACAGCAAAATGCCAAGCACTAAATGTCACATACCCAAACACCTCAAAAGGTAAGCTTGGCTTTTCACGAGGCCTGAATGTGAAGGAATATCAACATCTCTTAAAGAGAAGTTACTTCCAATTATTCTCTCTCTGTTAAAAAGTGTTGTGAGAATCCCCGCACTTAATTCCTTCATTCCTAATCTGGATACCACCAGGCTACAAAGTGGTAACTCCGTCATTCGATTAAAATGACACTTCATGGCTCTACAAGCAACATCTCTGATGTCTCTAAAATAATTATGGAGGAGCGTAAGAAAACACAAAAGAGGTTCACGCTCAATAATGAAACGGGACTATTGAAACAAAAACTCCGCTCACACTAGGATTGGACGAACTCTCCTAATGTAAACAGTATATTAAGAGAAGCTCCACTCACCACACCCTGGCGGCCTGTGTTCCAGTTGATGAGACTGGCATCAATGTCCAGATTCTCAGGGTCTGGGCTATACGTTCCGACCAGCCTCAGAGACAGATTCCCTCCTGCCCAGTCCCAGGCCATGATGTCATAGCCTGTGGGAGGGTCACCATGCTTGTTGAAGTACACTGGCTCACTCCCCACAGAAAAGTTCACTTGCCTCAACTTTTCCAAGAGCTGGAGAAAACATTGAAACAACACCATAACACAACAAAGAAAAATAAAGGGGAAAATAAAACAGCAGTATTTTGGTACTGCCCACGCAAACTGTAGTAATTTACTTTTGTGTTGTCTTATTTTTACTGAAGACCTTGACTCATAAGGAATACAGCACAAATAATATCAAGTGCACACAATGTCTTTAATTGTTGATTTAAATGTCATTACTCAGATTCTAAATGTCAAAACTGCCCAGTACAGCTGAAGGAGACTATAGATCAAGTTAGAAGAGGTTCCAATGAGGATCTGCAAAGAAACAAGCAGGGGTTAATGCCACACTGAAATTTAGAAAGAAGGAAAAAATACATTGGTACTTCTGTGGCCACACATTCCTGAAGAGGTTTTTGTGTTTCTCAGTGTTGAATTAACCCCTACTTGTTCTCTTACAGACCGAGTTTCTCTTCGAAGCACACATCGCCTACTCGTGTGGCTTGGAAAACGCTGTCGAAGTGTTGACTCACGCGCCATGGTAGGGCCTCCACCCTACTGCACGCCAGCGAGTCGCAGTCCAGCAGGGAGCGCAAGGCATGCGCCAGGGCGTAAACGGCCTTGTAGACATTGAAGGAGGACTGAACATCGAACTCCTCCAATGGCACCTCTCCAAGAGTCAACGTGCCGAAGGCATCCCTGCCTTGCAGGCACCCGAGTGCACGCCATCTCTCGTCCTCAGATTTGTTGGCGACGGGACGTCTCGTTTTTTCTACGGCAAGGGCCTCGAACCCTTCAAAGCCGGATAAGGTTGCAGTTTTGGTCGAGATCCCAAGGACGGTCCCGATCCTCTCAATGCCTGGGAGGGCGGACACCCTGGTCGATATCGACCAGTCTTCCGATCCAACCCACACTTTGCCCGTGACGTTCTGCTCGACAACCAATGGAAAGAAACCGCTGGCAATGCGTTTGCTGGAGAAGACTACTATGGTGTTGACCCGGGTGTCCACGATGCTTCTGACCATCTGAAGCATCTGCTCCCGTCTGGAGTCTGTGTATGTCTGGATGATCCCTTTGTAGGCGATACAAATACCGTATTCTGAGGCCAGCTCGGATAGGCTCTGCACGCCTTGCTGCCCATAATCATTGTCGCTTCCCAGCAGGGCAATCCACGTCCACTTAAACTTCACCAGGAGCTGCACCATGGCCCTGACCTGGTTCCTGTCGCTTGGAATCGTGCGGAAGAACGCTGGGTATAGCTGTTTGTTACTCAGCATTTCGTTTGTGGCCTCGTAAGAGATCTGCAACACAGATAACAAAAGAGATGCAGCACCAACAGAGAAATACTACTTCTACACCGATATTGCAGGTTCTGTTTAACTGGGTTTCTTACAAAGTACAGTGTAGATGAAGGAAGGCATAGTGTGGGTGGGGGATAAATTGTCTTAGTTTTCATCACAGGTTTACACTCTAAAATAAGTAAATTGGTTGCAACGCCAGTATTGACTAGAAGTGTCCTCTCATCAATCACGAGCCCTTAGCCCACTCTCCTGTGAAAACCAATGGTAGTTTTGGGCAGAGCCAAGAGGTGTGCTCAAATACAACAGCTGAATTATTCCTCACCTCTGGAATCAGATAGTAGCCCAGTGTGGCAGCAGAAGTGAAGGCATAGCTGCTGCTGTCTGGCCCAATGACAGCTATGGCTCTGGTCCTGGAGGCAGTGCTGTGAGACTCCGGCTCTCTATTGTAATCATACTGCTGGACAAGCAGGTCAAGAGTGGCCAGTATGCTAGCAGGCTTAGAGCAAATATCGTAGATTTGGTAGCCCAAGGTAACTCCTGGTAGCACGTTCTCTCCTCTGCTGCCATTGTTAATTTCCTCAATGGCAAATCTCATGGCTTGCATCAGATGATAGCCGTGCTTGTTGAATATCCCGCTGAGGAGGAAAAGCGTCACAGCCGTTGAAATTAGGGCGCAGCTGAAACAACTGAACCAAATTAGACCGCTTTCAATGTTTCAGACACATGGCCACGGAAAAACAAATTCAAACAATAGCCTTTTTTATCGCTGTCTAGAACAGGTATAAGATATTCCTTTCTCGTGGGATCCAGATACAGCCTAGAAAGGCAGGGAAAGAAAATGTTTGGTCTTTGTTTGAGTACTTTTTATATAACATGAAATAACCTAAGTGAAAGGATTCCTTTGTAGATTTAGAAACAAGCAAATACTGCAATTAGAGCAATGGGGGGAAATTACTAATAACAAACTATATCTGCAAATGATGGCACTTCAATTGTGAAGAGGCACTGACTTCAGCTGAGAGTGTTGTGTGTGCTACTGTGGAAATATGTTTCTGTTAGAGGTAATAATAGAACTTCTGCACGGTTTTGTCACCTTGACACATTCGATATTACACACCAGACTAAAATAGCTGTCACTCAAACCAAATGTAACGAAGTACTGTGGTGCAAGCTCCATTTGTCCTATGCAATGAGTCACTTGAGCTTTTGACAAGTAATACATTTCCATTATCTTTAATTGCTTAAAGGCAGGTAACAGTGAATGAACACATTTGGTAACATTAATCTATAAAACATGCGTAAAAAAATATCTGCTAAGCAGATGCCCTTATCCAGGGTGACTTAAATACATTTGAAATTTAAAATAGGCAGGTAGGAGATATGGTGGATCCACCTCAAGTCCGTTATTAACACTACAAGGAAAGTAGTCTTACTTTTGGCAGTCGTCCAGCTCTGGCACAGATTTATCAGACATTCCAGCGTTGTGTATAGGAAACAGCCCAGCAATCACATAATCTCCATCCAGCTGGAACTGAGAGAGCGGACCAAACTGTCCTGCAGCAGCAAGGTCCCAGCACTGCAGGACAGCCGCCCACGTCATCCACCCGAAGGCTTGCAAAGTGACTCTGCCACAGACGGCCATCCCAGTCCTGAGCTCGCGACGTCTGGATTGCGTTTACTAAACTCAGCCGGACTGGGTGACTTTTTATCTGCCCGAGCAGCACTTTAGTGGCTCTGTTTGTTTTTGCACTTATTAAATTTGCATGCTTTCAAATGTTTAGCACCGAGGAGAGGTGTGGCAGTGTAATCCCACCAGGCAAACGGACGACACTGGGAATCAGTGTCAGATGAAAAGCTGTCCGACTTTATTTGCATTTTGCAGCAGCATGAATCAATTCATCTTTGTGGCTTGTGCAGTGTGAACAGAAGAGCTTTATCTATCACAGAACAGAAAAAGAGAAAGAGCTGCTGCAGCAGGCTCACAGATCGCTGGATGGACTTCGATCTCCCTCTAGCTGCAGAAACTTTATTGAGGGAAAAAAAGAAGAAATGTCGCCATGGAAGCTTTGCAGCCCAGAGTTATACCATAGCTGGCCCAGTGCATGCTGTGATGACACAGAACACACAGCAGCGGTGATGACTTCATTTCGATAACTCAGTGGGTTAAAGAAGAGCACTTGGCGACAGAGGTGGAAGCTGCACCGTTGGCACTGTTGCCTTTAGCTCAGCGAAGAAAACTGCAGGACATGATCCCTGAATTGCATGGCAGCTCCAGGAAACAGCACAGCCCTGAGAGCCCAGCGGATAATCTTTCTGCATGCAGATAATAACCCCAAAGATCCTTCTCTACCTCCCACAGTTTAGCAATCAGATTGCTGAGAAAGAAAAAGGACACAGTTATTAAGTTAGAGTAAATTTCAAGCACTGGAATACCAGAAGGAGGAAGAGTACAATACTCTTGGTCAAACAAGAAGGAGGGAATTTCTAACGGTGGTCCCTTAACCTTCTTTTTAAAAGGATCTGTTAGTGCTAACATGAGCTGCTGCACTCAGAACCTGGTTTTGGCAGTTTCTATTTGAAAGAGCTACTCTTCAGAGATTGCTAATGAATTACCTTTCCTAGGACTCATGTACAAGTTCAGAAACAGAGACTAGGCCCTGACACATATCAGATTACGAATCATGACACCGTGAATTAGTACTCGGCCTCACTGCATTCCCCTCTAAACAATTAAAAACACAAGCCACTGAATTGACTTTTTACCTTTTACTAACAGCACATAGTACTCAATATGACAAACAGCCAATACCGCTGTGTGCTGACACATTCTAAATTCTAGACCTTCACAAGCACATCCTGAATAAAATCGGCTTCAAAATGTTATTACTGTATGAAAATCAGTTATTAAAAATGGCAAGCCCTTGTTTTAGACTGTGATTATAAGGCCACGATAATGTAAAATATGTCATAATATGGAACCACCATTTGTAATCAAGGAGATCTACCTTTTTAAAGATTTTCTCATTTATTTTAAAATGGGTGCAAAAGCTGGCTTTTGTTTTGCAGTATTTCGAAAATAAAAATCCAGAACAAGGGGGAAAAAGATTTAGAATAATTTTAACCACACCATAATTAGTAGATCTCTTATGAAAAACTGCACATTTCAAACTAGAAGTTCAGACATTTGAAAAGAGTATATACTGTATATATATATAGTACCCATAGATTCCTGAATGGTTTTGGACAACCAGGATATTGGACATCAGCTGTTACAAACCCAGAACTTCAACAGCTCATGTTAAATCAGTTGATTTATTAATAACATATTGATCTGAGATTGTGTTTGAAAAAATATTCCTTAGCAATGATGTTGCATTATAAGAGAAAAATGGACTAATGGTTAAACTGCAATGTTCCACTGAAATATTTCTAACATTTCATTAGTGTTACTAAACCTTGATATCTGCCTGTTATGTTTTGGTAATATTATTCTCAACATTATATAGTGACAAATCCACTTGAGAAGCAGATCAAATGTAACTTTCTCACAAAAGAAATTAATTACATAATTATTCAAAATACTGTATTTGTCAGTATCTATTATTTTCACTGTAGACAATGCAAGACAGTATGAACGGATCTATAAAGTTACAGAATGTTTCCAGATCAAAAACATTAGATCACTATTCGGTTTGCATGTTTTCAAGGTCTGTATGCTTGCCAGAGTGAATTACAGCAGTGTAAGATGGTTAGGATTTTATCATGATTTACAATTACACAGTTGTAACATGAAGAGATGTAGCTCCCAACCAGGGAAAGGCAGAGCTGCAGCCCTTCAAGACAGTCTCCTTCATTACAACTGCAGCCCTCGTCACTTACACTTTCAGAGAGGTTGAGTAATGCTTTTCAAACCCGGACTTTAGCAAGGTCACAGTATAAACCACACCATCCAGCTGGGATAAAAAGTCTACAGAATGACTTTCAGTGCACTGACTCTGATCATTGTTTCTTCCACACAACCGTACAGCAGTTAGACAGGTTTTCACTAGAGTTCCCACCTTTCATTTCACTCAATAATGTCGATAATACATGGAGTATACATATGGTAACAAGCTAACCATGATTCAAAACCTATATAATATGAGGAATGATGGACAATACAGACTGATTCAGAAACTCTGCTAATTGTTTCCTCCCCTTACTTTTAAGATAATTAAAAAAATAAAATCCTAATATACATGTCACACCTCTAAGCATACATTTCTTATAGGTCTTGCTATAGACAAATAATTAAGAAGAAATTTGAAATTGTGATAATTCTCAGCAGTGTTGAGAAGTCTGTACATTGGTGTACTTTCAGGGACATGAGTGTTCGGTCACTATAGCTTCCACACCCCTTGAGATGTACAGCTACTTCTAATTTCAGTGCTATCTCACTGAGATGGGTCAACGTACTGCAAAGCATAATACTCCAGTCTTCCATTTAAACCAGAAAGAGCTAAAATCATTTTATAATACACTCTCAGCTTCTTATTCACTCATGATCAAATCAGTAAAATCTGCGGGTCCTGTTTTATTTCTGGGAGGGGTTGGGTAGGCTCACGTTCTCTTCAATAGAAGGGAGGGGTGGGAGTGGGAGGTGGTGGCTGGGGGGGTTCTGTCAGCTTCACCCCATGTAGGGGTACTTCCATTCTGTCAGTGGAACATGGGTCTCCTTGACAACCTGGGGGGAAGTCCATCGCAGAACGTAGTGTGGGCCTCCTGGCTTGTCATTGGTGCCTAAACATACAGATCAGCCAATAAGGAACAAGATGTATAACTGCAGCTTTATGATGCTTTACTAATGCGAACAGGCACCTGAATAAATTCAGAATTAACCTTCAGCTTTCTCACACTGTGAGGCAGCAATGCTAGTGATAGCCACTGCACCACTATCTTCTCCACGATAAGCTATAATTTCATGCACAGTCTATGATTCACTTTATCACATGAGTGAGTCCAAGAACCACGTAGGGTTTGGCCTGCCCTATTCTAACTGTGTTCGAGCACTGGCAGTGGTTTCCTACTGCTAGCACTGTCAGCAGACCACACACATCAGACACTCACCCGAAGCTCTGGAGCCCCCAAACGGCTGCTGGGCCACAACAGAGCCAGTGGATTTGTCGTTGATGTAGAAGTTGCCAGCCGCGTTTCTCAAGACCTTTCCAGCCTCGGCTAACACGTTCCTAAAACAGAGAGCCCAGGACATCAGCAGTCTGCACAGGGGGCCTTTCACTGATGAGCTCTTTTGAGGTGGCAAATTGTTTTCTCTAACTTCCAACTTGACAGCCCACTAATGGACCAGGCCTCTTACCCAACCAGGACCCAAGATTTTATTCGTAAAACATCAGTGCTGTGTATTGCACCAAAAACATGTTCTCATGTACTCAAAGCGTCTCTGGATATGATTCATTTCACAAAACCCGTCTACATTATTTTTTTTTAATTTTTAAGTGAATTAAATGAGTTTGTAACTTTGGAGACAGACAAAACCTGAGCTGTTAGCGAGCTGTAGTTTAGTCAAGTGTGAAAAGCAGTCTCATGAAGGCCATTCAGGTGGGTAGCTGCGTCAGCATGCGAAGGCTGCAAAGGAACAAGTAATAGGTTTATTCCATGCTGTAAAGGGAAGAAAGAAAACACACCCGAAGAAGGCTCCACAGCCGAAACGTTGCGTTTTCTTTCTTCTCTTTTCAGCATGGAATAAACCTTTACTTGTTCTCATGAAGGCTTATGCCAACAGCACATGAGAAACCCACCAGACTGGGAGTCAGTTAGAGCATGCTAAATGAAGGACAGAAACGGTTTTACTATTATGGGATGGTGTCTTATGGGATGGTGTCAATATTATTACTGTTACTGCTAATTCACTACTTGTAAAAATTACAATTTGTAAGCTGGGACCATAGACTCAATTGCAGCAAGTCTGCTTTTCATGCCAAACTCATACTCCTTTAATGCAACTCAAAGGCAAAGGATGACCACCCGAAACTGGGGGTCTGGCATGCTTACTTGTCAAGGGCAAACACTGCCCCTGTGAGGCTGTATGGCGACGTGGTGTCAACCAGCTGCAATACATTTCTGTAGTCCTCCTCAGCGTACACATACACAGTCAGGACTGGGCCAAAGATTTCCTGCAGGACAAAAAATGTCACAGATTAATTCAGCCTAGAAAACCTACAACCCTGAAACCTGAAGACTCAATTTTGCAATTTCCTCTGCTTTGCTTGCAAGTATTTATTCCATTACAGTCTTAATCTGGAATGCAAGGTGACATAACCTATCCCTACTCTCCAGTGAAGACACGTACAGTATAGTGTGTGTCAGTGTGAGTCCTCAGCTGTAATGATTTTTCAGTATGACTGGAGGTTGAGCAGCGTCCACATTCAACAAGAATACTTTTGATTTTTTGTATTCACTGTAAAATGAAAGCCTTCTCAATTGACTCACAGAGGGGTGAATGTTTCTAATTAGGATTTCTAATGGTTGTTTATTTCTATAGGTATTTAATTTGCAAATTGGTCCCATTCTCCATGATCGCCAAATGACGTTATGAACCAAATGATCTGCTCATTTCTCCCATTTCTGTTTAGACTTTGATGATTTTAAAGGTGATCCACAGTATAAAACCAGCCTAGTTTCCAAGCCACAGCCTGAAAAGGTGTGTGGGTGGAGGGGCAATTTTTTTAACAAATGCAGGGGTAATTCGTGTAAAAATTCAAATCAGTGCCTTGGTCAGAGGACTGCTTCTAAGGCTCGGAGTGAGGGTGGGGCGTATTTCCAGTGGCTGTTCAAATGCAAACTGACACATGTAATCTGAGCCTCAGGGCGCCTTCAATTAAAGAAACAAGCCCAATTGTGGTGGACCGTGGTCAATCTCTTCAACAGGCTCTGCTGTCCTCCAGATTTGCCTGCTTAATCCTGCACTTTGTAGCTGGCGGCTCTGGGATACCAAGCTAGGAAACAGGATTGACTCATTTACACTTTTCATCTTTGTTTGGACAGGAAGGCAGAACACACAAGGTTATTCTATCTCCCCCAAGAGTAGATCTGACATGAAGGAGGCAAATACAATGCAAAAACAAATCACACTGCAAAACAAAAAAACACAACAAAGTTTACACTACAGAAGAGCAATGGTATACAGTAGCTGAAATGAAATTTGCTCTTTATCTTGGAAAAAGGTACCTGTTCCTCTCTTTGTTTTAGTGGTAATTGTGCAATCCCACAGCAGTTATGAAATACATACAGTATCTGCTGGCACACCTTGAGCTTCAGCGTTATAAAGAGAAGCATTTAAAACCCAGCATGTGAGTACTGGGACCAATAGCATGTGCTGAGTTTTAATGTGATCACAGTGAAACAGGGTTTTCCCAAAGTGTAGTCCAGCAGGCGGCGAGAGCAGAAGGCATCAGGCTGCACGCGTTCTTCACAAGGGCGCGTGGGCCTGGTTTTCCAGGCTTTCCCTTGGGATGATCCTGGTGCCCTCCTACCTCTTTCATGATGATGTCCTGGGGATCCTTGGTCTCAATGATGGTGGGCTCCACAAAGTACCCCTGCCTGTCGTCGCACTGACCCCCGGCAAGAATGGTCAGGTTGGGAGAAGACTTGGCATAGTCCAGCCACTTCTTAATGCGACTGAAAGACTGGGGAGAGACACATGGAGACAACACGCAGACAACACAAAAGAAAAATCAGACTGAATACATGCTCTTGTTTGAACAGTACATTTTGCAGTCCTAAAACAAAACTACTGCTTGTATGCGTTTTGTCTGTTTATATAAGCTCAGGGTTGAAACCCTTACATGTAAAACTCACAGAGTGCAAACTTATTTTCCTCAGACCCGCTATCCTTTGACCTAACCCCTTCTGCATCCTAGTGAATTTGTATGTATAAATATTGATTAAAGTGTAGTGTAAACGTCTTAAATACTCAGGAAAATATTTGCGCTTTCAATACAGATGCTCATTACTCAGTGAAACATTGAGTGGAAACAAAAAAGGACTGCAAATCAGAACGTGTTTTCAACTGTCATCTGGTTAAAAGGCCTGAATAATAAAAAAAGTACCTTGTTGTCAATTACAGCAGAGAAGAATGTGCTGAAGTCCTCAACAGGCTGGAAAAGCAGAACACAAAAAGGACAGTATATTAATACAAACTGTAGATTTTACCCTGGAGTTTATTCTCAGATAGGCTGGCTTAATTAAAACAATAGACAAAACTAATGAAGATCTGAAGAACTGTGCTTTCAAATTCTGCATGCATCTACTGCATCAGAATCCAATCCCAGTGTTGAGGGAACTGCACGCTAACACACAGGTCATTAGTTCTGTTTCTGAAGCACAAAATTACAATACCGTAGAATCCTGTTCAAACACGGAACAAAAAGTCCCATATAATTAACTAAAATATATAATAAAAAGCACTCAAAACTCTCATCCAAACTTAGAAGACAACCCAAAAATGATGTGTTGGGAGTTGTGTGAGCATGTGTATGCTGCAAGGAAGCAGGTATAGTTCATTCCATGCTGAAAGGAAAAGAGACATCTCTCTTCTTTTCCTTTCAGCACGGAATAAACCTTTACCTGCTCCTTTGCAACCCAGAAACATGGTGAGAAAGACATGGACAAGGCTTGCCCTTCTTTCACGATAAAGAAAGGGTTCCTTGGCTTCGGAATGGCTGTCGAGGGCAGACTCACGTTGCCCAGCCGGATCTGCCGGTGCACGGCCAGCAGCTCCTGCCTGATCCGCGGCCACAGCGAGTCGGGCACGTACATCCGGGAGCAGGCGGAGCACTTCTGGCCCCCGTACTCGAAGGCGGAGCGGATCGTCCCCATCACCACGCTCCTGTCATCGGCCGACTGGTGCACGAAGTGGAAGTTCTTCCCCCCGCACTCTGGAGACAGGAAACACAAGGCTGAGGGGACACGTGGGCCGCAGCGATCTTGCGCCAGGCGTGTTCTGATCATGTGGCCGGCTTCTACGGCCACCGGTTGGAATTTTGTGGTCTAGGCAGGTCTCGGACGGACACAGTAAAGGGCTCACCTCCAGCCACTCGAGGGAAATTTCGGTAGCGATCCAGGTTCTCCGCCACCTGCTTCCAGAGTTGCTTGAAAGTCCTGAGGAAAATGAATGTTAGAGCGATTACTCTCATTATTCAACATTTCCCATATTTTGCGAGGGTCATATCACTAGTTAACCGTGTCCAGGATTCCTGAAAGAACAGCACTGTAATTAGTAGAGAGCCACAGGATGTTAGTCTGCAACCGGGCCCTCATTTTTTGGTCAAAAAAGCAACTCCTGCATTTTTACCAAGCACCTGCACGCTAGCGGTGGCATGAGTAGGAGATACACTGTTCCTCCAACCTGTGCCAACTCCACATCACTGCTTCACACAGCCTCAGTGCTCACTTCTTAAACTTCTCACTGTCAGGGAATTGTTTAATCAAAATAAATAGCCCCACTCAGTGTTTGATGAACTAAAAATTTCTAAATCTCTGGTAAACCTCCTTTCTTAAGCTCGTACTGGAAACACAGACGTACAGTAACAATAGGCATGATCCAACTGGTGCTAATAGAGCAGACACAAATATGCAGAGCCTGACATAGATGATACAGTCAAAGGCATGTTTGTATCATGGATGCCGCAGTGTTGTGGGAAAACCTGGAAATTCCACTTTGTTCGGGTCGAAGGTTTTATTTGAAAAAGTCAGGTGAAGAGAGGAGGCTGCTAAAAAGATTCGCACTCACGGGACACTGCCTGTGAAGTTGATGCCGGCCAAGTGCTCGGAGGCTGTGATGGTGTCCCCGAACACGGGGCCGTCCGCTGGCACGAACTGGATGACGTTAGGAGGAAGTCCCGCCTCCCGCAGGATCTTGTAGACAGCGTAGCTGGCGGACATGGCCGTGTCGCTGGGCTTCCACAGCACGACATTACCCTGGCAACGACACAGGGCCTGTCAGCTCCACACAGCCTTGTGCTCACTTTGCAAATTTCTCACTGTCAGGGCATTTTTAATCAAAATAAAGTAGGCCCACCCAGTGTCTGAGTAAGCAAAATTTCTAAATCTCTCATAAATCCCCTTTCAGAAGATCATACTGCAAGCACAGACATACGGTAACAACAGATATGATAAAACGCATATGAGTATTATTTACAGAATTATTTCACCTCTTATAAGTAAAGACGTATAAGGACACTTTAATGCAAAATAAATCAGTGTAGCCCAACATGTAGAAGTGAGCTTCAACTCACAGACACATATACCCATAACATTCAACAAACAGGATGTTTCTCGGGTTTTGTTGTGTTGTGTAGTATCTGATAGAAAACTCTCTAACTGTGCCAAGAACAGGCAAAGACAAGTGCTCGCTACTTGAACAGCACCTTGATTTTGCAGTGTGTCTTGTTGGTGTGAGTGTAAATGTTACTGCGTGTACAAAATTCTTCTTCGCCTTGTGCAGCAGATGTGCCAGACTCACCATCAGGGCCGGTGTCCCTGCCAGGTTTCCTCCAATAGCAGTGAAGTTAAAGGGCGAAATAGCTGCAACAAAGCCCTAAGATCGAAAAAAGATGTACATCAGCCAATGGAATGAATCTAGTTTCACAGACTTGAGAATGTGAACTACAGAAATTCAGGGGGAACAAGTTTTCTTCACGGGATTTAAATATTTGACTCACATTTGGTTTGATCCGATTTCAAAAGGAGAACTTCAGAATCACAAAAGCCATATTGTTTTCACCTTTTAGGACAGAAAATGAAACTTTTCTAGTTCTCTTTTAATGATTGTTTCATCAAGATATTTCAAATTTGGCAAAGACTGATTTTTACCTTGAATCTGAAGGAGTATAAGTATCCACTAGTAGACTGTCATTGTCATTTTTTAATCAAGATGTCAAGTTTACAAGCCTAGCACTTACTGACATGACTTTCTTCATTCTATCTTACATAAACCCTCAATCACTCTTTGGGACTGTAGTCTCCAAGTGTTGGGTGGTTCAAATCTAGGATTTAATCCTGGCCAATGTCGCAAAATATCTTGAGCGGTGACTCCTCATAGGCCCTGTAGGTGGTGCTCACCTCCAGCCCACGGTACAGCATGGTGTTTGTGCTGCCATCTCCACTCAGAGGTTGCTGATGCTCCAGCTCAATGGCGTGTTTGGCGTTGAAGCGGAAAAAGTCAATCAGCTCAGCAGCGGCATCAATCTCAGCCTGCACTACCGTCTTGCCCTAAAAAAAAAAATGTCAGTCTGAACTAGGAAGCAAAATCGCCTTTTACTTTCAAGCCGAAAAACACACAAATTGATTTCTGAACTGAACACCAAACTCTTTCTCCCCCGGCACATTAACAGCACTGCAGGCAGATGTGTCACTGCTGGTTGTTTCGTTTGTTTCAGACTCCAGAGTTAAACCGTTTGCTGGATGTTTTAAACGTCATTGTTGAAATTAAAACTCATTTCGGTAGCGAAGCAGAAGACTGAAAATCAGCCTGACGAACACTGTGGGCTTTTCCTTTAAAAATGTACCATGCTACTTACTGACCCAGGACACCACAAACAGTGTTATTTGCACTGGAAAAGCATCACGTGACTGCGGGATTCCTCTCTGTACCTGGCCTATCATGGTCTTGGCGAGCAGCTCGGCCCTGTGGGGGCCGCTGATCATGTCTGCAGCCTTGAAGAGGATCTGGGCTCTGTCCTGGACGGGCTTTAAGTCCCACTCCCTGCGGGCTGACACAGAGGCTAGGATGGCTTTGTTCAGTACGTCCTGGCAAAACACAATCACACAACGTGGATCACACACCCAGAAAGCAGGCTGCTACTGAGGAACCAGACATGGAAAATAACTGCAGAGATCTCTGTAAGCTCTCTCTTTCTGAGCATGACCCAAGAATAACACAAAACACGTTTAAACTTTGGTTAGGATCATACTACAAAAAACTGAACTGTATTTCTTGACTAATGAGCAAAAGAAGTCCCTTACCAATACATATAAAAAGACAGCTTTAGCAAGACTGAATTCTAGATGTCAGTATTAGATTTTAGTGGTGCAGCTATTCCTAATTCTGAATCAGCTCCTCATTTCCCCACACCCTCTGTAAAGGAAAAGAAACTACAGAACAGAACTGAAGTAATGGGTTTTAACAATGGATGAAGGATTACTCACCTTATCAGCGTAGCAAAATTTGGCCACTTTGTGAGAGTGATTAAAGGGCTGGAAAACAGCAATCCAAAACAACATATTAGCAATCCATTGGATACACAGTATGTTGCAGAATTGAAAAACCATGCTCTATCACTGTACAGGCGCAGTCAGGAAAGCTAGCCATTTCTGATGAGATTTAAATGTCATTGAATGTAATAGTGTTGAATAATCTGTGTACTAGCTGGGTTGAGTGGAATCATTTGAAATAATGTGCTCTTGAAACAGTGTGATGTGATCTTCAACACTGGCATGCTTAGTGCAACATGTTTTTTTTAGACCTCAATCTTTTTTATCATGAACACGTGTGCCATTTGCTCTCTGGTTTCTCATTTGCTTAGCGATGAGGCCACAGTATCTGCCACCGCTGCTGGAGATGGGTGGAATCACTCACCGACAGCTGGTATCTGATGTCTTTGGTCCAGATCTGCTCATCCCCCACCACACAGGGGATCTCCTCTGTTTTCCCCTTCAGCTCATTCAGGGCCTGGTTTACAATGATAAGAATGTTTTGTTGAACTACATGTTGAGATTGTAGCTCCCCACTCATGAAAGAAAATGGAAAGAAGCAGTGAAGGAGCTGGATGTTGTACCAATATCTCATCAAATTACTGGCTTTGTGTATTCTTATATTTACAATGAAAAACCAGCACTTGCCATATGCTACAAGGCCAGTTGACACTAGGTAGCAGAAGTCTGCAGAATGACTCTAATGTGTGTCCAGGTACTGAGAAGAGTGTGGTCCAGTATGCGATTACCTTCTGCAGTGCCGCCCTCTCTGAGCTGCCCTCCAGGAACTGCAGAATGGGCTCATTCTTCACCTCCACAGCTGCGCATGAGAATGTTCGGAACCTGCAAGGAAGACAAAGCATGGAAATGGAGCCCTCTGGCACACGGATCATCAGCCCTTCTGTGCCGTGCATATCTCAGTCTACATCTTTCCCAGAGAGGGAATGTGGCCACAATCAGTTCGTGTGGGATTACTCCCAGGCATGGTTTCCAGCAAGTTCCTTGGCCGTCTTGCCGTGTTGAAACTGTTGCGATGATTAGAGTTAAACAAATGCAATGTAACACAGACAGCTCCGACAAAAACTTCTGCAGAGACTTAAGTCAACAACATGGAAAAATGCATTACTGTCTTTATAACTGCCATGTTTTAATTCTGTAAAATTGATGTGTACAGGGAATTCAACATATTCAACAGATTGTTTTTGGAAAGAAATACAGAATACAAGCAATGTACTGCCATATATTATTTAGGAAAATGTTCAGTATTGTCCTATTAATAACTAAACTTTGGTTAGTTATTGTAGGAACAATACACAGGTTCACAGAGCAATCCTAAGGGTTAGGACTAAATCTACAAAAATGCAACGGACCCCTAGTGATTTGCTGTTGAAATATTCAGAGTTAATCTTTTGGAAATTAATCGGGGGGTGGGGACTTGGAGGGGGAGATGCCATCTGTGTATTGATTAATCTGCCATTATGAAGCAGGTTCAGTCCAACACCTGTTTACCATCTAAACATGACCAGCTGCTCTTTGGCACAGTAACTCACAAGTCAGCAAGAATCAGTGGAGCCACACAGGACGCAGCCTGCAGAAGAGCAGGAGAGAGAGGAACAGGACAGTACCTGATCAAAGCAGAAACCAATCTGGGTTACACTGGGTTTTTTAAAATCTCTGCCAGCCCCTTTAAAACATCAGATATTAAAACTGTGTCCCTGTGTGCTCTTAAGACCTATGATCCTGCTACAGACTTCCAATGGACAGAGGAAAGTCATAAGGGCACTTGGATTTAAAAGTGCACTGGTTTATTATTTTAGAATAGTTGCATAATAAAGTTTCCTGACATGAAGCAATCAATAAAAGGAGTTTAACTACCAGAATGGAAACTTTCACCAGAATTGATTAAATCATTGCACCGGACTATACTGCTCTTTTTGAAAATGTCAAGTTAATCTTGACCTACGACAGAAATGTGGTTAAATGGACTGGGCAGGACTTACAAGAAACTGACATCGTTGTAGCCACATGTTCTCCCTGTGTTTGTGTGCGTGTCCTCCCACAGTCCGAAGACATACTGGTAGGTTAACTAGCTTCTGGGGAATTTGCCCTGGTGTGAGTGTGTGCGTGTCTATATCTGTGTCTGTGTGTGCCCTGCAAAGGACTAGCGTCCCATCTAGGGTATATCCTGCCCTGTGCCCTTTGCAGGCTGGGATAGGATCCAGCTCCCCCTGTACTGGATAAAGCACTTAGAAAATGTCTATATTAATGACATCCAAGCTATCTACACTGGAATTTCTCTTTTCAAAAGCCCTGCTCTGTCTCTAGCCATCCGTCCCTTCTTACAATAACGACTAATTTGTACAGTATAAGCCATAAGGCATGGAAACCACCCAACACAGAGCCAACTCATTTCTGCACCTGCAGACACACCTGCAACTGTTGCAGCCCTCCAGTCTGCTTCCTAGCCTGCTGGGAATGAACTGGGCACAGGGCCAGCTCTGTCCCACACTCCAGCACTATCTTATCTTGGGCTATCACTTTAGGCAGCCTGACGTCGTAAAACAATTGGCCTAATAAGTGAGTTTTTCTTCGCTTCGCGGTGACAGGTGAATGAGCGCTTTTCGGGAAACGTTGTACTAGAATTTCTAGGCTTAACACCTCAACCCGCGGGGACGTACCTGTACATTCACCCCATATTTCATTTAGGATAATGTCCCGTTCATAACACGAAGGGACAACTGGAGGACAATCAACAGAACGGACCTGTTTGTGAAAATACCCACTTTATCTCTAAGTATCCGATATTGGCAATTTATCAATTAAGATCAGGACACTTAATACCACATGTAACAAATGCAACACTGCATGTTTGTTCACGTTGGCACACACAATCAAATTCATCTTATTATAATCATATTTCTTAGGCGATTCTTCATTTTACACCAATTACTTTTCTAAACTCATATTGCGTTACGTTTTAAATCATGGCAGCGGTACAGAAACACGGTTGCAAATCCCGAGCCTATTTTAAAGAGGTACAACTGTAAAAACTAACACGACACCAAAAAAAATCCACATCTTTCTGCTGCCGGTCAGCAGTCCAGGCTGTCCTGTAAGATGGACTGTCAAACCACGCTGCATCTAGTGCGCTGGACTTGCTGACATCAGTCTCTCTTTCCTCTGTGGGGACGAGCTGCTGGAGATACATGTGCAAATTCTGAAGTGGGTGGGAATTAAGGACTGAACGTTAAACTAAAAAAAAACCTCGTTGCTTTAATGCCCTTTATCAGATTCTCGTTGTGGTGGGGGCTTACGCATTTCAATGCAGGAGACGTTGTTCGAGATATTTCCACGGAACTTGGAAAAAGGGGGCAGTTAATCTGAACTTCCTCGGGTCGTACAGAGACTATGTTTTCAACGTGGAGAGTACATAGGGGCTCGATATTGCAAGCATACCTGCTGGTTCGGCTTAACAGAGGCTTTAGTCTGCTTTTCACTTTTATTTTAACTCATTATTATCGCCTTATTCAGTTTCATAATATTAATACCACCGCAGGACCTAAACTGCCATTTAAATGACATGCACAGATACTTATGAACCATTTGGACCTATCCAGTTCTTCGACATTCAAGTGCAACATGTCAGCAAGCACATTACATACAAGATCCCGGCTACATCTATAAACTCTCTAGTTACTCTGGCACGAATGTGAAAGGCACACCAAGGAGAAAGACGCCCGAAGTCAGGTGAAATTACATACCGCCTGAATGACTGGCAGAGGACCGCTCTCGTACGCAGCATGTTTCTTTTTTATAAACTAAAAAATTAAATAAAAGTCCAGAAAGCAAACAGAATATACAATTTAAAATGCCCAGCGATGCTACACCGGCAATCTGCAAAGATAAGAAAAGCTATTCAATTGCTCCTTAAAGAAAAGTAGAACGAAATGACAGCAGACATATCGGGCTGCACTATTAACGCAGAATGGGGGAGACCATTATATTCTTTGACTTTTGTAAACAATTCGAATTTGTATAATTATATCAAAATAGATGTATCATTATTTAGTTAGCTTTAAAAATTAAATTCCTTAAGGAGGTTGAAATATTCGTCTTCTTTTAAATAATTGTAAAGTTAATGAAGAATTAACTCCACCGTTTTCTTCAGAATGGAATTTTCGGGGAGTAGCCGGGGCGAGTCTCTGACTGGCCATTCAGGTTTAGGAGGAATCCCGGCCAGCCAATCAGATGCGTTCATTTTTTCATACAGCGGCCCTATTTTTTTAAAGGAGATCAGCAAGCGGTCATCAGTCACCAAAGGTTTTGGCATTTACAGTCGCTATTGCCATTTTTATTACAGCGTTGTGATAGTCGACTTAACGTATGTCTACATGCATATGAAATGAAAAAAAGGGCATGCATATTCTGTAAAACACATTGATTAAACTACCCTTGATTGAAGCTAAAAGTTGATATAACATTACAATACAGTTGAATATTCAGTTGTAAAAAATGGTGTGAATTTTACCAATAAGAACATTATTCTATGTTCACAACCATTTGATCACTGGACCTGATGCCGGTTTGGGATTGCTACAGTATAATGTCCATCGTGATCTCCTTGACAACCCACCCGATTTTCACTAAAATATCATATTAGTATCAGTTTCATCATGTTAGGGACAAGAAAAGGTTCATCCGGTGCTGAGAGGAGAAAAAAAAATGTTTCGGCTGTGGAGCCTTCTTCAAGTGTTCTTCAGAGCTGAAGAAGACTCCACCGCTGAAACGTTTTTCTTTTCCTTGCAGTATGGAATAAACCTTCACCTGTTTCTTTGCAGACTACACATGCTGACACAGCTACCTACCAAGATAACGTCTTTAGTCACATTAGAACAAAAACATAACATCATGTTCAACCCCGTGATCACTTGACCGTAAGTCTTGTGACATATTCACTTAAGTAAATTTCAGAGAGCAAAACACTTGGTTGCACATTCCATTGAGGCAATAACTGCATGACGCCTATGACCTGCTGGACTCCCCAAACTTTGTACAATCATTTGAAATTACTGCAGCCCCTTTGGCAACTTGTCCTTGTCTTGAAGTCTTTTCTTGTGGTGTAAGCATGTAAAACGCATGCTCCATTGGATTTCAATCAAAAGAGAGACTTGACCAGTCTAGGAGTTTCCATTTTCCTTACTTCCCGACGAACTCCTCGGTGTTTTAGGTCATTGTAAAGCACAGCCCAATTAGGTTAAAACCATTTTCTTCTATATAAGCAGACAAAATATTTCTGTCAATTTCAGAATCCAAGGATATAATATTCAGTTAAATCATCTATACATACAAGAGTCAGTTCAACAGGGAGCCATGCAGATCCAGGCTTCACAGATGAGAGGATATTCTCTGGAACATCTTCAGCTCCTTCCTTTTTTCACACTTGAACCTTTCCATCACTTGGCTTAAGATTGATCCATATTCTCGCATGTCCATAAAACATTTCTCCAGAACCCTCCTGGCTCAAAGATATATATATATAAGGAATAAAGTAAAGGTCATGAAAGATAAAAAATAAAAGGGAATTTGCAAAACATTATTAAGTGTCTGACAGTAAAGGTTTCAACCCAATCCACTAATCAGGTTTTCCAAGGTAAAGTGGGGCTTAAGATATAAGACTGAAGTTGTTTATAATTGTACATCTTAGCACATTCTGGAGCATGGTAGGGGTAATGTCAAGTTTTATCTCTGATATTCCTTAGCTTTGTACTTAAGGAATATTAATGAAGTTTTCACGTGTTAAACATAATGCAGACTGCTGTCCTCTTGCATGAATGAGCAGGCCTAAACTGGCTACTGGTTGAGAGAACCCCAGCTCTTCCACAGAGACCCCAGTCAATCACCTCCAGTGCCTCCTATCCACTAATCACTTTTTACTCCTAAAGTAAAAAAAGGGGGAGAAACATTTGTTGTTTACTATGTTTCTGGAAACATGAGTAATTGCAGGGAAAGACCTTGCATATATTACTTATAGATCACATTTAAATGTAATATATTTATTTTTTGGATGGTTCAGTACAATTTACTGTGAACTTTCTAAATGCCCAATTGAATTACAAATGTGGTGCATTAAAGTCATCAATATTGTCTTTGATTCCTAAATGTGTTAAATCACCAATATGGAAACAAACGTGCCCTAATAAATTTTATAATTCTGTTCAAATTTTAGTTATAGTGTCCTGCAACATTAAAATGACTAGCCATGAGATGTAGTGCCTCAAGCAGGGCCTGATGTAGATGCTTATCAAGAAGCATAGCTTCACAGTAAACACCAGCAATTCCTTTACATTTGGGGTTACAGATTTAAATGTGACAGGACTCTGTGACACCCTTCGCTGGGAGCTGTGCCTGATGAGAGAAAAAAAGGAAAAGAAACCTTTTCCTTCAAGAAAGCAAAATGACTACCACATCTTTGAGATCAAGATGAAGCGTAAAACACAAAACACACGGACCTCGCTTTACCCCTTAATCATAATTTTATTTTTTTTTCCCCCCAGACACCATTACAACCGTTATTTGGAAACAATGGCGATTCCCAAACTAAGTGCAATAGTTTATTTTTGTTTGTTTTGATTCAGTTTTCTTTACAAAAGGAAGCTCATATACAGTATATATATTTTAGATATATATTTATAGACTGTATACAACAAGGATCAAAAGAAAAATAAGAATTGTTAAACTATATACAACAATACAGTAAACAGGGTTTTAAATAGCAGTTTCATTTGGAACCGTACAAAGGAGACCGGGATCAGGAACAGCACAGCGGACCAGGAAGACTGGAGAAGAGTAAGGCAGCTGGTTGGAGCAATCAGATCAGATTAACGTCCACAAGACTTCAGCACAGACCGGCTCCGACGCTCTCTTGCTGGCGTGCTAACGTGTAAGAGGAACGTGCCTTTGCGTCAGGGGACTTGTGCTGGCCAGGACTGCTTGGGTTTTGCAACTCCTCAGTCCGCTGGACATCCGAGTGCCGGGCAAGACACATGGGCAAGGGGGCAGGGGAGCTGTCAAAAAAACCAAAACCACATGGGCGATCGACCGAGACCCCCCATCCGGTCCGTCCTGTCGTGACGCCCAGAAATGCAAAGGAACAGGAAGCAAGAGCCAGTGTGACTTCCTCTCCCGACGCACAATCATTCTGAAGGGGGCTGGTGGAAGTCAGAGCAATGCCAGATTTAGAAGAGAAAACATCATGCTTGAGAGCTACACCCATACCCTCTCCCAGTAAAGAATCAAGCTTTTGAAACAGAAGTACCATAGGTATTTGAATGTACCCCTTGTCCCCAGCCCTTCCCTACACATTCCACCTTGCCAATCAGAATCACCAGGGCTGTCCTGCTCAGTCTACGGAGTGCCGTCTGGGCACAGACTGGAGAGCAGGAGGACAGCTAGACACGCTTGGGGAAAAGGGACAATGACTTCCAGAAACACGGCTCCAGGTGAAAAAGTGGAGGGGAAGAGTTTTGGAGTAAAATAAGAATCACATTATGGTCTGAACACTTTACAATCACAACACCACACATCCCTCAGTCAAGCTGGGAATCAGCTGTGAAACCTGTGCGAGCCCTTTCCAGAGAACAAATCTCTCGGCAATACACACAGAACAGCTCAGTGCAGAGCGTCATACATTTCATACACAAAGGAAAACCCAATGTAATACAAACTTAAAATAGGGTCCTGTGTGGCAGGTGTTAATATATTCCCAAATTCACTACAGGACACTGAAACCACCCCAAACCATTATCACCGCAACCTTCGTCGAGGGTGAGAAATTCAGTTTTGTTAGATGTTTGGCAAAAATGTCAAAATAAGTCTCAAATACACTGAAAAAGATGCATCATATTAAATGGGTGCAGAGTCCGCATAAAGTGACAACCACAGTTATGATGTCCATAATAATTCATTGTATCATAAAAATGCAAAAAATAGATACATTTCTGTATGGGTTCCCTTTCTGAACACTTTTGTCTTTTACTACTCACTTTTATGATGCCTGTAAAGATTTGACTGCTTAAATGAAGATATTGGTGAAGATGTCCCTTGACATAGTACATTCAATACACTGCATAATAAGAGGTATTGAAGCTTTCTGGCCACATTCCCTGAACTTCTTCCCACATTAAAGTGACAATCAGACACAGGTTTCACACACCTTGGGCAGAAATGAAGGTTCTGATTCCCAAAGGCAACATTAAGCACATACTGTTTCGTTCATTGTTTGGCAAATTCTTTTCAAAGAACAAGAAAACAAAACAAAAAAACAATCACAGGCAGCTCGAGCATCTGAAACTGGTCAAGAAAGGACAGTCTGGAATTTGGATAACAAAATTCATCGCTGCCTTCCTCCACCCTAAAACGTGGATGGTGTTTCTACTTTTTAGTCTAAAATTGGTTAGCTAAACTGATTTGTAAAACAAGCTAAATGGAAGGACAGACTTCTTTAATTGTGAAAGAATTGTAAACTTAAAAGAAACATTAGTACAATTATGAAGACAGATATTGAAGTATTTGTAATTAAAGCTTTTGGTTTCTTTCAGTATTAAAAAAACTCTTAAAATAACCTAATGCTCTTCACTTCTCTAACAAACACACGTGTAAAAAACTGGATTGGATTGTGATTTTGCTCAATGTAGCTCTGCTGGTATGAACACTGCTCCAACAGCATTGCTGGAATTTCATCTTCTTCACAAAGATATACAAAGAGAAAGACTTGGGTTTTGCCTGAGCCTGAAGAAGTTGTGGAAATTCCAGTTTCTAATCTGCTTTTCCAATTAGAATCACTCAGGGTTCAGGAACAGATTTGGGAAATAGTGTAAAATCTGAATCACTCATGATTAGTGCACTAAATGCAATGGAACAAAAGGTTTTCTGCTTGTCTGCTGGAGGAAAAGTTGTTTTCTTTATTGGTGCAGCTTGAGTTTTCCTTTGCTCTTCCTGTGGCTCATTCACAGGATATTTTGTCACACTGCTGATAAAAAGTGATTCAGCATCTGCGCAGATCAAATAGAGAACCCAGCAGCGGGTCTACTCCCAACCACTGCGTAATTTACAAACTGGCACTTCACCCCCCTCTAGTGGCAGGACGTGGTAAATTAAAATGGCTGCAGAGATTCAGTAGCATAAGCTCCTTCGGGGAAGAAGCGCAAGCTGCCAGCTCCAATTTACAAACGCCTTTCTCTTAGGTCATCTGGACCACTTGAATAAGCCAAGAGCAGCATTTACAGTGCTTGAGTGTACAGAGTTGGAGTTGCTCTAAAAGCCATTAAACAGCAAAAAAGCATCAGCCTAAGACAGTCTTTGTGTGCTGTCTTAAACATCCTATATCTGAACTTACAGACCCAGTAAAACAGGTACAGCAGCCTCTCAGAAAGGTTCAGTTGACTCCATGTGAGTTACTACACATGGATTACTACAAAGGGAATTTACTATTGTAAATTCATCTTAACATATATCCCACACCTTATACATACAGTACTTAAGCTTTCTGCACCAGTTAACCAGGCCGAGAAGCTGAATCCAGTCAAAAAGTCCCATAAACTAACTTTCAGCACATTGCTTTAAAAGTTCAGTGGGTAATAGCTAGCAAGCTGTCCCTCCCCCATCCCACGGTCCTCCAGAAGAACACTTTATCTTAAAAAAGCCAACAATAATTCACATGAACGCACAGCTTCTTTGAGACGGCTCAGTTTGAAGCCTGCTCGCTCGGATTTAGCACAAAAGCTAGAGAACCTACTGCAAACGGAGCCCCTAGCCAGTGTCAAATGAGAGGACAAAGACATGAGATTCATGCAGGCACGGGCCTGATTCTTACGACATGCCTAACAGACTCTTAAACCGCCTCTGTTGTCATAGTAGTTGGAAAAAATATTAACAGAGAGCGGCCATCTCACATACCTCTTATGACCCTCTGAAGGAAAATGCTGTTTCACAATGTTAGCAGTTTCCCCATCAGCACCCCTGCCCAAAGACGGATAATAATGATCACTGTAAAACACAAATATAAAAAGTACAGTACAACAGAACACTAAAATATCTGCTCTGTCTCTCTGCCCACTGTTCTGTCTCCCCAGAGAACAGAGTGGCCCAATGGAGTAATGAGACCGCAAGATCTTCTAAACTCTTTCTGCTGAAGCTTTTTGGAGGGCACACGAAGGATATTTTGTCGGTTTCCAGTTTTTTTTTGTACTAGTCAGCACTGCGTCTAGTTAAACACTCTTCAAAGCAATCCGGCAAGCGAAGGTCTCCACAGACTGTGTGCAAGTTTTTTTCATTCCGCCACACGAAGAACAGTTTCTGCTTCAGTGTTCAGACTGCTAAACCTGAGCCATTATTTTCTACATGGATCTGCCCCCTTCCCCCCTTAGAACAGCATAAAAAATCCCCCAACTTGTTTCTAAGCTTTTTTAAAATAAAATCTCAGTGAACACTAATGACCGATACAATTTAAAGTCTAAAAACAAACTGATAAAGTGTCAATATGACACTTGATCGGAGACATTTAAAACCATCCAGCAATAAAATTGGCAGGTGAGCTCCCATATGCCAAAGAGGTGATTTTCTTTAAATCCCTTAACGTTCCCATAGCACGAGTACAGTTTGATTACTGATTACTCACTGTAACAAGACTTACTTGTTACATCAACAGGCAGATGAGGCAGAAACGATATCATGCTACACTGCCTCTCTGCCCACAACCCTTATTTACTTAGCGAAGGCTAAGCTCATACAATATGACACAACGGAGCCTTCCACATATAAACTTATACATACAAACGGCAATAGCCTTCTACTGGAAGCATGCTGCAAAGAAAAGTGCAGCCCTCATTATTTTGTTTTTCATATTTATCAAACGCAGGATGTTTGCTGTTGACTAGATCTTGCTCTGCATTCTGAACAGGAACATGAAAAAACACTGCTTGAAGCCCCTACCCAGCCCCTTCACCTTTCTCTTCTATTTGGCTACATTATTATATTTCACCTGCTTGATAGCATTGGAATACAAAGGCGAATGGATACACAAAACACGAAAATGGATGATATTAACTTACGACTGGAAAACATTGGAACAAAAGGCCACTAAGGTATGATCAAAAGCCAACAGAACATTATATACAAGAAATGGCTTTAGGAGTTTAATTGAAATTCTAATAGAAAACAAACAATGTATAAGGAACAGTGTCCATCTGAGGAGCTTGGATGAAGATAGGGCTACTAGAACCAGAGCAATATTAGGTAGCAGACTTGGCAGGAAGATGGGCTTAAAAAAAAAAGAGATCTGTAGATTTGCCTTTGAGTGAGCTTCTTAGTCTGCCACATACGTTTTCCAGCTCACAGATGGCTGTTTAAAGTCTTCATGATGACTGAAAAAACTCCACTGCAATGTATCGTTAATTAGGAAAATGATCAGATACCTACCAAAGCTAATCACTGAAAGTGAAGGATTAGAGGAATTTACAGCTAAAATCTAGCTCTGTGGTTCAATGCAAAACCTTCTATTACAAATGCAATTGATGTAAAATTCAATAATAATAACACTGTGTTACTTAGTTTCCATTTTGGCACAATTTCCAACAAAACTCATTGTTGGACTGACATGGCATCTGGGCATGATCACAGTACAGTGCTGAGTCACTGTAAATCCAGGTTAGAAGGGAGAAAAGGCCAATTGTACTGACTTGCTTTCACTGGCTTGGAATTAAACAGAATTAGTTCAGATCAGATTAACGTAATGGCACACACCATTAAGCAAGTGCATATTTTGTAAGTGCGGCGAGATTAAAATACCTTGACTTGGATATGGACTTCAAAAGTATTCTGTTATAGATTTTAAACAAATCTTTTTCTTAGGCTTGTGTGTAGAAATGTTTTATTTTATCAAGAATACATTCAGTTTAAAAAAAGCAAGAAATATTGCTGTAAACTGCACTCATCCAACAATACATGCCTTACAATAAACCTGTAGATTCACGTAAAATACATTCCATGGAATTGTTCAGCGCTGTTGCCAATTTACATAGAAATCTGTACTTGTTGACCAGTTGTTTAAGACTCTAGATGTAGTAATATTCTGTATTAAAAAAAGAATCTGGAGTGAACAGAAGGATGTTAACCACTTTAAATGTGAGTGCAGAGAATAACTAGAATAAGGCAGTCCACTTACATATTCTAAGAGGGTTTAAAAGTGCAACAAATAAGTACTGGAAACAATAGCATGTATCGCATTTCAATGCCTCTCTGTATATGTAACAATAGCCACATGGCTCTATAACTTCCTATCAGTACAATCTTTTGGCTTTTTAATGTTTTATTCTATGAAAACATATCGTGAGAACTTTACACCGAAGAATAAAGTGCATACTGGTCCATGCTCAGGTGGTAGCTAGCACTCCTGCTCCACAGTGGAAAACGTAGGACACTGTTCCTTATTTAATTTTTCTTTTTTTTAATTTAAAGGAAGGTTTAGGCAAAAATCTGAAAGCCTCCCATTCCTTCTGCATTTGTGAATCACATTTAAGCATATCGATTCACTGATGCACAAGTCTTCCTAGCAAAACGAAGGCAAAACCAAAATTTCTTTTGTAATAAAGATTTTCCCAGAAATAAGGCTCGCTTATTGCATAGTACTTTAACACAGTGTTATTCAGCAAGAGCTGTGCAAAATTTCTTAAGCACTGCTGGGCCCTGTCTGCTCCACAACAGGCTCAGCATTATCACCTATCAGCTGTTATTTTCAATGCTCTGCAGTACAGACAATAACAGCAGTAAGAACAACTGCTCGTCTAAATCCCCCTGATGAGCTGGCTTCATGGTGAAGGAATGATTCATCTGCTTTGCATGAATCTGAAGATAAGCATATAAATTAGACCATCTTGTTTGTGTATTTAATATTTTCAGCAAGGTCCCCATTACATTCTTATCCATTCTCCAGTTATTAAGAAGGGGTAACACGTGGGTTGTGTCTTTATCCCCTATTTCTCTCTCCCTGGCTCAGCGTGCTCTCTGGGTATGTTGTAGAACATGATCACTCCCTCTTCCAGACTTGTGTGAAATATTTAACGTGCAAGCTGAATTACCTTTGTACCAGCAGCCCAAACAGGTGCCCCGGACACAGGGACTCATTTTATTCAGCCAGGGCACTGTAGAAAGAGATCGGTATGCTTCATTTATAGCACGTCTGTATTAAAATTAATCTATTTTTAAAAAATGATCTTCGCCTTGGAAATGCAAGAAGTTCTATGTATCTACAAAGGCATTCTCTAATTCAAAGTCAAAGCCTTTGCTATTTAACATTGTCCTTTCCTGCCTTCGACAGGGAAGCTCCCTGACTCCCGGGCCTGAAGAGCAGAACAGAAGCCTGGACTCGCAGCGCTTAAGAAAACAGCACAGCAGTAACACTACATCTTTGTCTTAAACTCTTGAAGCAGAAGAATTCACCGATTTCTATGAGAATAAAAATGTTAAGCACCAATCCTCAAATGTGGGAGTTGTCTTTGTCATTGTTGTCGTTTTAAGACCTCAGGGACAAACTCAGGGTCTCCCAGTGTCGCGTCGAGGCGGGAGTACAGCGTTTGTGTCTCATTTCCAATTTCTTCCCTTCCTCCCCCCCCCCCAATATGTCTTGTCCCCTCTGGGTCCCCGAACGCGGAGCAGCGCAGGAGCGTTCATCAGCTGCTGGCGCCGTCCCCCTCCGTGTCTCTCTCCAGCTCGTCCTGGATTTCGTCCGTGTTCCCTGAGTCGCTGCTCGCCACCGAGCTGAAGGAGGGCGAGTTTCTACGGAGGCCGGAGACAAAAGGACAAAAACGATTACTCAAAGCACCGACTGTAACAAACTCCTGCGACACATCGGGTTAGAAGGGCTGCTGGCCGCTCCAGGACAGCGCCCCCTTGTGGGCGAGCGGAAGGTGGCGGCCCCTCAGCGCTGCTCCTCTGTGTACACTCTCCTCACCTGCCCCCCGACCTCTTGATGAGTCTCCTGCAGGTCTCCATCTGCACGTCCAGCCCCCTCTTCATGCTGCACATCTCCATGTACTCGTGCAGGTGGCGGTTCATGTCGCTCTTGGCGTTGGCCAGCTCCAGCTGGGGGCGAGGGGAGAGAGCAGAGAGGGGAAGGGGGGGGGAGTTAGAGTAGAGAGGGGGCTGAGGTAGAGCCTAACCCTGCGGCCTCCCAGCACTGTTCCACTGGCTGCAGAGATGCATTGTTTATTAGTGATGTGTTCCTCGTTCAATTAGACACGCTGTAAGCCTTTGGAAAGGCTGTATTACTTGTATCAACCCACCCGAACATGGAAGACACAATAACATAGTAGGGCAGGAGGTTCTGACAGGTTTTAGAGGGACATTTCAATTAAAAATTTCAATTAACTAAGACCCTGGAGACACCTCTAAAAACCTCAACGTACTATCTACTTAATTAGTCCAATTAAGTTGTTAAGGCTTAATATGGAATTAAACCAGAAGCACCAGAGTGGCCCATCCCTACTATAGGGAGGTGAAGACGTACAGACAGTTAGCTCTCCAAGTGGACAGAGAGGCTCAGTGGCTGCACAAGAGCAGTGGAAATGCAGGGGTCTTTTTCCATTTTGGATTTTGACATTTGACCCTGCCTTTTAGGATTAGGAATTGATCCTAGTGTTAGATAAAGACTGACTGCTACCGTTTTCTCATGATAAGGATTAGCACAGAGTAAGATTTTGATGTTTACTTATTATCGGTTTAATACGGGAATTTGAGCAATTATCTAATTATATAATATTTTTAAAGAAATGATATCCATTGCAAACACAGTTCATCTTTGCTTTTCTAATAAAAAACACTCCATAATATATACTTCTTCATGTTCAGTTGGCTACTGTAGTCCACATGGTGCCTGGCAAAAATACTGGCCCCCTCCCAATGATATCTCTTCTTTCAATTACAAGCAACGCACATACAAAACTTGAATAATCCATCAGACCCTTTTAATAGATGAAAGAAGTTAAATGTCAGCAAAAACTACAAAGGAAAAATCCAAAACGAAAACTCACTTGCACTTTGGCAAACCAAATTAGTCCAGGTGCCCAAAACTACTCCGACAAGTCACACAATTGGCTGAGTGGCCTCTGTCTGAATACACCTGCCTCTGTGCAGGAATCGCCTCCTCACCTCAATCTGGCCTATCGTCTCTTGGTATTCCTGCTCTCGGGTCTTGAACAGGGTCTCCGTTTCATCAATCAGACTCCCCAGGCTCTCATCCTGCGAGTTCTACAAGGAGACGGGGCAAGAACAGAGAAATGTCAAGGTCTTGGACTCAACGTACATACGTCACGCATTCTTGCGTAAGCACTCTAGGAGACAAACTGGGCAGATGTGACACAATTCAGACGGGTGTTGGAGAACACGATGCTAAAAACAAACATTTTAAAACGTTTAATTTTCCATTCCTTCTAAAGAGATGCATTTACAGATGATTACATAGGTGGTGTTTACACTATATAGGTATGTTACCAGCTAGAGTAATTCTATAAAAAAAGTCTTAGGCCTGTGTAAGCCTTTTCTCACTCTGTGTTACAGTGCTGTAGCAGTAACACTCCTAGATGAGGAGGAGCAGAGCGAGACAGGAGACGGCCAAGCTCCCTCTCACACTGTTGTTTTATCTAAAGCAGGGAGGGGTCCCGGAGTGTGGGAGTGGAGGGCTGAATTACGACGCACTAAATTACAACACTAGCGAGGAAACACTGTTCTCCTCCAGGTCGAGGAAACGTCAAGCCCAGCGTTTACCAGCGCAGTGAGCACTTCGGATGCAGGTAATTTAACTACAGTGGAGAACAGCAAGCCAGCAGGTCCTGTGGCAGCACCAGGGAAAGAGCAGGTAACCTGTTTCCACCGGTGCCGATTTTAAAATGACATCCCATTGTGGCGCTTTATTGTCAACTGAGTGGTGTAGACGTTTTGCTTTGCTTCCTGCCAGGAACAAAGACACCCAAAGAGCAGGACAGAGACGAAGGGAACTCACGGGATCCTGCCCCTCTCCCTGGGCCTCGGCGCCACCCGCCGCGGCCGCCGTGATGGCGGCGGGCGTGTTGTAGTTGGTGAAGTCCTCCCACAGCAGCAGCGTCTCCTCGTTCTCCTCCCAGGTCAGGCTGTCGCAGTCGTCATCGAAGTCGAACGTCTCCCGCCTGGCAACAAATGAAGAGTCTGAGCAAGTTCTGCATGTGAGAGAGAGAGAGAGAGAGAGAGGGAGACGGAGGGAGAGAGAGAGGGCCAGAAAGAAAGAGAGAGAGAGGGGAAGGGGAAGACAAAACAGCCACCACATTCAAGGGGCGTCCGCACACAGAGAAGAGGAGAAACAAAAGAAGTGGAAGTGACAGCGAACTGGTACTGAGGGACTGGTTCAGCCCTGCAAAACTGAAGCTGAAAATTCACAGTGAGGCCTGGATTTTAAATGAGCGCAAGATACACACAGAGGGCTTGAAAGCGAGCCAGTATTTTAGACTGAAGTGCTGTGTCATTGTGCTACAGTTTTAGCATTAACGGACGCCGGACAAGCGACCCAGGGAACCTGCTGGAGGGCTCTGTGTGCACCAGGCCCACCAGGCACAGGGAGAAACAGGCCTCAACCATGACATGTGACTGAAGTGAAAAAGGCTGCTGAAAATCCAAGTCAGGGGTCTTTTTAACGGTCTTTGAAATTCACACTCTTCAGAAAATGTGACAAACAAAAAGATGAAGATAATGACCATTTAAATCTTTTCTTGTTAAACAATTCTTACTAGCACTCATCTGTTATGCTCCATTCCCTAGCTTGCCAGTAGGTGGCACTGTAAGATTAGCCCATAAACCAAGCACGGACTGACACTAGCGGTTTCCATGCCTGGTCCTGGAGGAAAACTGAATGACTTTCATCAGACTATATTGATGATAATTGAATTAATTGTTCATTTGTTTTTCACATTTCAGAAAAGTGTGAATTTTAAAGACATTGTTAAATAGCTTCACATACTACACATAGCCCTGACCAACTCCATCTACTTTACTAGAGCAAAATGAATTCAGGCCTTATGAATGGCCAATCAAAGCAGCCCAAACAGTACAACTAGCTCCTCCAATGTTTCATTTAACTATGAAGTTGTAAAAAAAAACAGCATTCAGGACTACAAGACGGGGGACTCACAGCTGGTTAAGCATGCGTTTCATCTCATCTGTGATGTTCAGGGATCCAGCCACATCATCCTCGGAATTACAGCTGGGGTCAGCGTCCATCTCCGAGCTCTCCTCGTCCGACATCGGCTTGCGCTCCTTCTTCTTGCACACCGCGTTCACCTTCAGCAAAGCCGAGATGACAACTCAGCACCGACTCCTACTTCACCAGGCCAGTATGATATAGACTGGGTCCGTTGCAGACCAGGACTGCAGCAATGAACCAGTGCCAGATTGCACCCTGGGGTCACAACTATGTACCGTAATAATGCACGTTTACATTTGAAATTTTCATCTTGGCTTGTGTGGGCTTTAGAATTCCACAATGCACAATCAAACTTCTTTACCATTAGTATAACAGTATCTGATTTGCTATTTACAGCTTGCAACATTTGGAGACACACAAGAAGGAGGGACATCTAGCTGTTTCAAGACTTTTGCTTCCTATTTGAACTGAACAGCACCAGAAACTCAGATAACCACTGTTTGATAAAATCGCTTTAAACCGACAGGCTGAGCCACACCCTCCCAAAAGGGAACAGCCATTTGTTACATCACAGATGTCAAGTGTGACTTCCAAAGCTGGCCCTGCTGCCCAAGGCCAACTGGCGTCAAAAACCACCTCAAATGAATGACAATCAGCAGTTGTCAGTAGTCATGTGAGCAGTGCATGTAGACATCAGATACTGTACCTCCTATTAAAGCACATTAATAAAATCAACCGAAATTTCAATCATGAACACTTTTAAAAGTCATGTTAACAATGTTAATCCAGCACCAGCTTTTTTTTCTTGGGCATTTTGTAGAACAGATTTATTTTTCCATTTTTTAATGCTTACAAACCGAGAATCTCGTTTCTTCTTTCACCAGAAGGTGTCAAGACATGAAGGCTGCAGAAGAGCCCTGAGAGATGGGCACCTGTCGTGCCATCTGCCTGTCCCTCTGGGCCAAAGCGCCCATGACAGACACCGAAGCACCAATGGGAGAAGCGATGTGGCTCTTCAGTGACACTACAAGCTCGCAGGGCTTGCTGTGACACAGCACATGTAAGATCTGTTGGCTCACTCTGACCCACCCACCTCTACCTGCTACCTGGCTAGCTGTGCACTGCTGCTCAAGGAATTCTGCTAAGTCCTGGCTGACGCCACAGTCTGTGTGCAGACCTCTGCCATCTAAATGATAGGGCTCCAGCCTGAGCTCCACGGGAGCACCTTTAATGATCGCTTTGGGAGACCATGTTCCCTGACATTGAACATTTTAAACACTTCTCCCACATAGATCTCAGGACCTGCAGTGCCTGAGTGCTACTAACATACACAACTCATACCCCCAAGGATATCAGAGAGTCACCTACCCAGAGCACGCTCAGATTGGTGTATGTGTCTGCTCCTTGCTTCCTCTACTGCATTAACATTCCCCTGTGTTTAATGGTGCTAATGTTTCTATCTTTGTTAACTGTTTTTTTGTTTTAACCATCTTCTTTCCTGCAATGCGCCTTGAGAAGCTACTTTTAAAGATGCTATATAAAACACTGACCAGCCCAGTACAGGCCAGGCTAGGCCAAACCCTTCAGTGCTGGGTGGACATCCTTGCAGTGCTATATAAGAACCATGGCTTCAGCAAACGCAGTAGTTTGCATGAAGGGGGAATGAAGGAGGTGGCAGTGGTTATTGCTCTGAACAGCCACCATCCAGAGAGGAGGAGCTGGGTTTGGGAGCTGAAATGAACTGGCCACCAGCCAGCTTTCTTGTCAAGTACAGAAAATATTCTGCAGATCAGCTAAAACGTACAGCTCGAAAACAGGCAATATTAAGGGACATGTAATGCTTAGGTCGAAAAGAAGGAGGATTACTGAATAGATTGTCACCCTCATAAAAATGACATTTTTTTCCACTGAGGGCGTGCATCAGAAAACATCCCGCGCACAGTAAATGATCACGCAGAATTAAAGTGCGCTGTACTGCACTTGCATCTTCTAGTCCTTGCCTGTAGGCATACAGATGTAATATCAAAAACTCGTACTGGCTGAAGTATGATTTCTGTTTCCTCTGGCGCACATTATAGAGAGCTCTTACGTAGCAGCACAGTTTGGCACGGTGTTGCAATGCTTATGCAATCAACCTGGCTCGCCAAGATTTTACCACATTCTGTGTCATGCTTTAAAGTATTAAAGTTAAAGTTTACCCTGCTTTTACTACAATTTCATTCACCACTGCACTGGGGTAATGACCGGAATGTATTATGCTGTCACGGCGCCTCTGGGAGCCTTAGTAAGGTCCACAGCGGCGGACGAGCCGATGGAAGGGAGCCTACCCGCTGCTTCTCCGTCGGCGGTCTGGTTTGGCTAACCTGGAACATTTTGGACATGTCCTCGGAGTTCCGCTGCTGTGCCACGTCACACAGCTTGGCGGTGATGTCGATCCGGCGGCAGATGTCCATGTCTACTTTCATGGCCTTCTCCTGGATCTTGGTGTCCAGGTCCGACATTTGCTGAAGCAGGAAAAGGAAAGGGAAATGACAGTCAGCAGAGGGAATAAACCATCCGGCACAGCCCGTCTATCTTTTTTACCAAGCACTGCGGACTCCAGCTTTTGGCTGTCTATTTTCACCACAGCCTTATTCTACTTCACTTCACGGCAGTGTTAGACTCCCCTCAAAGGAAGAGAAAGAGACGAGAAGCAGTTCTGAAATCTCATGCACCACTGGAATGGCAAATGCAGCTCAGGGGACGTTGGTCATGTCTTGATTACAAGACAAATGAATCCAATCCCAGTAGCTCCTGCCTGGACTCATGAGGATTGATCAGCAGGGAGCTGATTTTACAGAATAAGGAGACTCAAACCCTTATTCTGGCTCCTATGGGTGCTCCACTTTCACCCCTCAGTCCAAAGACATGCTGGTATGTTAATTGGCTTCTGGGAAAACTGGCCCTGGTGTGAGTGTGGGCATGCCTGTGTCTGTCTTTATGTGCCCTGCAATGAATTGACCTGCAGCCCCTCAATTATTCCCAAAGCATTTAATTGTCACTCTCAGCTTCATTCATGTTTGCAATCTTGGCTTTCAACTGAGGATGAAAATCAAGTCCAATAAAAACAAAATTATTCAGCTTCTGTGTTTTATAAGCTTGTCTTAAAGATAATTCTCTTCTGCTGGGATATTTTGAAAACGGCATACAACAGTATGAATGTGGGCCTGTGCTGTACTGCAGTACTGTATAGCATAAAACGAAAATGAAAACATCTCCTGCAGTATAGGCCAGGAGGGAATCCTAGTGTGGAACAGATACACTCAGAACTGAACTGTCCATATAAGAATGGGAGCATTACTGTGCAGGTCAGGAATTTAGAATAACTGTTTAGACATCCATCAGAAGCAAGGGGTGGTGAACTTAGTCACTGCTGGTTCAACTTTTTTCTAATCCATGCTTCCTTTTTAAAGCATTTTACAATGTCCTCACACGTCTGAAGAATCTGCCCAGGATGTCAGAAAGAACATCCCTTCACCCTAAGGGAACCGAAACACCCTCTTTTATGAGGATATTTCACTGTGAGTTAAGCTCAACATAATGATATAGCCTGATGTCATTCTATGCCAGTTAATTTTTTTATGTGGTCTGCAACTCTTAAGTCCCAGTCCCGCTGAATTGTCTTCACCAGTTTGAAATGCAGACTCTTGGCATTAGTCTTTGGTAATAACAAAACAGAGAAAGTGCGAGGAAAGATCCCCAAAAAATGTTCATAGTGGAAAAAGTAGAAGACATTCCACACAAGAGCCAATGTGCAGTTTTGGCAGAGGAGTGTGTGTGTGGGGGGGGTTTCCTGGTTCACAGACAGTCTGAGATCAGGGGTCAAATTCTCAATGCAACAGCCAGGGACTGTCTGTACAGGCCCCAGAGGCATTACAGAAACTCCAGTAGCTCCTCAAGAGCCACATCTGGTAGCATGGCCCAGGAACTGAGTAACAATGACTATCAGATGTGGGAAGTGACATGAATCAGCAAAAAACAAGCCTGCCAAGACTGTTCAGAAGAAGCCAAAGTTGCTCCCTACAATTTCATTAGGGAATCGCTTTCTAGCTGTTCCAGATACACTGTGTGAAACACAAATGTGGGAAGGCAAACCAGCTGTTGTTTATTACTGGATAAAGATGAGTGCCAAGTTAAAAAAAAAAAGATCACAAGGGATTTCAGCATGACCCAAGATCAACTGTTTCTGTTTTTTTCCAGATGCCTTTCCTCTTTGCCCTCACTCGGGAAGCATTCATTGAATGCGCTTCAAAACGGCTAGGCTGTTTGTTTTAAACAAAGTTTTCCAGGCTGCTTACAAAGCCATATAAGGGCAGAGAAACAACTTCCCACATACATGTAACAGTTTACTTACAGGGCAGGCATTCGATGTGAATGGAACAGGCTCAGGCCCAGACAGACGCAGCGAGACGGATTTATGTCCGTCTAGACTCAACAGCAGGATTTGTCTAATTTTTATGAAAGAAAAATAAATTTCTCTGCACAATAGCTGCCGAGTCAAAAAAACAGGGCGGTTTTACAGCCTGTGAGATTAAGATATTAATGTGGCATGCGACAAAAAAAAAAGAGATATGAACGCCTGGAGCGCTGTCCAGTGAAAGGGTGTTTTCACGCTCTTGGTGATATGTGACCAACACCGGAGACAATACTCACATCAGTCATCAGGCTTTTGAAGACCACCAGCTCCGCCTTCAGCCTCTCAACTTTCTCGTTGAGCTCATCCTGAACGATCTCCGATTCCTGAGCATTCTGGGGAAAAGAAAGTCAGCACTGAGCCAGCCCTGCTCAACCAAACTAACCAGCAGCTAATAGAATTTAAAATCCCAGCCTTTTAATATCCGAACTACAGAACAACAGTAGGTGTAACATACAGGACAGCAAAGAGGGCGTCAGTTTTTCATTTGACCTCAAACATGACAAATCTGTCCACAACGTTTAGGCCAGACAAGAGTTACATAGTGTTCAGGTGAGTGAGATGGAAACAGTGCATGATGGAGGCAAGGCAACCTCATTATGACTGTATTAGGACATTGTACAGCGGTAGGTCAACTTAAGAGAACAGCTCCATTTGTTGGCCGTACATTGTAAACGTATGCAACACACTCAAAGTTCTTCTTTGAGTATTCTCTGTGTGGTTAGATACACAGGACTGGTTAGACCTCCTCGGGGACACAATTCATTGCAACAGTTTTGCTGAAACAGCCACCCTCAAACACAGATGTTTGTTTTCTATTGATTTGTGGCAACATCAGCACAAACTACTCAAGCTGCTGCGTGCAACGTGCTGATGAGGAACAGCTACATGTTTCACTGTGGGAGCTGCTGTGTCCCTTGGGCTATGTGTGCTGGACTGGGAAAACTGTGTGAAATGCTTTGAGATGCAGAGTGGGACTATTCTTGCCGACATTAATACTACACTAACAGTCCCATCTCCTGGCATGTAAATTTGCAGAACTCCCACATGGAAATGATGCAGTTGGGTTTTGTTTAGCTGAATAGGATATTTGCCATACTTTCTTTAATAAAAAGAGGTGATGAATGTCTTGCTTTGTTTAATGGAATCCATGAGACCTGATCTGGTCCTAGAGAGCGGGAATCATGCAGGTTTTCTTGAAATCATGAAATCTAATCACCTAGGAAGTGTGCATAGTTTGCCTGCTTAGTAAGGACCCAGGAGGATCACAAACCACAGCTGGTAGACATTCACATCTGGTGAACAGAAAACACAACCTCAACCCCTGGAGGACCAGTTGTGGCCAGCCTGGGTGAAGAAAAGGCACTGTGAAAATTGCTATTACAATGGCTGGCTCTCACCTCCTGCAGAGTCTCCACCATGGCTTCCATCTGCTCTCTTCTGGACAGCTCCTCCTCCCATCTGAAACACAGGAGCCACGGGTCAGGTCAGGTCACTGGGCTTTGCAATTTCACATAAAAAAACATCTACTCGGAGGCACGCTTCCAAGAAACCTTCAATATCATCGCCAGTCCAGGCTGTCTCAGTAGATTCCCAATTCCACATAGCTATGTGATTCATAACTGAAAATAAGTGGATCTCTCACAAACTGCAGCACAAGTCTGATTATAATGCAATTCCTCTGGATCTTGCTGGAGGTTCAGCTTTAAAGCCCCTTCTCCTTCAATTATCTACAGCGTTCACGGGACTTTGCCGTTAATTTACAACGGTCCAACACATTTAACAAAGTCTGCATCGTTGATTAATGACCCCAGACAAATGAATTGTGCCCCGTTATGTAACCATTAAAAGGTAGAAAATGTAATATGTCCTGCATACAAGCATCGACTTCATGTCATTCAGAGAATGTGAGAAGTGTACTCAATGATTACCCAAGGTCTGCATTAAAAATACATGAGCCAGTTAACATGCATCAGTCTGTTTTATTCATGGGCTTTTTTTTTGGATGCTTAATTACACTGGAAGCTGAAAATCCTGCCACTGTTTTTCCCTGTATGGAGACAAACTCACTCCATACTGTCACTAGAGTTGCAAAGTTAAAAAAACAAAGAGAAATTCTTCCCGTTGACCCAATCCTGTAGTGAACCGGCGAGAGCTTCAGCGAATTCAGGGTGGAAACACATTTTCCAGGCACTGGATTTATTCTTTTTTCATATTCACAACCTGTTATTGCTCCTCTCAAAACCCTTTCAAGAATAATGACTACAACAACCATATCAACAAAGCGTTCTGCAGAAGGCTCCTCAAAGAGTGAGTTGGAGAATTCGATTAAGAATAAATTAAATCACTTCCTGTACTTGTAATAGCACGTAATTGTACTTTGATCCCAAGGCGCTTTATATAAAGGAAAGGAAAACGACTTCATCCTCCACTAAAGTTCACCACCCAACTAGATGGCGTGCAGCAGCCAGTCTGGGTCTGTGGTCCCACTACACAGCAGGTGATGGAGAACTGGGAAATTCCTACACCAGCCGAAAGGGAGCTTGACGTTAAGCCACACTTGTGCAAGCCCAGAGTGTGACACCAGGCTAAACTGTACTCGTACTCGTATGAACAGAGCCCTGCGGTCTTTAATGACCAGGTTGTGAGGACCTTGGTTTAACATGCAGTCACAAAGATGGCACCTCCTACAGCGCAGCGTCCCTTGTCACTATACTGGGATATATAAAGATGCATATTTTAATCCAGAGGGAAAAGTGCCATGCAGATGCATTTCCCAGTACTGACCAGGCACAGCATGGCTTAGCTTCTGGGATCTAATGAGATGAGGCTGCAACATGGCAACACTTCTGACAATAATGCATGAGGACAATTCATAACTCAAGGCAGCTTAAACCTTTATTATGATTTTTAGTTTAATCCAAAAGTACTTACATTTGTACCAATTTATTGTATGAACTGGGCCAATCCCCTCAGCCCTCCTGCTGGTTTCTGTTACACAGGCCCTGACCCTTGAGTCGCCCCGTTGACCCAATTCCTTCTAACACCCCAGGAGTGGTCACACCTTCCACAGGCCAGATCTACTAAAATAACCTGCTGCGTCGATATACAGACGTCTGAGCTGCAACAACACTGGGAGTAGCACAAAAACCACACACTGGGGAATGAGATCAGTCAGACTTAATACAATGGCCAAATTAAACCAGATGATGAAACTACCCCTCTAACAGCCTCACAAGGATCTTTTAGCCCTCAAGCCCCGCACTATTGTCATGTCATTTCCTATCAACTTTCAGAAGGATTTATACTCATTTTTAAGCAGGAAATCTGGATTATAGTCCCAGTTCAATAATTCAGAAGGCTCTGTGTGCTTCTGAATGCTGCTTGATGTGAGCAGGCACTTGTCAATCAGGGAGTTTCTCCTGAGCGTCAATCAGGGACTTTCTCTAGCTGCTGTTGGCATGGCGATTTTAAACCTTGTAATTTAGAAAGCAGAACAAAAGCTAGAGAATGATGCCGGGGCACGAGTTATCTCCCTCCTGGGGTGGGTTTCCCTTTGGACGGTCAGCCCTTCCTGTGGAAGGGGGCAGGGCTTGCTGGTGTACCGTTTTTTTTTCTTTTACAAGCGGAGCAACTTCTGGTTTTTACTTCTTTTAACAGAGGGAATGCCCCTCCCACATTCAGTTCAAGTACGTTAAAACAGAGAAGACAAAAACAAAAGAGACAGAGTCCTGCAAAGTCACCACATCAGTAAAATCTCTCGTCTCCTGTTAAGATACCCCACCCCCCCCCCCCCCCACTTGCAAAAGAAGTTTCCGAAAACTGTCTGTGTAAGACTCAGGAATCTGCTTCAAGACACAATGAGTGCACAGTAGCCAGAAGATCATCACTCAGAAATCCACAGTTTATATTAGCCCTGAAGGAATTCTTTCCATCCAGGACAATGGCTGGGTGTATAAGGAGATGGATGCTTAGTTTGGACCAAGAGATTCAGCAGCTCTAACTTTAATTGTTCTGGCAGGACAACAAACTGTTTTAAGGCACGGAAGGAACACAGAGAGAGAGAGTTTAAACAAGTAGAATACAAAACCATGACAACTCAAAGAGACAGATTCTTCTCAAACAAGATCAGAGAAACAAAGATACCAAAAATGGATCAATTCTCAGCGGCCCTGAGGAACTGAATGACTTGATCCTCTTTCACCATACTCTTTTTAAAGCCACGCCTGTAAATCACTGTAGACAAATTCTAGGACATCCCATTCACTGTGGGCTTTCCCCCCAAGAATGTGCGCAAGGGATATTGTGCTTGAAGGGTCACTTCCCGTTGCCGCGGCAACCGCACATTCAAAGCACGCTAACAAAATAACTCGTGCCCCAGTGAGGTCTTGTGAATATCGCCCTGCATGTTTACAGGAAGTAAAGAGCACTGGTGCAGAGTCTAAGGCCGGGAAGGTTCTCCGAGCTTTAAAAACAAATAACACCCATGTCTTTAAGGAACTGAAACAACATTTTCAAATTCTGCGTCTGCCAGTCCTACAGCACTCTGTGGCCTGTGCTTGACAACCGTTGCTATGATAACCATTACCAAATGTAACCTAACATCAGTGGTTAGATGAGTGGAGGTGTTTGGGACATGTTCACACCTCACAAGCTTTTCAGGACAACAAACCGCGGCACCAACCCTTCTAGAAGATTGAGATAATTAACAAGAAATGATATTAGAAAAATATTGACGTATGCAGAACTTTACAGATATGAATGGTGACAGTTTCTTAAGACTTGGTCTCTTGTAAATCAACACTTCAACAAGCACTTATTATTGCGCTTAGATTCTTATGAAACTCGAGCTATGGTCTTTTGTTGAGTTTTCACGGACGCTGCTTGCTCTGCTTTAGTTCCTCTTTGACAATATGTATCATTACGTGAACCGCAGGGCAGGATGTCTAACCAGGCCTTTGTATAACAGTCTTAGCCACTCAAGAAAAGCCCCACAGGCTGGCTGACCCAAACCACAGCCCCCGCTGTCTGATTACAGCCTTCGGCTTCCTGAAAACACTCTCTTGGCAACACAAACAATGAACAAACATCACTAAAAGTCAGACTTTCAGCTTTAGCAATATTTCTCCAGATTCATTTCCTCTGTCTAGCTATCTACTGTATATTTCTTTTATAAGTATTTAATTAAAAAAAGTATGAAGTCCATTATTTGAATGTATTATTTTAGTAAAAGACACTACATATTATTATATCAATATTCATCCCCTATTACCTTCACCTTATTAATATTTTGTCGATTTTATATTAAAATCTAACTATTTTCATTGGGGTTGCAATTATTAAATAATGTTAACTGAATTATATATCTGTCTTTAATGTTTTCTCTTGAAGTGATGGAAAAGATATTAAGGCAAGTGCCATCACATAATCTTCATTAACTTTTAACACCGACAGCACTCAGTAAAAAAAAGCCCCTAGCAGAAGTATAAATGCAGCTGTAGACCTGATGTGACAAAGGCTATGTACTCACGTGCACCCTTTCAGTCCATGCCGAGCTGCCCATCTGGGAGCCCTGCAGATGGGAAGGGTGGATTGCGATGGCCCGCTGCAGTCAGTGGACTGCTCCACAGTTAAACACCATACTGCAGAATCTGTCCAGAGACCCAGACTTGGCACACTTGCTTCTTGACTGATGAGCTCACTTCACCACTGCAAGCTAGCTTCAAGTACCAGCTCAGCTTAAAACACCAATAGGTTCTGCAGGACCGAATTTCAGTGTATAAAACTTACTGCTACTGCTGTGACCATTATACCCACACATCACCGGGCTCAACCAGTCTTAATTGTTTTGAGCTCAGGGGCTTCTTCTCAGCTTCACAAACACTTTGATTACATTCTGTAACTTGTACATGAAATTACTGCTCCAAACCATGTTTGCAGCATAGAACTGCATGAACGGTCTTCTGATTTCGGAGTAACCATTAACAGAAGAAGCTCATGTAATGCACCCATTTCCTTGGTTGTTCAATGACGTGCTGCTCCTGTAAGTGCAAAATCAGACAACGGCAATAGATAGAGGGCCTCACAGAAACAGCCAAGAAAGTCACTAGGTAGGAAAAATGACTAGCCTTCATTGATCATTCATGAGCCTTGTGAAAAAGACACGAAAAACTGTCTCAGCTGTTTCATTGATGCAGAACTCTGGAGACTGGACCACAGTGTAGTCTAAGTAACTGTAACTGTGAGCATTTTTTCTTGTCTTTAGTACAGCTTTATTTTTAATGAAATCATTGTCAACTGTGACACAGTGTGCCAAATCATGATAGATTATCATTTACATTGTTACATAACATCCCTGAACAGGGAGACCTAAGGGAGACCGAATGTGTTCGGAACACACCTGTATATGTACCAATCTTATTTCCATCAGTTAACAGTTATGTGCAGTTTTACTACTTAAATTGCTTTATGGCCCACAGAGATCTGCTTTAAGGCAACAGCTGAGACAGTTTTACACACAGTAGTGATTTATTGAACCTACTGATGTTTAAAAAGTTGCTGATGGCTTTTGGTCAGTGAAGCGGTCAGTGAAACACTTTGGATTACGTTTAAGCCACAAACTAAAAGTTTGGGATCATCTGGGGTTATGAGAACAACACTTATTCAGTATCAACCCCAAAGGTACATTCGGGAAGATCTCCCACAAGCAAACATTAACTGACAGCCATGAAATATGTTTTAAATTGTAACATTTTCCTGCAAATTCCAAAAAAATTTTTTGGGTAGTGTCTAAATTTCAAGATTCATTTGTTAAATTCTTTCCCAGGCATTAAATAACAGATGTCTCTGTAGTGTCAACCTTAAACAGATCTAGAGGTATGCCTGGCTATCACCTCTGTGCAACCCTGTCAATGTGCATTACATCAATGATGACACCAACTTAGTATTCCACAAAGTACCACAACTGGCAAATGATCCTCCGTCCCATCCCCATTAATCTACAAAGGCTGTGATGGATTATCAGACAGATGCAGACAAAGCTATTATCTTGCTTATTATTATTTACTTAGCAGATGTCTGAATCCTGGGCCACTTACAAAATTATATATGAAGTACATCCAAAAATTAATAATTCAAATATACCAAAACAAAAAACAGAAAAGAATTTAATTCTAAAAAAAACAGAGGCAGGCATTTTAGAAGTGTGATGCTTACTTCAAAATCCCTGAGTGCTTATTGTGCATGACATTCAGTACTTTGTGAAACCATAAGTTAAATGATTTGTACATTTTTTTAACCTCTGTTTCAGACGTGGAATCTTATAAATTTCAGATCATAAATGGACTGAAATTCAGTGTTGCAAACAGGGCTGAGTGAAATGAGAAGAGGTGTAGGGTACATCTGCAGATGAAAAGACTGTGAAAAATAACACCTAGTTTTACCTTCATGCTGGAGAAAGTTCTGAGCATAATGGCAAAGTGTGATTGCACAGTACTGCGGTATGCACACATGCCTTCTGGGTTAGGTGGGTGCAGTGTTTCAGATGAAGTTGTGAAAGAGGAATTCAATCCCTATGCATGTTACCTCTCTTCTAATGTCTGCAAAACTCAAATCTGGCTATGGTCTCTTCTTACCTTTTAGATCAGATTTCCTCTGGCTTCAATTTTACTTTACTAAAGATTCAAAAGTAAGGAGATATTTGCACATTGATTCTGTACACAGATCCTTATGCAAATGCAGGACTGTGAAAATTTTTCAAGGTACATTTGCACATTAAGCATGGATTTACTTTATGCTTTTCCTTGTTTTTACTCAGCTTTCCAAGCAATCTAAGCTAATGAACTATGGTAATACACTTTACCATGAGAAATGTTATAATGGCTGTGAAGACCTGCCTTATTTCATTTTTGTGAATCAAGTGAGTGCAACTATGTAGTGTTATGTGGTACTATAGTGGCAAATACTGGGTACTATACAAAAGCTCAGTAAAATGCATAAAACATACAAGACAAGTATGGTAAAACTATGAAAATACCAAGAATATTCATCAAGCTGAACATTCATAAGGCCACCATCTGTAAACAAGGGGGAGAAAAATGTAAAGGGTCAGCAGTTTTGATTTAGATTGGTATTGAGTGTAAGCCTCTTCGTCAAATACTTGGCCTAGGCACACAGGCCTAGGATAAGAAAGATGTATTTCCACATCGCTATGTGGGGAGGGGGCACAGGGGTCAGGAGCTCATCAGCTCTGGAATCCTAACCCCTTCCATTTCAGATGCCAGAAGAGACCGAAGGTGTGGGTTTCATCTTCCCTGCTGTCTCAAGGCGGAGTTCCAGTGTTAGCTTCAGAGCCTGGAAATGGCGTACATACTGTATACAGGGCTGTCTCAGCTCATCTCTGCTCTGAAAGCCATCTTTGTGCTCTCCTGGAGATTTATTAGAATATCTGTACCTGTGCCAGTCACAGTGCCCACTACCAGCCACCAGAACAACCAGGAATGTTTCCCTGGGTTTTACATCAAAGACACCATTGAGAAACAGTTCTCCCACACCTTTATTATGCATTGGCTTTTAAAGAGGATTTCCAGGTGTGCTGTAATGACATAATGCTACAGTTGAGCGTCTGTCAGACTCCACCAAAGACAACAAAGATCCTTTATCAGAATCAAACATTCTCCTGCCTATCTGCACCCAGGAGAGATGGAGAAGGAGATCGGCAGCAAGGCCTGTAAAGGCTGGCTTGTTTCGTGATGCTTCGGTTCACAACAAGCTGACACTTGAGCCCAAGCGACTGAACGCAAATATTTCATGTTGGGCAGAAGCGCCTTTCATCCAGACAAAGCCCATTCTAAGGAAAAGTGAAAGGTTTGCCATTAGTATGATCTCAGTCTTAGGTAACTGTCTTAATCACGACATTCTGTTATTATGTATTCTGTTACATGTGCCACTATCTGCTATGTGTTCTGAGCACAGTGTTTGTGTTGTTTGCCATGGGACCTAGCTATTTCAGCAACAAATAAGACTGCTCTAAAGACTGCTGTTGTGGATAAGTCTTCAGCAGTAGAGTAAGGGACACTCTTCTGCAGATTCAAATGTTATTGAGCTGAATACACAAAGCAACACAGAGGTGGGTCTGCCCCGCAGAACAGACAATCTGACAAAGGTTTCTAACACTTGTTTTAAAGTGTAGACTCGTGTAGTATGTGACAGTTTGGTTTGTGTCATGATCAAGTGGTTTATGTATGGCTCTTTGATGTTCATAACGCTTTATGTTGATAACTTCATTAGGAGCAGATCAATTTCTGTTTCTTTCACAAAGTGTGTTCTTATCATACTTTAACAGACCTTGAGGTGGCCTGGTCACTGGTACAGAGCTGTACAGATAACATATTCCATATGTTCCAGTAATGATTCCATACATGTATAACATTATAACATTATATAACATTAACCATGAATATGTGTTTATGTGTGTGTCCCACTGTTCTCGGAAATTCAGGAGATATGGCTTGCTAATGCTTCATGAGCCGTCTTGCCAGCTCAGCCAAGTGCACGTCTCCTCTGCACACCCTGACTTGGAAGATTTGAGAAGGCCTTCCAGTGTTATTCATTTTGTTCTTCTAAAAAGGTTAGCACTACCTTTGCTAGCAGGTTGCTCTACGAATCTGAGAGGATCACACACAGCAGGACTCTGGCAGGATATTTATCTTTGAAAAGCAAGCTCATCAAGGGGCAATGAAGACGGTTTATTCTACTGAGTTAAGATGTGTCATTTGTACTATATGAAGCTCTCTATTTCAACATTTCAGCACACAGCTGGCAGAGAATCTGCATTCTGTCGGGCTACGGTGTTGGTTCAAAATTAGTCAGCAGTTTGTAATAGCATCCCTGTAGATTACTGGCAACTGTCTTCTGTCTCCTGAATAAAAACGGGTTTATGCACTTACTTCATAAATGCAGTTGCACTCCATGTGGTCTCATTACAATATATAATAAACATTATGTACAGCGCAGGACTTTTTACTACAAAAGTTTATATCACAATGCAATATGAGATTATAAGGAAAGAGATAACTCACTGGGTTTATACATTAGAACAAGAAATGTAAGTGGTCAGTATTGATTTCATGTCTGTCTCCTATATTTACATGCTGTGTGTTACATACAGTACAGAGCGCAGTACACATGTGGTGTGTAACTGATCTGAGCCTGCAGACAATGCACAAACATGAATACTCCCAGATTGGCTACTCTGGTCTGGTCTGGCTGTGCTGACTAGACAACAGCTCAAGGTCAGGTTTTATTTGATTTCTCTCTCTCTCCTCATCTCCAGTTCCCAATACTACTGCTGCTCCTGAAAAAAAAAAACAATTCCAATCCATCTCCATCATCAGCGCACCGAGTCTGTTAATGCCTCACTCCTTTCCCATAGCCTGACATTCAATTCCTCACTCATTTATTAAATATAGCACCCCAGCTCTCGGACACACTGCCAGGCCAGAGGGATCCCAGCAAACACAGGGTTGCTTGGCGACTAAAAGTAGCTCTGAGGACCTGCAGCCCATTGGTCCGCTGAGAACCTTGGAATGTTTGTGTGACCAATCAAAACGTTGCAGTCACAAAAATATTACAAGTTGTACCCAGGTGCCAAGAAATATTTATTGGGTGTAAGAGATAAAAGTCATCCTGTTGTGGAAATAGGTCTTCAACATCACAACTGTACTACATTCTGAAACCTTTATTCACCATGACAGGGACTTTGTTTTCTGGAGTATGGGGAAGCAGTTCCCTGTTACTCATTTCTTTAGAAAGCGGATGTGATTTCTGAAGGATTCTTAAGGACACAGAGGTGAGTTCACAGCTCATTTTTTAGATAACCATGATCTTGCTCCTTCCCATGAGGCTTTGGTAACCGAGAAGAGTGCTGTACAGAACAAGGTCAGAACAGCTGGCCAATCCTAGAGGAATTACAGGGACCCCCCCAGGGAGGGGTCCACACAATGAGGGGGCTTCTCGGTCTTCGCACACACAACCCTCCAGGCTCAGAAAACTACTGCACTGACGTCAGCACAGCACTACTGCCAGAGCACAGAGACAAGTACAGCTTTGTACTTCATCAACCTTCTTCATTTCCTCAGAGCTGGCAAAAGCAAACATGTGATTTAAATGGAACAATTATACAGGTAACCTGTAAATTTTGCCTTTCCGTCTCTCTTCCAGTATCCAATTAAGTAAAGAGTGGCTGGGTCAGGAGCATTAATGCTATTTCACTATTTCACCTCCCACACACTGAAATGCTCAAAGCTTCCTCAGTGGGCTTCAGAGGACTATCCACATTAACCCCTCTACACTCTTTTCAGTAGACATGATTTAAAAAGTTATGTCTACATGTTTAATTAGCAATTTCTTTAAAAAACAACAGCATATAGAAACCACAAAAATCACATACAATGGAGAGCAAGTTAGAAGCAGTGATAAAAAAACTCTTAGAAACCACAACTTTAGAGCCTCACTTGGTTTACCAAGACAGCTGGAGCTCACGCTGAAATGCCACTCTGAGATCACTGTGACAGAAGACTCTTGTGACTCAGGTTGTTGCAATGATGACACTGCAGGCTGGCTGTAGAGTCCAGATGGCCTGTAACTGAGGGAGGGAAAGTCTTCGATTCTTTGTGCGCTAGAGCAATCTGCAATTGATCTTCTTCAGAGCTACCACACACCGATGATGATAAAGACAATACTGTAGATCTTAAATAATCCCGTAGAACCTCTTATGACAGGCTGCTGGAGGTGATTTTTGTATCGAGCAATAAACAGACAAAACAGTACTGAACCAGGTGTTTAGGTTCCTAAAATGGGCACTACTGGCATAACTAAAACTATAATAATCAATGCTACATGAGCCAGAAGACAGGCATGACAAAGTTATTAGCTAGTTGCCTAGTAGTTCACAACTTCATTATGACTAACCCAACACTTCAGCACTTAATATTCAGGGTTATTGGAAATGAATGAATATGGCCTCAGCACAGTGCTCACTTTTTATGGGTAATGTAAATTGCTAGCTGCTTAACACCTAGAAACAATGCTGAAAGTGATTCGGTAAATCAAAAACTGATCTATTGTTTGCAAGACAATGAATAGCAGGGTTTCCTGATGGGCTGTGCTTGTCAGGCACAATAAGAAACAAGTTGAAAAACTCTGGTTGAACAAAATTATTTTCACCTGCGGAATTTCCAAATGATATACAAAGCTATGTTTTATAATAGGGGTTAATTTGTTCCCAAGTGTTTGTTTTAAGAATTTAATACAGGAGGCACATTTTTGTTCTTAAATAAAGCCTTGCTGTATGTGACAATGGGTTCAAATGTGTGGAACCAATTAAAGGCTTAGTTCCTCTGTCCATGGATGATCATCTGAAGTGAACTGCTGATTTGTCTGAGCACAGCCTCACTGTATAAGCCTTCTCCATTTCCTGGCAATCAGAGACAATTACAGCTCTCCCTTCAACATGGTTACAGGTAAAAGAAAGAACAGCCCATGTCAGCACATGCTTTTCAGAGCAGCACTGCATAACACGGGGAGGGCAAACAGAATGGCCATTCTTTGAACATTTTAATTATTTTTACTGAAAAAGACAAGAAGCTTCCAAAACGTACATAAAGACAGTAGCGCAACCTTCCAGTTCTGTGTAAGAGGTTGCCAACGCTGGCTTCCAAGCACGTCAAATTACTCAGTTGTCAGTGCACAAATAAACCAATAAATGTATACCATAAATCTCTCATATAAATTATGATATCAACAGTATTTCATAAAACTGTCTTTTTTCTTACACAAAACAAGCCTGAAAATGTGCAAATGTGTTAATAACAATGACCATGGTATAATGATAAGAAAGAATCTTAATGACTGCGCTTAGGAAAGCATTGTTGGGGTGTACTTTTAATTTTGTTTTCTTGGGATACATTATGTAAAACCTTTAGTGGTCTAATGCTCAAGAGACAAAGATTAAATAGTGGAAAATAATTCTAAATGAGGAAATTTAAATTAGCCAAACCCTGAGGGAAAGGTTTGTAGTACTGATGACGGGGAGAGATAATGTCTCTTGCCTGGCTAATCTCACAATGCTGCCTTCTCTGACAAACTCAATGCCAGTGCCGGGCAAATAAGGAGTTCTGCATAAGGGGATTGCTGTTCTATCCAGAGTAACATGCAGGTCGACCAGAGATTTGTCATGAAGTAACACCCCCTAAATATGCTTTCAATTCTTTGATTTATTCCTGGATAAATAAAGGGTAGGAGATAAAGAGATGGGTGCAGTCAGGTGTTTACCCAAAGGATTGCGTGACAGGGTAGATCAGAGAGAATAAAAAAACAGCAAGAATGTACATAATTGTTTTTTTAATGGTTTACTCATGCTCTAAAGATGCTAAGCTCAGGGTTATTCTCTGCTGGAACTTGTCGTTTTGGCAGATCTTCCGTAGAACAGAAGAATCACACTTTTTAGCTGCATGACATACTCCTTCACACCCTGTTCTGATTTCTGGGATTTAGCACTACAGAAAGAGTGATGCGTCATCCTCAATCAGAACATTTTCTTCCTTATGACGAGCATGATCCAGCACCGTATGGAAAATACAATCTCGGGAAACTGTGGATTGTATTTTTCCAAAATCCAAATTTTTAATAATGACACTGCATCAAAAAAGAAAAATCCAGAGAAATCCCACTAAATACATAGAAAACTGCCATAATACTTGAAAAGACTATTGGCCAACCTACAAATCTTGCTGTCACGATGAAAAATTTGTTCTTTTCTTCCTTAATCCCCATGTACTCCAGCTTATTCTCACAAATTATGTTATGTGGATACGGTGTACGGTCTAAGATATACAGACCTACTATACTATTCCATAGAGTAATTAGATAATAATACTGTGCACAGTGTCTTGGAACCTCCTAACTACTCATTTTAATCTCTGAGGATTTCAAAACACAACAAATCAGGATTTTTCCAAAATGTGTTTACTTGCTCGTTAACACAAAGGAGTAGCTGTTTGTCTTGCTGAGGTTGTTCGCCAGGCTGGAGCTTCTAAACAAACCAATCCCATCCCTCCGGCCAAGAACCATTTGCTTGGCAGGTTTTCCCGTACTTGGAGGACTTGGATTCCAGTGGCTAGCCACTGGGAAAGAGCAGGTGGACCAAAGCCCAAGTAGCCGGGTGGGCAAAGAGTATCATGGAAGCTTTCCTTGTTTCAGATGCCCCAAAGCTCAGGTGGGAAGCGCTATCTAGAAGTACAGCAGGTACCACCTTCGCCATTCCAATCAACCTCCCAAAACCCTGATCAGGCACATTCGAGTGTCTCATCACAGGCAGACTGGGTGACTTCCATGCTGGTGGCATGAACCATGTCTTATTTCAGGAGGATTTGTAACCATCAAGTATCAGTACAAATCCCCACCTGAAGCGAAAGATACCACTTCACGGGGCAAGAGAAGCAAAATACAGGAGTTCTGTTCCGCACTCCTCTTAGGGAGCCTGACACCTCAATCTCCAACAATGCCCGTTCCTACCTTTTGAAAAGGACTCTGAAGGTCCCTTCTGGACTCTTCAAGGCAGAATGGACAAATACCAATTTACAAAAAGCAAAACAAAACCTGGCAGCTTACAGCTTCAGATGCTTTTGATTTGGCAAAGAAAGGCCCAAGGGAACGAAGATAGGATCTGAAATCTGTGCGGGGGAAGGTCTGAATGTATCCTTTTGTTCGCCGTGCCCTCATGTTGTGGAAATGTGTTTGTCTTTCTTTTCTGGGTCATACACATGTGCAGTCCGCTCGGCACGCTATTGATGAAATACACAAAGAGGAGTGGAAAGCCACATTAGAGGAGAACATCAGACAGCCCTAAAAATAAAACACAGCTCACCATTCCAGCTATCTTCCCAAACAGGATATTATAGGTCTGCATGGACATTCCATCAGGGATTCTAGAGTATTAGATCACCGTCATCTTAGAGTCATTACCTAATGCCAAGAACACCCATCCACAATACCACACTCTTGCCTGGTTACCCACAAGTACAGTGGCCTGGCACTAGGGAGGGCTGAGCAGAAGGGGGTGAGGGGCAGGCAGGGTAATACTATCCCTTCAGGAAAAGAATGTCCTTAGATGGACTCCTCCAGATTCACCGGGACAGGTTGGGAACTGTAGGACCAAATTTCAATTAGTCAGACGTTTCATTCAGAATCAAAGCCCACATTCCTGCACAAGCCTGTGCCAACACATGTAGGACAACCTATGGAAAAAGGGGCTATGCCGTCATTCTGGAAAAGCTCTGACAAGCCCACTTACTCAGGCGGTCAGCTCCCTTTAGGCTTGCCGGTCCCCGTTTCCTTCTTCAGCCAACCTGAAAATGAACGAGCTGATCTGTTCCTGTTCCAGATAGCAAGCGCCTTGGAATGGCACTTCCTTGGAATATGTACAGAGGATTTCTGTCTGTTTAATAAACAGGCACTGAAGAGAACAGTTATTAACTGGTAGCCTAAGCCTGCAGTGTTAAACAGAAGGGAAGTGATCCAGTAATTTCTCCTTTGAAAAATTAGTCAAAGAGGCTGCCAACAAAAGCAGCTGTAAATAGAAAACAGGGAAACAATCTTAATTACGCGACAGGCCATTAGCCCTCCAGACGTATCACTGGAAAAGCCAAGTCAAACAGGACAAACCTATTAACATGAGCAAAAACCACAAACATGTGCCACCTAGTTAATGCAATCAAACTTTCTATCTGCAAATGTTCCGAAGAAAAGCAACATATTCACGAAGATGATGCTTAGAAGCTCTCAGGCACTGCTCATCAAGCAAGATCATAGTTAAGGCATTGGTCCTTTTATTGCAATGGGAAAATAAAGAATTAATTACTTTTACCACTCAGACAGTAGCCTTTATCCTACCACCAATGCTAAACACAAGGATGACACTGTTTGCACATCATTATTAGAATTATTGCGCATTTCAGCTGCAAGACACCTGCCAAAGTTTACCTCCACTGGAAAGGGCCAATTCAGTTCCTCAATCAGTACGTGTCCCATATCTATAGAACAATGAATCTGTCAGTTCATGTCTCCGTCTCACTTCCCTAAGGATTCCGTAAGGAAGACAAACCATGAATAAGAATTAGTGGGTTTTATAGCAATCTCAGCATTAGAGCTTTTGCTTGGATCATTAGTTAGCACAGGCCACTCAAGAGGGCTACATTTCCTCTGGCAAGGTGCAAATTAGCTGTCGATAGAGTGTTATTCCTAGGAAAACGGACCAATTAAATTGGTGATGCATTGCTTTCAGCTCACAATGGAGTTATCCCAGCTCTGACAGGCTACAGAGTTAGAGAGCCCTGGAAATGCTCGACTACAGCAAAGCTGAGAGAGTAACTTACATTGCCTCTGCCTGCAGGCCTCTGGTCACATTAAGGCCAAAGAGCTACTTTCTCGCGTATTTCAACAAAGTTGTAGACACTCAAGTTTCCTTTAAGTTGACCAAACCAAGAAGGTTTAAGGGTTTATAGAACAACACAGACAAGAAAGGTATACTGCTTCATATATTCCTCTCCATACTATGTAAACAAATGTATTTCTTAAATCCTACCAAATTAGAGACTTAGTTTTAGCAATGGTGCAGCGCAGTTTAAGATTTCCAAACGTGTACCATCATGTGCACATTGTGGCATTGGGATTCTAATCTCACTGCAACATCACAACATAGGAACAAGAGAAAGATCTCAGTCAGAAATTCCTTGACCCCATGAGACAGACTGCAGTCTTGTTTGTCAAAACCTCTCGTCATCTCATCTCTTAAACAGGGCTGGAGGTTTTCAAAGTGCTTCCGAGATCAACTCAGCAACCAGAACGGCAGTCTCACTCACTGACGAGACTGAAGTGAACTAAGAAAGATATGGACACGTACTGCAGGAGTAAACAATGCAAAAGCTCAGTCCTCTTGTTCATCTCAATAGCAAAATCTACATGAACTCAAAACATCAGCAACAAAGTTTGTGGAAAGACAGGACAAATCATAAAATTACAGGGAAGCTCAGAAACCCCTGTTAAGCTAAGAATTCACAGGGTCAAGTTTGTTTTGAACTGTGTTGCTTTGCAATTTTTCAAAAAAATTATTAAGCCCTTCAAACTTTCACCATCAAGTCGAGCATCTGCAGCAAATCCACATAGCTGAGACTTGAAGACTTTGTTCAGAATCTTTCATTTTCTAATGTCTAACATTATTTTCTCATTTCTAACATTCCAAAAATGCAGAGAGGTAAAAAAGTCCCACCCTCTCCCAAACCCTCCACCTTATTCAGTGACTGACTCACTTCTGCTGTGCGCAGATAAAAGGAGACAGAGGCGCACAGCAGAGCAGGCTGCTCAATGGAGAATGCGACATCATTGGAAACCGACCCTCATCAATCGGACTGAGGGATGGGAACAGCAAGAGCCCAATTATATAAAAAGAACATTTGGCTCTTGTGCCAGGATGCGATGCAGCTCGGAGTTGCCAAACACTAGCATCGGAATAAGACTGTATTAATGCAGCAGCAAACCAAATTCACCTGTGCTGGGCGGATTATAATGAAACTGCAGGCATGTGTTTTGGAAGAAAGTGGAGCAGAGAGTCTATTAAAGGCCCAAGTCTTTGGACTCAAACACTTTGGCAAATGCCCTTTAATCCATAATGTTTTTTAAAAAAAGAGACCGACTCCCATTTCTATCCCCACCAGTTTCCAAAGCTCAGTATCAAAATTACTTCCTTCCTTGCTATTGTACATAATCTCGGGGTACTGAAGTATAGTGGGTGCCCAAAGTTGTGCCGGGGAACAGAGTAAAAAGTTCAGCATTCTGTGCTTCATAATAGGAAGTTCCATAACAGGATGTTACATGGTATTCAAGAAACAATAGACCTTCCTCTGTGTAGCACTATAATCCGTTTCAGGTTTTGCATGCTTCAGGCTTTTGTTTATATGCCAAAAGCTGGCACCTTACTTAAAACAATGGGAGTCTTTTTGTTCTTATGCTTTTGGAGTTTCCAAAAGGACAGTTCTGCTGGCTCTACAAGGCAAATAGTACAGGGTCTGTTTCAGCACACCTGCCATGTCTGATAAATGGAGGTCACCTGTGCATAACAGAGCATATCTGCTTACACGGCCTGTTTTGAGAATACTCAACACAGAGATACCCTTATGTAACCTCTTATGTAACCAGTTGTGACTTACAGCAATTAAATAAGGGAATCAGGATATGGTGCTGTACTTTGAATTCCTTCATTCTTACCGTTAATATACATTAACAAACCGAAATCTTCATTAACGCTTGAAAAACCTCCTTCTCACTTGCTATTTTCATTTTCCACTGGGTTTTAAAAATCTGATCACGCCTCAGCTGCTGCTCTGTCCAATATTTTCCGCCTTGAACCTGTCCTTGCTCATTTTACTACACTGCTCTTAATGGTATGTTTCTGCTGATTATTTCTCACATTCATGTACACTTTCTTTGGGCTGGAATACATGAGCATCTTTTCGGAGCTCTAACCTAGTGACCTGCCCTGTGGTAGATCTAAATTCAGCTGCCATGTCAATTACTCAGAGCCAGACTTCCCCGGGGTCCAGTGTTTTATAGCAGACAAATGTGACGTTATACCTGTGGACCCTAAACAAAACCTGATTCCTAACTGGGCGGTGGACAGGGATTCCGTGTTTGAAGTAAACTGGAGTCCTGTTTAGGCTTGTAACTGGCAACTGGCAGTAATGGTGATTCAACTTATAGAAGGGCGCATTTTACTGCGAGTGACGTTTTTTGCTCAAGGGTACAGTGACAGTGTCCCACCCGAATTTTGATCCCGCAGCCTCTGATCAGCAGTCAGGAGCCCTGAACAAACCCTACTACCTTTTCTCTTCAACTAGAGCAGCACATGGGAACCAGGAATATATTTTGCTCCTTGCCCAGGAATATCAAATGGACAAAACAATGCATATCTCAAAGCTCTGCATAGCACTTGTAGGGCTTAAAATAAGGAACCAGTGGAATTAGCCCTCTCATCCATTAACATAACTCCCTCCCGCCATTATCATACAGTTAACATACTCATTAATCACTGGATATGTCACCCTTCTGCCACACAACGCTTCACAGAAAAAACAGACTTCTAATAAGGGTGCTGTTGACGAACTTTCTTTTGTTTTTGTCTTGAGGTTTCACAGAATGAGAGTGACCTGCCTTGATGTGATCAATGAGCTCTTTCTGGAGCGGATGAATGGCGTTTGTGCTCCGGGTGAGCACTCCCCGAGCGCTCCAGTTCATAAACAGAGCGGCAGCCTCGTGGGCGATTCTGCCAAATGCGAAGGAGGAAGAACGGTGCCAGAAGGAGGCACGTCATTTTGACGTGCTCTCGCTGGCACGTGCTCCGAGGATTTCGGGATTTTCCAGATTGGACCCAAGTGGGTTTCCACAGTTGCCCCCCAGTACAGGTCTCTGGTCCGAGCTTGGGGTAGTCACCAGGGCTGAATGTGTGATGTCTGACAAATTGCCATAAAGCGACCCTTGTTCCAGTCCCAGTAGTCATCATTCTCCTCCAACATGTTTATATATGACACGCCTTTCAGGCCTAAGACTGCACTATTGGCTCCTTCCCTTAAGACTCTCTCTAGCACAGCAGGGTCTTTCTTGAAGCATCACACTCAGAATCTCACAAACTTCTCTACTTGAAGTAGCAATGCAGCACACAGGTCACTTTTAAGGGATTTTGAAATTCGTTTTAAAAAAGCTGAGGGTTGAGTTTAAATCCTTCTTTCTCATTCTAGCATATGTTTTTTCATGGATATAACCTAACCATAAGTATTAATATTATTGCTACCATTCTCATGACTGGGAGAAACAGATAATCCAGAACCAAGACACTGCATTAACGTTATCCTGATTGCTTGGTTATCATGCACAAATATTCTACATTCTTGGACTTCTGAACCATTCTTTTTACTGTATAACTACCAGAAACAGATGAACTTATAAAGAGATAAATAAATAAATAACCTGAACGCTCTAGAAGTGTTTTATCAATAACTCTGTAATAGTGTTTGTTCAAAAGATGAATAATGCTGCTTGATAGATTGGATGTTTGCTACACAGCAGTCCCAGAGGCAGAGCTTTGTGTAGACCCAGAGGTCTGTATGCTGTGAATCACTTACTTAGTGATAGAGCATAGCACAATGGCCAGCAAGATTAATTCAAACTCCCTTCCTTTGCCATTACGATGCCAACCCCCATTTGCTTAACTACACCAGGCTGGAAAACCCTTGCAGAGGTCTGAGACAAATCCACCTCCTGGCACACAACACCCATGTGGGGAATATGTGGGAAGAAAACAGGAAATCAGGCAGCCTGCTCCCACAGACAAGTACTGGGCCTCCTGGGAAAAGAGCCAAAACTAGCATGAGATTCTCTTTATTGCGTACTGCAATGACAGAGGAGGGCGAACCATGCTTTAAAGAATTGTTTTGTCTCTTTGTAGACTAGGGGGCCAGGATCAGTGCAAACATGCTTGTCTGTCATGTGACTTTGTTGGAGGATGGGATTTTAAGAAAAGGGTTCACATACTGGCACACTAGGGTTGATAGTCCACCAGGACTGTAGCCTTTAAAGGATTTCCTGAGGGTCCCACTGAGACATCTTTTCCCGTAATCCACTCACTGGACATACCTAATTTCACATATCATCACTGTAAGCAGGGAGAGAGTACTAATGCAAGGAGATTCACACAGAAACACATAATGGAAGTGAAAATAAATGTCTTTTCAGGTGGTTGGCATGTGGGTGCTATTCTTCATGGCCAATTTTCCTTTGAACTAACCAAACTTCCTTTGAACTACAAAAGCAAACAAAAGCAGGTGAACAAAGCAAATACCATTGAGGCCTTTGTCTCAATCAAGAGGCCGGTGAACCGAAATTCATTCCCACGTGCCCTCTAGTCAGCTCAGAACGTTCAAAGAAAGTTGGTGCTGTGTTTACAAGGAAAAAAAGAAAGCAAGAAAGAATCCAGAAGCATTATATACTGTAGCAATAATCCTGCTGCCTATCTGGTTAGGAACAACAACAAAGAATTCTGTAGTACTGGCCTGGCTAGTATATTAAGAGGAAATTAAAGCACTTTTTATTCATCCTTCAGTTAGTGGGTGATTTCTATGCAGTTTTCCCCCCAGAAAAGATTAATCAAATAAATGACTTCCTTATTTAATGTGTTGCCTCTTTCAGTCTTATTATGCCTTCAGAGCCACATTTCTAAACTGTGACACTGTTATGAAAGGAAAGCAAATGGACGTGCTTCACCAACAACCTTTGAAAAGCAGTTTGTCACAGTTAGGCTGCTTTTGTAGTTGTTATAGTGCCTTAACGGCAAATAACCTCATCAGAGAAAGCCAGCGAAAATGACAAAGATCACTATGAAGGATGCATAAACCAGTCGTTTCTGCACTGTGCAGAGTATTCAAACTTGTCATACTGCAGGGACTAAGGTACCTAACAGCAGTGCAAGCTGGTAACTACTGAAGCAATCTGAAGTGGGCTCTCATTACATTTCCCGTCCTTCGGATGAGACGTAAAACCGAGGTCCTGACTCTCTGTGGTCATTAAAAATCCCAGGGTGTTTCTCGAAAAGAGTTGGGTTGTAACCCCGGTGTCCTGGCCACATTTCCCATTGGCCCTTACCAATCATGGCCTCCTAATAATCCCCCTCTATGAATTGGCTTCATCACTCTGCTCATGGTGAGCGTTCTGGTGCACTATGGCTGCCGTCGCATCATCCAGGTGGGGCTGCACATTGGTGGTGGTGGAGGGGAGTCCCCATTACCTGTCAAGTGCTCTGAGTGGAGTGTCCAGAAAAGCGCTATATAAGTGTAAGCAATTATTATTATTATAATAATAATTATTATTATTATTTTGCATGCAATTTAAGGTGGTGCAGCTCAAAACCAAGGCCTTAAAGGCTACAGTGCATCCTGTTTATTTTCATTACTAAATTGAACTACCGTAATTAGTTAGTTGATCAAAAGATCATTAGGAACAACTTGAAGAGATGTACTTTGTAAAAGCTGCAGGATCAACAGGTTCAAGGCTTTGAAGACTGTCAGGCAGCACTCCTCAAATTTTAACAATTGATGCTGTCCAACCAGTCCTAGGACACAGACTGGTTATTAACATGTCTGTGCATGTCTGTTTCAGAGACACCACAGCGGCCAATACCACTCAACCAGTCTTCCCAGGGTGCCCTGTGGCTTGGTTTGTGAGGAACGCGCTGAGCAGCAGTGTGTGCCAGTGTGTGTAGTCAGCCTGAAGGCACGTGGGTTTTATAGTTCATGCCCGGTGAAGCAGCAGGAACTAGCTGGACAATATCTCCCAGGAAAGAATGAGCTCACTCACTCTCACAGCCAGGCCAACACAGCCTAAGTGAGCACAGTCACGTCACCTGAATGGGAGCTCACAGATACCACAACTTTAACACCATCTATAGATGGATAAAGCCAGTCTACCAGCAGGGGCTAATCCTCTAGTTCTTCTGCTGAATTCTTAGCGCCATTTCCTTCCACATGCTAATCAAATCCAGCCCCTTGAATCAATTTCACACCCATAAGATCCTAAATAATACAGAAGCCTATAAAGTACATACTCCATACCAGAAACAGATCAGATCTTAACTCCTAATTATAGAATCTCCAAATGAAACCATTTCAGTAGAACTATTTTTGCAAAAGGAAAACCTTCCCTAGTAGACAGTCGGGGAAGGTTAGGGTTAGACACAAAGACAAGCTCTCCACACTAGACTAGACTTGACAAGAGCGAAGCTGGCGTGCACACTTCCATTCAGAAAACACACGCAGTTATCGTCATCTGTGTGCCAAGGCAGATCCAAGAGCCCTTTACCATCAGGGTGGAGGCTTCAGGCTGGAACGAAGTGATCTGATGGAGCATTCCACAAGAGATAGGAAGGAATAGAACAGAGGCAGACGTCTAGGAAAGGACAGATGGGGAAATGATACCCTCGACAGGGAAAAGTATTTTTAAATCACATGCTCTTCTATTTTTAGATATGGGTCACTTCAGTCTACTGACTCGGTAAAAATATATAGACTGGGTCTATATATGTAAGAAAACTCTGACTAGTGATGAGGGATCCTGCCACTCATAAGGTAAGGACAGGATGATCCATGTTAATATTCTATGTAGATCACAGTCTGCAGAGTGTAGACTTAGACTGCTCACACAAAAATGCTCAGTGAGGCCAGGGGCCAGATCTGCAAATAAACTGCTTTTTTACACAATGAATTCAAAATCAGCTACTGTGGTAGTTTTCTGCCGCCATGTAACTGATGAGCCGCCAGGCTGATGTAGCAGCATAGTATAGCTGTCACTTGGGCTCTCCTAAAGGAAAAAGGAAAGGAGGAGAAACTAACAGCTAGCAGATGAGGACCATCACTCTGGAAAAAGGAGAAGTGGTTCCATGTTTAAAAATCTTTTGTAATAAACCAGCCAAATAGCTCCCGAAACCAGATCAGTTTTCTCCTATTTTTATTGCTTTTCCTTTAGCTGGCCAGATCAACACTATATAAACATGTCTACAAGAAAACAAAATGAATCCCAGACTGCAGCTATTTCTGAAAGGGATGGTTATTTCCCCGATGCAGTGATTACCCCTGTGGTAATGCTTAGCATTACTGAGCCTTGCAGTGTAGTTTTACACCCTTATCAGCATCTTTTTCACTTTTACATGCACCTTCTCCTGGTTGTCTACAGACAGAAGCTCATTCTGCAGCTCCCAGCAAATCGTCGTACATAATCAAGATCTCCACGATGGCAAGCTCCACTTTTATGACACCTATATTTTCACACAGTATTTTACAGGCATTGCAACTCTTCCTTTGTGCTGTTTTAGAGAGAAATGCTACTGAACTCATTTAAAACTAAATACTGCATGCAGCCAAAGACCCCCACCCCTGCCAAGTCAATAAAGTATTAGACAAAGTAAAATCCAAATCCCCTTGTGAAAAACTGGAGAATTCCTGATAAAGGAACTGAAAAACAAAAAGAAGAGAAGATAGCTGATTAGAGCAGCTTCCTGTCTCCAAAACAAACCCCACACTTTTAGTTTTACTTATGGGTGTTGGTCTTCAATATTCAAGTAAAAGACTGATGTTGCAACACTGGGTCAGATATACTTTTCATGCCTTTTTTTTTTTACTTAAGTATTGCTCCATCATAGTTAACATCTTGCTTTAAATCACTTCCACCCTGGCAGTTTTCAGCAGCCTGTGAGAGATGTGCTACCATTGCTTAATCACAGATGACTGTTACAGACAAAATTATAAATAAAGTAAGATTCTGAAATATGTTACCAAAACATGGTAGATTAGATAAAAGAGCCACACTGCCTTTATAATGTGTGTATTTCTTGGAGTGAAAACCACATAGCACTACGGCAGCACGTCATTAAACATATACTTGGATTCTTCTATCAGTAAGAATTGGGCCTTTATGGCATTAGGAGGCTAATTCCGTCAGCTACACCCCATTGGAAATCATACAGTTGCAGCTGTGGAGCCATAGGCCTACATGCCTTCTGTCTGAGATTAGTCAAGGCTTATTCAGAGAATGCAGAGGGGGACTCAGTCTTGTGGCAGTGTGCCATCTATTAGTGCCTAGTCAGGAACAACTGAGGGCACTTCCTCTGAACAGCTGCGTACAGGGTTTAACAGAGCTCACTGGCCAGACTTCAGCACAAAGACACACAGCACCTCAGCAGCTCCTTCCACTGTCTGAGTCATGTCCCATCCTCAGCCCGGCACTGGCAGCAGTAATCTGATGTGTTCCTACACTTCTGTGCTCTCGGTGTCTCAGGCAAACAATTAGGGGACGTGCCAGAAGGCCGGTGCAGCACCAGCCAGCCACGGGTCAGGAAATGGCGTGGCTGTGAGCCGTGGACAAGACTATTCCTGGAAGCGGATGTCTAACGGGGCAGGAATTTTCTTTATTCTTTTCTCATTTCTGGCGATTAGGCGCGCATTAGTCAGCAATCTCAGCAAAGCCTGTCATGTCTGACTGGAATGTCAGTGATCTCTGCAGCATGGCCTGGCAAGACAAAGACAGAACAAGGGAATGCGTTGCAGAGACTTAATGCTGTCTCTGTTCCACACCAAGAATCAAGCTCCGTTCTACAGGGACACAATCACTGCTTTTGTACCTCGTTTATAGGGGTCCAGTCTTCTGGACCAATTCCACAATATTTTTGAATAGAGGCTTATTACAGTTGTCCACTTTAGGATTGTATAGATTGTGGTTTTTAATAAAGGCATAAAGGCCATAAGAGGCAAGAAACAAGAAAGCACCTCAGAATGACTCTGAGTTAACATGGCTTGCCTATACCACCCCTACACTTCTGTTGTGAAACTCTTCATGGCCAATGAACCACTGAAACTACTGACCCGGAGAAACACTGGCAGGAATACACCCATCTGTCTCACAACTGTCTGTTTCTTTCTCGTAACTGGCTCAGCATCGCCTGTTCAGATATTTCTTCGGCACTAGGAAGGCAGAACAATGTGAGCCTGTGCAGAACCGGGGGCAGCACTCATTGAGGGAACCGCAGGGCTGATATGCAGGAGGAATATGTAAAGTCTGCAAAGGATGTTTAGGTCATACCCTGGCTTCCTACACTCCTAAATTCTAATCGTGGAAATTGCTTATAAATAGCTCTATTGAGGCAGGACTTACTATACCCTCAAAATATTTCATCAGTGTGACCCTCTTCTAATGCAAGGAGTCTACTACTGTACATTGTGACCAAGTCAGACTCAAGAATTAACCCTGTTCTTTAAATAGCCATACTCTTCAGGAAAATACATGATTTTACTCCTAAAATGTTTTACTTTTCCTCCTCCATATACATATACATAGAGTATACATATACACTACTTAAAATGCAGTATGCATTTCACAATGAAGGGGAAGACATTGTTGCTATATCCATCTATTGACTACAGTTTAAAGGAGAGTAGGGAACTTAAAACAAAAATAAAAAAAGCTTATGAATAAGGGGGTCTTTTCCCCAATGTCATAAAGTACATGTTTAACGTAACAGAAATCAGTCACTCCTTCAAGCGCAGTTCCTTCATTCTATAACCTTAACATGCAAGTCTGTTTCACTGTAACCTTACACCAGCATGCCAGCCTTTTGGCACCTTTTCGTAGTTGGGCAGTTTAAGACATCCAGGTCCCTTATGACCTTGCATGGGATACAAGGGTAAAGCAGTGCTGTACTCACTCCCTGGAGGGTCTAGGTTGGTCAGAAGCCACAGGAACCTCCAGGAACTGAGTCTCCAGTTCATGGAGACCATGATGCAGCCATAAATGAGTGAAATCAGATGCAAGAGGTGAAGAGAAGGTTGATCTGAAACAGACTATAGGCCCGCTGGAATAACTCTCCGGACCTTTGTTCTGAAGCCAGGCTCGGCTCTAGTTCCCTGAACTCTGCCCGTCTGGATGCACTCCATGGCAAGTCCACACAGGTTGCCGCCTCGTGTGCTGGGTGTAAGACAGTGTGCCGGCATTTGTCGAAACACAACATAAAATATACACCTGAACCACAGCTAAACACTACTTCTTCACTGCGCAGAACGGTTTCTAGGCCCCTGGGGCTGTTTTCTATAAAAAGGGAACTTTGGTGGCTGCAACAGAGTTTTTAGACTATTATTTACACGTTTTCTCCTCTGGTTTCTCCCATTAAAATACCTATTAAGCCCAGAAAGCTCAGTTCTACTCACTATAATTCCCAGGGGCCCTGCAGTTTTCAGCCTGAGGTTTCAATCACAATCACACTGTAGAAATCTGGCTCTGGCCTGGGGTCACTGCTCCTGACCAGACTTGAGAGAACCTTGAACAGACACCTGCTGTTGTATGCGACACCTCAGAAATAGCTGAAAGTTGGGGTAACATATCATCAAGTATAGCCAGTGGACCATGAGTAGAATGCAGACTCTTCAATCCCCATTCATGTTAATAAAATGGCTGGACTTGACTACGAAACCCTCTGTAACACTGTTGCAATTCAGGACAGTGTGGGAAATATACCCTGTGTGTGTCTCATCAGTATTCCCTGGAAGTGGCCATTTCTGTGACAATTAAACTCATCTCAAACCTTCACTCGACTGTGCTGTGGCTCACTGCCTCCCTACAACACCACATACTACATTCTCCCAAACTGCACTCCAAAACGCTCAAAAGATGAAGTCTGCTTTTTTCACTGTCAGGGGACTAAAAACTGTCAGGGTATAAAAACTAGTCAAAACAAGAGCCTTCCAGGATCCTTTAGTTAGTAATTGATTCCTAGAAAATCAAGAACATTGACAAGATGGGAAATAAAAGGAGGTAGTGTGCTTTATTGTATGCTGGTTGAGATGTACACAACTTATACGAGCGTGAGCACACTAATACGCCAGGACGGTATGAAAAAGAACCTCTCGGCTGATGTGCTTTGCATTACATTTTCGGGACAAATGAAAAACAGGAGACACAGCCGGGAAGAATTTTGAAAAATAAAATCATTAAATCTTTACCTCTACCATCTTTTCATTTTTATTTTTTTAATTAAGATCCCAAAAGAATAAATGGGGACTTGAGTTTGGAACACAAAACAAGCGAGCAGCTCTCACTCAGGTCCACACCCCGACTACCTGTATCTTTCAAAAGACAGCTCGCAATTCTGGCCTCTTGACACCGATCATGCAAGATCCAGGGGAAGCAGCCAAGCTTGATACAGATATTCCAAAGGCATGATACAGAATTCCAAAACAGGGCCAGAAGGTAACAGACAGAAGCCCGTGCTGGAATCACAGACCGGTTAGTTTCCAGCCCTTTCCCAGAGCAACAGTGGCACACTGTCATGGAACCATCCTGCACAGATCTTACCACACCAAAAAAAGCACGACACCAAACAGCATTCCTGGATGGCTTTGGAAAGCAGCTGCTGGACTATCATTAATCGGGGTCTGCGAAACTGATCCTTTATAAGTGACGTACACCAAGCAGAAAATCGCACAAAAACAAACGCTTCTTACTTCAGTGGCAATTCACAACAGGGTTTCCTAGGTTTTGGTAAAGGGCTAGAAATCATATCTCCTCATGTCTTTCGCACAGTTTGGTTAAAGAACTATGAACTAGTAATTGCACCACTATTTCCCCTATTAATCTGTCTCTGTCAAGCCTTTCAAATCTGGCTGTTTAATTTTTACATCCTGAACTTGGGTTAGGATGCATGCCTCACTGGGACTGTTATTCAGTTATGATATTACAGCAGCTCGAACGTTCAAAAGGAGAGCCACTCTATTTCTTCAACACCTTAACAGTCTTGCATCGCTTAATAGTCACGCACCTCCAGTCCAGCGACTCCTTGGAAAACATTTAGAGAGGCATTCCTCAAGTATGGTTTTTCACTGAAACTTGGTGATTAATTGCACAACAAAAGCTCAAGTTGCAGGTCGTGCAAAACACAGATAGCTTGCTCTCTCCCCAACACAACAAAAATAACCACAAGGAGAAAGGAGTGGTTTAGAAAGCACTGTGCAATACCTTTCCACATCACGATTATCATTTGTTACCTGCTGAACAGGAAACAGAAGAATGCTTTCGAAATAATCAATTGTCATTTTCACTTACTGTTAAGTAAGCTTTAACAGTGCACGCCAGAACATAAATAAGATAATGCATCTATGGGGGCTAATCTGATGTTCACATGAAAATGAAAACAGCATCACCTTAAAGAATGCAGACAGGCAATACAGTGCGATAATGCTCTTTGACCTTCCCAAACAGAGAAAGCTCACTGCAAAGAATTCTAAAAGCATAACTTGAAAGATGCGCAAACAGTGATGATAGCTTTATACGTAACTGTCATTACTATATGTCAAACACCCATGTTTTTCCATGTCAGGCAGCACTTTGATTCCTAAATCAGGTACGTGAGCTATAAAAATGTCTTTAAAGCAAATCTTCAAGCCTTCTTTCATTTCCACACACGCAAACCTGTTGATTACAGGTAATGAATTTAAAACCAAAGGTTTAAATTCTGACAGCTTGTAAATGGTTTCTCACTGTGGCTCAGCAATGCATGCAGATTTATCTACCCACTGAATTCTTTCCACCATTCTACGGCCATTTGAAAGGATTATGTTAATTGCACTGAAACATTTTCAGCTCAGTTCACAATGAACACGTTTATCAATATTTCTTTTTAAATCAGGTTTCAGTTTAACAAGTTGGTGTTTTGTTTCAAAGCTGGATGCTGGTTATCTCACTTCTGTGGGACAAGTTCCATAAATTTTAAACAGTCTATAAATCCTAGCACAGCAAACACATACTGTATATGAAAAAATATGGACAAAAATACTGAAAAATGTAAAACTCCCAATGAAGCTAGAATCATATTTAAATTAAGGGGGATTGAATAAAAGAATAAGGCAATAAAACGTTCTCTGTAGAGGAAAAAAAATCCCTTCACATCTGTGAATGACATACAGTAGCTGAGTTTTGTTCTTCTGGTGTGTACAACCCTCATACTTCTGAGCTGACCAAATAAAGGCATTCTTGTACCACAGCGCAGCGCAGAAACCCACAGAAGATTAGGTCATGGTGGATAAAGTCTGTTTTTCATTGCTTTAAGATAAAGGTGGGTCATGCGAATAAGACATTACATTATAAGGTGTGAACCACAAATTTCATTACATCACATCCAAATCCAGTGTCTCTCAACTGTATTGCTTGGTGAAGTATTTGCAAGTTAATGAGAGCTTGTGGCAGAATACTGATGAAATAAATGTATGTTGAATAGCATTTGCATATGTCACAGAAATTGTTACACAAATCTGATCTTCCAACAGGCGTTTACGTCGGCTTTGCCAGTTTTGCAAGTCAAAATATATTGGAGACAAAAAAATATAGTTCGGAATTGTATTATTTCCTATTGAACGGGAAATCTGCCATGCAAATGGAGACGGGCAACAGAATGAAAGAAAGCCTTCATACATAAAGACGGCTATGAGCTCTTTAATTCTGCGGTCCATCTTCTCCCCAGCTGCCACAAACGCGCAGCTGAGAGTCTCTTAAGTTATGCCATTTCCTTCATCACCCTACGAAGCAGAGAGTCTGCACTTAGCAGACGCTGAATGGACTGTTCAGTTATAAGCCCGGTTCTGTCTTCGAGTCTGGACATTGGTTGCAGGCTCACATACGGTACAATTTTTCATGTGCACAGGGACAGAATAATAGGCGGTTCGCTTCCTTGAAAACCCCAGACACCAGCCAGCATTTTACTTAAAGCCACCGGAGGATTCTGCCACCAAACCAGGCTGGAATAGTCAAAACCTACGTTAGGTTCTAATTGCCTTGTCAAGGGATTATCACTCATCACTAGCTGGTTGACTGCGACAGAAAGGGGTTTATGAAAACATCCAGAGGCTTAGATTACTGTCAAAACATTTTTTTTTTAAATTACAACTGGCACGACTACCTCGCTCAGTGATGTAGCGCTATTCTGCTGTTTTACAGCTTTGCTCAAAATAAACAAAAAATAACTTAAGCAATATATCCGATACATTTTCCATCTGCGCCTGAGAAAAACAAATAATGTTCTATATATGCCATTCCTTACTTTAAAAAGTACTTTTGACTGTGTGTTGCCTCACAGAAGATGTCTCGTTTCCCTTTTGCAACCCAAACGTATACTGCTGCAATGCACTGAAAGTGAGCTGCACACGCCCCGATATTTTGTCACAGCTTTCCCTGTAATTACAAATATAGTTCCATGCGAGTTCACCATATGCTTTCCAATTGTTCATGTTTTATCTGGCTTCTACAGCAGTCGCTTATGCTAACCCGCCTTGCACATGGTTTAGAGCAGAGGCAGCAAGCACTGGCACGTCCGCATCACAGTAAGGATCTGTCCCAGATAATCCCTACTAATCGAAGAGATCTTCGAGCACCTGGGTTACGCCATGGCGAGTCAGTTCAGTAAATGATTTATAAGAAGGACTATGCCAGGGGTCCCCTATACTGGTCCTGGAGGGCTGGTGTTTCAGTTTCAGTCCAGCTGGGCTCTTAACAGCCTGAATCAGTTCATTTTTGTCTTAAATTGACCAGGTCAAGAGCTTCGCCCAGCTCTTCAAGCGCTTCTCCGAAGGGACCAGGAATGGACACCCAAACCTCCGGCAAGAAATGGATTTGACTACCCCCCTGACTCAGAGGAAGACGATGCACTGCCCATGTGTGTGTGAACCAGAGCAACAGCGTTCAGCCAAGCTCTTCTGAGCGGGTCAAAGCACAGACGTTTCTCCGCTTCCTGAAAAGCTGGTTTCAGGACTGCTAATTATCTTATTAAATCATTATATTATTAAACAATTTCTCTGCTGCTCTATATTGGATTAATCTACATGTAAACACTAATTTAAAGAACGAATTCATAAGACGTTTTTTTCCCCCAGAAAGTTAGAAGCTGTTGTTTTTTTAACTAGGTTAAAGATTCTGTGCCATTACCAAAAGTTCACCGAGAACCTAGCCATGATTGAATAAAAGCAGGAGATGGCATCACACAAAATAGTTGAAGCATTATTTGGATTAGTTTTGATTTCAGTGATCACTTAAACACACACCCGGACCCATCACCAAGTTAAACTACGGACTCAAATATAGTAACTTTCAAAGTACTACTGAAAGAATGACAAAAATTTTAATCCCAATCATATCAAGATATCATATACCCAAACTACATTCCCATACAGCGACCAAAGTAAATCTGTCATAGCTAACTGATGAAACAAAATATGTTGTACCAAAAAAGTGTCCTTAAATCGTTAACAGAATTAGTAACCTAGAATAAAAGAATTTGCATTTTCCATCTCTTCTCCAACGCAACCCCAAACACTGCTCTCAATTCTGCAATCCCTAGGACAAGAATAGAAGCCAAGATAAAACAAATAATAACCACCAGTATATTGCAGTGTAATATTCGATAAAGCGCATTTTTTTCCTGCATTCATCTCTGTTCCGTGCCCTTGTCAAAATACAGAATACAGTTAAAACAGAAACAAGCCGATATAAAGCACGATACAGGCCGTAGTTCAATATACCTCTGTTAATGCACCACCATCTAATTCAAAACGGGTAAACGAGGCTACAGTGGGGTCTTTAATTTAGCAGATATAAAAAGTAACAGTAAAGAGGGTGGACACTAGGCGTTTCGCACGGCACTTTAATATTTAAAGAGCATCCTAACCGGGCAGAAGGAAAACATCACGTACTTTCTCTTGTATTCGTCTCTTTCTCGCTTGACTTTGGCCAGCACGTTGTACAGCGCTCTGATTTCGGGGGTGATGGTATCGATCTGGACCCCGACCCCGTCCGGATGCGTCCAAGTCACGCCGGGTCCCTGAAGCGTCTCGAACCGCTCCCCGTGTCGTCGGACGTGGGTGAAGCTCCAGATGGTGCCGGGCAGCCGGGAGTGCAGGTAGGGGGGCCCGGGCATCTGCGGTTCCGAGGACGTGAAGTCGGTCTGGACCGCTTGCTCTCGGGTGTATCGGTATCGGGGGTGCTGCTCCAGCAAGGCTTGCTGCAGCTGCTTCTCCAATAACTTGTTCCTGCGCTCCAGTTCGTGTACTTTGGCGAGGAAGCACCGGAATCGTAGGTTGAGGGTCTTCAGGACGTGGATGTTGGATCCCAGGTCGTTCCGCAGAGCGCTGGTCACCGGCGCGCCCGAACCTCCAGTAGCGGCTCCGCTGACGGGGACAACGACCCCCGCAGCTGCCTCCGCGAAAAGTAAAGAGTTCATCATTTTTGTCTCTTAAAAACTGCGGAAAAAAAATAATCCGACGTATACCCAACTAAATATATCTCGGTGAAAGCTGCGTCTCCGTTTCGTCTGTTTAAAAGCCAACGCCAGTTTTCTCGTCCTCTCTCCCCCCCCCCCACACCCCAGGCACCCCCGTCCCCCAAAAAAAAGGCCAGAGAGTCCTCCGCGGACTTTCCTATGCTGCGAATCCTTGAAATGGGGCTGGCAATGCGGCTGGATCTGGTGCAGCCATTGCTGTCATTCCTTTCGCGTAAAGAAAAATTGGCGACCTTTTTCTTTTAAGATCCCGGATTTAAAAAAAAATATGATAAGTATATAAAAAAACAAAACAAAAAAAAAACAGTATAAAAGAGACCGCTAGCTTTGTTTTTCCATGCTCAGACCTAAGGATGGGCATGCGGTGTTACTGGCGCATCCCTCGCTGTCATTTTGTCTGAAACGCATACAGTAATATGAAACACGGTGCGCCCGGCTTTCTGCTTTATCGCTTGTGCTGCTGATGCTGTAATGTCTCTCGATTTACATCCGCCTCTTTACGCTGTTTCAAGCCTCTACCATTCGCTTTCGGCAACTCCTTTGCAGCAGTCGTGCGCATCCGAGCGCTGCCTCCTAGGGGCTCCAGGATCGTGTTGCAACACAAGGCAGCCGAATCCCATCCCGAGCGAAGGCTTCTGTGTTGGAGGCAGAAAACCTGTTTGAAGTCAAATGATTAACTCAATAATATTAATTTACTTGGTCTGGTGGGCGTTACTACTGCGCTAACCATTGCATGCCGACGGTTGTCATGAAGTCGCGCTGTTTTTTTTTATCGTGTTTGCGAATGAAAGGCGCAGAAAATAATATTGATTTTGTTGGTAGTTTTAGGAGCAGAGACAGCAGCCCCTCCCTCAGTTCGAAGACTAAGGCGAAGTTAATCAGTGTCCCTAAATTGTTTTCTGTGTGTACATACATGAGTGTGGACACACAGCTTGAAGCCATTGTTGAAAACAGCTGGATAATATTTTCTTGAATTTATCAAGCATTTCAGGTACAGGAAGTATATTCCTCGCCACAGTGACACAGGGCAGCCATAGTAATCCCAATGCACAGCACCGCAGGTCAGTGGAAAAGAAAGGAACTGCTTCAGTTGAATTAAGGGGAAACCACGATTTAACAGTACGGGTGGCACTGTGGTGCAGTGATTAGCACTGCTGCTTCACAGTGCTGGGGCCCTGGCTTCAGTTCCTGGGGTGCTGTCTGCACGGAGTTTGTATGTTTTCCCTGTGTTCGTGTGGGTTTCCTCCCACAGTCCAATGACATACAGCTACAGTATATTAATTGGCATCTGGGAAAATTGGGTCCTAATGTGAGTGTGTGCCCTGCCCTGGTTAGGCTCCAGCTCCCCTGCAACTGTGAACTGGATAAAGTGGATGGGTTTTTATGGTCCATTCTATTATCTGATTTTTCAGTGAAAATGAAATTCCTTCAGGACTCAAATGACTCCATGAACTCAAAATTAAGTGATTCTAGCATTTTAACGCATTAGTCACTTGACTTCATACAATATTTAAATGATTTATGATCGTCATACAAAGGCAGACACCAAAGGTGATGATCACAACTTGTATTTTATGCATATGTTGAGAAGCCCTGTTTTATGCTGTGATTGGAAAGTTTCCAACATACAATGAATGCGTGCCAAGCGTTTGTTTTTAACTGTCATACCTTGGGTGGGTCTGTCTTGCTGTATCCTAACAACTGAAATGTGTCACATCCGCCCTCCCCTCACAATAAATAACGCTTTACTGTTTAACATCAACAGGGGAGTTCACACAGCTTTGATCTCTGTGCAGTTATAAAGGCGACTACATGCCCCAGGGCTGAGACATCCAACCTTAAATCTTATTAAACTTTCTCCTTTGTCTAGGGTGTGATTATATGTATCTTCTGTTACAGATTTCAAATTTTTTTTCAAAGGCTTAGAAGTGACTGCAAGGTTAGACGTAGGTAGTATTTTTTTTCTAAAGTGTATTATGTTCACAAACAGCAAGTTACTATGGTACAAGGTAGGATCTGCATAGAGATATTGATTGTCAATGTTTTATATCTAATGTTTATGTTTGTTTAAATATCATTATTGCTTGTATTACATATTGCCAATGAAGTCTGTCATTTTTCAATTCCAATTACATTTAAGAATGTAGCTCTGACTTTGAGTCTTTGTTTAATTTTGTTGTGTTCAAATGGGGCAACGACACGACTGTACTAACATCGAAACCAGAGCTGTAATGGCAGATATTATGAAACTGTAAAATGTACCATGTACTAATTTTTTGCAGTTTTCATTCGTCTACTCCAAATTACCTTTCAGATCTAATTGACTGCCAAAAGAAAAGCCTGCTGTCCAGTAAAGTCGGGCTATGCCGTACCTGGTATGTCAGGGTCACCTGTGACAGTGTAGCACACTGTGGAAGCTGGTCTTGCTTAGTCATTTTACTGTGTGATAATGAAAACAAGAGAGGAGCGTTTTTGGAACATGCATTTTGACACTTTGTCTCAGATTAGCCCGGCCGCGTTGATTATCTCCAATCTATGATGGTCATAATGTTAAGGCTAATTAAAGTCCAATCTAGGTCTGGCACAGACTGGTCAGCATTGCCAACTCATAGCGCCAGAGTCCTGTCATTGGTGTGTGCACACGTGTGGTTTATGCGACGTCTGGGTTGGGATACACTGTTCTGGACCCTAGTTTTAAAGGAGATATCTTAGAAATTCAAGTCATAATAAAGAGCAGGCCTTCATACTAACAAGGACAATTACATTTTTTTCTGATATTTATTGTTACCTGTCGTGCTTTTATATGCAACCCCACAAAAAAATCTGCAATACTATAAATGTACATGTCCTGTAACAGCTAATCTCTGGGGTAACCAAGTGTTATTCTACTGCTGCACTACATGCATTTAAAACAGCTGCTTCATACTTGTACATAAGGCAGTGACTTCCCGTTGTCTCTAACTGTGGATACTGTAGTACCTCATAGCAGGTTTGTAACAGCTCACATGGGGGAAGCAGCTGATGCACTGGATAAATAAATCTTAATTCAGCATTTCTGTTATTACCCAGGTATTGTACCTGGGGGTGATCATTGGGGCCTCAGATCAAAATATAAGGAACATTCTTTATAAACAGAATATTTTAAGGGCATTAAGGTTACCAGGCTTGATACCCTTGGCCACATTCCTTTTTACAGAAGAATGTGAGCAATCTAAGATTACATTCCTTTTCACAGAGGGGCAAGACTGTTGACCTTTGCCAAAACAGGCTTGAGTTCTAGTCCTGGCTAATTCTCATTCCTCCTCCTCTTGATCTCCAAATAAGTGCTTGTGATTTGATCAGAATGAGCTTCTGAGGGCTATTGTGAAGACAATCAGATAAACAAACACATTGGACGTCTACTATAAGCTTGCAAATGGATCTCTGAAAGCTAACAAGCAGACTGCAAGCTGGTTAGACCTGTACGTTGGTGGTCAATGCTCAACTGGTCTTTAAGAACATTTACACAAAGCCAGAAGAGAGCCCTGCTGTTCCATAAGAGATTAATGGAATGGTTTCTTTTTTCCCATTTGGAATTCTCACAAACACTTGGGCTTTACAAATGCATCGGTTCTCCATTTTGCTCTTGTAGGCAAATTCACCATAAAACAAGTATCAAAATACAACCCAATTCCATAAAAACATTTACGCAATTGTATTTCCAGTAGCCGGCTTAGTTTGTGATCATGCATCCATCTTTTTCTTACTGCTTCTTCCAATTCGGGGGCGTGGAGGAGCTATTCCAGCCATCAATAGGTGCAAGGCAGGGCACACAGAGACACGCGCACACCCTCACACCAGCAGCCAATTAACCTACCACTATGTTTTTGGACTGGGAGCATGATGTTTTTCCCCCACTTTGAAAGACAATTTTATTCATCAAGAAAAGAAGTAAAGAACTGAGGTCCTTTGAGGCCATAAACATGAGGGAAGAACACACAAACACAACACAGATAGTAACCCAGCTCCACACTCACCACTCTGCCACTGTGATCAAACAAAAAATGCCAAATATTTGTTTTTATGCAAAAATGCAATCTTGCCAATACTGGGTAAGTCTTGCCAGAAAACTATTTAACCAGCTTTATATGAATATCAAAAGGCATAGAGAAGCCTACATTTGGCAAGAGCTGCTCTTAAAATGTTTTACACCCTCAGGCTGTTACACTAACAGACAGGAGAGTTGCAGGAATCAGTGCTGTCATCTGTCATGTCAATAAAAACAAAGATAATTGTTTAACGTAAGAATACTGGTGCCAAAGAACATTTAAACATTAATCCAGTGTTCTGAAACATTAATTGGCATTTTAAATCCCTCAATGTGTATAATAACCTGCCACCAGTCAACACCTTGGGCTCTTTTTATGAAGAGTTTTGTGCCAACTCTTTTTAACAGAGAGCAATTAAAAACATTCCCTAGAAATTGGGTAACGCTACAGCAAACAAATCCAAGACTTGTTTTTTCTCCACTTTTAAAGACACCTTTATTTACCAAGAAAAGAAGTGAAGAATCTGGGTCCTTTCAGACTGAATTCCACGACTGAATCAAGACTGCCAGTTGTTTGCTCAACTCATATTTAGTCATGGGTGCTTTGATTTAAATAAGAAAAGGTTTAGATGGGGGGGAAAAAAGATATGGTTTTAATGCTATTAAATTTGTTTTCAGAGGACTCGTACAGTACCTGTGGACAATTGTGCTGGTTCTTATACAGATCAGAACATTCTGCAAGACTGAGAAACAAAGGAATCTGAACTGGGTATTTGCGTTGCACTAAATCTCACAGTAATGAAAATCCTAATCCCAGAAGAGTGGTTTTAGGGTCACATTCTCTAGAATTAATAAAAATGGTTTAATGCAGTCTGAGCTCTAAACAGGAGGTCAAGTGAGATTTGAATAGGTCTTCCTAGCCAGCCTCCTTATTAACTATCCGATGGCTGAAATTAATTTCATTTCCCAGTACCTCTAGTACTTCATAACTGCAACTGAAGCTGGTTTACCAACACTAAGTAAACCTGCAGCCCTTGTATATTTCCTTAAGGCTTCTTATATCCCAGTGCAACTGTTTGCTTACCTATGGCATTGATTTTAAAACTGAGAGGCAATATGAAAGGAATATGCTACTGCTTCCAATATGTATGTGTTCCATTTTAACGCTACTCAGTAGATTTATACAGTACACTTGTGAAAAATTCTACAAGTTTATTAAGCATGCCAACTTCAATCTGCCTTGTTAAAAAAAAGCATGACTGATTTTTAGTGTGCTTTAAAATGATCAAAACTTATGAAAATCAGCAGAACGGCTACTGCACATAGATATTTTTCTGAATATTTACAATTACATTTTGTAGAGATTTCAATGCTGTTATTCGGTATTAAAATGTCCAAATCTGAGTTTGGCGATCCTGGACAAATATGAAAAGTCAATGCAAAAGCTTAAGTATCCATCAGTTAATCTGTAGTCAAGGAGAAAATAATAATTAAGGTCATATTTGAGCAGGGCTTTAGTAAGAAGCTAATCTGAAATCACTTCAAGGACAAACCCCTCACACAGGAGAGCACTTGCTGCAATCAAAGCTCATATTAGCTTTAAAATGATGTGCCGTCTGTTTTGGTTCTCCTGACCATCTCCAGCTCTTAGCTGCTTCTAACTACAGAATTTCCTGCCAAATTGAGCAAATCCAGGCATTTTAACAGCTTTCTTTTAATTTTGTGCCTATTTAAAAAAAACCTTAGAACGGTTGAGAGTGTGAATGTGAAAGATTCGCATCTCTTCCTGGAACACCCAACCACATTTTACCCTGAAAGAAAATGAATCAGACTAAACCTGCTCATAAACGAGGGAGATGAGAGATATTACAACAGGCTAATATACACAAATAAATTGGGCCAGACACTCAGTTATTAGAGCTTTATTAATTTTTAGCTAATCCAAAAAGCAAACATCCAGCAACAGTTGCACATTATCGCAGCGGGAACAGGCAAAAAAAAAACCACTATGAGGTGTGAAGCAAACCTTACACCATGCATTCAGCTTTGAGTACAAGGGTGCCCTTTGAAAATTTGCATATATGTATACTTTTCTTGTATAGAATTCCCTTATCACTGAGAATGTACTCAGTGGCACCATACTTGCGAAAACATGAATAAAATATCAGGTTGATTCTTCCATTGGATATTTTTATATTCTGAACTCAAGACAATTTGCAGAGGGAACAAAACTGGGTGAAGCTCTGGGCTGGAGAGATCAGAGCCTAAATTGAAACCAAACCAAATAACTACTCCCCCACAAAAAAAGAAGAAATCCTTTTTAAACAGAGAACAGGCCATTTCTTAATTTCCTTCTTCAGGACAGTGCTACAGCACCAGCAATAGAAATTGTAGGGCACGTCAAAACATGTCATTTCAGTAAAACTGGGTAATATATTGTTACATTTTAAAAACAAACCATTTTTTGTCTGTTTTTGTTTTTCTCTCCTTTTTTTTGTAAATAAGAAACACCTACACACGCATGCTGCTTTTTAAACATAAAAACCAGAATTTTCACAAGTCAGAGTCGAGTCCAATGACACCACTGTAAAAACCAAGGAAAAATTTGAAGGACACAGGACAGAGATCAGGGTCCTGTGATTTCTAAGGAAACCTTTTCTCCAGCTTCTCAGAGCTTTATTTATATTCTGTAAATGAAAACGTCTATGCACTGATCAAATTAGACTAAATTTGTGGGTCCACATTTGCTAGTGACCCGCAATTTTGGATCAGTCAACATGGGCGTGAATCTTTGATTTGTGTGTTGTTACATGAACCTTTACGGTTCTGAATGCATAAACTCTTAAGGCTACTCTTTCTTGTTTTAAGAGTTATGTTTCAAGAGAACTCCGAAAAAACAAAACAAAACTGAAGGCTGCTGAAGTGAAAGTCTTGCGCAATGGAGGTTGTGTGTGCTGAAACAGAGGTTAGCCCCAAACTCAGGGGTACCCTGGGAGGTGCCTGCCGCAGAGCCCTGGTGACCAGACACCAGCGCAGAGAGGTCAGAGGTCCAGTGTGGCAGGGTTCTTCTGTGGAATCGCACACTCAGGGCACAGAGTTGAGAAGGTCTTGCAGGAAGCCATCAGGGTCTGGGATTTCAGACAGCAGTCCTGGCAAAACCGGGATTAAGTCATTTTTAAGATGGTGTCGGCAGCTGCCTCTTACAAAAGATCTATGTGACAGCTACAGTGCATTGGTGTTAGGAACACATAATCCAGATGTGTACCGAGCATTATCCTAAACAAAGTAAAAGCTGATAGTTCCCTTTATGATATTAGTTTGGCCACCACCAAAATGGACTTCGTAGATCACTGTTCCAAATCATAAGGATATTTTCAGTCAAGAGAAGCCAGTTAGTATCAACATTGGCAGGAAGATATTTCCTAATAAGAATCAGATATGAACTAGATCTTGGAATTCCCTCACTTATATACAGTAGATCTACCTTAACTGTGTCTCATCACAGTGTTAATAAAAATTGTCTACTTATAAAAACGTCAGGCAGTCCTGATCTAAATCCTTCTGCTACTCCACGGACACCACAATTGTCTGTTACTGACCTACAACATCCAGGAATTCAGAGAAGGACTCCGCGGGCATGAGCTCTTCCTGGAAGGTGCGCAGCACCTTTTCTGAGGCCTCATAGATGGGCATGTCGTTGTGCCGCACATACTCTGCCAGGGAGAAGGACCAGCCTCCCTCTGTGTTGCTGGTGGGCACTTTCTGTTGAAGAATGAAGGCAGTAATGTCAGGGCAGGAATTCTGTATTTATGTAGTGTCAGACACTGGCAAGAGCAGTGTTCTTCTCGAATGGCCAGCTGAGCAATGCCATGACACTGGATTGACTTTGCCACAGCTTACCTGGTGTGCCCACTGGCACCCCAGGAGTTCCCTGCCTTCATTCACAAAGACAAGCCTTACCTGGAAGAAATTAACACTGTGCCTAGACCCTGGCATCAGCAGACAATTCAAAGCTATCTTGAAACCTGTCTGGAGAATCCCTCTTCAGGTGCAGTGTCAGACCAAGGAGGAAACTAAACTCCAGTTGGGGGAAAACGGATTATGAAGCAGTTCTGTGCATTAACTGCTCTGTTATGGAATGGACACAGAAACACTAACATATCCTTTCAGCTGTCACCATACGTGTTTAAATTGTGTCACAAAACAAGGTGTGATGCCTGCTGCTTGTGACAGTCTGTAAAAAAAAACTTAAAAACGCTTAAAATGTTTTCTGAAAAAACAACTGCTCAGCATGAAAGCTGCTTAAGATACCTAAAAACAAAACAATGAACCCTACTTGACAGTAAAACTCCTAATGGCAAATCCCCTATTAAAAGATGTAGCTGCAAAGTCAAACCTTTGACACTGAATTATCAGTGAATCTCTGAGCTGTTTGGGCACGTTTGTTTGAGAAGAGCGCTCTTGATTACTGCAGTGAAAAAGCTTTGTTCGAATAGTTAAGACTAGAGATGGGATATTGTCAAATATAAGCCTTCACCGGAATCACTGCTATCACATAATAAAACCGTCATTTTTCAGTACCATGTGATAGACCTATATAATTTAAACAAAGAAATGGAAAGGGATAAACCGCTTAAAAAGATTGTTTACACAGTTCCAATCTCATTTCCAAGTTCTTTTTATTCCTGGAAGCTTAACTGTACATATTTTTTAAAAAAAGATTTTGACCAAAGCTGGGAGTTGAAAGACATTCCTCAGCATTACTTCATACACAAGGACAGACAATTGCAGGGAAACGCATGTCAATCAAAAGAGGTCGACTGCCTTTGGCAGCAGATCGTCATGACAACAAAGAGGAATTACAGCTTCCACTTTCATCGTAAACAATTCTGTCGCTAGGTCACTGCTGACCGTCTCTTTCTTGTGCTAAAGTTAACTCATAAACAGCAGATCACATCGGACACTAGGCATTATGAGAGAACCAGTAGGGCAATTTCTTCGCCCACAGGGTTTCTATGAAAAGGTCCCTTCTTACCTTAAACATATCGTAAATGAGATCCACCAGGCCCCAGAAGAGAAGAGGAGAGCGGTACACTGCGTACTCCTTCACAGCTTTGTCTGTCAGTCTGAAAGACATCACAGCGCGTGGCTCAGTCAAACACCTGGCGCAAAAACCCACTATCCGTTCACCACACCACAACCTCACTCAGTCTTTAGTTCCAGCTACAGCTTTCTAGAAAACTCTTCCACAGGAAATTTAAAAAAATGTCCTCAGTGCGAGGCCACAGTCTTAGACTGAAGTTTCAAAGTCTGATGGCTGTTCGTAGACTTTACACAAAACCCCGTTATATCAGCATTCTCTCATTTCAGCATTTAAAATTGGCATGGAGAACATCGAGAAGTAAAAGGTTTAAACAACAATTCTTCAATAATGTCAGCATATTCAATGCTGGCCAAAAGATCAGTTTCTTAACCGGTTTCTATAGATGTCACAAGTCAGTGACTGATGCACCATATGTGTTACTCATCATACAGTAATACAACCTGAGACAGAATACTAAACTCACTCTTTTCAGTTTAGCTGGGATTGACCTCTTAGCTCTTCAATGCACTCTGTTGATTATCTATAACAGGTCAACAACAATGCAAGACATCTATCTCAAAAGTAGTTGGCTGTTGTCTACTGTAAATACAGGACACACCTGTGCCTGAGGTGAGGTCCTAACATTATGTAACTTTTACTGAATACAAGGAAAGGGCTTAAGGTGGAATGTTGGACTTGATACAAAATTCTTGTTTTATTGCAGCGTGTAATTATCTTAATTATTTTTGTAACTGTATCATAAGTGGCACGTTGTACCTGCTTTGTGGGTGGGTACCAGTTTCACTTCAGTACGTGAATCAAGGTTTACAGCGCCATGATTCTGTCTGCAGTGTACAACGTGAAGTCCCTGTTTAAGTCCCCACGCACAAGAAATACCCACTGAATCCGGATGAGCACTAACATCAGGGTATGATCAGGGTTTTCTTCAGAAACAAACATGTTAAAAATTCTGGCTTTATCAAAGAAGGGCTGGATCTTGTATTGACTCTGTCACAGAGGCATTGTTCCAGTTCGTTAACAATCGTACCCCTGACCTGTCAGTTAAATATGTATCCCCACTGCAGGACATGTATTTAAGCAATGAAGAAAAGACAGGAGGTTTATAAAGCAAGCTATCATATGCAAAAATGTGTACAGTCAATGCTGTGCACTGAGGAACAAACAATTTTAGTATGCATACAAATGACACCGAAGGACAACAGTTAATGGACAACAGTACACTCAGGACATTCTAACAGTGTAAAATCTCTAGTACCCCTGTGTACTGTTCCATTTGTGTGCGTACCAGATTTCACTGCTTCACAGTGCAAGGTTTATGATATATTTTCAAATATATTATCAGCCAACCTGTAACCTGTTAATTTTGCTGCATATCTGACATTATCAATGGCTGTAAAAAAAGGCTCCCTAAATCCAGACAATTTCATGCCAAGACATCTGAAATATACACCTCAAAATGAAATCCCTCTGCAGTAACAGGCAAAGGTTATGACCTCCAGATTTATTTAGGACCTATAGATGATAAGATAACCACTGCTTTCCTACTGCCTTACCCCTCAGATTTGTCAGGGGAGGAAGAAAGCTCTCTGCTTTCATTAATGTCAATGCCTCATTTATTATTCAAGAATAATGTAGTCTCTAGCTGGTGAAGCTATGACAAAGCTGCAGCCTGTCCTTAGGCACTTAAAACTATTACTTCTTCCACACAAGGCTGGCCAAAAGCAAGCAGCAAAAATGCCCCTTCTGTAAGTCTTCTTTGCATCTTCTAGCTCTTTAAACCAGAAATCTGAGAGGCTCTTGAGATCCACAGGCTTTCTTGTTTGAGGGCTATTAGTGGATGTGTTTTAGTTATGTGATGGTAAACCTATTTGGCGAACTGTCACAAGGAAAAACCTGAATGGACTGTAGGAAAGAGTATTTACTGTCTGGAAAGCAATAGAGAAGAGGGTCATTACAGACATATAAACTACTGCAGTTAATTTCTGACCATGCCAGGCTGGGTCTGCATTGCCAGAGAAATCTACAGGAGGAAAAAAACTGAATCCCCTAGAAAGGTTCACCCGTTAAGCACATTAATCTCATGTTCTTGTCCATTTTAACAGCAATGACAAAGTAGAGATCCATTAAAAACAATACAACAAAGAGAAATCAGGCAGCTGCTGTGCACAGGTTATAGATTAGTTTAGTCCTTCATTAATGGAAACCTAAAAGCTTTATTGATTAAAAAAAACGTTGGTGGAGTTGGTTTCTTGGAATGATCTTAAGCAAAACATTTAACACAGATCAAGATCACAAGACAATAGTAGCAGGTAGGGTACAGTTCAGTCCATCAAATCTTTCATTGATCTTACAAAAATTGCTGAGTTCAGTTCAGATTGTGAAAAGCGCAGGCTGCAGAACTGAAGAGCTTGCAATGTATCAACTTTGATATCTCCACAAAAATCCTAACCAAGAAAAACAGCTGGTACTTTGATGTCACCGATCCACCAACTGCTCTTCAAAGCAGTCTAATCAGAGTAAGGAAAAACAAACCGTCACAAAAGAAAGTCATATGGGGACATGCTGTTGCTTCCACAGGGGAAAAAAAAGCTATTATAACAACTACCCAGCAGGTGAAACGATCATATTTCCAATGAACGTTTTAATTGTGGTTTCGCCCTTTTTCAGCCAAGCAGCTGGAGTCTCACGTGAACAGGAGACTTTTGACACATGTTTAACAGCCACCTTGCAATCTCCGCAGATGAATGGAAGTTGCAAGTTAAACAACAGATATTGGAACAATGTATCTTTTCAGAAATAAACAATTTAAGAAGGGAAACCACAGTCTTTGATTTTAACAGGTACTAAATTGAAAACAGAATATTCAAGCTTTGTGGTCCACCAGGGTGTACTACACAATGGACCTCTGCAATTTTTTAATGCAAGCAAGTTCTGGAGATCACCAATTAATAAACTTGATTTAGAAAAATTACTCGTTTACAGTGCACCACTCTGATTTCTGTTTGCAATGCAGCTAAATATTTGTATTTTATACCTTAACATACTTGCATATGTTGCTTTTTCTGCCATGGCTTAAAAAAAGAATATTCCTTCAAGTTAAATACTTCCACGATTAATTGCTGTGAGTAACAGAGTAGAACCTTTAGATTTCATGAAATGATAGGGTCTTGGATAAGCCAGTTGCTTGAGAAGGAAACTTGTCTCAGAAATGTTTAACAATCAGACACTAGGACCAAGACAGAAGAGGCCATAGAGAGTGCACTGCAAAATGTCTGGATAACGATTTATCCTGCAGGGTGGTTCATGTACAGAAGATGATGATTTACTGACTTGAAGTAATAGCTTGTTTACAGGAGGATATAGAAGGAAGCCATGTTTTTAGAATAGCCTATTAATCTTTTGACAAAAAGCTAAAGGCAGATAGCACTAAAAATGACATTTAATCATTCCTCTTTAAATACAAACTGACAAATTGTATAATTAAAGTGATAAAATGCAAATGATTCTCTTACATGTGCACTTGAATGGGTTTAAACAGACAGCTAATAATCTATAGCACAAAAATTAGTTAAAAAGGTATACATCTTAAAAAAGCACATAGAGAACAATAAAAGCAGTTTCCTACTTTTCGATTAGATGACATTTCCTGAAAGCATATTACAACATGTCATCCTCCTGAGCTTATTTCAGAGCAACCCAGCCCCTCTAGTCTCGCAGATGGCAGAGCCAGCAGTGCAGTCTTCCAGATGTGACTGGGAGATGGCACATCATGCTGTTTGCTCTGCCACTGGGGTCACACCTGCCCCTGGGCAAATGACCACTAGAGCAGCTGAGGAAGCCTGTCATGCATGTTGGGAGGTGGGAGTAAACCCATGTAACTTCCCCAGAGAGGGCAGCCCTGAGCCCGCCATCTCACCCAGCGGAGTTCCGACCGCACCACACAAGAGGAGGTGACGTGTCGTCCTGCAGTATTATACAGGAGCAGCACTGAGGCGCTGCCCCTGTCACAGTACACACCACGCTCGTCTTTTTCTTCCCATGTTCCAAAGCAAAGGAAGGGACTTACTTGGTGGCGCCCCCCGGAGAGACCTTGCGGGCGTGCGCGGTGACGAGCAGGCGGCGCAGCACCTCCACGCGGCTGGCCCTCCAGCGCTCGGGCGGCAGGATGTGCAGCGCCAGGACGGTGTAGTAGTGCGGCCCGTCCACCTCGTACGCGCTCTCCACCCACTTCTCCCGCGGCTGCTCCAGGAAGCTCTGCAGGTTCTTCTCCTCCCGCGACGTGGCTCGCGTCCTGCCACAGCAACACGGCCATCAGACACCCCTTTTCCACGGGCATACCCCAATAGCAGGGGGGTCCCTGGGGCAGGGCCAGTTCCGCTCCCGGTTATCAATGACAGACTAGAACCACCCTTCAAACTAGTTCTCATCTCCAATTCCATGAAGCTTGTTTGACATTGCAATGTTTATCAAGCTCAGTTCCCCAAAGCAATTCTGATCAGGGGTTCTCCTAAAGGATCTGGGTTTAAATGCTTGTCCAAACTAAACCTTGTGGGTCAGGAGTTAATCTGGGACCAGCAGTGGACAGCTCCAATCTTCAAGCACCGGAGCCCTGTGGGCTTAATAGGTACATTTTAATTCGTACCCGATTAAGACCAAAAGCAAAGTTAACTCAATTTAATAATCAAGACCAAGTGTGGAATGAAATTCAGCAGACCTTTCAGCCCTTGAGGATTAGAGGTGTGTGTGTCCCTGCCCTCAACAAGAGAAAAATTAACACACAAAAACCAAGACCGAAGCTCACTGCGGAGCCTCGAGATCCCGCAGACAGCATGGCCAGACTGGCTCACGCCTTGCGTCTTTCACAGCGACAGGCCGGGCACGTACGTGTTGAGCACGTAGAGCACGGTGTGGATGATGTAGGGGATGAGGTGGATGTTGCTCTCCCGGCCGCCCCCGCCCGTGTCCACGCTGAAGGACTGCTCCATGGCGAAGCGCAGGAACAGGAGCTTGGTGTCGTGGATGTTGAGCTGGTAGGTGGGCTCTCGCTGCCCGGTGCACTCCTGCAGGTAGGTGTTGTGCCTGTGGGCAGACAGGGAGGGCAGAGAAATACTCGGGGTATGAGCACTGGCAACATCTGCTTTTTGTCAAGAAAACTCCAGGACAAGAGCTCACTATTCTGTGGAGAAAGTAGTTCTACTGTCATCTGAAGCTGAAAGTTTAAACAGCCTGGAATACAGGCCTCGACAACACGACTCTGTAAATGTTAAACTTTCTAGTTTTGTTTTCTGGTTCTGGCACAGTTTGCAGACCCCAGCTTGTATTAGCACTGAGAGAACACCTTGCTCATCTTAACATTTTTAAAAAATGCACTTAAAAGTCATTTAGTAAGACTCAAGTAATCTCAATCAGCCTTGATAACTCAGTTACTATTCTCCAAAATTTTTAAGGGTTTAAAACCGTTTTCGACGGTTGTCGTGCAGGACTGAGGAGTGGCGAGACTGAGCTCAGCTGACCTTGCCAGGCAGGTGGCGAAGGCGGACTCGGGCACATGAGGCCCCCACACTGGCAACAGGCCATTGCATTTGGTGTTGGCGTTCTGCAGGGCGGCGCTCTCCCATTCCTCACGCCCACGAGCCAGCCTGCAAAACAAGAGGGAGAGGCTCAATTCCGAGATCAAATCTAGCTTCTCAATGGAAAAGAACAAGCACAGCAAGAGAAACATGACCTGCAATTACACTGATTTACATTATTAATGTACAAAGAATGCCTAACAAAATCATGCTTGATGAGAATCATACTCGAAAGACCAAAGTCATCATTGAGCATTAGGAGATTAAAGAATTCAGTCACTGGCAGCCTCCAGAAAAACATCAAATCCCTGAGAATTTGTGCTACGACTAGGAAATGTCAATCTCAACCACTATAACGTGAATAAGACAGAGGGGAGAAAAGCACTTCTTCAGTGTTTTAGTTACAGAAATCTAAACTAGTACGTTTTTGTGACAGATGATGGTTTTGCTCCAGACAGAAAATGGACAGCCGTTCAGTTGAAGGGCTGGAGCAGAGGACTTGGCGACGTTTCCCAGTACCTGACAGCAGCTAAGTGGCAGTCGTAGTGGACGATGTTAAAGTGCGAGACAGTGCTGTAGCCCTGCTGCTTGCGGGGCTTGTTCTCAAACTCCTCCAGCGACAAGCGCTTAGTGAAGGTGTAAATACCCAGGACCTTCGTGGGCTGTGGAGAGAAAGAAATGACGGCATCAGCAGCTAAACTTGGGGAAATGGCATATGCCACGCACCACAACTGGAAACATTCCAAATAAAAACGAAACCGTTTCCCCTCTTCTTCCTGCACGGAAGCCACACCTGGAACTTGTAGCCTTCCCTGCAGATGCAGCATGTCAACCCCGGCTCTTCGATCAGCTCCTCCATCTGCTTCAGTAAGGAAGTCTTCGTCACAACCTGGCCCTTCTCATTGGTCTGAAACACAAGGGCACACACTCTTCGGTGGTCTTACTACAAGCAGATCATGCCTAGGGGATGTTACACTCAAAATAAATTCCCAATGGTCAAGAATCAGGTTATGCTGAAATTTTACAAAGAAAATCGGACATGTAATCCAGAAGAGAAAGATCTAAGTCCTAAAAGTAGTTTAAACACTGAATATGCCTGTCCAATCAAGCCCACGTGTGGTGTAATGAATACCATAATTGTATAACAATTAACTGCTAATCAAACAATGAACTTTCCCCAAATCCTGCAGAGGATAGAACTGGAAGATTGTGCATATCACCCTCCTTGCTCAATACCATTACACAACTCCATCTAGCTGTTCAATAAAACCCAGGAGGCTAGAAGCCATTATCTCTCGCGCCACTGGAAAGGGCACGCACCGTCATTCCCAGAGTGCCCAGGGCTTTCTGCCTCATGGCCATGGCCATCCTCTTCTTCTCGGCCCGCGTCTCCCGGCGCGCCGCGTCGATCTTCAGGTTGACGTCGGCGTGCTCCCGCAGGGCCTCCAGCAGGTTCTCGGCCAGCGTGCCGATGCCCTCGTCACTCGACACCTGCTCCAGCTTGTGCAGGTTGCTGATGGAGTCCGTCCCGATTAACACCTGAGCAGAAACGACCACGGTGAGGAAACGAGATAAGAGACCACCATTACATGGCAACACCCTGGTTCTCATAGCTCTCGGAGATTTAGGAATCTTTAAGATGCATCAACTTCACATTTGAAAACATCCATTCCCAGAATGATCAAAAGCATACTTATAGCAAGATGCTTTTAAAGGAAACTGATAATTCATGCCTGTTCTCTCCATGAGAGTTCTCTCAAATTCTTTACTGCTGAAATGAGAAATTATCAACAGCTTTCACTTATGTTGCTGTGCAGAATGAGCTAAATCAGGAGTAGCCAGGCTGATCATTCAGCTGGAGGTTCACAACCCTGCATGTCCTTTAAGCCTTATTTCAGCAGTAGGAAAAATACGCTGGAGCTTCAGTGTGGCTCCTCTGGCCCTGCCCACAGTGCTGTACCTGAGTTGGGGGGTGCTGGGTGGCCAGTCCGCGGAGCAGCCTCAGGATGAAAGGCAGCGCTGGACGGGAGAGGAACTTCTTCCACACATCAGCATCAAGACTGAAACAAGACAAGGATTTCAGGGCAGGACTCCAGAAGGTCATCCTTTTTTATTTTCACATCTGAATAGAGTGACTGGCTCCTAACTAAAGGCAAAATGCAGATCAGAAAAGGAACCAAGTCTTGCTAAGGATGACTTGTTGCAAGTTACAAACATGCTTGTTGGATTCATTAAAGCATTTTCCTGATGCATACTTTTTGGCGCTGGGGATATGCTTCTTCATGTAGTCCAGTGCATTCTGAGTGATTCCCTTCTGAAGGATCAGGTCCTTCAGCTGGTGGCCATTGCTGTTGTTTTTGATTCCAGCTGCAATCTTACAGAAGCAGTCAATGAAGACCTTGTCGTCCGCGCTGTGCTCCTCATCATACCTGAAGAAAGCACAATCGCAAGGCGCTTAAAAAACAGTGATGATTACAAGACACACCTGGGACAGGCTTAGTGGTAATCAATCATGCAGGATCAGTGGGAACTCTTGCCCCTGTGGTATGTTTAGAACAACAAGCAGCTTAAAATTGTTTCGCCTATGAACACTATACATGACTTAAAAAGCACTTTGACTTGGAAGCCTTGATGGCTGAAAGCAGGCTCTTTACTTGTCAAAGTTGCAGCAGGGCTTGAAACGTTCCACCAGGATGTGCATCTTTTCCAGTTCTCCAAAGGACAGGTATGGGATGATCCTGAGCAGGCCCTGCAGCACACTGGGATTGGAACGCACAAAGGGAGTGTTGATCTGGTCCAGCAGCATGACCAGTTGGTCTTTGTCTCCTGTCAACAGTAGGTTACCCTGCCAGAGAAGGAAAAAAAGTATGAATATTAGGTGTAAGGCCATTTTTATACATCAGCTTGTGAGTTTTACTATATGAAGCCTTGATCTTTTAAATATTTTGTTTTGCAGCCAACATCTGGATTGTTGTATCACAAACATGTGCCCCCGTGATAGTTCTGCTTGCAACTATTCCTCAGAAGCCTGCATTTCAACATTATAAACCTGCTCTTAAAATACTGATAATGGACAATATGACGGACATCAAATAAGGCAAGGTGAGAAGTGCTCCATTCAAAAAAGCAAAAAGTATGTGCAAAAGAAAAAAAATGAAAGGCAGTTACTCATCTCATTTCCCAGCACAGTACTAGTGTATTCACGTCAATCATCTGTAGAATGAGATCTGGGTACCTGTCCCAAGGCCTGTAGATGGAACATATGAGGAAGAGGAAAAACAACCTCACCTTGTCTTCAGACACTGTTTCAGCGTTGGCTTCGTCCAGGATGATCTCCATTATGCTGAGGACCTGCTCTGCAATGGAGGCTCCTCCACTGTCTTTACTCTCCTGCTCGGCCACCAGAGCCTGCAACAATTATACACATCAGCACAAGCATCTACAGATTTTTCAGAAAACTAAAAAAATCTAAATCAAAAATAAGTTCATAAAATGGAATTAACCTCCCGAAGTACACTACAAAAAAATAGTGTAGTACTTTTACTTCTTTAGTACACATTATGTTCAGTTCACACATACTTACCTGCATGCCATTTATATAACCCCTACATATAAACCACGGCAATCACAAGGAAGCACTGCAGCACAGATCCTAGTGCATCAGCACAAAAATTAGATAAGATGCCCTAAGCAACCATTTTCAATTGTTACAATATGGTTAGATTGCTTCCACAAGCCATCCGGAGTATTCAGTGCAAAGCACTACTGCATTCTCCCTTGCATGTGTAATATAGTTTCAGCAATAACTTAAGCTTTATGGTGGTTGGACAAGCAGTAGCACACTCAACCAGTGCCTCTGCAGTATGTTGTGCAGTGGGCAGGTTGTTACCAAACTGGAGCAGTAGGAGCAGAGTGGAGAGTGTCAGTCTCACCAGGTTCAGTGTACCCAGCATGACGTTCAGAGTGTTCATCTCTGGCTTGACCAGCTGCTGTCGGTTGATCTTCACTTTCACACAGTAACTGAACAGCTTCAGCAAGACCTGCGGGGGGAGAGAGCTTAGAGCATATTCCTGGGGTGTAGCCTTTCAGAAAGATGCACCTGCTTTCTTAAAATGAGGCATCAAACAAAAAATTGCTGAAAACTGATAGTTATATTAAAATCTTTTTCTAAATTCCTTTTTACTGCAGATCACTTTGGTTTGGGCAATGCCATGATGAGTCACCAGTGTTATACTTGCTACTAGAGATGACAAACTTCCATGCGGCTATGGGAATGACTGTACATTTTTAAATTTCATCTTCTACATGAAGATAAAGTGCAACCACCAGTCACCATAGAATTACCATTTATTTAAACGTAATTACAATAATATTGGAAATGGGCAAGTATGATCAATTTTAAAAAAAATCTACAGAGTTAAGCATTAGGGCTTAAGGAACCAGTACATAGTGCACTGAATCTGATTCCTAACAATGACATTGGAATGGGGGTGATTTCCCATCTACAGCACACACACTCACGGTGAGCAGGTGTCTCCCTTGTTTGAAATCCTTGATCCCTGCCAGTCTGTTGAGCATGCACTCCAGACCTCCACACTGCGCCATCACTCCTGCCATCTTATACACTTCCTCCTCATCCTCCTCTTCATCTGCAAAGCAGCAACAGGACACAGCAGTTAGTGCACTCAGGTCACAGGGTCTAGCATCACAGCTACAGACAACACCGTCACAAAATAAATTAGAATTGAAAGGAGAAACACATTTAATAAGACGGAAGTAAGCTCTATAAACTCACCATTCTAGAACCTTAGTATTAATGACTTAAATCCCTTAACATCTACAAGGCATTCAAATACAAATCATATTCATGGAATAGCTGCTTGACATGAATCATGATTATCTTTAACATATGCTATTGTAAAAATTAATATTAATGCTAAAGCTGTCAAACCAATTCTAGCATTAAAATGATTTTTTACATGGAAAGCATGACTCAGGCACAGGAGCCAGGGATGAGATAGGCAAAGGAAATGCCGAGAAGTTTTGTTGAATGAGTGTACAGAATGCTGTGTAATGTATTCTCTCATAACTCCAGTACCTGTAGTGGAGTCCAGTGACTCTATAAACTCCTCTGTGGCATCCCCAAGCAGCCCCCTCATACGATAGATGATTCGCATTGGCTCTCCCTGTAGACGCAAAGTGAACTGCAGTCAAAGAGAGACTAAAGCAAACTACAAGGACATCAGTGGATGAGACACCTGCTAAAGATTTTTTTTTTACTACACACATATATGCAATTACATTCTGGATATGACTAGTTTTTTTAATAGAGGGTACACTCCTGTAATGCTGAATGCATGCGTTATTTCATTGTATGCATTTTATCAGGGTCTGATACAGCAACCTATTTAAAAACAGACACCCGAGAAAATGAGGCAAAACCCATAAGTCTTGGCACTTACCTCATTAGTAGGGCACCAGACCTTCTTATAAACTTCAGCAACCGAGAGGTCCAAACTAATGATTTTATTATTCACCAACAGCTAGGACAAGAAATAAAAAATATTTTAGACTAGCTGCATGCTTTGTAAAACTTATTTCTATACTAAGGGGGGAGGGTGATCAATATTTTTCCAATGTGTAGGCTAAGCCTAAAACTCATTTTCAAAGCACTAAAATAAACAGGAATAACACTTCATTCCAGCACTTAAAATGTTACTAGCACTGCATTTCAGTTAAAACAGGACAGCCATCTAAATAACATGCAAAAGGGTTCTAATTACTAGTGGCATGGTGCTGTCACAAATGTTTTGGAAAGATTTGGTTTCTTGAGGTGCACTAGCTGGATATTATTCTTTCATTAAAATGATTGCTTCTTTACTAACAACAAGAGGGAGGTTTGCAATAGGTGCAAAAGCACAGAATAAAGTTTCTGCAGATTTCTGAAACAGCGTAGACTGTGCCAGAGTGGACACCGTGTGGCAGGACGGTGTCTGACGGTACCTCCATGCCACTGTCGTCCTCCAGCAGTGCCACCAGGTCGCAGTCCTGGCAGATCTTGTTCTTGATGTCCCTCATGAGCGGCCCGATGCCAGGCTCATTGCTGCTGTAGGGGTTCCCTGGCATGCGGCCCTGCAGGAAGTCCTCCTGCTGCGGGTCCTTCTCTAGCGTCACGAAGAACTCGGTCACTTCGTTCTCCTCCTGGGGAGAGAGGGTGACACGATGAGGGGAACAGCCGCCAGTTCAGGTCAAGTCTCAGTTCAGCTAGCTCTTGGCTATGGAGGAGCAAAACAAATCACAGCTCTTTAGGCTCCCGCTCAAGCCAGGAATGACACACCTCAGACAGTGGCAGACTATTCTGGAACACGAGCTGACAGTGCTGATCACAGAAGGTACACATTGATCACCAATTCGACGGCGCAAGGAAGCCCGACATGAACAAAAGCAGAGGAAAAAGCTCTGACAAGAACTCAAACTGATTTTCCCCTGGTTTTATCTCTCATGGATGCGGAAAGGTCTATCCAGAAAGAAAAGCCACTCACAGGGTAGATGATACTGCAGAGCCTCTCGAAGATGAACACTGGGGTCCTGTAATCGTCCAGACTGTAGCGCTTGGCGGTTTCAATGCACACAGCCATGAAGGCCTTGGTTTCTGATTCCGTTCCTAAAGAAAGAAAAATGTTTATTTTCACCTGAATCTTCAGCACTGGAGTTTAAATACCAATTTGTTTTGAGGCATCTGGATGCAGCGGCTCATTTCTTGCACACCATATTGAGTGATGGGATGGAACACTGGAAACCCAGAACAGGGCGATTCAAATACTGTTGAAATGTTCACTATAAAAGAGAAACTGCAGAAGGTGCTTTGGCAGGTCTGTTCTTCAGCAGTCAGAATTGTGGGCAGAGGGCGTTGGGCGGATGTGCCAGCGGCAGGTGGTCACCTGTGGTCATGTCCTCCAGCATCTCCAGCAGCATGTCCTGGGTCTCGTCTATCAGCTTGGTCCTCTGCACCACCAGCTTCCTCAGGCACAGGTAGCCGTTCAGCACCGTGCCCACCAGCCGGCTCTTGAAGTGCCGCTTGATGGACTCCACCTCCACGAAGGAGGACAGCAGGCCTGCCAGAAAGGAAAAGGCACCTCCATCACCTTCCGCTGGTCCACGCTCCTACCCGTTTGTACTCTACGGATTTTGCTCTTTACAGCGGAGACGTATTTTTAAATGGGTATTTTTGAGCACTCTCAAATACTCCCCTCCCCAGTCATCTTCCTAGCGAATAAAGATAAGATCTTATCCTAAAGATAAGATCACTTTATTAGCCATATACAATTTCTTGTATTAGGAATTTGTCTTTTCACAGACCCCAACTTGCTCTCCATGGGACACACAGACAGGGAGAGAAGCTTGGGGTCAGAGCGCAGTGTCAGCCATTTATATGGTACCCCTGGAGCAGCTGGGGTTAAGGGCCTTGCTCAGGGGCCCAATAGAGTAGGATTCCTATGCCGGCTACAGAATTTGAACCGGCAACCCTCCAGCCACAGGCGCAGATCCTTAGCCACAGTGCCACCAGTCCGCCCACTGACTGAATAACACTGTCATTCAAGATACATTCACTTATACTGTGATGCATTACATGATAGTGATATGTATTCCAGGAGCAACACTTTTAATAGTTCTTCTCACAAGAAATGACTGGCATTTTCTACGGCTCAAAAAGAGGATAATGTTCTCAACTAGGAATAGTATTAGCTTGTGGTATAGGCATATACTCAGTGTTGTGTTTAACTTGTTAGAACATGGTAAGGAGTATGTCATGCCCTGCTGCACCAGTGAATGAGGAGATCCTGTCCTCTGCGTGCCTCACCTGTCAGACTCTTGAGGGCATAGCCTTGCTGCAGGTCAGTGCTGAGAGTGGCCTCCTCCAGGGCCAGAAGATGGGCAATTTCCTGGGAGAGAAACAAATCCACTACATTACCAGGCTCAAGGACCTCCCACCTTCCCTCAACATTTCTGCCCCGTCAAAGGAGATTTCCTCGGAAAGACAGATAATTCTGCACATTTTAATACAGGCAGTTATTCTGAACATGTGTGGCAAGCCCACGTATATATCAATAAACGAAGAACTCTGCAATGTATACTCATTTTAAATGAGATCACCTAAAATTATAAGCCAAATTATATCAAAATTTTCACTCACAACTAAGCATGCTATAGTCTTAAACTACATGTCATTCATTCTACTCAAACTCACAACCTTGTAATGTTTCAGAATCTAGGAAGTGCTTGTAACAGTTAGCTTTCATTTTTGGTGTGAATCAGCTCCTTGAAACTTGAAACTGAAATCTCCTTCCAGGCCTTTTTAGAAAATGTATCCTCACTGGACAAATTCTTGACGGGAAGGAATGAAATGATTAGCAAGCACCTTAACAACCCTGACAGCATTTAACAGGCACTGAAATACCTTGGTAATGAGGTTGCCAATGTATGGCAAGACTCCCCGAGCTGCCAGATACACCTTCCAGTGGGCTGGCTTAATGAGCTTCTGGTAAAGAGCCAAGTACTCGGCTGCGCACTCCCCTGCGATACTGAGCTCGTCCAGGTAGCTGGAAGAAGAGCAAAAAACAAGCTTAAAAAAATGTCAACCTGAATTCCGACAGTCCACGCCTTTAGGTTTTGAAGTCTTCCATGACACTTCACAACGAAAACAGATCTGCAAAGATCTCCGCTAAGAGGGAGAGATCTGCAAAACACCACTGAAGTCTGATGGACAAACAGTTGTGCACTAGCGCATCTGCTTCCACTTGGTCACAAGGAGCAGATCAGAAGCAGAAGTCAACCACACAGAAAGTCGGGAGACGGTCAAGAAGGTCTTGCTTTCTGAACAGTTCCGGCGCTGGCAAGATGGCGACAGTTTACAGAAAGCTCTCTCGTTGTGTGGCTGTTTTAATGTTTATTTATACGTTAATACTCTTGTTTTATTTCTTATTTATTGCACATCTCCAGTCATTGTTTACACGTCTGTATTGTTTACATTCAAACTATCTACATGTTTACTTGTACATTGGCTACTGTTTGTTTGTACATTGTCTTGATGCACTGTTTGCACTTTGTTTTGTTTTTTACACTTGTTTTACAATCGAGAGACTTTCTGTAAGTAAGAATTCCATTGTACCAGTACCGGTTACATATGGCAATAAAGTTCAAGTTCAAGGTTTAGCTGCCACTGGCTGGGTTTCCTCCTTGCACGGCTGGCAGCAGGGCAGTACCTGGTGAGCAGGTCCAGGACTTGCTGCTTGCGGCTGGGGATGGTGGTCAGGGCCTCCACGATGGTGCAGGCCGCTTGCCGGGCTGCCTGGGTGGCAGGAGTGAAGAGGACCTGGAAGACGAAAGGCGCACTTCCTGTGATTTGCTACCAAACCCTTGAAACAGTGACTGCCTGCCATCTTAGTCCTGAAAGTAAAGAAGCCCTAAAAACATTTCTCAAGCACCCTCCTCCAGACTGTGCAACAGAATTGGGTATTGAGTACAAATTGTTTTCAAAAGCACGGGCACCAGTCTTACATCCAACGGTTTTTAGAAAAACATCAGCCATTTACATAGTTGCTCTCAAAAAGCACAGAGGCAGCCACATATGCAAAGAGTACAGTAGAGGAGTTTATTTCCATATACATATGTACATTGGAATTCTTCTTAGCAAATTACAAACATAATAAATAACAGGAACAATAAATATGTTGTGAGATCACAGGTATGTAGTAGTGAGAAAAAAACATAGCATACCATGCAAAAGGTGCAGAGTGCAGATGTGTACTGAGTCTGAGGCACAGCAGTCAGCTGTTGAGGATGTGTTCTGCAGTAGGATAGAAGCTGTTCTTAAGTCTAGCGGTCTGTGCTTTAGTGGTGCAGTACCACTTGCCAGAGTGCAAGGGGGAGAACAGTTTGTGGTCGAGATGGTTGTGATCCTGAATGATGGATTGGCCTTTATTGCGACAGCAGATGGGGTGAATCTCACCAATTAATTCAAGTCCTATAGTCCTGTGCCGCGGCCACAGCCCCTTGTAGTGTGCCTGTCATGCATTGCAGTATTGATGTACAACACAGTGATGCCACTAGTGAGGACAGTTTCTATTCTGCTGCGGTAAAAGTTCACGAGGAACTGCTTTCCCATACCGCATTTCTTTAACCACCTCTTTATGCAAAGTGAATACAAGAAAAATGTATATGCAAAAACATTAACGAACTTTCTAACTCTTAATGACCTGCAATCCTTACACAGTTGGAACAAAGATAAAAGTCTAAGTTTTAGAAAGCTTTTACTACATTCAACACAGCACTCTGACTTTAACATGTCTGTGGGCAGAGCGGTGGCTCTGTGGCTGGAAGGTTGCCAGTTCAAATCCTGTGGCCGGCATAGGAATCCTACTTTGTTGGGACCCTGAGCAAGGCCCTTAACCCCAGCTGCTCCAGGGGCGCTGTATAAATGGCTGACCCTGCGCTCTGACCCCAAGCTTCTCTCCCTGTCTGTGTGTGTCTTATTGAGAGCAAGCTGGGGTATGCGAAAATTCAAATTCTTGATGCAAGAAATCGTATATGGCCAATAAAGTGATCTTATATTAACGCTACCTGTCGCAGCCAGTTGTTGTGTCCCAGCTTAAGGTCCAGAGGAGAGGTTCTCTTTCCCCTCTTGCTCATGAACTGCTTCCATTTCCACACATACTTCTCCATGAGGTACTGGCGCCGCGCCTCTGCCTTGCTCTGGGGCTTGGCGATGTTCTCCTGACCTGTCAAGACACAATCGCCACCTGCGTCAACACGACCTCCGGCCCCACCCCTTCATCACAGCTGCTGGACCCGAGGCGTGTGGGGCAGGGGAGGCTCGAGAAAATTACTGCCAAAATAGAAATCATCGTAAAGAGCTCTCTCCCTCAGCAAACACCGTACTTATTAATCAAGAGGATGGCCCATCATTATTCTTCGGTATTGAGGTATAAGTACTAATTTGGATGAGCATGCCTCCAAACACACTCTTTCCCCAACCCCTGAAATTGGCTCAAAAGCCAATAATTTCAGTGACAATAAAAAAAGGCATTAAAATGGTTTACCTCTGGCTGGAAGACATTTTTTCCAGGCTTCATAAGATGCCTTGGGATCCTTCTTGAGCCAGAGCTGGGCCTGTGCATGGATCTCATTGCTGTAGGGCTTGACTGTGGTCAGAGATTCAACAGCAGCATCCTAGCAGAATCGGAGAAAAATGAGCACTTAAAATTCCTTTCAGGGCTTAACCTGTCATTCTTATCAGAGATAGTATTTAGTGATTCAACAGAGCAGGTTTCATATAAACTAGAAAGTATTCATATTTGATTGGAATTTGGTAGTTTTCGACTTGCTCTTTGTAACAGACTGCTTATTCCCACCTGACAAAGCATGAGAAGAATGAAATGCACTGACTGCCTTTTTTTCTTTTCTGTCACAATATCTGCAATTCAGATGCCATGCTCACTTTTAAAAGATCTTTAGTAAAATCCTTCAAACTGTTAAACAGCATCAAACAATGAAACAATGCTTCAGATGGAACAATGCACAAACAGCTGTTACTGATTAATCCCAGGCATGTATTAGTCATCCATCACTTGGGGCTGGGATGCCTGTGAGTGTGTACCTTGTTCTTCTTGCTGGTTGGTGCTGGGGGTTTGATGAGCTTCTGCAGGATCCTCAGGCACATCAGGGTGATGTTTTCCACCACTACTGGGGTCTTGATATTCACAGCCATCAGGAACAGGCTGAGAGCTGATTGCAAGAAGCAGGGGAGATCAGATTAGTGTCGCATGTCACACACTGAAGACAATGCCTGCACAACTGTAGTGACTGTGCTGTACCAGACTCAAAGATTTTTTCTTACTTTGAAATGATCATCTGCCGCAGAAGCTAAGTATACCGTGAACTAAGAAAAGCGCACTTTAAAATGCTGTTATACACTGCCAAATCAATATGCTGCAGTCTCACGGTTATTAAGAAACTGTTTATTTGTACTGTATGTACAACCCTACCCTCACAGGAACACAGAACATCGGCAAAAAAAACAAAAGCAGTCAAAAGAATCATATTTTCTAATTAATGCAGGGTATTTGCATAATGTAACAAAGCTGATGACGATAAACCTCAGGAAAGCCCATTTCAAATACTTCACCTACAAATCTTGTATCATGAGAGAAGCTCTTGAAATAAGAAAGAGCCCGAGTTCTGCTCACCACAACGCAGGCGCAGCTCCCAGCAGCCCCCTTCTTTGGCAATGGAATCTGTCAGTAGCAGCATCTCATACTGAAGACTGCTGACCTATAAACACAACCACAGGGACACTTACAGTGTGAGAACTACCTGTACTCACTACTGCCTCCTAAAGACCAGTAACAACACTTACACAGCCCGTCCGAGTAGGGAAAACTACAGACGTTGGTGTATACAGTCACTACTACAGTCCACTTATTACTGTAGTCTTGTAATTACACTTTGAAAAAAATCTGGCTGAAATGGAAAGATGCAATAATAAAATCCTTGGATCACAGGCCACTCTAGGATACCGAAAATCCAGCTCACGCTCACCAGGTCAGGATTGGCCCAGTGTCCTTTCAGAGCAGCCGACACCTTGGCAATGATAAGGTCATTCATCTGCTGGGTGGCATCTGGATGGTCTCTGTAGCAACAGGGAGGCAAATTCTCAACACAGGACCTTCGAACCCAAGGAACGCTTCACTCTAACACAAGTACGACTGTGACCCTCCCAAGAGAGGCTGCTGATGATGTGTCTGAATAGGAACATTTTGAATTCTTAAGGAAAGTAACTAAATATAAAATTGGTCTTCTATGCCTATGTCAGTCTTAATATTGCCACCTGGCTTGCAAGTGCTTGAAACGAGGTTTCTCTCCAACTCTGGCTGATCTCAGCCTACAACTACTGGGAGTTTTAAGAACTCAGCTGGCTGATTCACACAATTGTACTCTAAGAACTGTGCACTGCAGGCCAATATTTATGCACACAAAGCAGAGGGACCAAGGGGAAGACAGCAGCAGCATATTTTATATTTAGATGACATTTTCACTAGGGTACTACCTCAGTGTGACACCACCTGTGTCCATTATGGCTGGTGTCCAAGGGAGGACATGGTACAGAGCTAAACAAAGCTGTTGACTTGAAATGTCCATTTGGCTGCTCATGGAAGTGTGTTACCATGGTCCCAATATTGCCCCATGACACAGGGCCTTTATGCAATATCTGCTTGAATCAGGTAAGAGATGAATCAAGAATATTTAAGGCTATGAGAACGGCTTTGGATGCAGCTGAGGCCTGCGGTAAGACCCAGCCGGTGCCCCCCGGGCCTACCTGGTGAGCAGGCACATGAGCTGCCGCACCTCCTCTCTCATGGCGGCCGTGCCCCTCCGCAGGTTGTACTCGAAGAGCTCGCGGATCAGGCCCTGCAGCACCAGGATCTGCCGGATGGCGCTGTTGGTGGCCAGGGCGCGCAGCAGGGTGATGCAGTGGCCCGTCACGGCCGAGGCGCAGCCGTAGCACTTGGTGGAGGAGGTGTGGCCGCAGCCCAGCACGGAGAGCGCGCGGTACTGGCTGGCGGTGAAGGTGGGCAGGGCGGCGGTGCGCGAGGACTTGGTGGCCGCCTCCCGCTGCTGCAGGTCGTACTCCAGCAGCTCCTTCCGGGACGCCAGCACTTTCTGAGGAGGACAAAGACCCACGCGGTCAGCCCAACCTGAGGGCGAGGCAGCTATTCGGAGAGGATTCTGAAATTACCGCTTTTGATCGCCATTCTCATTCCTCGAACATCCTTCTCATTCAGGGCTTAAGTTCAGACATGTTTCAGCTACTCAGCCAACAAATGAAACAATTTTAAAGAGATCTGAGGTATGGAATTTTAAATAAACACAAAGCTAAAGCCCCTTTCTACAGATAATTAAGATATCCAGCTCAGGAAAATCTCCCAAAAGATTCCTTTCCCTGCAGGGAGATGGATGCTTGCCTGTTTCGCTCTGCTCTGACCTGTATGATTTTGGAGAGCTCATCAAAGGAGGTCTTGCAGTCCCCACAGTACTCCTGGGCCAGCTGCTGGATGTACCTGTTCACACTGGCAGAGGAGGCACCCACCCCAGCCCCCGCGCCCGTGTCGTCCTGGGAACAAACAAAACACACGCCAGGCATGAGAAAGACTCTGCAGGAACAGCCTCTGGACACGGACCTCAGTTCGAAATTTTTGAACATTGCACCATTCCGGATTGAGCCTCTTTTAAAAAAAAAATTTCCTGCAGACATATCTGTGAAAATGAAAACCCAAGTCAACTCCCTGCAATCATCCCCATCAGGCTTGATCTTTAATTTCTTCACATTCAGGGCAGATTAGAGGTTTAAGATCATGTCAGCATTCAGAACTGCGACTGGTTATACTTCAGGCTATCATATACATGAAATCCTACATGGAAACGTTGGGCTATTTTGGTTACATTTTCTCCCAAGTGCAGTTAACAAACAGGGATTTAATAATTAAAACACTACATGATGGGGACAATATACTGTAAAAAAGGAGCCACCCTTCAAATGAGAGGTAAAACCAAAGCCCTGACTCTCTGAGGTCATTAAAATCCCAGGGTATTTCTCAAAAAGAGTAGGGGTGTGACCCCAATGTCCTGGCTAAAGTTCCCCTGGCCTTTACCAATCATGGCATCCTACTAATCCCCATCTCTGAACTGGCTTCATCACTCTGCTCTCCTCCCCACTGAGAGCTGGTGTGTGGGGAGCGTACTGGTGCACTTTGGCTGCTGTCACATCATCCAGGTGGGGGCTGCACGCTGGTGGTGGTGGAGGGCAGCCTGCCTTACCTGTGGCTTCTCAGGCGCTGCTTCATTCACTTTGCAGAGCAGGGTCTCCAGCTGGGGCCGGTGCCCCATGAGCTGATGGTACACACGGTCCGCCTTGTCCAGGAGCGTGTTGATGTTGGTCACGGCCTGGGAGACAAAAATCAACCAACACTCCTATCTCAACGCCAAAACACACTGCGGCTGTCCAATGGTCCTGCAGGGCTTCTGCTTGTATGGTATAAACTACCACCTACACCAGGGCCTACCTGACAGGAAGTGGTGCAGATGTCTATATCTTAGGCATGGGCATATGTAGAACCGTTTTACCTTGATACCCAACTGGCTCATTTTATAATGACCAGGTTCCTTTTCAAAATGGTCTACTATCAGACATTATTAGACAGTGATGTTTATTAATAACCCTAGCACTGCTGAATCTTAAAGTCACCATGGAAGCAGAGAACATAAAAGAATGCCTCTTCTCTTTGGGATCGCTAAGCGTTAGTGAAAATGCAACATTGTGTATGTGCAACAGTCTCTTGCAATCAAATTTCCAACGCGCCAGATAAATCAAAGTAACACTGGTTGATACTGAGTCAATCTATAACCAGGGTGCCCTTCCTCACCTTCTTCCTGTCCTCCTCGTTCTCAATGGGGTCCACAGCACAGCAGGGCTTGGCATACAGCATGAAGTCAAAGCGGGCGTATTTGCAAAAGCCACAGGCATTGCACAGGAAGGGATCCTTCTCGTCATAGTTAATAGACCTGACGAGACATGCAGCAGCTATTCATTAAATCAAAACACCCAAAGACAAGGGAAAAAAAAAATCATACCAAAACAGCCAATCTTATTCTCCAACATTGTCCTCTGGAATTTGAATTTATCTACTTGTTCTTCAGATCTGCTAAACCCTTTTGCACTTACCTAGAAATGGGCATTGTTGAACCATGCAACATTTCTCACCCTGGAACCCAGTTCCATATTAATATAATTAATATGCCCACCAATATAATTCCATATTGCCCAGTGAAGAGTTGGTACTGAATGGAGGACAGACAAAACCCTCCCTAATAAGTTCAGGGGCCTGGCCAGTGTTTTAAACCTAGGATTACCTGGCTGACTCCAGTATATCTAAACCCTGTGGTGCTCACCCACTGCTGTGGACATTGGTCACAGCACTAGCTATGCCTGGATGTTGCTACAGGGACTCCATGCCTCTATGCAGGACTGAACCTGCACTCAATCACTGGTGGCCCGCTAAGTTATTCTGAAATCTTTTAATATCTAACCTCTTCACTGATCTAATCATTTGTGCCCACGGCAAGATTTTTTAATCAGTCCCCAGGAATTAAAAGGGCCAGCCTTCCCACACCCTGGGTCGCCAACGCCCCTGTGAATAATACTTCAGGAATGTTCACGTTCGGTTCCCTCACACACCTGCACTTGTGGCACTGGTACACGTTCTCGCCACAGTTGCCACAGACCCCGGGGTTGGCGGGGACGGACGCACTGCACCGCGGGCACTGCAGGGTCTCGGTGGAGGCCTGGTAGTTCTCGTAGAAGTCGGCAAACTCGATCATCAGATTGGAGGCCACGATAGGCAGGGGGAGGTCGATCTTCACCTCCGTCTGGCCAGGGGTCAGCTGCACTTTCTTCGCTTTGTGCCAGCGAGCAGGTCTGGAGAAAAACCAGTGTTGCAATTAACCAATTATTTCACCATGCAGCCCTGAGATCTGATAAGACAGGTAACTCACTTCTTCACTCATTCTCTCAAATACTGATCATACAGGTCGGACATAAAAATACTTCACAGGAAAGTAAAATTGTGAACTGTAAGAACTTTATCTTCTTTAAGACAAAATTAATTGTAATTTTCTGGTTTTGTGAATATTTTCTCAACTTTTAAGTCCCATAAAGAGGAAGATAACTAATCGTTAGGGAACTTGCTGCAACCTACATGGAGTTCTGGGCCACTTACTTGTTTTTCAGCTCTACGATGGCCTGCACAGTCCGGTTGTTGTAGTACAGGTTAATGGTGCGAACCATTTTGGTGCGTTTCAGGTCGCCAATCTTGACGGTGACTTTGCTGATGGTGTGGCTGCCGATGAGCTTCACCACCTGTTGGGTGGTGGTGTACCGGGTGTCGACTTTGATAGAGGACAGCTTGATGTTCTGCAGATCACAGGAGAAGGACGCAATCAAGATGCATGGCACTTCAACAAAATCATCTGATCACCATCTCCTTCATTTCTTGCCAAAAACTAATTTAGAACACCAAATTATGTGTAGTTCTGTGTGTCTCTAATATCCCTCCTTTTGTTATTTCAATGTCACCACATCAGACTTTGTCCACACTAGTAGACTTAAAGTACAAGCATTTTACAACTTATAGATACTCTGGACTTCTGAACCTTTACCGATTCTGCCCTCTATAGCTTTTCCCTTTCAAAACCTCATTAAACATCAGGCAATGAAACCACTGGTGTCTTCAATCGCAGCTTATTTAAATAAATGATCCTGTTTTGTTCAGTTTTTGACCTAATTGGTACTTTTATCAAATGACTTTACTCTAGTAAAGTCTAGTAAAAGCTAGTTTTTATCACTATTACTCACAGAAAATGGCACTTCGGGATTGTTGCAGACCAGACAGGGATCACTTTCCAGGTAGTATCCATCAAACTCCACCAGTCCTGACAGAGTGCTAAGAAATGTGAAGAGCAGAGGGCAATTATTTTCTTTGTACTCAGTACCATTTTGTGTGAATGCATTTCACTCTCAATTAAAACTTATAACCACAGCGTCTATACATTTATAATTGTTTATAAATTATGAAGAAATAAAAAGTGAAAGTTGCTATGAGTGAAAAAATGAAAAACGAAAAAGGGCTCAAAAGAGAAAAGAAAATGGCAAAAAAACTAGTTGACAGTTGTGAAAACACAGAAATGTCAGTGGACAAGCCCAGTGACAGAAAAACTCACTTGTAGATGTTGGAGTTAGGATGGTTTGTGAGAATGTGGTTCTGTGTTCTCAGAATCTCAACAGCCTTCTGGGAATACTCCTTCAGCTGTTAAAATAGTGATAAAATAGTGACAGCATGAAACTGGAACTAAACCATAGTCATTGTTGCATGTATTTTAACATGCTGCAGTACATACTGTGAGGTAGAATCTCCCAGAAAATAAAATTAGGTTGACAGAAAGGGCATCTTAATCATCTTTCTTTGACACAACAAAAAGATCATTCACCTACACAACTCCTCCTTTATTTCGGAGCTTTGAGACTTAATGATTTCCATCATGAAGAAAACTTAATATCTGCTCAACACAGGGTTTTTTGGGAAACAGTTACTGCTCTTCCCACTGGGAAAGATTTAAAGGGTTGTTATTCCTTTGGAAATAACACTGTTATTAACCTAAGTCGGGAACATGAGTTTAAGAAGGCGCCACTTGCGGTTACCTTCTTCTCAGTCTGCGGAGTTTTGAGAGAGAAGTAGCCCAGGAGGTCCACGAACTGGGCGGCCTTGCGGCCGTACGCCGGGAGCTCAGGCCAGATAGCCCAGGTGAGATCCAAAAGCAGCTCCTGCTGGGATTTACCGGAGTTCCTGGAAGGGAAGAATCAATATGGAGTATCATACTCTGAAACGTCTACATGCATATCATAACGCAAATTCAATTCAAATGATCTAAATCTATAAGGAATCCTTCTGGATTAATAAGAATATCACTCAACATGGGCATGCCATTCTAACTTAAGCTTGTGTCTAAATAAAAATCACCAGTAATCATCATTTCAATGACATAGGACAATGAAGGACTTAAGCATTTTGGTTTAAAAGGAAGCAAAAGTAACAATTAAGTGGTTGTTTTATGACTGCTCCGGGGGTCAGCAATGCCCATGTTACTATTCCTGGGTATATAAATGTTAACTGGTATGAACTGCTCACTAGTGTACTTGAATTCAGAACAACACACAAAGTAACTGAAATACACAGCAGCACTAAGAGGGCACAGCAGATCATGGTCACGGACAGCACGGGTGTAACACCCATAAACTCCATGCCAGTCCATACCTGTAGATGTGCAGGGCCAGGCAGTGAGCCTGCCAGCGCACAGAGGAGGAGTTGGATTCCAGCAGGAAGCAGCGCAGGAACTGGATGAGAGTCTCCTTGTCGGCAAACTTGTTAAGCTGGCTGACCAGCGCGGTGCACAGCTGATCCTCCTGGCTGCCCACACCCTCACCTGCGGAGCACACAGATAAGACACGTCGCTCGCTACAGCACAGAGAAATGCCGCAGAATGCGTCTGCAGGGATCTTCTTCTGCAAGGCACTGCCAATGTCAGTACAGCTGGAAAAAGGTGCAGGCCTGCGAGATTTTCTAATCTGTTTCAACAAGTATACAACATATAAAGCTGAAGCTACCATACGCCCTTGATGAAATTCTTCTAGGTATGCCTGCAACTGAATATCATGCTTTAAAAGCCTACTGGGCTGTCATAAAGACAACTGTAGAAATGAAAGCCGTGTGACTGGAGTAGCCTGAGCTCCTAATACAGGGGAAATCCGGGAATGGGACCAGACTTTGCTGATGCTCACCATCCTTCTCCTTCTCCTTGTCCTCCTTCTTGCTCTTCTTGCTGGAGGACTTGCTTTGGGAACTCGACTGGGAGGTTCCTGGCGCCGCGGTGCCGGACTGCCCCGAGGACGAGGAGGCTGAGAGGACCTTACTGCCACACAGGGCGCAGGACAGCAGCTGCAGGAGCACAGGGGACACGCCCTCGTCCACCAGGAAGCTCACCTGCAGCAGGAAGTACAGCACCGCTGGAGAGAGAGAGGAAGAGAGACAGGAACAGAGTTTACCGAGTAGGACGGCCAAAAATCCACTGCAGGTACAGCAGACCCCAACTTCTATGGCCATCTCCTACATTCCCCCTATAGAAAACCCCCTCTGGGAATCTTCAGGAGGTGCCCCAAAGATACACTTCCACTCAAAGTCTAATAGTTTGGAATTAAGGACATCAGATAGGCTGCTTATAATTGGAGACTTCAATTTTATTCCGGAGATTCCTTCCAGCCAGTAAAGGTTAAAACCCCTATTCTCCCCTTTAAAAGGCCCAAACCCAACTACAGGTTCAAGGTCAAGCTCTGTTCTGGGTCTCCTGTATTCCAAATAAGGAATAATAGAGCAATACTACTACGTCAGAAACAACAGTCAGCAGAATGTTTTGATATTATGAGTGAAGTTCAAGAAATGAACTAATTAGCTCTAGAATACTTACAATCGTCCTTCATGCAAAACTTCTGCCAGTTTATAGTTCGCTGGGTGGCAATCTCAGCACAAGCTTTCAGATGCTCCATCTTAAAGAAGAAAAAAATAGTTAAAATAGATAAATGCAAGGCTTTCACATATAGTCTGTTGAGTCCATGTACGGGAGGACATACTGGAATATATATTTTTTAACAACCCTACTTTCTACGCCCCTTTCTTAACAAAGCAAAATGCACAGAAATCTTCGACAGAGCAGTCTCAATTCTGGGTCTCCCTGCAGTGGGTCAGGTGGCCAGTTTGTGTCTTTTGTTCACGTTGTTTTCAGCGACTGAGCTGTTGCATGCCTGCTCTTCATGGCCAGCAGGCCCAGCGCTGCTCTTCATGGCCAGCAGGCCCAGCGTGAGTCCAGAGCCTGTGCAGGCAGTACTCACCAGGCTGATCAGGGTGTCGTACTGCAGGGCCGAGCCGGACGTGGCGGTCACCACGCCGGCACGCAGGAAGATGCCCTGTTCCTCCAGCAGCTTCTTGATGCCTCGCACATGGGAGTCCAGCGTGTGCAGATCGCGCAGCTGGCGGTACTTCTCCTTGGAGCCGCAGATGAAGAGCAGCAGCTTGCGCACTTGACGGCGCACAAAGGGGGTCTGCTGGATCATCAGGTACTGGGGAATAAACCAACAGGACCTTCAGTCTCCAGGACACAGTATCCAGCGTTGGGCTGGACACGTCACTTTCACAAAAGGGATCTACATTTCCCACAGTGCCATAGGATTCAGAGACAACTGGGAAGCCTTTTAATATTAGCATTCAATTTAATTTAGTGCCTTTGCAGATATGCTCAAATTGGGAAAAGACATTGCTCAAAATCTGATGTTTCATTAAACATTTAGATCTGTACTAGATGCAGATATCATGACTGGATGTGTATCTTTGGGCACTTTTATGACACAGCCATGTGGGACCCAACCTCCTGGGTGCCCAGACAACACATACAGCTAATATCCGTTTTGCTTTTATAATCTAGTGTTTAATGTTCCACTTGTACAACAGAGGTGCTTATTTTCTTTTTGGCTCCCAAGACTCTGTTCCTGTGGTATCTGGCAGAAGGCAGAGTGGTTTGCCATCTTTTTCAGCATGTAATTTACCATCAAGCCCACCTTTTACTTTCAAAAGCCTTAGTGTCTTGCAGAGGTAAAAAAAAACATTCAGAACTGGCCAGAAACATATAATTAAAGAAGAGTGTTTGGCCATTCAATTCAAGCTTTGTTTCCAGCAGGAAGTGAAAGGTCAGACGGTTCATTTGAGATGGGACTCTCTCTCGGAGCCCAGCTGGCTCAGGGGTTACCTCAGACAGGAAGTAGAACCAGGAGTGGTCAAAGATGGGCGGAGGGATGCGAGGGTTGGTGTCCGCAATCTTCTTTATCTGATAGGGCAGCCGCAGAACCATCTCAGTAAGGAGCTGGGAGTATGCCTCAAAGACATCCGCAGCATGGCCCTGATTGGGACAGGAAAGGAAACTGAACATTTGTGTTTGAACTCCGGCAAGTGATCTTTCCTAAGGCCTGTCCAGATTTTCCTACACAGGTTACTTTAAGCACTTACAGAACTGTACTCTTACTATTGCATTCTTTTGACCTAATCCTTTACGGTACACACAGTATAGTAAATATATTCAAGTAGGTAACTCCTATTACAGAAAGGCATCCGAAAGCCAAATCCTGCAACTAAGATCACACCCCCCACTTCCCTTAACAATAGTCTTGTCTCCTTCTAATCCTATTCGACTTCACACCTCTCTTTCCAGTTCTCCCAGAGTGTTGATACTCCTTCTCCTCAGATCCACACCGCCTCTCAACTGCCCTGTTTTCTGTTCTCCCTTCACTATTAACTGCCAGTTTCCCTCTCTCCCTCACACCTGAAGAAGGCTCCGCAGCCAAAATGTTGTCTCTTTTCTTTTCCTTTCAGTATGGAATAAACCTTTTTCTGTTCCCATATAGTAAATATGTTGCCATTACTTCAATATATCATAACAAACCCATAACAGGATATATCAACTGGTTAATTACCATGGAAGCAGCTAATTCACTTTCATATAATATGATAACATTATCTGTATGTACCAGCCATCTAATAATCCAGTGGTTTCATTCTGGTTTAAAGACACATCACATAGACTATTGGCTCCCACCTTGACATACTGCCTGAGGAAAAAAGGGCTCATGTCAGGGGGTGAGGAGGAGGTGTGGGGTTTGAGCAGCTGGCTGGCGGCTGCCGGCTCTTCCTCTCCCTGCTGGGTCTTCCAGAACTCCAGCAGAGACTTCAGCACGTGGAGGCAGTAGTCGATGGCGCCCAGGCTGAGCAGGGCTGTGGCGGTGGCGTTGGAGATCAGCGAGGAAGACTGCAGGAGAGGGGTGGACAGCTCAACGAGAGAACAGAGGATCCTTGATCCATCTGCCGCGTCCTCTCTGGACTTTTGTTTGAATTGTTAATGTGGCTTCCACAGTACAGTCCCTCCCATACTCCTCACCGACACTGTAATTCAAAAGGCTACAAGGCAAGGTACACCCTGCATGGGACGCCAGTCCATCACTGGGCAGACACACCCACACTCACACCAGGTGAGTTTCATTTTTGTGGAAAGCTTGCGGTATTGAAAAAATGTGGAATATAAGGCTTTCTAGGAGGTTTCACTCATAAAACAAGATTTACTGTTATTAGAAAAGTAACAGGCTTTTAAATACAAAATGCTGGTACTGCTGATCTATAATCAATGGGAAAAACGGGACCCTCTGTAAAACAAGACAGAAGTCACAAACTTCAACAGATGTGAAAAAACTTTTCAGAGTCTTCCTTTGTAAGATGCAATATATTCTCATAGGGTACTTGTCTTTAGACTGAGGTAACATGTGAATGCCTTTTCTGAAATTCAGTGGTACAATGGGAGTAGAGCATTTATCCTGTCTAAGTGACCAAATACAATCCATAGTCAGAAAGTGCTGCAGTGTACATGGAGTTGGCAGGGTCTCACACAGATGCCAGTGCAGGGTCTGCATACCTCAGAAGATGACTTGGACCCTGACTTGGTACGGGACATGAACACACTCAGAAGCCTCATAATGACCAGGTGCACTTCATTCATGGGGGTGCGATCATTCTTCTTGGCAACGTCCTGAAATGTACATCAACATTTCACAATTATTTCTGAATGCATTACTTAATGTTAATGTTTAAACTTTCAAAGAAAAGGCAAAAAAATCCTTGTGCTCTTAATGCTCATATACTCAACTGAGCAAGGGCTGATGCATGCACTTCGTGGAATACACTTCCCACAGTGCAGTAGGATTCAGAGACAAGTGGGCAGCCTTTTAAAATTAAACAATCCATCATTTTATTTAAAAAATTCAATGTCAAGCAAAGAAATAAATATTTAAGTGGATCCTGTTACATTTTGGACCACACTTTGTGAGCCATTAAACTTAAAAACAAAAAAGAAACACTCACCATAGCATCCAACAACCTTATTTGGATCCCATTCTCCAATTGGGAAAAGGTGTTGCTCAAAATCTGCTCTGTTTCATTACACATAAGCAGCTCTGACCTAGAAGCTGAATCATAACTGGAGGTGTATTTGTGGGCATTCTAAAACACAGCCATGTGGGATCGATCCTACCTTCTTGTGCATTCCCAGCTCAGCGATGAGCTGAGACAGGAGGTCATCCAGAGCACCCTTATCCTTCTCATCATCCCCGTCCAGGTCTGCGGTCAGCATCAGGATCACCTGCGAGACGCATCCACAGACTGAAGGAGTGCACCCACAGCACTGACCAAGACGAGCCCAGGCTCATTGCAAACAGACACGTAATGTAACACTGCTTCCAGTGAGACAATATTTTACACTATACTTGTAGGATGCACACATTTATAGACTATTACAAATGACAAACTCGTTGAACTTTGGGTTGAAAATTATTATGGTAAAGGAACAGATAAAAATCTTACCCCTTTTCATGTTATTGTACAAGAACTCGAATTGGCTAACTGAATCAGACATCATCTTTAAAATAACTGATCCATTCCTCGTTGAGAGCTTTAAACTGGTTTTGTAAAGGGATGATGCCAGTTGATATTTTCTAAACCAGGAGATGCCAAAAAGAATTTTGGCCAGCACGATCCTCGGTGGTGCTTTTGGTTAAATTACACCTGCTTTAAATGTTTTTATTGCATGAGGCATGAGTTTCACTGTAGTATGCCCTTTAATCTGAATAAAGTTCAGTATGCCACAATTAAAATGGGATAACAATTCCCCTACAAAGGCATTCTCCCTGGGTCCTTGCCGTTCTGCCTCACCTGCATGTATGGGATCGCGCGGACTCCCCCGACACTGTGCAGCTGAGGGAGGTGCTGCAGGAGCCGCTCCAACAGCATCAGGCGCACCATGTGGAGCCTGCGCACAGCGAGAGAAGCAGACAAGTGCCTCAGCTGCTGCTCTTAACATCAATAAACAGTGAAAGCTGAACGTGAAGCAATAAGCTAAAGATCACTTTAGTGGCCATACACAATTTCTTGTATTAGGAATTTGTCTTTTCCGCATATCCCATCATGCTCTCCAATGGTCAGCCATTTATTCGGTGCCCCTGGGTTAAGGGCCTTGCTCAGGGGCCCAATGGACTAGGATTCCTCTGCTGACGGCGGGATACGAACCGGCAACCTTCCAGCCACAGGCGCAGATCCTGAGCCACAGAGCCACCGCTCCGCCCCCCACCCCACTTTTTAAGATCACTTTATTGGCCATATACAATTGCTTGTAATAGGAATTGGTCTAGTTAGTTATTAAAAAAAGAGGATTTAGGTCACTGGGACCAGAAGAGCCGTCCTCCTTTGCCCTGTTTATCCAGTAAGAACTGCCACTCTGGAATGACCATTCATCCCACCTGTGCCCATTAGTTTAAATCACTGGATTTCTTCCAGTAGAAGAGGAAAAAAAAAAATCAGATGAGCCGGGCTCTGGAAACTGCTGGCTGGTGAGATCTCAAGGAAAGCAGCCTGCGATGCCAGCGCCCAGCCTGGGTGGGCGGGCGGGCGGGCTCACCTGTTGCTGGTGTGGATGTCGCCCTCCGTCTCGCCCTCGCCCTCGGAGCCCTCGCCCTCCTGCTGGGCCGTGGTGGTGCTGATGGCCCCGGTGCTGGAGCTCACGCTGCCAGGCCCGGCGGGGTGCCCCTCGGCCGCCGTGTCCCCGTAGGCACTGCTGCGGCCCGAGACTGAACGACAGCAAGCGAGGCCGCGAGTCAGGGCGGGCGGGCGGGCATCGAAACGCCCCCCACAACACCCCGGGCACTCAGAGAGACACGACGGGCAGGCGGAACAACACGCTTCAAATTGTCGAGAACGCAAAGACACCCATTTTCAGCCATAATCTTAAGCACGCCGAAACCAAGAGTGGCCACTTCCCGCTAGTGTTGGTTTTTTTGGGGTGTTGATTGAGGGGCTCTTTCAATTGGGTGCGTCTTACCGCTGTGCTCGCCCGCCACAGAGTCCACGGCGCTGCCCCCGCTCTCCGAGCCCACGCTGCCCCCGTGCTCGGCCGGCGAGGTGCGCAGGGTAGAGCCGTCTGTGGCGGCCGTGCTGCCCTCGTCGTCGGAGGCTGGAGCTGAAAGCATAACCAGAGCTGTTACAGGAAAAACACGGGGACCTTCTGTAAGAACAGGGCAGGGGGAAGCCCACCAAGCGCCAACGCCCGCATGCTCCCCTTTCAGAAAGCGCAAATATCAGGATATTTTTCTTTCCCCATTAGTTAATGAGGGGGGCACAATGACATCCTCACTTGATACTTACAATATGCTTGACTGCTAATGCCAGATCATGGCTGGTACTCCGGTAACTGATGCACTCATATGGATGGCTTATTAAAAAAAGTGAGGTTTATTTTAATTGTTTTTAAATTCACCCCATTTGAGGACGTAGAAGCAGGAAAGGGTTTAAAGGGTTACATAACAAATAATAATTTGAAAAAGAACAGATTCTGAGATTTATGAGAAAGACGCAATTATAAACCTTATAAGCACGGCAGCATGCCACGATGGGGACAAAGACTGGAATGCAGTAAAAATATTAAATAAGTCCCGGGCCACCAGGACGTGCACGCGCTTGTACATGGAGGAGAGGCTGAGCTGATTACCTGACGCCGTGGTGTCTGAGAGGGTCCCAGCGTCCAGCGAGGAGGAGCTGGGGGCCTGGCCGGACAGGCCCAGGCTCTGCAGGCCCAGTGCGCTGCTGCTGCTGCCTGCAGCACGACAGCGGACAATCCCAGAGTCACAATCCCAGAGCACCCACTTACACACCCCTCCGCCGCCAGTCTCAGACCCGCCCAGTAGCTACAGGAAATATTTCTACCTCGTGCAGCAGTAGCGTTTTCACTGAGCTTAACGTGACAACTCAGAGGTTGCTTGAAATGCTTAAAAATAAGGGTACGTTCTTATGCTGCAAACTAGAATCTGACCTAATTTAAGGTCTTCAGAATAAACCATTTAATTGTATTCGAGAGAGGGCCAGTGACCTTGCTGATCTTGCTGCAGGCTGAGTGCAATGGCCAGCTCCACCATCGTCTCGTCGTCGGCGTCGGGAGGGATGTCCAGCATCGGCGGGAAGCCCTCTGCTCCGGCGAGCAGCGCCTCCAGCGGCGAGGGGTTGCCATTGTTCACATTCTCCGCGGACTCTAAAACCATCGACTCCGACTGCGACAGGAACAGGAACAGGAGGAGGGAATTATATAACAACTGTCTGCCTGCGTGTCTGCCAGGCTGGCAAGCCCAGAGAAACACAAATAAGTTGGCATCAAGTTACCGGAACGTGCGTGAAGATCAGCAATTTGTTTTCTTACAATGGAAGAATCAAAGCACGGCCATTGTATCCCAGGTCACTCTCATGTTCAGGGCCTGCAGTTTGGATTCTAACCTTGAGACAAGCACGTAACCTACATTTAACGAGCTCTGGGATGGCTCTTTGGAATGCTGGAATCCTGCACACAAGGGGCACGGAGCACGGATTGTAGCTACCGTCTCGGCCGAACTCACCACCATCTCGAAATCCCCGTGATCCACTTCACTCTGCTCTTGGCTCTCCTGTCTGCCGCCCTCCCCACCGGACATCCCAGCTGGCTGCATCTTCTCGTCTGCGTCGTCATCGTCGTCGTCGTCTTTATCTCCTGCAAGGGTTCACGAGAGCACAGGCTCAGAACACCCGAGAGAGATCGGCCTTATTACTTCAGAGTTGTAAAAGTTTTGGGACCGAGTCAGAAACATTCCCCAAATAACAAAACAGAGCCAGGAAAAGACTTACAACATCTTTGTAACCCACAAAGCAAAAAAAACAGCAACACGGCAAAATAGAGTTTATATAAGCTCTCAGACACAAGAGGAGCTGTAGAATGTAATGTCTACTCCCCACAGGCAGTTTAGTTTCCAGTGTTATTTTTTCAGGGATTACCGTCCACACATGACTTACCCATAGGCGTGTTGGAGCGAGGAGGAGAGGGCAAGGTCACATGTCTGCGTTTGTTCCTGGGTCTCAGAACTCGAATCAGGGCTTGCTTGCAGGCAAAGCTCACAGACGTGTCCTGCAATTCAGATACATGGTTCCGACTTTGGCATATTTCTCTTGAATACTGAATTAACAATACTGCACAAACTCAATTCAGCAAGAAGAAACTGGCTGATGCCAATTACTAAACCTAGGAATTACTGGCAATCAAGGAATGTGTACCAGCACAGACGTAAGTTTTTCCATTTAAGAAAAGCCAAAAATGCAAAAGTAAAAAACCTATTAGTTCTAGTTAAAAAAAAATCTAAATCATTTAATTTATATTTCATTAAAAAAACACTTACAGGGCACAACAACATCTGCATGTAGATTTTGGAGGCGACATTGATGCAGTCCAGCTCACAGGTGCAGTATCCATGAATGATATCCACTAGAGCATTCACTGTGGCCTCAATGTGTGTCAAACCTGAATTAAAATAAGAGATTGAGACCACTTCACCAACAGATGTGTATAAACTTCCTAAAAGGCTTAAACTTTTGAAACCTTCAAAAGCCTTTAAATGTGGCATGAAAACATTTTTTATGTCATTTTTATTTCTATTATAATTGCATAAACATATACATTTAACACATTTGCTTTGATTTATTGTATAACGCATTAAAAACGAGTTGCTTTATAAAAAGATTACTACTAATAGCGGATACAATATCAGATTGGAGCAACCGCTTACCAGGCAAGCAAGCTGGAGCCAGGAATGCGTTCTTGGGTTTTAAAGCATGGAGCTTCCAGAAGTTATTGACCAGCTGCATGATGAAGTTACAGCCTTCACTCTCCAAAGGCCTCTGGGTCTCCCTGCTCTCCTCTGATGTGTCTGAGGAAACACGCACCATGTGCACATCAAAATACCACCTTCTGGAATGAAAATGCTTCCACTAAATCCATTTTCAAACCATTTCCAAGTGTTGGACAATCACAAAACCCTGGTCAGCTGCCACAAAGGAGCTTTTTCAAATCAGGGGGAACACTTGAACCCAAGTTGGAAAAACCCACATAAGACAAGCCAGCCCATAGAAGAGTGGACTTTTAAAGAGGAACTGCAGTCCCAATTTCTCAGACCAGTTAAGTCTCAGTATCAAAATAAATTAATTGGCATTGCAATTTTTTCTATAAATCGTTGCCATGTTGCAAACTCGCATTCCAGTTCCCACGAATTGCCACGCAGTGCGGACCTTCCTGCTCACCAGTCACTAATGACTAATGTGATGTACAGGTTGTGCAGCAGACATTTCACTGCAGAAATGATCCAACGGGATCTGCACGCAGAGTTAACAAGGGGTATTTGTTGGCAAAACCGTCTCGAAGTCGAGAGCAATATTTCTATTGGATTGAGAGAGATGTATTCACAAGCCTGCTCGTTGACTGCAGCCTCACTAGAAGTTTTGTTGCCTCATCCTGAATCACAGAACATGGCGGATTCTGTAATGTAAATTGGAGGTTTTAAACATTACTGTGTACATTTTACTTTGTGTGGTTTGAAATGCACTCATTAACGTGGATTCTTTCTAACCCCAAAATATAAAAACAGTGTTGCAGTTCCCCTTTAGGGGTGTGGGAAGGCAAATGGACAGAACCGCTGACTGGTAGTGGCTCAGAGGCAGGGCAAGGGGAGGTGCAGTACCTGCGTCAGTGTGAGGCAGCTTGGACTCGGTGAAGTGCACCAGGTTGTTGGGCCTCATGATGGCAATGGAGCGCGCGGTGATCACCAGTCTCTGGAACACCTCAGGGTCCAGGTCCTTCCCATCCCTACTGCAGGCGTTCAGACACTGCACTGCGTTGCTCAGCAGGGACTGGTCCTGCCAACACGACGAGCATCCCCAAGATAAACAGGAGCCAAAGAAATTGACAAGCACTCCCGATACACCTAAGCACTCTCCTGTGACTGCTTTCAGACCTCATCCCATATCCATAACACATTTTAACAAGAAAAGCTGTCACACCAATTCAAACACAATACAATGACTCTGCAACATGTTCTTTTGTCATGCAGGCCCAGCAGTCTTTTTTTACATATTGAAAGAATGTGAAGTATTTGTCTTTTTGTAAAACTTTTCCAGTAATTCCAGTGTACTACAAAAAAATGCCATGGACATGGCTCATAGTCCTTCAAAGAAGGTAATCACATTTGTTTTGCCTTAAACAGTGAGGTCTCCGATTAAGCTTAGGGAACACTGTACCAAAATGCAGCGAAAAAGGATTAGACAGGTAATGTGCCTACACACTACACACAGGAGAAAAGCAGATGCTAAGTGTGCCTCCAGCACAGAGTACCTTATGGTTGTGGTAGGCTGAGCGGCTCGTGTGCAGGCTGGCCAGCAGGCCCTTGGTTTGCTGCTGGACCCCAGCTGGAGTGGGCATGGACAGGAGCAGGGTGGCTAAGTCCAGAGCAGCAGATTTGTTCTTCTCCTGTATGGCACCGAAACGAAAAGACAACATCAGTCTGGCTTGCGTTTTTCTTCTTCCCCGATCTTCCAAAAATCACAAGGCTGATCAGAAGGAAAGGGTTAATCGTGTTTCTTTTCAACGATCCACTCACCTTTTCCGTTGTGGTTCCGACAGCAAAGCAACTTTCGAGGGCTTCCAGGGAGCTCACCACCAACCTGGCAACCAGACACATTCAGACGCAGTGAGGATGCAGCCTAATCCCTACGTGCTTCTACAGAGGGCAGGCAACTCCGGAAATGCCAAAACACAAAACCCTGCTGCCGTTTATAATGAGATTTTGGAACATACTTGTTAAATGTTTCTTAAAACAACCAGCATACATTTCCAAGGAATGTCAGAAATATGTATTAGATTAACTCAGCTTTGGAGTTTGCTCAATAATTAAGCTGCTTTAAATACAATTGTATTGCTAGAAATCTCAATATGTGCTCATTCAGGTAAATATGCTGGCTGGTGCTGCTTTTTATTTTACCCACACACACCACGCAAACGAGCAGAGAAAGGGGGGTTACTAACCGGTCCAAAGTTGATAAGGACTCAGTTTCACAACTTTTTTTGGGGGGGTGGGGGGGGCAAAGAAAAAGAAAAATGTGTGAGGATCACAGAATGAAACAAGTCCAAATGGCTTCATGTACACAGAGGCAATGCAAACATGTAGCAGTCTCATGAGGGCAGCCATGCACTGAGAAAACCACCACACACGCCCAGACCGCTGTAATACGCAAGACATCCTGTTTTTCCAACTCCTAAGCTTAACAGGCTATCTTTTGCTCAGACAATGAATATCTGAGACTATGAAATTACAAGACGCACACCTCAAAACAGCTTATTGCCAATTGGGTTATATAAACAGGAGCTAGGATGTTACGGACTAGCGTGCCCTTTTCAAAAACATAAGCACAAATGGGTTAAGAAAAGCCATGAACAATCGTGAGGAATTCAGGTGTGCGTGAATTACAGCATTTTGCTTTTTTATACCAATGTAGCAGCAGCTTTGGAACGATTCCCTACCATTTCCCTATGAGAAAAAGCAGACAGCGCTGATCCTTTATGAACCAGGTTATGCGAGACACAGGGCCAAGTTTCCTCGGCTCACCTTTCCAGCACTGTGCCGCTGGCGGACGCCGGCGTCACGATGTCGCTGTCCCCCGTGCCGTTGCCCTGATTGAGGTTGGGGCTGCAGACGTTGTTGACCGAGGCCGAGGGGAAGTCTTCGGGGGGCTCGTCGGGCCAGCCGAACTGCTCCTTGGTCTTCCCGTAGATCTTGATGGAGTCCAGCATGGTGACGCCGGCGGGGTCCACCGACGCCCCAACTGAGGAGGGGCGGGACAAGGGAGGACCCGCTCAGGTTAGGAACGTCAATCAAGTGGCACTGAGTGTAGCGGCGAGCTCAGCTCCAGCTCAGTTATAAGCTTTTAACAAACAGCTTTCAATGGCTGTGAGCGCAACATTTAAGAGGAATGCATGCCAGTGTGAACAGAACTTCCATATTTAAATAAAGCTTTTATACAAATGTGTATATACATCTTTCACGGATCTATTTTGAATGATCACAGCAGTTGTGAGACATGCTTCACAGCACATGAGCCGGCTGCAGTACATAAAGGAAACGGGGACTTCCTGAAAGCCGACCGCCACCGTGGAGGAGGGGAAAGAGGGGATCTCGATTGGAGGCCAGAGGGAGAGACCAGTGGCACTTACTGAATATGGAGAGCTTCTTGTCCGCCTGCAGGGCCTCCTCACGGGTGAAGGGGAAGTCAAACCAGCGAGAGCGGGTCAGGTTCATCTGCATGGTGCGACCGAAAATCTCCAGGTAGGATGGCGCTCTCTCGATGGCCTGGGTGCCCACCTGCACCCGCATGCCCGTCATCACCATGGAGCTGTTGTTATTGACCACCTCTATTGTAAAGCCCCCGGGCTGGACAGAGCAGAGGGACAGAGAGAGAATGAGGTGGGCGGCTGAAACGAAGAACATTTCATGCAAAAGCACCAATATTTGCAAAAAAACAGAAGTCGCTGCTCAACTCAAAAGGGAAAAGAACAGACGCCCACAAGTCTCCTCTTTCATCAGCTTTAGAAAAACATTTGCCTGGTCCTGCCTTCCTGTTGAATAGCCATTTCTACAGAAAACCGTTTACCGCCGGTCAGCATTTGCCCCCACCTTGGTGTTGGCAACGTACATCCCAGTGGAGTTCAGCCTGTGCTTTATCTGCTGAGCGTTATACACCTGCAGCAGATCATTGCCTCCAAACTCCACCTCAGTCAGCTGCTGGTTGTGCTCAAAGAAATCCACAGGGAAGGTGACCTGGCTGGTGGTGCGAGTGGCTGGAATGAGAAGAGGGGAGCTGGCTCAGAAGCACTACGATGCATTCACCACACAGTTAACAGGAACTCAAGAACATGACATCTACTGACATGTAACGCAATGCCATTCTATTCTACTGTCTGTGTGGCGTTAGGCACTATCATTCCTGTATATCCTCCTATAAAAAGCACTGCAATTATCACTTTCTAGTGTGATGTTAAAGAGACTAGTGTGCTGCCACAATACGAAATCTGAATCAGGAATGTACATAAGTAAGACTTGCCTGTGTGCTGCCACAATATGATATTTAAATCAAGAGTGTACATAAGGCTGACAAGCCTCTCTAATATCTGTAGCCATACAAGCCGACATAGATAAGGTATTGGCTGAACAAACGTAATAAAAAAAATAATTACAGTATTCCCAGGCATGAGATTCTGTACCCTTGCCCTTACTGGCAGCGGCGGCCTTGCGCTTGCGGACGGGTTTCATGATGCTGATGACGCTGCTGGGCTGCAGCGAGGGCTGCAGCCAGTAGGAGGTGTTGTCCACATTCGCCATGTAGATCCTCAGGCTGCCGTCCTCGCACAGCAGGATCATGGTCGTTCTCTGCTGGTCGTTGCTCGCCGTGTGGCGGATCGCCACCATGTCCTGAATCTGGCACAGAGACAGTTAAATGCAATCATACTGCATTAAGTGTCGTGTCCATCTTTAAACCCATGTGGGTTGAAATGGTATGAAAAAACCCATAATGATCGTCTTGATTGCCTAGCGCTACATCGTTTGAAGTTACGTTAGCCACCATGAGGAAATTCAAAGAACCGGTGGTGAACAGTAGTGTGTATCAAAGCAAAATAAGATCCACATAAACTGTCTGTTTTTTTAAGCAAGCATGTACATATTATAACAGTTCTTAACAGACCTTGGCTTTGGCAGGAAGGGTCTTGATCTCCTGAATGAGAAAGGTGTCTGGCTTGACCATTATGACCAACGGGATCCCAGTAGTTTGCTGAACACAGCACACTAGCCCAGGATGGTTCATCACTTCTGACCACTGGCACAGGGCTGGAGAGGTCTTACTGCCACCGTTAGAGCTGTAATAGACAGGAACTTGAGTGTTCTTGGAATTCAAAATGACAGTTCTAAATCTAGGGATTTTTATTACTCAATTTGGCATGAAGGCCATTCTTGTGTCTCAGACAGGAATTCTGGAGGGCAGTCATGCATTTCTAATAACACGAGCAGATTGCAAGCCACAGACTGAAAAGGAGTCAAGATATTGCCAGCTTTTAATACTGAAGAGTAGAGACAGAGAAGAAGATAACTATAAGAACATGACAAGAATTCTGGGAGAACTCTAGCAGATGAGTGTTACACTAAAAATGGAAAACAGGCTTAATATTGTGAACTACTGCCCGGACAATTTAATATATGACCTATTATTTTCAACAAAATATACACTTCATGATTAACTTACAGAACTGTGGGCAATTAATCTTTTTGAGAACATCTCAAATTCAAGCCACCATATTATCATCCTCCAAGAGATTTTTCTAACCGAATGTTCGCTAGAGTGGGTGGCTTACCTCTTGACATTGATGGTGAAAAGCCGCTGCATCTCCATGGTGCTGCGGCTGACGGTGGCAGCAAAGGACTTGCCCTGACCGTAGCTGAAGAAGAGCATCTGCAGCACGTGGGAGTAATAGACCGACACGCCCCCTCCTGCCACCTGCCCATTGCTGTCCTGCAATCAAAACCACACAGCGCTGCATGAGGCCCCAAGCCTAGCCAACAACGCCCGGCGACTACAGAGGGAGAAATCCAAAACTGAAGCATGAAGGCTTTACATCTTTAAAATGTTTTTTTTTTGGTTTCAAGTAAGTGCATCTGCTTAGGCTTCAGTCCCATGTACTATACTGGCACATTGGTAAATCACGTATCCTATTGAAGATCTCTGCAGTCTCCAGCCTCATCTCCAGATGCAGGCAGCTGTTATGGCTGCAGGTGCTCGTGTGATAAAGCCACTGATCTGAGACGGGCCGGCACCAAGATACCTTCAGGTCCTCGTGGTTGATTTCCAGGACGTTGGTGACATAAAACGGGCCGTGCTGGGCGCTACTGGACTCCTCCATCACCTGGGTGTAGATGTACCCAGCTGAGGACATGATCACGATGGTGTTCTTGCCCTCCTCGCTGAACAGGAAGGTGGCGTCGCGGATCTTGGAGCTTGGAAGCAGGAAATAATACATGGGGCTCAGAGCGTCCACAGACAGGTCGTAAATCTGAAAGGAGCAAGGTCAAAACAACAGCTTAAGGGAAGGATTAAAAGTGTCCAAGCGTGATGTTGCCATTTTACGTTCTACTGCTGAATTACACTTTTCAATTTTCTAACTTATTTCTTTGACTTGACAACCAAATACATACTGGAAAACATGAACGAGTTGGAAGTTATTTTTTCATACATTCATACAATAACAATGTACATGTGAGTTTTTGCAAGCATCAGAATCTGTCCTGCTGTCTTGAAAACTCCCCATATGGACAAACTTCTGAACGGATGGAAGTGAGGGTGCAGGAGACCAGCTTGCCTTGACGAAGTCAGCTGTGATGATGGCGAGCTCTGTCTGGGAGCCGGGCAGCCAGATAGCCTTGATGATGAAGTTGCCAGTGGCCAGTTGGGGGTGGAGGACCAGGTGATCAGAGACTGAACCTGTGCTGCTGAACGTCAGGACGTGGCAGTCCTGAGGGGCACAGGGATAAAAACTCATTGTGATACAGTAACATCAAAATCAGCTCAAATTGAGCAAAAGGTCCTGGCCATCTTTCCTCAGACTACATAGTAACAACTGTTGTACTTTTGCATTACAGAAAAATCAGTAACAGAGATTCAGATGGACAGGGACTGTGTATAGTCTGGACTTCAACAACCTGAGACTTACACATGCTGTCTAGCTGATCCCACCTATTCATTGAACAAGCAGGGCAGTTTTAGTTTTAGTGCCAAAAGCCAAGCTGCCGCAGTCACCGATGAAAACAGATCTGACCTTGAGGCCGCACACAGCCAGGTAGTCCTCGTTGCAGGGGTTGCCAGTGAGGCTGAGAACGGTGAAGGGGACAGGAGCCGAGGCCAGGCGAGTCAGAGTCAGCTTCCTCTTGCTGGAGTCCGCCTGCTTCAGGAGTGCAGACAGCTGGAGCACCGTGATCTGTCAGCACGGATGGGATCACATTTAAGAAACGAGAGGGCAACTTAAAACAGGAGAAAGCAGCAGACAGGACTCTTAATATGCAAGTATTCCATTCTGTGAGAACACCTAAAAATGACATTAAGACATTAAGATAAACTTAGACCTGAACAGCCTTCACAGACATATCATTTTCTTTTAAATGTCACAGTATAGCTTCATTAGTTTTGCCACAGTACGTATTAAATACAGTCCCTTGGGTATCTACTTCTGGAGAGCTCACATAAGGACAAAGCGATCCCAGAGCTTGGAAGCACAAGACAGGGAAGTGCTTGAGAACGGCAGTTTCTAGGACAGAAACACTCAAGACGACGGGTCGTTCTCTGGCACAGCGTACCTTTCCTTTCTCGTGGCTGACCGCAAGATGCTGGCGCCGCCCGTGTGGGGAGGACAGGACACACATGGCCACGCGGCGCAGCACGTGGGCGCTGATCAGCTGACGGATGGTCTGGCCCTGATCACCGCTGTAGTTCATCCGGACATTCTCGAAGGCCCCTTCCTGAGACCCCAGCGTCGGGACCTGGCCACACACACACACACACAACGACATGCCTATTAGCAGGGAGTGGCTCACACGCATACCACAGCACAACGCAACAAGTCCTTTCCAAGATGGTCACAATCACACACCCAGGGAACGGCACACAAACACACCCTTTACCACAGTGTTAACACACCCAGAACCAGGTAGAGTCCCAAGTAAACAAACAAAGAGCCCAGCACACATCCCAGTCTGTAGCGCCTACCATGAGCTGGTCTGTCATCTCCACGTTCTTGTCCAGGGTGTGCAGCTCGTTGAGGGCGTGCTGGGCTCGGCTGCTGCTGCCTACTGCAGACGCCTGCTGGAAGTTGGTCTGGATAGCATCCATGAGGAAGATCAGCATCTCCAGCACCAGAGGGGCCGTAGAGGACCCGGCCTGAGAGGGAACAGATGGACGGACACAGCAAGAGAGAGGGTGAAGATGAGAGCCCAACATCATGCATGCACTTCTATCTTCCTGAGGGTAAAGAGATAAATCTCGTGAGCATGCCAGAGAATGCTAAGGGAACAACTGAAAGGAACCCAGCTTTTTTTTAATTGACTTATTTTCCTATTTTAGCTTGCTTCCAGCTTAGCAGTATTATTAATCTTAATCTCAGTTTTCCTGGAGGGGGTTATCACTAGGATAATGAAAAATAATTAAGCACTAATTAAGGGTGAGGATCAAATGTTTTGACAGCCCTTCCTTTCAAATGCTACTCAGGCAAACAACGTTCAAACACATACGCTGAGAAACAGAGCAGTCTATTGAAAGGTCTTCTGTCAAACCTGTTGGATACATTAAGACACTGTTTTAAAAGTACTTGGGTGTGACTCAGTTTCACATAAGGAGTAAATTCAATCCAATTAAGCCGCTCATAGCTCACACGCAAAATAGAAACAAGACCCTAGATTTTTAACATAACGAGCATTATTACATTTTTACACTGTTCTATGAGGCAAAATGAATCAAAATATAAAAATCAGTCATTTTTACCATCAGACTAGCAGGTTAAATGTTCATTTCACCTAATAATTAAATGTCTGGTGCCTTTATACAAGGGGATGTAAAGTTTCAATGTGAAAGAAGATGCATTATAAATGATTTGAAACCATATAAGAGCATGGATACCCAAATACAACCCCTATAAGAGAGCTGACGGGCATGGGTTCAGTCCCCACGGATCCAGATCCTGAGGAAAGGGGTCTAGCCCCCATCCAAGATCCAGAAGACAGTCCTCCCGACCTTGAGAGATCTGGAGGGCACTGGTACAGCCCCCCCTGACCGAGAACTGGAAGACAGGGGTACAGCCCCCCCTGACCGAGAACTGGAAGACAGGGGTACAGCCCCCCCTGACCGAGAACTGGAAGACAGGGGTGTAGGCCCTATCCAAGGTTGTGGCCCAGCCAATATCTCGAAGGCATGGCATTAAGACGGTTATTAAGACGGCTAGCACACACCAGCCTTAAGGGGTGAAGAACAAGGTCCAGCTGTGGAAGAAACTGCGGAACAAGCACTCACCACCTGCGCGAGCAGCTCCTCCCGGCAGCCCTCGATGTTCTTGCACACGCTGCTCTTCTTGGGCTTCTCCTCGTCCCCGGCCTTGCCGTCGCAGATGGTGACCTTGCCCTTGTCGGCGGGCGAGGCGCTCTGGTGCCGGATGGCGCTCTCGGGCATGCGCAGCTCGCTCTGGAACGCCGAGGACTCCTTCATCGTGGAGCTCATGCCGCTGCTGGGGCTGCGCTTGACCAGGGCCTGGGGCACACAGACGGGCAGCAGGATTACACCCTGGCAGCACCCAGGAGCTCCACGCCAGGCTCTCCAAAGCAAAACCCAGCTGAAGTGCGACATATACATACTGCACATATCCAGCACTACAATATTACTACTGAACCACAGCGTGGAAGATATTCGAGTAACCGCTGGGACTTGACCAAACGGTATGTCAAGACAGAATAAAACTGACTTGCACTCACAGCTGCAGCAGCTAATTTCCTTCTGCAAGGTGTTTAGAGTAGAAGCAATCATATCAAATGACGTCTTTTGAAAAAGCAACTTTTGTCATGTATGGGAGGACAGGACACTCAGAAATGTCGTAAAATAGGACGTTCAAAGTGTGAAACAAACTTCTTTCTAAGCCTGGGTACTATATATAAGAGCCGGTAAACCCTTCTCGTTTCGCTGTTCTGTGGGGCAGACCCAACACGTGCTGCTATCCTTACTGAGCTCAACAAAACCTGGATCTGCACAAGACTGTGTCCTGCTCCTCTATCGAAGAACTTCCCACAACTGCATCTACTCACAAATTCAACATGGCCGATGCACAGGAATGTACAAGAGTAAGTGTGCTCTAAGTAAGTAGCTCCATAGTTCAGCAGTTATCCTTCTTTGACTACTTTGCACTATTTTTAGTGTTGCATATATAGCAAAAGCAAGTTGTCATAAAAAATTGAAACACAACATCTTTTATAAAATGAGTGTCACTTAAACAAGACGCTTACCAATGATACGAAATCAATAGCCTAAAACTATTTGTAAGACTTCTTTTTTCATGAAAGTTGGAAGAGAAATGTTATTCATGCTTGAATATATCCCTGAGATCAGAATCTTAAAAAAAAAAGGTTCACTATCCTCATATAGGAGAGTTCCCCTGTGGTATGGAGCCTCACCTGGCAGCTGCCATCCTCCTTTGCCCCACAGTCACAGAAGAAGGAGCCATACTTGGCATAGGAAATCTCATGGTCTTTGTGGCACACCTTGGCGCACACTGTACAAACCCCAACACCATCCACCATCTTGCACGTGTGGCAGTGATACCTGCAGAGGCAACAGACAAGAGTGTAAGATACCAGTGTGGTTTACAGAGCACAAGGGGACTCGCAACAGGAACGGAAAATGTTCCTTATTAAAGTGGGTCTAACATCCAAATTCTTGCATTGAACTTAAACAGTAAACACTTGAATTGGCAAGTTGAGAAACTCTGAGGCTATATTTCACCCTATGCAGAGGAGTATGGGCAAAAGCTCCTGGCAAACCTACTGAACATCTTTCACAATAAGTAGGAATACATTATACAACAACTCTTACCAGTGTTGGTTCATGAACTCTTTCTGTGTGATGGTGAAGGTGCACAGTTTATTGCAGAGAGAGTCTTCATCCTAGGAAATGCAAACACCACCCACAAGTCATAAGCACACAGCTAAAAATACACATGGCTTAGATGCAACATCTGCCCTATTAAAATTGGAACAAAAACTCCGAAAACTACCACACAGTTTCAAAAACCCTATAAATATCAGCCCTCTCCAAGATGGACCTATGTCAGGCCCTGCCTGATGCTTAATGCCACGTTCCCAGGAAATGCATGGGTTAGGTCTGCCTCATTTTGTGCTGCGGTTTAATCACAGCTGTATGTCAACACTGAGAATAATTCTCATTTTAATATGCCGGTGCTGTGAATACAATGAACATTCCCTACAACTGCTGATGGCATTGCAAAAATCCCTTAAGGGAATGCGTGTCCCACAAGATACAGTCAATTTTAAGTGTTCCCTTCAGGTGCCATTTGGGATTTAAACCGTTACACCAGATCAAGAAAACACCACGTCTATCTTCCAGACTCAAGCAGCCCATCCCTCACCGAATCCTCAGCCTGCGAGTCCTCCTCCTCCACCGCCAGCTCCTCCACCCAGTCGGAGTCCACCTCGATGGCCCGCTCCTCTCCCTCCACCAGCAGGTGCGAGGAGCCCTGGCCGCCGCCCTGCCGCAGGGCGTTCATGACGTCCGCCAGGTAGGAGATGACGTGACAGGTGCACTCCAGCATGCTGGCATGCTGCAACAAAGACGGCCCACAGTCGCACCCTTCCTTTTGTTATAAAACTGTTCTCTGGAATGTGATTTGTTTATTTAAAAAACATTTACACCCCTTCCATATAGATCGAATGGTTATATGGTATTTATTAATTTTTCTTCTTCTGGAAAACAAGTGTAAATCTGGTGTGCGGTCTAGCCTCGGTGTTGTGCTCTCACCTTGCCCTGGGTCACATTGGCGCTCACTTTCTCCACCACGTTCTTCTGCGTCAGGTATTTTTTACTGGAAAACGAATAAAGAGTTACTGTCAATAAAATAAAGCAACTTTAAAACCCTAAAAAAAACACACATACAAAACTGCCTGATCTCTGATGAAGCCCATTCCTAAAAAAGGAAATTCTACATAATTGCATCAAGAAAGTGAGATTCCACTTTTTAAACTTTATAGCCTGGGTACATTTTCTCATATTAAAGCCTGCTCAGATGGCTAAACTGAGTGTTTGACCTGGAGAATCACATGAGGTTCTTTTGTCACTATCAGCGCTGATGAAAGCTCTCCAGAATTTGACCTAGCAAACCCTTGTGCAATGCACCTATGCTTTACTCACCATCTAGCCAGCCAATCCACAGCTGCCCGGTGGAGCTGCAGATGCCCAGCTCCTTGCCCCGCACTGGCCAGCGTCGCCATGACAACCATAAGCTCCGGGAAGCCGGCGCCCTCCCCATTGGACAGCATCTCCGTCGCCATGGGGATGAGGGTGTTGAGCAGCACGGTGCACACGCCCTCCCCCACCTGGCTGTTGTCGCGGACGATGTAGGTGGTGAGCAGCTGCAGCAGCTGGCGGTTCTCCTGCACCGTCTCCAGCTGGTCCGAGTCCTTGGGGGCCGAGGCCGTCATGCGGGTCAACCAGGCCTGCAGCCGGGCAGGCTCCACGCACGCCAGCTGGGCCAGGGAGCCACACAGGCGCAGCAGGCTGGGGTTCGGGCTCTTCTCCGCTGGAGGCACAACGAGCTCGGATGTGAAAAGCCACGCTGGCACACGACGGGTTTCCTCTAACATCCCAGAGCGGGATCCCAAACCCTAATCCTGAGGAGCTCCAATCCAGCAGGTGTTATAAGTCACCATTAAATCACTGATAAAGCCACTGCGATCACGTAAACAGGTGATCTGTTAAATTAAGTATTTTAGAGATCTAAAAGTACTCTTCAGCCCCGAAGGAGCAGAGTTCTCTCAACTCAAAACTTTGCTTGCTTGTTTCATTAATGGCTCACAGGTGCTGCCAAGCTATTAAAACAGGCAACCGGCAAAACTACCTGGACTGGGGCTCTGCAGGACCAGGGTTGGAGACCCCTGTTAGACTAATTAACAGCTGATGATTTCTCTCTCCCCTAGGACACATTGAAATGCTAAGAACGCATTTCCAGTTGTTTTTCCCCCCCCCAGTAAATCTCTTTTTGCCACATTTGGTATTATATCAGTGATGTTAATATTGCTCACCAAATCATACAAAAAAAGTCAACAGTTTATATCTCCTTTGCTGCACTGAAGGTTTTCACCATAACTTTTGTGCGAGACAAAAGGCATTTTTATTAAATAATAAATGTATTTCTAATTCTAATTTAATCTTTCTTTACTAACACCATTAACGATGTATATTTTATCATGAACCATGCATATACAAGCTGAAACAACCTCCTACAAGGACTTCACAGAAAAATCATCCTCACCGAGCTGGAACAGTTTGGTAAAGAACTTCAAAACCCTGTTGCAGAATTTGGCTGAAAGGTTTTCATTTGCTGTGGCCATCATGATCTGGACTAGTTCTCCACTGGAAAAGGAAAAAAAATGGGAAGATAAAAAGTTTCTCAGTGCCATCAAACAATGCTTTAATTCTAAAGCAAATTCTTCAACAGGACCTTATAAGTAAAAAATAAAATCAGGACAATTAAGCAACAAGCACTGTTTACGATTAAGCTATAGAAAACACACAATCAAACATGATTCCTGACTTTGGGTATAATTGGTCACTATAAATAAAAAACCTGCACTCCAATCTGCAGACAAGACACAAATCAAATAGAAATGGTTGCTGGAGCACCTCATATAACCTTGATTCAAATAGATCGTATTGACAATACAACTTCAATGAAAGTGAACTACAAAACGTAAAAGAACCCAGTTTTTATTACAAAGTGGCATGGCTTTGCACAACGTTCTACAACACATCACACCTGCACAATCCACCCTTCAGCAACAGGAGAGGAAGAAGTGGTAGGGTGAGGGAGTTACCTGTCCGAGAAGAACTCCTCCATGGCCTTGCGTGCCTGGCTGCTCTCCAGCTGCTTCTCCAGGTACTGCAGACACTCCTCCAGCACAGACTCGTCTAGACCACTGAGACACAGAAGAACTTTCATCAGGCTCAGCACCAGACAGGACACAGAAACCACTGGAATTGTGCAGTGCTTGTATATACTGCACATACAGTTGTTTTTAACTTGAGTGGCTAGCTTGTAAACTACAATCACGTTAGCCAATTCAGACCATCCAGCTGTGTACTTTACTCCCTATGCCTTGCAATAGGAATAACAAAATATTGCTGAGAGTGTCTTAGCATTTCGGCTATAATGCTTACTGTGTTGATACCTTGTTTAGTTTAGGTAAAAGCAGGAGATGCTTTGCTTAGTTCGCGTAAAGTCCAGGAGAATGGTCCACATTAAGCACTGGTGTCAGAATGACCAGCTATCCCTTCATTAGAGAAGACTATTTCAGAAAGACAAAGGCAATTCTAACACTGATGAAGCACGAATGATGAGAATGTAGCGGTTGCCTATGGTGCAGTACTATTGAGATCTTTCAACTACTGGGAACAATAACTGGCTGATGAGATCACCTGTTGGGATCGGAGTGGTTGGCAATGATGTTGTAGCAGCCGGTGATGAGCCGCTCATAGACGCGGGCCAGGAACTCGTCCGACTCCGCGGGGCCAAGGATCCTCTCCAGGGAGGTGCTGCTGACCTCGGCCACACTCTCCATGCTGGTCTCCAGGAGCAGGGGCAGCAGCGTGCGGATCACCTGCGAGGGGTTCAGGTCCTCAGGGCACCAGCTGCAGCAGAGGAGACAGCAGGCCCGGGTCAACGGGTCAAGAGACGAGTCGCGACCGAAAATAAGAACCACCGCTACCTCACACATGAGTATCGGGTAAAAAACTGAAGGGGAAGGCATATTTCTAATCTACATGGGAAAAGTGGAATATGGAATATGAAACCAATAAACAGAAGAAAACCAGCACAAGAAGACGTGAGCCGAAATTTGAACAAAAAGCTGCTGAGCAGATGACTTGTCTTCCAGTATTCTCAGAGGGCAGCGAAGTGTGGTATGCCAGGGACGGGTTCAGCACACTTACACAATGAGGTCTCCCGTGAGGCGCACCAGGGAAAGCAGGATGTGTTTAAGCGAGGAGGCCAGGGGCAGGCTCTGGTTGCTCAGCGTGCCAAGATGCGCCGCCTGGATGGCACTGATATAGCTCTCTGCGGGGATTGTGTCATTGGCAAAGGCGTTTCGCTGGGCAGAGACAAAAAAAAGAATTCTGAAGTCAGATTTCCCCTTTTCAAAAAGGTCCCCCAGAATTCAAAGTTCCTCTCGATCCGCATACCCATGAGCCGATGTTGGGGAACTCGTTGGTGTTGATGTTGTTCCAGGTGTCACACAGGGTCTGCACAGCCGAGGGGAGATTCTGCATCACAGGCTGGGCTAGAGACAGAACACAGGAGATCCAGTCAGGGTGCTCCTGAAGCTCGATACATTTCAACGAGGAAGCAAACGGATTTAAGACACACGAACGGCATTGCAGTGCCTGTGAGCTGCCCTCTCAAAACCAGAACTGCAAGGCAAGTTCTCAGGATCCACGTTATATATCATATTAACAGGCTCAAAAAAGAGCCAACACACCATATGTTAACACATCTTTATAAATTTACACCCATGGCACAATAAAATCAATATTATCACAAATTAAACAAATGATTATCTCTCAAAGGAACCCTCAAAGTCGCTAAACTAAGCTTTTAAAAGACAGCTCCTACATTCAGATTTGCTTGCTTTGTTTAAACTGCTGTGATCACAAGAACCTTAGGAATCGCACAATAAATGTGTATACGCAAACATGCCTTAGGCTCCTGTGTTATTTTAATGGGTGGTTAAGGAAAGATGCTTTCTTACTCATACATAGGTTCCATCACAAAAAAGATTTCATGAAAACAGTAGGATTGTTAAAGGGGAACTGCAGTCCCAATTTCTCAGACCAGTTATTAAATCTCAGTAACAAAACAAATTAGACGACAGTATCGCAAAATTTGACAAATTCTGAATTACGCACAAAATTGTGAATTTTGTGAAAGTACCGTATGGTTGCCATGTAGTCGTAAACCACTGGTCTCGCCACGGGTGGGAATGAGAGTTTGTGAGGACTGTGACATAAAGTCAGCCCTTCCTGCTCACTAGTCACTGTAATGACTAATTTAATGCGATATACGAGCGAATAAGTACAGGTTGTGCAGCAGACATTACACCGCAGAAATGTGCAGTTAACAAATGGTACTTGTTGGCAACGGCATCTCAAAATCAAAAGTAATATTTCTATTGGATTAAAAGAGATGTATTCACAGGCCTGCTTGTTTACAATGTAATAGGGCTGCTTCATGTCACTACGTTTGGTTGCCTCGTTCTAAATCACAGACAAAGATGGTAATATAGCACTGTGCACACCTGGAAATTTAGCCTATTTTGTTATGGAAATGACGGTGCACATTTTACTTTCATTGTGATTTGAAATGCACTCATCAGTGCCGATTCCTTCCAACCTTGAAATACAGAAATAGCGTTGCAGTTCCCCATTATTAACCAATCCCTTATTTCTGTAAAGCTTTTAAACACATGAACACTAGAGATGCAATATGTATGGGCAGAAGGCAGAGGTAGGAGGTGTGTAAAAACTCCTAACAGGACATGACCTAAGAAAAACTAAAAAAGCCCTCTGAAATGTCCGCGGTGGTGACTGGTGCACTCACCCAGCACGTTGGCTTTGCAGCGCGTTGACCCAATGGACAGCACAGCGGCGTAACCCTGCAGCTTCTCCTCCGAGCGCTTGTTCTCTCCTTCCTCGGGGAGACTCATCAACAGATAGGACCTGTCGCACAGGACGAGGGCGTTTGCCGGTTAGCTCATCGAGAGAAAAGCATCAAGCGAGCCTCAGGCCAACATAACCTAACAATTCCTGAAAGAACAGTTTAACACGTTTCCCAGTCTAAACCTCAAGCTGGACGCTAAGAAAGGGCCTGGAGCTGATCAAGCTGAATCTGTTGTCCTGATCTAACCAGCGGTCCAACCGGGCCAGCTGAAGACTCTTGGAAATCCGCAGCAGCTGACCTGGCGAAGGCGGTGTAGGTGTCGATGAGCTGCAGCGCGGCGGGGAGCAGGTTCTTGGTGATCTCGGAGGACTTGTGGGGGTCGGTCTCGGCGGCCACTTTAGAGAAGTGCTCGTCCAGCGAGACCTGCACCTTGGAGATGACTGCGTCCAGGGTGTAAATTGTCTGCAGGTTGGGCACTTGGAGAGGCAGGATGGCGCTGGGATCGATACAGCAGAATGAAGAGATCTGGAGAGGGCAAAGACTTAAGTCAGCGCCTGGCATGAACAAATGTTTTATGTCAATGTCACCTATTCATTAAACACCTCATGCAACTCCACTTAATTTACCCCTGTATTTACTGTACTTAGACATTTAGCTTCTTTAGAAACTTTCAAAACATTTTGCCAACTTCTTTATTTACGGAAGCACTCCTATATTGAGCAGTAATCACAAACATCTCTATTTGTCAGCATGAAAAACACAGTTTTGATTCTACCGCACACAAGTAAGAGCATGGGCTCCAAAAACAAAACTGGGGAGTGCATCACAACAGAACTGTCTTGTGCTGCCAAGGATTCAGGAGAGTGATTTGTTTTTTGACAACAGATGCAGACGGAGGCACAAATACAGCCTGACGGCTCTTGAAATAAGGCCCACCTGCCGAGCGATGTACTCCTCTGCCAGCTCCACATCGTACTTCACAGCGCTGCACTTGGCCGACACCACTTCGATCAGAGAGGCAGCGTGCTCCGGTTTCATTCCTTGTTTAATAAGGTGCTCCTGCAATCAAGGATAAAAATATATATAAATATTTGACCTCATTCCAAAGAGGTGTGACCAGACAGATAATGATAACAAAGCTGCCTCATTCCAAGGGCCTAACAATCTATCAAATTCTTGGGGCCTGCTCAGAAACCAAATGCAACATTCCTTAGTAAGGAAAAGGGCTCAAGTTGCTGGTGTTGTCAATTTTAAAGTCAATCTATTCATTTTCTAAGTGCTTCTTCCTGAGGGTCATGTGGCAGCTGGAGCTCGTTTCAGCAAGCTATGGGCACGAGGGAGGGGTCATTTAAACTTATTACAGCAATGGCATATTACCTTTTTCAATGCTACGCTGAGAAACAGCGTGAGAAACGCACCCACCCACCACACCCAGTGGGCAACCCTGCTTACCTTGATCCAGTTGACGTAGGTGCTGACGCGGAGCCTGGAGGACCAGCGCAGGGTGTGCAGGATGTCGCTCTCGCTGGGGTCGCTGGCGCTCGGTTTCAGCTGGTCGATGTAGGCCTTGGAAGGCGGCAGGATGCCCAGGATCCGCCACAGAATGAGGAAGTAGTACTGGAGGGAGCAGGCCTCCTGCAGCACAGCGAGATGCAAGACTGGCGTCATGCTCCGAACGGAATGAAGCATTCCACAAATCAGAAAAGTGGCTACAGCCGATGGAAAGGTCACAGTAGAAGACCATCCACAAATGTTTTAAGACGCGTTTAGAAATCGGTGACTACGAAACTGCTCAGCACACACTACCACAGGACAAGGCAATCTGCATGGCCGTGTGTAAATTGCAGGGCGTATACTACAAAGACGTACACTTTCCAGAATGGAAACAGAAATGGACATTAGTCCATTCCAGAGTTTTAGCTTTTTTTTTTTAATTCTGCAGAAACATGTGATCTCAACAGCACCAAGTACAATCATTGCAGTATTCCAACAATTCACATACATGCTTAAAGAGAAACTGTTCATTGTTGAAGCCACCAGGCTGGTGGTCTTACCAGAGGTGTGATCGTTTTGTTCTCCTGCCTCCTGGTCATGTCGAACTGTGAGCCAGCAGACAGGAGGGAAATCAGGTAGGAGTACAGCTCATCATACTTTGCCGCTCTGTTAAACAGGACCTGGAACACCTGTACAAATGGAAACCCATGTCAGTCATGAAAGACCCTGTTTTTTAATTCAAGAGCAGCGGTTCACAAAACGAGTCATTAAAAGTCAAATTCTGTTCTGAACAGGAAAGATAAAGAACTATGAATAAATTATGGATAAAATATTCTAAGGATAAAGTTGTTACAACTCTGGACTTTACAATGTTTGCTTTCCGGATAGTAAAACCTACATTTTAAAACAAGCTTGTTAGAATTCGAAATCCTTTCAGTATAAATCATTAAGGGTGGGATTAGTGTGTTTTACCGAGCTGTCCAAGCGGCTTCGGTCATCTTCTGATGCTTCGGGTGAAAGGACACAGTAGAATTTAGGCTGAGGTGTGGAATCTGCACAAAAGATAAAAGCACCAGTTAATTTCTACCAATAAACAACTGCGTCTTGACAACCAATGGCTTCTTTGAGATAATCTTGGCTATGCTGCAGAACGTAAGCATACCCTCAACTCCTATACAAGTATCATGGAATTTCAAGAACTGAAACTTCCAACGCCACAACACCAAGTAACTAGTAAGCGATCAGGAAAGAATAAGTTGTAAAGTGAGGACGCTGCCTACCTGCCGGGCAGTGCTTTGTCCAGTTCTCCTCCACCTCCTTGAAGCCGTAGTAGAGAGGAGCTGTGCTGCGCTTGCTCCCCTCCTGGCCGGGAGTGCCCCCAGCCACTGGGGGAGTAAGCAGGTTATACTGGACCTGGAAACACAAAGAGCATGTCTTGATCCTTCCCAAAAAGATTTTTCATTCCCGTCTGTTAAAACTTCTCTATATTGCAGAGTCACATCAGGAAAGAGGACTTAAAAGGACTTAAGATCTGATCCTTCATTTAAAGCCATGGGTTCTTTTTCAAAAATAGGATCTAATGTGTGATTGTTGCCAGGATACTGAGCCCCATAAGAACTGTGACTGAAATGATGTGTGAAAGGTGTCCCCATGAAACTTTGAGCAGAACCAACCACAGATAACCCTTCCCTTCATCCAGGACCCTCATAAAAACAGTTATAAGCAGGATTAAGCCAGTCGGCACGTCTGACCCATCAAGTACTTAGTAGGGAACTAAGCCAGGGATCTCAGCATCCCTTTGGGTAAAGAAGGGCCTCCAGTTCCCGGTATTAAAAGCACGTCCACGACCCTCACTGATATCACTACAAAACCGACCTAAAGGCCCACGAACACAGCAGGACGTTTGGGGTCATCTGGGAATGCAGAGCGCCTCCTACCTGCTCAAACAGGTACATGGGGACTCTGGAGTACTGATGCAGCAGGTAGTCGAAGACCAGCAAAATGCGAGCCAGGTGGAGGGGCACGGCGTGCAGCTGCGTGTCGACGCGGGCGGCCACCTCGGCGATGGCCTGCGTGCACATGGCCAGCACGCTGCCCCGCCCCTTCTCCGAGAAGCTGTGGAAGATGAGCAGCAGCAGCTGGAGGTGCTCCACATTCAGGTCCTCCACGTCGCTCGGCATCGCCCCCTGCAGGGCGTGCTGCTTCAGCGTCCCCACGAACCTACGCGAGCACAGGGAAGTGCAGACACGTGAGAGCTGGGCTGTGGGCTCTGATCAGGGCATTGAGAATGGGCGGTGCTTTCTGTGCGGAATCTGAATGCTCTGCTTGCATTTGCCTGCTTCCCCAAGACAGGCTGGCTGGGATAAGTGTTTAACTGGGTCTCTACACCTGGCTCACACTTTGGCCATTATTGTTTGGACTTTCTTGAAGGAATGAAAAAGCCACTGATTGCAACGGTTGCTTTTTGACCTGGTGTTGTTAGGCACTGTGCATGAAGGACAAGGCGGCACGGTCAGCGGCTGTGAGGGCATCCTACCTCTCCCAGACCTTCATGCACTCCGGCACGTCCGGGTTCCCCTGGACACTGGCCTTGTGCTGCCAGATGAGCAGCAGCCTGGAGAGCACCGAGAGAGACTGGGGCTGAATGTACAGAGGCCACAGCCCCTCGGAGAAAGGCGCTACTCCCAGCTGCTGCAGAAGGGTGTTCTAAGGAAGAGAAATGAAGCAGTTTAATGGGCTGCATCAGGCAAGGGTTTAAATCATTTACAGAATCCTGTGCAGGTTGGCCAATTTTGTTTTGTGCGTAGAATTCAGCTGACGTTCTCATCCTGTAAAGGAACATTAACGAAAAACTAAACCAGCAAATGCAATGGAAACAAAAGGACTGCATTGGTTATTGATCCTTTGCTGCTATTCCAACATCTAAACAGATTACACAAGTGCAAACAGCAAAAAGATCTTTAAAGCTCACCATTACACGCTCTGCGCTTAACCAAATACACTGTGCCTTACCTGCAGTGCTGGTGAAGGCAGATCAGACGTCACCAGTGAGTGGTTGAAGTGATAAAGAGCAGATGCAAACTCTTCATCAGATGACCCTGCGGTTAAGGAGAAACTGAATTTGGTAAGAAAAGAAATGGACTCAACCAAATAAACTCATGTGATGACGAGAGCAACTCCATTAGAGAAATATTTTCAACTGGCAACTTAAAAGTAAACAGTAAGACAGCAGGATGTCTTCAAAATTTAAAGATTACAAGTAGTACTCTATGCATGTAAGAGGAAAGCAGGCAGTAGTTTGGAAATTGACAGTTGTATCCTTAAGGAAAACTGAATCATGCCTTTTCACTTGTCAACACTTGAAGGTCTCCAGATAGAAATGAATAAAGCCTCTGTTCAAGTGTCTATCTACAGCACTGTTTAAAGCTCACCCTTGACGTCCTTGTCTACATCTTTTATGATGCTGGCCAGGGTGGCCATGTGCTGCTCTGCCAGAGACACACTCAGGTAGTTGCGAATGAAGTTGTTCCTGGATTTCAGCATTGAGGTGGTGATGAAGTTCAGAATGCTGGAGGCCAGGCTTAAAAACTGAAAGGGACAACCCCGACATTTCAAACCACATCATTTCATCAATCAGACGAGCCATGTGTACACAGTTTGCCCACATAAACAGTCAAAAATGATCTTCCTTCAACTAATTTTATTACCCCTAAGTTCGAATGTTAAATGGCATTCCGAAAGAAAACGTCAGGGCTCTCACCAGCTCCGGATCCTTGCGGCTGGCCAGGATGTTGCCGTTCTCCCCAGCAGTCTGCTTGCTGGGACTCTTCAGCCGGGGGGACGTCTCCAGTGGGGGTGGGGGAGGAGGTGGGGGTGGGGCCACCTTCTCTTTGCTGGGAGAGATTGTCTCCTCAAACCACAGGCCCAAGATGGGCTCACTGTCATCATCTGCAATACACAGCACGGAGATTCATTTCAGGACATGGCTCAGACCCCAAGGAGAGCTGGACTAAACCACAGGAAAACAGAGCAAAGCTTTCTTGAAGCCAAGGGGGGGAGGAGGGTATAGCTATCCTTCTTTCATTATTTTTTGTATCAGTTAGGCCCTGAGCAAGTTAACCAGCTTGAAACTGTGCAAGTACCTTGACTGCTGTCTTCCTCTGTACTGCTGAAGTCATCCTCGTAGTATGTATTGGAGTCTGTGGAGGCACTGGCATCACTGCTCACTGAACCTTTTCTCTGGCGCTGGAGGACACAGGCCTGGAAAGAACAAGATGGGGGTTTGTATAGCCTTCATTCTGAGCCCTCTCGTTTTAGAATGAGTGGACCTAACAGGAGTACAATGGCAAAAAAATGCAGAGTACAAACTGGAGCAGACTAACAGAGGTGCTGGAGAGTTTTTTCTGGTGCATCCTGCCTGACAACAGTAGGAATGTAAGCACGCAAGGACTGCACTGCTTTAAGAATTTCCCTTTTCTAATATTGTATGCATTTGCATATAGATGCCACTTTTGATGCAACAGCTTACAAAACACAAGCGATCTTGTCACCTTTCGGTAGGAGGTGGACAGCAGAGTGAAAAGCAAGTTGGTGAGGGGCACAGAGTCGATCAGTCTCTGCACCCTCTGGATGGAGGTGCTCTGGGCCATGATGTTGAGCTCTGCCGGAGGGCCATCGCTCGACCAGTCCTGTGAAGGTAAAGCCGTCAGTTGCTAGTTTGCTTTCCGAGACTCCCTGGAAAACCAGCCGCCACGCAGGCTCTCAGCTGCACTCACCCGGTGCAGTGCCTCTACTTGCAAATCCTGGAAGAGTGACGTGAGCAGTTTTATGGCGTGGTTGGCCAGGACTACAGAAAGAACTCCAAATCCTTGATGTCTACAATCACAAAAAAACATTAAACTTCAAAACTTGCACATGTGAGAGCTTAATATTCAAAATAATGTAAAACAATCAGACTACTAGAACTAGGCAGTCACTGAACATGTTCTTACTCACTGAAGCATACACTTAATTTGAGATGAAACCGGAGCTATCAACAGAACACAAGACTGTACCGTGTCAATATTCAGTACTCTTGTGCCTCTCTAGAAGACTATCTGAGAAATGAATTCCGAGGATTGTAATGGGGTTTTCAAGCATACCCCTTCCCCGGCCCCAGCTTGGGTGATCCCGCCCCATCCTTAGTGCGGGCGGCGATGTCCCGGACACGCAGGGCAGCCAGAGGGTCCTTCTCCTTGCCCTTATCAGCCAGGGCAGTGGGGCTGAGGTTCAGGATCAAGTACAAGCTGTTTAGCAGGCACCATGCTCCCAGAAGCTGGAAGTTCTGATAATGCTGTAAGAAGAAAGCAAAATTACTAGGACTATTTGCAACAAAACAGGGCATTCATATTTGCTGCATTCTCTCTCTTCAATTCAGATAGCATACTACAGGGAATGGAAATTGAGATTTCTTTCAAACTACATTCATGCTTAATCAATTGGATTTGTGTTTTGATGTAATCATTAATAAGGCACTGAAACAAGTTATCAATAAATCACTTATGTATTCCTTTAAGACCACGTTGTGAATGTTAGAAAGTCACATCTACTGCCCTCCAACACAAAGCTGTAAATGTGTCTTGATATTTAAGATTCCAATTCCAGCCGTGAACAGGACCTCCCCCGTGTGGTATGTCTGTATACTTTATTTCTGTCGTGGCTAATAAGTAAAAAAAAAAGTCTGCAACAACTAACCTCACCACCTGCTCGACGGGAGTTGCTAATAGCCTGTCCAATCATGTCATAAATTTCAAGCTGTTGGGGAACAAAATTTGTTTACATTTAGTTCAGACTGCGATATTCTTTGACAACTAGGTGTAAAAAGAAATAAGCACAGACCTACAAAAAATATTGGAAAAAATCAGCAAAGCACTCTGACTGGATTACACAGTACTAAACATCCTGGATCCACGGTCCAGGTACAGGCTTATGATCTATGAATCAGACTGTAAAGCACAATCATTCTTCAGACACACACTGTCAAGCAGAACTCATACACCTCAACTGCCAACAATGCAAAGCTCCAAGACTGAGATAGTGCTGTGCCTAATATACTCTCCTGTACTGAACCGTGAATACATTTCCAGTTACTGGGAAGCGGCTTATGTTTATGGTACTTAATGCCAATTGTGCACAGTGCATTTTTAAGTCTTCAAAGGCTTAGAGGTCAGCTTCATGAACAAGCATTAGCAGTCAGGACAGAAGACATGCAGTCGATGGGAGAATACTGACACATTTCTGGACTATTGTAGCAGCATCTTTCTCATAGTCTTCCTCCTTGGAGCCGGTGGAGGCAGTGCGCAGCTGAAGACCGCTACCAACATGCAGAATGGCCATGCAGGTGGCTACGCTAACACCTGAGAAGAAAGCAGGATTGATTTTTTGATGAAAATGAAAGGAATGAACCGCAGTACTTAATGAAAATTTATGGCAAGCTGTGATGGGGTGAATCTCCTAAACCCCTCATTACTGCATTACCAAACTAATGCTATTGTTAGTGGTCTTAAACGTCTTTAGCACCAAAAGAATACTAGTTTTTATCGTCCACAATTCCTTGGAGGGTTCAGGCCACTGAATGAAAACAGACATCCAATGCAAGGTGTATATTTCATAACCAACTAGAATCCCACTGTCAGTAAGCTTTGAGTCAACTGTTTCTTTTGAGTTAACCACTTTGATGTTTTAAACCATAAATCAGGTACTTGTAAAAATGTAATTCCATGTTTAATCAGTGGTCACATACCAAAGACTGTAAACAAAATCTGTATACAATTACCAGTGGCCTTAATAACAGACGGATATATTGCTATGCAAAACTGTAAAACTATGCTCAGCGTTGGTTAGTATGAACTCCTAATCTGTGCCTGTGGCTGGAAGGTTGCTGGTTCGAATCCTGTGGCTGGCAGAGGAATCCTATTCTGTTGGGCCCCTGAGCAAGGCCCTTAATCCCAACTGCTCCAGGGGCACCGTATAAATGGCTGACCCTGTGCTCTGACCCCAAGCTTCTCTCCGTCTGTGTCTGCGTGTCTCATGTTGAGCAAGACAAATTCCTAATACAAGAAAATTGTATATGGCCCATAAAAGTGATCTTATCTAAATATCCATGAACTACAGTATGTTACAGAACATTAATATTCGTTTTAAAAAACAACACAAGGAGAAAATCATATTAAACCATAACCTACCTGCATAGAGACAGCTGAGGGCAAGAACAGTCACATCTAATAATCTTCCAGGAGTCAGGGGCTCCAGCACAGGCAGAGACAGCGTGTCTAGGGCCATTGTCACATCTATCACAAGCGAATGAAACCTACATCGACACAGAAGCGACACAGAAGAGCTCAGCTCTCCGCCCTCGGGATTTATCTTGCAAGATTAGAGCATTGTTTCAAATGATAAACTTGAAAACAGTTTCCCCCATACCCAAAGGGTTGTGGGAGTATGGAACAAACTACCCAGGGCGTTTCTTGAAAAGAGTAGGGGTGTAACCCTGGCGTCCTGTCCAAATTTCCCCTTGGCCCTTACCAATCATGGCCTCCTAATAATCCCCATCTCTGAATTGGCTTCATTACTCTGCTCTCCTCCCCACTGAGAGCTGGTGTGGGGAGCATTCTGGTGCACTATGGCTGCCGTCACAACATCCAGGTGGGGCTGCACACTGGTGGGTGTGGAGGGGATCCCCATTACCTGTAAAGCGCTTTGAGTGGATTGTCCAGAAAAGCGCTATATAAATGTAAGCAATTATTAATTATTATTATTACCCAACCCCAGGGGTGAAGCCAGTACTTGATTTTCATGTAAGAAACAGCTGGATTAAACCACTGGATCAATCAGCTACAGAAAAGACTAGATGGGCTCGACGGTCTCCTCGTTCTCAAGTCAAGAGCGATCTGAGGCTCTGCGCTGCTGCCTGGCGAAGGCCAGTACCCACCCGTTGCGCACGGCTGTGGCGTCTGCTACTGTGGCTGGCATGATGAAGAAGGAGTTGGCCGAGACAGCGTCCTGGAAGCGGTTGATGTAGCGCAGGAAGTACGGCAGGTTGAGGCACACACGCAGCAGCTTCTCCGAGCCTCCTGTGGAGAACACAGCGCGCTACACTCCTGCACATCTACACATCTGGCACAGGACACACCCGCAACATACCAGCCCCCTCCAGCCCCTAAAGGACCCGATCAGACAAAATCAGCTGGATGCTTGTGCGGAACACACTAGCGTTTGTCAGATTTATGACATTTTGGTACCTCTGAATCTTTAGTGGAACAGAATGTGGAAAACTTAAAATTGTGCAAAACAATTACAATGCCCATTTTCAATTATCCACCACGTCAAAATAAGAACTTTTAGTAACAAGCCCTGTGAACAATATATAAGAGCAAGGAACTGCATCAGCATACAAGTTCCATAGGAACAAGGAAAGGTCAATTCCAAGATGAAAAGTAACTTACTTTTTCCTTTGCAAATAATAGCTATTACAACACTTACTCTAAACTCTATACAAATATAGTTTATTGTCTGGGTATATTTAAAATATTTTTCAATTCAGAAAATTAACAGACTTTATTAATAATTTTTTGGAACATACCTCGTGAATCTTTTTCACATCAAAATGGTATTTCTTGGACAAAAACGTAGAAGGTTGATACCAATAAATACAGATATTTACGCCAAACAACAGCTGAACTCACCCAGCTCTTGTAAACTTGCCACATTCTGGGAAATAAAGGCATTCTTCATTTTGGCCTGTGTAGCTTGGTCTGCAGTTGCCTGATCGTCACCATCACTTTCCGCCTGCCCAGACAGACCAAGCAACAGCATTAACCACAGCTGACAAGGAGATAATCACAGCGGATGAAGAGGCTAGGCACAATCTGGGTGAATTCATGTTAAAACTATAGTCCTTCCAAAGCACACACTAGACGCTTCATATCACAGCAGTAATAGAATTGCTAAAAATGATTTTTTAAATTCAGGATAACCACTATTTGGCCTCTATTCTTTGAATTCTCTCTTATTTGCTATTTACATGATTAGCACTAAAACCTCCTGGATTCCTGAGGTCTGAAGAGTCTATTCAGAGTCCGATTTTCTATTCTGAGAGTCTGTGGGAGCGTAAAAGAAGCTCTCAAGCAGTGTTGTGGAAGGAAACAACTTGGGATTCTTTCATGGAGCGACTGGATAAGATGTATGGATCAATCAGCAACTACTAAACTGACAAGAGGAGCCTAATGCTCTCCTCTTGATTGTAACCCTTCTAAACGGCAAAGGCAATTTCATTAAAAGCCTAGGCACTTCCAGTAAATTTTATTACAAGAAGAAGTCTGTGATATGAATGCATTTCCGTCATGTAAAATTGCTAAGGCACCTTTTAGCACCGCTTGTCAACACGACAAATATTTTAAAACACACTGCTGCACAACACAAAAATAGATTTGTATTCCCCAAATACCTTCGACGACACACTGTCCGTGCGCTGCAAAGGGAACGTTGGCGATGGGAGTAGTTTGCTGAACTAGCATCCTGCGGAGAAGACTCCCGTTCCCCAGTCGGAACTGACCTGTGTGTGGGTGGAAGGGGAGGCCAGCAGGGTCACGTCGGGGTTGAAGACCGAGGTCAGCTGGTTGAAGAAGTTCATCTGGACCTCCTTTTGTCTCAGCTCAGGGTTCACCGGGGAAGGCAGCTCCTTCTGGTCTTCCACTGAAATACAGCAGTTGTGAGACAGAGCCTGGAGTGGGTATTGTCACTCACACCCACCCACCCAGCACAGGAATGAGAGATGACAGATTCCATCTGACACACACAGTGCACCAAAGCTTTCTTTCTGTGAGCCTTGGGCCTGGCAGAATAAAAAGAGGTTAATAACTTCTGACAGGACATTGTCTAGACATCTGAGCTTTAATAAGTGCACAAATATTAAGCAGCTGATAAAAAAGAACAGTGTTCTAATACTGGTCTGCTAGACATTGTGTTATTGATGTATTGTGCTGCAAAACGATTCGGTGGGTCTTACCACTAAAGCAAGTTTTAGTTTCACTGGGGTTTGGTTTACATTTGAGATCTTCGTTGTGGCATTTTGCCTACAAGGATTGCTGGCTTTGTCTCAGAGACTCCTGGAGGACTCCAAAATGAGCTTGGCATCTCCAGAAAAACTGCTGAATGATTAACGCAAGCAAGGTAGAGACTGGCCGGGTACAGACCCAACACAGGCGCCATACCCACCCACCTTCTAGCTGCTTCTTCCAACTCAGGGCTGTGGGCGAGCTGGAGCCTATCCCAGCAAGCAACGGGCACAAAGCAGGGTACCCCCTGGACACGACAAGTTCACCGCAGGCCCCCCCCAAACTGACTAGAGGAGCCAGTTCACAGCAACGGCCAATTTTCCCAAAAGTCAATTAACCGACCAGGACTACACTTGATCTCAGCCAAAAGGCCGAGATGTTTTTGGACTATGGGAGGAAACCGGAGCACCTGGAGGAAACCCACACAAAAATGTTTGAGGCTGGTTAAGTAAACGGGGAGAACATACAAACTCAGTGCAGACAGCCCCCGTGTCTGGAACTGAAGCCAGGGCCCCCGTGATTGTGCCAGTGCACAGCCCCTGGTGCAAGGTCCATAGACTAAAAACAACTATGAGACCGAGGGATGGATACTGACTGCCCATCCGTACTGCTGATGCACAGCGTGAAACCTGAACCTGACAGACCAAATCGGAAAGACAGCTTGGTGGGGGTGTGTGGGGAACGCCATCAAAAACAGCCAGACAACCGATTTGAAATGGATTCATCTGGAAGTGAATTGTCCTGTCTTGTGTAAGCTGTCCAGCCCACAGAGTTTTCAACATTCATCTGCTGGAACTCTTCCCAGCTTCATCACCCTGTATTATGCACACAAACACTGAGCTTTGAGGCTAGTTAAGTAAACGGAGGATTTGAAGCACCAACACACAAACCTCACACTCAGGAGTAAGCACAGCAACACTATTCTCTCCAAGACTGGCCTGAACACCAACAGAACACAACTGCAAATCAGCTCCACAGACCAAAGTTAATTCAGGCATCTAATTAACCAGATGCCATTTAAAACAAGGTCAGAACCTTAGTTTAGTACAGAATTTCACAAGGTCTTTTTTAGCGACAGCTTTCTTTTGGGACTCCGTTTTAGAACAAAGCCAAATCTTACATAATACATTTCCTCATGTTCTCTTGCAGGCACACAAGAGAGAAGAATGAGCAATGCGAGGGGCTGATTATTTTTATGATTGCAGGCTTTACACACCCAATACAAATGACGCGACTGAAAACTCAAAAGATCGCTGAGCAATCCCTGTATGTGTTAAAGCAGATGTATAAGAATTTTAAAGCTAATTTCTTCTGTGAGCATAACGTTCAGTACAGATCAGTACTGTCAATAAATATGGAACTTTGTCTTGTTTTTTGATGTATGCAGTTCTTATAACTAGCCATTTGCAAACAGACTTTGATTTATCCCAAAACAGTTGGAGGAGTCTGAACGTTTCCATATGTCCTCAAAATTATCTCTCAAAGCTCATCTTCTCTATCTGTTTGCACTTGACCACATGACAAAACCAGAACGTTGAAGATGCTACAGAGAGCCTTACCATCTGAGAGAGTCTTCACAGTCTGGGGAAGTTTGGCAGACTTCATCATCGCAGTGAAGGTAATGATCTCCGTTCTGTCCAGGCGGCTACAGCCAGTGCACAGTCCTTTTATTAAAAGGATCAGGTGCTTCTGCGGCAGGGAAAGCCAAAGACGACAGTGTAAGCTGCTAGAGGAAACATGGGCAGCTACCCAGGATGTAGTTGGTCAGAATGTGAAAATGATTTATGCTTGTAAGAAAGAGAGCCTTATTTTACAAAGCCGATACATACTGATCGGGTCATAGCACAGCCAAGCGCTAATGTCTTCAGTAACTACAGAAACAGATCGGGACCTTGAGCTGCGAATGAGCTACTCACCTGTGAAACTGCACATGCTTCATCTGGGTTTTCAAGTCGTAGCAGTGAGAATTCAATTAATACTTTACAGGCAGCAGCTACAGACAGTAACTGATTTCTAGGAACTGAAAATAAAAAGACAGAGGCAGCCATCACAACTGGGCATGTTTATTGTTTCTAACAAACAGGTGAGAGCTCACCCAAACAATTTAAGGGGAGAACTTAGGACTAAGAGTGCCAATGGGGAGAAAGACAGCAAGGTAGTTATCTTATTTCAGACGTTTTGTGGTAAAAACCTAGAAATAGACATTTAAATAACAGTAGTAAAATGCGTTACTATCAACAGGTCTCAACACAAACAATTATTCTATTTTCAGCTGTGTCAGTATTCATTATACACAGTACAAATATCACTTCATTTAAACAAAACTATGAAGTGCAATGAATTATACCACATGGCCACCATTAGTTTTTCATTATAAGAAGTCATGAACTCACTCTGTCCACAGACCGTGGTGATGTAATGTGCAGAAAGAGCCACGAAGGATGAGTAAAAGGGCTCGTACTGTTTGTCATGGTGTAGAATCTCAGATTCACTGCAGGGAGAAACATTTGATTAAACTTAAGCAAGCCAGTCCACATTACCCCCCAACAAGCACCGAGTATCAAAAGAGAAACACGTTTCATCCATCAAACAGAAACCCAGTTCAGCAAAAAGAATGGATTGAAAAATATGTCCAGTCCATAACTGACTGACTGACTGACTGCACCTGCTGCGACACTTCAGCAATAGTGTTTGCTGCTGTATCAGGAAGTCACACTGCAGAAAACTGTTTTCCGGTCATTCAGTTCCATCTGTCTGACAGTGATTCCACAAACCTGCTGATGGTACAGTTGAGATGTGTGCCAGCTTCACCTAGGCAAGGGCATTCAGGTTCAGCAATGTTTAGCTGTTATCACTAATCAAAAAGGGACTCTGTGTGCTATCATGCTGTGGAGTTGCATGCTGAATGATACTTAAAAAAAGACCACTTCAAGGGGATCCCAGGGCTACATGCCCAACTCCACATGTAGCTTCACTGCAGGACAGCCCACAGGCAACAAGGTGAAGGTGACCAATCCAAGATCAAAAGCAATGCATGCAGCAGGGCATTTACTGGAGCAATACAAGCAACCCTGCTTGCTCAGGGTTACAACAGCAGGGTCCCAACACCCTCTGCGTCTAGACCACTCCGTCAGCACTGCTGCTGAAGTAACGGCTCTAGGCTTCTAACCCTGAGTCCATGCTAAGCTCCGCTCCAGACAGAAGGCTACACATTTAATACAGACCACCCTGCCATTAAGCCTGAAGGGTATCTGGTAGACTTGCTCACTCTAAAACTTTAATGCAAGCACTGAAACCTATCCCTCTGAATAACCCCGATAACAATGGGACTGTTGAGCTCAGCTGAACACGGAAATACATCAACATGCTTACCAGAAGCACCAGTCTACCACAACTGCTTACAAGCCTAACACGCTCCTGTACCACAGCAGGCCACTGGAACACTGTCGAGCACCAGGAGCTTGGTGGTGACTGGAGGAAGGCTGTGTTTCTGTAGTAACTGCCATTTACACACTCTTGACCCAGGGAACTGAGCACAACAACTGCATCAGGTGCATTAGCAAATCAAGCAGAAACAAGAACATTAATGATTCAGCAAACAAAGGCATTTATTATTTTCAGATAAACGAATATTTGGGATGCTGATGATATCAGGAAGTGAAAGAGGCCTATTGATGGGTGTGTCCGCATTGGCACAGAGAAAGCATTTTAGTTTGCCTTCCGCAACACCCTTGAATAAACACACACACACACACAAATACGGTAGATCCCTGCCGTGATCAAGTGTGTGTAGCCCTCGAATTCAGCCGTAACCATCGACTCCACCTCTGCTTGAAGGGCAGCGAAACAAATCTGCCGTTTCTGATCAAGGCGACAACCCAATCTGAACTTGCCCCCCTTGTGACTACAGCTGCGAATAATCCACAGGCAGTACAGTGAAAGGGCAACCTTTTGGTAAGTCAGTTGATATCCAATGTGTCTGCGCTTATGCTATATTTAAAAAAAACAGCCACATCGTGTACAAAATCACTCAGACAAGAGGGTGGCGATAGCTTTTGCCGATTGCGTGTGATTTAACTTGCCACGACCAAGCACGCTCATCAGCTGATACCAATTATATCATTTAGGATGTCTGTTAACTCCGGAGTCCAGCCACTCCGCCGCGTATCGCGGACAACACGGGCATTTTCTTAAAATAAGGCAGGTTCTTAGGAGGACAAACTGATAAATGTTTTGCCGCACGATACTGTTTCACGTTAACTATCAAACACCAACAAGCAAATAAACCCGATGACAGCCGTGTGACAGGTCACCGCATTTGGGTCACATTAAAAACGGAAGAGATGTATGACTTTTTTTTCCCAGTTCAGACACCAAGTTCTGAGTTGTGCGCTGCCTTCTTTAGGCTGCTAAATCCTCTCGGAAACAATCACAATGCGATATTTTTTCCGACTGTGCCTTTAATTCATCGACCCCCCTTCTCTCCCCGGCCTGATGATAAAGCAGATTCTCGGCTTGCGGCTCTCAACGCCAAGCGCAGATCCAGCCTCCCTGCTCCACGCTGTAGTCCCTACCATCCAGCGACAGGGCCTCGACAAACCTGTTAATGATAGATCCCACAAGCTGCGGCAGCTCCTTCGTCTCAAAGGCCGTGTAAGAAGCTGATAAAAGCGGTCGGACTGCCGCAGTCCACTCAGGTTCTCCATCTCCTCCACTCGACGCCATCTTGGGATTCTGTGCGATATGAGGCGATCCGCCCCCCTCCAAAGAAGGAAATGAGGTAATCACAAGACAGCCTAACAGCAGGAAGTGAGGTCATCTCTAAAAGTAAACGTAAGGGGGTGGGAGAGAGAAAGAGAGATTATTGATGATGTCACACTGACGTCGGGTGTGCCCTGCGTGCTGAACGCTGATTTTATCAATCTAGTTAAATGGCCGAACATTTTTTTTCTTTTTGCCTGGAAATGCTCGCAACATTTCCATTAGAATTATCATTGGTATATCTTTTTTTTACCACAAATGTTTTTAATGTAGTTAAATCAAAGCCTTTTTTACAAGGTATGTAACCATGGTGATTGGATGACATCTTGTCATCCATTATATTTTTATGATTAATTTAGCTGTAGCTTTAAACCAGTGGCAACATTACTTTAGATAATGGTGAATAGCCTATTATGCTGTATACTGATTAATGTGATTTTTAAACTTGAGAAGTGCAAAGAAATAAAACACTGTTCAATTCATGGTGTGGGCATTGGCTTAGGAGGTTCAGTGAGATCAGTGTTAACTGTATTTCTAGTGTTGAACAGGAGTTCCAGCTATTCCCCTCAATCACTATCCCAATATTTAAAACTTGGACAGATTACAACAGGAGGGACTCTTAAATTGGGAAAATAATTTTGTCAAACTTCACACTGATTGGTGAGGGGACTTTACTGCTGCAATTTGCCGAAATTATTTTTGATCATCACCTGGCAGTCAAAAACACATCAGGTCAATTTTTAATCAGTTTATTCTGTTCTCACAATGCTGAATTCCATTATTCCAAAAAGAAATGGCAACACCTCACAAAGACTCATGCAACCACAGTACAAGAGCCTCCCTTGACTCTGCACCTTATTTTCACAGCCCTTAACACCCACCTACTCCCACAGTGCCATGCTTCCACTAGGCTATACTTCCAAACCACAACAGAGGCTTCAGGAGTTCCAGCAGAATCTGGGACAAAGCGATTGTACCATGTTCTACTGGAACATCATTGTACCAAGAGACTCCCGAGGTAAAAGTTTAGTGTTTGGGAATAAAGTCTAAGAGCTCTATATTCCCCCCCCCCCCCCCAATTACAACTGACCCAATGTAAAAGGTCAGCATAAAAATATCACGTCTGTTTCTGCTTCTTATCACATACTGCACCAATGTTCTGAGCGACTCTCTGATGTGGCCATGCTTATACTGGCAAAAACAGTCACTAAAAAAACTAATCTTTTAAAAGCAGTAAGACTAGATGATGCTCGTCTCACACAGCAGTGAAGAGTACATCTGGGAAGAACATAATATACACACTTTGCTTTCTCTTTCGTACTTGAGAACCACCGAAGCAGTTTCTCCTTATTGTCTTACAATAAATGACTTCCCACCATACATTGCAGAGGAAGGTCTAAATCTCTTTCAGTGAACATTTGTAAGGAAATGCCAACTGCAAAACTAAAGGGAAAAGACACAAGAAATCAATACAACTAAACAATGTCACAAAATAAAGATGGTAATCATTTCTTCTTTTATAGATCAAGATCTCAGTGTAGGAAACTAGTAATTCTTATTAAAATGTGAAGCCAACTAATTGATTTTGAAAGTATTTTGAAAGTGGGATTTTCAAAAGCTTAGCCCCTGAATTTAGGGATGAAGAACCACCCTTCTCTGGTTATAATAATCAGATTATTTTAAATCTTTAGGTGGTGTGAAATAATATATTTCATGTTATAAATATATTTTCCAAAAAGAGCACATACTGTATGTACCAAGCACCCAGACCTCAAGTAAATGGTTTTTTTTTATATATACACATTTTAAAAATAAGATAAAATCCAGTGCACAGCAGACTTTTGGAAAACCAATAACATTTCTGATGTTTCAAGTTAAGAATTACAAAAAATGAGATCCATTCAGTCCATTTTAGTCCATCAAATCATACCTGGGTGAATCACTTCAAATTTTAAGTCTATTATAAATAAGGTTAAACGAATGTATGTTTAAGATTAAGTTCCCCAAAAATATGCATTAATTAAAAAGAATACTGCACATTTCTTAACCATGTGCGAAGAAGTCTTCAAGTGTTCATCAGTTGAACCATCTTTTCATTTACTCTCCGACTCTGTGGCACCTCCCTCCATGCTCCCAAGACCACAAATCTCCTAAAGCTTGCATTTCAACCAGAGCCCGAACAACATCAACACAATCAGTCCATCGAAATGGCAACTCATTAACAATGAGTCACTGAAAAGTAAATATTTGTTCTATTGTAAAATAAAATGTTATGGCCAATCCTGTGTTAAATAAAGTACAATGCACAGACAGTAAAAATGAAAGGGATAGCTCAATTCAGAGCCCTCTGCTTTCTGAAAGAACTTTCAGGTGGAGAGTGGAATTCCAAGGGTGTGTCAAAGGAATCCTCTTCATAGGAGGTACATACAGTCCTTTCTTTATTAATCAAGAAATTCCAGCTAACGAGGACAACAGCTTTCCAACAGTTCTGAGATCATCTTCAAGAAAAACATTCAAGTACGGAAGATCACATGAAAAGTATTCAAGGGAAATACCCCCCAAATCATTCTGATGTCTCTTTTCCCACGTGCACGTTGTGACACTACATACAAATATCCCTAAAATTTCGCTACCAGATTCAGAGGATTCTAAATGTTGGATGATGAAGGGCTCTGGTTGGGAAGAACCTGGGTATTAGTGGTCTACAGAAAATGGGTCTGGAAACCGCTGTCCAAGTCATCCCGGCGCCGGTTTGCAGAAGGGGCGGCGTCCGTCATGTGGGGTCCCCTGGCTGAGGCAAAGCACGCCTTACCGCCAGGCGCGGTTCAGCAGCTTGACCTGGGCCAGCCGCTTCGTGATCATGGTGGCAAACACCAGGCCGAAGAGCACGCTGCTGATCAGCACGTAGTCATAGTCATCCTTCAGAACGTCGAACTGCTTCGAGGGGTAGACCCGCGTCTGGTAGATGTCCAGGCCGTATGCCACCACCTGGGAGAAAAGAGGTCAATCCATTGAGATCCGATTTGGCTCAGTGCGTTGAACCCATCCCTAGCTGTTACCGTTTGTGGGTTGTCATTCTGTACAGCATGGGTAGGCAAATTCTGGACTGTCCAATTCCTTTATTTTCTCCTGGTTGCTAGCTGTGCCACAGGCAAGCTGTGGAATAGCCTGGAACGTTAATGATTTGAGTTCCATAGCAGACAATATCATTGTATACCATGAATGTTTATATTATTATATTCCACCAATAAAGCCTTATATTTTTAAAAGTTTAAAAAGGAAAAACAAAATACAAATTCTCGTTACTACCATACTGACATTACCTTGATATGTCTCATATACAATGCTGTAATACAATATTATCTGCTGCAATACAATATACAGCTATTTTAAATATTTTATAGAGCCACAAAATAAATTATCTAAAATTTTAGGTTTCATTGCAGCTTACTGAATATATTACTTAAAATAAGTCACTTCTACCCATGAATGGATAGCAGTACAACTAATACAGTTCTCAGTTGAACACGACATGATCATTTCCTTTGATCCAATCCAGCATATATAATTTACATTGCCTTGAGTTTGTGTGTAGTTCTCTACCCTGTTTCATTGACAGCAGTCCTCCGCAGAGTCCAGACTTACCAGACAGGTAGACTCCAAACCAGAGGGGGCAGTGTAGATCCCTCTCACTCTGGACACAGTCTGATTGTAGTTAATGAACCACTCTGTGCGGATTGGCATCTCTGGGGCATAAGGTATAAGGTTCTCTTCACTGAATAACAGAAAAAAAAAGATTTCTAGTGAAAAATGGGACTTAATAATAAATACAAGCTAAAATAATTGGACAAAAGTGATCAAATGTTTTCAGGCCCACTTTTAATACCGTTTTTACAGTCTTGCCCATTTCTAGGCTTGTGGAACCCAATTCCATCTGGATACCGCTACTAATAGGGTTTCATGGCACACAGTTAGACTACTGGGGCTCTTCACAGTCATGTTATGAATTTTCCACAGAGCTGGGAAGGAGACTGTTTTCACCACGATCATTTAAACCCATGTCAGGTGTACAGCTCTGCAGACTGTTTACTAGAAAGCAGCCAAGAGTGTGGGACTCACCGGCTTTGCTCTGAAGGCACCTCCGGTCGGCGGGGATCAAGGAACATCTTGGGCAGGGAGAGGATGGCTCCAGACGGCAGCCCCACTGCAAGCAGTACAAGCCACCCCAGAATGAAAACCAACAATCCCAACGTCACAAGAGACCTTCTAAAGAAGAGCGCACCCTACACGATACCGATACTGTACGCAACTTCCAACACCTACAGTTAGTCTTTAAATATTCTCTATTGATGAAGGAAAGATCAAGAAATCTTAATTTCACTTGTTTTGGGATCGCACTGCAAGAAGTAGTGATCGATCTTGAGTGCACGAATGTAACTGCAGTAACACCAGTGTGAATGATGTCATTCTCTTAACAGATTCAGAGATGGCTGTTGGATTATTGAATTCTACATCTTCCACTGACTCCCACTATTTTTTTCCACAATGTCTGTGCTGTGTTTTATTGAAGTTGAGTGCTATTTAACTTTGTTGTTGTTGCTGCTGTTGTTGTTGTTCTGTCTTTAAGTTGGCGTTTCCTTCATGTCTTTATATTGGAGCACACATTGTGCATATGACCCGTAAAACTGAGCTCTGAACTCTAACGCCCTTGTCGTTCATCCGGTGCCTCTCACCCAGGAGATGGCGGCTGGTGATTCCCTTCTCGGTGAGGGTGGCCTCCAGCGTGCTGATGGTGGAGGGGAAGATGTAGGACTGCTGCAGCACCTGGGGGGGGTGCGGGCGGTCCAGGGAGCTGAAGGCGGAGCTGTTGTACTGCTCCGTGCCCTCGAACAGCTCCAGCACCGAGAACTCATTCCGCCGCGCCTTGGTGTTCCAGTACTCGTACTGAGAGAGGGGCAGAGAGGCGGCGAGTTAAGTTTGCCACGTGAGGCGACACGCAAGCAAGCATTTCCTTGTACTAACGTACATTTGACAATAAGAGAAAAGAGAGAAGAGAGTCTTTCCTGTTGTGACACAGAGGTGATCCAAAAGAAATCTGGAGAGATCCGAAACTCCGCTAGAGGGCCAAATGAGACAAGGAATTGCTCTGACTTCTCTGACAGCCGCGTGGTTATGCGATAACAAGATGATTGCCAGCAGCTGCTCCCATTCAGAGGAGCAGCAATATAAGAAGCAGACACGGATGTGTCCCTGTGTGTATCAGAACGTCGCTGACAGAGAACCAGCTAAGGAGCTTTCCTGCATAAAAGGCATATGATACTTTTTACATCACAGGCTCTGAAATTTCAGATTTTTTTTCTTGGTGGCAATGATCATGCTGCAGATTGAGCAAAAGCCTAGCATGAGACCTTTGTTCGTTTGTGACTGAAGTTTAGCATTTGGAACCATATTCAGTCAGATCAGGTTCAAACTTCTAAGGGCCTATTAAAACAACTGCCAATCAACCCAGATGCTCTTGGCAGGTGGTAAGAAACCAGGGTGCCCAAAATAAACCCACGCAAATACGAGGAGAACGTACAAACCATGCCGCCCACTACAACACGCAATGCCCAGGATGCTCACCACCACCCAGTTCTCGGAGTGGACGAAGTGCACAGGCCCGCGGGCTTTCCTCTGCACAGCCTCGTGAATGATGCGCCCCGTGACGCCGTCGATCAGATAGATTCCCACAAAGCTGCGCTCCTGGTGGGCATCGGTGCTCTCCGTCACCACGGCCAGCAGGTTAGGGTTCAGGTACTGGAGAGACACGCACAAGCCAGCTTGGGAAATGTACCCCTTTATTTTTGTTACCGCTGATCTCTTGAACATGTTAAATCAAGTTCTGTCACTACCTTGAGGATCACAGAGAATTAAGCGTGTTAACCTTTCACTTAAATCATAATTACTGCATCTGAGATGACTGGTTCTACATCTTTTGTTCCCCGTCTGATAAAACAACACAGCTGACTCTGCATATGCAGGTCTGAACAATTGTTCTCATAAAAACTCAAGGAGAAATTAGTTTTCCAAGATGTATTTCTAGCAGTTTTTCATGACTTCCAACTTCCTTCAATTTATCATAAAATATAATACATTTAGTTGTTCAGTTTATCAACTGGGTTTAGCCATCGTACAACTCTAATATACTGTTATTACATTGTTTAGCATTTTCTGTTATCTTTCCAGAGCAATTATTTTCTTTACATTTTCAATTGTTTTCTGGCTTGGAAATTAAATTGGCAATTTATCACTATGCGATTGGCCTTTTTTGAGATCATTTTATCAGAATAAATCTTCAATGCTATCGATTGCATTATGTAAGATTTAAAGAAAGTACTAGCATTTTATTGTATCTCAGTCCTGGTCACTTTCCCTGCATGAATTCCTGTAGCTCAGTTCAGCAGTACTGCTAGAGAGTGGGTCAGAACCTCGGTTTCCCACGACGAAACTTGCTGCTTTTTTCCCCAACCTGACTCAGAGAAATGAAGGCCGAGGGTTACCTTGAAGAGTACGCTGCGATCACCCATCACGCGCCCCTGAGAATGCACATGCTCGTTAGCTCTCTTCCCTTTCACTGTCACAATCCTCTGCACCTCTGTGGGAATGACCACCTCCCAGATCAGCTCAGTGGACAGGTCCTAAAAGAAGGATCACACGTACACTCTTACCACAGACCAACACTTCACAGGTTTGTGATAGACCAGCCATACAGTATGTATGCACCGGCAGTATTGATTTCAGCCACAGGAGGTCAGCCTGACACACTTTGTGTCAGAGCATTGAGAAGGCTGTGCTGAACAAGGCTTGTGTGCATTTACATGGGGCTCCAGGTTGTTATCTCAATGCATCACAGCAGAACACAATTTAAGGTTTCTTTAAATAGTCAAAAAAATGACGGTGAAGGGTATTTTACAGGACACTGCTTTTAAATATCCCAAAAGTTAGGGAAGTCTTGCTGTACACTGTGGAATATTTTCAAAATGTGAAAGAAAAGTATTTAACTTCTGGTTCTTGAGCTCTGCCTGGAGCGAGACAAAGGGGCTTTTTAATTTCTTGAGAATCCCAATAGGAAAAGCTACAGATTACCGCAAAACCAGACCAACAGGTTACAGTTTCAGGTCAGAGTGGGGAGCACGTTCGCTTTTTCCGTGAGGTCGTCAAAGGAAAAGAACTACAGGAGCACTGTTGAGCTCACTCTCCCAGAAGTCAATCTGCTCCCGTGGGAAGGAGGCAAAAAGTCTTCAGAGATCGATCGGAACAGATTAACAGTTTGAGAAGGGTTAAATTAGTTAAAGTTAAATTATTACACAAGGAGTGGCCAAAGATCCCCTCATGCTCATTCCCTCTCCTTGACTACTCTGTCCTCAGGGATACAAGGATAATGAGCCACGAAGAGGAGGTTTATATATATATAGTCCCCCATTGCAGCTAGAACTCTAAGAAGGATCTTCCACAATGCAGATCCCTGTTGATCTAAGCACACCGCATAAGGGGGTTTCACCCAGAGAACCAGCGCGGGGTCAGGAATCCACGCAGGCGGTCTGAGAGGAAATACCTTGCGCAGTCGGAAGCCAGCCAGCCTGCCCTGGGCTGAGTCCACCAGGTAGAAGAAGATGGAGGGGGCCATCTCCTGCAGCTGCTGCAGGACATTCTTTGTGGAGGGAAAGGCTGTGACCTGGGTGAATGCCGCAGAAAAAGCCAGGCAAGAGACACACACAAACACACACAGTTGTCAGTAGGCAAACGTTTCCCTTTTCAGGAACTCACTCCCAATCAACATCAGAAATGCAACTATTTTAGATTATTTTCAATTCAGAGTGAAAACCTTTCCTTTAGAATATAACCTTTAACCAGCTTTGTAATGGCCTATGCTTTGGTTTTTAGTTGGTTCAGCTTGCCTTGGATGCTTTAGTATGAAATGCTCTTAAGAAGAGTACATTTCTGTTATATTTTATCCTCTCAGGTACTAGGCTAGCAGTCTTCCTTTGTTAAGAGCATGGAGACATATCTCTCAGCATAGTTGTTTGTCTTTAGTTGTAACTCTTTAAGAAAAGGGGGTGTCTGTGTGTACAATACCTGAAACTGGTCTAGATAGGAATTGAATTACAACATGCATGTTGAGAGCAAAACAGAATTGTGCCTTTGGATTACTTTTTTTTAACTAGAGCATTTTAGGGCAAAAAAATCAGATTTTTTAGAAGAATCTATATCTACATATGTGATTTACAATTTAATATGTGACATAAAAATAAAGATCCTCTCTCACCTTGTACTGGTCATCAATCAGCAACAGGACCTTGGCATAGTCCTGATCCATCAGGGGCAGCAGCAGGGACTGGAGAATAGGACGTCCCAGGACAGGGGGGGTGATATGACTCCTTTTGCCAAAAATGGGGTTAAACACATGCAGGGTGCTCAGGCCGGTTTCCTGCAAGTACACACACATTTGTTACACAGACTACATGAACAGCACATCTCATCTCAAACCAAAAAGAACAAGAACATAAAGAAATTTAAGTTAAAAAAAGAAGTCAAGTCAATCTCCACTCTTACATTCTAGCAGTTCAGAAGCGTAATACAACAACTTAACACAACATTCAGGATTTTACAACTGGAGACAGAAAATAAGAGGCTGCTGTCTGGACTCGGTGTATCCCAGGGTACATCGGTGTACCTTGTCCTTGATCAACAAGGTGCATTGTGGCGGATGGGGGAAGTGGGCAGTCGTCCTTTGTACAACCAGCTTGAAGGAGGCACTGGGCTGGATGTCGTGTAGGTAGTGCTTCCACAGCACGGTGCCCGACTTGCTGTCGATGCCAAAGAGCTGCAGCAGGAAGAAGCGCCAACAACACCCCTTAGTTAACATGCACATTCCCGTTTAACTGCCAAACCGGAGAAGCTTCGACCAACACGAACTGCAAACATATTAAACAAACGTCCACTGATCCTCTAGTCGTAAGTACTGGAGCATTTCTCTTAAATAATCCCTTGCAAAACATAAATGCCAGAACTTACAACTGAAACGGTCACTTTTTAATGTTGCATTGCTGTTCTTTCTGTAAAATGACTACTAAGATCTGAACACTGTCTCATTTCATTAAAATACCAGCATTCTCAAACTACCAACTACAACAAATAAACTGCCACTTTTTAATTAGGAACTATACTAATCAATAAGTGAACCCTCTAAATAACTGAGGAGTATAATCTCACAGAGGAGACATAGAATATGATTGTGCTTCCATTTCATCTTTGTGTTGCCTTTGCAATGTATGACAGGACCAGATTGTGTGAAACGGTTTCAGGATGCTCTGAAGTGAAATTGTATGTCCATGCTTGTTATTTGACACAATACCCAGAAGATGAACTGATACAGAGTTCACAGAAGCAGCTGAAGGAGTCGTGTCGAAAGAGCAGGCGGCCTTACCTTCCCCGATGCTGTCACCATCACCATCATCTTCTGCAGGTTAAACTCGTCGCGGGCCAGAGTCTCGATGGTGACTTCGTTCTTAACGTGGTTGCGGGGTTTGCGGGCGTCGTAGAAGAGCTTCCACAGGTGGGCTGTCCAGGCCTGCAGCAGGATGAGCTGGGACGACAGGCGCTTCAGCACCATTCCCAGCAGACCGTCTTGGGGAAAAAACAAGAGCCGCGGGCCATAAGGACTACAGCTCAACCGCTGGGTCCCGTCTGCACTTCTGTATACTGATCCTCTCTCTTTACACAGCTTCAGACTCATAATCCTCATGATCGAATCCACCGCTTCTTCTACTACTGTCAACAATATTAACTACAAATGGGCTAGATAGACCACACAATCCTCTTGTTTCTTACCATTCTTATGTTCTAATATCTGTATTTTATGTCAGGGAGTAGCAAAGTCAACTTGCTGGAGGGCTGTGGTGTGTTCTGGCATATGTTGTACTCAGAACTCACAGTTATGTATTTGTTCATATAATTGTAATTAACAGGCTTCGCATTAAAACCTCACATTACTCGTCGGGCTTCAGAATGTTTGAGGTACTGCACCCTCAATCTATCAACAATAAAAAATGATATATATATAAGGGTCAGAGCAGCCTACTTACTCCCTTTGCACAATTATGTACAAGAAACACAAGCTTGTACACTTTACCTTGAATAGCTGGATCCAAACGTAGCAATGAGAGGAATAAAGAAACACCGTAAGAGAGAGGCTTAGAGATCAGACTGGGGATGGGAAGGAAGTAGTAAAATGTTGTAGTCTTTGTAAGCTTAATAAGACACAGTTACACGAATACATAAGTTCAAAGAAATTGTTCACAACAAGCACACCAGAGAGCCAGAGCTTTTCCAAATTAACTATCTAGTTAGACAATCCTAAAATGCCACATCTAGTCTTCTATTAATAGCTGTTAATTCTCTCCAATTCAACGTTCTGTTCTCAACATTGCAGTTTGGGAAACAAGCATTTCAACAATCTTCAAGAAACCATTTTGCATGGCTATAAAAAGAAAATGCTTAGACACAGATCACACAGCGGCCGTGTCTGAAGTGTTCTGAAAAAGGACCCGATGTGTATTGATTTTTTCTAAGTGATTGTTTACCGGGAAAGGTTTGTATAGTTTTGGATTTCAAGGGAAGCTTGTCGTTTGTTTTGAGAGTGGGATGATCTACTGTCATAATTAATCAAAACTGTTTCAGAATGTCAGAAACCGGGTCACGTCAATAAAATGTCACACAGGCACGAGCAAGCCTAGTGCGCATAGCTGTGCAGAAACCAGCCTCATCTTCACACTCTTCTTGGATAGACGAGCAGATATAGGAGGAGCTTCTGTCCTATTCATACAGAAAAGTCTGTAGTGCAACATTATGTTTTTTAACAGAACTATGCTAACGAGGAATGCCCAATTGTGTCGTTATGTTGCAGCTCACAGCGATGAATCATATAACCACAGTGGAAAAATGAGGGGGGGCACCCAGAGGTTCTAGACATGTTCGGAAAACTGCTTGGTGAATCCTGGTCATACCTGGGTAGTGACCAGAACTGGACTGGAACCTGGATGTCTGGATAACAGAACTGCCTGGGCATGTGCCTTCACGGGCTAAGCCAAGTGCAACATTTTACTTGAGTTAAAAGAAGTTAAAATACACCAGTGTATATCGTTCATATCTTCAAATAAAAATCCTAACTGAACGCAGTAAAGAAAGATAATTTTTTTGTATTACCAGCTTTCTTGCCAAACTCCCCCTCCAGCTCAGCTTGGGTTCCCGTCAGCGGCAGATCCACCATCTCCATGGTAACGACCTCTGCCAGAGCCTCTTCTCTGGACCACAGCACCCTCCCTGAGACAGGAAGCCATTACCAGACGCTCCGCGGACAACACACAGCTCACACGCATAGATTTCTCCACCTTTCTCTGAAGGAGGGAGCCTCTCTCACGACCACCCTCTTCCTATTCTGTGTTCACTGACGTTGGCAATAAATTGAAAGAAAATCAGCCACAATGAAAGAGATTGTTTTCCGGTGCGACACAGAAATAAAAGTCAAATATATTCTTCAAGATCCCCTTTTCTATCCAAAGGAAGCAGCAATTACTAAACAAATATATGCATGGTCTGATGTAAGCAACTGGATCATGTAGGTAATGTCTGCAGAATCTGAGTTCAGATCAATGGAAACTGCCAGTATTTAGATCTTGATTCGCCACAGATGAGGCACGAGTTGGCCACCCTGCAGCCGAAACTGGAACCTCTGACTTTACCCCACAGGGGCAGCAACACCTGGGCTTCCTTCTCCTACCTGGCTGCTGAATGAAGGTCAGGGCATGATCCTCAGTCTGTACCAAGACCCGGTAGCCAACAGAGTCATCTTTCTTCAGGAACGCGTGTACATAGAGCTGAGAAGGAGGAAAAGTGGCAGACGTTTAACTTCACAGCTAAACGTCTCTCCACAGCAGCTCTTATTCAGAGCAGCTGCACCACTCTGGAGCTGCAGGTATGGTCTGGGCATGGAGGAGAACCAGGGCAGGGCTTTCACACTCCTCCAGTGTCAGTCAGAACTTTAATTTACCATAGGAGCACACCTGATAATGACGATATCATGTGGAACTATGATCAACATTACTCCAAACAATACACCTGGTAACACCAGAGCAGGGAACTGCAACTGCAAATAAAGGATTATCGTTGGTAAAAACAGAAATAAGGATGTTTAAAAACATGCCTGGGTGACTGGACGACCCAGAAAAATGAGGATCAATGTTGGTGCTTCTTTCATATTTATGTTCGCTTCTAAATCAAATGAAGTTTCAGCTCCCGGACTATAACATCAAGTAGTTATTTTTTAAAGAAAACCAAAATGTTACTATATTTTTTCCCTTTATTGACACTCTAGACTAAAAGTTGTCTATATCATCAAGATAATTACCAAAACAGCTTTATTTTTTGCTTTGTTTTCAATTTATATTTGACTTTTACCATGTTTGTTTCTGAACTATAAGCAATGTAAAAACAGCTATGTCCCACTTCAAAACAGAGACAGATCCTGATAGCATACGAACCATGGGATTACACTGTGCCTCACTTTGGCACTGAGTTTATACTATGGATCAAACTCAAGTGACAGATAAAATCTCAAGGATAAATGAGTACTTTTGAGATTCTGGGTGTTTTGAGATTTTAAGAACTACACAATGGGGTGCACTTATGCACACTGATGAATTCCAGGCTTGATGAAGAAAAAAAACTACTAACTGACTGCCATCTACTAGAGATTGGAAGAGAAGGCATTGAAATGACAGCAAAAGTATTGCACATGTATTCCCCCCTTGTAACTTAAGAGTTATTTTGTCTTTCTAAATCAAGACCCCTATGTACACTGTACTGGGCTGCACAGCCCAGCTGGGGTAGGAGCTTGTGCGGAGTGAGGTGACTGTCCTACTCACTCTCTCTGGCCGTCCACCACTGGGGTCCATGTGGTAGATGATGGAGGTGTCCAGGAGTCTCCTCCCAGATGTTGCAGAGTACAGATTGATGCTGCAGGCCTTGAGGGGAGGAAAGGACGGAGGGTTACAAGCCTGAAATTTCAACCGGATCAATTGTGGTGATCAACAATGAATATCATGGCATGGCATTACAGCTATCTGAGCTTAGCACTGTTATTTCTGTTAAATGGCTTACTGGGAGAAGATACAGCAGTTCAAAATTTAATTTGCAAGGTAGATCAGTGCATATTTTTCACCACAGCTGGCACACATGGCAAGGTAAGTCATAATCCTAGCAACCAGGTACAGACCTCCTCCAAAACATTCTTCAATCACAAATCACTGTATATGTATTGGGGGAAACTACAACTGCTGCTTTGCTCCCCAGTTAATCTGATTCACTCACGGTGTTGTTCTTAGGCGTCATGACAGCAGCCACAGTCTTCTCCCCAGTCGTAGCGAAAGACACCAGGAAAGCCTGAAACATTTCCCAACATCATCCGCTTACTTCAGTGGTTCTGAGCCTTTGAAACAACGTCCCCCTTTCAGTTAACACAACGCAACAGGCCCCTCTTTGGTGTATGAGCTAATAAATGTATTTGAATATTTGAAAAAATGATTTTATTTCAATAACTATTTGTGACCAATCTTACACAACCAAAATTATTTTTAGATAGTGAAACAGATTTAATGTAGCATGATCTAAATTCGTATTTGAATTTCAGTTGATTTAAGAATTTGCCTCAAACACTATCAATGTGAGCTCTGATGCTGCATATTTGGCACAAGCTTTGAAATTCTCAGTTTTGTGGAAAAAAAGAGCACAATGCAAGCTACTTTCAACATCAAACCTGTTGCGGAGATTTTTCTGATCATCGGAAGTGTAAACATCCAGCCTCAAGCAGAGAGGTAGATGAAATTGAGGATTCGCAGAGGTTTTTATGTTCAATGAGTGTGATTGGATCAGACTTTGTCTACTAGATTTTGCTAACTGATGCTCTAGAATGAAAAGCGCTGGAGGCAGCTCCTCCTTACCGGCTGGAATGCCCGGAGGGAGATAACCAGGCCGTCGCCGAGCTGCAGCAGGGTGTGGTGATCGGGGCCGAGCTGCAGGAAGAACTCGGGGAGCGGGGGCCGGGCCGGGTTGGGCTGGGTGGACACAATGACTGGCTGGAATCCAGGGGACATCTCGAGATCCAGAGACTGGCGAGAGATCGAGAGGGAGGAGGAGCACAGCGTTAACAAGGGCTCCCAACAGCACCTGCTGATGGGAATGGCTTATTTCCTCCACACTACACCATTTCCATCTAAAGCATATATATATATGAAAAACACTCTTTAGACAACCATAGTAATTTAAAAAACTTATTAAATGAAAAGAGTAAATTTAATAAGTCCTCCTTTTGAAAATCCAGTCTCTCTTATTTTTTCTTTAACAAAAATGGCTATTTATGTGCCCATCCAATTTATTATCGCTAACCATGTCTTATGTCTCAGCTCACAGCAATGAGCCCTGCACCCACATGGGGAGATGAGAAGGCACAGACACGCTCCTCTGACACAGCCAGCTATTAAACCATTCAGCTTTTGTCATGCCACAAGGGCTGTGGACATGTTTAGGGGGGTCAGTGCTGATGGAAGAGGTGGCCAGGAAGTCTTACGGGTCACTGTTTTTTTGCTGGGAGATGAAAATACACTGCCTGACGAGCCCCAGAGTCACCTGGTGGGTCTGAGCAAACTGCCATCACTTGGACAATGCCAGGCCCACTCAGCTAGTGAAATAGCCCAGGATCAAACTCACATCATAGCGCTTGACACTGCACTTCTCCAGACATCCAGGAGCCCCTAGCTTAAATTCTGTCAGCATTGACGATGCACAAATGTACTATACATCCTGATGTGTTACACCAGAAAAAATCTGGTGAAGAAGTCGACCAAAAAAATTACATTTTAAAATGTACTTAGAAAGAATCACCTCATTAATTGTGCTGAAACGCAGTGGCAGTGACGCCCACGTACACGGAGCCCTCTCAGTAAAAGCTCTGAGCAGCCAGCTTACCTGCAGCAGGATCTGCTTCATATCCTGCTGGTGGTCAGTGTCCAGGGGCAGGGTGTAGAGGGACTGGGTGGTGGGGTCAACACACACCAGGACCCCAGTGCTGACCACTGCACAGCCTGGCTGCAGACTGGCCAGCCACGGAGCTTCCACAGACCTCTGCAGAGGACAGTACAGCATCATTTTAATATGGTGAATATGTTTTAATATGGTTAATGGTTTATATGGTATGGTTTAATATGGTGAATCCCATTGGTAACACACGTGGCTTGCCATGTACACATGTATATAAGGCATCAGCATTGTCAAACTAAATATAATGGTGTTAAAACCTTGTAAAATGTGCTCCTTTCAGTATGTACTCTGCTACTGCATATTTCTCACATATGAAATACTACTTAGTAAGACACCGTCCATAAATGCCTTGTTGACTGGCTGCATAACTACAAATCAGAATCTTAAAATTTAAAGATGATGCAGTCAGGCCTGTGTCTAAAAGCTCTACCTGGCTTTAGGTTGTGACATGCCTGAAATACCTGAATCTTTGTGCTGTATTTCAAATAATTCTTGCAGAGAGTTTATCATGTTAACAGCTGCAGTTTAAACTTTAAACACTGAACTTCAAATCCAGTAAACTAAATAAACACAGCTGAGGCATTTATTTCTAGCAAAGCAAACACATATTTTGGAAAAATATATTCACAGAGATATCATTTCTTTGTGACAAAATGACATGAAAACTGCATATGAAATACCTTCATACTACATATGAAAAATGCACCCCATTGTGTAGTTCTTAAAATCTCAAAACACCCAGAAGAAAGATCAGTTCTTGCAACCAGCACAGCTAGAACCCACTTGGATTTGTGTCAACTCTGTTATCAAGACAAACAGCTTTCGTTGTCCTATCTTCCAGGAGAACAATATTCTCAATATTATCACATAAAATGTTAAAAGTCATAATAGTAAAAATAAGCTCTAAACTATGGCATGATAATGGCACTCTGAAAAAATTACTAAAAAAACATACAGTAACTGTACTGTTGCAATATACTGTTATAGTTCTTAGGGGCTAAAGAAGCATTCAATACACAGAACAGAGACTAAATGTTCTTTAAATGGTTCTTCAAATGTGAATGGCTTATCATGGCCAGTAAAATAAGTGTAGAGTTCAACACATTTTACTGTTGAAGTAGTTCAATTTCAGGCTTCTTCAAGTTTAAAAAACAGATAATATCCTAAGAAGCTTCTTTGCTTAAGTGATACGTCGACATTTATTGTCGATGAGGGCATGCTTACCTGTTTCATTATCTCTCCATCCTCAATGTTGTAGGCAATGATGACAAGATGGGAGTGAGGCACTACTCCCAGCACATAGACCTCTCCACTACCCCCCGAGTACACGGTCTGGTACTGCACTGTCTCACTGCAGGAAACACAAGATCCCACACTTTGATCTCCTTTTTCAGACACACAGTGTTCTTGTCAAGGCTTTACACTTCAATAGACTCCAATAACTGTTGAGAATTACTGGGTTTCATTGAGCCAAATGTATTTTAACTTGAGTAATTCACCATATTATAAGGTGGAGCTATCATGATAAAATTCTCCTGACAGGCTGTACTGCTGCTCATGATTCCATAGCAGCCACTAAAACACTGGGGATTGGGTTTGGAAAGGAGGGAAACAAGCCATCATTCCTCTGACCTACCTATCTGGCAGGTTCTCCACCCATCTCTGATGGCCGTTGGAGAGGTAGTGCAGGGAGATGGCACTTGTCTTCAGCACGGCCACATACTTCACCGAGTCCTGCAACCCTACGAAAGTGGCCGCCTGAAAACTGTGCCAAAGAAACAGCAGGTTTTGTCAGCCACTTCAAACACTTCACTGACAATTAACTAGCAAAAAGCGTAAAAAGTGCAGAACTCTTGAGTATAAAGAAGGCATTAACATTTAAAGTACCATACTTATAACATACATCTTCATGTAAAGCAGTATGCTGAATACGTTCCGGGAAACACATAAGTGCAATTTTAATTTTGTTTACAAGAGTGTAGAATGAGTACTTTTAAAATTTAAAAGTTTTCAAAAGCACTATTTTTTAACAGCTCGTTAAAAACTAATTAACACCATCTGGGGTGAGACAGCTACAATCACTGGTTCATTAACCTTCCAGTGTCCAACAGGGTCTCCCAGTTTAAACCACCAACGTTGGTTTCCCAAGAGCGCAGCAATCGCCCATTTCCAGACACCACCACTGCATCTGGGGATAAACGCAAACAGAACAGTAAGCCAAAACAGCAATCATGATGCCATCTGACTAACCTTCCTTCGCCTCATGATTCTAGGGCAACACCTGGTATTTTGCATCATGTACATTATGCAGTACAGCAAAACTGCTACTCTTAATGTCATTTTCTTACTGTAACATCACATTGCAAATTAATATGGCAGTGCAGTAACTCTCATAAGCCACTGATCTCTATTATGGAAAACAGGGATTAGTTCTTGTGACTTTATAAAGACTTTCAATTAATAAAGTAAAAACAGCAGTCTTTATAAAACACAAGCACAGAAACCAGACTGATGCTACTAGTTATTTTGCTCCATTGCACTCCAGGAAAGAGCTGGACTCACCTTGACCATGGAACAGCATCGTTTCAATGCTTCCCTCTGGCCCACTCTTGTCCACGTGCCTCCAGACTACACACACGGAGGAGAACAACATCACAGACCACGAGAGAACTGACAACAACCCCCTCGAGACTCGTCAGATATTGAACATGTTTTTACTGAGAATGTCATCTGTCAGCAATTAACAGAAGTCTGCCTAGGAATGGTCAGATCTGGTACCAGTTCAAATTATAACAAGGTGCAAGGTATCCAGCGAAAGACTTTGCTGAAACACTCAGGAACAGCACTATGCCCCCCTTTAAAACACGTCTTGCTGATTAAATGTATTTTTCACTTTTAGACGAACAGTCCAGGAGACTAGTGGAGATTTGGTACATTTTCCAGAGGATGTAGACAGCAAGTTCAGTCAAAGACCCATATTCTGCAAGTCTGCTTCTACTTACAAATTTCTCCATTCCTGGAATTGAGGGAAGCGATAATATTCTGCTCGGTGGCCAGCAGGAGCTTTTTGGATACCTGCGTTTGGATGTCGAAATAGGCGAAGCGTACTCTGCCTACATACTGCTGTCTCCTGTGACAGAGAACACACGGATGCCGTCACTGAAGAGCTATTTCATTAAAAAGGCTATGGACAGTACAAAAACATACATTCAATGCACAAAATGCTCGGCCTCGCCTCCTTCTTGGAACGAAGGTGGACGGATTTTCCATCTTTCAAATACTCAAGAGTTAAAGAACCAGCCGCTGGATTTTGAACTGATAAAAAACTCATCGTTCGACCTACAACACATTTTCATCTAGTTAAACCAAAACTGCAAAAACTAAGGGTACTGTTCCGTACAAAAACTAAATTACCACGGTTTCACACACTAAAACCGCACACGAAGGACACGCTTACACAGACTAGGAAGCGTTACATTTGTTCAAAAGCTAATATGTCCAATACACTCGGGAATCTGTCACAGCCCTCTTTCATTAACGAGCAGTGCTGCTCCAGGTACAAAAAACACATTTTCCGTCCAAAACGATCGCGTTTAACTGAAACCGTAACTCACCAGTCAAACTTCCCGACCTGATCTTCAAAAACAGCAGCAGAGTGATATACTAATAAGGAGAAAAACGCGAAACCGGCCAAAAAACCTGCCATAGTGAAATAGAAAGACCTCCACTAGCCCACAATCCACCGGGAGACGAAGTTGAGAAAGATAAAAATGTACTCCCTCCAAATTGCCAGATAGAATACGAATTTGAAAAATAAAATAAAAATTCCAGAACATGTATTTAATGTATTTATCGCACGAACATAATTATATGTGTATTTAATTCTGTTGACTGTATATTTTCAGGCAGTGTGTGGACAGCCTTTGAGGAAGCATCGCGAGCGTGTGGGGTCTTTGAGTAGCGTGGTTGGTGCAACGTGAGAATCATGCCGAAATCAAAGAGAGACAAGAAAAGTGAGTTTACATGTTTAGTTTTATCCTTATTTTTTTTAACGCGAAGACATGATCTGAGGGCATGTTATCTGGGGAAGAAAAATCAACGTGGTGATAAAATGAGTGTATTGCTTGACTAGAAGAGATCATTTCAGTGTGAAGTAGTTTATGTTTCCAGTTAGAACTTGAGAAATATTTTATTTTTCCGATGTTAGTAATCCATTCAGACACAAGAAATATTTGAAATGCACTAATTCATTGATAATGCCTGTGAACCTTCAAAAATTCTTATTTTGCCAAATCTTCATCAAGAAATGTACTAATTCTGACTTGAGTTTATGATGTTGCGGTTTATATTTGGGCGAAGATCTACAGACTTAATCTTCTTTTAAATGCAGGATAGAGTAATTTTCAGATTGTGCTTTTAAAAACATAAAAAAAATCATATTAAAAAGTATTAATGTAAAACAGATGTCGTTTAGAAGGAGTCCTTACCATGGTATGTGTCTTTACAGTCTCTTTAACAAAAACTACAAAGAAGGGACTGGAATCCAAGCAGAACTTAATAGAAGAGGTAATTTCCGTTTTCCTGTTCCCTTTTCAATGCATTAAGGCTAACTGGCGTTATTGTGACATGACTGTTGGTACTGCTGGCTCACAGATTGAGAATCCCTTTCTGTCTGGAGTTTCCTCTCATGCCTTTACGCTGGGTGATCCTGTTCATTCCTGCCTTCCGAAAGACATGCTGGCTAGGTTAATAGATATCTCTCTGTCCACACGCCATGCAATAGGCTCTGAACCTTATCAACCATAAGATTTCTGATTGATAGTTTGCGGCTGTAATTAATGTCTGTTCTCTTAGCTGCGGAAATGTGTGGACATGTACAGCCACCTCTTCATCTTCTCTGTCGCCAATATGAGGAACAGCAAACTCAAAGACATAAGGACAGCGTGGAAGCACAGCAGGTGAGACAAAGTGTCTTCTTGATAAAAGCACCCTCATAACATTGAACCCCATTTTCCTTGCCATTTCTAGTCCCCTTGTCCCTCACTTACATTGCCATATTTTTGGTTTAAATCTTTCTCTCCCTTTTTTCTTCTTCAGGTTCTTCTTTGGCAAGAACAAAGTAATGATGATTGCTTTGGGAAAGGGGCCTGCAGATGAATACAAGGATAATTTACACAAGGTACATCATACCAGGCAGTCAGTGCCTTGTTCTGTTCATTTTCATCCGTAGGAGACAAAGATTAGTCTGCAATAAAGCCTTTAATTCATACATTGAATAACACTAGAAAGGCAACTTAATTCCAGAATATTGTGAAGTAAGAAAAACATAAGGGGGTAGATTTCACTCTGAGGGTAGATGATGTTAAAAAGGAAGACTTTGGACCTGAAATTTCAAAATTCTGTAGACTTTCTGTGGAAATCTGTATTTGAAAGTCCAGTGTTCACACTACTAACCCGCTTGACAGTAGAATGCTGTGAATGTGATGGATCTGCAAATGTAGTGCTTTCATTACTTGACTGTTGTTTAAGAGACTCTTTTATTTACACTCACCTAATTAGTGCCAAGTGTAGAGAAATGGGAAATGATGCCTGAATTATTATTGGCTCTTTCAGTCGCAGATCTCAGTCTTCAGTGTCTCAGTGATCTTTATATCCTGTAGGTCAGCAAGTTTTTGAGGGGCGAGGTAGGCCTGCTGTTCACCAATAAAACCAAGGAAGAAGTGCAAGAGTGAGTATTTTTTGTGTGTCAGGGGGAGTTAAATATTGCAGCAGCCAATTATTTTTACATTATTCACCAAATTTAGGATTCCAAATTATTTAACAGTGGCTCCTGTACCACTCAGGATGAAACTGACAAGTGGGCATATCCTCCTACACGCCCACCTGTTAGAGCCATTCACATTTGATTTATTACAATCTCCACATTCCCTTCATAAAATGGAGCAGCAGTGGGTGTCTTTCAGCACCTTCACTGTACACCTGAGGGTGCTAGGTGGGTCACAGGCATTGATGTTTTCCGAGAAAGGGCATGGAGCCCAGGCTGACTAATCTTATCCCTAGTCTGGGGGTGCTCAGATGCTTGTGTGGCACCATCTAAAGACTCCTGGTTACAGTCAGCTAGTGACATGAACCAGAATCAGACTAGCAATGTGCAGATGTAGTTCAATGTGTGTCTGGGGCAGGTATCTCTACTGGTTGAGCTTCTCGGAAGCCCTAGTGTCTTCACTTCTGAAAAACATTTAACAGCAAAGTAATATCTATGTACAAATAATGCCTTCTCTTCCTGTCTGGCTGCAATCAAATCTTCCTGTCGCAGTATGCTTCATCAGATAATGAAGTTAAAGAGCAAACGCATTAGAGGAGCCACATGCTGGCTCATTTGTTTAAATAAATTAAGACTTCTTTCTTATCTGTGACAGGTATTTTAGCCATTTTAAGGAAATAGATTTTGCACGGGCAGGGAACAAGGCAACTATGGCAGTCACACTAGATGAAGGACCCTTGGATCAGTTCTCTCACTCCATGGAGCCACAGTTGAGACAGCTGGGTCTACCCACAGCTTTGAAGAAAGGTAAGAAATGTCTGACTAAACACAGCCTGCTCCTGCTTTTTTCATGCAAAAGCTTCTTTATTCTCCCCTAACCTGAGTTCTTTTATGTTACGTCCACTCTGTCAGTAACTTTTTTCTAGTTATTATTCTGAAACATATATCATTGTATTATCTCTTATACTCTGTACATCTGAGAAGGCTGTGGGGTCAAGCTGCAGTTTTAATGAAGAACTAAGTGATCTCAAGGGCATCAGTTTATATCATTTTTAATCTTTAAAACTGTGCATTCACTACTCACGCCTGCGTGTTCACTTTGTGTGTGTGTTAATTGTCCTGTGTGTCTTCTCTGCAGGAGTAGTGACTCTTCTGAAAGACTACGATGTGTGTAAAGAAGGAGATACCCTGACTCCTGAACAGGCTACTATTCTGGTGAGTTCATACAGTGTCAAGCATGCTCTTGTGTCTTATCTTCATCTTTGTATTCCTTCACATCTGAGGCTTATGATTGAAGAAAATCCATTGCAATGGAAATGCACCAGTTCTAATTGATCCTATTATAGTAAAAGTCAGGGCAACTCAAAGTCTATCCCAAAAGCACAGGGTACAAGAAGGGACTAGATTGTACAAAACACTAGTCCATGGTGAGGTGCTCATCTACACAAAACAACTTCAAAATGCCAATTAACCTAGTCTTTAAGAAGGTGGGAGGAAACCCACAAGAAGGTGACTGCTAACTGCTTTGCCACTGCCACAGTCTGTGCATCATTTCCAAGAAATACAGTGAACAAAAGTGTTCAGCTTGTTTAGAACGACATAGAGGAGCAAAAACAACACAGGTGGGAAGGACTGATAAACCACTCTTATGATTTGCATTCATAGTGCTACACTGGCCCACAAATGGCACCAGATTTAGCCCAAAGGTTAAACTCACTCACGTCACCGGAATGATTGAATGATGGAAAGATGTGCTGAAGCCTGACATCTAGCACAGGTTTTGTGCGTATTCCTCTGCTCTGGTCCAGATACAGTGGTCTGTTAAAGCAGATGTTTAGTAGAAATAAACTGAAACCAGTTCTAGTTTTTGAGATGATGCACTGTTGTATTCTCTCCTTTCATTTCAGCTTTAGATTTTCAAACTGAACCCTTTTACAAGTCAAGTATGCGCATATTAGTGAAGTTTTAAAAAGTTGGTCTCTAGAGTGTTGGGTGTTTTTGGTTATGACAATGGGGTTGTCAATTTCATGCATGAATGGCACTGGAACAGACTGCTGCTACCCTACACATCTTTGTGAATCTGGAAGATCAGAAGCCTTGTGTAGTGTAAGTGTAACCCTTACAGACCCTCCCCCTTTTTCAGAAACTGCTCGGGATCAAGCTGGCTGAGTTCAGGGTGACGATCAAGTGCATGTGGAACTCAGAAACTGGAGACTTTGAACACCAGGGTGAAGAAGAAGAGGAAGCGGATGGGTCTGATTTGGAGGAGGAGGAAGAGGAGGAGGATGATGAAAGCAAAAGAGACTGAGCATGCAGAGTGGGATTTCAAGAATGCTGTTTTTGTGTTGTGCCCTCTTCCCTGCAAGACTTTCTAGAATGAGTGTTTTCTTAAATACTTTCACAGTGCCAAGGATTGCTTAGTTAAGGCATCCAGACTCATACTGCATGCAGTATACTGAGAAACTACACTCTGTGCTGTTAGTGTGTCTCAGGCTAGAACTTTGCATTGTACATGGAGAATATTGTTAATACAAAGACAAAGTCTACAATTTGATGTACACTGAGAGTAGGGCAGAATAATGTATATCTAAAATATCATATACTTTGTAAAAATAAGTACAAGATAACAGGATACAGTTTGATATTTGTTTTGTAAAGTCCAGCTTTTGTAGATTCACAATATAACTCTTCATTTTTTATCCAGTATTTGGGTTTTTTGCGAGCAAGGTCTGGTTTAAATGCCACCCCGATCAGTCAAATCTCAAATGCCGTTATTAAATCTTCTCAACATGAAATGAAATGCATCTTTTGTTCACCAAATGGTATATGTTCCAATGAGTGTTGTCAAAAAGCTGTTTCCATAAAACTGTCTTGGGCATTTTAAAAAAGGCACTTTATGGTAATTGTATATTGAAATAGATTAAACTCTTAGTAGATGAAAAATAAGTATTTTAAATTGGTATTTAAAATACATTTCTCTTATCTTACTGATTTTTAACACTCATGCTTGAATAATTATTTCCCAGCAGTTGGATTTTATCTTCCTAAACCAGTGGGTTTTAAACCACCAACCACTAAGCTATTCAAGCACATCAATGAATTAATAATTTTATGATTTAGAAGTGTTGCTTGCAGTTCTACAACAGCTCAGGTGAAGTAAGCTGTTAAAAATAACTCAAAACTCCAGCTTTTTAGCAATTACAAATGTCACATTACTAGTTCAGCAAAGGGTTTCAATAAGAGAGCTCAGATGGAACAAACAGAGTAGGCATTGTGGTTATCACACCAGGAATGGAAATTCCATCCTAAATGAAGCAGGAGCCGAGGTTTAGCAGTGTGGTCAGGTTCCCTAGCGGAAGTAGTTGGGGCACTCATGTGCCACCAGGTCCCAGGCATTTTTAAAGGCCTCCACGACGATGGGGTCCAGGGGTCCCTCTTGTGAGGCGTCCAGATTCTCCTGCAGCTGCTCCATGGTGGACATACCAATGATCACGCCATCACCCCTCTCTCCCTGTGAATCAACACACACACACAGTCACACTGCTAAACCCCAGCTCTATCTCATATGAGCTGGACACCTTCATGAAGCAAATACCAGTTTTACTCTGAATAATATACCCATGAATGAACACCACCTGCTTCCACCTCTCTCCAGTAAAACATTCACTGCTGAAACAGTTCCAATTAGTTAAAAGAAAACATCAACCTGGCTATCCGCCACATTGCAAGGCCAACGGGTGGCAATAGCTACATAACAGACCCTGTGGGTCTGTTACATTCTGAACAGTCAGCTGCTCTTAAAGAGATTTGTCTTGCTGATGAAAAAGTATTCTGTTGCAATGAAATGGCAAAAAGAATTGTTTTTTTAACCTACACAATTCCTTCCAATATGTGACTATGTAATCTCTTTTAGTAACTGGCATAAACAGCTATGAAAATATCGATCCTATTGTGTTTCTGGATGAAGTCAGAGGGGCAGATAGAGGTTACCTGCAGCTGGGAATGATGGTATATCCAGCGGAGGGCAGCTGATGTCATGGAGGGCTTGTTGGAGCCATAGACCACGTCAAGTGACTTCTGCACAACATCTATTGCCTGGAAATGGTGCTCTTTCCAGTACCTGTTTCACAGAGGTAAATCAATGCTTGAGTCTTAATCTGACAGTTTGCCTCTCAGTTGCTTCAGAGCTTGGCAGTTACTTAGAGAGAGAGCAGTGTAAAGGTATATTACCCCAAAACAGAAGAATAGAGCCATGAATAACCCCACCTGCTTCCATCTCTCCCCAGTAAAACATTAAATATTAAAAATAGCGGGTTCTTCATGCATAGAATAAAAAGAGCACTTGTACAGCACACACCTTGCTCGGTAGGCTTCAGCCCAGCTGTTCCCAAAAAACCTGCCTGTGGGCTGGGAGCTATCCTTGTCCTCAAATTTATATTTCCCAGTGAGGAGTCCTCCTGTGGAAAAAGTAAAAAGAAGGAAGGGCTTTAGTAAGTACGCCGCAGGCACAGAAGACCCCTTTCTCGGTTTATTTCACCCCAGGGCCGCCTACAAGCACGACTAATGTGGAGTGGAGGAGGAGGCATCTAGACTGTCCTCCCTGGACTCGAAGTGCAGGTGGAAATCTGGCTCCTTTTAGCTTTTGTTTGAAACCAGACAAAACATACAGTGTAGCTACCTGTGAGGCTACTTTAGGAAACCACATATGCTTAATAGCTCAAATAAATTCTCTTTTGTTTCTACAAGCCCTACCAGTCTGTAAGCCTAGACAGACTGAGTTGGAGGCAACACCTTAATTCAAAGATAGCCCAGGTCAACCTCCAGCACACTAGATGTATTAGAAGACAGTAAGACAAAAGTTCTATTTTTTCCATTACATTGTTTCAGATTTCTTTACATGTTTATTACGTAAATCCCGAATCCTCTGTAAGTTGGTCACACTGCAAAAGAGGAGTTTCTACATTTCCTGTATCTTCCAGTTCCTGGAAACTGTGTGCTAGTAGGATACTGCAAGGACCAGAGAGTGTTTAAAGGCATCACTGTGTGTGAGTGAGGTGTATCTGCTTACCAGCCAGGGGATTGTAGGCATAGAACCTCATGCCAAAATACCGCAGGCAGGGCAGCAGCTCTGTCTCCACCTGACGAGTGGTGGCGTTGTACATCCCCTGCAGGGCACAGAGAGAGGTTTACAGGGCCAAACGCATACGATTCGATCAAGGCGTACAGATGCCTTAGTAGTGCGATCTGTCAAACAACAGGACACATGTTTAGACATGCCCTTCTGCTCATATTATCATTGGGTCTATCAAAAAAGCTGTGCATCTTGAAAAGTATTTTTTAATCATTGGCTTGCCTTCCAGTAAAGATCACATCAAGCACTAGGTTCAATCACAGGCAATCCTTACTTTTCAAATAGCGAGTAATCCAACATCGCAGCCAACGAGCCAACTGTGGCTACCTATGTATTTAAGAAACGGCAGGTTTTGTTTCCAAGCAATTTTATGTTAAGTAAATGATTCTGGCTCCAAGCAATGTGAAAGACACGAGGCCCCTTGTTCATCTCTCTCACCTGGTACACTGTGGGCAGGACCCAGTTATTGTGTTTGCAAATGCAGTAAACTTCAGCGACTTCCCAGGATGCGTAGTTTGATAAGCCAAGCTCCTTGAATTTCCCCTTAAAAAAAAAAGAAGAGATTCGTACATCAGTACAAACCTCGTCAATCAGAACAAAAAGCAGAATTGTCCTGGAGCCCCACGCGTGATGCTGGTGTCTTTTGCACCGATCTGCTGAATTGGGAATCTGAATCTCAGGGGTAAGAACAAATTGGGGAGTACTGTCAAACTAGTTGGTGCTGATCGTTTGGCCCTACCCCACATCTTTCACTTACAAGTCTTGTGCAAAGTGTATGCCATCCTAGAGGATCCTTCACACCTTTGTTTAGTGAATTCCAGTTACTCCCCTCAGGACACAGATTTCCCACTCTAAAAACAAACAGGCTTAGGTTCTCAGTCATACCTGTGGGCCTGTGGCCGTAACCTCGCTCAACAGATGATTCTCTTGTGCAAATACAGTATATGTGTATTGTTTACTTGTGTGTTTTCCTTTAGATTAGATCAGATCACTTTTATTGGGAATTTGTCTTTTCACATACCCTAGCTTGCTCTCCATGAGACGGACAGGGAGAGAAGCTTGGGGTCAGAGCGCAGGGTCAGCCATTTATACAGCGCCCCTGGAGCAGCTGGGGTTTAGGGCCTTGCTCAGGGGCCCAACGGAGTAGGATTCCTCTGCCGGCCATGGGATATGAACCGGCAACCTTCCAGCCACAGGCACAGATCCTTAGCCACCGAGCCACTGCACCACAGTGCAGAACAAATTGCCCCTTGAAGGCAGGAATAAACTCCCTCTCTCTCAGTCTACCTCTTTGTGGAGCTCCTGGCAGGCTCTCAGGGTCTCCTCGAGGGGAGTCTGGTGGTCCGGCGCGTGCAGGTAGAAGATGTCGACGCGCTCAGTCCGCAGCCTCTTCAGAGAGGTCTCCAGCTGCGAGCGCACGCTCTCCGGCCTCAGCGTCTTCTCGTCCCAGGGGTTGGCCTTGGTGGCCATTTTCACTGCCGGGGACACAGAGGAAGCCTGCTTCACACAGTCTTCACCCCCCCACCCACCCGGCTTTTTCTAAAACTGAAGGGAAAGCTAAAAATCGTGGAAGCTGCGCGGCATCGCCGAGATTCCCAAGCCCGTGCTCGAAACACGGCTTTTCTGCTTCGCATTATTTTTCCTTCTGTATAAGATGCGACCTCTCAGAAAGGTGCTCATCACAGCGGTCCCCTCGTCCTGCCTCTAGGCCTAGTCTGTTCGGCACCAAAGTTCAGGTCTAGAGGGCGAGTCAGACTCGTGCCATTAATGGTTTCGGCTCGACCTCAGAACAGACTGTAACTACTACACAAAGACACAACCTTCTGCCAGGGAGCGCACTTCAGCATGCTGAAGTGGAAAAACCTCTTGAACCTCTCTCTGGATTTTACTGCATGTGTACAGATATCGGGATTGGGATTTACAAAGGTTTCCTGAGACAGACACAAAACCGCATCTTTTCTTAGCGTCTACAGCTTGAACTTGAGACCAGACATGGAAAGATGAGTGGACAATAAGAAAACTGGAGGTAGTTACGACACACACCGCAGAGTGAATCATAAATTCAGTAGTCTGCAGGCGATTGAAGTACTTCAAGTGATAAATCAACAACAAACGGGGCCAAGAACCACAGTAACATTATGTATTAGCTAGAGAAAATGTCACCCATTCATGATCTATGGACTGGAAGAGCTAAGCTTTCAGGTTCGTTAGCTTGCCCAGTTTTTGTGTTTTGTTAATGATCTGCATTTTCATTTATATATTCTTTGTAGATATTATTAATTATGAATAAATACTGATTGCTACAATTTGTAAACTACTTTTGTTTGCAGCGAATAGCATGAATATGCTTTGCGGACATGCAATGAGTCGTAATCAAAATCACAAGTGTCACTTGAATCATTCCATAAAAACAGCCTTCTCCCGTGTCTTTCAGAGTGGTTTGGACGCAGGGTAGGGTACCTGTCTGGGGCAGCCCCATGCCTCCAATGACTGTCTCTGACTGTCCATCTGTGTACATGAACGCCGTGTCCACTTCATTGTGACCGCGCTCCAAGAAAGCGCGCACCATAGCGGCGCTCGTCTCCGCGTCTGCGCGCCCCCCGAACGCCATGGTTCCCAGCACGGAGACTGGGAGTTTGGGCCGTGTCGAACCGGAGGAGGACATGTTACGCTGCAACTGGAGAGGTAAGTGCCTGAGTCCGTATACCAGCCGCCGACGAAGTACGCAAAGGCCTAGTCCAGCAGACACCACCATAATAAAACTTCTTGTCAGCTGAGCAGCATAGGGTAAAGGACAAGTGACGAGGCAGGTTCAGTTAGGGATCGTGTGTAAATAACATACCCGCACTTGGACGAAAAGATAAGTCCTCCCCCCTCCGTCTTCCATCGCATTGGGTTAAATTGTGGGCGGACAGGACAAACTTCACTTTTTTCCACAAGCTTTTCTGCTTTCTGGCAATTGATTGACTTTAAAACTGATTGGTCTACTTTTTTCAGCATTTGATTTTTAGTTACAATTTAATCTTATCCCACAGTCCGATTGCACACAAATTGAATTAATCTGGCAATTAACCTGATAACCCCCCCAAAAATAAGTTTACTTATCACTGTTTTAGTTTCTGTGTAATTAAGGTAGTTTCCTAATATTCCTTTGAAAATTGAAGTAAAGGGTAAACATTAAGACATTAAGAAAGAAAAGCATAATAGCAAAGACCGATAAATACATTTGATAACAAGATAGTTTTGCAACAATGTGTACTGCTATAATACATAAAACCCTTGTTCAGGCGAAAATAAACGCCTTCACTTGACTGTGCATCGCTATGTCTCTCAAATATAGAACAAAGGTGACTTAAAAAAGACCACTGAAATGTTTCCAACATTACTTTTCCTTTTCGTGTTGGTGCAAAACAGAGTTTACAAAGTGTGATTGCTGATACTCTTACCATGTTCCTTGCAAAAGTACTCCCTGTAGAGTGTTATTCTATTCTATATTTTTGTTTCTGGCCTTGACAATTTAGTAGTCTTCTCTTTTATTAGTGTTTCGCGGAACAGGAGAGTTCAGTGCACTTCTCACTTTAACCACCCGATGGCAGTGGAAGACAACTTCTGTGAACAAAATGACCGTATCTGCCCGTTTCATTTATTGGCAATTACTAAGAAACGCATGCCGACAACCCCAAAAACTCATATCAGAATAAAAAAAAAACATTGAGCAAAATGTCGCCCCTCGCATCTAAAGCCAGGACCATATTTGAAATTGGGATTGGCATGTTTTGACTAAGTGAAAGTTTCTGAATTTCCAAGGATTTGAATGAAAATGCGGCAGCAAAGGTTAGCGCTGCCGCCTCTCGGCGCTGGGGCCCCGAGTTCAGTTCCGGACTTGGGATCGCTAGAGTTTGTATGTGCTCCCCCTGTTCAAGTGGGGTCCCTCCCACAGTCCAAAATGTCCCTGGTATGAGAGTGTGCCTGTTTGCCCTGCGATGGAGTGGTGTGTACTGTGCCTTACACCCGTTGCTTGCCGGGATAGACTACGGCTCCCCCACGGCCCAGCATTGGGGAAACAGGGGTTAGAAAATAAATGGATGAAAATGCACAACAAAGCACGCTTTCTTTTCCTTTTTATCTCTGTACATATGTAGAAAGGCTGAATATATATAACAGCTAGTGGCAATTGTTTATTTTAGCTCTGGTTCAAAAGTGTTTGAAGCCGAGTTTTTAATAGGAGTATTTTTAATTGGAGGCTAAGGCAAGTGCAGTGGTTTACCTCCTAATAAACAATCGCAGTGGAATGAGGGGCATGTGAGCACTGTGGCGCTGACCTCTGTGTGTTTGCACATTTGCAGTTATCAGAAGGGTCAGAGGAGAGGACGGGCACATGATTGCAGTGGATTGACAGCCGCAGAGCATGTGGAAGGGGTTCCCCTGCAGCAGGACACTGCGTGGGAGCTGATGTGTCACGGATAACGCTGCTGTCACCCTGCCGGGGTCAAAGGTCAGAGGTCCTCAGACTGAGCTGTGCGAGGAAGGGACTTCTGTGTGGGTTGGAGCTTTGTGGCACCTGAGTGGGAGCACAGCTGTGGCTGAGAAATAAAGGAGTCCTTGAGTCCCAAAATACCTCCTTGTGAAAGGAAACGCATTGTAGGTTCTTAAAGTAATAGGAGTGACTGAACGATTACTTTGAACCTTTAAGGTTGTCTATTTTTTTCAATTCCTTATGATGTTATACTGTAGTAGACATTTTTCATTGTAATTTAGCATTAATTTACAGACTCTGAATATTGCCAAGTTCCTAATTTGTGTCCCATTTTTTTAGACCAGATGGAACAGCAGTTCCTTCTGCAAATGAGACAACAAAGAAAAAGCTGAAAAAACGTGTCTACTCGATAATTAGTCCCCTTGTTGGGCGATTAAGATTTCTGACTCTCAGATGTTGGTAGTTTGCTCCCGCATTGGCAGTTAATAATTGTGAAGAGACAGAAGCAGAGGAAATGCCTGACTGGGAGTCTGGTACCAAATACTGGGGCATCTGCCCTCCTGTGTGTTATAAAGACTGCATTTCACAAAGGGCAGCTTGTGAACACACAGAAATCCAGAATACTGCCTGGTATGGTAGCACGTATTAACCAGACACACACTTATTCATGAAGTTAAAAATAAAATACATATTTTCACTAATATTATTTATAAATCTCTTTCACATAGAGTGGCGGAAGCATGCAAATCTGGTTTAAGAAATGGTTTTATGAATGTGGTCTTCAGGGATTTAAGTGACAGAGTCCAGTATCACAGGGAGGCCCAGATGTTAGTGACCGAGATTGTGTGACGATTAAATCAGGAGAGGGCTGTGCCGCTGACTGCTGGTCAGGGTTGAGTCTTGTCCATAAGCTGAGTGGGAAACAGTAAAGTCTCACGTAGAGTTCTTAGGTTTGTGAGTACTTAACCAAATTCATATGTAATGTCCAAAGGAGCAACATCAAGAGTCAAAACACAGTCTACTATCTAAATGTTGTAGTGCTTGGAAACAGTTGTTAGCAGGACTTCTGCTTTTTTTTCCTGCTGTACTTTCTTTCTGTGTGCAGCAGTACGCTTTGTTTGCTTTACCAGTCTGACTGTTGCACACTGACTTCTCTCTTGTAACGTTTGTCTCATTAACATTCAAATCCTCCTGTCTAACTAACACCAGTTCTCAAGACACTTGGCAGTCTTCAAGTTTTCGGTAGATTAGGTTTTCACTCTCTCCTGATTCTTTTATAAGAGACCAGAAAGAATAAAATCAATTTGCGGTTACGCGAATATGATCTACATCACATCAGAGTCCCAGAAAGGTCTGAACATGTTGGGGAGTTCAGTGCGACACAGAAATTGCTGACACAGTTTAAAATGTAGTTCTTGTGGTGAAAATGTTCTTTTCTGCTGTTTTCTCTGCTTTTCTGTCCTTTCTGAGGACAATACAGAGTGGACCTTGCAGTCAGTCTTTTGCAAAATTGAATTTGGTTTTAAAGTGGCTGTGTTCAGCTCTGCAATACGACCTCTGGGAATGCCATAGTGAGTTACAGCAGCAGCTCCCTGGTGATTGGTGTTGCTTTTATTTATTGTCTTGGCAGACGGGTTGGCTTGCATAGCAGAAGACCAAAGGGAACAAAGAACAGGAGGAGTCAGAACTGTGATCAGTCCGCCAGTTGGGAAACTAAAGTTGGTACTGGGTGAGGTTATGTTTGTCAGGAGACTCTTGCTCCTGTTCTGTGGAAACCTGCCATCAAGAAGTGGGTTTATAACTTGCTGTTGGAAGGTGTGCTGACATTTGATGTGAACCAGGTCTTTGCAAGAGTTTCGCTTTATTGCAGTCAATTGCATTCTGCTATAAAGAATGACAGCCTGGACACTCGGGATTGCTGGCTTGCATTCTAGCTTTTCATATGTTAATGCTCTTTCTCCTGTCTGTGTCGCAGCTAAGGGAGAACACAAGCTTCAGAAATGTCTGACCGCCATAAAGCCACACACGCTGTCTGACTGCAGCAGAATGTGCACACTTCCGATTATTATTTGTGCCGCCATGCAGGGAAATCTGAACCTGGGTGACCTCTGACCTGTGTGTGTGTGTGTAATGGTGGCATCACAAGTTGGCCATATGGAAGGCTGGACACCGAGAGCAGTGTTTCAGGAGATGCAGCATGGCCCAGACCCTGAGCCCCTGACCCCCAGCCACAGCATCAATCAGATCACAGCTCTGACCTGCACACACCTCCGGAGCACCAGGTCTGGACATAGACCACCCCACCCACATTCTTCAACCTCCAGCCTCCTCACTGACCACAAATTCAACCCCTGCACCTTTTTGTTGCTCTTTAATTCAACATAAGGAACTTCCACTATTCTTTTGGCCACTTTTGAAAGGTCTGATTTGCTATTTTGTCCTTACTCTGTATTGTGTATTGAGAGAGTAAGTGTTGAAATCTAAGGGTGTCCTCTCCTCTGACTACCTGAGAAGCGCTTTGAGAAGCCACCTTTAAAGGCGCTATATAAAATAAAGTTTATTATTATTATTACCTGGCCTAAGGACGCATTCCCTTTATCTGATCGGCTTTTCAAAATGTTGAGGTTCAAAGTGATCTTCCTCTGACCCAGCTGCAGTCTTGGGGGTCCCTTGCCAAGTATTGGCATTCTTTTCCTTTTCTACCAGGATATAGGGGTTATGCAGATTATTCCGTAATGCACACTGCTCTCCCCGCAAGCCTCTTCGGCGGTTTTTTTCTGTTTAGAGAGCTGTTGGTCAGCCCTGCGCCCTGAAGAAAACGCGTTCGTTGAGCCCCGGGAGGACAGATGAATTTAGACACGCGAATGCTTTTTCAACAAGTTGCAATGAAATTAATAGAGAACAATATCACTGACCTGCGAAAAGAACGCGTTATATTTTGCTCTGATAAAATGATGCAATACAATGTAAAACCGCGTACAAGCGACCTACAGTATCACCACGGACCTACTGTACGTATATTTACAGTACATGCTGCCGTCTTACAGGAAAACTTTAACACATTTTATTCATACAGGCATGGAAAAAAATCGAATTGTTATATTTTTATGGGTATGCATGTTTGTTTTTAAAGAATACATCGAATAATATATTTGACTGAAAACCAGTTTCGCATAGAACAAGAATGTGTTTCTGAAAAACGTGGTTGATAGCTCTTATATACTAGGCGTATGTAAAGACTAATAAATTAGCGATATTCAGAGATTACTCAACCCCTCTTGTCTTCGTCTAAAATTACACCCACTTAATGGAAAGTACCTTAATGTTTTACAAATGTAAAACTGAGGGGGGTATTCAACTTTCATAGGAGCAAAGTTTTCCCCAAGGTACGTTTCTCTTTTATTAGGGGGTCAGATGTCAGAAGACTGCGGTTAATCTGGGTTACCTCTCCGCAAAAGGCCTGCTCGCCTGTCGAGTGTCGGGTTTATTAACGGCTCCGACTCCACGCGTGTCCTGTATTGTTCGTCGTTCTTTTCCTATATTGTCCCTTTTGCTCAAAAATAGTCTTGACACGCACGGCGCGTCATGCTTAATTGTAAGAAACATGAAATCCATCCATCTTAAAAGTCACCAAGCCCCCGATTAGCCTTTGACAGAGTGGAGCGCAACCATGGAATTAATTCCAGTTTTCCGAGTATTTATAGGCAGTAGCCGAAGCAAGCTGTAATAATAGAAACTAGGCAAAACTGACTTTCTGACTCGAGGAACAAGAAGAGACGTTCATCTGCCAAACCCTCAGGCTACAGGCTCTTGGATCGGCGCGTCGAAACGCAAAACGAGGGAGCCGAGAGAGCAAGACCGGAGTTCACGCTCTGGTGAAAAGAGGAATTTCGTTCCTTGCGGCTCTAGATCCCAAAGCCGCAATCATAATACTCTTTATGAACTTGCGTGCGCTTTGAATGAGTTAATAAACGTAAATCTCTGCATACATTTTTAAGTTGATCTTGAAATGCATCCTTGGTTATAGTGGGGTTTTTTTTTGTCTTTTGTATTCTTTAAAGAAATAATTGGTGTACTTTCATGGATAAGACACGTGAATGTCTACGTGTCTGGTAGTCAAAGAATATAGCCCGTTTACCTGTTCAAGAGATTACAAGCGTTTGTTGCGACATAGTTGTGTTCTCAGCACCGAGTGTGAGTGTTACAAATAAAATACTATTTTTCAACAATTCGATTCTCGGGTTGGAAAAGCATCAAGGTTTTCGTAAAGGAAAACACAGAGTTGCCTTTGAGGAAACTTTGATAAGAAGTCGTTTTAAAAAGGCTGACGACCTCTCCACACAACCAAGGTTAGGTCAGACTATTAAAACATCTGTCTGTACCAGTGGGGATCTAAAAAACCCACTGTATATGACCTTATACGGTACCAGCAGATAGCAGGGTCTTTCTGAGTGAAATCAACGTGATCCGGTGTGTAACGTTGTTAGGTTATTTATATAGGACGAGCTGTTGGCAGAAAAAGCGTATGCAGAGAGTCGTATTTCTGGTAAGTAGACATCAGCACAGGAAGATGCGTCAGGGCTACCTGGTTTAAGCCAGCAGCGTGGAGACGTAGCTTGGACAGAGGTCCAGAGTGAGGAGATCTGTGGTCTGCAGTCGGGTGGGACGCTCTTGTTGGACCCTTGAGTAAGTTACTTTGTCCGCTGAGTTAGCTACATCGACCCCTTGTGTAAATTACTCAGTCCCATGCGTAAGTTACTTGGTCCCCTAAGGCAGCTACATGAACCCTTGAGCAAGTTGTTTGGTCCCTTAAAGAAGTTACATGGACCCCTGGGATAACCTCTTCAGTCAGATGGTTCCAGTGAATGCCCCGTAGTGCGCAAACTGTGTGAATGAGTCTCCTGGTCATCAATGGAAAGGAGAGCTTATTATCAACTGACTGAGTAAAATAAAGGAATGAAGAAAACATGTTTGTTGCATATTTGCATGTTGGGAAAACCTCTTAAATCAACCAGAAACGGCAGGTTCTGTGTTTGATTAACTCCTGTTGTCGGCATGTTACAACACTCCGTTTACTGAGAGGAGAATGTGTGTGGTAGTTTTATTTCATCATAAGCCGCCTTGGTGTTCGTCAGTTGTTCTTCATTATTCTGTCGGAGCTACAAGACATCTGATATTCTCCAAACTGACCTTTCGTCTGGTTATAATTGTTTTTGCAGGTGTTTACTTTGGACATTAGAAAAGAGTTCCAGAAAATATATATTTCCTCTTAATTAAGTTGCCCAGTATGCACAGCATCACAGCACAATTTTCCTATGTTCCTAAATTCCTATTTCTTTTTCAGTGGACACACGGAAATTCTGACGGGTGTGTTTGGATTTTTGATACTACTCGACACTCATCCTCCTCCTCCAATATAAACGACATTAAAGTCAACATAAAATGTACCTTGGTACCATTTCATATACTGTACGATAATGATGTGTAATTCTGTGTGGGTAAATAATCTGGAGGATATGGCATTTACTTCAACCCGGCAACCTAAAACGTCTTGAATATGAATTTGACGAATTTTATGTCCAACCTGAGATGGGCGTTTCCAACCTGGCGACATCTCCTCCCAAACGGAGATCGCACGAGGAGGGGTCTGGTCTCCTCGAGCCTCTTCATTGACAATCGGAGCTCTCACGCGCTGCTCGCACGCCTGGATTAGCTGGTGAAGGTGCTGCGGATACTGTAGCCCAGGAACCGGGAACGACAGAAAACGCAGGATTTCTTTGAGAAACAGCTGTCAAACCGTGGCATCATAAACAGATCTCAGAAGTGTTTCTTCTCAGAAACTGCGAGGGAGTCAAACACTCCCGCTTAATAGTTGAGGTTATATTGCACTCTCTTTTGATATTTTTGCTTAAAATTTCGTTTAGTGTTTTTTTCCCAACTTGGCAATTATTCCATGAAACGGAATACGATGCTTGGATAAACGCCCCCCTACTAAATTTCGTAGGGAAGGAAGCCGGAACTTTATTTTTGAAATTATTGTCTTAGTTTCAGTTCCTCAATGCTTGAATTTATTCACGAAGAGCATTTTGTGTTTATTCTTTAAAATAATGGAGCTGAAGCTCTGTGCTGTCTTCCTGTTCGTTATAAACGGAATTTATGCAGCATCACACTATGGAAGTAACCTTCAGCCTTACATGTGAGTAATAAGCGTTTTATCACCTACTGTACACTCCAAAAAGTTTATGGGTGCGCTTTCTAAAGAGCGCAAAATTGATCTTAATTTAAGACATGTGGACTGCCTTCACCCAGACTTTCAAGATTTTGCCTTTGCCATCACTTTTAGAACATTATTAAGGCTGCTGGACTAAAGTTACGTACAGTACAGTACAATATGTCACTGTATTACACTTTAACGTATTTTGTAGTTTGATGCGTGCATTTTTATCCAATATATGCCTACTTATTCTTTATTGTTTTAATCACTTTAAATTGTGTATTCAAACATAAAATCACAATCTGGATTTGGTAACCAGATTACAAGTGATGAGATGTCAGAATTCTGTTTAATTTCATAACTTTAGAAATGCTTTTCACTAACGCTCCTGCACGCTGTTAACGTCAATGAAATACGATCACATTTCTTTTATTGTGACATTGTAATTGGGCTGTCCTGGGCTGCAATCTGTTCCTTTTCAGAAGCTCGCAGACATCGGAAATTTAAGAAGGGCAGGTTCAGATCTTCAGACTGCGTCTTTTGCGCAGTGAATGTAACTTGGATTGGAGTGAAAGATCTGAGCGGATCATTCCCGTCAAACGCAAATGCAAATACTGTAGCACTACAGTGGGGGGAAAAACGCATCAGTGGTTTAAACTTTACTGCGCAAATAAACTTTCTCCATCGAGAGAAAACCTCTTTTTTTATCAATAGTGGGATTCTAATAATATCACGTTTCTCGTCTGACGTATTTTGCGCTTTTAAATAGAATTTGAGCAATTTGCGCAGGTTATAGAGACACGGTAATTTGTATACCGCCGCAACTAGGTTTGCAATTAAACTGGATTGTATGGGTTTAACAGGGTTACGGATAGCGTATTAAAGTGTACTTGTAAAAGAGCTTTGTAATCTGGAGAAACAGAGCGTGACTCATCTTCGTTACGTGTCCTTTACGATTGTTCAACGCTTATGAGGCTTGTTATGCGTAATTAAGGCACTCTCGATAATCAAAAGGACGGTAGGGAAACAGTTTCACTTTAATGTAGTTACCTTAGTAAATAAAGCTGTAAATAAGAACAGATGTGGCTTATCTCACACGTTTCAGTCACGGGTCTCTCCGTAGTGGGATGGATGTTGTGAATGCGTTCGTATGAAACGTGGAAGATAACAAACTGGTAAATTCACCGGCTCGGCTTGATGCAGAACAGAACTCGAGAGGCAAATTAATATTAAATCTGTCCTGCTATCTGTGCGTGACGCAGCATACCGCGAAGACAGACTTTGAAACCAAAGTGATACCTAAATAGCACAACCCGCTGGTTCTGTATCAGCACCAAAACTAACGCTTTCCCAGGAGCCGTCCTTCGGTCTGCTGCGGTTCTTATATATGTACTTTTTGCAGTGCTCTTTAATTGTCCTGACAACTACTTTGGAGAATACAGCACCCATAAGCACGCCTCTTTTTACAATTATAAATGATACTTGATTGATTTTTGCAAATAATAAATGCAAGTCTGAAAAAATGATGCTATTTCAAGGCTTAGGGAAAACTAGAAGACGCTCATCGAAACGTTCCCGGCGTCGTATCCAATTCAGTATCCCTATAGAAATCTGTATCCCCCTGATCAGGTGATGCAACTTGCTTTGAGTTGGATATAGGGTATGCTGTGCTCCGTTAACAAAGCTATACAACGATGTCTTGGACATTTGAATTGTTTTTTTTTTACAGCTTTTTACTGAATGTTCTTCCTTATGTTGAAGCACAGTTCTGTCTCCATCTTCTAAAGAAGTTCTCTAACTGATTTAAGTAAAAAAAAGCCCTGTTATGCAGAGGGCGACATTTATGAATGACGAGGAACACCTGACAGTGTGTAGTAAACTACTGCAACACTTCATAGCGGCCACTACTTTAACTTGAGGTGCTGTGATCAATGTGAATTCAAAATAGCTAAATATAAACTTTGGATTCTTCTCAAACAAACCAAACCGTATTAATACTGTAGCACTCAAAACTTTTATAATAGTACACAATACTAGTGGAAGCTCTGAGTAAATTGTTGGCGCGTGGAACAAGTTGCAGAGCAGGATAGCAGTATCTTGTGCAGAACAAGCGACAGGAACCACATTGAGCTCAGGGTTACAGCTTTGCATCAAGAGTGAAAGACAAACGTTTTAAAAAAGCACATTATTAGTGTATTATTTTTCTCAGGATTTTTTTTTCAGAAGCTCTTTGAACTGAAATCTTTGGTAATTTAAAAAACAATGGGGTGTTGGTTTATTTTATCCCACTGCTATGGTTGTAAATCTGTGCAGACTGGCTTTTTGATCCTTTTAATAAATTAAACCCCTTTCTTCAAGAATTAAGTGCAATTTCAAGGCTATATTGTGATCTGTCAAAATAAGGTTCTATGGAGGCACCTTTTTCTTGTCCTGCTTGCAAATTAACCTGGAGAATAAATATTTAGTTTTTTACAACTAATAAAAGCCATCCTTCCAAAACAGTCCTGAGTCTCTGTATATGGTCTCAGAGATGTTTAAAAGCTAATAATGTTTCTCAAAGGAGGGGACTAGCACTTCCCCTGATAACTGCCTCTTTTAATAGAACCCATATGGTTAAGTAATTGATACTAGTGGGGCTATAAAGTGGAGCCATATCAGCATCCCTTTGTTATTTTAAAGATCAGATTGCAAACTCTATTTTCTATTGATCTGTCCAGCTTCTTTTTCTTATCTAATTAGTAATAGTACTAGTAGTAATAGTAATAGGCAGCAAAGTCCTAGTCTTTATCAATCTATATATTTGTCATCCTGGAGTGATATTTGAAATTGTTTTTGCATGCTTGCAGGTGTACTGGAAAACCATTCAGTAATTTCATTTTCAGATGTAGTTCTTGCATCTCTGGGAATATCAGTCAGCACGGCAGCTGACCAGAACATTATAGTATGCCGTAATAAACTCTGACATTAGTCATGTGCTACTGCCTTCGTAAGTGCTGGTCTTTAGTTTTAAATACTTGTCAACTAGCCTTGGGAATTCAAAGCTTTTGGTACACCGCCAGAACAAATCCTGCCTTATTTTTTAATAAAAAAGATAACTTTTGGCTCAAAATGATAATTATTTAATTTGAAGCTTGTTAGATGGGAATGTCTGTTACATATAAGATGTAAGGTCTGTTTTGAATGGAACACTGTTGGCTTCATATAGCCTTATTATCACTCCTATTGGAAGAAATAATGTTAATTTAGATAAGCACGTTTTGGACTATTGCTAATCAGGGCCAGAGAATCTACTCCTGTAAGTGTACACAACAGAATATACGTTTTGTTCTGCAATGGGAACTTCGCCTTTCCCACAGTCTTCCATCTGTATTACAGGTGACAACTCAACATTTAATATCCAGATTTTAAATCTGACGTGTCTGTGCATTCTGTAATCAATTCAGTGGTTCTTCTCTCATCTTAGGGGATAATTATAGGAGTGATTGTGGCCTAATGTAAGTTTCCGAGGACTGTAACACATGTAAAAACAGATGGTTGGTAATAAGCACTTACCTGTAAAAGGCATTCTTTATAGCCAACAATACAGCAAAGCATTGTGGTCTATTTTATAAACTGGTGAAGAGTGGTTTCTTTTGTGTTCACATTTAGGGAAAAAAGAACAGTTTTATCATAAGCACAGCAGTGAATGCAAGTCTGTGTTTTGCATTGTCTACTTGAGACATTTTTAGACTGTGCATACATAAAACTAGTGAGAAAAGATTTGTCTTGATTCTTAATGGCTTGGGAATGTGAAATATGTTTTTCTGAACAGTGGAAAAGAACAGTAGCTTGTACAGTAGGAACTGTTTTACTATCACCTAAGAGATGCTTATATTGTGCTAGACAAGGGAGTGCAGTCCTTCAGACCTATGTTTCAGTGAAATGGCATGTTTTAGAGGGTGCACGGCAGTTGTCATGGCACTGGTGTGAATTAAATCGTGTTTGGAAAGAATCATTTCCACATTTCTAACCACAGTACTACTTTACTGTTGTGTGGGTTCTGAATTTTTTCCCAGATCAGAGTTATCATAAAAGTCGTGTCTTTTTCTTTGTAGTTGCTTATGCCAGTTATTCAAATCTTCTAAATCTAGTGCCTAACAAAGACCCTCTTTCTTTGGAGATGCAGTAGTTTTAGATCTGGTCTGCAGGTCCATTCAGCAAAGAAGAGGTTTGAAGGCCCCCGCATGACTGCATGAAAAAAATGAGACAAGAGCTACCATTTCAAAACTTCACAAGTCAACAGGCTTAGAATGTTAAATCTAGTACTTCAATAATTACTGTCCAATACAACCCAAAAAATCAAAGCTGCAACATCTTATTTTTTTTACCTTTGAAATGAAAATAAAATGCATGGATTTGTCAGCTTTAACAAAAATGTGTACTTAACCATTCTTTCTAATAATACCATAAAAGTAGCATGATTAAGCTCTTATGTCTTTTTATGTGCTGGTGAACTTGCTGTCGGGATGAGAGTTATTTCTAAAGCTTCCAAAGTAAAAGAAATCACCAGCCTGTGTCATTCAGACTCCCCCCATCTCCTCACTCTGTGTCTTAGTATCAGAAGTGCTTCTGTGGGTCTCACCCCCCCGCCCCCCGGAAAACTACTTCTCCTTTGCTGCTGTGAGAGATGAGTAATTCTCTCTCAGTTTGCCTTGTAAAAACGGGGACTTCTAAGAACTTGTTCAATGCTGAAGTCTGCAGATTGAGGTTTGGAAAAACCCTAGATTGCTGTACATTACAAGAAGAGTAGGGTTTGGAGTGAAAAAAGAATAACCTACTGGATGGATTGTGTTTTTTCCTGTACGTGGGAGAATTTGATGTCCTCTGTGTAATGCAGGTTCACTATAGAAGCCTGTCCCTCTTTAAACAAACAAGGGTTTACAGGAATTTCCCTCTGAAAAATGTAATGGAGAGAAATTCCAAAGTAAACAGTGCTTTTTACCCAGGGATAATGGGAAAAAAAACTGAGGATTTATTTGTAATTTTAATGTGGCCATTGAGGTCACCCAGTACACTGCTCAGCCTTTATCGATTCTTTAAACAGGGAATTTGATAAGATCTTGTTTATTCTCGAGTTTTGTCTTTGATTGTCTCTTCTTAACACCAGAAAGCATCCACGATCTATAACTGGCAGGAAGCATGGAAGAGAAGTGTGTTAAAAGGACATCATTATTTCCTCTTTCTGTTAGTAAGGAAATTTTCATTTCAAACAGAAAGAACAATGGCTGCTTCTAATGAACACTTAACTGTATCCTCCTGCATCTGGTTAAGAATACAAATAATGGCAAATGTGAGTGATTTAAATGGGACCTTGCGTATTTGAAGGATAGCAGGGAGAACGCCAAGTGTGCCTTTTTTTAATTTTAATATTTCAGTCAGAGTGCCTCCAAGAAAAGTTTGGGTCACACTGACGCATCGGAGTAGTTCCTTGCATGTGGTGCAAAGTTCTGTGCAGCTGGTGTCCACTGGCTGTGAACAGGCAGACACCTGTGCTGTGTTTGTGTCTGCTGTGAGAGTGCTGGCTTTCTTTCTTGCTGTTGGGTTCCAGTGTTTGGCGCTCCAAGCACGGAGGGGTCGGCCATGTTTAATTCCAGCTGCCGTTGTCCTCTCCCGCCCTCGCAGGCCTCACGTGTGTGCCGAGAGGGAGCTGACCGTGGTGGCCCACAGGCAGCCTTGTGTCCAGGCCTTCACCCGGATGGTCAAGGTGTGGAAGCAGGGCTGTGAGGGACAGCTGTGGTGCGTGGGCTACGAGAGGAGGTGAGTGCACAGCAGCACCAGGGACAGAGCTGCTTCTCTCTCTACCGGGGGCTCACTTTGTTGGCTTACAGCAACGCTTCCCAATCCCCGCCCTGGTGACCCCACACACCTGCTGGTATTCACTCCCCCCACCTTCATCAGATCACTTTTTGGGATTTTAGTTTAGTTTAGTTTGGGATTTTACTTCCCTTTCAAAATGCAATGGTTAAAGTAACTTTATAAGTAACATGTATAAGAGCTGGGAACAAACATTTCAAAATAATCACCTTCTTGTTCGTCTTGTTCTTCTTGTTCTTTGTCTTCTTGTTCTTCTTCCTCTTCTTCTTATTATTATTATGAAGTCAATAAAGGATTTGATCGTGTAACTGAGGCCTTGGCCGGAGCAGGTGTTGGCCACCAGGACTTGGAATGTGCCTTTTCAATAAGAACACCCAGTGATTTTTTAGTGCTATCCATTAGCCTGTATTAACAAAGGTAAAAGAAAGAAGGTTAATAATGTTGACTGAAAGAGTTTTGAAAACTGCACGTTTCTGTGACTAGAGGTCAGTAGCCTGTTCCCAAGGGAAAAACAGCAGGCGTGCAGCTGGGGGAAGATGGAAGGAAGGCATCGCCTTATCGGCAGTCAGGTTGCACACACACACCAAGTGCTCTGCTGTCGAAACCCTGCCAGCACTGTGCTGCGCTGGACGAGTGGTGCTTATAACGAGAGTAGCTCACTATACTGATATGTTTGTTGAGCACAAGTTATTACAGCTTGCAAATGGGACCTGGATCAAAGATAAGTCTCATTAGTCTTTCAGAATTAAAGTAACCCCGGGATTAGTCAAGCAATAAGAGCAGACCTTTTGATTGAACCACAAGAAATTAACTTGAGAGAGGAAGGTTTGGAGGGGCGGAGTAGACTCTTGCATGACTAATCAGCCACAAGCGAAGTATGAGATACTTGAGATACTCATGTGTGTTTGTGTGGATTAAGGCTGTTGAAGAACCGAGGAGACTGTTAACTGGTCTGTACACAAAACAAAGGAGCCAGAAGTACAGACTTTTTTCTCCAGTAATTTCTCCCCCATCCATGTGGTTTTTCACAATGGCAAGTTTGGTTTTTGTTTCCCTGTGTGTTGTTTGGCAAGTGTGTCTTTGTGTTATTTTAATAATGGTTAGAATTTTTCTATCATATTTATAATAATGGCTGTGGATGGATCTAAATACCTGAAACAGCTTCTGGGGGGGGGGGCTTGAGAGATGAATGATGTTTTAAATTTGGTTTGTCAGAAGGTTCAACAAAGTTTTGTTATCGAGTAAGTCTTTCTTTCTGCCTTTTTCTTTTCTTCTTTGCTGAACAAGCAGCTACACTGCCACCTCTCATCAGTTTAAATGCAGGGTTTAGCTGCATTCCCCCCGGCAGGTAAACTGTAATTTGAAATAATCACCATCGGCAGCACACCCGAGGCTGTATGAAACGCTAGCACTGGAATGACTGGAGTGCAGTCTGAGAGCCGGGCCTCCATATTCTGGCCTTAGAAGTTCAAGGAGGCCTTTCAAGCCAGGGTTTATGACTCTGCCTTCTCATGTGTGCCTCCTGTCGTACACAAAGCTGGCTTTGATGGTCATTCTAGGTGATGATTCAATCAGGCGATAGAAACAGACTGAGACGTGTGCTGTCTGATAAAGAAGGAACAGTCACTGAAGTGCTAAACCTCAGGGACAGGGAGAGGGAGAGAGTGTATTGAGTGTGGAGTGCAGAGCAGGATGTACTCAGCTTAAAGGCTAAGTCCATTAACTTATAGACATCCAACTATGAGGTAATAGGTCCTGAACTCTACCTCCTCAAAGCCTGAAAATGCAAGAGTTGAAGAGATCTACAAGTAGGAAGAAATGTCAATTGGGGTGCAGAAGTGATGTGCACTGTATGTGGTGTTTTAAATAATGAATCCAGAGTTTGTGTCTTTCTGTTTCAGGACTGCCTATTACACTGCCTACAGACAGGTGTACAGAAAGGAATATCAGACTGTGTACAAGTGCTGTCCAGGATGGTCACAGCTCAACGGCGAGGCCGGCTGTCTTTACCGTGAGTGTCCTGAGAGCTTTTGCTCCGCGTTCAGTCACAGACTTCGTACATCTCCCCTGGCATCTACTCTGAGCGCTTTAGTTTCAGTTGTTATGCCAAGATTGTGTACCGTTGAAATTGAATGTGCAAGATGGGAAATGTGGATTGAAGATCATACGAAGTATGCGTTTTCCCATCTAGTCAGACCAATGTTATAGCAGATCCATGGATTCAGAATAATTTGCCAAGGAGATGAGCTCTTCACTAAGCAGATGCACCATGTGCATGACTCACTCCACACATCGCAAACAGTTTACACCAGCAGGTACCTTATAGCATATGTTCTTAATATTTCAAGTACCACAGGTCACATCTGATATTTTATTGATTATCAATGGCAAAATATGTATTTTCGAATGACTGTTTTTGATAATGAAATTATCATATCATAAGATGATAATTGCATCATAAAATTCCAATTCATTGGCAGACAAACTGCCTTCCCATACGCAAAAGTCCTTCTGCGGATTAATAAAACTGTAATGCTTAAGAAAATAGATCTTACGTTGTACTAATAAACTATGCTTTAGTTCTAATTGAGTTAAGTTGTTTGCTGCTGTTTCAAGAGTGAACCTTTCAGTAACTTAGCTCAAAGAACTGTGGAACTTTCTTAGCTGAAAGAACGTTGCTGTAGAACTGTGGGAATAAAACACAGTTTATAAAACTCTTATGATGAGTATTGGCTGTTGTCTTGAACCCGAGAGCCAGGAATAGGCCACAGGGCAGGACAGGGGTAGGGGTGAATGTCGGAGGTGAAGAGGTGCAAATCTTTGTTTTGCTGCAGTTTGGGCTAATTAATCAGACGGCCTTCGCCTGCTGTCTTCAATAATCACGCAAGAGGCATGGATGTGATCCCCGTTTTTTTAATGGCAATGTGATCCCCATTATTATTGTTCTATACAAAAATCCCAAAAGATAAACTAACCAGGGTAATTGAAGGCAGGCTTCCCCCTGCTGTTTATTTGAGGCCTTGCTGAGCGCTTGGCTGAGGGCGGCGAGCAGTCAGAGATGCCTTGACAGTGTTTGTCTTAGCTCCAGGGAGCAGAGTACCTCTTGTCTCCCCTGTTTCCAGGGCCGCTGGCCCTGCTGGCTCCTGTTTCCCTCGGATGTTGGCAGGCTGCTGGAAGATGTTGTGAGGGTCCTGACGTGCCGTAGCGCAGGGAGTGGGGGTGGAGGCGGCTGACAGATCATCTCCATTAGTCTAGGAGTGCCCATAAATTGCAGGGCGAAATTTAATCCTTTGTGAAAACACAAATGCGGCACCCTGTGATAAACTCTAGAAAAGCTCTGAAGAATGCTGTTTGCTACTAATGATTTGTTGCATTTTCGTACCTTTCTCTACGCTTTCTCAGAATCTCCTGAGCCGAAAATGGCCCAATTTAGAGGGGGGAACATTGTATCCAGCAATGTTAAGTTTTACATTTGCCGTGTCGGGACTGTTTTTACTTTAAAGAAAAAAAATATTTTCTTGAAGTAAACTTTCATTTCTGATCAAGAACCACTTTTCAGTTTCAACAACCTGACTGCGTAGCTTATTCCAGACTCCCACAACCCCCGATGTCAAGAAGTGTCTGCTGTTCACAGTTTTAAATGCACTTCCACACGGCTCATGTTTCACTGTTTATTCTGAAGAAAGTCCTTTAAATATCACTGCTTCGTTAAATATCACCACTGTGACGATGAAAAGTGCAGAGCAGAGAAGGACCACCTGCTCTATGGAATGCTGAATACTGCATCACCCATTTACCTCATCCACTTCTTTTCCTGCTCCTTATAAAGCTTAAAGGAAAGCTCTCTAAGAATGTCATCCAAGCCAGATTTTTACTGAGCTCCAGATGTTCTTGCGCTGCATTTTATCTGCTCTTGTTTATGGAAAATAAGAAGCCCCTGGATTCGAACACACTCATCCGTACCTACAAGGGGCCAAGCTGTATAGCCCTCCTGAAGGCCACTCTTCCAGTGGCTTTGCTCTCCTTCCATCCACGTATTGCAAATCCTTGCACGTTCTGGCCTTGCTCTGCCCAGGTCTCTCCCACACTGCAGTATTGTAACAGGACTGCTGTGCTCTGGGGCTGCCTGTTCTGGCAGCTCTGCGGGTCCTCATCAAAGGGCTTAGCGAACAGGACTGATGAAACCTGGCTGGAAGCCTTTGATAGGATTTCATGGAAGTAAGGCCAAGTCACATAGCCTGAATTCCTCCGACTGCCCCGCAATGAAGACTGCCCCCCTGCCCCTTCTGAGCGTACATGCCTACCTCACAGTGCCCTCTGTTTGCCCCTGCTCCACACCACAATCTGTTATGTCTAACCTATTTGTAACTAGCAGCAGGCACTGCCCATGCCAGGACAACAGCAGTCATGCTGGGGGATTAAAGGCTGGGAGAGGGTGAGAGAGAGTCCCTCGCTTCTGTTTTTCATCAGAGTTTCATTACAGCCTTTCAGCTCCTCAATGCGCTCTTTGTTTTAGAAAAAAAGGGCGCAGTATTAAATTCTAGAAGGATGAAATAGGTTGTCTTCTCGGTAGGAGCCGTATTTGTTTTGTCCCATTCCTGCTCGTCCCTTGAAGTTTCTCTGGCTGCATTTTGATCGCTGCTGCAGTGCCGTTTTCTCGAATGTAAGCTAGAAGGTCAAATCCCAGCGTTGATCGCTGCAGCCGCTGATGCACGGTCTCGGCTCCAAAATGAAATGAGCATAATGAAAATGCCTAAATGCCACTTCTGGATCTTTGTTGACCGGGTGACACTGCGATTTGCACAATCCAGTTCTTTCCGTTTTCTGCTGGATTAAGCAGCATAACAGGAAAAAAGCAATCGGCATCTTCAGTAACGGTAGTCTGAGACTGTTTTAAAGCAAAAAATCCCCCCTAGAAAAATCCATTCTTGGACTCCACCACACGTCAAACGAGAGAAATTGAAACAGTTTTTTGCAATGCAGCACACAGGTCTGTTAGCCGCTCCCATGATGAAGTACGGTTAATCGTCTCTTCAACGGCCAGCGCCTCCTAGCACTATCCCAGTCCTGCCACAGCCACCAAGATCAGCTCATATTCAGAGCAGAGGAGCAGGTGGCACAGAGCTGCACGTGGTTCTGACTGTCCTCAGTTCAAACAAAACACAGTTGCAAACCAGTGAGGGTCATGACCCTGATAAGCTGCTGAGCCTCGGTGTTGGGAATTGTCATTGCAGGGCACTGCCTCACTTTTTGCAGGCATTGAACCATTATCCTCACAGCTGTCCATTGCCCATAGGCATCTGCTGAGCATCTGGGTTTCTGGAGAAAGTCTTAAGGTCTTCTGTAGACACTTCTACCTCTTCCCATTTCTGGGAAAAAAAAAACATTTGCTGAGTTTGCTGGACGGCATCTTCATTTTTGTCCCCCATATCGGATTGACTCTGCGTCTCCCTGCCTGTCTCTTTCCTTTTAACAGGCTGGGGGGATTTCGAGCAGCTGTTCTCCTGCGAGACACTATGCGATTTTGCTTTTCTAATTAAACATCCCACTTGACATGGCATAGCTGGAATGCCTTGGCCCGCGCTGGTGTTTCTGCGCTTGAAGACATTCTGTTCTTCTCCTGTGGCGGCTGCTGGTCAGCGCGGGCGGTGGCGGCGAGGCTCAGCTCCGTCCGCCAAGCCCGGTCGAGAGACGCGGGGTTCACAAGCTAATGCGCTGTCCTGGGAACAGATCCTGCTATAAAAAGAAAATGTGGTTTCTGTTCATAATGCATCGGTGTGCCAAGAAATGTATCTCACCCATTTAGTAACATAGGAATGCTTCAGTTCTCTAGTCCGTATTACTTCATCACAAGTGCTATTGTACTGAAGACATTTTAATATCAGCACATCTGTCGACAGAGATAAGTACAGTCATCAGATCACATTATGTGCCTTTACATACTTAGCACAGTCTAAAACTATTTTAATTGATAAATTAAAGTTGTTAGTTTCTAAGTGTAGCAACACATGGTGTAACATTTCTTGAAGCCAACACTTTGACAGGTCAGGGAACATTTAGTTCCCATTTCAGTTAAAAAATGGTGGTCACCTGTCTTGAGATCCGGTTTTCAAATACCTTCTTTTTGACCTTTTGTGTGACATACAGCGGTATTGAGAAAAACGCTGACTCTTATTCTTCAGAGTTAAACTTCAGAGTTAGTTTGGTCAACATAGCAAGGCCCATACTGGCTAGGACTCCATAATATGTTTTGGGATTACATACAAATTGAAGTCTAAAATAACATGTTTAGTTTCACTAATGTGCCTGTTCGGGATTGTCATTTTAGACGACTATGAAATTTAGTATCTTCCCCCCAGTCCGCTGATGTTTCTTGTCTTTGAAAGGATGCAGCCGGGCTGATAACCACTGCAATCACCCCCTTTTTCCGGCAATTAAAATTCTTTCTCATACAAAATGAGAAGAAGGCACAATGCTGGGATAAAGCATCATTGACTGGTGTGTAGTTCAGGGCCAGAAAGCAAATGAAATACAGCCCCTGTGTTGAAGAGCTGATGGAGACAGAGGCAGCAGCCGGTCACTTGTTTTACAGACGAGGCTTTTGCCTTGCAGGAGCAAACAAGAAGAGCCCCACACACCAGGACTCTCACCTGTCAGTGTGGAAGGGATCCCTAATGATTAGCATGACATTGAGGACACTGGATTGAGTTTCAGCAATATTCATGACAGTTGCTACTCCAGATTGTATTCTGCCTAGAAGCAGTCAGCCTTTGTCTGTCAGTGTCAGAGGATTAATCATTTTATGGAGGTGCTAGTACTGTATTTTCCATCACTAAACCCAAAAAAGTGATTAACTCACATTTGATTTTCCGTGATCTTCAGAGTGATGCTTCTGCAGTCAATAAAAATCCAAGCACTCCAAAAAGTTAGGACTGTGTCCTTATAATAATGTGTCCATTGTTTCATTCAACCATTTTTGCAAAGTTTTTGAAGTCCATGAAGGGCTTCAGAGCCATTTGTTACCTCAGCTCAAACTGTGCCTGCCTTACAAATGCTGAATCTCTGTTCAGGTTGTGACCTGGGTCTGAGGTTCATTGTCCTTTTCGTTGCCCATGATTGCTGCTGAGTCCTGGGTGGTCTGAAAGGCTCCTGTGTGTCCAGAGGCTGGTATTGTGCTGAGAAGATGAGTTTGAGGTCAGGCTTGGGATCTGGGGAATCTGGAGGTAGAAATCTGGTCACATTGTTGAAGCCGGTACCCTGGCTTCTTTCAAGAAACATCTGGATGAGATTCTTGGACTGGTTAAATGCTAACAAACAAACCAGATGGGCTGCATGAGCTCCTCTTGTCTGCAGTGTTCCCTACATGCCCATGGGAATCGCTCTCTTTGGGAGAAGGTCTTCCATATCCTGACTGATCTGGTTTCCGTCTCCCAGCTCTGTATCTTATCTTACTGGGTCTGCGTGATGATTTGTCTCTAGCTTTTTCCAAGATTTGCCCAGTCTGATTGCTCCTGACCCCTTCTGCTACAATTCCTTTCAAACTGAAAAGCCGATTAAGCTGCATCTGGGAGGACAATACTAAGGGACCATTTTTTTGAGCTATGTCTTGAAGTATATAAAAAGCCCCACATCACCTATTGCCTGCAATAAGACCTTTGTAATAACATTATTTTTTGATGACATTGACAATGATAATGATGATTCAATTTGAAATGATTACGAGATTAGACTTTTTTGGAAAGGAAAATGCTCTTTTCCTGTGTTAGAGATGTAATTAAATGTCTGGTGATCTTTCAGAATGGACAGGAATCAGTTTGGATAATGGCAGTAGTTTGACTCTTTAGTTTTAAAGCCAATTCACCAGTGAATGTTATACTGTACTTCATTACACACTGCCTGAAATTCCCCCTTCCCCCTTAAAGGAGACATAGTAAGGCTTAAGGAGACCCGTTACTGTTGGATGTGTAAAAGTTCCTTGTGTTTAAGGAGAACTGTCCAATAGTCATAAGTGGCATAGTACTTGACAACCTGATAAAACCCTAGAAGATTAAGAGGCCGAATTGGGTACTTCACATTTCTAAGCCCTACTCGAGAGCCTCTGCTTTCAATTAAGCAGCAAGGAGCTAACAATATCCAAGAATGGGCCTGAAAGTCAAAAATGGGGACTGTCAATATTGATGTATAACAGCAATAAGCCTTTAACAGAGGTAGCTGCTACAGACAATGTGCTGATTTGCTGTCCTTGTTAGCAACTGAATGGAAAGCTTATCGTTAGACTGAGCGAAAATCCCTGCTAATGACATAGAAATCAGGAATTTTGTGTACCCCTGGGTGGCCTGAAAGTCTGGCCGGCAATATCATTGGTCTCCTGCTGCACGACAATGGAATTGGTAACAATGGCAGAGGAGACAGTGGCAGATCAAAGTTACTCTTTCCTGTTTGTTTCAGTTTTGGTGCCTCTAGAGAAGGCAGACGTAGAATTGTGTACTTGTCTTTGTTTTCTCCTTGAGAGTTTTTTCAGTGAAGTTAACCAGTCAATTCTGAGCCCAAATATGACAAAACAACAGACATGCTCCTGAATGAAGCAAAATCAAGGGTTTCAGACTCTAGAAAAAAAAAGGGAGAGTTTACAAAAAAGTTTACAAAAAATGTAGCAAAGCAGATTTTTTTAAATCCTGAAAAAGCCTGAAGACACCAATGCCGAAATTAAGTATTACAAATTTCTAGTGCTGCTTGATTGCTGTACTGTGTATGCTGAAGAGATCATTCTTCTTAGCTGTTCACTTTTTATGCCACAGAACAGACGTAATGAATGGCTGCCAGTATAACTGATTCAGTCTGGGACACGCTACTAATTAACAGAAGATAAACTGCAGTTTTTAATATTGCGTACCTGGGAAAAAAGTAGCTGTTCAAATATTAATGATGCAGTTTTTGTTCGGTACTTTTAAAACCCTCATAAAATATTACTATCAATGTTTTTGTTAAGTTAATAGATTATGCTGGGAATGGTAATTTAGAAAAGTTGGAAGTTAACACATTAATATATTTCAGGGTTATGGAAGATTTTAACTCGTATCTCATCTCAGAGGATCTTAGGACGTACAGGACCCTGCCTGGTAAACTGTGATACTAACAATGCAGAGGAAAGTTATGGTATACTGTAAGTGTGGTAAAATTATAATGAATTGCATAACTGCCATGCAGTTTTAATGGATACAAACTATCCAGATGAGCATGTGATGTCGGAAATGTCTTTATATCCAGTTTGGATTGGTTCAGGCAGATATGGGCTCTGCTCAGCTGCTGGGCTGTGTGTGTGAACCATGGCATCCAGAGGGAAGTGCATTTGTTTTCCAGATGAGCTCCAGAATGGAGACCTGCCATGTCTCAGCAGGTGTTATGCACCGGGCTGACACTGGCGCTGACAGCCTGATGAGAGGAACAACACCAGCATAATCCAAGGGAGTGCGTGGTTGTGTGTGTGGTCATACTTACTGAACAATGTGGAGTACGGACAAAACAGACAGGGACATCTGACAAACAGACATTATGGGGCGGCTGTCACAAGGTAAATGACACCTATTCTCAACCAAATGGCATATAAACATACCCACGCAAACAACTGTGCAATTAAGAGTTGTCTTTTTTATCTGGAGATCCTTAGCTAATTATGGTTTGCTTGACAACTCTTCGCTGTCAGCAGGCAAACATTTGAATCAGACCTCTTTGAACTCCGAAATGTTTACTTAGCTTCTTCAGGGTCTTTGTCTATTCAGACTGCTGGGTTTTCAACACGGCTTGTTTTTTGTGTTCAAAATGTTTTTCTTTTAAATTTGGCCAAAATACATTTCCTTTGACACAAAAGTAACAGTTTTTCCTCACAAAATCATCATACGGTGGCCTGGCGATGCAGAGGTTGGCGTTGCTGCCTCCCTGTACTGAGGCCTAGGGTTCAATTCCAGACCTGGGGTTTGATCTGTGTGGAGTTTTGTATGTTCTCCCTGTGTTTGCAGAGGTTTCCTCCAGGTTCTCTGGTTTCTCTCCACAAACAAGCTGGTAGTTTATGGCTCCTGGCTCTTTTATTCAATTGTCCAGAAGTCTTTTATTTTACACATTCCATTGCAATACAAAACATGTCTGAGGTTTCAAAATCCTGAGACCACAAGACTTCTACTAACGACAAAGAGCACAGTATCTACTGGGGAGAGCATTAAACAGCCTCAACTTTAAATAGAGCTCTACACGACCAGCCTCAGGCAGGATTTATAAGGTATTTTTACTTCACATTTGTGCATAAAAAGTCAGCATAGAAATTGCAAAAGAAATATTGCAGTTTGGGTTGCTAGTTGCTAGTCCATCCCAGTAGCTCATGTAGCCGTTTTCAGAATATTCCCAGGGATTCAGCTTCAACAACGTGGCTGACACTTTGTTCCAGAAACCCTCTCCTCTGTGTGTCAAGAAGTGCCTCCTGCTGTATTTTCAGTCCTAAATACATAACCTTTTACTTTCAGCTTGTGAGACGGTGTCTTTGTTTTATTGTTGAAACTGAAGACTTCTCTTGAGTTCTCTATACTAATACCTTTGAAAAATTCAAAATGCCTAAATCCCCCCATAGCCTACTGTGTTCAAGGCTAAACAGATCAACCATAACAGTTATGTTGTAATCTACAGTGAACATGTGATTTTTAAATGAGATATTCCTAGCGTATCATATCGTATTAGTCTCACTTCCCCTGATTGCTGTGAAGGGACTTCTACTGATTACCTGTGAATTGAAAAGACTGATACATGCTTCTAAAGACATTGTGTGTCTGTTATTTTGTATGGACAATGAGGTAGTAAAACCACAGAACTATTGACCACCTGCTCATCTCACGCTTTTTAATAAATAAAGGAAAGCAAGCAATATTGACCTCTTGCCTTTGTGTGAACTGTTAATCCACTCAGCCAAGGTTCCTTCATGACTGAGCAAGACAATCAGGGAGACAGCTGGGAGTAAGTCTTATTTAGCTTGGTCTGGAGCAGGGTAGGCTATGGGAATTATTTGAAGGGAGATTATGGATGTCAAGAGCAGTCTAACAGTGACTCGGTCAGGAGCCAATGTCTGTGAGCTTCACAGAATTGCAGTGTTATGAGAGACCTTAGCTTTCCAGCAGTCCACTGGTATTACAATGAAGACTTCAGAGGTTACATTAATGTTTTCCCATCTTCTTGCACTGAAGGAATATGGCAACACTTAATCCTGGGATTTCTATCACACTGAAATAATGTTCAGGCTTATGGGGCGAACAGCTGTAAGTGATGTAATGTCGCCTCCAGATGAACCACTGGACATCATAGAGCATCATACGAAAGTTATAAGAAGGAGTCTGGAGAGCCGTGTGGCTGGTTTCTATCAGTCAGCTGCCTTTCAGGGGCTGAGCTAAACGCAAGTCATTCAAGGGCACAGTTCTCGCTTTGCCGAAACCTTGAAGGGCTGCAAAAGGTTGAAAGAAAACCTGGAGGTATTTTGTTTCCTAGTGTACAGTTCATCTTCCTCTTTTTAAGAGGTTTTGCTATTCAGGTTAGGATCTTGGCAGTATGACGTACATGTCCTTTTTGAACTCCATTGTTTTGTCCTCTCCAGAGTGTTGCGATTTCTCTGTCAAACACAGTTAAGAGTTTGCTATAAATGTCCAAATAATTGTACAGTGTTTTTCAGTGTTTCATTTATAAATGCAATGTATGCAGTCAAATGACTTCCTTCACCGTGTGGTGTCCTTCACCACAAACTCACCAATTTCTGCCCTTGAAACAATTATCATTTTGACCACCTCAGAAGAATCCTCTGAAATGGAACTCCCATAGATTCCAAAGGTCACAGTTGCCCATTGGGCCCAGGTAACTTACAGTACTATATTGATTAAAGTTGCTATGTGTACCATTTCTTGACCTAGTGGTATAAGAATATACAGTAGGTGTGTTTAGATGGAGCTTGGCCACCCCTGTGACAGATAATGCTTTAGATAAATTGACTGATTCACTAGACCAGGAGGGTAGACAGTGCTTGTGTTTCACAGACAGAAGTTTTTGTAGGGGTCGTTCTCTGTGACCAAGTACTTATGACAGAATTGTCCAGGTGTCAGTGTGCCAGGTCAGACAGGAGTGGGGTTGTTTAGGCTGTGCTCTGTAGTTAATGCTTGGCACTTCAGAGGACTTGCAATCTGTTAAAAATAATAGAAATTATCCTATTGTGCTCATACACACAAGCTTTGTGTTGTCAGTTTCCATTTGTCTTTTTGGCAAGTCTTCAGTAAAATGTGCTTCTGTTACACAGCTTGAAATCTTGGGACAAAAAAAATGCTTTTAAATGGTTGTTTAAAGATCATTTAACCAATTTTTTTAGTGTTGATTCTTCATTTGCCAAGATGCCTGCTTTGTGCTCCATCCAATGGGTATTATTTGTCAGGTCTGGCATTTAACCACGTTTGGTTCAGATGGTTACAGTTATAAGTCATCAAATTAAAAGTCAGCCATAGCGATGCAACAGTTCAGTGTGCTGCAGGATCTGGTGATTGAATTTGTATTTGAATGACCAAGGTCAGGACCAAATATTGAAGGTAATAATAAAGTTTGTATGAAGGAAGTGGTTTTTTCCCCCCACTGCTGCCATAACGGTCATAACGGTCAAGGCCCAGGACAGAAAAGCATGTTTACTGTCTTTTAAAACCCTTAAATCCCAGCAGTCATCATGCAGTCAATGCAGATAAGAATCAGATCCTCCTTGCTGCTTCTTTGAACCTTCTGCTGTTCCTCTGACTATTCTGCTGCTTCCGAATCCCATTTTCTGAGCAGGTAGATTGAGAAAAACTAATCTCATGGACTGGAAGAGAAGAATCACGCTGAACATACAATTGGACAATGAGGACAAGAAATGGATAGCAAGGGAATCTCTTTTGAATCGGGTCAACCCTTTGGAAGTATTTTAAAGTAGGACCTGAGGGGAAATTGGAGGAATTACAATCTAGCCTCCAGATCCATCTGGGAGGAGGTGATTAAATATCCCCTGGATTTTCAACACACTAAACCTCTTTCAGAGAGGCAAGTGAGTCTTAAACTCAGACTTAAAGCTGCGTTTGTTGTAGCAATTGGGAGACAGTGGCCTTAGGAGATTAGCAGAAAAGATTTGGCCTGTTCACTTACTTTTGTAGTATTACTAATTCAGACGCTCGCGTAACATGATTAAACACTGCTGTGCTGACAGTATTAGCATGTGGAGTGTACAGAGAATAAATTCCTCTGCACAGATGTCAGCTGTTTTGGAGTAACAAGCACTTAAAATGTTTATTTAAAATCAGTTCTGCCTCCAGGATTTTTATACACTTTTTTAATTGCTCAGCACACCTGACCTTCACATTCTGAGACTGAGAATCCACAGGCCATTACTAAAAATCCCTGGGTGCATCAATCAGAGAAGAGGGTGCAGTGCAAGCGTCAGTCTTTGACCTTTTCCCATTTGCAGGAGGAAACTTAGAAACTTAAGTTCATGATGTCAATCCAGAGCTGAAAAAGGGGAAGAGTAAAATATTACTGAATGCTGTTTTTGTTAGGCTGAAGACAGTTAGAAAGGTGAAATAGCAAGTGACTAGAAGCAATTAAAGCCATTTAAATTGTTTATTGAAACAAAATAATTTGTGGTTTACAGGCAAACCTTAAGAACTTCACAGTTAATTGTTGAGAAAACAAGAAACATTGTTAACTCTAAAATTAATGTTTCTCCTCTGCACATTATAATCTCTGTTACAAAAAAAACAGTGTTTATCTCCTGGAAAAATCACAGGAAATCTCTTTTTCAGGCTTTTGGTAGTTCATTTAAGTCACTTTTGTACAAACAAAGGTTTCTGCTTAAACTAATATTGTGAAAAATGCAAGTCTGTTGATGATCATATTTTAATATGAAACGTTTGTTTGGTTGGACATTGTGAATTTGTGGCCTGGCCTCACTTTGAATTTGCGGATTTTTCAATTCAGGTATCCTCCTGGTTAAATACATAAACAGATAATTTTCACATACCCTGCTATGCATATTAGTCACATTGTATAAAATTAGCCCCGTAGAAGATATTAGTGGATAAATTTTATCATCTCACCTCTTAACGCTACTGGGCTAACCTACAAATCCTAGTTGGATTTAACAAATGTATTCAAGGTTATAAGCTATAGTCCTGAGGTGTATGTGTGGAAGGTTGTTTTCCTAGTTTTAGAAAGTGTTAGTTCCTCAAATCTAACAGTGGATTATCATGTTAGACTGTATCGAGATTAAATCAATTTGTAGGTATTCAACATAAAGTTGTCTTCAGTTTTAAGGTATTTGAATCCCTATAGAAGAGGGTTTGTGACTGACAATGATGCAAAAACTCCTGAACAAAAAATTAAATGCAGCACATCTCATTCATTCTTCATTTCGAATATCCCCTTGACCATAACGCAGGAAAACATAGTTACCAGTGTGAATGACAATGCGTATAAGACGCATAGTAAACAGACAAAGTTGGTCATGCTGTTGGCAAATCAGCATGATAACAGATTACCATGCAAAAATGTCATTTATTTAACTGTGAGCAAAAAGCAACTGATTGGTCTTGTGCTGAGAAAATGTAGCAGGCCACAGCTGATGTATTTCTTCTGTTCATCAGCTGAAATGGGTGAGGAGAGGCAAGGGTAGTGTGTGATTTTTGCTGGAATGAATCACTATCTGTTACTCGCTGCCTTGTCTGCAGTGCCAGAGAAAAACCAGTGTGCTCCATCCATCACCAGCTTTACTTTGTAGCCTGTAATGTGTTTGCTAAAGGAGATCAGGGGGCCTTTGGACTGTAGGTTAGGCTAACTGACTGTCAGTGTCTGATCTCACGAAGAGGATAAATTAAAACAGAGGATCCTGTTTGAAAATGAAAGAAGCAGGCAATCTGAATTATTTTTCTCTTTCAGTCTTTTTTTGGTTTGTTTAAATACTTGCCTATGCTGTTTGTTTAAACATATTTCTCTGTCAGTAGAAGCTCTAATATTTGTCTTTTATATTTGATTGCTGTATTTTTCCCCTAAATACAAAACTAGCCCCGATTGGCCGAGGGTAATTCGAAGAGCTTGGCAGCACGCCCAGCTTGAACACTGATAATTCGAATGAGGACAGCCGTTGGGCTTCTTACTTGTTTGAAATTGATTCAGGTGACATCTGCTTTCTCCCTCTGCCTTGTTAAGGCCGGCGATCAGTCTTTTGCCACAGTAAGTTAGCTCTGTTTAGGTTACAGAATCTGTAAGAATGAATCAACTCAGTAACTTTTGGGATTAAATGTCGACACTGGACAAGTTAGAGTAAACAGCAAAACCTGACAAATGGGTCCTATAATTAGATAAAGAAAATCAGAACCTCTTAGTCTTTTTTAAATACCATACAATATCATGATATTGCTTTACAATATTCATATGCGCTCCATATATTATTTGTTTAATCTCGTCTTTAAAAGAATTTAATATCAAGGGCTATTTTCACAATGCATATTGGGTAGCTGCTCGCTTTTACAGAATGCGATCAGGCAATATCTAAATATAATGTCCTGAAGAGCTTATTGCAAGCACTCTGTTTCTCCTTCCTTTTCACTCTGCCTGGGCTTCGCTTCGAAGCCTGGTGGTGCTCTCGGGAGAGATGTGACTGCGTGCCTGCCGCTCCTGTGACAGCTCTCTTTCGTGGTGTCTCCGCAGCCCTCTGCAGTTACGGCGTCTGCTTCAACGGGGGTCAGTGTGTGGAGGGCACCTCCCAGCTCTGCCACTGTCCGGCCGGATTCCACGGGCCCAGCTGCCAGTACGGTGAGTACAGAGCAACCCGCCCCCCCCGCCATGCCAACCTCTCCAGCCCAGCGGACACTCTGAGCTTTAAAGGGCAGGGTGGGAGTTGGCATTGACATGGGGCACATGACCCCTGGCATACCAGCTCAGCTGCAGTTTGTGCTTTGTTGCCTGACATGTGGGATCTCTCAAAGGTAGGTAGAGGATCTTCAATAATTGAAAAAGCATTAGGATTCCACTACACGTGTGTTCCTCGGTCCCAAGAATCCCTGATCATCCTTTTCAAACCTTTTCGTTTTGTTTCAGCTAATGTAAAATGATCACCTTCTAAATTTCTGCAGTCTTAGTGCAGTGTAAATTAATCCATTACTGGATAGCTGGATAAAACTAGACTTAACTGCAGATAGGAAACACTCTAATAATGGATTTTCTGTGCATTTCCTGCCTTCTCTGTACATCTTTGAGTGTGCAGCGGGTCAAATTGAGTTAGTCTGCTCTCTTTTTGAACTCAATCAGGCATCTAAGGGACAGTGGCATGACATCTCTTCTGCGGAGAGCATTAGATAGCTTACAAATGAGAGAAGGCCATTTAGTTTGTTGTTTGACCCATCTTGCCCATTTTGGTCATTGATCCAAGAGACTCATCCAGCCCTTTCTTGAAGAGGCCAGGGTTTTGGCTTCAACAAAATAGTTCTGTAGCTTGTTCTGTATTCCTCCAGCCCCTTGGATAAAAGCATGCTTCCTTTCCTTGGTTTCAAATACATTTGTTATCGGCTTCTTCTCAGACATTGCAAGCATATTCGGTATTGCAGTTCTTATGCTCCGACACAGCCTTGTCCAACTTCCACCAAATTAGTTCTTGCTCTTCATTCTGTGCTCCCATGGTTATCTGAAGTGCCACTCCTGCCTCTGGATTTATGGAATTCTCCAGACATTTACCAGCTTCTTTCTCCAATCCCATCTCCTGATGTTCCCTGGATTTCATACAAGTTTGTGTTATAAATCAGGAATGCAGAATTTAGCTTTGCACTGAAAGCTTAATGTGTTTAGATTAGCTATTTTTTTAGATTTTAAACGGCTGCTTTAAAACCTGCTGTTGATGTGTATTCATGAACGGTGCACTGGAACTCAAATTTATTTATTTTTATTAGTTTGATTGACATTTTGGCTGAATGCATAGTTCCAGGTTTTAATTCATCATGCAATAGTGGTGCTCCACAGGGCCTGTTTATTTTTTATAGAGGTAACCATTCAGAATGAGTTATAAGCTGCAATGGTGTTGAGCTACCTTTTGCATGAGTCACTTTGTTAGGGGATATTTCATGTGATAATATCAGACCTGTCACTCTCCTAATGTGTGGTCAGACTTCTCCTGTGTAGCTCCTGGCTTTGAGATCTTTGATCTTGGCCTCGTGATTTTCTTGAGTGCCATCTAAACATATACTGTAGCTAGAATCATGACTATGTAACTTTTGTGCCTGCTGCTCACTTTCAAAAACATGTCATTATGGCCACTGTGACAATCAGGCTCTTGATGTTTGTTTCATTCTACAGCAAAGACATTATTTCCTGGATTCATAATTTGTAACTGACTGAACTCATTTAATATCCTAAGATCCTTCTTTGCACTACTCACAATAGTAGCAAAAGCATCTTGAATACAATTTCAGGAGTGGTTTGATATTGAAAGTTTTTTCAAACCTTTTACGACTTCTCAGGTGCAGGCAGATATCTTTCCTGTCTACTTAACTTGCATGTTTTCTTTTATATGCTTATCATCTATTATTCTTCTTAAGACCTGCTGGCCTCCATTCAAAAGCCAAAAGTGCTATAAATGGGCGTTGTTGTAGAGCAGCAAGACAAACAATGCAGAACAAAAGAGGATGTTTTTGTTCAGCCAATAATAACGCATTACAGGAAATTCCTTCCAGTCTCATTTTTTGCCCTGGGCTTCAGCCCTTATCGTGGGTTCAGGGTGCCTTTGCAACAGGACAGCACAGTGGCGTAGCTGTTAGAACCACTGCCTCACAGCTCTACTTTCCTGTGGGTTCAAACCCAGTTTGCGATGCTTGACTGTGTGAAGTCTGCGTGTTCTCCATTTGTTCACATGGGTTTCAGCAAGGTGCTACTGTTTCCTCATTCCTCGCTTAAACACACAGGTCAGGCATGATCAATTGTTTGGTCCCTGGGCAGGAATTCAAGACAATTTCATACTTGAGAAATCCTTTCCCAATACAGCCAACACTGGCTAATGGACTACAGGGAAATGTAACCAAATATGCCAAATGGACTGAATGGCCTCCTCTGTGTCGACTCTGATGTACTAACAGTGAGTTCATGCAGGCCAGCACGTTGTTTGTTGCTGTTTTCAAAGTCCAAGCCTCCTGGGAGACAGTGATAGCAATAGAGGCTGCAACTGATTCAGATGATCCCAGATGTTGCGCATGGTGCTCCAGACAAGAGCAATATCAGCAACCAACTCCAAAAACATACACGTTGCATATTGGGTTTCATGTCGTAATCACAGATATGTAACCTTATCGCCCTGGATTCGGCTCAGGATGTGTTGCTGACCTTTGTTGTGTCATTATACTGTACAGCAATGCTGACCTGAAATAACCAAAACAATGGCCTTCATGCCCACAGCTGTGAAAGTTAGGAATCACTTCTGTTGACAAATTCCAAGCAGTACATATTCCAGTGTGCTGTGGATTTGGTCGGTCTATAGGGCACACATAATCACTTACATGTGCAGCCTGTGTTTTCCCCTGCTGAGAAGGACTGATGACCTTGGTCGAAGTAAAGCGATCCTACGGTTGTATCCTGGTTTCCTGTGAGGAGCAGGGGTAGCAGTGGAGCTAGTCAGCACAGCAGGCAGTCAGAATGTGTGAGAAGACTGGTCTGCATAGACTGTGGACCCAGAGGACTGGACAGACAAAGGGACACTGTTCCTCTGTAAAAAAACCCGCCTCTGGTTAGCTGTCAGGTTTACGTCCTCCACGCTTCAGGACATCCTTGTTTCAGTAGTCTTGCCTGCCTAGAATGCTGTGGGTCATGGCTAAAAGAACACAGTGCAGTCATTCTTTTCATACTGTAGTGTGAAGCATAAGTTCCTTTGCACTTTGTCCAAGGCAATTCCCTGGTGAGCTGTAGTTTTCAACCAGTCAACCTTTAATTTCATATGGCGTCTGCTAGATACTGATGTTGACACAGGACTGGAATAATTCCTACTTGGTGTATCTCTATACTTTTCAAGCAGCCTGTAGCTCTGAAAACATTGAATAAATGCAATTAGTGTACAGACGTGGTGTGCAAATTGAGTCCAGTGAATGCTCGTTTAAAAAGTGACAAATATGCTGTCACTCAGGTGGTTTCAGACTTTTAACACAAGGCAGAAGGGAATGTGCTTGTATCAGAATCAAATTAGATTTCTTCACTTGTGATGTGTGCTATACAGAAACAAATTTTTCAGGTGGTTCTGGACTGGCATTCACACCTCTTGGTAGTGTTTGCAGTGTGAAGATTAAGGGTCAGGGTAAAGGCAGAGAACAGGACAATACTTAACCCGCATTAATAAAACATTATTCCTACAGTGATAAAATCTAAGTTTGGTCTACATTTTTATATAGTATCTGCCACCATCCTGATATAATTGTGATGTTTATTCAGAATTGGAGTGCTTCAAAAGCGTCTCTGTTAGGACATCATATACAGCACAGAATGTTTGCTCATGTCTTGAAATCTGTACGCAGTATGTTGACAGACATATCACAACGAATTACTAAATAAATGTAAAATTTCAAACTGAAAGCTTTTGAATTAAAAAAAGAAAGCCAGGTAGCTGTGTCAATCCGTAAAGCTGAACTGAGTTCACGGTTGGTAGATCTAGGTTCTGCCTGGCTTTGGATTTCAAACATTTTGCATACCGAGATTTCAAGATGCCGGGATTTTTCTGTCATTTAACCGTTGGCCTTTCAAGCACTACGCATTGCAAGCTTTCTTGCTTCAGTAGTCTTGCCTGTTTAGGATGCTGTGGGTCATAGCTAAAAAAAAATGTCTTTATGTATTTGTTTACATGTATTTAATACAAAGAAACAAGTCTGTTTTACCAGTGGCTTTCTTCTGTGGAATTTTAATTTAAGTTTCTCTCTTTTTTCCATTAAAGCCCTGTATCATTGCTTTGGTCATCCTAATTGGGCCCAATTTCTGTGTTTCTTTCATTGGAAGACATACAGTAAAAGACACAGTCACTAGAAAAAGAGGGAGCTGTTTCCTGTTTCAACCTGTTTGGTAATGAAGGAAATTTCCTCTAGTCAGGATCTTCTAGCTCCTCCTGTGTCCCTGTTCTGTCTGTGTTAGGCTGTGTGTCACTGTAGACCCCCGAGGAAAGCCAATCCACAATGCCAGACAGCGCAATACTGCCAGAAGCACAAAGGGCTGGGGGAGTCCTGCAGGCAGACGGAGATTAGACAGTTGCAAAGGAAGAAAAAAACAGGGAGTGCGTCTTTTTGTAACTGAATGTAAATTTGAGGTTAATCCTTTATTCTTGGAGATAAGGCTTCCTCTACCTGCTGTGTTTTATTGAGCTGTTGGGGGCACTTGTAGAGGGCTGCCACCCAAGTAGGACAGCTAGGAGACCGCAGGGCTCTGGGAATGTCCATCCGGCTTGCCTTTGTTTAACAGAATGGACTTTCAAGGTCAAATCTGCAAAAGCTTTTAACTGGGCCACTGACAAAGGGCAACACAAGTGATGGCCATTTTTGGCCTTTAAAATAGAATCACTTTAGTGAGCTATCGAAAATCAGCATGATGGATTGAATAGCCTTCCTGTGCTCTGTAGACAGAGGTGTGAAGACAACAGAAATGCATAAGAATCCCGTGCAATGTCATATTAATTCATATTACCATGTTTTATATGTTAGTTTCTTTTTTTTAACTGCATGTTTACAAACTGCGCCGTGGAGCTTTTCTGAGTTTACCATAACATAGCCCTGTCGACATACTGTAGTATAGTTTAGTAAACATAGTAAACAAGTTTAAAGAACATCCAGAATACCAGAGTCAGACAAATGAATTTTGTGTGGTGGGGAGCAGGAAGTTGTATAGCCTTTAAATTAATTTAAATTTAAAATAAATTAAAAAGTTGCCTAAGGCCTATCCACATCTAGAAACCTGTGTGCGCTCCGTGTTGATTGGTCTGATTGTCCACTGAGACTCCTCAGTGACACAGCTTACACAGAGAACTACTTTTGTAATGCACAGTGCTGGCTTCTGTAACAGATGAATTCAGGTAGACTGGAAAAACTATAAGAGCAGGAAACTGGCAGAGAGCAGAGAACATTTTTAAGAAATGTAATTAAACGTAATGATTTATTTGTCCTCTGAATTAATGAAGTGCACATTTCAGATCACACAACATTAAAAAGAATGAGATTTAAACCCAATATTATTTGAATTTTGTACATCATTACAGGAAGACTGTTGAGGAAAGTCCCCATTTGAACTCTGTTTCAGTTACAAACCAGAAGACCATCCTCCTCAATGCATAATCACTGCTAGAGTGAACACTTCTCACTTGCAGGATTTATGTTCTTATGAGGGTTAATGAGGTCATTATGGTTTGTAAATGTCTGGTAAGAAGTTTCAGAGAAGTTCCCTTCCAGGGAAAGGAAACAAAAAACTTGTTTCTGAAGGTGCCAAACCACCAGATATTTCTTACCAGCTTTCTTGCCAAGTCACTACAGTATATCATCAACTGCTTGATAATCCTGCATTTGAGAGGTACAGTATATGACCCTAGCACTGCAATTATGTACTAATGAGCATAGCTTGTATGGGGACACACTTATAGGGCAGTTTGGCAGCCCAGAAAATCAGGCCCACAGAGACTTACTGCTTTTGAAGGAGCCAGTTAAGTTAAGGAGCTCCATGATGTCTAAACTGGAAGATTTGAATAACGTGATGTTAACTTTCTAATAGGTAAAGTGTTCTGTTGTTGACAGAGTTTTCCAGGATTTGCATAATGTGAATAAACTGCTTCTTAAGGCATCTGGTGATTATATATGCAGTCTCAAGTTTTAGATTTGGTCCTGCTAATTTGTTTTGCTCCTCGCATTGCTGTTTCCTTGGTTCTACTCACACCTCTCCCGTAATCCCCTGAAGTTGCTATAGTCACCTTGGATGTTTTCTCATAAATCACACATGCTGCAGGCAGTTTTCCGAATGCTGTCGGAGGCCACAGCCTGCAAAGAGGAGACGGACAAGCAAAACTTCCTTTTTGTGTCAGGAATAGAAATTCAAAATTAGCCTGTGGTTAAATGTTCTTAGCAACAGCCATTACAGATATGTAATGTTTGAGACAAATATTTGCACAAGTGCCGCAAAGGTTTGGTTAAAAAATGAAAAAAATAAAACGTCTGGGGGGGGAGAAAGCAGTTTCCTTGACGTGGAACACGAGAGAAGAAATATATTTTTTTTTAAACTTCATTTTGCACATTTAGCTTCTGATAGCTTGGCCCATGAATGTCAGGCCTTCTTTTACAGAGTCCTACAGGATTGGCTTGCTCAGTTCTGCCCAGCTCAGCGGTTGCCAGTAAATGAGGTGTTGCTGTCACAGGAGCCAGTGAGGTGTAATCCAAGAGGAATAGAGAGCCAGTCAGGATTGATGATGATGGAGGGGAGCTTTCCTGTACCTGCTGAGCGGGTGAATTGGGCTGACAAAGACGTCCACAGTGTTTTATTGAACCGCCTCAGGGAGGCAGGTGGTAGGGGAGACCTGCCCTTCAGTACACACTGCAAGGAAGGATGGTGTGGGACCTTCTGAAGACATAAACCAAAACCGAAATATCTTTAGAGATAATTTAGAGATCATTATTTGGCCCTGTGTTTCATCAGGAGTGTCTCTCGTTCCTTCGTGTGTAGTGGCATGGCTTGCCAAAGAAATAAAGCATATGGACGATTTTCAGGGCTGGGTAACTCATAACTCTTCGTAATGAAATTTACTGTAATCTTCTATTTCCTTCTTCTTTTTAATTCTAAGAAATAGTCAGTGTTGTTTTTTCACTAATGAATCATTAAAGAGACAGGACTGACATTCCTAGGATGGATTTTACCCAGACTCCTTGGGTAATTATTTTTGTCCTTTTCTACTCCTTCATGTTGAGTAGCCAACTGTCATCCACCTTGTCAGTGTCCCGACACACAGAGGACTAGTAATGCACAGTGCTGGCTTCTGTAACAGCCTGGAGGGAGCAGAGAAAATACCTTCAGCATCTGAGACTGCTCTGCTTTGTGCTGCCATCCTGAAATTTCCAGACTAGCTTCCCACTGGATAGTGGGACCAGACCAGAGTTGCAGTGCACTGCTGAGAGCAATCCCCCTTTCACCTTTCACCTCAGCCCAGAGGTGTCCAGACAATTACACTATTCCCCACTGGGGGCTCCAAATCACACCATGTGCCAATGGGCTATAGGGTAGCCCTTGCATAACGTGAGAGCACCGAAAAGAAAACTGACAATTAATTTTGCAGTCTTCCTTTTGTGTAAATGCATTTTGAAAATGAAAAGTTTCTTTGCCCATTTCTCTGCTTATCCAGCAGGCAGAGAGTGAACATGGCATGCCATTCAGATCTACATGGGTATTTATTATTAGCAGCGGGAAGCTATCGATCCATGGAATTGGATTGGAAACTACCCTGGCTGATGAGCTGCTTTCTCTCCAACAATCACTGTCCTATGCCTCATTCCCCCAGTAGGTAAATACCACATGTGGAACATGTCAGACAGTAAAATATGTCAGATGGAAAAGAATATCCCACTTGTTGGAAATCTGTCTCACTCCTAACACTCACTGCTCTTAGCACTGTCCTACTACATTGTCTCTCTTGTGCTGCATTGCTGAGAGATTGGAGGGAAGGATTGAAAAGATTGCACTGCTCACCTACAGGAGAGGTTAGCGAACTGCCAAGCGAGAACATGCAGATCTCCTGGCACATTCCAGTCACTTAGGGGCCAGAGAAGAGAGATTTGAGGAAGTTTGATTTTCCACACTCTTCCTGTTTCGTTTGACCAGAAACAGAAATGTGCTAACACCAACACGTCAGAGAGGGAAAAGCCGTAAAACCTGACACGTTGGTTTGTTTATTTTAACATCCTGGTGTTAGTCTCTTGGAAATTCACATGGCAGTCTGCATTTTTCTAAGGCTTCAGGTATGTCCGGTGAAACAATGAAAAATCCCTCTTAGCAATCATTCACCACCAAACCATTTGTTTAATAGCTGTTTTCAATATTTGAATGCATAACATTCCTTTTTCCAGGGCCACAAGAGTAAACTCTAATTGTATCGAAAGCATAGGTTAGATATTACAAGACACATTTTAGACATTTCCATTATTGTCTAAGTACAGTATGTTTTGAGAATGGTTGGGTATTCCTCTATATTCTGCTGTTCCATCCAGTAAAACACAATACATTTTTCTTCAGTGGATGCAAATGGGAGATCGGATTGAAACATCTTATCTTTTGGATGAGAAATTTGGTTTTCAGTATTATTGAAACTTGCTGCTGAAAATATGAGAAGCAAAATACCTTTTTCTACTTGATTGAGATGAGTATTATCTTTGTTTCATTGTTATATACGGTACAGTAAGATACCACATTTAATAATGACACAAGCATTGGTGCAGCTCATTGTAAAACCCGGACATGTAACCCTGAGAGATGAAACTGGAGTTTTTTTTCAGTTTGGTAGGTTGTGGGGATATGAAGACAGAGTTTGGCGTTTTATTGTGAAAATAGGGAAGACAATTGCATGGCTAAGTCTGGATAGAAGATATGCACTGTGTGTTGCTAGTGTTGACTAGGCTCATTTTTTAATGTTTAGCCTAGAGAGAAAGAAAAAAAATCTCCCTGTCACAGCAGACACATTCTTTGGCAGGTCTTCATGGAGATCTGTAAAGGTGATTTATAGGTTTTTGTTGTGTAAGGCCATTCTGGTTTCTCCAGGAACGTTTCAGGAAAACAAATGGCATACGCGCTGCTCGTCAGCTAGCTGTGCCCCGACTTGTCAGACAGTCATTAGTGTCCAGTTCCTTCACAGTTGACCTCTGCCTTGGACATGTGGTACCGCCAGTCGTTTTCTTGCCCACAAATTCCTCCTCTGTGCTGCATCTTATTAATTCTGTCAGCCATCTGTGCCAGATGTAGTGATGGCATCCAAGCTGCAAAGTTATTTTGGGAGAGCTTGGCAGTCACCTGCAGGGAAAAATTAATGAATGAAAGTGAACGGGCTAGCCAACATTCCAGGTGTTTCAAGGGAATCGATCTAATTCACTTTGCATTTAGAAAAAAACAACAGAACAATGGTCAGTCAGGTTCCCTGCCATCGTTATGCACGGACGGTGTTGGCTGATACAGTACGCTCAAGAATCGTTGGTGGATCTGGACTGAAGATTCAAAGAGGTGCTTGTAGCCTCTCGAAAACAAAACATTAAAATAATTGTGGAAGGTATGTGACTCTTAGCATCAGCTTTTCAGAGAGGAGCATGAGGTTCTGACCTCAATATCCTGATTTAATTTAATTAAAGATCAGACTGTCCCAGTCACACTCGATCCCCCTGGGTGTTACTTGGAGGGGCCAGGACATTCCTCCACATTTCCATGGCCTGTCCCTAAGGATTAGGGGGATCTTTTCTACATGTGTGTTTTCAGCTCAAAGGATAAGAAAACCGTGCAGGAGTTTTATTTTCTTTGGTCCTTGTGTGAAGCTAAATTGCATTCGTTCAAAAAGCTGAAATGAGGTTTGGAGAATAGAGTATATCAAATGCAATGCACTACAGAACAAAAATATAAAATCAGAGCAGATCGTGGATGTTTTTCGGGTTTTGTTTTCATTTTACAGACGTGGAAGCAACGCCAGGTGTCCCAGATTAAAGCATTCTTGTCCTGTTATTTCTTTCATTCATTTCTGCATTCACTGCTCTGTGTTTTGAATTCATTTTATCTTTGATCCTCAGGAAACCCCCTTATTTCGAAGTGCGGGGGAGGGGGGGGGGGCATTTGAAAAAGCCTAAATTTCAAATGAGTTACATTTGTTTTGAAACTGGACAAATCTTCTGAGATGTTGATCCCAACAGTGATTTACAGTGAATGGGACATCACAGTTAAGTGCGGCGTGACCCTCCTGCTGTCGCTCTGAAGCTAGCCAGGGCTGAAGAGCAGGTGGAAACGAGCACAGCTCTGGACACCTGCTGGACAGATGTTTTGTGTTTGCTTACAGCAAGGAAAAGTGACACCCTGTCCCACATAGTCCCTTTTGTTTGTTCTAGTGTTCCTGTGACATTCCTCCTCCTGGTTCCTGGGTAGCTGATAGCATGCTCTCTGATGCACTGTGTTTACCCCTCTCAGTTTACACTGTATTGTATTTGCCACAGCTGTAGATTGCATGACATCTGATGGTTGTTGCTTTAAAATTTTGCTAAGCCCCATAACCACAGGCATCCTAATTGCGTTGTGATTTCTTTTTTAATGGGTCCGGTGTCCTTTCTCTCAAATAGAAACCAAACCATGCTTTTATTTTCCCTTTATGCAATGGTGTCTGTTCAGTTAATTAAAATTAATTTGACCGGTTTTGTAATGCAAACCAGAGAGAGGCTTTGTTTCTCTTTGGTTTCAAAACAAAAATACAAAAAAAGTGTAAGATGTGCTCACAGCCACCTCTGATTCTTGGTTTACATCAAGTAATCCTTGGTTTGGGAGATTCTTGTTTTATTACAGTGGTCTTTTTCGCTTACTGTTAAAATGCACTCTGCTTCCCAGTTCTTAATTATTTGCATCTACATTAAAGAAGAGGGATATTGAAGCCTTTGAGTTAAATGGCTGAGTAAAAGAATCCACACTTACAAGTCACATGAAAATGTTTAAAGACATTCCTTGTTACACTGGCAGTTTCCCTTTGCATCAACTGAGGTTGACAGTTCAAAGGAGAGCCTAGTACAGTACACTGAGTTTGCTTCAGACTTTGTACCCTTTTGGTGCACATCTCAGTCATGTTTTCTATCAGAGTCTGGGAGCAAGGAAAATGCTCTCCTTACTGTCCCCCAAGCCCGTCTACATAGTATGGGTGACTGGGCCTTCTCCTGTTATGCCCCCAAGCTCTGGAACTCTCTCCCCAAGGATATCAGAGAGTCACCTTCTCTAAACTCCTTCAAATCCAGACTCAAAACCCTCTTCTTCAGAAAAGCCTTTACTTAACTAGTTCCATTCTTCACCCCTCTGCTCTTCTTAGTACCACCATCCACGGTCTCCTCTATATATCGTAATTGTGTTTTATCTTGTGTATTCTTCTTATTTATTGTTGTTGTCATCCTGTATAGCGCTTTGAGAACCCACCTTTAAAGGCACTATATAAAATAAAGTTTATTATATTATTATTATTATTAAAATACATTTGCAGTGTTCCTTACACTTTGAAACCGTGCAACAATTCAGCATAGCTTGTGCTTTCGATCCAAAACCCTCAACAGTACATTTGGACAAAAACAGCATCTGACAAAAAAGTGCTTATTGCTGTTTGTAGTAAAGGAGTTGTTTTCCAGACATTCCTCCAACATTCCAAGGACTAGTGAATTATGGAGGCCGTAAATTTAAGAGATTGTTCTATATTTGCATTACTGTATTTTTAAGATATCAAGATAAATTCAAAGCCTCTTAGTACACAGGGGGTTTGTTATTTTTTTTGTATTTGGGGAAAGGCTTTTTCCACTCCAAAAACGGGTTGGAGCCTGTCACTTATCTGACATATCCTCAGTAGCTGCCAGAGTTTAATTTTGATGCAGGCTTTGATATTTGTAGGCACGTTAACCCGATTGAACTGCACAGAAGTTTTATTTCTTTCATGGTTTATCTTATTCATTTCCATATTAAGATGTGGGGCACTTTCAAAAAGTTATGGGAAAATGGCAAGTCAGCACAAGAGCACCGGAGCATATTCTTTAAAAGCTTAGTGCAGGATTTTATCAAAGAGCAGGTTGACTTTCTTTGAATGGAATGTGCAAATCTCCCAGCTCATGAACATTCAGAGAGTGTGTACTGCTTTGCTTGGTCTTGTGAGTGGATCTCTTGGCTGCCTCAGCATAAGTGGAGTCTGATGAGGATGACCAATCCTGCTGAGAAATAAAGTGAAACTGCCAGGTTTGGAGCACCAGGCTAGTGATGAATCTGTAAAATCCAAACAATGGCTTTGGGTAAAAAATGTTTTATTAATACAAGCAGTAGCTTTGATTAAATCATTACATTTTTTATATATACTGTATCTTCCTGATTTGGAATGTCCCGATATTAATCAGCATGGGACACAGCTTTCCTGGCATAGGAAGGTGAGACACCACACTTGCCTTCTTCTGGCGCCAGAGACATTTTCCCAGAATGCCTTGCAGGAACGTTAGAGGCGTCAGGCAGCCCTCACTGATAACACCGCAAGCTTGCAGGTGTTCAACAAATACCAGAGGGTGTTGCAGCACGGCATGCTCAGTATATCCCAGTGCTACTCAGCCACTGCTTGCAGAATTCAGGTGCCCTATAGGCCCAAACCTTCGCTGTCTGAAGTCGCCACTGATCCAGGCTTTGGGAGCCTATTCTGGCTTTATTTTCTAAATTAGCAATCATGTTTCAGCAATAATTTGTAATGAAATGAAAACAGTGCTTATTTTAAGTTTAATTGACACATTTAATACAGTTGCTGCCAGGTTCTTTATAGGGTATTTATGTTATACCCTTGTGAATATCAGCTTGCACCCCTGCGTCTCTGTGTGTTAGAGATAAGCAAGCTGGGGGTGTCCGTATGCAGTATGGGGAGTTATCAATACCCCCTGCCACTAATTACCAGGCAATTACATAGTTCATCACCGTGCAATGTAAGTCCTGACCGAACCCCTGCTTGTGCCTTGTCTACCATCTACGTGCTACACGTCCTGACTGAGTGCCCTGATCACTCCTGGCTTGATCGCATTGCGACTCCCTGTCTGTCTGACCCTGTTTTTTGGATACACCTTCTGATTCTGCCACATGATCTCCCTCTCCCTTCATCTCCACTGTTGCCTTGACTTCCTGTGCGCTATCCTGCACGTGGAATCTGGCAGGAATCTGGAATTAGTGGATTCTAGAGCAAGCTGCCTTGTAATCCTCACACTCTCCCTATGTGTGGTGATATTATGGTTTAACCTGTGAAATGAAAGTGTTTCACAGTTTGCACAGGATGCTACATAAAACATACGGTAAATATCTATATCTAGAAAAGTGATAAAGGCGGGCGTTCAGAGGATCTTTTGCATGACCTTCCAGCAGATTAATAACATACAAAAACAATGCTTAAACCACTTACAGACTCCACTTAACATCAGTGCTTCTCAAGCAGCATGAATGCTTACTAAGTTCCAAAACAATATGCCTAAAATTAACTGGGACCATTGCTTGCATTTTTTTTTATTTGGATACGGTATGAGTGCGTGTTTTGCTGTTTGTGTGTACAAAACTTTTTCACAGCCCCCCACAAATGTGGAGACAGCCACAGGAGGTGCACTTTTCACTTAATTCCAGTGCTGACTGTCCCTGCTCAGTTGTTGACTTGATACTTGGTGTCAGATAGCTGGAAACCTTTGATGTGTTTTGGACAAATTATACCAGAGTTGGTTTAATTAACTTTTGCCTTCAGGTTGCCTTCCTTCAGTGCGGAATGTGGAACTCTGTAAGGATCGTTGTGAGTTGTCTGACAATGCCTCAGGTCCATCTCCTAGCAGTCTTGTTTCTATGGCGGTTCTTATCCATATCTCCACTGCGAACAGAGCGTCTGGTCTATACAGTATGTCTCAGTTTCTGAAAAAAAATCTTGCACTTCAGAGTTGGGGTTGATTGACCGTACCATTTAATTGCAATCCTGCTCAGTAAATTGTTGGGGAAATCAGGAAGAAATCACCATAAACATTTTTTTATCTCCTGTTCCTCAGATAAAGTGATGTTTCTAGAATTTGTAGTGGATATTGTCAAATGGCAGCACTTATTAAAGTTTCCCTAGCTCCTTCCCCAACTTTTCTAGAGTTTGTGTACGACGTAAGAACACAGTAAAGTTTCCAATGAGAGTAGGCCATCTGTCCCTTCTTGCTTTTGTGATTGTTTGGATTTTATTTGCTACTTTATTAATATTGCAGTAATATTGCAAGGAATCTGATTCAAATTCCTTTTTGAGAAGATTGTTCCAGGCTCCCACAGATAAGTTTTCAGTTCTAACTATATGTCCTCTTAATTTCTAAATCTGTTGGTTGTTTCTTGAATACTTGTTCTGAAATAGGCCTCTGGTACTGTCTTTTTTAAACGTGTTTATGGATTTTGAGAGCTTATTTGAAGTCCCTTCTTAGATTGAGATTGAAACTGGAGCGATTCAGTCGCTTCAATCTGTCTGTGAAAAACATTGCTTTAAAGGAAGACATTTAACCTTCTTAGAGCAGAATCCTGTGCTTTCTGTAATGTGGTGACAAAACAGGTACACAATGGTCTAAATTTATTAATTTATGGTGTAATCACCACATCATGTCCCTTAATTTAAAAATGTATTTTTTTGAAAGCACAATGATAGCTGTAGACCAATAGGCATGACATTAGCTCTTGCATCTGAAGTCATTTCTGGTATTAGGTCAGTAATACCTCACACACTGCCAGGGGCTTTACAAGCACTGAATGTACAGTATCTCATTGTGTCAGAGGTGCGACTGAGGGTGCGTCTACTAAGAACACAGCACAATGAGATTCCACTGCTGTGGTGACAGGTCACCGGGTCCCTCTGTTCTGCCAGTGAGCCTCTCAGAGAGCCCCTTGGCACACATGCTTGACTGGGCCTGTTGAGGAAGGAGAGTGTGTGCCTGTACTGACAAACAGTCACATTCGTCATTGTCTGAGTACGGAAGTGTTCGTGTGAGTCTGAGGAATGAGGATCAAATCCAGCTTCTATGTACTGAATAAGAGCACCTTAGGGTAAAAGGTGTTGAAAGGCCTTTTGATTTGAAAAGCCTCAGTCCATTTTTCAGGATTAATTTAGCACCTGTTTAATGTTATCTTAGGGTCCTTTGCCTTAGGAAAGGGCTAAGCCAGTTCTGTGGCACTAACGGCAATGCCCTCATTGTGATTATAATGCGAACAAGCTTGAGATCACCTTTCACTGTCGTTCAGGCCAAGTCAAGCTCAGGTCAATATGAGCCCACAGTATTCAAGGACTAGATGGAGGGGAGTTTTTGGAAATATGAAATTTGGGGCTGGGGGCAAAAAAGGTGGAGCAAAACAGGCCTAAATGACCTGAAGAAGGGCTTCAAAACTGCCTTTAAACTACATGAGCACTTCATATTTACCTACAGTTAGATAAAACTACTTTAAGTCCATTTGATTCAGTTCAGTTTGGATTGCTGCTCAATGCCCTGACTTAAAAATGAATATGTTTTCATCTTATTGAAATGGGGCTACAAACGCACCTCTGCAAATACTGGCACTCTGAGCATGTAGGCCACGTGTTGGGTCATGTTCTGGACACTTTTCAAAGCTGTTGGATAGCATGTGTCATGATGGCTTTGTACTTATCTGAAAGTCGCTGCAGGTGTGTTCCACAAGACTCCTGCAGCAATACTCTCATGACCCAGAGGAGAGACTGGTGTGAGGTCAGATAAGGACAGCATGCTGGAACACAGCCTGGGACATCTTCCTGCTTGAAGACTTGGAGTCCCTAATGAGTCAGTAAGTTGGCTCCCCTCATTTATACAAGCCGCCCAAGCAGATAGAGTAAAATTGGTGAAGCCTGAATTGGTCAAAAAGCGAATTTTCCGTAAAAATGGACTATTTCACATATGGTTGTATATGTACATCAGTAATACTGCGACCAAAGCTGAATACTCTAGCCAAGGTTGTAGTCATACAGTTTTTGAACAAATCATTTTGATTTAAATTCATCCACTTTTATTATGTTTTCAATCATCTATTCTCATTGCTCCCCAACAGTGTCTTGTTGTGTCCATTTAAAAACAAGTCTCTGACGTAAGTGTCATCATCTTCTACCCATTTTTCGTTCTGCTCATTATTCTCAACAAAATGAAACCCTGCACCTAAAAGTGTTGAATTGTTTTGTATTCCATTCAGCTGCTTTCTGGATATCCTGTGGTACTACTTTATTACTCTTCTCCCTAACAAAAATTAGAATGAAAAGAAGTGATACTGAAACACATGGTGATTTTGGTATGGGCAAGAGCATATTGCAGATATATCAGAGAGGACTTGGAGGTGTGTAAATATTAAACCAGACATCTTTACTAGAGTTTTGGACCTTAATGTGCCTACTGTACCATTATTTTATTAACTGACTTCAAATTTAAAATGATTCAATTTTATTTTTACAACATCATCATCTTGCATGACTTTGTTGTAAGTTCTTACTGAATTATTTTGGCTTTTTTTTGCAATAGAAGCTCAGGGTTGTGTGTCACATGCATGTGTAGCAAATGAATACAATCAGTTTCTTCAGGGCAAAATGTTTTGGTGAAATAATTGCTCTTGAAAGCTTGTAATATGTTTGTAATACTGTATGTCAGTCTCGGCTTCTAGATATGTGGTCCTTAAACAATTGTGGACACATACTCAATTTACTCCACTATCTGGGAGAGCAGATCTGATTGTGTTTGAATAGATGTTCTCAAAAAAGTTAAGCAGATGTGCACAGACAGAATACAACCTAGGCCAGATGTTGTCCATCTCCCACTTTGCAACAGCAATCCAGATTTTCAAAAGCCATGAGGCATGCGAGTGTCAGAATGCATAGGGCTGGTTTAGTTCCGAAAAATTAAGAAATGTGAGGATTAAAGCGGATTCATTCCTTCTGTGCATTTACGATTGATCCCTGAGGGTTTGAGTGAATGTAGCGTGATGTGGTGCCAGGGGAGGCGGGCTGTGTGAGAGTCCTAACAACACCAGCGTGCTCCAGGGCTGGACAGCAAAGCTGAGCATGTGGTTGAAAAATGACTGATACAATCCTTTGAAAAAAACAGCATACTGCTATGTGAACCAGGACTCACATCTCAGACTTTTTCATCGGTTGACTCCGATTTCTCTCTGCAAGTGCAACATGGCTGGGTATTATGAATCTTGCTGAACTCCTACATTTTAGCTTCCTACAGTAAATTCATTTCAATTGATATTGATTGAGCTACAGTGCTTTGTTTTCCATGGCAGATGATAGGAAAGACTTATTTATATAGTGCAAATGTGATTTATCACTGAAACCTGTTTTTGAAAAAAAAAAGCTTTGGTGGGAAAAAGACCTTTATTTTATGGCCTCTGATATTGTACTTACTAAAGACCCCAATAAATCATCTTTTTCTGTTTGTAAGTCACGTACAGGACATTGTACATGTTGGGGATCAAAGGGAGTTTCTGCTGTAACAGCAACAGCTGCACTCATGTCTTTATCCACTCTTCGCTGAGCTTGTGGTTATCTGTGACACTGAGTGGAAGGTCCATTGGGCAGACCGGAGCACAGCAAGAAGGACAGGAGTCTTAGAAATCAGTTTCTCTTCCTGCCTTCTGTTTCTCGTCTTGGATTCCCAGCCCCAGAAGGATGTTTTCAAACACAGCCCTGCGGAGCTGGCCACATTAAAGCGAGATGAGAGTTTTAAAACTCTTTGTCCGCAACTTCAAACATTAAATCGTGGCGCTGGAGCATTGCAGAGGAAATGTGAGAGCTGTGTTGCTGTTTTGACATTTTTCGGTTTGGTGTTGAGAAGCTTTTTTTTGGTTTTATTGCTGGGTTTTTTTAAAGGAAATTTGCAATTCAGACCTTTTGCAGAGGGAGGAGTGTCTTAATGTCTGTTTGCTGACCTTTAACAAAATGCATACCCCCTCCTTTTATAACCCATTTTCATAAATGTATCCATTAAATGCCAAAATTGTTTGTCATTAAATTAAGTAGAATAAAAATTTATGTTTTTGTAGGAGAGTATTGCCTTGAATCATGAACCGGACCCAAAATGCCTCTAAGAAAAAGAGAGTAATCATATCTGATAGAAGATTCTTCCTTGAGCTTTAGCCTGGCTTGTATGTGAATCTTGATGAAAGCAAAGATAGTCCTGCAGGTTCTCTGACAGCTCCTAGAGCTAATCCCCACTTATCCTCAGGGAGAGGGTCAGCCAGGCCACAACAAGTCTAGATGTTTCTGCAAAACACTGACCTTGAATTTAAACTAGACCTGAGTAGGTTTTTTTCCAGATCCAATTCCCTTTAATGAAGTGTCATTAATGAAGTCAGATTTTGGTGGATCTCAGATGTGGTATTTGGTTGAGTGAAACAGGAAAATTTCCTCTGCATGTGCATCAGCTTTAAGGCAACATAAAGCAGTACTGTTCTTTCCATTGTACTAGAATTTCTGAAGCATCTTACTGTACAATGATGGCAATGTAACTATGCATTTATCTAACACATTAATGTCATTTCACTATTAGTTATTTCCAGTGCATTGTTTTTTTATTTTTGAGATAAAAATATTGTGGAACCTCACAAGATGAATCTATGACTTCAAATGTCCGAATGGCACTGGAATGCAATGCAAAATCCAGCAGTCCACCTTCAATTTAATTCACATTACATTTGTTCAAAGAGTTTGAAATGCGTTGCTTTTTCCATGACCATTTGTGCTATATGAATGATAACTATAATAGGAATAGACAGCACAGAGCACTTTAGGAACAAAACAGCCAGGAAGCTTCTCTTCTGTGCTTTCTCAGATATTTTAAAACGTCTTCCTTCCCTTGTTTTACTTCCGTCATATGCGTCTATTCTACAGTACATAAAGTTCATTCCTCCTCACCTTGCAGTAGACAGTGATGCCTGGCTTCATCAGATAAGGAATTCTGATCCATTGTCATCTGGGACAAAGGAAACTAGCACTAGGAATGGGGAGGGAATCCGGTTTCTTATTTAGACTGGGCTGTTTATTCTGCGTTCGGGAAAGTGAAGGATCTTTTCCTTTTGTAGGCTCGTTTTCCCCCCTTTAACAACAATGACATAAGACATAAACCACAGTATGTAACTGTAGTCTAAACAGTCCTGTGTGTTTGTCCTATATGACCTCCACACACTAATGAGAGCAAACACATACTAGCCTTCCTGCGTGACACTTTAATCTCCTATGATCGAGGAGAGGTAGCAGCTGCTAATCAGGGAAGCAGAATTCACTGGGTGTCACTGAGCTGCAGTGATGAAAATATTATCCTTGGTCAGATACAGTATGAGTTAAAGGTCTCCAATGTGTTTTGTCTCTGCTTCTAGGCTTAGGTAATGATATTTTACAGAATTATTATACAGATCTTCTAATTTGGGAATAGAACTCTATTTTTTCTTTTTTCATTATGTCCATCTCTCCTTTTCCTTTTCTTTATCTGGCTCTTGTCCTTTTACCCATTTCTTAGTGTCTTTGTGCTTTTTTATTTCTCTGCTTTTGCTGCACTCTCCCACTTCTGTGTTCCTTTCAGCACATCTGTCTCTGAGTCCTTTTGCACTCTTTCATCGTCTCGGTGTTTCCTGAATCGTCTGTTCCCTTTCTTTTTCCAATCTGATTCTTCCCTCTCTCCCTCTCAGCGTTCCCGGTCTCTCCATGCCTTACAGTACCCATCTCTCTTTCCTGCCTGAATCACCTCCTTGTGTCCCAGATTCCTGAGCGACAGTCAGGAGTCTGATTGAAGCCGAGTTTTATACTTTGGCTCCAGGCATTCCAGACTCTCAGATCTTCGCATCAAGTACGGAACAAAAAAGAGATAATTCTGTATTTGTGTATAACCACATGAGAGTGGCATTCCCAGTTTACTTTTTAATTCTTGAAGATAAAATCCTGCAAATTCACATTTTTTACAGATTAAGCAAAGCTTTGGCAATGTCTGCGTGTGCTCAGGTTGTCTGTTACTTTTTATTTTGGCCTTCAGTTTTTTCCTCTCAATGTACAAAGGAAACTGCTGATAGCAGGGGTTTATATCGCTCATTTGAAGATCTGACTGCCCCCTCTAGTATATATTACATTGAGTCACCTCCTGCATCTTCATTTTGACTGTTTCCTCTTTCCCCTCAGGTGCACCAGTTGAAGTGAGTTGAATGGGCTGGTGTCATGTTGTTTGGCTTTGCTCTCCAGTGGTCAGTGGTCATAGTGCCCTGTGGTGGTGGGTGGGGCCACAGAGTGATATTGTGGCCGTGCCGTTTTTGAAGTTGAATACAGAATAGAGATTGACTGTCGTGCTCCTGTGCAAGATCAAAGGCTGGAGTAAACCCTACTGACTTAATGGCAGACCTTTTTTCTGCACCAGCGCACGGCTGTAAATGAACACGTTCTGTTTGCCTTTTGAAACCTTCAGCTCTTTTGGAGTAAGACGTTAGGCCTGGCCCAAACAATTACGAGGAATGAAAGGACATCTACTGTACACTACTCTGAAGGCCAACAGCACAGAAAACTTGGACATGGCAGAATACTTTTTTTCTGATGCTAATGATACCAGCGCTGGTCTTACATGGGGAAATAAAAGAAGCAGAATCATGATGTAGTTAAATGAATGCAAATTTAATTCATATTTTATTCAAGGGAGTTGTGCTGAATTGGTAACTGCATATGCTTATTCCACAGAGCTGTGCCCAATTTACGGAGCTGATATTTATCGCTGATGATTTTCAATGCAGTAGATACACAGTATGGAGATAGAACTTACTTCTGTACAGATCCAGATGCTGGACAACACTGAGCCAGACAGTGTGTAGCAGTAATATTAGGTCAGCAGACAGCCTGGTCATAAGGGAAGGTAATGTTCAAGCTATAACGAACGCATTTTCGTAGAGGAGGGCAGCACTGATACTGGAGAGCCATAGCCTAGCAGGTCTAACTGGTCACTTCTTAATCATCAACTTGTAAGGTCTTTGAACACATGGACTTTGATCAGTTTAGGAAGGTCATTGGTTCATTCAGCTCAGGAGCGGCCAACTGTGGACCATGGGATCTAAACGGTCATTGTATCTTCATGTGAAATGGGTTCTAAACTTCTTAATTGACCACATCACATGCACCAGTGGTTAAAATAATGTTTAGAAATGGAGAGTTTAAGGCCATAAAACCTGAGGTCGTCTGACCCTTCAGTTTCGCAGGGCAGTTTTGTCCATTGTTGGTCACCACACTGTGGAAAGGACGTTTCTTGACCTGGAAAGAGATCACACTCCTCTCTGTCTCTCAGGCTGCAATGCAGGACCTCTGTTTCACAGTCTCACAGACCTCTGTTTCACTTGTCAGCCCTGGGATTCATATTAAGATGAACAGAGTGTGGGGAAAGGAGTGCTCCCCCACAAATCTAAGCTGCATTTTATTTAAACTCATGGTTAAATACATGTCATTGTTATAGTTTTTTATTGTTAATCTGTGATGTATGAAAGTAAAGAATTGAAGTACACGTCTCATTTTGCTTCATATCATGACCTTAAACTGTAGTTGCCGTTTTCGAAAGCTGTTTGGGTGTCTGTTTACTGTTTAGGTGGAAATACCGATGGTTACAAATAAAACAGAAGAGGACAAAAAACAGAGGAATTGCAATGCGGCTTGAAAAACCTGTAAATGCCACACTCCACATTTTTTGTTTGTTCTTTTCAAAACCTGAAAATTGATTCAGGTATTGATGCGTGTAAGGATGTAAGAATCTGCCCTTTTAACACTATCTAATCAAACTCAGATGCCTAGTTCTGCTTTTTTTAAAAACATTATACAGTACGTGGGTATTTGATCCAGGCCTGGGATCTGTTGTCTAAAAAGAAAAAGTGAACCATTCAAGGCAGAAGAAATATTATCTTCCCACCTCCCAGTGCCGTCCAATAAGACTGCAGCGCTGACAGGCAGATCAAAGGACAGCTCATGACATCACAGGGAGCAGGAGCTAGCCTGCCTGCGGTGATAAATCAGGCAGTAGGAGCGGAGCTGGACGCTCACCTGACAGCAGCTACCTGTTGTAGGAGGTCATTACCTGGCTACAGCATACCTGCTGTTCACATGGCTCTCTGCCGCATGGTCACCAGACCTCCATTCGGAATTTCAAAGCTACAATCGGTCTTTCTTATTCTTTCTCAAGCACCATCTGCCCGCTGAAAACAGGAGCTTTCATACCGCATCATGTTTTTATTTCTCTTATCAATTCTCTGACTTGCTTTGTGACGATGTTCCAGGAAGCATTCATATCAAGAACCCCAGGTGTTTGTAACATAAATGAACACAGTGGCACACATCTTTAAACAAATACTGTAGCAAATAGCTGGAGTGTGATGTTTTGCAGATATTAATTAGCCCTCTTATGTGAAATAAGACTTGGACACCCACCTTTTTCTGTGGAACATGTAACCTCTCTGTAAAAAATCCAGAATATTTTTTTTTATCATGCACCCGCCCAGTTTATCTCAGCTCACAGCCACGACCCCTGTACCTACACGGGCAGATTGAGGAAGTGCAGACAGGCCCTAATGGCGTATTGAGCCGTTCAAATTTTGGAAAGCTACAGGGCCTGCAGCAATGTACAGGAGGTTGAGTCGGACTGGAGGAAAAACACGCCCGGCCCCTTTCGAGTTCACTGTGGGCCTGCAGATGCTACTGCACTGTTTCGGTGAGAACTCTCAAACCATTGATCACAACAGCTCAGCCTGTGCTTGGAGTGAGCCCCATAATCAGCACCCTGCTATCACTGCTACTTTGCTAAAAAATAATGTTTCTTAAAAGTGAGGGATTATACCTGAAAAAATACCTAGCAGATACTAGGTACATTGTACTGTTTTGATCTGTTCCTTAATTGGCATACACCCCAGATAATGTATTAATCCTATCAAGAGCTGCAGCTGCTCAAGGCCATGAGATAGTGTCCTGCATTCAGGGCTTTACTGCATTAACTTTCACTTCTTCATACTTATTCTCAATGATGGTTTAGGAAAGAGCTTTAGAATGTCTCCTACATAACTCTACCTAACCACACCTTAGCCTCTACCACGGTCAAACTGTCAGGCCCCAACAGGCCCTGTGTCAGGGGCCGTGACATCATACAATAAGTAACACGAGGGCTGTCTGCTGAGCTCATGCAAGAGGTCAGAGTACAACCCCTGGAGGGCTGTGAGACAACCTCTGTTTAACAAATACCGTAGAGCTGAACAACAAAAGCACAGAGCAAAGTGTTTGTTAAGTCAAACGAGTGCTTGGAACTGTTTTGGTGGAGGCCTTTCTAGGACGTTGTAGCCTGTCACCTCTTTTCATCTGTAGTGAGATGCTTTTGTATTTTGCCATATAAGCCAGCATACCAAGGTGAAGCAGTTGAAGCTTGCTGTCTTAAGAAAAAAGGCACAAATACTCAAGCAATAGTACAGTACAGTATGTGTTTATTTGATTACAAACTAGCTGAAATACTGGAGTCAGCATGAGAGTTTCATTCAATGTTTTGTTTCGGGTTAGGCATAACCTGTTTTATAGTATGAATAGGAATTTTCTGCTTAAGTGCGATATTTACCAGTGTTTTTAAAGGAAATCATACAGTTACAGTCTTTCTCATTCGGTGGTATTTGACTTGTTAAGCTATGTCTTAGAGTTCTTAGACTGAATTCCTTTGAACAGATGCCAGAGCATCATACACCCAAAATACCCCACAGACTTAGGTTTTGCCATGTATTCAGTATATTGTAATTAGGGAATAAACATTTTCTCAGAACTGTTTAAACAGTGTAACACTAAAAAAGCAATGACTGATTAAATGGAACATTCAGAATTGTATGATATTTAGAGTTCTGCAAAAAAAATTTCTTAAAACAAACCCCTTCACTATTGGGGCAATTCATTTTACAAGATAACATTGAGTATAGTGGAAATCAACATATCTTCATACAGTGTGATCAGAAGGATACACATCAAGTAAGATATGAGCAAAAACAGAGCAACAAGAGGCAAGCGCTCTAAAAAGTTTTGGTCCAATTTAGAAATAGGTGAAAGGTAAAATTTCTTAAAAGTCATCAGTGTGTGTGCTTGAAAACTCCCAAGGGCTTTACCTAAATATATTGTACAGCAAGTAGGTTAATTTCATGTTGAAAAGTATAAAGAAAGATAAGACACAACACTTTGGCTGTTAAGCCTTGTTCAGGTGTGAGCAACCTTTCATTCCTCATTCCTTTTCTACTTTTCAGTGTGGAATTAACCTCTTCCTGCTCCTTTGCAGCCAACACATGCGAACGCAGCTCTCCAGTCGAACTCCTTCATTATATATGGACCATTGTCCGTTGCCTCCTGATTGGAATGGGACAGCTATTTTATCTGGCACTGGTGCCTTTAAAAAATCTCGTTGTTGTCGCTGTGCTCTGGATCTGTTCCGTATCGAATCCGCACACAGCATGTTCATGAAAGGCAATCCGGAGTAGAGAAGAAGGAGCAACAGGGCACACAGTACTACTTGGCTGGGCTTGGCAGTGCAGGAATATCAGGAGGCAGCGAGCTGTGACAGACTGTTGGAGATCTGGAGAAGCAGAACTGGGAAGGCCTTCTGGTGAGGTAGAGCAGAGACTCGTGTGGGTCATGTGCGTCTTCTACACACAGAGGATGTGGTGACCCTTATCTAGTTCAAGGCTGTGACTCTAATCCCTGATTGTAGCAGAAGCCATGTTATCTGTCAGGTGCTCGTCTGGGTTAGTGGGTTGGTGGTCGAAGGCGTTGGAGTGTTGTGTTTCTTCTTCCCAACGGGATTGACAGAACAATCAGACTGAGTTGTTTGCAGTTCTGTTCTTTCTGTGAGTCACTTTTTGTTAGATTCCCTTACAGAAGCCATTGGGACAATGCTGGCTACAGGACCATTTGAATTTTAAAGACCGCACAATCCTATGTAAATATATTATCTTTACTTCTCATGTAGCTGGGGGAATGAAGGGCAAAGTTGGCAAACAAAAGAGTGCCTTTTCTCAACACTTTCTTTAACAGGAGTGTTCAGAATTGCTTTTCAGTTGGCTTTAGAGTAATAATAGATGAGCGACTTGTATTGTTCCTTCTCTTGTCTGCACATGCCTTCAGACAGGAATTGTTTAGAAACAAATTGACAGCTGTCTTGTGAAAAACAGGACCTGGGCAATCTGGGTTTATTTGAGTTGCCTGTTTTCATGAGATGTGGGATACTTTCTGCATATTTTTGTTGTTTTTTTTAACTCTGTTTGCAGGGAAGCCGGCACCACAACTCATGTTTGCTGTACTCCCAAGGTCAGAAATATCAGACAGGTCCTGGATTGAAGGAGGTTTAATAAAACATTGCAGCCAGTAATTTCATTAAACAAGATGCTCTTGTACTGTCCCAGCATGGCGACCTGGCACACTGTGCTGTAGAAGCTGCCTCCTGATTAGACATTAAACTAAGATCTTGGCTACTTGGTAATAAAAGATTCCATAAACGCAGGGTTGTTAACCCCAGCCTGAAAAATCTGACCTCCCTAAAGTTCCCCTTTAATTCAGCTGACTAATTTCTCACATCTCCACCTGATCTGCTCGGTAGAGGGGCTACTGGCACAAAAATGGCTGACGCATTTAACATTATGTAACTAACTCCCAGCTTCTGATTAATGTTGTTGTCTACCACTTGCGTATTTCAGTCTTTAGACTACACAGATAGCGCGGCTACTCCATTTCGGACTTCACTTACTTTCTTCAGTGGACAACTGATGTTCCATTCAAGTTATCTCTCACAGTGACAGTGGAATCTGTCTTAAACCATAACATACATTTTTTGCGTGTGATGAACTTGTACAAATTAAGGAGGTGTATAGCCCTGGTGCTTGTATAATCCTGCTCTGAGAGTTAAAAATGTGCAATGAGTCAGGCTTGCCTGTCTACATGAACTATGAATATGTGTATATACTGTCTCCAATTAAACTGTCTTCCATTTAAATTCTTTAAAAAATGCTTGTTAATTACAGTTGTATTTTTCTTTATCTGTAGATAGACTTCAATTATGATTGCAGCTTCTCAATGAGCCTCTTTCTTTTTCCACTTCTCCTTTTTACACTGCAGCAGTGATAATTGTTCATAATTGCTGCTTACCAAAGAGTGTTCTTCACACTACCCTTTTTTAATTGCCAGTGTTGTGTTCTTTAGGCAACTTTGTGGTTCTGCACTTAATAACAGTGTTGCTTGCTGTGTGCTGAACTGAGAGGAAAAGCAGTACTAGATAGAATAAATCAAAGTTTTATGCTGTGCTGAGCTATGTTAGTATCTAAATTCAGCCTGGGAAAGTAATTAAGCTTGCATGACCTGTTGAATGGAATTTTGGAAAATTTTGTCACAAAGTTGTACTGTGTTGTGCTATGCAGAGCAATTAGATGAATATTAGGTTTTACAAAACAGTGCCCAGGAGCAATCAGAACCTGATGTTTGATGATACAGTTCATGACGAAGTATAAGAACATGTATGAGTACCTGGTCTGATTGGCAAATAGAACACAGTTAATGAATGGGTATGCTGTCCGCTGTAACAGAAGAACCTTCTACTTGCATTATTGCACTAGCAGGGGAGGAACAGGGGTAAGATACAGTACAGAGCTAATGCAAGGAAGATAGCTGGAGATTCCAAATAGAATATTCTTTAGTAAGTGATTTTGACTCAGTTTTATCCCAATTCAGACTGAAATGTTAGAAGAGTGGACAGTGTGGACATGAATACCGAGAATCAGTTTTTGCAAAAAAAGCATCATCAAGATCCCAGGTGCTGGTCTCCTTGTGACATGCTGGTGTTCCACATGAATTAGCCAAAGATCTTGCCCTGATAATCCTGCCTCTAATTACTAACGCCAACTCTGCTAATTACAGTAGCCCTTTCTTTCATTTTATTTCTGCCATCTGTGGTTAGCAGGATGTGATGCTATCAGGTGACTGTTCCACCTTGTGATCACACACAGTGTGTTCAGATTTGCAATGCTTCCTGGCAAAGCTTTATGGGAATAATCCATGGTTTTGAAGTGGGACATAGGTAAAAGAGAATTATGTTAAAATAAACTGGGGCTTCTGGTGTCTTTGTCTGGTGTCATTGCCTCTCTATCTCTTTGTCTTCATCTCCCAGCTGGACTGATTTATTTCCAGTTCACCCGAGTAATGATGGGGGCTGGGGACAATTTTCTTGTACTGTTTCACATAACCCTCAGGAAACTAGCAAATTGTTGCTTCTGAAGCAGCATTGAGCTGGGAAGGCTGTCATCCTGGGTCAAACAAAAGTGATAACAAGACTGATCTAGGAGCCACATGCAAGGCTTTGGTTATTGATCCTGTTGGATTCTTCTCTTAACAAACCAGTCATTTCATGGATAAACAAAAGGAATTGTGACTCAGTAATCTTTACCAGCCCAAACAACTTCATAGACACAAAAAAAACCACATTAGAAACAGGATATGGCACATAAAGAAATATGTGTTGTCAATCAAAAGACATGAGTCAGATATTTAAAAACCTTAAGGAATTCCAACCCCAGCTCTTGATGCTTTCAAAGATGCAGCATGTTTCTAATGTTTTGTTCAGTGGGTGAGTAATATACTCCTTTGGTTTAATTTCAAGTGTAATTTCACATCTTTATTTGAAGGTCTCCTATTGGGTGTCTATGAAAGACAGTGAAGTGGTCATGATCTGCTCTGTCACTCCTGGGCTGGGTCTCTGAATATTTAGATAAATCAGAGATACAGGACTACAGGACTGAGAGGGAAGTATATAGGAAAATCTTAGAACCTGAAAGGTGTGTTACTGAATGTCATGTCATCTAGACACTGGGTTGGTATTTCATGAAAATCTTCCAGAGTCAAATTTTGGCTGTAAACAGGAATGCAGAGCAATGGATTTTACTATCACAGAAGCACTGGTAAAAAAAACAACACATTAAAGATGTACAGCTGTCCTCAATAAATACAAATTCCTAAATTTTAAAGGGAAAATAAACTGTCGCAGCTTGTTTCTTTTGTGTGGCTGGGTTTGGCTTTATTGAGGAAACGTTTCATGACCGTGCTCATGTAACTGTGCTGTTCCAGAGGGCACTACAGTTTGGAGAGTCATTCCTATAGGAAATGGGATTGTTCTTCCTATATCCTATATCACTGCTGTGTCTGTGGGATGGGTGTCACTGACGGGCCTGGTGTGATGTCAGTGCTAGAAGTTGACAGGCAGCCTCAGGACACTAGGGGGTCAGGGATCAAGCTGACTGGATCTGGACACCTGGTTGCTTGTGAGCTCATGCACTGATCAGCTGTCTGTCATGCAGGGAAGTGGGGGATGATGGAGCAACAAGGTTTCCTTCCTCAAGTGGCATAAAGGGCCACTGTTCATAGGTGTGCCAGTCTTTGGCAGCACTGGGAGGTGGAAAATCACAAGGATTCTCACACTTAACAGGATTCACAGCCATGAACTGAACTGAGGAGAGGTCAGGCCTTGGCATGTCACTTCCCTGAAACGCAAGTCCCATAACATTTTTGGCATCAATGCCCTGAACCGCAGTTACCACCTCCTTTTTCAGATCCCTTTATGAAAGTCATGAGGGTCGGGTCACCAGCAATGCTGCCATGCAGAAGCAAATGCTTGCTTTTTGATTGAACAGATAAATAAATTGATGATAATGTTCTGGAGTATGTGAGTCCTTTAAGTCCTATACATTTTTAAGTATTTGCCTATTAACCTGTGTGAAAACAACAGTGCATGTTTTATGAATTACAAACAATGTATTCCAAGAAGGAGATGTTTTCCACCCAATATATGAATTCCTTTTTAATAGTCCCAGTGATGTCATGCACTTCACTGTTGGGGGATTTTCTCGTAAAAGATTAAATCGATGAGCCTGCTCTGGCAGTGACAGATTTTTGGCTTTGCTGAAGTACATGTCTCCCTTTAGGACCCCAGGGCCTGCGGGGTCCTGGCAGTCCAGTGGCTGTCCGTGTTTATTGCCTGCTCTAGCACAGCTGCACTAAATCATTTAGACAACTAGGAGAGACTTTGTTAGATGATGTTAAAAATACTTGAGGGATAAATCATGTCAAAAATGTCCCCCTGGGTGTAATAGCTCTAATCTCTGGTCTCCTGAACTGGGCCAGTGGCCTGTATAATACATCTGTCCTACTGTTTTAAAGAGTGGGCTACCGTGCAGTAGTTTTTCATATTCACATGTTATAGGGATCAGGGATGTAACAGCATCTACAGCGGACCATTCTTCATCTGCAGCTCATGTAAGATAAGATTAAGATGCTGGTTCACAGCATTTAAGCAACCCGGGTCTGCTCTTAAGGACTGGACACATCTTTTATACAGCTCCCAAACTTGCTTAAATCTGTCTTTATCTGGCATCCATACAGGTTGATCCAGAACATCAGACGTTCACTCCCAAAACCCAGGAGAATCAAAATTAATTAAAAAAGCTTAAGATCATCAAGCCTCTGCCACAGTGGATTGCTTGGGATGTAGTTCTGTAAAGCAGCACTGTGGAGCAGTGGTTAGGTTTTTGGACTGTAAACTTGTGAGTTTAAATCCCAGGTGAGAAATTGTTGTTTTAGCTCTGAGGACGGTGCTTCACCTACAATCCTCTAGTAAAACATCTAGCTACATCACTGTGTGCAAAATGTCAGTCGCTTTGGAAAAATGTGTCAGCCAAATGCATTAGTAATTAGTGAGGATAGAAATGAAGCCTACAGGAAACTAACACTGTATTATTTATTGTTCTGTGCAAATCATTACACCGGTACCATTGCACTTATTGTGTTGTCAGTGGACTGGCTGCATGGGAAATTGAATGCACACAATCTGGTAGCAACTGTCTCTGTTCTGAACTCATAGTTTCTCACACACCATTAACCCAGTGATGTTCCAGGGAGGAGAAGGGGATTCAGGTATCTCTGAGCAGTTCTGTGCAGAAAGCTCACTACATTGCATCAGGCAGGTTTCGATTATCCTTGGCACCATTGTATTTTATCTTTTCTTCTGGAGGTTCTCCACTTTTTCATTCTTCTTCCTCCTCCTTGTCTGCCCTCTCAAGCCTATCCTCTCGTCAAGGAGAGTTCCATCTGTACAAACAACGTATCGATCTCTTCATGGTTCTGTCTCAGCTTTTCCCCTCCCTTTTTATTTTCCTGGGAAGCCTTTTTGAGACATCAGAACTCTGTGCCAAGGCTAACACAGTAGCCAGTGATTGATTTAATTACGAGGAGGAAAGAATGAGGAGTTTCTTTCTCCAAGGACAATTAGCTCAGCTTGTTTGGGGGTTAGAAAGAGAAAATAACAGAGGAGGTCCTAATGTTTTCACAGGCTTAATTACTACTTTAAAACACTGGCCTGCATGACCCTGTAATGGTATTGGACATTTTTTGGCTATGTTTCTTTTAACACGCAGCTCCGTCGCAAAATGCATGCAGAATTAATGTAACCCATGGAGAAGTGATCACATTAGTGCTTATCAAAAGCAGTCACACTGTGCTTTTTCGAAATACATTCTTTCCTTTGCTCAAATGCCATTTTCTAACTGTGAAAGTAACATTGTTCAAGTTGATTAAGAACTGCCTTGTTTTGCTTAAGGGTAGGCCACATACAGTAAATGTAAAAAACTAAAGATGGCTTGTGGTATGAAAACTGCTTAATATACAGTATATATCCTGCAAACACCAACTGTCAGCAGTTAATTTAGGCAAAAATAGGTCCTAGATAGCTTATAGACTAATAGCTGAATGTAGACCACCTTGTACCATAAATGTAACCAATCTACATGCGGTTAATTCACAAAAGCATTGAAGTAGGTCCAAACCAAAATTTGTTTTTTGCACTGTATTTTCCAATCTGTGAACTACTCAATGCCAGATAATAGTATTTGGAGAGATTTCAGTTATTTAAATCCAGGGATGTTCTAGTTAAAATTGTATAATGTGCTCACGAGTCCTCATTTATAGCATTGTAAATGAGGACTCATTTACAAGGATAGCTTAAAGAGGGAATGGTATAGAGTTCTCCAGGGAACATGATCCCTAAAATGCTTGTGGGCCTTATGAGTCCTTTAATCCAGGGAGGGTCTAATGAGCTTTGTTCTGTCCGAGAATGGTGCACATTAAACAGCTTTTTTGTGTTTTGATTTGCAGTTTTAATGCATTTCTTTCGTAACAGTCAAATAGCTTGTCATGCCTTTTCAAGTACAGCCACAGAATGTCTTACCCAGACACAGTTAGTTATCAGCCTAAAGCAAATATATAAGCAGTAACACCCAGTATATAGGAAATGACTTCAGGCTTTTCTTTGGCAGTAGTGGGAATATTAAAAAACAGAAAATCTGTATGAATGCATTGGACTGCAGGGCCAAAATAAAGGTTTGTTTTGACTTGTTCCTATTTGTCCCCTACTCATTTTACTCTTAAATTGCCCCTTGGGGATGAATAAAGTATTTTGAATTGAACTGAATTCATTTAATTTGAGGTTGTCTAAAATATGTCTAAAACTTTAAATAAGGAAACACAGATATATGGCACGGAGTACATTGTAAAGCATGTACTGTAGGCAGCAAGGTTGTTCGGTGCTGTTTTCAAGGTGTTTTTCTCTGCTCCTGTAGAATCCCTGCAGGCCTGCTACCTGTGCTGAGCCAGCACTGTCCTCGTGCTCTGTCTTCTTGGTGTCACCCATCAGCAGGGCTGTAGGAGCCTAGTGATCATGTTACTGCAGTTAAACTGAAGTTAGGATGGAAACTAACCCATCATGTGGGCCTCCATTGCATCCCTGTAGCAGCTCTAACAGCTGCCCTGGGATCAATAAGAATAAATAGGCCATGACAATATGAAACCTTTGGTAGCAGGGGACATTACCACTGAGCCAGTCTCTAGTAAAAAACAATAAGGCATGAAAAAGGGAGGCATTAATGTCAGCCTTGACGGCTGTGTGGCACCCAAGAGTCCAGGACATAACTCAGAGGAAAAACAACTCGGGTGACTTCAGCCTTGCTGGGCTGTGATGTGTGTAAATTAGTTGTGCAGTGAAAACCAGAACCACTTACCTCCTCTTTGAGGAGACCAAAGGTCTAGCCTCTGAGGAAGCTTGAGACGCATACTAGCTCGGAAGAAAGTACAGTATATGAAACATAGCACAGGGTCAGGACTCTTAGTGTGAGTCCTGTTAACATTGACAAGAATTCATTGATAACTGTTCTGTAACATGTTCTGTAATGTATGTGTTCTATACATTGTAAATATATAGAATGTCTGTATAATATACACTGATCAATGCAGGTTTCTGTTTTGTATGGCTTCGCAGTGTCCAGATTCCCACTGGTATGTGCGTTGGATCTATGTTCACTGTGAATTGGAAGGAAACAAAGATCAGCCCTTTTGTTTTAAATGGGACACAACTGTTTCCTTGTAGATCTTTTCCCTAGCATTCAGACCGGTGCTGGTATGAAGAAACAGTTAAGCACTGCCCAATCCAAAAGTCCTGTCTGCGTTCCCCATTCCAGAGTGTCAGGGGACAGGATGTGCTCTTTTATCTCCATCACGGCACCAGATCCCAGCGCGCATTCCTGAGTCCATTCCAGAGCCGCTTGCTGATAGCGTCCTGCAGAATTCCTCCTTACTGAATGCCAAGGCCAGCAGCTCCCTTGTACTCCCCTTCAGCTCCTTAACATAACTCTTCCTTCAGCACATCTGAGAAAAGGCAGACAGAGGACAGGATGCAGCATCATTGCCAGTGGCTGTGCATGGGGTGCCAGTAAGTCTTGAGATCAGCAGTAATTAGCTCTGGTGTACAGTATGTAATGCAGACATTTAGGGGAAAGTTGCATGTGATTAAATCTGTATGCGGAAGTCTTGATAAATATGATTGCGAAGACGGTATGGCTGTGTAAGAGTGTTATAAAAGCCTTACAGTAACTGCAGATCCCTGAATTGTTGGCGTTACTTTCTCCTGCTGCATTCTAGCACTGGAGTATGGCTCCCTCTAGAGTTTAATATTGATATAAAGGATTCTTTTCTGCAAGACCTACATATACTGATGGAAATCATCACCCAGGGAAGAATTCTAGAAGTCTTGACTTCTTCCAGGTCTGAGTTTTTCACATTAGTGCCCACAGTGCATCAGGATTAGGTGTGTCATGAAAGAGCTCACTGAAAGATGCTAAAATTCCACAACAGTAATAAGTTAAGATTTATTGTCTCCTGAGGGAATTTTTTTGAGGACACACGGCACTTCTGTACATTGAAATATAATGCACACGTCCCAAAAAAACAAAAACAAAACATTGCACATGTGTAACATGATGTTCATTATCTTTGTGTAGCTTACCACTGTGGGTTCCTATGATCTTGAACCACAGAGGTAACAAACTTCAATAGAAAAAAGCATATGTTCTACATACAGAAGCTCATTAATAGTGGCTGAATAGGGACAACACCCTTTTTAAAGCTGCACAGGCTCTGTAACCTGCCCAATGTACAGTAGCTTGCTGGTGACTAGCTTTGGAGGATGTGCTGCAATGAGATTGTCAAAGTTGTCTCCTCTGATCTGTTCAGAGCTCCACTGCCCTGCTCTCTCAAGCCTGCTTCTGTGTGCAGAGACACAATCGGAAGTTTCCTAAGATGGCTTGGCAGAAAATACAGTTCAAACCATTCACCCCTCGAACCCTTTCACCGAGAACAGCTCTCTGAAACTGAAAAAAGTCATACTGTGTGTGTAGAAATGACGAAATTCTGAGAGAATCAAGAATTGGTTTGTTTTCGAGTTCCGCCCTCTGTGTCGATCTGTAGTGTTGCTAGGCACCACAGATTGGTTAAAGCAAAAGACCTTGTAGCTTTATCTATAGACTAGTTGGCAGAAAGCAATTTGATTCTGGAATCGTTCTGAGCTGGCAGTACGGTAATGCCGGTGGAATTGTAATTAGTCCTTTTTCCCTATGCTTGGCTGCCCACATCTACCTTCTCCCCGACTCTGGGCTCTCTGCAAGAGTTCCAACCGAGATGCAAAAGGCAGGGTGGCCAGCGGGGTAAAAACGTCCATGGTTTACAGAGCAGTCCAACCCGACAGGCCCGAGAGATACAAGACCATCAAGACATCAGCAGCTCATACGTTTTTCTTGGCTGCTGGTCTAGCAAAGCCAGAATCATGGAGCCTGTGATCCTGGCAGCGTTTCTGGGCCCATACACACGACAACACTTAGAATGTGAGCCACGAAATACAACAGGAGATTCGCACCTGGGGCAGAATATCACTGCACTTAAACACTGAGCCAAGTAACACGAGCAAATAAGCTTTCTTGCCACAGAATTAAGAAAATAGAATACTAATGACATGATACAAGAAAAACACTTGCCTTGCCAAGAAATAGCTCTTTTCACTAAATATATTTTTTGCTCTTTTACAGTACTCAATAATGTTGGACTGGGAAAGAGAAATGTCATAGAAAAAGTAGAAAGAAGATGCTCTGCTTTCTAAAGCTTTAGGCTTAAAAGAATGAAAACAGTAGCTAAGCAGCACAATCTATTCTAGTTTGTCAGTGAAGCTGTGTAAGAACATACCTACATGTATAGATCTGGCCCTCACAGTAAAATGATGACATGAGAATTTGGAAGAGTCAGTTGTGTGTTTTGTGCAACTGCACACAGGAGAGAATGAGGATGTGTAGGAAGAGTGTGTAGCCACACTTGTTTTAATTCATCACAGGTACCACAGGCCTGTTCCAGAAGCTCGTATCCATGATTGTGCAGCTTGGCCAGTTCTCACTGGCTACTGGTTGAGGTACCTGTGGGGTCCTGAGTTTCCATAGTTTTAGATATTCACAAAACACCAAAGAAGTGTACTTTGCCTCATTGCTGTGCTGTATCACATCGTGATCAACAGATCGTGGGTTCAAGCAGGGCTCAAAAGGGCTTGTGAAAAGAACTTTTCGGTTTTTGGGAAAGTGTTCAGAAAACTCTTCCAAACTCTTTCCTGGTCTTTGGGCTTAAAAACCTACCACCCCTGAAGCAGCCTTACAAAGAGAGAAAGGATTTCTCGCGCCAGAGTCGCCCACAAGCGAACATTCTTATGAATCAAACTCAGTGTTTCAAATTTCAAATAAATGATCCCTGACAGCTTTTTCCCTCTGACTTTTTCTTTTTTGCTTAATCGGATAGTTTAAAAAAAAAGTGGCTTCATGACAGTTAGCTTGTTTAGGTTGGAAGAAGGCTGTCTGCTTAGGAACACTCCAATTCCCTAACCACGGCTCTTCTTCTTTAATCCATAACGAATAGCTCTCACTGGCACAGTGCGAGCTGCACGATTTCTGAATCAGAAGCCCTGATTGCTCCCTGCGGATACTTCAGATGCTTGCGTCTCCCTTACACGCAGTTCAGCAAAGCCGCTGGACATCATTACAGACAGCTGCATGTAGGCAAACGTGAAGCAATGAAGATGGAGAGCGCCGCTAGCAGGACAAGAATCAGTCAGGCATCCGTCTCCTTCGTGAAACTGCATCTTTTTAAGCCATTAGCCACTTTAAAGAGGTCCCTTGAATTTGAATCAAGTGCATAACACTAGGGGTCACACGCAGTCCTACAGGTGCACTCTGAGCTTTCCCTAGAACCCATTTCACCCCGAGATCCACAATACCTGACAAAATCACCTTTCAGGTCCTACTGTAGTGATTTGGCAGCTCTAAAATGAAAATGTAATTGAAGAAAGTTAGGGGTGGTTATATAGCTTTCGTAAAGTACTTCAGTACTCTAAGTTTAGTTTAAAGATGACTTTGAACCAAGATCCCTCTCCCCCCAGTTTGAATCCCAAGTCCATGTAATCCTTGGCCCCTGCCTTCGAGCTGTGTAGGTTTGCTGGGCCTGTCAGAAAACTCTAAAACCCATCACTCAGACTAACTAGAGCGTGTCAGCTGTCACGCATTCATGGCCCAGCAGATTGTTATCCCTCTGCCGCTGCTGTTGGCGGTTCGCTGGTATTGTTCATGGGACAGTAGCGAGCGGTAAATTGCGCGTGGAGCCTGCTCAGAAGTGCAAAGCATTCAGGACTCTGGGACCCTCTCAGCCAGACTCCCGAAGTCAAGCATGGGTGGAGCCTGTGAGACAGCCGCCAGGCGACCCATTCTTGGTTTCAGGGGTCACTGGGGCTGCCACGTTCACCCCCAGGAGTTCAATGGCACCAGCAACATCCAGGTGAGGAACCACATGACATTTCTGTGGCATGCTAATGGCGTTATAAATGTCCTTCCATAGACTGATGTATTCCTCTGTACACGCCAAGCCCCTGGGACCTTAGCTCAAGTTCTTGCTTTGGTTTCTTTTTCACAAGGGTGCTTCATTTTGCTTAAGGGACACTGGGCGCTATAATTGCTAATGATGCTTTAATGGATGTGAAGCTTTCTGTAGCCCCTTTAAAGAGACGTTAATCATAACATTCAGTGCTTGATTAACACTCTCTGAAAGGTTAAGAGTTCCCCCGCGCTGTGTTTGCCTGATCTGCAGAGCTTGACTGCCTGTAGTTCTTCTGTAGGCTGCAGAACTGTGGTTCTTTCAGCTGAAGTGATTCTGGAGGCTGTTCTTGCAATTAGGTTTCTCCAGTGATGGAGTTAAATGGCATAGTGGTAGCTGGCAGCTTGCACGCTGAAGAACATACTGTATTCTGAAACTATACTGCAGTCATATTCAGGCTTAGAGTTCAATTAAATCAGTTTCTGATTAAGTGAGCCGTGTCTTTTATTATCTTGCTCCTTTCACAGTCAAGGCTTTCCTAAGGTAAATGACCCTGCCAAGACACAGGAAGAATGGGAAGCAGGCATTGGGAAGATGGGATGAGCCCTGACATTTAGGCAGAAAGCTTGGCTCACAATCAGGAGTGAAGATAACACTGTATTTGCATGATGTCCAGAGCTCTTAAAATCTGTAAAGTTTTGTTAACCATGTGAGGATTATTAATCTGGAGACTAGCTAATTTTTTAACCTACAAGTAGTTCTCACCCTCCCCTATTCTTTTTGTATAAGCATTTCCAATATGAGCTATTGTGTTCAGATTCTGTCTTAACTGGGATTGCTGTCTTGTTAAGGTAGCCCAAAGCTCTTTACCCAGTCAGCCTGTCCTTATACTGTAGATACTGTACGTCACGGCACACACTGGCCTTTCCTCTGGCTGATCTGCAGCTCACAATTTTTCATTGCATTGCAATCCTCCCCAGAAAGCAGGGATTCACAGTTGCTGAAATCTGAATCAATCTTATCTATGTTCCATACACAGAGTCTTTTGCCAAGACTAAACAAAAGTCTGTAGAAAGCAAATGTTGTTTTGGAATTTGCTTTGATATTCCTAACTCCCTACTTCCAGGATATTGGAAGACTGGAAGAAGGGAATTGTTACTGGAAGGGTGCCTTGTCTTTGATCTCCATACCAGGTTTTGGAATAGGAAAGGGATTGGGAATTATACCTAAGGCATGCAAGTCTCTGTATCTTAGTGTCTGTCCAGGTGTGATTTAGGATCTCTACTTGCAATTTGTTGAAACAAGTGGTAGATAATCTCAGAACAGCTCCAGCTTCCCTCTTTTGTCATATAATGTTGCCATCTTATCCTTGACTTGCTTTTCAAAATCTGCATTTTCCAAAACTGGAAAGGAAACCATATTGAGATCTCTGGACATACAAGCAGAACAGGTCTTCAAGAAACAGGTGACAGCTTGGTGACCCTCCCAATGTCACAACATGATTGAGTTTGACAGTTTTGATTTGCAGCTGAAAGGCAATAACAAATTTGTGGAGAGGAGTGATTCAGTTCAAGGTTACTTCTAGTGTATTATGTTTGTAATTTTTCTTCTCCTTGGAAGGCGTGAGGATATTCTGGCACAAAATCAAAAGATTTATTCAATCTAAACAACAGCGGAAGAAAAACAAATCCTTAATTTATTCTTTCCCCTGGACGGTCTCCTCTTGTTTTTCTCATTTATTTTTAAACATTTATGTACTTGGAGAAATGTGTAATATTTCTTGTTGAGTTCTTGTTTATTTTCCAGCATGTTTTACTCATTACCTAAGCATGGTTCTCATTTGACCGCATTCCAGCAATGACCCCTAGTGGCAATTGTGCACAAACTGCTGTTTGACCAAAATCAGTGGGCTAGTGAATGTCTTTTCCCTGCACGTGCTGTAGCTGGATGATAGATTTGGGTGAATGACATTATCCTGTGCTCCTCAGCACATGAAGCGCGTGTAGATTTTGGAGAGAGTGTAAACCGGAATCCTGGTTAGATCCCTTGAGTACAGGCACACGCTGATCTTCAGAGAGTGAGCAACAAACTGAGGTTGTCCCCCTCCGACAGCGTTTCCAGGTGAACTGTAAGGCATTGTAAGTTGCAATGTGGCCATGCTGCTGGACATGGGGGCAGCAGTCATTTTTATTTATTGTGTTTGGATTGCAGGCACATGTGGTGGTCAGCTAGCTCCTATATTGTCAGTGGACCAGGCTGTGGCCCTTCATCATAGGGGTCTCTGACATGTCTTCTGACCGTGCTGATTGCTTTACCAGCTAGCACTCCCTGCCCTGCTTGACACCAGCACTGTTTTCTAACTGCAGCTGCAGAGGCAGCACAGTGCTGACAGTAGTATGTGGCGTGTCGCGTTTTCGGCCTCAGTGTGCTATTTAAATTACTTTCTTTCCATGTTTTTACCAGGACAATCGGAGAAGCCCATTGTGATACAGTATGATATCCCCTGGCACAGTAAGGCAGCAGGAGACGGCACCACAGATACATTTTATAACACAAGAAAACAATGCTACTGTATTCAGCCACTCTTATTCTGTTAAAAGAAACTCAAAGCATTTGATTATCCAGTAGTAAAAAAAACACCAACCTTTTAAATCTATCTGATTATCAGAGCTCGAATCTCTGAAGGTAGAAGATTTTTTCCTGTAGATTTGACATCTCTTAAGGTCAGTATGTATTCACTAAGGTTGATGATCTTAGGGAATATTGTAGAATTCAGGAAGACTTAATTCCTCCATTTTAATAAAGTAGCCACCTGCTTGCAGCTTCAGGTCTTTATTTAGCTGACTAAATAGCCCCTGAAGAGTATGGGGGGAGTTTGCAAACTGTGTCAGTATTGAAATATATTCATGCCAGCTGGATCCTTGTTCCTAACACATGAAGGCAGGAGACTGTTCATGGCTGTGTCTAAAGCTCTAAGAGCCTGTGATGTAGAGCTGTGGGATAAAAGAACCAAGGTGCTTCCATGCTCAGCTCCTCAAAAGACCTTTTGTGATAAACTTATTTCAAACCTACAATATAACACTGGGTCGTTCTATGAATTCTTGCATGCCTTCCATATGCATGTGATCTGCCTTTCCTCCTTATGCAGAAAAAGCTTGCAAGCTTTTCCAGGGTAATGATCTTTAGCATGGCTACTTTTTTTTTTGCAGCTAGACTTCTTACTCACATCAGACCCTGGTAGCAATTTCACACCTATAGGGTACACCTTAATCTCTACATTGGTTGCCTGTAAGGTCACATATTCAATATAAGAGCTTCTTACGGACTTTCAAGGCTCTAAATAATCTGGCTTCATCAAACAGTATATCTCTGAGCTCCTCCATGTTAACACTCCCTCTAGCAGGCTCTGTTCAGTTGAGGCTGCTCATTTGCTCACAGTACCCAGAACTTAATCACAGACTTTTGGTGACCTTGCTTTTTCTGTCGTTGTTCCATTGCTATGAAATGCCCTTCCTCTGTTGCTTCAAGAGACAAATTCTTTTATGTTTTTTTAATCTAAAAAGAAAACTCCATTTTTACTACGGCCCATGTCTGATCGACTTACAGTTTATACTGTATGTTTTTGTTTCATTTTTTCTCTTTACTTTTTAATATATATTTTTTTCTTTTTCTTCTTCATCACTATGTACAGTGTCTTTGACTGTGGAAAGGCACTTGATATATAAAAGTTTTTGTTATTAAGATCTGTGATCCTTGAGATTGATTCTAGATAAATTATATATCCATAAACTATGTATCCAGCTACAGAAACTAGACATTTGTATGTACCGTGCTCTTTAGTTGTGGAATTTAAAGAGTTTAAACAATGAAGCGTCTCTTCAAAGAAAAGTTTTGGGAGGCTGCCCCATAAATGACCCCTGACCTCAGTTTAACGCCTCGGTCAGCAGAAATGATTTTCACAGACTGCCCAGGAGAGTCAGTCACCAGGTTTGAAGACATGATAAGGGTCTCTGCAGTTTAGTGCAGTTCTGACCTTGACCTCCATCAAGGGGGGTTGAGGTGTGGGAGGTGGATTCCCATGAAAGAAATGTGAAGTCTGTCCAATCGATAACCAATGACCCACTAGATACTGACATGACACATTCACATCATATCTCTTTCATACAAGGAGCAGGAGGAGAGTGAGCATCCCTTCAGCAGATAGCAACCTGGCCTGACTGCTGCCTTACTTCTATTGGAAAGAGGGCTTTGTTTTTGTCCATCCTTACTGATTCCACATTTGAAAACTGGAAGCCAACCCAAAAAGAAGAGTACCATATTTGTTACGGATTCCTTTCTGTTTTTAATTTATGACCCTACATTGCTTAATAATTCTGTATACAGTAAAAATGTCTAACAAGCAGATAATGTAGCTGCACATGTATTTCTTAATTTATGTTGAGGACAAGAGGCACAAATGCAAAGATTAATCAATGAAACAATAAGCCTGTACTTCCTTTCTCAGAGCAAAACAATATGCGCTCCAAATAGTGACATGTCTTATTGTTCATATACAGTATCTAACAAATCTAGTCTGGTAAACGAACACAAATGTACTGATTAAAAAACACTAGACTGGATAAGACTAGCATACAGGAAGAATTGCCAACAAATCGCTAAATGACTTTGGGCTGTCCACAGTGTAAACACTTTTTGGGTCTGTTTTAGAAATCTGAAAATCTCAGAAAACGGGAGTCGTCATGTTCTTCCAGTTCCAGTTTAATATATGCCAAAGCAGACTACTGGAGGTACAAGCATTTCTTATGATAATGTTTGGGATGTTTATTAGCTGTTCGTGTGGAAGTAAACGATTCCAGATGTACTTCGTTTTGGGAGAGGGGTCCCTGCTGAGCTTGCTGTCATTAGGAGAAGTGCAATGCGTCGGGACCTGCATCGTAAACAGTGTGAAAAATGAATCCTGATCTGTAGCAGGACTCCCTCATTACAGATGCTCAGCATTCTGATAGTTCCTAATTGGTTTTCCAGACTTTGGAAAATAAATTTCAATGAGTGGGGCACAAGGGCCCCTAAATCTGCTATCACAGATTGCATCTGCATCTACGGGTTGTACTGAAGTTTAAGAATGCCCTCTATTCTGATCGTTCCAGAAAGGCTTTGTCCTTAGCAGCTGTGATCACACTGAAGTGACTTTCCTTCTTTATTTTTTTACTGATGGATTGAGTCTATGGCCAAGTTCTGTGGCACACCAGCAAGGTTCTGCGGATGATGATGATGACGACAGGTTCTGTGGAATGCTCCCAGTCTTGAAACAATCTGAACACAAAAAGCTACACCTTTTATGCAAATGTACAGAGAATGTGCACATGCAAATGTGCGTTGATATTGCTTGCAACGCTTTTTAATGTGTCCTATTAAACACACAAAGGTTGGATGAGCCCATCGGGGCACTGTTGAAGTGTGTTTCAGGATTGTCTTGGCTGGAACATGTGGCACATGCTGTTCTGAGTCAGTAGCGCACAGCGCTCACTACAAAGTAATCCTTTACTGCCGTTCCAGTCCAAACAGGGAATCATTGTCTTGTCAGTGCCAAATTTCCACACAAAACCAACAGCAACCGCACAAGACAAAAGCCCTGCTGAGCATGTTGAGAAGCACCACAGAGGACATGGCATTGCTGAGCATGAGACGGGTTCAAACTGGTTTCATGTGCTGGAGGAAAAGAAAATAACACATTTATGCCTTTTGTCCACAAACACAGGTACTGTGCATGCATGCAGCAGCTCAGGTAGGCGTGCAATGTTTGTTTGAAAACCCCACCGATCCTGGCCTGCCCCTCTGATAACAATTGTTTTGTTTACAGGAAGCTGAAAAATTCTTTCAAGTTGCCTCGGGCTTGTAAACCTGGCAACAAACACACAAAGCTCAGGGAGGGACAGAAGTACCTCACAGCTCATAAATCTGTCCCTCTTAGAGACAGCCTGTCACCAAGGAAGGGTACATGTAACATCAGAGGAGCCTCTCTCACAGGAAAGAGCTTGACTCCTGACTTTTGTCTACTTTCCGACTGTCAAAACAAAATGACTTGCATAAGGAAATGGGAAAGAAATGAGATCCGGACATTTTGTTTAGTTTCGCTTTGCAAACTTCAGTGGATTTAAAAGGTTCAATGTAGCTTAAGACTTTGTGATAAGTTGGTCAGAGTGATCAAATTACATGAAATATGTTCCTTTCTTTTTTTGTGTGCTGGTTTACTATGCATTAGGAAAACGATTAATGCAAAACCTGATTTTGCCAAGTTCTGCTAAAGCTATTTATACTCTGAGCGAAGATAGCTTGAGGCTTTCATTTTAGCTGGAGAAATGATGGAGAGACTTTTCAGCCAAAGTGAACTGGCTGAATAAATTAGAATTATCTGTGAATAAATCTGCTGTCTCCCCACCTTTCAGGAGACCATAAGAACATACAGTAGGTAGGGCTGGCTATATTTGTATAACTCTTTTAATTCAAAAGGTTCCCAAACATGTTACGTATAGGTGGAGACCCACTTTGTCCACCACTGAAGAGAAGCCCCCATCTGGGTGACATGTGGCAGCCATCCTCCAGCATCCCCACTACACAACAGATCAGGTGGAAAAAGGCCCTCACCAATTGAATGAAGGAGGAATACAAGGGTGTCCAGATTCTTTAAACCTGGAGAAAAATGTAGCCAGGAAGCCAAAATTTGCACCCCCTGTTTTTACACACAATGCCATAGGATCATCAATGATCGGTTAATCTTTAAGGACTTTGGTTGTCATCTGAATGATGGCTCCTTCTACAGCACAGTGTTCCTGGTCACCACTCTGCTGCATTGATTTAAATGATTGAGTTCAGAGAGAGGAGAAGTGCCTTCCACTCCACCATCACCACTTCTGAAACCATGTGTTCATACAGTATTTGTGTTGGAAGTAGTCCCTGCCTGACTGATCCTTTCCAAAAGACACACACCTACTCACCTGCTATTTATTTGTGATTTAATGTGGCTGTGGCTATATGCTGGCTCATTAGGAGTAATTTCATGGCGCACAGCCGCGGCTGAAGAAGTCAAGCTCAGCTGAACTGAGATAGATGTGGTATATCCCCCATCCAGCCAGCCTGCCCAAGTTGACATTCCAGGCTCCAGCCCACACAGCTCCTTTCCCCCTCTCCCTGCCCAAAGAGCTGTGCTCTCCCTCGCCTGCATTACTCATCATGTTATGTTTTTGGTTGAACTTGCTGTAATTTTCACACATTCCTCTCTGCCAGGAAAACCACCTCAAGGCAACTTTATTTCCCCTGAATTGGAACGAAGTGAGAGCCACAGTGCTAATAAGGTCCAGATGTGTTCTCCATCTCATTTTCTCAAACCCAAGTGAAGAATTCCATGATACAGGGATGAGTACCAGACAATCAACCTTCTCCCTCTCCTCCTTTTTAAGAAGGCTGCTTGACATATGAGCAAGACACACAAGCTTGATTGACATGAAAAAGCCTCCATTTTTTTTTGTAAAACCAACTGTTAAACAGTAATGTAATTAGGACAGTTGGAAGTCATTTTTTTAAATAAAGTAAAGATGAAAATGTTTCATTACGGCCGTGTGCTGCCAGTCTGGGAAATACTAGAGAGCCAGAGAGGTTGGTGATTGTGGTTTCTAGCTTTTTTCCCCCTTTCCAAGACCTAATATAAGAGATTCAATTTCATGGCAGAGATCGTTTGGAAGTGATAGTCCTTTGGCATTTTGTAGGATGAGTTCTGGCTCTTTGGCTTTCCTCTTCACCATTCGTTATAGATAGATACAGTACATACTTTATTGTCCACTGCAGTAGAAATTCGTCTTTGGCTTGTTCCGTAGAAAGTACAAAACACACAAGCAAAACATCATTATGTGATACATAAATAAATGGATAAATAAATAGGGGGGGGGGGAGACTCCATTTGCACAGTGAGTAGTTTTATTGGAGAGAGGACAAAAGACGTCTTATAAATGTTTTTATTTGAATTTGGTGCCCTAAACCTCCTTCCTGATGGGAGCATAATGAATTGAGAATGGAGTGGTTGTGTGGAATCAGCTGTCATTCCTGTGATAACATAATACTGATTCACGTAACACTCCCCTGATCAGTAATGATCTACAATAACCTACGTTCTGAGCATTTGTTAACTGTCCGAGACATTCTAGACCTCTTCTAAAATTTGTTTGTGAAACTGCCAAGAGAATGAGAGTAAAAAAATAGATCAAATCAAGGTGGAAAGAAATGTGTTATTAGTCACCAGGGTCACTGGTTAAGACTGGGACCTTCAGTCAGTGGATTAGCAGGGAGGCTCTGTCCGAGTGGCACTGGGACTGAGCGCTCTGCGGTGTCTCTGTCTCGGCAGATGTCAACGAGTGCGAGGAGACGAATGGCGGCTGTGAGGCTCTGTGCAGCAACACCATCGGCAGCTTCTACTGCAAGTGCCCCAGCGGCCAGGAGCTCAAAGAGGACGGGAAGACCTGCCAAGGTAGGCCAGTCAACAGGCTGCTCGTCCAGGGACCGATCAGGATAGCTGATCGGATTGAACAGGCATGCACTGAGGCACCTGGCAAATACCCCCGAACTGCGCCCAGTGCTGCAGATTCCACGGTATGGATCTGGACAGAAGAGCAAAGTTACCTATAGAAGAGCTGGCTATAATAACAATGCTTCAGTATTTATTAGTTTGTCTGATAAATCATCATGAGGTAACACAACCTTCAAAGTGCTTCCACTCTGCCATTGTAATGGAGTCATCTTGCCATATGAATGTCTGTAGGAGTGGACAAGAAAATAATTAAAATGGACAAATTCTTGCACTGAAACTTTGCAGGACTGTTCATTTTTTCATCAGTTCTGTGCCAAGCAAGATGTGATTCAATGGAGCCCAGCTTGTTCAAGGGCTTCTTCGGTCAGAGTCCTCACAGGGGAACACGGTGTGTGAACAGCACCTGCTGTAGTCTGCCTCAAAATGGAAAGAGGATCACAGTTACTGTATATGCTGCTGAAAACAAGCTCCTCTTGGACTACAATTAGCGCTCTGATCTGGTCATTGGAGTAGCCTCCTTAAACCAGGCTATATTGTGAATATGGGGATTAGCGCTGAGACCGTTAAGAGTTAACAAACAAAATACCCACTGTGCTGAATGCCACAATATGCAATGGTAAACTTTATTTCCATCCAAGTATTACAGTATAAGAATCTCCTGTTTTTGGGGGTGTTGGATTGCATTCACTTACTGTGGGTTGCTGTTGTTTCTCGAAAATGAGAAGCATTTTCCCCGAATAACGGTAATCGTAGATGCCTTTCATTAATAGACCCAAACCCATGTCGCCAAGTCCTAACCCTGCGGCACCATTTCCTTGCAAAGACAAATCAAAGCAAGACCTTGATCGATCCCTAAGTCACCAGTCCCAAATTCAGTGCAGACCCCAATCTGTTTACACCGCTTTGCCAACAACAATTTAAAAAACACAAACCAGGAGCTGGAAAGATCATTTTTCCAAGTCGTCTCCCAATGGAAACCTTGGCACCCAGACAAGCTGCACTCCGAAATTCAGTTTAATTCACTTTCCTCACTGCATTCAGTACAAGAGCACATACTGGCTTTGAGCGCCAAAGTACTAGCCTACAGCTTGTTTCTCTCCCTGGTATGCAGGAGTTACAGTACTTCCCAGCAGTTCTGTATCTTGCACAGCCATGATGAACTTTTATGTTAAAACTGTTTACAAAATTGTCTTTTTGTGATGAAAATCCGCTTCGTCCTTGTAATTCAGATGCAGGGTTTATAACTGAAGAGCCTCTGGAAGCAGAACAGTGGAATAACTCAATATGAGCAATGCTCTTTCTTTGGACAGCCCTTGGGAAAGTGTTTGCAGTACACAGCTGTTGGTATATAATAGCAAATCAAACAGTTGGCAAGGGAATGCTTTACAAGAGATTGTTTTTTCTTCCCTCATCCTTAGTGTTTTTGGATCATTATTATTAGTTTTATATTTTGTATACTGTTTCTTACATTTCTTTATATAGCCTACATTAAAGAGGAGGTTCAGCACAAAACGGATTTAACACAGAACAAAAATGATGCTCTATAGGTGGAATGAAATGTAGTTAACTTGCTGCTCTGTCAGATCTTGAATGGTTTAAACAATTGGCCAATTGCATCATAGCAGTTGAACGCAATCCATAAATCTCTTTTCTCATGTTGTTTGCCACACCTGCAGCAGACATATTCATTTTTAACAAGAGCTGTGTGTCCAGTCCCCTTGGGTAGATGTAGTAATTCAAATGACCAAAGCCATAATGGGGTCCATGAAGCATTTAATAGCAGCTGTACGTGAGAAGCATTTTCTTCAGAGTCTGTGATGCATTATAGTTTTCTGCCTATCAGGAAGGGTGAGGCCTTTTCATTTTAAACCCCTAAGAGCTTAGTCAGAGGTTGGGTCCTTAAGATTCCCAACAGCAGGTGGCTATCTCTTAAATAGCAGTTCTTAAATAAACCAGACCTTTGAACTGAGCTCATCTGTGACACGGACTGCTCAGTCTGTCCACCTGAGACAACTCCCCTCCCCGTCTCAGCACGAGAACCATCAGCAGCACACAATAACAGAGAATGGGTAGTGCATCCCAAAATGACTCCTAATTTGAGTGCTCTCCAAGCAGTAACTTAAGTGTTAGATCAGCAGCTTTGAGTGCTGTTAACAGACAGGTATGCCAACAGAGGAGGGACGTCGGACATTGTAATTTGCTGAGTGATTGCCACTTAAGAGTACCAGGCTGACAATTACAGTGTTAATGTCCTTTCTAATGTTCTTGGTCCATTTGCTCCACACAGACCCTTTCATTGTAAAGTCCTTGCTTCCCTGTGTACCGTCACTGTAATGGCACATTCTCTGTAATTAGAAGGCATAGATGCCAGTTCTGCCATAGGCTATTTTTTTAATGAAATGCTTGTTAACTTTTCACAATGGATATAAGATATTGCTGTGTTCAGCATTTGTCCTTTAGATTTTGCTAATTAAAGTACCATTGTTCTGGGTCAGTGGAGAGCTATTTTCCTCTTTAATTGGCTCTTTCTTTTTTCTTACTGCTCTTCTGGCTTTTCGTGTTCCCTTTGTATATTACTGTACAATCTGAGAGCACCATTTACTAAAATCGGTTTTCGGCTGAGGGCTGTCAAAAGGCAGGCCAGCGATCTCCCTTTCTTCCAACACAAAGCAGGGTCTCCTCTGGCTTAGAACAGTGACATTTTTGTACTTTTTATTTTAATTGATTTTTTATGAGGAACACAGCACTCCTTCCTCTCAAAGGAACAATTTGACATTCATAGTGCTTTAGGGAAACCCTCTGTGAATATAGCAAACAGGTGGCTTTGCATGTGTGCAGTCTGCTCTCTGAAGCATCAGGCATGGCTGTTGCAGTGTTATCCACAGGTTCTTGTAGGCGGGTGGGTGTCTCATAAGGTTTTAATGTTAACGATTATGTCACCTTGGAGTTGTTTCTAAAGAGTGCCATGGACCACCTGCAGATCTGTTGATTGGGGTGAAATCTCGGAGCCTCTTAAATCTGTCAGCTGTTGGGGTGCTGTTGGGGTGCTCATGAGAGACACCTGCGCGTTCATGTGATCCTGTGTGGCCTTCTTGGTGTTTAAAAGGCTATTTGTTTTTAAGTAACCCATAGTCCATAACCCAAGGATAAAGAAATCATTCTGTCATGTATTAGGGCTGTGGTTGTTGTCTAAGTCAAAGCCTTGGCTGTAAAGGAAGAAGTCATAATTGCTATACTTAAAATTCCTGTAGCAGCAGAAGAAGATCCTTTGATACGAGCCACAAAAAACATAGCTCTTCTGCTGTGCACCATATGGAGCTGCTCCGCTAATTCGGTTTGTAAAGTGGGATGTGAGCACTGATTAGTAATAGTAATAATAACTGATTGCGTTTCTGTAACAATTTCCATCCCAAAGGTTTCCAAAGCATTTAATGTACAGTATATATACTGTAGGTGGGGACTCACTTCATCCAACCACTTGGGTAACTTGGCATACTGCACCAGAAGCCCCACAACAGGCAATCAGGGGGATGATTGAGAAATAACTTAACCAAAGGAACAAAGGCCAGGTTGTGGAATTGTGTACAATTCAAATTGTGGAATTTATCGAGGATGGACTTTCTAAAACAACACATTGAACAGTAAAACCTCTAAGCTGCCTTCTTTAGCAGATTAATGAAACTCAGAGATCAGAGATTTTTGATGCCTGGAAAGGTAACACAGTGACATATTGGCAAAACACAAGCCCACAAGGCAGTGAGTGCGTGATGCAAATTCTCTGAAGTCTATATCCTGATCGCTGACCCTTGGCTTTGTTGTGTTTATGATGTGATCTGAGCCTCTCAGCTGAATTTCTGGATTGTATTTGAAGCTGGCTCATTTGCCACGTGCTGCATTCCTTGCACAGGGTGGGCTGCATTTTAAAAGGGTAAACTTGCCTCTCGTTTCCTTAGAGTAAACAGGCTCTGTATTTTTAAAATACCACGTGCAAGATAAATTAGGGCATCTTCTGTATTATGGCCCGGCTCTCTTGTTTGTTATGAATCATATTGTGTTTCAGCTTTGTGGAATTCTGTGAATGGTGGGATGCAGTGATCTCCTGTATAACATGGTGGGTTTTGGCTGAGGGACAAATAGTATGTTTGTCGGAAGAGCTTGGTGAGCACGGACCTAGAAAAATATATCTTGCTTCTCATATCCATTAAGGCATCTTCAGAAATTGGTGGACTAGAGCCCCTATAGGGGAATTTCCAGATGCGCGTCTCAAGAAAGGCTTTGCCTCTATTGCACAAAAACAAATTAATATGATTGCAGTGGATATGAAATTAGTCCAGCCTGTTCATTAATCTTTAACTCATGATTTAGAGACATTTTAAAATACTTTCTTCAATGTAAAACCCTTGCGGATGACTGATTTCAAACAGATCTCCCCTTTAATATTTCAAATCTGAAATATTATCAGTCATCAAATCACTACTCAAAAGTTGTTGCAAATGTTTTGTTGTCTTTAGTTAAGTCTTCTGTTTAGGACAACAAGATCAACAAAACGTTTGCAACAACATTTGAGTAGTGATCCGAGTAGTTCAGTATTTGTAGATTGGTACTCAGAGCATACTGTATGTCCCTACTGTATTTCCTCTTTATTTGCAGAGAATTAAATCCACACACATTTACAGTCATTAACTTTGCCTTGCTTAAGTCATGTGTAAAGTCATGTGCAATTGTATGGGTTTTTAAATAATCCTTGTGTGAACTTCATTGTATGTAAAACATATGGCTTTTTTTGTGTTCCTGTGGGGCTGACTTTGGATAACCGGAAGAGAAGGCCAGTTAGCAAAGGCTTTTGCCCACAGGCCTTAGTTAATAACAGGCCTGTGTTATTATTAGTATTTAACCAAGCTTAGAGGCAGGGGTTCAGAAAGCTGCTACTCATTAGAGATTAAGGGGTTTTCAGTTTTCAGGAAGGTTTACATTAGTTTTTGGCATCTTCTGCTTGAAACATGTGGTGGTTTCTTTCATTTCCCTCATTAATCAATCGACCCCAATAGTTCGTTTCATTTGTGAACGCAGAGACATAATAAACAATAGGAAAGACCTCTTTTCTTGTGAGAGAGCCTTTTAAAATACTGAAGGTGTTACCCCAGGATGGACTGAATGAAAGAGACTACCACACACTTTCTTGTTGACACTACAATTCTAGAAAAGGCACCTCTTCTACTCAAAAAGAAATGGCTGATAAATCATGGATATTCATTCAGTGGCTTTGCATATGCGATTTTCACTGTATTTTGGCATGTAAAATAAATCTGAGTTCACCAGTGGAGTACGATTAACTTTACACAAGGAAACAAATGATCCAGGAGACTCCGTTGCCAATAGACAGGACTTCAAGCCTTTAGCTTGAGCTGCTTAAATGTAGATTTATTCCCTAGTCATTTTTTCACAATGCGATAATCATGTTTTAGAACTCTGTTAAACACCCTCAGCGTCATGTTGCCAGTTTTAGATTTCATTGTATTCTTAGCAGCAGGCTTTAAAGCAAACAGAAAGCTTAACCATACAACTCATGTCTTAAAGCTTAATGAATAGGCACAATAAATCACAGCCAATAACCTGTTGTATGCATGTGAAGAACAGGGCCTATAAAACAAAGGCAATAATGTGTTCTACAGAAATGCCCGGTACACTTGACTTGAATTTAGTACTGGCAATCTCAACATCTTGTTGACAGGGCCACTTTGATCCCATTCCTGAGAATTTGTGGACGGCTTTGTGTGTTTTCAAGGGCTTCAATAGCTCTAAAGCTGCTGGAGAGAGTACAGTTCAATAAAAAGACATCCTCTTACTGAGTGAATCCTTGGGGACTCAGTTCAGTGGAAATTGGAAACTGGGAACATGGGCAGCTGGAGCAAAAGTTTGGGGCAGCACAATCAAAACTGTTTTTCCCCCCAAGTTTAATTTAAAGATGTTTTCTTCTAGATCAATCATCACATTTCAGGCTAATGAAAAGAACCACATTGCTGAAGTAGACTCCTTTAAACCTCTCCTTCTTAAGCCTTTAAAACCCAGCCTGGACACCAAAACTCCTCTTTCTTTGACATTGTAGTTCAATTTATTTTGCTACTGAAACTGAAAATTCTCCACCTGCTGGACTCCTAATGAACTTGTCACATGTTCTCTCTGCTTGACTGATTTGTAGTTTTCCCTTGTGCCGTGATTAAAACAAATCATAATGTTATAATGTGTTCACACAAATTTCTTTTACATTGTGGGGGAATATTCACTGTTAGATGTTTACCTGTTGACTTTGTTTTTCATTTCCTTTTCCTGCACAGTACGTATCCCTGCTTTGGGAGTGTGCCTTAACAAATCAAAATAACCATTTTCTCAAAGTCTCAGAGGAACTTTCTCCTCTTCTACCTTCTATCAGACTGTCATTCTGAGCCAAACTACAGTCATCACTCTAATTGGGAGATGGATATTATTTTTTCAATTCTGTTTTAAGTTTGTGTTATTTAAAAACAGTGGGGCACTGCTTTCCTAAGAAGATCCTATCAAACTGACAGATAGACGTCAGTTACCAAAAGCAACAGAGTACACCAAGCAGAGACAGACATCTGAAAAGAATTTTGGGTTTAAGTTTTGCTTTCCACGCTGGGCAGGCATGTCTACAGTCCGCAGCCTGCAGATTTGGTAACAGAGCACAATGCCAGGAGTTGGCAGTTTTTGAAGCAGTAAATTTGGTGTTGGTGATTGCATGGGCACACCTGGCAGCTGTCTGGAGAAACCACAGAGTAAGCCAGCTAACTGAACTGAGGACTCTGCTAAACATACAGTAACGAATGGCTCTGACTACAAATGTGATTGTGCATAAAAACATTTCATAATTCACAGAGTCATCTTTCAGTCCAGATTCTAATGAGTATGTGTTTTTTGTTTGTCCTTTTAGAATTAAAAATAGTCTTAATTTGAAATAACTTTAGAATTTGTTGCTAACTAAATGTTCTATAACTTTAGATCTTTAGAGCTTTTAGAGATTCTGAAACTTTTCAGAATGTTTCCAAATCAGTGCCTGAAGGCATTGAACAAAATGTTGTTTTTCCAAAATGGCTTGAAATCAGGTTGAACAAACCTTGTGAAGGAGAACACATTTTCAGGTCCTTAGTTACATGTGTTACAGTGGTGCAGCTCATGAAGTTATCTCAGCTGCATTCAAATAAAGACTTGAACCATTTGAACCATTGACTTCTGTCTTCTATGAGACGGATGGAAACAGGAACTGCAAGTCTTATTACCAGCACTGGTTTCTTGTAGTTCTTGTCATAAGGGTGCCTGATGGCCTGGCTTGTTCCTCAGCCTGAACGTCGAAAGTGAGAATACCTGAGTCATTGCCAGCTCACAACATCCCCCCTTCACCTTCCCCTCCTTTCTCTCCAGCTCAGATACGCTGGCCTGCGTCAGCAGATCCGTAACTTAAAAGAAGCCAAAAGAAAATTGATGGTCTTCAATCTGGCATCAGGATGTGCCTTACAAACTGTCAAAGCAGAAAGGGCGCTTCTTTTGGGAGCTTAATGGCTGCTCACCTTGCTGAGCTTCATGAAGAAACACCTGGGATTGAACAAGACTTGGAGGGCAGGCAGAGCAATGCAGCCTGAGCACCATTTTCTCTTGGAGTAACTTTAATGAGGATTGCCTTAGTTTGATGCCATCTGTCAATTAATGCAGTCGTTTCAAATTCCGTTGGCCTTGCCTGACTGTGCAGCATGCAATTGTTTTTCTTCTTTTCCTTGGAGCAAAGCTTGAATCGGATCGTGCAAAAGCAGTCCGATACGCTATGTACTCTTGCATGCAATAGTAATGATGTCATGATGTTCTAGTTACAGTAAATGAGCAACAGAGCTGTTACACTAGTGCACTTTGCATAACCAAATTGGTTAATGTTCTGTTTTTTTTTTAATTTGCCTTATTTCTCTTGCTTTGAGCTAAACATAGTAGATTGGCTAGTGCATACAGTATATTCAAACAAATGTCAGTTCATTTTTTTCTATCTAGTACATTTTAGTTAGCACCTAAATCAGGACTGATTGAACCTTCAGTGCCAGTACAATATAGATTAACTGTGCTGAGGTTTTACAGGGAAATGAGGGCGTCAGGAACACCATTGACTTGGGGCTCCACTCCAAAACCTCAAGCTACACTGTGGCCTTGGTTGCTGGGAGAGTCTCCAGACCCTGTGAAGGAACATGGGGTTCAGCAGACATGGGCAATGTCAGAGGCAGAGATCTGAATAGGATCACATTAGGAAGAGTCACTTACAGGCCTTTTGATCAATATAATCATCACCCATGCTCCATCGGACACATAAGAAAAGCATGCAAACTGTAATCTGGTGAAACAGCCAGTGCAAGGCTCTTTCATTAAATCAATACCTAAATGCAAAGAAACACTCTAGTAAAAGCACTAGCTGAGGTTTACATTTTACTTCAGTTCATTTGTCATATGCACCGGTGCGATCAATGAAATGCTTATTTGCCTCTCTGCTGCCATATAAAGACATTAAGGAAGCACCAAAAACATAAACAGGGAACAGCAGCAGCAACAACAACCATGTTAAAAAACAAAACTCCACTGGTGAAAAAAAATATTGTAAAGATCACTGTGACCCTGTATTGGACTATGCCATTATTATTAAAGATATTAAAATTATTAAAAATACAGTAGATGGGTAAAAAGTATAATACTAGTAGTTGTAGTAAAGAACTCTTGATAATTCTAAACGTATTCCAAATTTATTCCTATTCCATCTCCTTGTGAATGAGTAAAACAGATAGCACACGTGTGTCTTTGCTTGAAATTGCAAGCTACTTGCCAAATGTTTTTAAGAAAATCTTGTACAGTAGTTTATTTGACAGTGACAAAAACTATGCTCCCAGTTAATTTGACCGTGGAAATCCACCCTGTAGCTTGAGCACCTCAGATTTTGAGATTACTGGCATTGGAGTACAGTCATTTTTACTTGCCCTGGACCGGAGAAGTAATGTTCTCCTGTGTTTGCCTTCAGGGACACAGTCTTTCTTTGCTCTCTGCCGTGAGTCTGGTCCTGTTTGGTTTGCCATGCCCTTCAGGAGCCAGCCCTAACAAGCTGTACTTTTGATGTTGCTGTCAGGTTAGCACCCTGCCCCTCTTCATTACCCCAGCAGCATAATTGTCCCTGTCCCTGTCATTGTGAGAGGAAAGACAAGGAAAGACTGATTTGGATTGCAAAGACAAAGACTGTTTTCACCTGGACTGGCTGTTTCCCCTCATCCTTTTTGTTCAGCTATGTTTGTGTCCAGCAAGCCAGCTTAGCGTTTCCTGCTCGTCTCAGACTGAAGCAGGACCCTGCAGTACAAGCACCTGGGCAATGCTAGCTGAAGACAGTGATTTGTTATTTGTGTTTGGTAGGATCTGAGCAAATCATTCTGATCTCAGCCTGTTTTTGCTTTATGAGGTGCTTTCAGCAATTGCAAGGAAATTGTTTTTTATTATGATCTGTGCTGTATTATAGTTTGTGTTGTTTTGCCAGCACCACAGTGAGGTTGCCACGGTAAGATAGCAGTTTTACTGTCTGTCCTTGCTGTTCTCATATCCAGCTCATGTCATTGCTTTTTACCCTGTTCTAAAACCCCATTTAAAACCCCATTTGGTACTTCACTGCTGTATCTTAGGTAATAAATACAGACTGTTTTACTTTGAAATCAGGCTAGTGGTTTCTTGAACTCCACCTTGGGAACAGTTTAATATTTAGTGTAACAATATTTTGGTTCCCTGGCCATTGTGGACCATTGTGTCACTGTGCTTGTATAACATAATAAGTCAGGGCTCCACAAATTCAGTTCTTGAAGATGACATTCCAGTAGGTTTTGCAAATCTCCTTAAATCATCAACAACTACAGTCCCATTCTGGGAGGGTTAATTTGGTTCAGTTAAGCCTTAATTTAGCTAATTTTGTCCTCTTCCTGAGACATGCAAACCCTGCTGGACTGTTACCCTCAAGGTAGACTTGATTAGCTCTGACATAAATGCTAAAACCAAAAGTTGCAATAAAAAAAGCAGTCCTTCTTGTATGTAGAATTTAAATTTTCAGAGCAGTCTTTTGGAATACAGTAGAAAACAATGACCAAAGACAACAAAAAGCAGACTTATTGGAGTTTAAAAGCATATATAGTTGGTATATTTGCCCAGACCCCAGCAGGCTTGGAACATAGCACTCCTGTGTATGTAGGCTCGGGCAGTGAGTGACAATAGAGTGGCCCAGGAATTCACAGTTCATTTTGGACTCAGTGTGTGAGCTCTCTTGCTAGAGACAACAAGCATCACCCTTTGTATCCAAGCAAGGCACTTGTGTGTTCACAACACGTGATCTTCTGAGGCAGACTTGTAAACCATTTTTATATGCATTGGTCAGAAACAAGGAATGCATTACTTTTAAGCCTGGGATGTGAAGATTTGATTTATCACCCAGTTTAAACATCCCTGTGGTCCTCTTCATTTGTGAAAGTCAGATACGATATTTGTTTTTAAGTGTTTAAAGCTTGTTTCAAGTTTGGAAAAAATTACCAAAGATTCCATAATATTTCTCACATTGTAATAAGAAAGAAAGTGGAAGCACATGACATTTCCCCTAAATATTTTAGTTTGTTTTTATAAAGAGGGCTATCATAAAGGTTACTTTGCCAGTTATAGACAATTACCTTGAGAACTGTGCATTTCAAATAGCTGGGCTTCAGTCTTTTTATTTCTGACTTGTTTGGCGTTCTTCTTTTCTTCCTGCGAATAAGGAATGTGTTGTCATTCCCGTGACTCAGTTGACTGGAAACATTTCAGCTGCTGCTCTGTTTTATTCCTTGGGCTTGGCCCTACCTGCAGGGAGGAGTGAAGGACAGAGGGAGGGGAGAGGGAATAAAAGACACTGGACACTGGAGGCGAAGAGATGGAGGAGGAGGTTTTGGAGCCCTGTGGAGAAAGGCAGAGAGAGAGGGAAAAATCGGACTCATATGTCTGTCAGCTCACAGCTGAGTGAGAGAGAGAGCGACTCTGAGCACTCTGAGTACCTCTTCTTGTCTCCAGATGCTGTGAGCCAGCCAAAGCAAACTCTGCATGAGCTGAAGGACAATTTGGCCGCAAGAAATCAGTATTATTTTCACCTTTTCCGGTTTGTGAGATGTAACTGACAAACTTTTTTTTTTTACGAGTTGTTGTTTTCAAGCAATACTGCGCTTTTATCCAATCTCTCTTTTTATGCATTTTTGAGAACAGTTATTTTTCTGAAGCAGCTGAGCATCATTTGGCAATGGCTTTGCTAGGGCACTTTCTGTTCTTAATCTGGTCTTTCGGGGGCCTGCTGAGCATGATCTGTGCCTCAGGAAACACTAATTATCGGTACCATCGGAAGAACTGCTATACCTGCTATTTCCAGCACAGTGGATACAGTGGGGGATATCTGGCTCCAGGTGAGTGAAGCCTGTCCTTTTCTGTGGTGAGCTGTTTCTTGGCCATTGGGTCTCTGTCATGTGAGTGCAGATCAGTACAATGACAAAATCATGTGTCTGACTTGCCAGAATAACCAGAGGCTGTCCTGCAGATCTCTGTGCTCATATTGGAGTGAAGATGTGTACAGGACACTAGAGGGCAAAAATAGAACTGCATTCAAAGTTCTTTGCTTTGAACACTATTGACAAATGACAGCAGTGATTAATGATATTACCTAAAATGTTCTTATTTACAATAATTGTTCAGTTGAAAACAATTGTTCAGGGTCGTTCAGCAGTGTTAATATGAAGTCAGATCAAGATATTTGATAGTTTTATTGGGGCGGAGGTAAAAAAGAGAATCATGCTATCACATCATAATGATTATCATGACCTTTGTGAAATTAGATTTTGACTGGAATGGTAAGAAATATTGCCAGACCTCTAGAGTGTATCCTTTTTGTTGTCTGTCTCCAGACTTTTGGTCGTAGAATATTATGTTGCCTTTTTCTTACAGTAGTTTTTCTACTACAGATTTAAACTCCAAGGTTTAACTTCCCAAACCTCATATAATTTACTGTATACCTAACCTTGACAATCCTTAAAGTATCTAAACACATCCTCATTCACTTACCCTTTGATTGAATTCTGTGTCAAAGAAAAGGTGATGAAAATACAGTGTACAGATGGGAATTCAGAATTATACTTCTGCGAGTATTGGCACGTTGTGTCCTGACCAAAGTGTTTCCTGACCAGCTGTGTCTACTACAGAGGTAACTGTGTGAGACCCAATTACTTGCCCCTTCAACTGTATCAAAAATAATTTAACATACATTAAATCATTATGTACTGTCCTTTCCATCAGGAGGAACAGAAATTATGTCCAACTGCCACTTACTTTTATCTTAATTCACTTGAACATTTTTGCTGCCACTTGCAATGTTGAACTTTGCTTAGGGGTTAGAAGTGAAATAATTGAAATTAAGGACAGTTCAGCAAATAATATTTTTGTTACTTACTGTAGGGTATTAATGAATCAGATATCTGTACAGTCTTGATCCTTCTGCAGACCTACAGTATTTACAGTAATCATACCTGCAGTCACTGTACAGTACTCCTTTTCTAATTATGTGGCAGACAACGTGCTACTGAAATAATTTGATTTTTATGTTGTGCCTCTGAGAGAGATAGAGGTGTCAGCATTAGAAAATTGTGCCTTTACAGTGTTATTTCCTTATTTATCTCTGGAGCTGCTTGAACAGAAACACTAAAAGAGAACTAAACGATTCTTTCTATATATAGTATCATTGACATTGACATTTTCTTTCTCCACTGGGGATGTCTTTATGCTGCTGGATTTGGATGGATCCATGGAATTTCATCTGGATCACTGGGTTTCATGTAGACTCACAGCCAAATGGCAGTGCAAGGCAATATTAAATGAGCTCGACAGATGCCAGTGATCCTGCGTTGCCCGTGTCAGGACATCCAAAGTGAGCTGTAATTCTGAGTAATGCTTTCAGCTTTCAGTCCCAAACCTTTCTGAATGGCAGCCCATCTTCCCTGCGGCAGTTATTGCGGGCTTCTTGCGTGTGTCGTACTGTATATTGCCTTGATCTTGCCTGCTGGGCTCCCTGCCGCATGCCTGTGCCCAGGGTTGTCACCCCGGTGGTCTGACAGACACATTGCAGCTGTGTCCTTCTGCGTCGCCTGGCGATGCTTCGGGGGGCACCTATTGTTTGCAAGTCAAGGGAAAGGTCCCGGCTCTGCATTGACACAGCGATGCTGCCGCGAACTGCAGCAATTCAGAAAGGTTTGGTTCTGGGCAAAGATAAGCGATCTTTTCCCCCACCCATATTTTCCTGTTGTTATGTATGTAAACATGTATAAATTAATTCTGAGACTCTGAGCTGCTCTGTGGTTCTGATAGCATCAAGTTCACACCATTATCAGAGAAGCAGTTGAGTTGCTACCAGACATGCTTAGATTGCTTTTTGCCTCGCTATCAGTTCCCTTTTGAAAAGGCTTCTCAAGATAAAGAGAAGTCTTGCATTATTCGGAACATTTTGCCTTTTCATTGGGCTTTTGAGTACAGTGCAATGCATGTTTGAAAGATCCCACAATTATTTATTAGATTACACTGTATTACTATATCACTGTATGACACTGTATGCTGTTCATGTTTCACTCTGGTTGGCACTGTGCAGATCTTCTGCAGTCTTGCTCTCATGTGTGTTTGCCATGGTGAAATTGTGTTGCAGTGTCCCTCTGGTTTCACCATGTTTGTGATGTGAGTTTACTTTACTGTGGTTTTTGCTTGGTCTGTATCATGTTTTAAAGTGCCATTCTGTCCTTTAACATAAAGCCACTGTGCTTGTACCTTGCTGTATCACAGTAGATTCTTATAAAGGTGCACCTCTATACTGTGCTATGGTATTCTTACAAATGGCCACAGCCTGTGGGACAGTGACGCACACTTTCTTTCTCATGAAGAAGAAACCCTGCCAGCAGCAGAGCCAGTGGGACATCCATTGGAAGGCAAGTGATGGAAAAAAAATGCATCTAGAATGGAAACATTTCATTAGCGTTGTCAAACACTGACCCTGTGAAATAGAAAACAAAAGCAGATCCTGACACGGAGGCAGAGAGGCAGTGTGGGGCAAAAGGCTCACACTCGTCAGGGAATCTTGACAATAGTGGAAAGTGTCAACAGAGAAGAGCAACACTGCAGTAATGTCAGTCAAAGCACAGGAAATAAAGAAAATACATTCATCCCAGCCTGAAACTGTGAGGGAGCTGGCTGCTACTGGTCTCTGCTCTTCTCTCTCTGTGAGAACACAGATGAATGATAGAACAGTGATTCAATAAGAACATTAAATGGCTGCAGACAAGAGGAAACCATTTGACCCAATGTGCTTGTATGGTTGTGAGTAGCCTGCTGATCTGAGGATCCACCACTTGTAGAAACCACTGTCCTTTTTGTGAAGATATTGCTCATCTTCTGTGTCCCAAATACTCACCCAATATGGTGTTGTGCTTTCTAGTTAAGATCCAAGTAAGCCACCAGTGGCAATGACCTGCACAAAATAATGCATTTAAATGAGCACACTGGACTTTTGTTTCTTGAGATGCGTAGAAGGCTAGATGGTTCATTGCTGTGCAACTGTGCTTGGTACCGATGTGAAAGAGCTGGAAAACAAAACTGTTTCTTTTTTCTGGCATAAGCAATAAAACCGCCACATTCGAGCGTCTTGTTTTCATCCTGTGAAGCGAGAAAAAAAAATTAAAAGTACAATAATCCCATAGCTTGCATGCCTTTGTGAGTGAGGTATTCTGGTGCACAGTTTTGTGGCTTTGGCTGAACATCCACTATCATTTGTGGTCTTTAATGTGCCAAGCTACAAGAGGCTGTGCATAGAACTGTTTTCTCTGGGATAGAAGGGAGCGTGCAATGTGTTCTAATGGTTACATTCAGAAATAAAAACTGCGATAGAGCATTAGTGCCCAGGCGTTGCATTGTGTCCAATGCATGTGATAAATTAAACAGCAAGACCAGACCAGATTGCTGATGAATTCAAGTGTAAGACTTATGGAATATGGAGCTATCTTCTTTTACCTATATCACTCTTCATGGCCTTTTCTAATACTTGATGTAGTCCCATCAATGACATCAGAATGCAGATATATACAGTGTTTTCTACACACAGCAAAGTCTTGTTGCCTTCCTGGGAATAGCGTCAGGCAGCCCAGGAGCTACAGTAGGTGGATTTGATGGTCTGAAGAATTATTGATTCGATTAAGGAATGAGTGATTTGTGCTGTCAGCTCACACGTGCAGCAGATATTTTCTATCCAAAGTATTCTTCTGGGTGTGCTAATTTATACATATTGGAGTTACTTGAAATACGCCGCTTTCTTGATGTGTGCCACTCTTCACAGCTGCCTAGCACGTTCCTTGTATACTTGGCACGGGCTCCCCAAGGTTCTCAGCGTTGTGGTCCAGCTGATAGCGGAGTTCTGTCTGTGGTGGTGCCAGCTCACCAGCCAGGAATGTGCAGGAGCTAGATTGATGAGGCACAAGATGGTTTTAAACCTCAAGCATGCTATTGTCCCACTGGGAATAAGGGAACAAGCAAATTAGAGACTTGTTTTTCCAAGTATCAGCTCTGAATCATAGAGCAGTCAGTGTTTCACAGCTTCCCTGTGTTTTACAGTAATAATACAGAATGCCGTCTCTGGGAAATGATTCAGTGTTTCTAAAGACATTTAGCTAGAAGTTTTATTATATACAGGCAGTTTTTTTTATCTAGTATGAATTGTATGTACAGTAAATGATAGCAGTGAGCCAGTTTAATTACAAGTGTTTAATTAGAGGTTAGTTTCTTCTGTTTGTGTTGAATTGGGCCACTTCTCCAACTACAGTCCACCTTTCTAATTAATTTAGGATTAAGCAGTCCCCTTTCCGGTGAATTTAACAGTGGTCACAGAAGCAGTGCAATATGATACCAGCATGCACCCTTAGAATGTATAACTAAAGAGTGTTGGAGTTGTGCATGTTGCAGAAAGATAGAAATTCAGTTCCAGCAGTTTCTCAGCTACTTTCACTAGTGCTAATTAAAAATACATTTAAGATGTATAAGTGAAAATGCAATCTTAATCTTATACTTTCCAATGTGTACCCCAATATTTTTTGATATGGTATAGGTTCATGTTGAAAACAGGTCAGGACTGAAGAAGGCGGCAAGAAAGTTGGAGACACCAACTTTTTTAGACTGGGTGTTCAATTGTGTGCACATGAACAAGAAAATACATGTTGTGCTGCAATTTCTTCCTCATCGCTGTTAACCGAATGATGTTTAGCACTCCCTGTTCTTGTACATTGACTGGGCTTTACTTTTGTTCTTTTTTTAATAATCGATTGCAGCATTTTTGAGCTGTACTCAACGTTCCGTGACTGCATAGATCTTTGCTATCTACCTTTAATTGCCATTGTAAGTCTTATGCAAATATATACTGTAGCGCACAACAAGGGATTGTGCCTATTTGTGTATGTAACCCTGTTCTAAACACATCATTTTCCTCTTCATTATTGCTTTTGTTTTGCACTACTCGCTTTGTCCCCAAATGCATGAATCAAAATCGCCGCCGCTATTGAGATTGTAGACTCCCGGCTCCTTTTCATGACCGTTCTGAGGTTTAATCGATGTATTTTTATGCATCTATGTGAAACGAATAAAAGTTGTTTAGTCCTTGGCTGTGGGAACACAAACAGTTCACCTTCCTGCTCTCTTTACAGTGTACAGTGCTGCGCACTGATTGAAACCTCGCCCCCTGGCACTCAGGTCAACAACAATTAAGATTCCATGCAGACCGCATTTCCTTAAACACAGGCAGGTGGTTCTCATTACTGCTCGTGCCTGTGTTTTTGGGGGGTGGGGGAGGGAGGACGCAGGGTTTCACAGGGCAACAATAGCCCAGATAACCCCAAAAGATGCCTCGTCCCTAACCAAGGATAAAATTTGGTCCTTTGCCTTAACTATCCTGTGTCATGAAACAGTGATGCCTCATCACCTGGGATATTTTAATAGCAAACTCCCCACTCTCCACTCAGCCTTTGCTCCTAAATGTTTGATAGGGTACAGTTTCTCTATATCAAAGTACATCACTACTGTGCTAGGTTACAATGGCTGTTTTCTTAAAGGCCACAGCAGTGCTGGGTGGGTGAAGAAGAGTTAAGTACCAGTATTTCTTTAAGAGATGGTATATTGGTTGCTCCTTCTTGAACAATACTACACATGTACCAGTACAGAGTACAGTTAGACAGGCTGTGTTCCAAATGAGAGAGGCAACCTCAGGATGGTTTTTGTAAACTTTTAGTGTCTGATTAGTGCTGTTCCCAAGAATTTTATTTTTTGCAAGATGTGCACAGAGCCATCACATTTACGAGTATGTTGTGGATTCTGGTGTTATCAGCTGCATTTTGGCACTTTTGTTTGCTCTTGTTAATTCTGGACAGAGCGAGGAAGCAGCTGAAATATGCTCATGCTTTTCAGCTATGTAACGTCTGCCCTTCCTACGGCTTCTCCATCACCGGCTTCCGTGACAATCTGACTTCAGGAATGCGTTTGTTTAATGTCAAAGCAGTTCTGGATTTGATCTTGCCTTTGGCTACATTGAATGAAAATACATATTTTCTATATACAAATGCTTCAGATAGAAAGGGAAAAAAAAATATTTTACTTACTGTTCTGCTCTATTGTTCCGCACAAGTGACTGACATGTTAACCTGTTAGCTGCATCCTTGGTCACTTAAGATTTGTTTATTTGTATCATATTTGTAATTTACATATGTTTGCCAATAACAATACTTTTCAATTCTTTGTCAATCAGTAACATTGTCAATGAAGTTCCAGTACTTCCCTATTCTATTTCTTCATCAACCGAAATCCATATATAATATAGTACAATCATGTGAGCTAAAGCTACAAATCCTGGTATGTATCAGACATTTAAATCTGAATACTGAATACTTAACAGACATTTAAATCTGAATACTTAATTATGCATATTTAACATACTACAAAGTATTTTTCAGAGTGAAGACAGCTCTGTAAAATGAAACCGATTAGAAATGTGTATACCGTTCAAGCTGCTGAATCTCGGTGATCACTATGTGTTGTCTCAAAGGCATTTCATGATGCTATCAATATCAAAGCTGCCTCCCTGACCTCTGAGAGGAAGAAATTTCCTTCTGTTGGCCAGTCGTGACTGACATTGAATTCAAATTGGACATGGCTCACTCATATCCTGCACTTGGTACAGTTTGAGGAATGGGAGGGATCTTTTTACGGTGAGTGGTTTTTCTGCAGATACAAGAGAACGTACCTGGGGCACATTAATGAGATCTCTGTTAACAAGACAGTCTTTTCAGGCCAGGCCCCATAACTGTTCTCTTCCTCAGAACAGAGCTTCTCAGAAACTCATGCTGGCCCAGCTGTCCTTGAGCATGGTAATTGTGGGTCCACAGGTTTGCAGAAGCGCTTATTCATAGCCAAACATCTGAAACAAGGCAGCCTTACCTCACATTCCTCCCTCAACCCAGTTCTCGATGAGAACATGAACAGACTGATCCAAGGAATGAAAATAGCTGCCATCTGCCTGACAGGTGGGGGACCTCAGAGCTGGGTTTAGTGCACCACACTCTTCACAGGCGATTGACCTCCCACACTTGGCTTCATAAACAATACAGCACAACACATAAAAACTTTGTTAAACATTGTATTAAGAGTAAAGTTACAAGGGCCTGAATTGTTTGCTCTGTCTCTGTGCAACTCTACAACACTTACAGTGATAGGTATTGCAGGCAGGCATTCCTGAGACTCTGCTGTGTGATGGGTTAATTGCTTTTGACAGCCAGGTTAACACGTAACAATAGATAATGAAAGCAGGACCCCCAGTCCGCTGCCCTGCACACCAAACCTCGTTTTATCCAGCTGTGGTGGCTGTCAGCACCCAGCTTCTGGAATGAGAGCCCTTGGGCAGGGCAGGAGCCAAAACCCATTAAGGCTGTGCCAAGTAGAGGGAAACACTGGTGTACAAAGATAGCAGTCACCCCAGCGTGCTTCACTACCGTTCATAAAGGATCACGCCATCTGTCCTTGTCTCAGATACACTGCTGTGTACTGAGGAGTCGGAAACCTAGACGTGGGGCAGAGGACAGAGTTGTTTCCTAACACACAGTGCTCAAAGATCCACTATAGACCCAGACCCAGGAGTATATTTCAATATACAGTAATATGAATCACAGTTAAGTCATAAATCTTAATCAAATATTAGAGCATTAAAACACAGAGAGAGATCCCTGTCCAGGTAACATTGCTGAATTTATAGTAAAGTCAGCAGTACTTGCTGTGAAAGAAGTCTTGTGGCAAAATGAGATGTTCTGCCTGTGCCTGAAACTGGAACCTTTATCAAACAGCTTTTGCCCCCAGGACCAGTTCTGATTAGGAATTCTGCTTCCTGTGTCCTGTTTTAAACATGCAAAGGGAAATGCAGAAGGGTGCATTATATTATGTTTTCAACAGATGTTAAACTACACATTTTCACCTACACACCATTCCTGTTAGCAACGATATGTGTGTACGGTTTGATTTCTGCACAGACCAAGCAAGATTTCCATTGCAATAACAGTTCTGATCAGTTTAAGCTTTTAGAAGATGTAAGCTTTTATTGTAAGACAAAACCAGGCATTCAGTTAATGCATAAGACATTATTTTGTATAACACTACACTTACACATGTTCAAATAAATGTAAAATATATATAGCTATATGAATACTGTACATCGGACTCTGCTTAATCAACACAATTTGAACAGGAGTCTGCAGTGCACAATATCCGAAATGGATCAAACTGTTGCACAATGCAGTTTGAGTCTTACTTGCTTCCAGGGGGCAAAAGAGACATCAATCTGGGGGAATTAGGGGATTTGGATTAGGTCAGTTTTTCTAAAGTGATCACAGTGCCACATGTGTTTTCCAGGCTGCTATTTGCACTCCTCGAATGAAAGCACATTTCAAAATTTAAAAACTTTTTTTAATGGCACATTACTGTGTGGTAAACAGAAATCCCAAAACAACTATTAAAAACCATTGAATTGAAATGTCCACAATTACTACAATCACTGCTACCGCTTAATAATAGTTGGACTCCATTAAGTCTTATTATCTGATTTAATGTTCAAATTAAGAAAATGGTTGAAGGGCAGTCAGTCCAGCAATAATAATGAGATCATGAGTAGCAATTTGTAAGAGCAAGGTTCGTGCTATAAAGGGTCAAGCAGCTGAAACATAGACAAAATTAAATGTCTCCAAAAATACCCTAATAAGTAAGAAATGTCAGAATTTTTTTTTTGCCTCAATCTAGTACACAGCTAATAAACTTTTAATTTAACTGATCACTGAACTCAGTCTATTCATCGGTATCTTCTTTTCTCGGACCAGTCAATCTAGAAAAGCATCTGCACAAGATTTGTATTATAAATGATTTGATTTACTGTAAATGTCTCTTTACCCTGGGGGCAAAAATCTGGTTCAGATGTCTCATTTCTTAGCTTATTTACAGTTAAGTTCACCTTTATACTTATATTGTTACAACTCTGTACCCTGATCACATCAGCTATCAGCAGCCAAGCAAGGATTATAGCAGATCTACATTTTGAAAATAAGATCCTTAGAAAGAATATCCTTCACCACTGAGCTTGAACAAAAACTTATTTCACCATAATCCCTCATAAAACAACTTAATGTGCCTGTGAGATATTCCATACTGGCTTAGTAGGGTAAAGACCAGGAACATGAGCCATGATGAGGATGGTGAGTAATATTTACAGACCTTTCAGTGAGACCATTAATTGTATGGGCTCACAGATTGGTCAAGAACCATCCTTTATAGTGTACCTTTGGGAATTGTCACTCGCATTATCACAGGTCTCCCAGCATGTACTAAGGTCAGCACAAAGCGATGTCCTTTTGAAATCTTATCTTCAGTAATTGATGGCTAACAGCTATAAGACCATAATCATTATGCCCTTGGCTAATGACCAGATAACTGATAGGTATCTCACTAGTAGCACTGTTACAGTATAGGCGCACATAGTTGAATTCTTCTGGGGCTCAGCAATATGGAAACCGATCTTTAATCCTCTATTTGTGAACAGCTTCTTCCTTTGTTCAGCAGTCGGACCATTTGAAATGGATTCTGTTGTCAGCTGTTGTTGCACTCTCGCCAGTCGATGTGCAGATGGTGACGCACATTCTGTCTGGGTAGCACTCCTCTCCTGCATTCTCCAACACACAGGTGTCCCACTCTTTTCTGTCTAAGACTGCACTGAAGAGCAACAAAGGTTTTAAAACCTGTATGAAATTTGCATGCCATGAAAAACTTGTGCATTCTAGAGTACATCTGGAGCCATAGACTATGAAAAAGTAAACAGGAGATTCTTGTGTCCTCATAAAAGATTAATGCCTCTTACTACAGTGAGAGAGGAGCTGCATATTTAATTCAAAGCTGCTTTCATGAGTGACTTCAGTGGGTGATTGTAGCCCAGGTGTAAAAAGTATGAATAGGTTCTCTGCGTAAATACTGTAAATGCCTCATTTTTACTCACAGCACCATATTTTTCATTTTTTCAGTTTTCTGCTCTTCGTACATTTATTGACCTTTCATAAGGATTCCATCCTCTTCTTTGTTTTCTCTTTGTACTGGTTCCAAAGACGTCTCTGTAGAGCTGCTAATGCCAGTATGAGGATTAAAACCATTAAGATGTTGGACTCCAGTAACAAGTTTTACTTCTTTTCAGTTAGGAAAACATTTTATTTTTAAAAACAACAAAATATAAATTAAGAGTTCATAGCATGGATCCTTTTACTCTATCTCTCTGTGTTACACATGAAAGCCTGTTTCATATTTGAAACCTAAAAAACTCTTCAGACCCTAAAGAATGCCCCATAAACATTTGAAATCCAAGTCCTACCCCAGCACTGTAAAAATTAGAACCACTGCACATACTGTAGCTTATCTCACTGTAATAAAGAATCCCAAGGAACAATTAGTACAAAGTGTTTTACTGTTTTAATTTTAAAAAGTACAATCAGATCTCTAAAATAGGAATCTTTCAAATGAATCTTTGCAGTTCTGCAGTTGTGAAATATCTCCATTAGGAATATCTACAGTGAAAGCTCTACACTTTAAAGTATCCATTTAAGTCAAACTGTGGAGCAGTAATTATTTTGTTGCTGTCTCAGCCACTAGCCCAGCAGCTTAGAAGATGACAGAGCCTAGCAGCAGACTTTATCTCCCATCTTTACCAGCCTGGGCTCAATCTCATATACTGTACCTCTGCTCTCAGGCCACTTGCTTTCAGAATGTGCAGAATGCCGAGGCTTTGAGTAGGTCAATGACAGACAGGTCCCTGAGCAGAGGCCGAGGTGACTTAGTTCAAAGCTACGCTAGGAAGAAAGAAATGCCTCACATTCTTTCTGCATGATAACACTGTTTCCCAGTGAGACCTCTTGTCAGTTTATGATTCACTTAAGACAGTTCTGACCTAATAAACTGGGGGATGGTTGGATGGCGGTGGTTCATCGCGGTTTCAATTTGCACGCGTGGAAGACTTACAATAACTCAAGCAACACCGAATTCCTTCAGTCCTGGGGTTAGGCGACATGGGATTGGCAGCACAGGAAGGTGACGACTTATGTACTCAGGCTTTGAGGTGAGAACTGCAAAAGTGGCTGGGTGTATTCTGTCAGACACCCTTTGACAGATGCGGCAAAAGAGCTATTTAGCAGGTTATCTTTACAAATACTGTAAATAGGATGCCTTAGCTCAAGAATTCCGACTGTTGCGAGGGAAAGTGTGCTCAGCCCAGAGTAAATGACCTAGATAAGCAGTTTGCCTGGATCGGAAGGGTTGGTCCTTTACTCAATATGTGACATGAGTAATGTGGGATTTTAATTGTGTGCACATCCCATGACAGGTCTGTCTGAGCGTGCTTCACAACCTGCAGACGAACAAAGAGTGACAAGGGTGCTTCTGGGCTGCAATGCAAATCTGCACTTAGCTGTTGCTCGATTCATTTTTTTTTACTTGTACCAAAAGACATCATCATCATCAAAATAATTATAACCTCCTATTACCAAAGTTGTTGCAGTTTGGTGTTGCTTTCACTGTAATTCACTGTAGTGCTAAGTCATAAGGAAGGAAATATTGTTTTTTTCACCTTTCGTTTTGTCAGGATTTGGAATTTATGAGCATCAGCTGTTATGGGTTTAATATTATGATGCTGTGCATTCCCTAACTAAACCAAAAGTTTCCTTAGAGTGTGTGAGGAAAAACCAACAGCACCGAGACTTATTTACATTGGACAACACACAATGGGGATATTGAGAGGGCTTTATGCTGACTGTGCACCTCGGCAGCAGTAATACGGTTCAGACTCAATTCCCTTCTCCACGGGGGCCTGGAATCGTCCTGGGAGATGCTGCACTTGTCTTTCCACCACCGAGCACATTTGTATCTCCTTACGGCCGTGCAGCTGATGTGTCAGTGTTTTAACGGCAGCTCTGTGTGTTGAGAGGGAGCAGGTCCTGTATGAGGTTATGAAAAGGAAATAGCTGATTAGCTCACCCCTGACCTTGTGATGCAGAGTCGATTCCAAGTGAATGTGATTCAGCAAATGCCTTTATAAGACATGCAAATTTAATAGATACCATTTTTCTTCCCATTTTGGAAAGGAAAGATCTCAAAACAGCCTCCGTCAGACTGTGTCCAGTAGGCAACTTCTGTTATGACCCATGGCCCAGTGATTTATCCTGTTTATTTTGACTGGTCTCTCCATCTTTTCTGTTGACTTTTCATATTTTTGATGTTGTGCTGTTGCTCCCATAATAGAAACAGCCTGTTTGTTTACTTATATACAAATCCACAGGGGAACAGATGCTTATAAATACTGATTCTGCATCAGCGATCTGGCATCCATCCATCCTACAAAAGCATTACAAGTCCTCATTTAAATGCCTCTTATGAGAGGCGGTAGGGGCCAATTTTACCGTCTCGATCTGTGTGCGAATGAGACAACCACCTTCACTGGAACTTTTCGATTTCTGCTCCCTGCGCCTCACAGTTCAGACGATTGCTGCACCTCAGGCCTCTACCAGGTGAAAAATGGTTTCTTGTAGTAAAAAACATAAGAACAGTTACAAACGAGAGGAGGCCATTTGGCCCAACTAGTCTGGTAGTTAGTAACTAATTAGTCCAGGAAACATATTCAGGCCTTTCGTGGAAGAAATTAGGGTATCAGCTTCAACAACATTGCTGGGTAGCCTGTTGTAAAACAGTATCAGTAGCAGTTTGACTAATTTCGTGTGCTTCCTGTGCCCCTCCCCTGTGTCGTTCTGCAGACGTTGACGAGTGCCAGGTTCACAATGGAGGCTGCCAGCACCGGTGTGTGAACACGCGGGGCTCCTACTACTGCGAGTGCAACCCGGGCTCGCGCTTGCACACAGACGGCCGGACTTGCATCGGTGAGAGACCGCGCCCGACGGTCACGGGCACTGGCCCCCGGGGTGACCAGCCTCCGAGCGGGCCGGCCTGTCGCACTGCCCAGTCAGCCTGTTCAGATTCGTTTGGGATTTTCAGGACAGGCAGGGGGCAGAGCAGAGGGTGTTGAAGTCACTTTTTGAGAGCTGAATAATATATACTGTGACAGGCCTACCTCCGAGCACGTGGCCAGACCACAACGGAAAACTGAGACGCTGTGTGAGGAGGATTTATTTAACCCAGAATTCTTCAGATTATCTGACACAATCACCTCTTTTACACAACCCAGTACCAACTCTACCCATGAATGGGTTGATATGCTGTACAAAACTCAGTCTGAACTGAAACCCATGTGAAAAATTTGACTCTCAGTTTTTCACCGATTAGTTTATTAATCAATGGATTCACAACCTGTTAACCTATTGACTTGTAACAGACGGCCGAATGGCCTCTAGTGGCAGGTCAGCTGAAACTGCTAGGCTTGTTAGAACTGGCCCTGTTAGAACATACCAGAAAAAATCAGCTCCACACTAAGAAGGTCTATTTCTGTAGGTGCTTGAATTATAGTTCAGCCTCATTTACAAGTGAGGACTCTCTTTTTAAGTGGCATATGTATGTGCTCTACCTGTGAATTAGAATGTAAAATTGGGCATAGACGCTCAGTAAGGTTAGAGCAGAAAGGGGCATAAGTATTTCCTCTGATAGCTCGGGGAATTTCACTTAGAGCAGATCACAGCAAACCTCCCAAGGCATATGTGAGTTCCCGAGCTCTTCTGTTCCTGTTAGTGCCTGTTGAAAGGCAGTGCAGGTCAATTGCAAATCTAGGGCCAGCTCAGTGCTGAGGCCAGTCTTCAGAGATAAATCTGGCTAATGTCTCTGTGCTTGCCAGTGGGTGTGGACGGCATGCTCCCTGCTGTTCTGGAGAAGGCTAATGTCATTACCATCCTCATTGTGAATTTCTGCCATATTTATAGAGGTTTTGCTGGGCCAGTTTAGTTTATTTTTTATTTAGTTAGAGCTGGCCTCAGGGACATATTGAGCCATTTCTATAACAGAAACAGAAGTTATTTAAACTGAAGAGGTAGGTGCAGTGCAGTAGGAAGGGGGTGCAAAGACTTCTAAATGTCAGATTGCATTTGGAGGTTTTTTTTACAATTTATGATATGCTTCTAAATAGCATTTTCCACATACAGGTAGGTACTCCATGTCATTACCCACCCCGACTCTTCTGCAATTTGGTATTGAAAGATGAGTTCATCTGAATACATGATTCAAGTCTTTGGAAACATTGTCAGTTACATAATTAAGTTGTTTTACCCTCACCTTCCAAAATATTAGGAACTTTTTACAAATAGCATACTGAGCTTCTGTAAGCATGAACACCAGCATGAACACATGAAGTCCATTTCCCATTCATTCTGGTGTAATGAGAGTAGTGGAGTGTGAGATTAAATTGCACATTCCACTGGTTGCAGTGGTTTTCAGTGGTATTGGGATCCAGTTTTTCGGGTATTCATGCTCCTCAAACCAACCACGAATTGTCTGCCACCGAGAGAACTATTTTTCTGTAGTATTTTGGCCGGTGAGTTTAAAATATTTATCTCAGGCACAAATTGAAAGAGCCAAGGTCATTTACATCTTTTCTCAAAGTTTGATGACAACAGGATCGGCACCACTCCTCTCAGGTAGAATCTTCTGCCCCCAGGCATGCCTGGCACTTTCTGTCCCCTGAGTCCCACAGTGTGATCTGACAGAATCTCACTGATAGGAATGCTGGCTCTTGGAGGTGACAGGAAGTTCATATCTTTGGACCCATGAAGCATTTCTGTTTGTTGGAAAAAGAAAAGAGATTTCAGTTCACAGCCTTGAAATATGGATTTAATAATGTGTTTCTAATCGCGGAATGCTGATAGCATGTTTTTCTACTGTCTGCTCCGAGCCAAATATTCAACCCCTGACAAAGTCACCCTAAAGTCTGAAATTGAGATTTTCTAAATTTTATGCTTGACTTTTGAGATTTACAGTTAATATAAAAGTTCAAATATGCTTAAACAGTAGCCTTCATTAAAGAATGAACATACAGATATAACTAAATCCTAGGCTGTTACATGAGAAGAAATTATTCAGTATCAACAGCATCCATAGTCAAAATTTGGTCTGACCAACTTTTTCATAACCTCTCAAGTATTTCTGATATTTCGATTTTCTGTCAGCCATTTGTAGTTAATAAGAAGAAAACACGGGCATGTTTTCTGAAAGAAGCAATATGAAAACAAGGCAGGGTGGAATGGCTGCAAAAAATCCCACTGAATTAGGGAGATGTAATCCGTGAAATGTGCATTCTAATAGCTGATTTTCAACTAAAAAAAAGGCATCAGACAGTGTGACATGAGGAGTCTCCAGTGCCTCTACAGTAAGAACATACTGTAGGCAGTGTGCCATTGAGGTTGGCCTCTGTGGTGACCCAGCACGCTGCTCTCAGCTTAGACAAGAAACCATGTTGTGTTTCCTGCAATTAGACCAGTGTGAATGGAATGAAGTACCATTCTCTTTTCAAACAGCAATAAGAGCAAAACACAGCCATAGTCATAGGGGTTGGGGTACCTCTGATCACCATACTCTGACTCAGAATAATATTCAGATATACCCATGGTTTGATCCCATACAGTGAATTAAATTCAACAGCTGTTTTCAGTGTGCGCTTTTTTAAATTAAGAACTGACACTTCGCCCTCACAGAATGGGATGCTTCTGCCCCTTTGTTGAAAACTGTGTTCGAGTTCAACTGGGGCTTGTCTAATTTCTAAGTTTCTTGCACGTTAGAGGCTCTATTGTCTTGGACCAATCCCATGAAGGAGCTAAAACAGTGCCTTAGCCTGTCTGGAACTATTATAGATTGTACAATAGTAGATGCAATGAGTGCAGTGACTTCAGTGGAAAGCACACTGAAACAAAACAGCTCTGCATATGAAGTTGATATGTAGTGAACATTTTGATCCCATTTATCCATAGTGCTTTGTACAAGTTATTAGGCACTTCTTTGTTTTCCCTTATCATGCATATTTGACTACAAACAGATTCACTTCTTTTTAAATGATATCACATAGCTGGCTGGAGGTTTAAAGTTTTTTTGTTGTTGTTGTTGTTAATGCATGTGTTTCTCTTAAAAGTGCACAATCTATTTTTTTTTTGTTGCTTAAACTGACCAGAAAATGATCATTTGTATAACTGCTCTTGCTTTCTGAGAAGCCCACTCACCCCCACCTCTCTTCTCCTGTCTCTCTCTCAGCTGTCAACTCCTGTGCCATTGGTAACGGTGGCTGTGAACAGGATTGTGTTCAGCTGTCCCTGGCACACTATCAGTGCCAATGTAGGCACAACTACCAGCTGACAGAGGATGGCAAACACTGCAAATGTGAGTAGAACCCAAGCTGATGAGAGGGCTTTTTTCAGGATGAAAAAAACTAGCCTAAATTGAATCACATCTCAGGGCTAAGCAGTACACTGAGCAACCATTATGTTAACTACATAAATTACCAAATGAGAAGCCTGTTTCCTGTGGGATATATTTTGGTACAAGTAGATGACAATGCATCTGGGCTGTAACTAATAACAGGAATGTGCTTCTTTAATATGAATTTCATTTTTACCTACCCCTTAGGCGTCTTAAAAGCAGTCCAGCTTTGAGGTTTGCGTGCTCCGTGTGTGTGCCTGGAGCCCGGGACAGTTCCAGGGGTGTTTTACTTGCATTCTTCAGTTTTATCCAGACTGAAGTATCAGAAACGATGTCAGGGCGCTGACAGTGTCAGCCACTGAGGAAAGGATTGGGGATTGAGAAGAGGGTCAAGAAATTGCTCCTTAATACACAAGAGGCAATTTCCCCTTCAACATGTTTAGTAAGAAAATAATATAAGTTGAAGCTCATTGTTTGACCTAAAATAGTTTTTGCCTCCATTCACTTTGCTCGATACAATATTTCTATGCTTTTCCCAATGCAGCCTTTGAATGTTTTGGAAACATATCAGGAAAACACTTTTTATAGAGGCATAAGGCTTTGCTTTGTGATCAGCCTTCATGATCGTGCAACTCTGTGATCAGTCTAATAGTTCAGCAAAAAGTTATGAAGGAAGATCTTGGCTACTTTGGGGACTGTAGCCTCGAGATGTAACATAATTGCACAAATGCACACCACAGTGTCAGATAAATCAAGTCTATTTGGCAAAGAGAATCAGATGGAAAAACCTATTGCAATTCTGCTGAACCAGACAGAAGTGCCTGAGTGCTGACAATTTTGCCAAATACTGTAGAAGAACTTCGCCTTCTCTGTTTGGCCTGGCTTTCTGAGCCCAGTGCCTGTTGGCAATTGGGCTGTTTTTTCATGAACTCATTATGATACCTGCTTCCTGATCACAGCGATCATTCTGTAGGTATACGGTTGAGCCTTCATAAAATGACATTGCTGGTTTTGTCATTATAAACATTAAAAGTACAACATTGTAGGCCAAGGAGTTATTGATTTTTCTCCAGCAGAAAAAAATCCTTACTTTGACCTGTATAAGAAATGTCTGAGTTATGTATAATATAATATATAACAAATCAAAATATTGGAAATTATGCATTTCTTAGCGGGGCAATGTTAGTGCCATTAATATTATTAATACATAATACAATTTGTGTGAACTTGTGACATACAGTAACAACGTAAACATGAGGTATAAGTACAATGATACTATTGAAAAAAGTTTACCACATCGAAAGAAGCTTTCTAGCCATTCAGCATGTACTGAAACTCCTAGTCCTGTTGTCTTTCAGCAGCACAATTCTGCAATGCTTTAGGGACTTTAATAGAGCACAAGAAACGGGTACAACTGGAACACACAATGATAGAGATTTCAATAAACGCAAACGAGATATTACACACTTCCAGTTCCTCAGTTGTAAGTGAGAAGAAATGGCACCGATACACCTTTAAGATTGATGTAAATGCTCCTTTGCTTTAAAATGCTCTTTTTTTCTGCATAATTGCTCATGCCTGATTATGGTCTACTGGCACCACCACAAGTTAACATGAAGCCTTCGCCAAGAAACTTCACTTTAAATAGAGCGGAATGGACAGCTGCAGAATTATTATTGATTTTATTTTGTGCTCGTTGCCAAACAAGGGAACCTGCTGTGCAGGATGAAGGAGTTTCACTCTTGTGTCAATGATTTTATGATTTTTAATTTCAGAAATGTTTGATTGAGAGCCATGAACAAGTTCCGCTCCTTTAGTATTTCCTTTTTTTTCTCTAGCATTATAAACCGTCATCAGGTGCACTTATGCATGACGTTGGAAGCTGAGAAGCTGTGGGGTTGGAGGTGTCTGTATCCCAGCTTCTGCAGTGCACAGGCCTTTTCTTTGTTCTTTACTACCCCCATTAATGCAGTTATGGAACTGGTAGGACCTCATGAGGTGATGCTTCAGCCAGCCCCTACTCACACCACTTTCTTCATCATTGCCAGTCCATGTTTAAATTCTGTCCATGTGCTGTTGCTTCAAATAATGTGCCCAAGGATGCATGTTGTAGAAAACTCACAGAACCTGGCAGCCCATCAGCTCCAGTGAGTTTATAAACATGCCTTTGAATTCAGTCATTCTGGGGAAATGCCAGGAGCCAGGTTTCATTTTGTGGTGTCATCAGCCCCCTGAGTACCACAGTCATCTCTTCCACCCACTTGGACCAATCACAATCACCGAGAGCATCTGGCAGAAGGCCCTCAGGTTTGGATCTGATCAAGGCTTATGGGAAACAATGCCAACAGAATCAACACAGCTGAGGACAGGATCTTGTGTTAGAAGTGGAGACAGGAGCTCTGCTGGTAGTCAATGTGACCTTTAGCTCTCCTCCTGATTGATTCTGTCTGTGAACTCAATTGACAAATTGTGGGAATTTATTACAATTAAACCTTCTAGAGGGTCTGATTTCGTCCCTCACTTCCTGCATTATGTTGTTGATTAGATTTGAAAAATGAGGTTTGTGTTTGGATAATTGCCTTTCAAGAGCTCATAATAGTTTACAATTGTTTGGGCAACACATCACTCCATGGGAGCTCGTAGCTGTAAAAACAATACAGAGATGTCTGAAGTATGATTCAGATGCAAAACTCCCTTCTATCCATCTGAAAGCTGCTCCTCCCAGAAGAATTTATTTTATGGGGGTTTGAGAGGCATTAGACTTATGCAATGCGTTCTGAATCTCAGTCGGACCTTGAAACATTCCAGTCAACAATCTTCACGCTGTTCCAAGCCTTCAGGGTTTGGCTTCTCTGTGAATTGTAGGTTCAGTCATGGTTTGTCAAACAGTCGTAATCTTAAGTAACCTGGAGTCCAGCAAAGTCTGGCTTCTTATACCTTTGTTCTTAGGCTCAGTCCTGGAAGTGATTACGGTAGTTTATGACGTGCAGAAAAGCAGCCGCCCTTTTGTCAATTTCAGTTTCATTCTGACCAGTTCACCTCCCTTCCCACAAGAATGTGGGAAGTGAGAGGAATGAGAATCGGCATGGCTATACTGTACTTTCTTTTCTGGTGTAATGCTGTAAAATTCTTTTCTGGTTTTCTTTTTTTTGTTTTACCATCATGATGATTTTCTGTGTGTCCTGGCTAGATTCCATTGTCCAGATTGTAACCTATAAGTAACCTATTAATCCAAATCTGATTGGGGATGTAATTTCCCCACTGTGTAGTGGGGGATGCTGGCACTGAAAGGCAGAAAGAAGTGGGTTACCTTTATGTTCAGAGCTTAGAGATATGGGATGGAAAATGCTATAGAAACACAAGCAGTGATTCCACAGTTTTGAAAAGGCTTCAATCGACCGGGATGTCCTTGGTTTTGGCACACAGTAGTGTGATACTGTACTGGGGGCGTCTGAACTTGCAGGGTCGGCAGTGCAAGCTGCACCACTGCAGACCCAGAATTAAATGCCGTCTCTGCAGAGCAGGAGTAGGCAAGGAGGTCTCTAAAGCCTGGCGCTCTCGGTGTGTTGCAGTGAGGAACCCCTGTGCTGACAGGAATGGCGGCTGTATGCACAAGTGCCACAATCATGGAGGAGTGGCCCGTTGTGACTGCCATGCCGGCTACAGGCTGGCACGGGACAACAGGAACTGTGAAGGTACGAACTCAAGCAAAGGGAAACAGGAATCTGGGGAGGTATAGTGTGGTACACTCCATCTGCTACAGTCATGTGCATCTAAAATTATGTAGTCATTTCATTGCCACTTCCCAAATAGAGTAAGCATTCAATCCATTGACGTGCTATATTTATTACACTTCATTTGTTAATAACCTTGGTTCAGACACATCTTACATGTTGTTTTTGCTCCAGTGTTTATGCAACAGAAAGAAAATATGATTTCCAGTTGGGCAGGAATTTATCTGGACTTTGAAAATGTAAAGCACAGTTTAGAAAATAGCTCAGTTGCTTTTTTTTCCCCCACAGCTTGGGAAAGCGCTGAAATTAGTGCATGTAGTTAAGATGGAATTAATGCAGGAGAGTCTGGCCTGTGGAGCCATGTGTTTCGTTCCTTTGGGGGCACAAGAGCTGTAGGAAAGGGGCAGCGAGCTTGGTGATCTGGCCTTCCAAACTATCCTTCAGAATATGTTTCTGCATTGCATCCATTGATGTGCTATCCTGGGAGCTTGGTCAATAACCATGCACTAAAAAGCATTGTCTGCACACCCATGGCTTTAACATAGGTTAGTTATAACTTACAGATTTGTTCTTCCAGTTCTAGCTGTAAGTTGCCTGAACAGGCATGTGTGAGTTTCTGTGCATCTCAGGATAGTCACAGTCTGACTGGACTTCTGGCACAGTGTGCTTCTTTGTGGTCACACACGTCATTCTGCATTTCAGATTTAATAAATGACCTAGAATTCTGCCTAAATGTGGCCTAGGAACATTTCTGGTCGTGGTGACTTTCTTGTTCTGTCCCTTGTGCGGTTTCCTTCGCACCATGATGGATGCGGGTTGCAGACATCAACGAGTGTGAGACTGGCCAGGCCGCCTGTTCCCATGACTGCCGAAACACGCGCGGCTCTTTCTCCTGCGTCTGCAACGCCGGCTACGAGCTGGGCAGCGATGGCAGACAGTGCTACAGTAAGTTCAACTCCCTGTGTTTCTCCTGAATGATAACAGGATCTTTCTGGGCCTCTTGTTTCTCAACGCCATGTCTTAATGTACAGCAAATGTAGCTTAGTCATAAAATAAAATACCATTTAATGCTTTCTGAACATAGTCTTCAGGTGAGATAGAGAAAGCTTCACTGGACATGCAGAATACTGGACAGGTTTTTTTTTGTTTGCCATCCAACCTTGTCCCTGTATGGCCATATCAGTTGGCTTTTCACATCTTTTCAGTTTGCTTGCTCCTTTCTTCAACGAGTGGTTCAGTGGGTCCAGAGTCCCTCATTCGATTTATTAGCATCACTGTGTTCCTCCGTGTAGACAGGCCAGTATCTGGGGTGGGTGTCGCTGTGTTAAGGTGCCCAGTCACTGACCTGGGTGCCCATCTGTCTGCCAGGGATCGAGATGGAGATTGTGAACAGCTGTGAGACCAACAACGGTGGCTGTTCCCACCACTGCCAGCATTCCAACAGGGGATCGGTCTGCAGCTGTGACAGCGGCTACCAGCTGGACACTGACCTCAGGACGTGTGTAGGTAAGGGGCTGTCCATCTGTCAACTACGGTACTGTACGTGCAAGACATCCCACCTGCCGTGGCAGATGAATTCACAGTATTTTAATAAGCCTGTTACTTTCTGCCATTTATAATATAATAAATAATAGGTTGGGCATAAAGTAAAACAATGAAACAGTGGCCTTGAATCAAAAAGGCCTCAGTTTAACAGATTAACATAAGCAAGTCAATCAGAAACATGGAAGCTCCTATCAATTTAAAATCCATTCTTCATCTTTTGAGCAGAAGAATGCTGCCTTGGTGTACTAAGAATTGGCAAATTTGTGTTTGACCACAGGGAACACGCAGAGCTTTTTCCACCTGGGCTTCCAGACATGTAGTGCAGGCACATCTGCCAAGCCCCGATGCCCAACACTTTTCAGTAAAATCCAACATGTGTTTTTAAATTTGACAGTGTTGTTCTAGTTGGTTAAAAAGACTTACTTGCTTTCCTGAAGTCATACCAGATAAGTGCAGTAATTGCTAACCAGGGGATCACTGTGCTTTCTGCAGATATAGACGAATGTGGAGGGGAAAGATCATGCTGTGAGCAGGACTGTACTAACTACCCTGGAGGATACGAGTGTTACTGTAGGGCAGGATACCGCCTCAATACCGATGGCTGCAACTGTGATGGTACAGTATAGTACTCTGATCTGTGTAGCCTGTCCTGTCTGCCTTTCCATTGTTTTGTTTCTACCTCTGTCTTTGTCCACTCTCTGTCTGCCTGTCCGTCAAGACGATTTGGTGTCTTCCCCTCATATACAGAATACAAGCTCTTCTTCAATACTTCTGTCCACTGCTGCGATAAATAGAATTGGAGCTCACAGAAACAAAATAGGGATACCGATGCCCTTTTACTGATGCACTGTGATCGACCCTTTTTTACTTTTCTGAGTTGAGGATTTAATTCCAGGTGTGGTAAACCTTTCTTCCACACACAAAATCAATCTCTGATCAAATACATAATATATATCCTAGCCCTCACTTTGACGTCACACTGGAAAGAATTAGAATTGTAGGTAGACTCCTCTGATTCTTGCAGGGATCACTTATGTACAGTAGCTTGTTAATTGCTTTGCCTACCATGAGAGCGACTTGCATTTTAACACAAGATCATACAGCTCGTTCTGCACACACGAGAGAGCAGGACTACTGTCTAGCCCAGCAGTACTTCCCAGCCCTGGTCCTGCAGGAACACGTGTCTTATGGTTTTTGTTCTAGCCAAGTTCTTAGTCTGTATCAAGCCTCATTGATTTCAGTTTTGTGTTTGAGGCATATTTGTAAATTTGACCTTTTTGCCTGAAGTTCTTGGAAACAGTGCCCTTGAAGAGGGGTAAAACTCTGGACTGACCGAAGAGACAAATTGAATAGAAGTCTAACGAAGTGAACGGATCAATTAAGACATTAATTAGCATTTGAGGTTTAGAGCTCAGCTGAAATGAAAACCCAGGTTGAGAACCACTGATCTAGCCACCCAAGAGGCCCACTGTTAAATGAAGTTCAAAGTCTACAGTGCATTTTTAGATATATTCCCTGCAGGACATATGCAGTCATGGGACTGTAGGTTTGCCCCACCGGTTTAGCCAATATGACTGCAATGACCAGCATATTTTCTGATTTGAGTGAGCTGTGAGCTGGGTGGAGGTGTGTGTGCAGCTGGACAGCTGTATTGCCGAGGTGCTCATATCTGTGCTGGGCTTGATGCAGATGTGGACGAGTGCTCCTTGGACAACGGCGACTGTGAGCACACCTGCCAGAACACCGCTGGCTCTTTCCTCTGCTACTGCAACATTGGACACCGTCTGGACGAGGACCGTCGCTCCTGCATCCGTGAGTTAACCCACTTCCCACCTCTCCAGGACTGTCTTCACCTCCATGGCTCCCACAACCATTGCATACGTAGAGTCTGGAACACGGCAACAACACAAGTACAGTAACTTCCTTTTCCATCGTCTTGGCAACAGGACCAGCCACAACGGGTTTGGCATAGATCAGGGCTATTGAATCCTGGTCTTCGGGCCTTCATTCTAACTCAGTCCTCAATAACCTAAATCACCTCATTAGACCTAATTAATAGCTTCTCACAAGTCTTTTCATGGTAGGCCTTTAAAGAAATGAAGAAAACCAGCAGACAAAGTGACAACCCGTGATCAGGACACCACTGTGTTAGGGTAATAGATGTTTGGAGTCAAACATTTCTGGTCTGCCATCTGATTGTTTAATCAAAGCTAAAACAATTTTTGGTAAAAAAAAATTAATTACACATGCTGTGACAGCATGATCAGATGCTTTATGTCATTTAACAAAACCTGTTAATTAGCTCCCTTTCCCCCTTTTGGAGTGTGAGCTGCCATTTTGTTTTTATTTGTTGTAGTTGTAGTTTTCAAAATGAATACAGATTGGCTCGAAGAAGATACGTACATCTAGCATGCTGAGGGCTTCACACAAACATTTTAATTAGAAGTGGACTGCTTACAAAACACTGAAGAAAACAGAAATCAGAATTTATAGTTCTTGATGACTTTAAAGGATATGAAGAGTATTTTCCAGTGTAATGTGCTAGGCGACCATTTTCTGATGGCTTCTCCTGTCTCCCTCTCCCCGTCGCCAGCCCTGAACGACACTGTGGTGGCTCTGAACGGGCGGCAGGCAGTGGAGAGGCCGAAGCCTCATGTCACCCTTCTCCACGAGTATGCCCAGTTCCTGGAAGACTACCAGGACTATGAGGAGGGCTTGGGGGAGCTTCGTGCAGAGAGCACGCTGTCAGAGAAGTTTGGTAAGTAACCCATTAATACGACGCACTCCCTGCAACCCCCCCATACTCAAGAAGGGTGTACAGAATAAATGTTTTTAAGAGGATTTGGATGGACATGAGAGATGTTAGGAAGGTGTCTGATGGCTTCAGGACCTGCTTTGTAAATTTAACTAACTGTAAGTACAAGGAATTACTGTCTTCTCTCCCTGGTCCGATTCAGAAATTCAGCAGGAAAAACTCTGTGACATTGGAGGGACTGAGGGGCACATGGCAAACTACAAACTTTTGGAGAAATGAATTCTTGGCTGAAGAAAATAGTACTCATCTCATCTACAATGAGAAAAGTTCTTGTGGTGTCTAGTGTAGGAGATGAGAGGAGGTCATCTGTGTCTCTCCCCTTCTCTGTCTCCCAGTGTGCCTGGATAACACTTTCGGCCATGACTGCAGCCTGACCTGTGAGGACTGCACTAACGAAGGAGTTTGCACTCCTGAGAGGGATGGCTGTGACTGTCCTGATGGCTGGACAGGGATTATCTGCAACCAGAGTGAGTCCCGGCCTCACACACTGCCTGCACACATGTGCCGTAACGTCTGAGAAAATAAATAATTTTGAGAAACAACCTTCTCTTTCCTCCACAGCCTGCCCAGAGGGTACCTTTGGTAGGAACTGCTCCTTCTCCTGTAAGTGTAAGAACGGAGGCACCTGTGACCCCATGACCGGCCACTGTCGCTGCCCCCCTGGTGTCAGTGGAGACATGTGCCAGGACGGTAAGTGTTTGAGATTGAGTTCCTTCAACGCAGGGCAGTCCTGTCCTGGTTCTGGTTCTGGAAGGGCACAGTCCAGCAGGTTCTCTTTAAGTCACAAAAATCTTTAAGAACTGGGAAAAGGCTGTTACACTGGCCCAATTAAGCCCATATTTAGCGACACTGAGCAGTTAAGAGATGAACTCATCAGAAATGAAACCCCGCAGAAACAGCATCCCTTCAGGACCAGGATTGGACAGCTCACAGGGGTTCAGTTTCAATGTCAATGGCTCAGAAAGGAACAGAGGCTACGAGTTTTGTGAACATGTAGATGTGAAACTTGGTATTTCTCATTCACAGGCTGTCCGAAGGGCTTCTATGGGAAGTACTGCAATAAGAAGTGTAACTGTGCCAACAACGGGCGCTGCCACCGCACTTATGGGGCCTGTCTGTGTGACCCTGGGCTGTACGGGAGATTCTGCCACCTGCGTAAGTGACAGGGCACACCATCTCTCTTCTTCTCAGACCTTGATTTGATGTCTCATGTGAAGGCCGGCATCTCCTATAGCTCTCTGTCCCCCCTACTGGGGCATTAGTCATTAGTTATGTCCACCTACTGGTACACCAGCTCCAGGAACCTCCTGGAGGAGCTCCCAGCTTCTGGGATCTAACAAGATGAAGCTAGACAGGTAACACGGCTGTCATGGTCAATAGGCTGAAACATGGAAAATACATCTAACTGTACGTTCTACCTTTCAGTAAAAAAATGAATCCAAATCCTGTGGATCTCCAAGGAAAAGGGGTTCTGCTGTAGACCTAACCTCTTCCCTTCATCTCGAGTGTGTCTCTGATTGCTTCTGTCTCTACAGCATGTCCAAAGTGGGCCTTTGGGCCAGGCTGTTCAGAGGAGTGTCAGTGTGTTCAACAAAACACCCTGGAGTGCCATCGGCGCCATGGCACCTGCATCTGCAAGCCCGGCTACCATGGCAACACGTGCCAGGAAGGTCAGCACCTATGCGGAGGGGTCAAGGGGTTAGGGGGTCGGGAGGAGTAGGATAGGCCTCGGTAAAGAGAGATTTGTTAATAGTACGGCTTGAAAAGGTCAGGAGTGTGCTTACTTTAGAGCTTTGTTTAGTCTGCTTTTAGTGCTTTTAGTCTTTAAGAATAGCAAGACAGGAATTATAAATCATGGTTGATGAAGTTCCAGTAGGGAGCTGCGTCAGCATGCACTGGCCGCCAAGGAGCAGGTAAAGGTTTATTCCATACTGAAAGGAAAAGAGAGACGCCTTGTTTTGGTTATGGGGCCTTCTTCAGGTGTCAAGCTCCACAGCCAAAACATTGTGTCTCTTTTCATTTTCTTTCAGCTTGGAATAAACCTTTACCTGTTCCATTTTAAACCATGGTATTACCAATGCCCATAGGTATGTTTTTGTCGCCATCTTCTCTGACAATTTAAATTTAGCACTAAAAACGATATACAGTAATATTCATAAAATGTAATTCTCTTCTAGCTTGGGTAAGAGAAGCATAATCCTGTGGTATCTCCTAGGAGCTACAGAGGAAGAGTACGCAGTTTTAGCCACCTGTTGTTTTTATTTTTATGTTTTGTTGGCTTTGCTTGCCATTTCAGAGTGCAGTGCTGGTTTCTACGGCACCAGCTGCAAGAGGAAGTGTGCGTGTGCACCGGGCGTGGCCTGTGATCATGTGACAGGGGAGTGTAAGAGACAGTGTCCCGCGGGGCTTCGCGGGGAGAACTGCGATCAAGGTGGGTGCAGCTCTAAAGATGGCACAATGGCTGGATGCAAGGTGGTGGTGTTGGTGGTGGGCGTTTAACCTTGCCTTGCTATACCTGTACAACCTTGTAAAATAACTTAAAACCTGATTTAGCTCTTTACTTAACCAGATACACTAATCAATAATAACCAGAAACACTAAATCACCGAACAAGAGGATCGCAGATACATCTGAAAATGTTGTTATCATCTTCTAAGAAGATATAATACTCTGGGAGCCCAGGAGCAGTTGATTGCTTGAGCACCACCTGGGCTGCTGTCAGACAGGCCAAGACTTTCTAGGACCCTTAGCTGTGCCGTTGCTGGGATAGTTCCTGCAATTTAGGAAGAAAATGAAGATCCTAGAAAGCAGTTCCGTCGAGGCTGGGTGTTTGCATCAGCTGTGTAGTAACTTCAGCAAGAACTGGGAACATCTGAACCAGATGGTCCGCTATAGTGGTCCAGTGTCCAAACCCCATGGCACTCCTATGTGTTTCTCACAGGGAATACTGTATCATAAATACACTGTATTTGCTTGTTAGTGTCTGTGAAATCTTGGGATGCCTGCGGTCTCGGCATCGTCAGTGACAGATTCCAGTCTTCTGAGATCAAGCACTCGCTCTGGCAGTTGTGCCAGATATCCAGAGTTTATTTGTGGGGGTTTTTTTCCACGGACATGCTGAACTGTTGCACATGACACGTCGGAGGTCGAGACAGAGGTCAGACTCCTTTTTTAAAAGACATTTTTTAGCCTCTACTGAAGTTGACAGATTCACATGGGAAATAAAATAGAATTGTTGCACATTTGTTGAACACACACCCATCAGCCTTGTTCATTATGGGAATGAGAACTTGAGATCTGTATCTGTAGTAATTCCTGAGACAAACCATGCACGCTGTTCACAACAAACAGTACATGCTTAAATGGGAGCATGAAAGTTAGGTCCCTTTGACCAATGTTAATTAATTCATTTTGTGAATAAACCTCCATGTACTATGGATTGCCACGCAAAGACCACAGGGAAAAAAATCAATAAAAAGGAGCAGAATCTCTTAACACTAGTTCGTGTTTTTCTGCGAGACAAATCCTGGACAAGTTCAGATTCTGACGGGCTTCAATAAGACTGGCCATTCTGCTGCTATACATAAACAGCATGGGCAGAAATATACCCATGACCCCTTTTAAATGGCCTAGCGTTTGACCTGAAAAGGTTGTTCAATCGCCACATGAGTGGCATGTCTGCAGAAGGGCAGGCTCTGGAGAGACCCGGAAGTGAGATCCTTTTTCCTCCAGTGGACATTCGCCTCTGTCCCTCACTCTCGTCCATCACCCACCGACATCTCCTCTCTCTCTCGGTGGAGAGTCTCTGCCTTCTGCCGGTAGCAACCTGGAGCCCAGAGCCAAGGTGTCCTGTTCTAATCACCAGGCTCCATTAAGGAAATTGGATGTATCCAATCAGGGGTCTTTTAAAAGCAATTGTGAGTTCCCTTTGGGAAGAGGGAGGTAAAACCGGAAATAACAGGAATATTTTTACAGAAACACTGTGCTGGCTTCTAGGGCCCCGCGCCTGGAAGCCATTAAGCGATCAGAGATGTGCATCTGTCATCAATTAGGAACAACGGGGAATGACGGGAGCTCTGTAGGCCCTTTCTTTCCTTAATTCCATCTCATTGACTTAACTTTTTTTTTGTTTTGTAATTCATATGCTTTGGGACACTTTTGGTGTGGAAGGCCTGACCCCGAGATAGGAAGGCGCAGCAGGGAAATGCTTCCCTCGCGGTGGCGGGTCGAATTCATCCATCTTCTCTTTCCCCATCTCGTGTGACTCGTGTGACTGCCCTTCACCCCCTGCCTTGCCAGCCTCACTGCTGCCTACCCTGGCGCCGCCTCTCAGACTCCGGGTCCGCGAAAGACAGCGCGTGCCAGGGGACCACTTTGGTAGGAAGAGAGAAGCTTCCTGAAATTCTGCTCTCCAGAGTTCTTGCAGTTTTAGTCGGCCTGTGCGACCCGGCTGTCTTTTCACAACTGTTCATAGTATAGCTGTGAAAGTCAGAAAACCCACAGATGGCATGGACAGCTACAGGCATCACCACAGGACAGTGACATCACTGAATCCTCCAGGAGGTGGACAGTGCATTCCTGTAAGATTCCCAGCTCCCCCTGGATTGTGTTGTGTCGCTGTCCACGCAGGTGTGTTCATCGTGATCCTGAACACATACAGTACAGTAAACGCCATAGGAAACTCCTCATTGCACCAGGTGCGGTTTTCTTAATGCAGTCGTTTGACTAGGCCAACTAACTTTAAACATACTCATATGTTTCAAACCAGACCTCCTACACATTGTATAGATATAGATATGAAACCTAACTAACATATCTATCCTGGATAGATATGAAACCTAACTGTTAAGGTCTGTTATATAATCTACTATAATCTGTTATAGTAATAATATCTATTAGTATCTTATCTATTAATGTCTAATCAGTTATACTGTAGTAATGATCTATTATTAGTTAGGTCTCAGTGCCAGTTGCCACTCAGACCCTAGAAGCATCTTTGTTAATTTCACGTGCTGCCATTAGTCAATATTCATTTACATGGATTTCCATTTTTTTCCCACTTTTGTCTTATTTTCCTATGCGTTTGTTAATGGCCAGTCTTTTACAGCTTATCTTTAAAAAAAAAAATCTCACGTTTTAAACATATTCTTTGCTTTTTAAGAAGTAGTTTCAGGAAGTTCAAAAAACGGTTTGCAGGAAAAAAAAAACAGGAAAATCTAGCCCTAAAAAATGTAATGCTTTTAGAAATTAAAATGCATCAAAAACAATGTCATTTTAACGTGAGAACCTGCTTAGAAACACTTTCAAAGTTGCAAATAAAATGTTCTACTTCATGTGCAGCTCAAAAAGAAAGTAAGTTACAGAATGTGCTGTACTTTGGAACACAATTTAGGGGACCAGGGATGCTTCTTAGTGAGTGGGGGGGGCAAATTACAAGTCTGAATATTAATGCTGCTAAAAAGTATTTTGATGGGCAGAGGGAAAATTGGGTGATACTAGATACTGTATACCCCTTCACTCACCTAGCACGGGACTAAGACTGCATTTGTTATTCCTTCCTGTTGTACTTTAATTTACTTCTTCTGAAGATAGGTGTTTCTTCGGAAACCTGTGCTACAGTGTAAACTTCATCCTGATTAACTAAAGTGCTCTGAGAAGATGCAGACCATGATGGAGGAATGATGCCCACCATGATCTTTTTCTCACTGTCACTGGTGAGCCTTGTCCTCTCCTGTGCTCGTCCGATAGAGTGTCCGGCAGGGAGCTTTGGAGAAAACTGTGCCCAGGCCTGTGACTGCTCGGGGGCTCCGTGTGACAGAGTGACTGGAGAGTGCCACTGCGCAGCTGGGAGAACTGGAGAGCGCTGTGAGGCAGGTGAGGAGCCGGCAAACTCAGAATGTGAGGGAGAGAGGGTGATGGCAGAGGTGGAGTGTTGTCATGTAGCTGCTGATTCATTTATCGTATTTGACTACTGACAAAAATACCCTCGGGCTGGTAGGCATTTGGTACTGTATATCTGTGTAAGATAAACACTGGAGTGTCTCGTCTTGTCACCTCAAAATATGAGGTTGTATGAGAGTGCAGAAGCCACCTTCCAGAATGACCAAAGAAAATTCCCAGCAGGCACTGTGCACCAACCACGGACATCATCATGTTTCCACCTTCCCACAATTCATTCTGGTATTGGAGTTTGAAGAGGGAGTCCAAACAAGAAAACGCTTTTAACTTGCTTATACAACATAGCTTGGAAATTAAGACTAGAAAACGAATTCAAAAGCGAATTCAGTGTTTCGCAGTAGAATCACTAGAATCTTGGCACAGTTTTCTCAACATGCAAGTCTAAGTGTATCTACTGAGTTACTTCAAGATCTGGGGAGAGAATGAGTTTTGTTCTGTGCGAAAAGCAGACAACACTAGGAGTCTTGGCCAAATTCACCTCGTCTGACTGATTGACGCCCTGATGTCAAAAGCATATAAAGTAAATGTGATTGACAATATATTATATTTGATCCCTTTTAAGGCAATTTGCCATCAAATATACTGTCTAAGTGCAGCAACATATTTAATGTTAAGTGGCATTTGTTGTATTCCTGTGGAAGATTGATTGCTTGCCATCAGCTGAGCTGCGCATTGCTTATTTTCCTTCTCAACTGGAAGTGTACTAATGGGTCCTAATGAGTTTCATCTGTTTCCAGCTCTGACCTAGAAGCAGGAGCAATGTGGGATCTGTAGTGGAGCTGTCAGCTCCCTTACACAGGGACTCCCCTACTGATAAGACAGAACACAATCAGAGAATAGGGAGGAAGGGGGCGGAAGAAAGAGGCTCTTCCAACTTGTTGATGTTGTCGTAATGTGAGTGGGGATTTCAGGAGCTGTCCTTAGGCGCCAGAGATCTGTCTGTCAGACTCCAGAAGAGACAGAGCCTGTGTTTTCTTTGGCTGGGTGTGGCTAAAGTGAAGACACATTACAGAATATGCAACCAAATACCCTTTCAGAGATTTCAGGATCATGTCCGAATCCCTCTCATCTTATTGAGTAGATGTGACACTGATCGGGAGAATTAGAGGAGAGCTCACCAATTAATCACTCTCAAAATGTGCCTTATAAAATAGCTTCAAATCTGTGTCAATGGACTTTTTATTGTAGGTCATTAAAAATGCTTATTAAACTCTGTTGTTCCTTTACTTTATTTCTTAGAAATGATCTAAAGAATGCAGCCTTTCAACAGCAAACTTATTTGCCTTGTTTTGCTTTGATCTTTCCAATCTTTCATGCAGATACTTTGCACTCTGTCTCTTTCATTCCTTGAACAATGATCGCTCAGTGGTTTTGGTTTTCTGTAGCTGTGAGGCTCTGTAGTTCAGGTAGTGATGGAATAACATGCCTAATCTTTTCCAACCGTATTTCCAGAAGTCTCTTTGCCAAAAGGTTAGGGAGCACCTTGGACTTCGGAGCAGGAAGTCCAGTGGCGGCACGTGTCGTCTGTAATCATTCGAAAGGAGAAGTCACCCTTGAGATCCCTGAGAGGGACAGCAGGGGAAAGAGGCAGAGCGTGACAGGGCCAGCTAACGTGTGCTTTCCACTGTGTGCAGACTGCGAGGAGGGGCGCTGGGGTGCGGGGTGCCTGCAGTCCTGTCCTACCTGTGAGAATGGAGGGACCTGTGACAGGCAGAATGGCACTTGCCTCTGCCCACCTGGGTACATTGGCACACTGTGCCAGAGTGGTACGTACCCAAGTTTTGTTGAGCAAACTCCCCAGTGCGATACTTCCTTTGTCTGCAGCTGAGAACGGGGCAAGGCAAATCCACAGCTCATCAATGCAAACCATATTACAGAATACGGACCAATTCTATAGTTTTCAGTCTGTAGGGCTCAGACGTTATAATACCTGCCACAGGCATGTCCCATTTTCTAGGTTTGTCTTTCTATATCTTGGTATTAGCTGTTCTTAGCCAAATATTTGTATGCTCCTTAAACAACTCTGAGTACACATATTTGGTTTGTCAAGAGAAAGGTCTTCGCTCTATGTTTTTAAAAGTTATAGAAACTTAATTTGTCTTAAACAGCCACGAAATGTTGCATTCTTTCAAACATGTTCTTTGATTAGGTGAAAGCATGATTCAGTGCAGTATAATCATGGGAAATGTATGGAAATGCAGTGAAAATTATGGTATCTCAATGGAAATAAAAGCAAATAACACTTACAGTAGGCGTGGGTCAATTTAAACAGACATCGATAAAGGCTGCTTATGGATGGATTGCTTAAACATCTGAATGTTTATTCATTTGTAGTGTGTCCATTGGGTCGGTATGGCCAAGGATGCCAACTGCGCTGTGTGTGTGAAAACAGTGGGCACTGCCACCCTGTCTCTGGGCGTTGCACCTGTGCCCCTGGATGGACTGGGCACAACTGCCAGAGAGGTACGGATGGCTCAGGGCTTTTCTCTCTCCTGCACTGTGAGGTCTTCTTGCCCGCGCCAAGCACCACAACACAACCTCTGCGTCTGCTCCCTGCCCCAGCAAAAAAAGTGCAGTACTCCAGAATCTTTCAGCTGTAGTATACTCAACGATCTGGAGCTGTTCTGCTTCATGACCTGGTTCTCTGTAATATTGAAAGGTTTTTGGCAGAACCGGTCAGGGGCCATGTAAGAAAAGCAGGAGTCAGAACATGTTCTCTCCAAATCAAATCAAATCAAGCCAGATCAAATTGGATTTTTAGTCCACCTGCTGATTGAAAAATAAAAACCTGATTTCTTCATGGCAGCTATTCGTTAGCAAGTGGGTTACCTTCTGCCCCAAGGACACTCTCTATCAAGCCAGAAGGTGGTCATCTCCAATCGGCATCTTCCCTCAGCCTCATTTCTGGGAATCCTGTTGCCTCAGAGCTTGACTTGCACAGCACAGGGGCGGACTGGGTGTGGATCGGGATTGGTCAGGCGCGGGAGACGGCGCTGAGCTAATGCTGGCTTGTGCTCTGCATTGCAGCCTGCGACGTGGGGCACTGGGGGGCAGACTGCGCCAGCCCCTGCGACTGCGGGGACAGCGACGGCAGCTGCGACGCGGTGACGGGGGAGTGCGTCTGCGAGGCGGGGTTCACCGGCGCGCGCTGCGATCAGAGTGCGTGGGCTGGCCGGGATCGCATTCGCCCTTCGTGTGGGGTGGCAAAACACCCCCGGCAATTTAAAGACATTCTGTTTCCCAGGTCTCCCTAGCTAACGGCTTATGCTGCACAGGCTTAGAAGAAACTTAGACCCCCTGAACATTAATATGTATGTGGCTTCTACATCTGAAAGCAGGGATTAAATTCAGATCAGGGTCTCCTTAATCAAGGCACTCATCATATTATGAGAACCAGTCTTAATTTGTCCTCTCCTCTGCACACTTCCAACTTTTTAAGAAGCTCAGCCTCTAATATTTGAATTGTCTTCATTTTGCTACCCAGAATGCACTGCAGGCTCTTTCGGCCCGGGCTGTCGCTACCAGTGCCAGTGCGACAACGGGGCGGCATGTGACCATGTGAGCGGGGCCTGCACCTGCCTGGCGGGGTGGACCGGAACATACTGCGAAAGGCGTGAGTCACCTTCTGCAGGGAATAGCCAAGGCACTGGAGCTGGAGCTTTAAAACTCTCCTTGTAGAACGTGTCTGCATTCTCACAGTGCTTTCACAACAGGGCAGTTGCCTTACTGCAAGAGAAATAATGCCACACAGTGGAGCTGAAGAAATGTGACGAGCAGTGGACAGTGCTGTTGCAGTTCAGCAGACTTCAGTAGAGTTCAACAGAATGAATCTCCAGCACAGGAGTCTCCTTTGAAAGTCACATTGGAGTCAACTGGAGGTTTTGCATTAAGCGCCTGGACTTCCATCATTGTGGTTGCTAATATTATAAGTATTTGAATTAAGTTCTTCTTTGGAGTGCATTTATTTTACATGCATTCATGTTTTCTGCATTATTATACAGTATCTACAGAATTTCAAAGTTGAATTTCCAAATTTTCCAACAAATGGCGGACTTTCTGATAAGTAAACCCTTTGCCTGTAGCTCCTACAGTCTTTTGTGTTCTCCTGCAGCCTGTCCTGAAGGGTTCTATGGTGTGGAGTGTCGGAAGAAGTGCCGCTGTCTGAACGGCGGGCGCTGTGATCACCTGAGAGGGGCGTGCCTGTGCCCTGCCGGTTGGGTTGGCCCACACTGCAACCACAGTGAGTCCAGTAGCAGGCCCTCTATGTCGCCCCTGCCTCCTCCGTAATCAACACGCAGTGAGGATGAGTGTGAACATACACTGCACACAGCAGCTGTAGGGAGTTTCAAAGGTGCATGCCTGCTATGGCAACCTTTTTGAAGGCTATTGTACAAAGATGCACAGGACTTGAGCTCCATCTTCATCTTCTAATTAAGCTGGATAACTGAAGCAAACAAGTAAGAAAGGCATTGCACCTGAATGATCCAACAGTCAGATAGCCGTCCTTTGCAAACTCAGTACACCGCATATATAAAGGACAGACACACTTTTCCTCACATTTCACATTTGTACCTCTGATCAGGGCATGTAAATCCTGTTTAATCGTATCATGTGTGTTATCTTGCTACAGCGTGCCTGCCTGGTTTTTATGGGGAGGGCTGCAACCAAACCTGTGACTGCCACAATGGTGCCAGCTGTGACCTAGTGACTGGGCAGTGCCACTGTACACCAGGCTGGACCGGGCACAACTGCCAGCAAGGTAGCGACCAACCCCACTGCATCTTGGACTGGGTGTATCTCTCCTCTGCTGGCGCGGGGCAGGCTGTGAACAGAGCTGCAGAATGAGATCCCGCTGTACTGCAGCACGGGAGGATTTTAGGAAATGTCTGCTCTGTTGGCTGCCCTGGCTTATTTTTATTCTTTTTTATTTTTATTCTGAAAGGCCATAGCTAATAAAAGTAAAAGTTATGTGCATTCTTGCTTTTATGGTTGTAAAACCAGTCACCACCTTGGAAAGATCTGTGCTGCTTCTAGCTGCTCACTGAACTCCTGGCCACCAAGACTTGACAATTTTGGAATTGTCTCCCTCTGCATGTTCTTTCTCACAGACCCTGCTTATTCAAGTTACAAGTCTCAATCCAGTGGATGCGTTCCCTGGATTGCACTGCAACCTCTTTTAGAACTTTCTGCAAGCTCCGCAAATATATCATTCCGAGTTCCGTCCGAAACCTAATCTGGTAATGAGACTAGCAGCTTGAGTCTTTGTTTTTGGCTGAAGTTACACAGAAACCATGAGAATGGAAGCTTCACTTGGCTTCTCTCAGTTTGAGATTGCAGCCATGATTCTGACCCAGTATGGGGGCTTGTTGTCCTTCCCAGCTTGTTCACCTGGTTTCCATGGAGCCGACTGCCGCCAGCGCTGCCTGTGTCAAAACGGGGGGTCATGTGACCGCGCTAGTGGCCGTTGCACGTGCCCAGACGGGTGGACGGGGCTGGCCTGCGAACTGGGTAAGTCTGAGCAAACCGAAAAACAAATGAACCAAAATGTGTGTTGCTGTTCGAATCCAGAATTCCCTTATAAAAATCTCCTGCCGTGACGTTCTGTCAGCTCCATCCAACCATCTTCAGTTGGTGCCTCTCTCCTGCTGGAGCTCCTGTATTAGTTCTAACATGCCCAGGAAGTTGTTCTCATTAGCTACAGCTCAAGGGCTCAGGCGAAACTCCCCTCTTACTCCCCTCGTAAGTGTCTCCGTCTGATGAAAATAGCTAATTATAGCACCAGAAGAAGGGAAGGTGATTGAGGTTTATCTCCTGATGGTCCTGAAAAAAGTCAAGGTTATGCTGGATATACTATATCCTGAGTTGAATGGGAAGTATTTCTTCAAGCAAAACCTATTTTTTAATTAATATTGTATTAAAATCTTTCAAACTGGTTCTTGTAAATAACTACCCTGGGAGCTTTTTTTTCTTGAAGGCTTTACTGAGGTAAAGCCATTAGCTTCATTCCACAGCAAGAGCCACTAACATTTCTGCTGAGCAAATTTGTAGTATCACACAGGACATTGCTCTGCTGTATCTAGCAACTTCATTTGCACCTACTTTAAATAATTATTTTTGAGCATCAGTTACAGATACATAGCACATTATATAATTGTATATATACTTTATAGTGTGTGTACATATGCACTATGTTCACTTGCCAGGACAGTGGATGATTATCTATACAGTATGTAAACCTAAATTCTCTTGCAGTTATTTATGTTATGCTAAATATAGATTTTCTGAAGTCTTTCTTTTTAAAAACTCTGGAATGTCTATGACATGTTATGAATCACCACATCAGCTGGTACCCAGCCTTCGCCTCGCAAATAGAAAGAGGAAGTCATTAATTCTAGGCAGACATGCCTCTAGGGACTGCTTCACTGTACCTCTTTTGAAAAATGCCTTGCCTTTGGTAAGTGTTTACCATAAGAAACAGTTACTGTACTGGAGACAATTTTAAGTTCATCTACAGTAGTTCAGTTTCCAGAGCCCTTTTGAATACCTCTCAGAGAAATCAAATACAATACTTTCAGGATAGTCATGAAGTTAACCGTGCAATGTCTCATTGTGTGCACTTCACACTAGCTTTCTTTTGCTTTTCAATAATCCTGAATTATTTTTGTTCTTTTATGGCTCCATCCCTGTGCTTTATGGTAATTTTGTCATACAGTAGTTGGTGGTTTTAATTGCTGTAGACGACATGCTCCAGTGCTGAAGCCAACACTGGAGATTTTACAATGCAATTAAGTCAGTCTTTCCCTCCATACATACTTCCTCACATTTTATTGATCCCTGTCTGCGTATTTTAAACTTTTTACAAGCTATAGCAAACCCTGGCTAAATATTTTACTGTAATGTTTGGGCAAAACTAAACACTTCATTGGTGCCAAACAGTGTTGTTCATAGATCACTGAAGAGCTGAACTAGGAGGCTTGAAAGAGAAACAGTGAACTTGTACCAGCATGGAGAGGGTGACAGAAAAAGAATCACATGAGCTGTGCAGTTTGTGTCCAGTGGATACTGAACATTTTCTGGCTTGGGGTGTAGCACTCCTGCCTCACAGTTCCTGGTTTCCGGGTTCGATTCCAACTTTCACTTGTCTGTGTGGAGTTTGCGTGTTCTGTTCCTGCCCACATGAGCTTTTGCCAAGTGAGGCAATTTCCTCCCACCTCCCAAAGATTTTGCTGGCTAGGTTAGTTCATATCTCTCAATTGTTCCTGTGTGTTTGTGTGCTTATCCTGTGATGGACTTGTGTCCCCCACTGGGAATAAGGGGCTTTCTGATTATGAGTGAATGGATCGATGATTATTTCCTCCAGGCTCTTAAAATGCCAAACCTGTGTATATGCAAACTATCATCCACCTGTCCAAAAGGTCAAGTCCTGTTTTTTCATGTTTCATACTATTGTTTTGCCTCTTTCAGCCTCTCTGTCTCTGTCCCTGTCTCTCTCTCCCCTGCCTGCAGAGTGCGCCCCAGGCCGGTTTGGAGCAGACTGCCGGCACAGCTGTGAGTGCGAGAACGGGGGCCGGTGTGACCGTCAGACTGGACAGTGCACCTGTCTCCCGGGTTGGATTGGGGACAAGTGTCAGACAGGTGAGAGCGATGACCTGGGCTGGACAGCTTTCTGAACTCTCGTGACCTGTGCTCAGGAATAAACCCATAAGTCTGTACAGCCCAAATCATTTTCAGCAATGACAGACAGGTTCCTTATATTAGTACAGATGTCATAATTAAGAGATTCATCTGATAGAAGAATTAAGAGATTCAAGTGGATAGATGATTAATCAAGTTGGCAACTGATCAGATACAGTATTGTTTTTTTGAAAGCAGCCAACACAAGGCAGAATTCATTGCCGCTTTTTGCAAAGCAGATCATGTTATTTACAGATCAAAGACTAACTGGAAGGTCATGAGATGTTGAACTGGAATGTCAGCAGTAGTTTTTTTTGTTTGTAAATTAGACATCAGAACAATCCAATATTCATTGACAGAGCTCAAAACATTACTTTGGGCATACATAAAGCCAAATTCAAAAATGTTCTTTGATCTCCACGGTCTTGCAGCTTCACATCAGGAAAGCTTTGCAAAATCCTTCAATTGACAACCTTCTCAGATGGTATTATAAAACTGAATATCATTTTACACACCGCCTGACAGGCATTATAGAATTTTTTTAACACAGCATTAAAGTTGAGTGGGAATGTTAAAAATAGTGAGAACTGCTATGTATATACAGTATATACAATACAATTCTTGCTCCTTGGTAAATTCAGCTCAGAACTTTATAGTTCTAAGTGCACTTCACTTGATGTACTGTACTTGCAGATCAGTGAGTATCTTTATCAACGCAGTAGTAGTGAACTCAGAGTCTCTGAATGAGAATTATTAGTCGTTTGGCTGCTCTGGTTAAGTAAAGTATCAAAAATCATACAAAGGACCCTAACTGGAACTTTGTCTGTATGTGGTTGTCTGTATGAGATTAGAAGATGGAGTTCAGAATTGGATTTTATTACTCAAAGAATCAACAAATGAATTATGCCTCTAAAATCTTAAGATAAAAAGTTGTAGCTGCACTAGTATGTGTGGTATTTCCGGTGCCAGTGTAGTGTACTATGAAGAGGCAGTCTTGGCACGACCCTGCGGTGGAAGAGCGAGACAACAGTGCTCTTTAAACAAGCACTTCAGTGTACAGTACACTGTAACTCCAGTAATCCCAGTCTTGCTCTCCCAATCCCTTTTTGATTGCTAAGTGCCGAAACACGGGTGTATTTGTGGAACTGAGGGCCATTGTAGTTTCTCTATAAGTGACCCTATTAATCGTGCCTCAGTTTAGGACAGGGGGGCTGAGGTCTCAAGTTGGGGGCAAGTCAGTGATGGGATATAATGCTTTCGGAGACAGGCTGAAGTGTAGCTTTGGAACCATCATCTCTGGAACAGACCCTGACATTTGTAAGGTGTTTATGACGCTACTGCTCAGGGTCGGGTTGCACTTGGAATGCAGCGTTTGAGGTCATTCATGCAGTTTCACAGCACACATACATCTTCATTAGGGTGCGAGAGTGCCGGACCTGTACACTTTAGTGCAGTGTGAATCTGACACACAACAATGCATTGGAGAGGCCCCAGCAGAGACATGGGTGGAAGGTCTGTATGGATGATATTTAAGACATCCCCTTCGTAGCTTGACAGTCTGTTATGTAGCTTCAAGCAGTGAACGAATGTAGCCAATGCCAGACCTGCCGGCAGTTAGACTAGGTAAAACTGCAGGGGATTGTGGTTGTTTTTATTGCAATTAAGGACATCATCGCAAAATTTAATTTCAGAATTCTTCCACCGAACACATACTCGTGTCTCTGGATTTTTTTTAAATGAGGAGTTTTACATTTTTGGAACACTCATTTGACATTTTCCACAATGTGAGCTTTTTTGTGGTGTTCATATTTGGAAGACATTAAGCACATTGCCTGTTAAGAAGCAGTTTATGTGCAATTGCATGGTAATTACTGGCACTTACTGTAAAAAGTTCTGCTTTTCACATGACTGAGCTATTGTCTCTTCTCCCCTGCGCATTTGGAAATCAAAATGCCCCGACACCACACTGAAAACAGCACAGAATCAATATCAAATGTCGGCCCCCTGTAGCCATGTTGAAATGGGAAACGCAATTTCTCCTTTTTTCACGCAGATGAGAGGAATTAACTCTCTGTAATGTAACTGGCATGGTTACCCCAGGTCAAGCTTTGAGCCGTGACCCTGTTGTCTGTGCCTGTGTGTCCCTCTGCTCTGTGGATGCTGTGTTGCTGTGCGGCCCGGCCTTCAGGATGTGCGCTGGGCCTGTTTGGGGCCGGCTGTGAGGAGCACTGTGACTGCGCACATGGGGCCCCCTGCCACCACATCACTGGAGCCTGCTGGTGTCCCGGGGGCTGGAGGGGTCCGCACTGTGAGAGAGGTCAGTACCAGCCCACGCTCACTGCCCTGCGTATCTCCACTCGTGTTTGAGGAACAGTCTTAGAGAGATGTTATGAAGCACAGGTACTGTAACTGTGACATACTGTAACCAACAAAACAAAAATCTGAGTGAAGGCTGATTTCATCAGACTATCAGTCTTGAGCTAAACCACTGTGGGGTTTTCCACAGTATTTAATAGAAATCAGCTTGTGCACAATACAACATCTTCTCCACATGAACAGAAACACCCGTGTTAAACTGTTTGAAGAACTTCAAAACCGAGGAAGAAAGTATCATTATAGGCCTGTTCTTTTCATTCCACTAGAATTTTGGCCACACTTTTATAATTTACTAGATATATTTATTAAGTAGGACAGTCACATTAGTTAAACTCATTCTAAAAAGGAAATACTAAACCTCTAGCCATGCCACTATGCCAGCAACGGTGTAACTTACTGCAGTACTCATAATGCAAACTATATGATATAGCGATATACAGTGGTTGAGAATGCCAAATATATTGTAAGTCATGCACAAAATTATTCCCAAGAAGCTATTATGTTCCTCAAAGAATGTTTTATGAGTCTTACTTGTGCAAGATCAGTGAGACGTGAATAGCCATTTCTGCAGCTGTCACCCTAAACGTCACAAGTGTGTACTCTGGCGCCCTCTACTGGTTGTACGGCCAGTTAATTTTATACCGAGGCACTAAAATGTGTAAATCCATAATAAGTAAAGGCATTATTACTGAATTACCACATTTATGAATGAGAATAATCTACCGTTTTCTAAAACTGTCATTAATCATCAGTTGGCACTAATTTAGTCATTCTCTTGATACATTCCAAGTTTCTAATCATTTCTGAGTTGCAATACCTACTATAAAACTTTGCAGGTCTTATTTATAAAATGTGTGCTATTGCCTTTTATGCTGTACCTGTCTAACCCAGTCCATGGCTCTTTGCAGCCTGCTTACCTGGTACTTATGGAGAGAACTGTGCCCAGCGGTGTTCCTGTCCCCATGGGACCTCCTGTAACCATGTGACTGGCGAGTGTGGGTGTCCTCCAGGCTTCACTGGGAACGGCTGCGAGCGGAGTAAGAGAAATGTTTAACTCACTTGGCGGGGAGCCAAAAGCTTCATCACAGACAGAGAGGGAAACATTTTCGGACTGTTGAGGGTGGCATAGTGGTGTGGAGCAGGTCCTCCTGTTTCACATTTCTTGGGCCCTGATTTATATTGCAGAATGGGGTTTGAATGTACTATTCTGGCTGATGTGAGGATTTAGCAGCTGCTCCAATTCCCTGCTACCTTGCAAAGGTTAAGCAACGTCTCTATATTGGCCCTGTGTGTGTGTGTATGTGTGTGTCCCTGCCTGCCCTGTGATGCACTGGCATCACTTTTAGGGTGCAGTCCACCTTTGTGCCTTCTGCTTGCGATAGGCTGCCAAGTTCCCCATGAATAATCATCTCTCTGGTGGTGAATGAACAGACTGGTAAAGAGTGGTGAAAAGAGGTAACTTTTTAAAAACAGCATTGTACAGTATGTATATAAGGACCCATATCCAGCATTTTTGTTGTCCTGTGTCAGCTAAACTGAACCAAGTCAGTCCCTGACTTGAACACTGTCTGAAGCGGTTTGCATGGTAGTAGTCTGAGACTTTTAAGGAACACGTAATACTGTAGGTTTATTCCATGCTGAAAAAAAGAAGAAAGAAAACACAACGTTTCGGTCGTGGAGCCTTCTTCAGATGTGAGCTCACACCTGCTCACACCTGAAGAAGGCTCCACGGCCGAAACGTTGTGTTTTCTTTCTTCTTTTTTTCAGCATGAAATAAACCTATTACTTGTTCCTTTGCAGCCTACGCATGCTGACGCAGCTCCCCACCTGTCTGAGACTTTTATTCTACTTTATTAACACTTCTCTTTTCTCTTCCCACCTCCCAGCTTGCCTGCCTGGTACCTACGGCCACAACTGCAACCAGGTGTGTCAGTGTTCTGGAGCAAATCAGCTTTGTCACCCTGTGACCGGAGCCTGCTCCTGCGCGCCAGGCTACCATGGCAAAGACTGCCAGCTAGGTGAGCCCCCCTGCTGGTCACGTGGCTGAAAATCCCACCTGCAATAATAGCTCTTGATTTTGTTTTGTCTCCGACGCTTAGAAAGTGATATGCATTCATACCCACACAGGGGGTATTCTTTGGAAATATTTACAGCAATGTCTAGACCTGTTGCATTTACATTTAACACATAATTCGAACAGAATCCGCTGTGAGAAAGGTATATACTCGGCGGCATAAAAACCTAAGAAATGCTATGCGATCCAGTGCTTGTTCTCGAAGACGCAGACTCTGTTTTCGATGCCTAGAATGCCCAGAAGGCTGGTATGGCCCTGACTGTGAGCAGCAGTGCCAGTGCCTGAATGGCGGAGTCTGCCAGACCACTACAGGGTCCTGTGAATGCCCACCGGGCTACATCGGAGCCGACTGCAACACCAGTGAGTCTGCCTGCAATTCCATGAGCATGAGCATTTTATTTCCATTTTAATGTAGATTTACTGTATATTAGACAACATTACTGTAAAGCGTAATGCATTGTAATAATATAATATAGTATTTGATTTGCATAATTATCATGCTGTGATACATTCTGAATTGAGGTTTGGTGTAGTTAATGTCCAATTTTTGGATTGCCTCGGATTCCCCTGTTATTTTAGTCCTCAAGAGGGGAACTGAAGCTACAGTACAGTAAGCCTTGTCGTTTCTTGCTGCTCCCAGCATGCCCGGCTGGGCGCTACGGTCAGGACTGCGCCCGGGTGGCGTTCTGTGGCAACGGGGGGAAGTGTGATCCTGTGACAGGAAGCTGCGTGTGTGCTGCTGGGTGGAAGGGAGAGCACTGCGAGGAAGGTCAGTTCAGCGTGTCAGAGAGGCTGTCTCGGGCGGAGCTTTAAAAAGCCAACTCTGACCCCTTTGCGTTCTCCCTCTCAGATTGTCTCGCCTTTATCCATCTTCCAAAGTTCTTTCTCCCCATCCCTTCGTCTTTTTCGATTTGAATGCAGTTTATTTCAATATTCACTATTATTCATGTGGATTTTCTACAGGTGCACTGGTTCCTCCCCAGTTTCCATAAGCATGTTGGCCTCATTAATCAAATCTGTTCATTGTCCTCATGTGCTGTGCGTGCCCTGCAGTGTCCTGTCTAGGGTGCAGTCCCTTCTGATACTTTCCTGGTTCCTGGTTGCTGTGGCACTTGTAACAAAGGCTTTTTAATAGTGCTTGGATGGATGAATTCACTTTGGATTATGTTTTTTTCTCTTTGTAAAACCATTTTAGACTAGATCGTTTACTGTAAAACTATGGTTCTGAATGGTGTGAACTGAAATGAGTGCTTGTCAACCACCCGAGCCTGTGTGCCATACTGTGTATGTGTGTGTGTGCTCACACTATTGCTGGTGTGTGGTTGGAGCGTCACAGGGGTAGCAATACTCTGTTGTTCCCCGGCAGGCTGTGAGCAAGGCTGGTTTGGAGAGGGCTGTTTACAGGTCTGTGACTGCAGGAACGGGGGGCTGTGTGACACCCTCTCTGGGGTCTGCACCTGTGCTCTGGGCTGGACTGGTCCACACTGCGAATCAGGTGAGTCCCGCACACATTTCTAAAGAAGGTCTTCATTATATGGCATTAACTGTGGCAATACTGAATGAAGAAGTCAGAATGAAACCAGGGTTAATTCCACTCTGAAAAGCAGAAAAAAAAAACAATGCTTTGCCTGTGAAGCCTTCTTCCGGTGTGAGTGCAACTCTGTCTAAAGGAATTTATATCCTTCCTTGCAGTCGACACACACTGACACAGATGCCCGCTCGACCAAAAGACATCCAGTAATGTGTGCACTTTTATGAACGTTAAAAATTCAGGCTTTAATACCTGAAGTATATTATTCCCTGTTTTTAATTGTAATTTTCAGATAACATTCCTGTTATCTGTAATGCCTTTATTTGGGTATCTTAGAATTTCTGCATCCATCCTGAAGATGTCAAATACCTCCTTAACCTCCTTCCTTCCTCGTTGTGGATGTGTGCACCAGATCATCTTGTGAACCTGTTTTAGAGTTCTTATCGGCTTCTGCCCTGCCTGCCCCATTTCCTGTGCTTGTCTGATAGCGTGCCCCATGGGGAAGTACGGAGCCAACTGCCAGCAGGACTGCCTGTGTCAGAACAATGGCACATGTGACAGAGTGACGGGCAGCTGCCAGTGTCAGCCAGGCTACTACGGGCATGTGTGTGAGCACGGTAAGAGGCAGCTCTGGGCCATTACTAGTACCTAGGAAAGCACCTGCAGAGCACCTGTCTATGGAAAAGACTCACTCAGACGGAGGCCTCCAGAGCTAACAGACTCAAGACAAAATCAAAATATGATGATGATCCTGTCAAGTCAGAAAATAAACAGTGTAATTAATATTTTTGTTAGGGTTCATTATTTATTTTTAGATTGTAATGCAAAAGTACAATCTTTCAGTAAATTTTAGGGCTCTATAAAGTTCAGGCTTGACGTGACCTGGATTAAGGATGTGTCTCTTCTATAAACAGCACTAATCTCTCTGTGGGTTGCTGCAGAGCTTGTGCTAAGACATAAGAAGATAAAAGCCTATCTTGCTCTTCCTGATTCTCCCCATCGGGCTATAGTAGTCTCTGCTTTGAGTTAAGACATAAAGAAACATCAATTCCTCCTGAGTGGGTGGGTATATAATGGGTCAAAGTGGTGATTCTAGTTTGTTTAAAAAGTTGGTATACCTGTGGTATAGGTCTGTTGATGTGAAATTGATGAGCACCTTTATAATTCAGAAATTAGGGAATCCCTTCTGTGAAAGTCAGTGTAGACAGAGCAGGAGAAGAATTCATAGACTTGGAGATTAGGGCTCTACATTCAGCTGTGTATCCCTCCAGCCTGTCCTCCTGGTTACTACGGCGATCGCTGCCAGCAGAGCTGTGACTGCAGACATGGAGCTTCCTGTCACCCTGTCACTGGACACTGCCTGTGTCCCCGTGGTTACCACGGCGATCTCTGTGAGAAAGGTGAGGCAACAGTTCTGCATTTTAAAATGGCAAAATAACCCCTTCACAGTCCTGAACACAGGATTAGCTTGTATTTCAACCATACTTTGTGTTCCTACCTGCTTCTACAAAGAATAAACATACAGTACAAGCATTAAACCATAAAGATTGCAAGAAAAATTCAATGAGAACAAACAGACTTTACTACAGAGGTAAACTGAAGTTCTTCTTTAATTGTAACCTGGAATTGGACCTCATTACTTATGATAAGTACGATTTACCAGGATGTGTAACAGAAGAGCAGAATCCTTTGTCACACAGAGTGGTATACTGATAAAGGCACAGAAAGGAATGTAGAGCTTTAATAGGAACAGTACAAGAATGTTATAACTCAAGGAATCGTATTAAACAAAATGCAAAGTGGAATAAAGGTGTTGCTGCAAAGCTAAATGAAGAAAAGATTCGCAACATTACGTGTGGAAGAGATCATAGCCAACTCTCCCTGTCTTCCACCCTCTCCCTCTCGCTCTCCCTCTCAGTGTGCGATCAGGGGTGGTTTGGCGACAGCTGTCAGCAGGCATGTGACTGTGAAGGCGACTCTCCCTGTGACCCAGTGAGTGGGCAGTGCCTGTGCCCCCCAGGGAAGACTGGAGCCAAGTGTGACATAGGTACGGAGCGGGCATGAAGACATGAGCCTCTTTATTTAAAAAAATATCGTAGGCTTGCCAGAAGACATTATTAAAGACCCTAACTGTACACCTATTAATTTTACTTAGCAATAAATGAAACGGCCTGTTGACGTCATTTTACACTGTTTAAAATAGCAGAAAGAAGTTGTGGCAAGCTGTGAAGCTCTGAAGCTTGAGTCTTCCATTCTCTTGGCACTGAATATCTCCTCTCTGCACGCTGGCACAGCTCTTGCTTTCTGGCGCAGACAAATGCCGTGCGGGCCTTAACTGTCGGCGTGCTTGCTCACTTGTTGCCTCTCTCCCTGTCCCCTCAGACTGCAGAGCCAACCGCTTCGGCCCCAACTGCACCGAGGCCTGCGAGTGCAGGAACAGCGGCCAGTGCAATCCGCGCAGTGGCCACTGCACCTGTCTGCACGGCTGGATCGGGCTCGCCTGCCAGGAAGGTATCCGCCCCATTCCTGCTCCTCACACACCTGCTCTCTCCTGACCCCAAGGGCAGCTCTGCGTTTCAAGCTGCAGGAGAGTTGCAAGTAGTATTTCTGTCAAATGCCTTTCAAGGTTCTGGATTAAATGGTTAAAATACTAAAGTTCTCAAAATAGAAGCTGGGTTTCTTACAGGTTGTTCAGCAGAAACGAACCTAGTACTGTATCATCAATTCAGTTCCACTTTTTTTACTTTAAATTTCTTAATATACAGTAGGATAAAACGGTCCCTATCCTTTCTCTGCACGCAAAAAGATATGCTGTAAGTGTCTGTGCCTTAATATATAATGAGCTGCAAAGGAGAATCTGTTTATTATCAGTTCACGAGGAATGACAGCAGCCGAAAGCTTGGGAGAAATTAGAATCGTTTATTGTGATGTGGAGATTTGGCGTAACCCGCTTGGCTGAGGGCCAACCTCCCGGCCGTCGGACGGGGAGGATAGGACCCCCATGCGACCAATGGGGTAGCTGCAAAGGTGGAGAGGGGGTGGAGGAGGGATGCAGAAAATGAACGAGGAAGAGGAGAGAGTGACGTTTGATATTTATGGAGACCGGTTGCTTACGTCAGAATTAGTGAGAATTGCAGCAGCTGTGTCGAATGAGCGCGGCTGCCTTCATTCCTCCCGAACTTTCATTAAAAACTCCATTAGAAGTTTAGCTCGTGCTCTTTTCCAGGATGACTTACATACAGTAGGTTGAAAAAAAAAAATTAATGCAAAACTGATACAATACTAATACGTTATCTGTCAGTGCAATAATAATAAAACTGTATAGCTGGAATGTGCATGAAGAATATAATACAGGAAAAAGCAGTCATTTATAGGTTTAAAATATTTTGGATCTTTGGTTGTGTCCCCAGGGGGTCCTCCCCAGCCACCTCACCACTCCCCCAGGATAAGAAGAGAGCATCGTGCCCGTCTGGAGACATCTGTGTAGGATCCCGGCCACCTTGTTGCCCCCAGCACCTCCCCCCGCCCCCAGAGTCCCCAGCTCCTGCATCTACTGTGCAAACAAGAGAGATAGCACTGCCATGGCCCAACACAAGGGCCAAAATGCACATTACTGGCCTCTGAGTTCACTGGCGGGAGGTTTTGTAATCCGTAACAGACTGGCATGCTATGGACCTACAGGAACTGGAATTTCAGCAATCTCGAAAGGGAACCAAGTCACCTTCTTGGAGAAACAGGAGAGGCTCTCAAATGTCTTTATGGATTATTTTTGTCTGCGAGGATTTCTGCTAATGGGGGCATCAGCATTCTTTCCTCATTTTAAGTCTGGCCATACAGTAACCTACAGGAAGGAGATGTTTTGGGCTGGGTTGAGGATGTCTCCACTGAGCTGCCCAGTCCCTGCCTCAGCAGTTCATGAGCTAAGACACGATGCACGATTCTCCAAGTCAGTGGGATTGTATGGCAGGAGAAAGAAGGTGGACTGGACAGTGGTTAATGAACCAGGAAGCATGAACTCTAAAGCTTTCACATTTGGAAAATGAAAATAAGCTTTTTTGATAAATGGCATTTAAGGATGCAAATGTAAATTTGAAAAAATAATTGAAATACGTCAACTTAGAGTACACATAATGTAAAAAACCCCAGCCATAAGAGGTTAAACTAAGCCAAAACAATCTCAATGCATTGGAATAATTGTCTTAGATGAATGCAGCAGTCAACCTACTGTGCATTGTACCTCAGACACTGAAGACCTCATCCAGTGTAAAATTTGTGCATGTGGTTGTGTGTATGTGTGTTCTATACTCCAGAGACTGTGCTGTGCATTCTAGCTTGTCTTCTCACTGTACTCCTCCAGGTGCCAGTCCTTGATAAATGAGCCCACAGTATAAATTACAGCCATTACGCGGCCCAGCCCTGGGAAATAATCCGGTCTGTGCTGGATGTACTGTAGCCACACAGAGCAGAGCATCACTGTTTCCTTGCTGAAGAGGATGCACTCTGTGGGGACTTTGGACATACAGTACAGCCAAGGGTGCTATTAGAATCAACTACAATTAGAGAGCTGTTTGGACATAGGGTGAATTGCTGATGTTATTTGCTGAGAACCACTGTTAGGGTGGTTTTGGCCCGGGAGAATAACAGCTGTGTATTTCAATACAGTTTGGATATTTGTGACAGATCGGCTTTCATTACAGTGTCATCAGCCTTGCACCTCCTTGATATAATTGACAACAGGTGCTGGGGAAATGGCTTCAGCTGTAGTTGGTCAACAAATTTCTTGTTGCACAAAGAGTCCCACAGTGTCTGGTAGTAGTCAGAAGGATGGGTCTCTTTCAGATGTATTTGTGGTATGGTTTTATCACTCTTTGTTTTCATGTTGTGTTGTTTAGATGGCTAAGAGACCATCATTTTATTTTGTTGCAGTCCTTCATGTTCATAGTAGCTGATAGTAGCTGAATTATGGTATATTGTATGTATGTATTTATGTATGAATGTATGTACAAAAATTACATTTAAAATCTTAAATCGCAAACTTAAAGGCAATGCAAGATTAGGCAGTAGGGGAGATAAGGTTCCCTGTTTAGATTTGACTCTTTGATCATATTTGAAAAAAAATTAAGACCAAAGACTGCGGGAGTTTTTTTTGTAGATGGTTTTCAGCTTCAATTGTCACATATTGGCCTAGAATCAGTGGAGCAGTGGGGACTAGTGAAGAAATGCAGACAGGATGCAACAAACTGCAGTTGCATTTTTCTGCGACACTGTGGGAGAGGGATACAGGAGATCCTCATGTGCTCGGCTTGCGCTCGCAGGACATCTTTGCTTGCAGGACCTACTCGACAGAGATAAAGGAGCAGGGACGCGCAACAGTGTTTATCGGCTCTCCCGCTGGCTGTGTGCGCCGCTGTTCGCGGAACTCGTGGCAGCCGTTCAAACGAAACGGGTCTCCTCTTTCCTGCCGGCGGTTTGTGTTCCCCAGCCGCTGCTGAAAAAGAAAGTGACACTGCGCTGCGCAGCGCTTCAATCTGTGGTCTGAGATGAAGTGTTGCCGTTGTTTCTTGCTGTTAATTCAGTGAGATTCTCAGTATTCTTTATTATTTATCTACAGATTTTCATCACTGCTTTAAATCAACAGCAGAGAGGCTCTGAAACTCTGATATGTGTTAGTATCTTCAGAAGGCTTGTGCATACAGTCCAGTATACTGTGGTGTTATTTTGCTGTATAAACAGTGGCTGCCTTTTTATAGTGATGAAAGCATGAGTGTTTGGAAAAACCTATCCCTGTACTTAATTACCCATGCTTTCTTTAAGGGCTTGCTTTGTACATTGGCATGGAGGTTTCTGAGACTTGACGTGGTCTGTATATGAAGTGACTGCTTGTATTCTGAAAAAGTGGTGCTATAACATTTTGTTTTACTGTAGCTTTTTGTAGTGTGGCAGAAGACAATGCGGTGTCATTGCAGAACAATGGATAAGTGTGGGAGTTTGTAAATGCATTTTTATGGGGTTTTTTTTACTCAATTTGTATATTAATTACCTTTATCCAGTTTTTACAAAGTATTATACTATGTTATGTAAAAAAGATCAGATGTATGGATTTGCTTATTTCATTGTAAGCATGCATAATAGTCATAAAGAATTTATAATTGCATAACCAGGGCACTGTTGTATTGCACATGCCATTGAAAGGCTTGATATTTTATTTAGTATATCCAGAGGTAATACAAGGCTCTTTCATTAGGTTTGTGCCACACTGCAAAGCTTCAAAGACACTTGCAGGATCTGTGTCTTGGTTTGCCGAGTTCAGTGACCTTCACCCATGTCTCTGTATGGTGGAAGCACTGTGTCTGATTAGTGTTAGAAGTCAGAGGCAAGACATCTTGCAAAGCAGGTAATGTAGTTAACAAATACTGTGAGATGCTTCATCCACTCGTGCTGTAGGATGGCAGTACCTCTAACAATGTTTTTTGCCAAGGCTGAACACTGTTTTGATCTGATGCAAAATAGTTATGAAGTTGTGATTAATGTCAAGGGGACAAGGAATGGCAGTCATAATAGGAATTGCTTATCTCAGATTGGAGTAATTTACTATTAATGTCATATTTACATGACTCCAGTAGACATCCTACAGCTGATATTTTTCAGATTCTCCCTTAATGTGATGCTGCTTTTATCTTGATTGCCATGCAGAAACATATTAATCACCTTACCCAGCTGAATTTGCTATAAATTACGTGCTGCATCTGTGATCATCCCTCAGTGAGCAACTTTAACCTGTCAGTGAGATATGATAAGAAATGGTGTGAATCATTAAGTGCTGATTTATATTTCAAAGTCTACAGAAGAACAAGAAGTGACAGAAAACTGAAAAATTGATTACAGGGGGAGTTACGGCCTGTTTTGTGTATTTTTTGGAAAATGCTAGAAGTCACAATGACAAAGGAAACAACCGGTATCAGAAAACTCTCTGGTACAAGGCAAATACATTATTTTTTAAGCAGGTGCCTGCAATCTCTTGATGAAACAATTCTTGTAAGATTATTCTTGTTTAAAAAATAACCCTACACAGGCTAGCATGGCCTAATTTTTTATTAGGCTCAGTGAAGGACATTCACAGGTGTGGAAATTGAAGTAAAAGAAACCAGTGAGTTTTAACAATGAACATTTTTTACAGTGTTATTTAAACAGGAATTAGCTCTAGGTTAATGAAGAGTGCAAAAAATATACAAATACAAATAATGGCTACTGGTTTGACATTGTGATTGTGATGCTGGTGAATATGACCTACGGTACTCTCGGTCTGTCATGTTAAAATGCAGGTTCACATGGGGAGCTGTGTCTTGGCTGCAAAGCAACAAATAAAGGTTCATTCTACGCAGAAAAGTAGAAAGACGAAAACAACATTTCAGCTGCTAATCCTTCAGAGGTGTGTACTGTACAACCTGACGTTCCTCACACCTATAGAATGGAAAAACAGCTGAAAAGTTTAGTTTTTTTTCTTTCTTTTTTCTAATCATGTTAAAATGGAGCAGCATGAAGGCCTGATTCCATCAAATCACCCTTCATGCCCAGAGCCCACCCCCCAATACTCTTCTGGGGAAAAATCCAAACATGTATGTTGACAGGCACTAAGCTACAAAGGGTCTGTTATTTTTGTTACCAAAAACCACAAAAATATTTTTAAAGTTAATTATTTTGCAATAAAAAGGTCACATTTTAGAAAGCATGAGGTGGATTTCTTTTGTGTTTTGAAATACTCTGTTACTCTGGACAGTGAACAAAATAAAGCAGCTTTGAAGGGCTGGAATTAACAGTTTGGTGCGTGACCTTTAAGCACTGTAGCAATCAGAGCAGGATCTGCATAATCAGCCTTTACAGGAAGCAACCTTCCAGGCTCCTAGATGCATGGCTAGCTGTACAGTTTCAGGGAAGTGTCTAAGTGACCCTGTGATGGGGACAGCACTATGAGTGTGAGAGGATCAGTGTTGCTTTTTGAAGTGCAGGACCATCTTGACAAGTATTTTATCAGAAATACCAATCTGCTGTCCGTCCATCCATCCCTCCATTCCAGGTCTAACAGGGCACATTTGTGCCTGCAACGGGAGCTGACATTGAGTTTTAGATCTTGGGTAGTACAGAATTCTTCTTCACATAGAGGCCTGGGACATTGGCGTGGTAGAATTCTCTGCGATCGGGTGTGTGGCATTGTGAGACTGTGGCAGGGGGCATACTGTAGCTACTCTTGCCACAAAAACGTGTTTTTTAGTTGGTCAGAGTGCCATCAGTAATTACTAATGAACTTATTCTAAGTTAATATTATGCCACTCTCATTGATTCATGCCACTGAGGAAAAATGCATCCTATAACAGAACAAGGATTGTCCTTTTATACAGGATTCACGAGGTTTTGGACATGTCTTGCTTGAAACCATTCAAATAATGTTACGCTGTAAACACAAAGGTCGGATTATTCACTCTTTAATTGCAAATAATCAAAACAAATCCACACCAACGTTCTGCTCTGTGAGTGTACAGTGGAATCCGCAGGAGCTATACAGAGGTCTCCAAAGGTTTCCTGTTACACTGGGGTATGAAAGGAAGTAACACACAGGAGACATTATGTAGGAGCATGCATCATCATGGTTAAGGCCTGAGAGCGCTGAAGAATGTAGAAAAATGGTCAATGTCCTCTACGTGTTGGCATGTGGCTAAGAAATAATGAATCTACCTGTGTCCATTGTTAAGGAATTGAAGACTAGTGCTATACTAACAAGCCAGGAAAAGGACACAAATGTATGTTGTCACCAGTGGCTATGAGCCATGTGGTTGAGGAGGTAACCGTATATACAAAGGCAACAGCTGGAGATCTCAATACAAAAACACTGCCTTGTGAGGGCAAACCACAAAATGAGATGACTTGAATTTCCCGAACTATATGTGAATAACAATTGGATTTATGTTCAGATTCAATGAAAACTGAGCTTTTTGGACATGCTCATTGGTGTTTTGCCTGGCATACAAATGTGAATCTGATGTTGAGAAAACAGTCACACCCACTATGAAATATGGTAGATGGGTCATCTTAGTTGGAACAATAACCGAAGGAGACCTGTGGCCAGGAGGCTACCCCCTTAACCAAGCAGAATAAGACAAACCTATCTCATCAAAAGTTCCAAACATTCACAAAGCGTGAGTTTGTCATCACGTCAACATTATGACGTGATGACAATGTGAATTCAACGTCAACGTGAATTTGTGAAGTTGCTGTCAGGCAACAGCAGAAACACAGAGGAAAGGTGACCACTTGGTCCATCTGGTTTTATTTTTCCCCCCATCCCTTGACACCTCCCCACCAGAAAAGCTACTCTGAATTGACCAGACCAACTCTAATGTGCATCTCCTTTGTGTCATAAACACACAATACACCCTTCCCTCCCTGCTCCATGTTTCAGAATGTACTGTAGGCCACTTAACAATACTAGGCAGTTCCACTAGTGACAGCAAAATCTGCCACACCCAAAAATGTTGGTATCCCTGAAATGCGAACCACACAATCAAAAAAGAAATTGCGAAAGGGCTTTGAAAAGCCACAGAAACCAGGAAATGAAGAAACAAAGCATCCACACCCTGTCATACAATTAGAGAATTGAGTAGAAGTCTTGACCATCACTGCTGGGGAAGTGTAGCAGATCTCAACAGATCTCAGAATCTAACCAAGGTTGGGCCTGGTCAGGACTGGAATGGATGCCTTAAGACACACGAGGTTGCTGCAGTGTGTGATGTTGGCGGTGCTCTTCCTCTGGATCAGAATTTCCAAGCCCTACGCTGTGCCGCAGGACGTGCTGTCCTTCGGGAGAGACCTTAATCCAAGGTCCTGACTATGTGGCCATTAAAATTCCCTTAGCACTGTTCTTTAGACTAGGGGTGATAACCCCTACACTGGTTAAAATTCTATTCTGTGCCTGTACAATCTCGCCTTCCTTAAATTCAACCTTAATTGAACTGGGTGGATCCTGTGTTCTACCTAAATCACTGCAGATGCTGATCAGGAAGAAAAGCGCTATAAATGCCAGAACTGTTGTGAGTTGTATTATTAAGTGTGTTACTCAGATCAATTTCCCTTAATTTGAAACAAACCAGAAACTCGAAAGCTCCATGCTTTGAGAGGAACACGAGCACCTGATCGACGGCTTTCCCTGAAGCGGCGTCAGTTTGTGCCACTGCTGAGTGTCGTCGTTTCAGTTTCTTTCTTGTAAAATGGGGCAGCAGAAAGTCATTATCTGTGAACATCTCATCTCCCGTCTGCCTGCCTCGCACCTTTAATGATTGAACAGCATCTGGTAACAGGCGGCAGTTCAAAGCCGTTAGCGACCGAAGAGAAACCAAAAAGTTTTCCGAGACGCACTTCCTATTTAGCAGTTTTTAATGTTTGCAGCCTGCGCTTCTGTGTTCAAACTGACACCTAACCTTCACTGGACACATGATGTTAGGAATAGCATTCTAGCAGTAACGTTATATTATTATTATTTAAAGGGAAGTCGATTTCCTTGTTTTCATATTTATGTATTTATGCATTTATTTATTCGTTTTCATCTGTTATGGCTAAAATGGTGGAGAATTCGTACTCTTAACACTGTTTAAGAGTTCATAACAGCCCGGTCCAAGCCATCGATAATCGTTAAATATGAAGTTGTCGGGATGGTTCTGTTTGTGGGTGAGTATTGTTTTATGTTGCTTGTGTGTTAACTGTGTGTACGTGTAATACGAACTGTTTTTGCCTGTGCAGAGCTAGACGTGTTTTGTGCCACCCTTGAGAAAATCATTTTCTAGAAAAAAAACACACAACGTAAAGAAAAATAGTAACAAGGAAAACTCAATTTCACACACTAAAAGATTGGATGACACTTTAGTTTTTTAAAAAAAAAAACAAGAGTTATATGTGCAATTAACTTTGCGATATGCTAAGCGAATAAAGTCTTTGTATTAGAAAATTAATGATACTTGTTTGGATGCTGCATTATTTTTAATGCCTGCCCAGAGGGGAGGAACCGGCCGCGGAGCTCACACACGTGTACCTGTACGCCGGTATTTTGAGACTGCCTCAGCATAGCGCTTTCTTCTTAAGTACAGGAGTTTCAGGGTCACCTATTTAAAATAGAAATTCTTCACACAGCTCAGACAGGTGAGATGAAAAAGTGAGGTGGAGATTCTATAGGTGTGCCAACCGAGGTGTACAGGATAGTAGTTTACAAATGTATTACGAGCTTCTGTCTTGCTGTGCGAAAAAAGAGCATCCTATAGCTGAAAACCCTTTAAACTTAAAAATAAAGTCCAAAACAGACTTCCAAAACCGTAGGGGATCGTACAGATTACTACAGTATGTGACAATTTAAAAATGTATTCGTTTCAAATTATAGAGCTGTTGAAGATAAAATGTGACCTTATCAAAAAACTTTTTGAAAATTTTGGAGTTGGTCCTCTTCAAGAAAGAAATGGAATTCCTGCTGATCACAAATAATATGTTTCTCATATTGCTTTAAATCTTGCCTTTAAATCTTTTTCATTTAAAAAAAAGCTGACTGGACAGAACACCATTAAAAAAAAAGATCGTGAAACCTAATCACACTTCCCACAAATGTGGAACTATCTTTAGTTGTGAATGTGGAAAGTGTTTTTAAACAACAATTTCATTTCTGCAATAACCGAAATCTTCTTTGTCTTTTAAGAGTGCCGAAAATCGAACGCTGTATGCAGGATTTCAAAAGCATTGAAGACTTTCCTTTTTTTTTTGTTCATGATTTAAAACAATGCCCACAAGAATGGCAGGTGGTCAGTTAGTGCATGGGTAGTGCGGGTTCACTTTTCCGTTTGTCTGTGTGGATTTTTCTTGTAGTCTGTGCTGGTAATTCCAGCTGTGGGTGTTTACTGTTAAGAGTTCGACAGCATCTCTAGCGACGGTCATTTCAGAGAAGCCAAAGAGCAGGACAGGGGCAGAACCATGCCAGGAGCACAGGCATGGACTGTTAAGTGGCTCAGTCTCTCTCCCTACTCTGAGATCTGACTGGAACCTTGGCTATCCGGGTCTGGCCTCTTTGAGGCACTATAAGCTACTAGGAAGGAGAAAGGACGCCACCTAAGATCACTAATATTGGATCCCATTAGTCTCGAACCCTCATGTCAGCACTTTTCATGTTCCTCTGATAAGAAATCACAAATGCCTACCTTTTCCGTAGAGAGGAAAGGGAAATTTACCAGCTGGCTTTACCAGGAATTCATATGTGATAGCAGCTTGGTTTTGTTACGTTTAATTAATAACACATTGGATTATGAATACGGTGCTACAGTGTACAGGTGAATGAGGAACGTCAAATAAATCACTGGTGCACTACAATGCTATGGAGGGGAGAAACGCAGTCAGTCAGTCCCTGAGATTGCATGAGATGTGCCAGCCACACTAACCCACTTCACACCTGCCCAGCAGGTTCAAGATCAAAGGTGAAGGAAAAGGTTTAAGACAAACTATCAGTATGTTCCCTTGGAGATGTGTACTGTACAGAGCCTCCTGCGACAGCAGCACTAACATTTGCATAGACGTCTGTTAGAATCTCCCAGCCAGCTGTGAGTCACTTTCAGAAACTCCTCTCACTGTACTGACATTTACGCAATTCTGGGTCATTTCTCTGGAAATGGCACTCAAAACTACAGACCAGCAGCTATTTTCTGAGCTGCTCACTTGTCACTGTGGTTAATAAGATTGGAAAGGTTCCTATCTGAAACACAATGAAGAGCCTTATTCCAAGTAGCAGAAAGGGAATTGAAACCATTGTTATCTGTAAACCTGTTGCCTTAATTATGCTGCTTCATTTTCCAATAGCATTGCATTCCTCCACTTCCTGAGATCCACACACAATAAAGTAGCCCTATTCTGAAAAGCATATTAGACAATTGATATAAAATGGATATTTTTTCTTTCATCTTTTTAATCAACGAGACATTCAAAGTTTTGATGCAAAAGTGGCTTGATTTTTTTTTCTAATTCTAGTCAAGGGGAACCCATTTTTTAACAATTATTATGTTCACACTGTACACTGCCTCAAATTCAAATCATTAATTTGATCTTTTACAATTTACCAAAAACATTTTGGTCTTGGAAAGGCAATTCAGATTTCACCCTAGAAATTGCAACCCAGATCGGAGGAAGTCTGAAGATAAATGGGTATCCTCTAAAAGGTTGGTCTCCCGTTGAGTCACAGCTTTTCGGATTGCTGAGCTCTGTAACCTTGTCAAGAAGGAGAAGATGCGAGTGGGAGCTAGGCTTGGATGATTAGCGCTTTAAAACTTAGGCACAGAACAGGTCAGCAGTCAATAAGAGCTGAAGTTTAGACAATATCTGGTAGACTAAAGAATAGTATCATATGTTCCGAGGTAAATAATGAATTCACAGAGTAACCCAAACATAAAGAAATGCAAAGTATCTTCCACCGCTAAGAAGAGTCCCCAGTAGTTTTCGTAGCACCTCTTTGGCACGTCGGACAGTCTCAACTGGACAGTCAGTTCTCCCCTGGCTGCACCTCAGCTCCCTCAGTCAGCAGTTTCCATCTTTTTTGGGGGCACTCCTGTACTCTCTGTTGCCTCTCTCCAGATTTTTTGGGGTGTGCTGTACATGCCTGCTCACCAGCCACCTCACACACCCGCTCATAAGACAGCAGGCATTTAAACAGAGTGGAGCTCAGCTGTCACTCACCCAGGAGTGACAAGTGACTCCCCTGAAGCACACACTCACACTGACTGCCTGTCACACCTGGCAGATCAGGGCTCTCTACAACTGACACCGTCCTTTGCACCTTGTCTGTTTATCACACAGCTTCTGCCTCTGACCTTGGCTTCCCACATCTGGAAGGAGAGCGCCCCCTACAGCACAGCGCAGTGGACTTCTGCCACTCTTGCCAGGACATCCAGAAAAACACACAGGAAAGGAAATGGGCGCGTGCGCAGGGACACAGTCTCCTGTGGGGAACACCAATTCTTGGACAGAGAAGCAAATCGCTGCTGCAATAAATGTCTTCCAGGTCAGCTTCAACACCTTTTCCTCTTCATAGACTGACAGAGACCGACTGATAGGAACATAGATGCACACGCTGACAGAGAGGGAAACTGGAGAGTTCAAAGGGTTTAGAAACACTATGTTCAGTGTGTGCCATTGCGTACTCTCAAAGATGACGCACTCGTCTGATACAGTGCCAGCTTTTGCACAACTGCTAACCAAAACAAGATCTCCCGAGATGAGCACTTGATAGTCTAGATAACACTGGGCAAAGCCCGTGTCAAGAAAGAGGACTCAGCATAGTGGATGTGAGAAGGTCAGGGAGACAGTGAAATGAATTGAGTGGTCAGGAGAGATGTGTTTCTGGTCTCCTCTGCTTGTGTATGAAGTACAAAGTTGAGTACAAATCCTGACTCCATCAATGCAGGGGTAGTTAAAATACAGTACTTGTGTCTGCTTCACTTGGATAAACTTGGATCGCTTGGATTGCTTTACCCTGACATGAGGTAGTGTGAGTGTTTGACTCTAGTCCAGGAGTGAGACAAATATATTTGCCAAAGGCAGTGTAAATGTAGAGCAAGTTACCCTTTTGGGGGCATAAAATACTTTTATGTAATACATGTAATAATATCATGCTATATTTGTCATAGTATTACACCTTGATCTTAGCCATAATCAATCGTGTGATTCTCTATTGCTTTATCACGCCCTCATTCCATCTAACTACATTGGACCTCAAGCAAGATAGATGTTTCTAACCACTGTATATTGTACAGTAGTGTGCTGTGATATTCCTATATAAAGAAGAATGAAGGAATGATGATGCCAAAGGTAACCATAGTACAATAGTAAAATACTGGTGAAACCATAATAAAGGTCATATTTGGTAGGAATTAATTTTGTTTTTAGTTTTTTAGACGTGATAGTGAATGATAGGTGGTTATAGACCTTTAAAATGAGGAAAACATAGAATTCCTCATCATCTAAAAGTACAGAGGCTTATTATTACTACTGCTACTGCTGCTACTATTACTACTACTACTATTACTAATAATAATCCCATGCAAGTATGTAGGGAAAATGGACAGTAGATTAAGTTGGGTGTATAATCTTGTTCCTTTTACATCTTGGCTGGAGAAGCTTTTGAATAGCCCTTGCATGTGGTGTGTGGTGTATGTGTGGTGTATAAGAAGGTCTTTCTTGGTTCTTTCATGCCTTTCCTAAGCAGACCTGCCTTTGTCGTGGCTTTTTTTAGGTCACTACAAACAATCGTCCTGCTCAGACAATACCAACCAGACTCGCTGTGCTCCGTGCAAAGAGGGAAGTTTCATGGACCAATACAACCATGTGCTAACATGTCACAGGTGTCGTTCGTGCGATCATGCAAGTAAGGAACAGATCGGCAGTGCTGCCTTTCACACAGCATCCAGATTGTGCTCTCCTCTCATGGAGAGAAGGGGTTTCTCGTAGGAGGAGTGAGCAAGGGGGAAGGATGAAGGGTAGAGAGCGTTATCTTCTCTGCAGGAAGAGGTAGAGCAGACATCTACATGTAGACCCCATGGAATGAAGGAGGTCAGTTCTTCTGACAAAAGCTGACGTTATAAAGCTTAATCCTTGATATTTGTATAAAGTGGAGATGAAATACAGTGGAGATCGACAGGGTCGCATAATTGGCTACCAAATAGAAAATCTCTCTCTGTCTTTTGAACCCCCTGGAATGTTTTCCTATTTCATGTTTTTGCTGTAGATATCACTTTCATGTCTTACAGCTGACTTTGTTGTTAGGATGAACAAAATCATTTATCTCTGTATGCTGAAATGTCGAATCGATGATTACTTTTTTACATACCCTCGCTGGTTACTGTCAGCAGCCGTGTCTCATCTGAGACCCAAAACCCCCTGTATCCACAAGGTGAAAATGAGGAAGTGCAGGCCGGCTCCCAAGCCCGCCCACCCATTAAACCGCTCACCTATTGGTGCGCAGCAAAGTCTGCAACAGCGCTGACTGGGGGAGTGGTGTGTCAATCACTGACTGGGAAGGTTTCTCTTGAAACTTAGAGAGCCCTGGTCAACTAATCCCAGGCGAACTCCTGGCAATACAAAGCCAATTGCTTGCAAGCACCTGGAGAAACCCCGGTCACCATCAGGCAGGGATATGACGCAGGTTCGAGCACATCTGGCTTATCGTGCTCATTGCGAGCACTTTCATCAATCAGGAGCCCCTTCAGAATGAAATTTCAAATAAACCTCTAACTTGATATGTGATGGAGGGAGGGGCTTTGGCTGTTTCTTTGGGTAAGAGCTATCTCAACCATGTGCTGTGCTACTCAGAATTGGAGGAGGTGAAGAAGAGCTGCAACTCCACGTCCAACACGGTGTGCGGTTGTAAGAAGGGCAGTTATCGCAAGAACGACAGTCAAGACTTCCCCTGCGCCAAGTGCAGTCTGTGTCACAACCGGACCATCGAGGAGAACTGTGAGTATGCACACAGCTGGAGGGGCTGGGAGAGGGGCAGAGGGACATCAGATGTAGAAATGTATAAGCAACATAGAAGAATACAGCTATGATTAATTAAAATATACCAGGCGAAATACACCAGGAAGTAAGTGTACAGTAAGTGCAGCCCGCATTTTTGGTCCATCTGGTACCTTATCACTTTTTACAGAAATCACTGCCATTCTTTCATTTTGTAATTGATTAAGGAATTGTATCATTTTTGAGAAACTGAATAAGCAGAAAGTCTGGGTGGTAACTAGGCTGCCTAGAGGGGTACAGTAGAAGGACAGGCCAAGATGTGCTGGATTGGGAAGCTCGGAGAAGAGCCGGAAGACGTCCTGATCTAACTCAAGGCTGTACTGTCTTGCAGGCTCTGAAAATGCAGACACTCAGTGCGGCGATTGTGTTCCTGGGCTTTATCAAGACAAACACGGAGAGTGCCAGCCTTGCCGCAAGTAAGAGTGCACAAATGCGGCGGGGGTTGAAATGAGTCCCAACACAGGGTGCTTTGATAGATTTCAGGTTTAGCAAGCTGCAAAAATTACGGTAATGTTGAAAAGAAAATCTATTTAACAGAGTTTATCTATTTTATCTCCAAGACTTTATAGGGAAAATTGTCTAAAGGAAGCAGATGTGAAATATCCAGCAATCGGTGATACTGTGCATATACAAGAGCCCACAGGTCTAGACAGAACTGGCTCAGATTGCTCTGCAATGGGAGTCATGTTTCCTTGAATTCACCCTGTCATACTGTGGGCTGTAGGCTTCCCAGTCTGAAGAGCACTGAAAACACACTGACCACAAACATTTTGACCTGCCTTCTTTTCCAGTTTCTGACATCAGCCCCTTTCCATTTTTATTTCTTGGTTATGAGCTGAGGTATGCACTGAGCGATATCCCTCTGTAGCTGCCTATATGACAGCTTGTAATTGCATGCAAATAGGTCACTGGGCTGTGGATTTCCTCTCGCATGAAGCAGAGTGATAAGATGCTATCAGGCTTGCAATGATGTAAGACGCCTCTGCATATTCTAATGTGCAGTTTCCTTAATAACACCCCCTCCCTGCAATGAAGCATATTACTTTTCCCAGTTGTTCTGTCATCCAGAGAGAGAGAGAGAGAGAGAGAACACTGTCATTCATTTTCAAATCAGGTGGCAGATTGTAGGTCCTGTCAGCTGACTTTTTTTCTGGAATTTACTTGTCTGTTGAAATCCACCGACTGCAGTCCTTTCGTTGGCATTTGTAAAAGGAAATATAGGGACAGAGGGAACTTTATTTTAAGGTGCTCAAATACGCTCAAACTACCAAAAATAGAGGCCATATATGAGCAGCATGAACAATGAGAGACATTCACAGTCCTGTCGTGCCCCAGTACATACAGAAGGTCTTGTGTTTTCTGTGTGTCTATGAATGGATCTGTTCCCGAATTGTTATGTTGGTTTTACCTTCAGCTAAGGTTGTGAAGAGAAAGATAGGTGGTGGGACTGAGATCTGAGGGCTTTTCTGGCAAGGAAAGGCAGTCAAAGTGTGTCTCACACTTTTCAAGACAGCTACTGTAGAGGTTTCCTGCTGCTGTGAGAGACCCTTTTTGTTACTTGGGGTTTCTAATGCTTACAACCACAAATTATGTATGTAATAATTTATATAGTCATATTGTGATAGACACAATTTTGGGTACAATCCAAGCACATACAGTATCAGATCCATTCTGTTAACCCTCAGACTAGGCGTCTCATACCAACGGGGTCGTGCCAGTCCCAGCTCAGAGACTGACTGACTATGTTCTCTTCTCTTCTTCCAGGCAGGACTGCACAGAGGACAACAAAGACGCATGTGCAGAACTCTGTGCCTCACCACCTCCAGGTGATTCAGCAAGCTTAATAAATGGAGCCAGTAATGTACCAGAAGTAGTCATTAGGAAATACAGCAATGTGCACAAAATTACATAATAAAAGACCATCTTTTTAATCCAAAGGATTTATGTTAACTTTTTTAAAAACGTTTTTACCAAGCAGAAAGTGAGTGCTCAGCAATTTCAAAAGACAGGGGTAAATTTTAAAGGATGCATTATGATTTGCACATTAGATATTTTCTCAAAATGTGGGTGTTTAATGATCCAACCATCCCCTTTATTAAAGGATAAAACATTACTAAATTTGATTAAACATAAATCAAATGCTGTCAGTTTTTCTAAGAAGATAACTTGAAAGGCGAGAGCAATTTCTAACTGTTTTAACTATAACTAACTAGTGCAGCAGATTATAATTGTCTTAGAATTGTCAAAAGTAAGCAGTTGTAGGTTTAATGTTGCACATATCTCATTGTGTTGCATTAAATGTGTACGATGCCATCACATAGTAGTATATCTTGCGTGTGGACATGCATGTGTTCCCAAACTGCTTGTGCAAGTGGGGAATTGTAGTTTAGTGAGAACGAGTCACATTCTCAGCAGTGCTTCTTTTATGGACTATGGTGCAGGGGTGGGGAGTGTCTAACGTGCATTTCTGCATTTGAGTCTTTTGGAGTCTTTTCTGCATGATTTTTGTGTCTGTTCTATGATGTTACATCTTTGAGCTCTGAGGTTTCCCAATGTGCAAATGTTGTCATCCAATATTTCAGGGTATGGTGGCGCAGTGGTTATCGTTAGTGCTTAGTTTCGATATCCGGACCTGGGTCGCTAACTGCATGTATTTTGTATGTTCTTCCCATGTTTATTGGGGTTTCCTCCCACAGTCCAAAGACGTGCTTAGGTAGGTTAATTGGCTTCTAGTGTGTGTGTGTGTTTGTGTTTGTGCATGCTCTATGATGGACTGGTGTCCTGCCCAGGGTGTATCCTGCCCTGTGACTGTTTTTGGCTGGGATAGGCCCTGGCTCCCCTGCGCCCCTGTATTGGATAAAGTGGTTAGAAAATGGAAAGGTGGATTTCTGAGTATTGTTCCCAATGTACCAGTCATGCTGTCTGTGTTTGTGTTTAGAGGACTGGAAGCAGACCTTCACGATCCTCTTCAGTTTGCTGGTGTTCTTGATGCTGGGGGGGCTGATCACTCTGAGTCTCCGCCAGTACTTTACCATAGGGGGAGGACTGCCCCAAGCTGCTGGTAAGACCCATAATGTACCCCAGTGAACAGCTAGGTTATAAGACCAGGAAAAAACGAGCACTCATACATCAGCTGGGTCTGACTGATTCATCACGACCTCCAGAGTGAGCTTTTTCTAGCTGCTTATTTATTACACACTGGTATAATATAGGAACAAATACTAGTAACAAAAGTAATTTACAATTTTAATAAGAAGTTAATAGTATTAGTGATAACTTACGATTTATTTCATTGTTGGTGCATTACAAATAATTTGTTTTAGTATTGTTTATACATGCTAAAACAAATGATATGACCTCTTATGTATGTTTTTTTGCACATACATTTGCGCATGTTCCCGTAAACCTTTATGCATGTGATGATAGCATCTTGTGTAGCAATTATAAAGAGATTATGAAGCCATTTTACAGCAACATTCAAATAGAGAGTTACTTATACAACAAATCTACATGAATTATGACCTAGACACTGGAAATCCATGCCTAAAACATGGCCAGTGCATCATCTTCTACATTCAAGCACATTAAATATTACATTCTACGATATCCCTCATGAAACTTTTATCAGTACATGTACTGTAGTACCTGCACATTTTGCTTTCAGTGTCCTCTTCTGCATTGGAGCATAGGAATACCTTACTGTACTTCTGTACATATGCTTTAGCATCCTATTTCATTTAGAACAAATCTGTTCCTCATATGAAACAAATTCATTTAAGTTTTTACTAGTCAGAATGACTAAACTAAAACGCATATGCAAGAGATTTAGATAAACGTTCTTAGTCACCATATTTTTTTTTTAAAACACTTAGAGCCAGAAAAAAACAACCAGATGCATTCTCGGGGGGTTTAAAGGAATATCCTACACTGAAGGATAGACTACTGTGAATGTTTTTGGTCTTGAAATAGAAGTCTATGAGGGGACCTGACACCAGAATTCAAATTCATAAACATTGATATTGTCAGTGTAGCAGACATCTTCAGAAAGCAAGGAAAGACCATAGTAGTACGTTTAAGACTGAAACAAAACTGAGAACCTCCTTATCCAAAGGGTTCTGAGAGTTTGGAACAGGTTACCCAGCTACGGTGTTGAAGCTGATACCCTGGTTACGTTCAGGAAAGAACTGGAGACCAATTAGCTAATAACTACCAAACAGACTTCCTTTCTTTTATACCTGTTATCACGTTCTCACACCTCCCCCAGTCTTGTGCAGGTGTAGCAATATTTATGGCTTTATCAGTGTGAACCATTTCTACTGACAACGTCTTGCGTTCCATTGTCATAGGTTGTAAATTTGCTTGCTGCCTTGTTTTAAATAAATCTGTGTTAAAGGAGTGTGCCGTCCCATCTAAATAGATGTGATGTTGTGATAGAATTGAACTTATTTGCTTCTTTTCTTCTTCCCTGGTGTAACTCGTGTAGTAGTCAGCTGATAGTAAGACCCAAAATGCCTGCATCTGTCATGGTGTGTTGATCTTCCTCTGTGTTTTGTACCATCTGTCCACAGGCCAGTCTCCTGGGGAATCGAAAGTGCCTATCCACTCTGGGGTATGTGCAGCACCACATCTCCTGTCTTTGAATGTTTATCTCTATCGGTAGTTGTAGAAAACCACACAAAACTAATTGACAACATTTTGATTTCTTTTTTCACTGCCACGATTTGTCCATAATGATGGCTAGCAATTGAAGGAGTCTATTCCATCAATGTAATAATCCAATACATAAATTCAAGCCCAGAGGTGCTGATGTAATATTAGAATTACTAAGATACTGCTAGCTGTAATCTTGTGAAGGGCTGTGGATTTTACAGTATATATTATACTGGTGTTTTAAAGTGTTGTGCTGTTAGTGTCACTGAGAGTTTAAACAAGATTAATTTGGGTTTATGCCTTATTACAGGTTTCAGGAATGCCTGGAATTATCACCGACCCCCAGTTAGAACATACCAACCTGCTGCAGTCAGCCCTCCCTCCTGTTGACAGACCTGCAGTTCCCTCACCTGATCTCCCGACTGACAAATGTAATTTCCGAATTTCTCACCTGCTCTGTCTCTGTGTGCTGAAGTTTGAAAACTGCTGGCCACCTGCTCCCACTTGCTAATGGCACAAAGATCACTGACCTCGGTGATATCCTGCAGGACCGTACGGCCTCAGACGGACCGACCCCCAGTTCGAACATACCAACCTGCTGCATTTTCCAATGTGCCTCCACTGCAGTTAGGGGCTCCAGTTGGAGGGAGCCCTGCTAGCATTGTGATTTCTCAACAAGGGGAGCTCTGCTGATGGGAAGCATTTTCATGTCAGGCCTGAAAAATCATTGTTGAATTTCTGGGACTGCAGTAGGTCAAAAAGGTGTTGGTGTCGTGTACTTTAATAGGCAGACGAGAAAAACAATTAAGGCACAGTATTTGTGTTGGTGTGGTAAAGTACATAGGCTCAGTGGGGCTTTTTTGGCCAGGTGGGCGTTCAGTAGCAAGTGGCCTTTTTTCTTGCATTTTAAGGGTAACCAACGCTGGCGTTACTTCCGTACTTGAAAGGAATACGTTTCGTGACCCGAACGTTACAGAAACACACGCTTTTATTTTAGTACGTATTGTACATTGTACATTTGGCTTTCTGTGTCTAAGCCGGCTCCGGGCGTGGTGGGTTATCTTTGCAGTATAGCGTCGAGCTATCTGGTCTTTTTTATCAGTTTGTCTCTGCCCTGAAAATGAATACGGGGCAACCGTGGCAGGAAACAAAAATGAAATGCACTGAGGAGGAAGTAGAGGGATGGACTTACATGAAAAGACTTGAGAGGACATAACCAGTCAGCCATTAAAGAGCAAGTTCAATACTTACACATGTATTTATAGAGTAGGGATACGTACTCCCCTCACTGCTAGTAAAATCTCCATTCCAGTAACAGTGAAACTTTGGCCTACGGTAAAGGCACAGTCATGGGCCACAGACACAAGGCTCCTGGACAGTTTGTCTTGAAGTCCTTGTAGGGGGGGTGAATTTTCCAGAGCTCCATGCTTTATTGGCTCTCAGGAGCATGCCAGGAATGTTTCAGTTTGTAATCTTTCTTCAGCCTCTGGCCCCATGTACTCCACCTGTACCACATCGCGCTTGGCATGCGTCTTCCCAGTTCTTAATCGCTTTCTTACTCCGCTGGTGCTCCTCCTGTGCCTCCAGGGGCGGCGAAAGAGGAGCCTCCCGCCGACGCCTGGCCCCCCGCGGTGCTGTACGCCATCATCGAGGAGGTGCCCGTGCGGCGCTGGAAGGAGTTCATGCGCGTGCTGGCTCTGCCGGACGGGGAGATGGAGCGCGTGGAGCTGGAGCTCGCCCCCAGCTACCGCGAGCGGCAGTACCAGATGCTGCGGCTCTGGAGCCAGAGACGGGGCGCGGAGCTGCAGAGCGTCCACGCCGCGCTGCACAGCATGGACCTGCCGGGCTGCTCGCAGGAGCTGCAGGAGAAACTAGTCTTCCTGATGACCCCCAAATCCACAGCCCCAGCTCTGTCCTACCCATCCCTGATCCAGTACAGGCCCGAGGCTGGGGAGGCTTCCACAGGGCCTGCACAATAACACCACAGCTGACCACGCTGAACAACAGCAGAGCAAACAGGCAAGCAAAGGGACAGGCTGTCTCCCCCTGAGCAACCAGGAGACAGGCTTCAATGAAAGCCCCACTGCAGAAGGAAAAGGACAGATACTGCTCCTCTTGTAGAACTCCACAGCTGAGGCAGGATGGAACAGAACCCCCCCATTGCCAGAATGGACCTTGCACTGAGCAGTTGCCAGCCACAGCAACCCAGTGCCCTGGACTGTCACTCAGCAACACAGTCCCAAGTGGAACAAAGCAATGGTACCAGTTACTACAAGCCATGCCCCCACACTGATAGGTTCTCAGGTGCTAATCACTCTTTACAGCAGGATACAAGTTCCAGGTCAACAGTGCCCTACTCCAGGCTCTGGCCACCTCTTACAAAGGAAGTACAGTAAGGACTTTCCCTGGGTGGAAACTGTGGATTGGTAGCACATAGGGCTGCATACCCAACTTTGGCTTCTGATGAAATGTCTTGGCTATGGAAAGCACTATTCTAGCAGGAAATAGAGGGCAACGCATTGTAAAGAAGCTCTTTGTAAAGGGGACTATGGTACGGCTCATGATCTTTTAATGCGAAGCCAACCGTGAAATTGTCAGTAATCGTCCCAGCCTTTAGCACTACCGATGCTTCACACCATCGAATCCAAAGCCGTTCTCAGAATCTCGAGCACAAATGATGAAACACAACCCCTTTAAAAGGCACAGTGGCAAAGCTGTAAATTTCCCGTCGACAGAAATGATCTGCGTGTTCTCTCGCACACCACCTTTCCCTCCTCACTTGGTCTTGCCCGAGACAAACCGTGTTCAGTGGAAACCTGTACGAGTGCACACGCACGCACGCACACACACACACAGTGCAGTCCACAGGGACAGACACTAAAAAAAAAAAAAGCTGACACACACTTTCACTTATCGTTAGCATCTCCACAGACGCACCATAGTGTGCAGGAAGCACAGTACAGGTAGACCACAGGAAATCAAGTACATCTCGGCAGGAAGCAGAAATGCTGTGCATTCAAGATGTTCTTTGGAAGGGAGGAGTTCCACTGCAAGGGAAGTGAGTGAGTCAACCATTCCGCAGAAGAAAAGAATACTATGAAAAGATCAAGATCATGGGCAATACAGGGAACTGTATTAAAGTATCAGTATCAGTGTGAATTTCAAAATGCATTACTAAATAAAGTATTTGCCATTTTCTTGAAGAATGTCTATGTCCAATAAATATATAGAAATATATATTGTAAGTAGAATTTTTAATTCAATATACTTTGTCCTGTGTAACACAGATGTGTGTAGACAGTTTTTAATGTCATTTTATTTTTTTTTTCCAGATTAAATAAAAGGCGTAACCTGACCCCTGGAACTTTTTACCAACACTGTAATTTATCGATACGTGATGTAAAAATAAACGTTGCTGCAATCTGATGATTTTTGCTTTGGCTTTTAATGCAATGTAAAATAAAAATGAAGAAACATAAAAATATTAATTTAATATTTTAAAACACACTTGTCTAATTATAATTCTCTTAATTCCTTAACAAAAACATTGTGGTCTGTGAAACCATAAAAAAATTACAATGCATAATCATATTATTAAGTAAAAACAATAATACTTCTTGGCATTTATATTGCTCTTTCTATCCCAAAGGTCTTTACATATAAGTGGAGACCAACTTCATTAACCACTGAAAGCCAATGTATGGCAGTCCCACTACCCAGCACGTTAGGTTAAGAAAATAATTCTCAGTAGTTCAATTACTGTACACTAAAACTTGAAGGAACATTTGTAAACCCAGAGGACCTTAGCCAGGACACCTACTGTAGGTTAAAATCCATACTCCTTGAAAAAGTGGATTGGAATCTTGATCATGTATGATCAAGTAGTCAGTAGCATGATCAAGTAGTCAGGACCTCACTTTAACATCTCCTCCAAAGTTCAGGACCTCCTACAGCAGGGATTCCCAGTTCTGGTCTTCGAGGACCCCACACACCTACTGGTTTTCTTTCCAGATGAGCTTCATTACCCAATGAAGCCTTAATTTATCAAGCTGATCCACTAGAATATTTGCCATTTTTTCCCCCCAACTGGAAGGTTTGGGTTTTTAACTTACGCACAAAACACAATAGTTAAAAGGGAATTCTCATTAAATTATGGTATAGGAAATTGAGAAACATGTCTGGAATAAAAACCAGCAGCTGTATGGTCCTGCACTGTGGTTTTGCTCACAATACTGGGGCACTGGTTTGCAAATTCTGGACTAGAATGAAGAGCGCCATCTGCTGGTCCATTGACACCATATTGCAACAACAACAACTTGAATTCCCCTGGAGGTCCCCCATCCCACGACTGAGTGGGCCCATGTGCCCATTCTATGACCGAGTCAGATCTTAGCTTTCAAGATCTGACAGGATCAGGATCAGGCTTAAAGGTGGTAAAAGACACCAAAAAGTGCAAATTACAGAGATGGCTTTAAACCACGTCCTAGCTATGGGGTGTGTTTAAGACTGCACTTTCCAGTGGCCTGCTCCTTGATTCAGGTATAGGAAAGCCAACTGCAGAGCTGTTTTACCAGGAAACTGAACCAAGGACCTAAGAACAGAATTGAATCTCTTTCAGTCACTTGATTCATTTCAGCCATTAGAGCTCAAGTTAGCAATATTGGCCCAGATACCACTGGCTTGATCCTACACTGCGTTGTAAGCAGACTCCTGCGGGATGGGACTAAATGCCACCAGGATGGAGATGAATCTAATGGATCTGGATGGGCTGCCATTAGACACAAGCAGCCCCTAAAACTAATCGGAATGTAATGTGATCCTGGCAAAGTGAAAAGAGACTGATGGTCTGACAGAGCACGTTTAATCCGACAGGATTAACATTGGTAATTCCAGATTTGAGGTCACAAATATAAAAAACACAATTGTGAATGGTATGTTCATTTAAAAAAAACATTCGGGGCAAGCAAGAACATTTCAGAATTCCCATTGCTCGGAGTTAGCGTCACTAGTCCAGTGATCAGATAATATCAGCCAACAGTTGCCTAGGTCCCACAAGCAAAGGAAATCCATTGGGAGTCATTGTGCTGTTCGTAGGAGAGCCAGCTTCATTGAGCTCAGAGTTCACATTGATCTGCACAAAAAATAAACTGTACTTCTCCAAGTACGTCCAAAACAACACTAAATGTTATGCGGTTTTTGTTCTGAAAATATGCAGGAGTGGCAAACCTACTTTAACAGATTAAAAACAAACTGAAGTTTGCAGCCAGAATCAGTGCTTTGCTCTGTATTGACCACCAGGTGGAGGCCACACTCTGCAAAATCACAAATGCTCAGTCATGAGTGAAAAACTCTTAAAATACTGACAGCAGGCGTTTTCTGCTCTTATTCTCTTACTTGTGAGATTCCTGGAGAAAAAGAACAAGGGTGGAGCTCTTCCCTGAGATCCTACGAAAAGCTATGCCTATACACACTAGCGTAGTATATTCTGCCATTCTGTAAATGGAATACATTTAAGAGCCTCTTCTGAGGTGGATAAACATGAATACACAACTAACTATCCTTAGCACTAAGGCACTACCATTCTTAAAATGTCTGTTTAGAACACCCGACACACATAAAAATATAAATAACTTCAGATTACAGGTTTAAAGCCACACACTGCCTTTTAAAGTCCATTACCTGTGGCATGTTACAAACTACACATATTCACGTCAAAATGAAGCCTACACTGCTGCCCGTGCCACAACACAGGCTTGGCCACAGCGGTGATAGCTCTGGCACGATTGTCCTCCAAAGGAAGTGAGCACCCACGGCATGGTTTCGGAAGGGTGATACTGCAAGCCAACACGCCTCGTGCCAATAGAGAGTTCCCAATTTTTCAAGAGTCCTCCTCTCTCAGCACTGAAATTACCCAATTCCTCCCAGAGTACTTCTGCATACTGCGCCCAGTCCTGCATCATACACAGAACCAAGAGCACAGACAACGCAAGCAACAACAAGAGCAGTTGGACTCCCACTGCCAGGAGTTAGCTTCACTAAACCAGCTGTCGGGCGCTTAGGTCCTTCAATCACTGACAATGCACCACGTGTCACTGGGCTGTTTGTAGGAAGGCCAGCTTCACAGAGCTCAGAGTACACAGTGATCTGCACAAAAAATAAACTTTATAATAAGAAGGGACTTTGGGGGAGGGAGGAGAGGAGAGGAGAGGGGGGAGCTCTATAGCTCCTTACCGAAAAAGCTTACTTTCCCAGAACTCACTTCATAAAGAGGCTCTAGAAATCAATGGCTAACTCTTTTAACAAGTCAGAGTTGCACCTGGCCTTCCAGGAATTTAAGACAGCTGCACTGGGAGTGGGTTTCATGTTGAAAGCATTTTTTTTTTGCAGATGCATTTCGAAGGGCTCTTGTACGTGCTGCAGCCCTGCATGTAACATTAAACGACTTCTTTTTAATTAGACGAGCAGGAAGGAGTACTTTCCATGCTTTCGTTTCTGCATGATCCGCTGGGTCCTCCTTCAGTCTACTGCTCTGCCGCTAACCGGAGGAGGTGAACAGTAACTCACGAAGCTCTGTCCTGTGTGAGCCGTAGTTTTTAAGCAAATTACCGCAACCCAGCCTCACTGTTCCTGGAATGAGTGTAAGCCTTACTGTGCATGCTATTTACACCAGTCACCAAGACAGATACACTGTACAGACCACACTGGAACACGTAGGTAGGCTGTCTAGAGGCTTCTTGTAAAAAGAGGTGAGCATCTGTGGCTTATAATCCTTGGAGGTGTGAACAAGCCTTGAGGCAATATCTATCCCCAGCTGAGCAACAGTGGACAGTTTCTTGTAAGTAGAGACGCGATCAGTTTGCATGCTTTTCACTAAAAAGCGAACAAATTCATGTGCTTTGACTGGAAAAGCACTTCAGAGTTCAGAGGTAGGAAACAGCCATCCCAAGAAACTGGGAGCCTTACACAGAAATGACAAGCATAATCAAACGTCCCCTGTCTCACAAGATCCTGCAGATGAAGAGCTGCCCATCAATGAACAGGCTGTGACAGAAGGCATGACCTGTCATTTTTTTCCTCTGAGGTCTCTCACTCACTGTCCATGTGGCCATCTCGACATGATCAGTAATACTAACCGCTTCGGAAGACTCGCTCCCTGAGCGCAAGTTTAAAGTGAGGAATCGCTGCGATTCTCAGGTGGAGTTATTCCCCGGGAACACCCGATGAGCTTGAGCTTTAATTAGCAGTCTCCTTCATGAGTCATGGCCATTGTCAGCTTAGGCCACTCATCGTCTGAGGGCTAAAGGTAGCAGAAGTGGGAGGTATATGCCACTTCCCCAGCAACAGTAAAAAAGTAAGTAAAATAATCAAACGCCAAAAACATTAATAACGAGAGCTGTAATAAGAATCTTCTACGAGGTGACACTAGGTTAATGACCGTACTCCTCTGAGTTCTCCTCTGTGTTCTACTGATCCAGTTGAAAATGAACAGTTAGCCCTGGTTAAATTAACGCCATGAGTTTTGATCTTTCCATGGTCCACATGACTGGCTGCTCTTGTCTTCTCATGTTGCCGCCCTGATACTGCCCTAGCTTGGCTCGGCGTGCTCACATCGCCTTCCCGACTTCCTGCACTGCTGGGCGGGCGTCCTTGTTGTCCTTGTCCTGGCACTGGGAGATGGATGTCTCCTCCTGGGAGAGGGGGAAATCCGGACCGAAAATACAGGGCTCTGGGGAGTAGCCCACCCCTTCAGCCCGTGGGGGAGAGCAGCAGTGTGTGTTGGTCGGGAGGTGGCAGCTGATGGTGGCCTGGAAGTTCACTTTCAGCTGAGGACTGGTGGCCTGTGGACTATCTGTACACAGAGGGAGAGAGAAGCAAACAGAGTTAGAAGAAGGCCCTCCATCATTAACCATGACCTCCAGGAAACAGCAAGCACTGGGCCGAAGCCAGCAGGAAGTCAGTTTGGTTGAAAGTGGTTGCTGGTGAGCTGTGGTGGAGTTACGGCTCATTGCTGACAAGCCTCAGTATTACCTCAAGACCTGCTTACACTGAAAAGGACTGTCTTTCTTACATCTGAGCAGAGACTTAGCGCCTTCAACAACAACGCATTTTACAGGTTGGTATAAAAAAAGGGAGGACAAGAGACTTCCGAGATAAAAATGAAGGGAATTCACAGTGGAGCTTCATGAGACGGTTAATCATTTACATGAAACATCTTTACGCTTGTCAGCACTAGCCCAGAATCTGGGTTCAAGAGACAGGAGACGAGAGACAAAGAAAGAAGGAGCCGATATCCAGTTTCTCATACTAGAAAAATGAATCTTTCCATCTGTCCTCTGTCCTTTTACACTTCACTGCCCTCTCCTCATCCACTCTCCAGGCTATGTAGTCGGCCATATGCTTCCCCCCCATCCTATGGGAATGCTGCAGAAAAGTACAGGAGTGATCCCAACACATTGGGCAGAGTGCACGGCCATAACCTGACTGCATCGACAAAAGTCCCTTCTTCTTACCTTGACAGCAACTGGGGCTCCCTCTCTGGCCGCTCGATGTGGTCGACTCCGCGCCTGACTGGCTGCCCGAGGCATACGAGAGTGCGGAGTGACTGGATTCCGTCTCTCCCAGCAGGCACAGCTGTTCTTGCGAAGGGGGGTGGAGGTTGCCGGAGGGGTTCCGCTGTAGGGCCCCAGGGGTACAGTTCAGGACCTGGAGACAGAAGATCGCGAGAGAGCATGAGAGGGGAAGATGTGGTGGGGGCCAGCATGTCAGGAGCAAGTCTGATTTTCTTGAGCCATGGATTCTCGTCAAGCTTTGTCTGGGATTCTGCCGGCCGTCTGTGTGTGGCCTCTCTGTCTGTGTGGCTCAGTCCGCGGTCTGCATACACACGTACCCTCGTGGTCCGAAAACCTACCTTCTTGGCCTCTGCATCGGCATTCTCTTGAAGGGCTGCTGCAAAACAAAAGGTCATCAAGGACGATGAAATAGCGAAAGCTGAATTAGCAGCAGGCACGTGACGCATGAAAGAAGCATGGCTGTGGCAAAAAGTTATGGGGGGTTAGTCTAGGTCACCTCATTCATGCTGTTATTTGATTTCTGGTTTCATTTCCTTCAGGAACACCTTGTTGTGGTTTAATGCTTAACTTCACAGGTAGTCAAGTGTACAGAGCGTTTCGTATTGTTATGCTTTCATTATCGACAGAACAAGGGGCACCCAATCTCGACAGATGCAGGTGTGTGGACCTGCAGTGTCCCAGCTGTGCTCCCAGTTGCTTGACTGACCCCTTAATCGACTTCATAATGGGTCAACTGCAACAAACTGTGGCAGCAAACTAAGAATGATCCCATGGTGAGTACACAGCGCTGTAGTAAACTAGTACTCTAGATATGTGGCGGGTGCAAAGATCCCAAAGTAACAGCTGCTACACTCTAGGTGCTACAGAACTATGGTCAGTACAGTACAATGCTTAGTCTATAGCAAGGGTTGTACTAAGAGAAACAATGGATAACATAGTAAAGTTCCAATTTTTTTAGCATCTTATTACTGAAATAATATGGTCACTACATAATGATTTAAGCATCTGTCACTGGAAAATTTAATTATAATATTTGATTAAGAATTTAATTCCAACCACAATAGAACAGACCTAAATTACTAGTCATCAGCATTTCACCTATGCCAAACAGCCTGCATTACTCAATAGTGAGTTCTGAGATATATATTGATAGGAATATTCTGGGGCAGGAAAGGAAATTAAATTAAGGCAAATTCATACAAGTAAAGAAGATGTGACTCTTAATTGTGTTCAGTCACATCTGGGTGTCATTTGAGTGTGTTAGTTCTGTTATTTATTGTCAAGACTCTACTCTGATGGTTCTCAGGGGTGATGGGGACAGGGGTTGTTGAAAATACTTTTTTACCAGATTAAATCTTCATGAGAGGTGAGAAATTATATATGTTGAATATATAATTTTGTACCGCTAGTAAACACTGAAAGTGAAGAAATGCTTCATGAATGATTGCAAACTGTCACATGTGTAAGACCTGCTCATAATCTCTGTGCCAAAAACAGTAGGACGTGAGAAAAAATGAGATAGACTGCAGAAGACAGTGTCGATATGACTGTGTACAAAAAACAGCTAATTAAATATTCCCAATATCCCAATCATTTAAAATTTTATCTTCCTAATCCCATGCATTCAGTACTGAAACTTGTTTCTGGGAAGCTACAATTCAGGATCCTAGAAAATAGATTCTCCAGTTTAGCTGGAAAAAATCCAAGTTGCATTCCAAATGAACATTCCTATTCCTATTTAAATGAAGTTTCAGAATATTGTTTAATCTCATATTAGTTTGAGACACAGTAAATCGTTCCAGTTCAGTGGAGAATTGTCCAGTGATGGAGTGGAGAGGTCAGACGTGGGTAACACAGAAAGATCAGAGAAGATGTGACAATTGAGGGACAGTTCAATTATAATCACACACAATACTGATGGGGTACGGTGTACCTGTTGATTTATGCCTAAAGCTGAAAGATATGGTCAAAAAAGTGCTGTGATGTGTAACAGAGCTGACACCCACCAGTGCTTAAGCCCATTTTTGGTTACACCTTTGTGTGAAACTAGAAATAATGAAGCCATCAGCACCTTTTAGCTACCACCTTCACTGGTGCCAAGGCAGACAAGATAAAATCACAGGCTTTGGAACGGATGAGAAAAATAAAACCACGTTTTTTATCATGACACCTCTAAAGCTGTTCCAGTAAGCCTGAAACTGATCGGAGTGAAAACTGCAGTTCAAGTAAAAAAAAACAGCTCTATTCATGTGTAAGAGGTCTGTTCAAAGAGTGACAGAAAGAACATCCAGTATCAGAAGTCATTACCAGTCCTGTTGTAGATGCAGCGTCCAATGATAAACATCACTATGATGATAGTGACCAGCACTGCAGCGCCAGCTACTGCCCCAGCTGCATGACAAACAGAAAGAAAAGTTTAAAAAAACATGGGGTGGGAAAGTGGTGGATTTTAAATCTGGCAGAGCTTGTCCGCTATTTGAAATGACTTGGAACACAAGTGGGTTTTATCAATGTACGAAAACACTTGTTTCAGTGATGTCAGGAAAGGACAATTTTGAACCTCAAGAGATATAGGGTGTTTTATTTTCAAAACGTGTTGTGCGAACCACCTGGTAACGAGACTCATAGGGCGTGTTTGCAATATACATACCTTTAGGTCTCCAGCACACCTATCATTTAGACATCATGTGAAATACAGATCCCAGCGCTCAATGGATCAGTTCTCAATTCCTTACTTAATTTGACCAATTGATTTACCAAAACTGATCAAAACTCACTTGTGTTCCATTTCTTTACAAATTGATGATTTAACGATCGTTTATAAGACCCCCTAGACTAATGCTGTCAGGAACAGGGTGGATAGGCTCTCTCACTGTTCCAGCTATGTACCTTCGGACTCTTAAGTCCAAACCAGGCGATCGTGTACAAAGATGTTGCGTTGCACGTTACACACAAGACAGGCCTGTTGAGGCTAGCCCTTTGCACTCACCAATAATGTTGGTCTTGTCGATGACAGCTACAGTCTTGTCGGCCTGCGCTGTGCTGGGAACAGAGTGGGGCAGAGAAGGTGGCCGTGCAGAGAAAGGGGCGTCCATCCTGTGCAGGACAGAGTTGCCAAGAGTCTCAGCGGCGACATTCCTGGGAGTTGCAGTTGCCATTTTTGGGTGACAGACGGCGTCTGCACTGTTTGTCCCGGCGCGCAGCTCACTGCTCCCCTGGGAGGCACAGCTGGAGAACAGAGAAGCACAGAGCCGGTGAGACACGGACCTTCAGAAAACACACAGAACTCAAACTGTTTCACAAAAAAGTCAGTCTGCCAATGTTTAACCACTCTGGACTTGGTTTGTTTTGTGAATGCTTCACTCCCTTGTTGGGAGACTGCTCTCCTTTGCTTTCTGTCCTTTCAACCATTTCATGCACTGATTAATCCAGAAGTTATGACCCATTGACCATAAAAATGGTCACAAAGACCATAAAAAGGGTCACAAAGAAAATGCCTTTGAAGAGATTTAATGAAGAGAGTGTAGGGTTTTTGAAGAGAGTTTGGGGTTTTTAATGAAGAGAGTGTAGGGTTTTAAACACATGGACAGCAAGTATTTTAAGCATCAGACTTAAATGTCTTCTATGGTCTGATGTTTAAAATACTTGCTGTCCACTGTTTACAAAACCCAAAGGCTGTCAGGAGAATTTTGAATCGCTGTATGCCTTCTGCACATGCACACGTAGTGAATCTGCTTGTTACTGTCAGACTGCAGATTTATTGGAAAGGAAATTAACTGGTGGGTGGCTATATAATGCAGCTTGTGAGCTGTAAGAGAGAGCAAGGGGATACATACTCAGTGTGGGGCTGACAAATCTCTGTGCTGGAGTCTGTGGCAGAGAAGGTACCAGGAGGGCAGGGAGAGCACACTACATCAGAGTTTGCCGTCCCTGAATAGCAGAAAAACACCACAAAGTCACTTCAAACGAATGAAAACCCGCAAACCTTCCAGACACCAGTTCTAAGAACGGTGCTGTGAGTGAGATTCCCTTTCCCAGAGCTAACAGCAGAGTGCATTTTTTTGAAGGTCTGTGCCCATGAGTACGCGTTTGCTCTGGTACCTTTCTCTGAGACTCCCTGGCCAGGCGGGCAGCTGGAGTACATGCTGCAGGTGTCACAGGAGTAGGTGCTTGAGGTAAAAGAGCAGTAGCCTGCCTTGCAGACACACTTTCTCGGGGAGGTGACTGTGCAGGGTTGGACCTCCTCCAGGCCTATATATGCCAAGACAAGATCATACAAATTAATCCAGACCCACCAGCTCAGTGTTACACAACACAGGCACAAACCCCCATGCAGAGTGGCGCCTTGTAGACAAAACCCACTTTTTTATGTTTGGAGATAATATCTACAGACCTGGCAGGCACTTCACAAACAGCAAAAGTTTTTAGGAAGAATGTCCATTGTAAAACCTCTCAGTGAGGCTGCAACAGATGTTTCTATGATGACTGCTCTCGAGGCAGGACTCTTTGATGTAATACCGTAGGAAAGCCTAGCTTTCCTTCAAAGCCGCCATTGGTACAATAAAGGAGTTTCCAGAAAATCTACCACTAGTTAGGGAAAGTTATTTTCTTTCAAGGTCTACCTGGATATAGAAGATGAAGACAGACAAGGAAATCTTCACTCTCACCCAGGGCAACTGAGAAAATGTCCAGGACTCGTATGTTGCTGCTTGAGCTCTTGTCAAGCCTGTTAAAACTCAGCAGCAGATTTTGATTGACCCTCGGTAAGAAAGAGTAGCTCAACCTTGTACAGCACCTCGTTTTGTTGGGTACAGTTTTGTTGTGAGGTCAGCCCGTGTCCCTTGTCCGACCAACCTGTCCAGACTGACCAGTGCATTCCTGACTGACACAGTGTCAGGCAAGGAACTGGACACACCTCTCAGTTGGACCCTCAGGCACAAAGGCGGCCCTGTTATTAGTGGGTAAATTTGAAAAAAACGGTGTACAAGCCTCACCTTGATAGCAGGCCTTTGTGCATCTGAAGCAGTTGTTGTGGTAATGCCAGCGCTCTGTGTAGGAGCCGTTCCGACACTTTTGACACACTGTGTCCTTTGTCTCTGTGCAATCCTCGATCATATGGGTCCCTGGAATGGGAACCATAATACACAAATAACCAACCATGCATTGGGATTCCCAGACATTAGCAGGTCAGCTTGACAGACTGCGCTGACAATCAAATCAAACAATTTATTCCACTGAGCACCTACAGTTACCTACCTTTTTCCACAACATGACTCGGGCCATGATAATTTTCTTACAGGACAAATGCAAAACAAGAGCGCAAACAGAAACAGATTAAGGTGGGCATACTGATGATATGTTTCAGCATTCAGGAAAGTGCGACTCCAGTCTTAGCAACTGATATAGCTAAACGAGGCCAGTTGCCTGCCTCCTGAAATAAAATGCCTCGTCTTCAAGGTGTCGCAAAGCTTCTGCGGACAAAAGCTGCCCCCCGTGTGACTTGGGAACTGCAATTTTCACAGGCTCTATCAGCAACCCCACAACAGTCACGGCTGCTGCTCTTTTCTTTGCCAAATAAAACTCCTAATGCCTACTAGTAATAACAAATAGCTTTAGATTAAAAAGGACATTTGTTTTCATATTCTGGAAACCATGTGCAAAATTTGCAGCCTGGAGTGCAATTGTAAAAATAATCTATATGTAAATGTGACAAGTCTCGTGAGCCATACTGGATAGGTGCTTACTGAGTAAGACCTAGGACTAGATACATGCATGACTGGTCTGCATATCCCAGTTTAATTGCAGCTGAACTGCTACATACAGTAAGTGCCGCTTCTACCAATGCTGACGACACTGACAGCAGCACTGCCCCCCGCAGGCCGTGTGACCGCACCGCATGCGTTTCCGGGCGCGGGCGCGGTGTGGAATCCCCCGGGCCCCCACGGCCCGGGAGTCTGAGCCCCGGCACAGGAAGCACAGGAAGCTCGGCGGCAGCTCTGTGATGTGGTGCGAAAGTGCCGCTGCTCTGCGGCTCCCCGCGCGTGACGTCAGCGTCGCAGAAAACGCCGCCGGGTTTATCAAAAAGCCGGCGAGAGAGAGAGAGAGCGGCAGAGCAGGGCAGGACTCTCACGGCGCTGAAGCACGGCGCGAGGAGGAAAAGCAGGCCACAGGAAGTGCTGCCAGCTACACGTGGTCTCCGCGGGACGTGCACACCACTTCCAACACCAAGAACTGCATCTACTGAATGTTGGGGTGTAGCAAGATGATGCAGAATCAGAACTACACTACTGGAGGCAAAGGCAACACTGAAAAGAAACTTCTGTCACGCAGACACAATTGACCTTTTCGTTTCTGGTCTGGCTGCGATACTGTTTGAGAAGCCATCAGGCTGACGAAGTGCTCGGACAGAAATATCTTGGCGGCACCATGCGGAAGGCAGTGACACATCTGCCCGTGCCGTCTCTCTCTCTGATCACAGCACCGCAGCCCAGTTTCTGATGTGGAGCGCCATTCCGTTTCCTGAGGAAGGGTTGAGGGAGGAGCGCGTGTTTCTGAATAGGGATTGTGCCGAGTGATGGCTACCGCACACGACCAAAATCCTCACCCATCTCATACCTGGTGGACACCGTGAGCAGCAGCGGTGCACCCTAGAGTGATAGTATTCCCTCTCTGGGTTCCGGCAGACCTCTCCGCTGTCCAGGGGGTAGGGCAGGGTGTACGTCTGTGGGAGAAACACAGATGAAGCGAGGTGGACAGGAAAGGCCGTTCTTGAGCCCAGAACAAGCTACTCTGGTCTGCACAGAGACGGGCTCCGAGCCCAACCAATCTGGAAAGACAGGAGTCTTAGCAATTGTTTCCGCACGTAACTAGAAGTCTTTCAAGAGCAGTTCACCCTCCATCACTTTTCAGGATCGATTTCCCTTCTGATTTTCTTTAAAAGGTGGTGTTTTACTCAGTACTATGGGGACCTTCATCAGCAGTCTTCACGAAACTCGTGAAATTAGTGGTTCTGTCTTTTCTGGAGGTCTAAACACCAACACACCTGGAGGGATGGACACAGTTAATTGTGTATTGACCATCACACTCAGTCTTAAGTCTTGCAGTAGGCATTATGCTTTCAGGCTGGATTTATTTGCTTTATTCTTAAGGAGGAACTTAAATTGCTGGTATATGTTCTCCCTGTAACATATGATCTATTGTATCGAAGATCTCTGATTTATTGTAACTTGACTGGCTTGGAAATGCTGAAAAACATGTTAAAAAAGTGACTTAAATGATTGGCAGACTGACAGGTCATTTAATCGATTCTGGGCAGATAAAGCTTTGGCTGGCTCAGCAGAAACGACTGCAGAAGAACTATTTGGGGCTGTGGTGCAAATAGCACCCGTCCTCCTTGTGTGCTTATAGTACTCCTTACAGTGCTAGATTGTGCAGGAGCTGCAGAGCTGTGAATGAATCACTCTCTAGAGTGGCACTGCTTGACTAATGGCAAAAACCATGCTTTCCTCATTTTTTTAAAGATCTGTTTCCTGCTGTCTGCCTAAGTCGGCAATAAAATGGAAATATGAACGCGTGACTCATTTCACAACTACTATGTGACAAAACACCATTTTTTCTTCTCATTCACATTAGTCACTAAAAATGGGCAAACCTGCTAGCTTTCCAAAGTTCAACTTCAGTGCCCTCTGTCCTGCCAGCAGATAGGAAGGACAGCTGAAGACTTTTTGTTTGTTTTACACAACCAGAGCTGCTTGGCAGTTAAAAAACAATTAACATGCATCAAAGGGTAAAAAACACTGCACTTACTGCATTATCTCAAGAGGTGTGCAATAAAATCGCAGATCCCTGATTAAATGCCACAATCAAACTCTTTATTCCAGTCTAGTCAGAGCATGAGTGTGTCATGCCTTAGTTCTCCATGGTTTAAAACAACTTGTTTTAAAGGTAACAATGTTTATGACTGGGGTCACAGGCAATGGAAATACTATATACTGTAGTATATGAACACATGGGTTTGTTGTTTCTAAGGTAATAGACTGATTATAGCTTCTGTCTATAAACTGGCCAGATTCTCAATATGTTCCACAGCCTCACACTTCTTGAAAACCCAAATACTGCTGCATCAAGTGACTAATCAGCGTCAAAAAGGCTTTTAACAATATAGACAATACTACTGGGCAGCTCTTCCTAATGACTAACATCTGCATTTGAGAATGGGCCACAATGAACACAGTAATCTGGAAATTTCCCTATTGGAAAAGTTTCAAGATTCATGTGAAACGTACTTGATACTGAAGCAATGACATTACCAGCGATGATAAAACCGAGATATAAAAAAAACAAACAAAAGATTGATGTGTGTAACTGAGGATGAGGTTTTCTTTGAAGATGGTTCCTCACCTCAGTTGAGAGGAATTCCTCTTTTAATGTTCTCAGCACCATACAGTTCATCGGGATTTCCTCCCCAAGGACAAAGAAATAATCGAAAAAAGCAGCACTCCCTTCCTCCCGCAATTTCAAACAAAAAGGCTGTTTATCACACAGAGGTTGTGAAGTGGACAGGCAGCCGATCCAAATTATTTAGCAGATATAATGTAGGAAGGAAGCAAAGCCTGCCTCTTCCATTAGGGTCTTCTCAGAGACTGTGTTTAACTGGCCAACTAGCTAATGACCACTTAGAATTAATATTAATATGCTTAACAGATGTTCTTATCCAGCACAATGTATGCCAGCAGAACAAAACATATGGCACTGCTATGCAAAAGTCAGTCTGCAATTTGCATTGTTCTACCCTTTTCCTTTATGATGTAGAAACACTTCTGTGCTGACCTTTTTATTTTAAGCTACCACCTAATTCTAATAATTAGCTATTTCATAATACAAGAGGTAGCCTTTTACTAGCCTTACTGTAGGATGTGAAGTGGAAGACAAATGATGATAATGACAAGGAGCATCTGACAAAGAGTCAGTTGAATTTGACTCATAAAAGTGAAAGATTAGATACTACAGCACTTCAGATTGGCTGCTTCTACAGTACGTAGTTCACCTTATTTTGTTGTGATCAGGTTTTTGAACACCGATCAATCTAAAATACCTTGAAATTACAAGACTGGCTTCCAAACTAAGCCGCATTAACAACAGTCAAAGACGTTGTAATACCTAGAAAACGTTAACGGAGGATTTGAGTAAATTGCTGATGCTCGTAACAGAAATATGTTTTGCAACTCCTGATGGTGTCAAAGATATTGGCAAATCAAAGTGGAGTAATAATTTCTATTACAGGAGCCCACTATCCTGTCCAAAAGATTACAACTTGCTTATTGTATAAGTCTCCATAATTTATAATGTTAAAACAAATCTGAGAAAGATAATGATTTGATTATTTCCTAAATTAATTTCAACTGTTCCGTTCCTTGTGCTACAAAAAATAATCTAAAGTATGATGTCACTATAAGAACAGATTCGGGGATCCCCTTCCTGAAATATTAAACCCTTAGCAATCAGGCTTACCTGAAGCATTAAAAACTCTCCTGCAACTAAGCTACAGCATTGAAGTGAACATGGATGACTTTAGGAACTGCTCAGTACCCTTGTTTTCTCCTAGTTAGATTTAGCCATAGATGCTTCCTAAGCAGTACAGCGTCATGCTCTCCTACCAGAGGAACCAGTACTGGATCAATCACAGAAGGCACAAGGCAGGGCGCAGGTCGAGCTCCGTGAACACAGGTTCGAGTCTAAGCGCTGAAAGCAGGATTCCCCAAGTGGCAGCCCACAGCTGGCCGAGCACCACTGAAGAGAGGGTGGGATTAGTTGACAGGGCTCTCCCGGGCGCTTACAGGCACGAAATGCTGTCAGTGAGGGATGCATTTCTCCTCCAATCAGCACTGAGCTGCCAGTACTGCGCTGCATTAAAGAGGAACTACGACCCCATATTTATATTTTGGGGTGAGAAAGGATTGGCCTTGAATGAGTGCAAATCAAACCACAATGAAGTAAAATGTACACAGTAACATGTAAAACCTCCCATTTATATCACAAGACAGACAATTGCTAAGTGTGTGCAGCGCTATATTGCCGTCATTGTCGTCGACTCAGAACGAGGCAACAAAACTTCTGGTGAGGTGAAGTGGCCCTATTGTAAACAAGCAGGCTTGCGAATACATCTCTTTTAATCCAATAGAAATATTGCTCTCTACTTTGTTCAAGTCACATTGGAACATTTCTGCACTGAAATATCTGCTGCACAGCCTGTACTTATTGACTTGTACATCACATTACAGTGACTAGTGAGCAGGAAGGGCCAGTTTAACTCACAATTCTCAGGAACTTGCTGTCACCTGTGGCGAGACTAGGGGTTTGTGACAACATGGCGACCATACCAGTATTTTCACAAAGTTCATCAATTTCAATTTGAAATCAATTTTTGTCAGCGAGATGTAATAACCAGCCTGAGAAACTGGGACTGCAGTTCCCCTTTAAAAGCCAAGTGGCTTGAAGTTGTTTGGGCAGGTCAGAGGTGTCTGCCTGCACTCTCTTTCCCCTGCGAGAGATCACAGGGATTGTAGCCAAGAGCCAAGTCGTGAAAAACACAGTACTGGTTATACAGTATAGGGCAGCTTTACAACTAAGAACTTTTTAAACTAAAGCACCAGAGGTTTTCTAGACAGTTTTTGTCTACCTATGTATAAATATCGCACTTCCTGCTGACTCACTTGTGTGTTTCATCTTTGCACCCCTCTCTCCACCCTGTTTTTGCCCTCGCAGCAGCTCCTTGGCTCTCACCCTTCAGTAAAGGTGGCGTTCAACAGCCCTGGGCCCCAGTCAGCAAGGTGAGTTACTCCAATAAAACTCCCTATCCGAATCCCACCATGCGAGAACTACCGAAAACAAAATAACTGGCGAGTCTAAATGAGAACAAAAACATGCTGCCATGGCAACGCCTGAAGTCGAGACCACAAATGGCAGGAGTAATAAAGGAACTGTCTGGGACACTGAACAGAAATAAAGAGCAAATTACAAGAGAGAAAAGCAGGTGGTAGACACCTCACATTTTCAGCAGGTACACCTGCCAGTACCTGACTGAGCACACTTCCACCCTTGGCACATAAGGTATTAGTCTGGCAAAAATGTCTGGTGGCATTTTGATTTAAAAAAACAGGATAATGTGGAAATGAGGAATATTCTTTAAAAAAAACAGTGATACACATCATGTTACTTTAGCTAGAAGAGACAGTATGGGTTTGTGCTTTTCTGGTCAAGCGCCTCTTAGGGCGAGTTATCACTTAACAGCATTTGGAGTCTTATGTTACGCATTGTCAACTTATTCGCCTATGAGCTTTTTAAATATAGAGTGTTGTGTTTCAGGCTTTTATTCTTCCCTTCAAAATAATAAAAACTGTCAATCACAAAAGAGGCTACATCGGTAGGATATGGCACAGCAATTCTAATGCAGTGGACACAAACACACATGACCGATGGCAATCATACTGAGGTACGAGTGGGCCGCCACTTGGAAATTGTGCAGTACAGGACATTTGCAACAACCCATCAATAAAAGAGCAAGGGTAGAAATAAAGTGAACTTTTTAAAATGAGTCACAAAAGCAGAAAATGCAGAACACTTTTTTTTCCACTGCTTATCAACACAATCGCTTAGACAAAACCAGTACACAAAACATTATTCTTTACAATGTCTAGAGTGCCAAGTAAGGAAACAGAACAGTGTCTTTTTTTCCAGTAAGTCAACAAGATTACTGTGTACAGACAAAATACTGTACAAATGTGGCACTGAGCAGCAATGACGTTTTCTGCAGTCTGTTTATTAGAGAGGAAACAAGACCTTGAAACTCCTAAGCTATCTCATAGCTACACCTAAACAAGAGCAGAACAAATCAAAGCTACTAGATCCAGGAGGGAGTTATACTTGTGCAATGTGTTATTTGAGGAGCTGGTCATTAACGACGCATTGGTACTTCATGATTAACATACTAGAACTTAAAAATTTAGGGACAGAAAATGGACAAACATTTTGCAAGTACTTTAATGAGATTTCTTCATAGATACAGTCTTGTATAGTATTGAATATATCATACACAGGTCCACAATTCTGGTGCTGGAGGCCACTACACCTGTTGGCTTCTGTTCCAGTCACACAACTGAGCCCTTACTTGAATTATGATGAGTTTGAGTTGAATTATCTTCAGCTCTTAAACATACTCGGGGTGGTCTTTTTAACTGTTAAGCTTCAGAAGTGATCTAGAATTCCAAACCTTAATTGAAACAAATGCCAATGATTCAATCAAGCAACTTGTTAAATTTAGACTATAATTAAGTCATTATGCTCAGCTGAAATGAAACTCGACAAGTGTTTCTGTCTTGCAGGTCCTCCAAGACAAGTGTTGGAATTCCCTTGTCTTATACGTGCCTTATAGTTAATAATTAAGAACATAAAGTAAAAAAACATTTATAAGTCATAAACTATCATTAGTAAATTATCTTTTCATTACAAGTTTTGCACCTTCTTCAAATGGTCTTCCTAAGTGGGTACTTGGAAAAGAGTGTTTTGTTGATCAAATGCAGAAGGAATTTAAATTAAACCCCCTTTTATACATCTTTTTGCAAACTTTCACAAGCACAAATGAAGCTCCTGCCAGTTTTGTTTTATTCCAGTGCCTTACTAACCACTGCGAAACATCCTTCAAAAGCAAAGCTTATTCTCCAATAAAACCTACAGTACAGATCCATAGTGTCCTCCATCTCATCTGGAGCGCTTGGGGTCACTGACAGGATATGTCATGGCCCTCACAAGCCAGCGCACAAACATGTTTGTTGGCTGCAGTTCAGCACCAATATCTTCCCTTTTACCTGCTTGTTACTTTCAAGGTTAAACATAGTTCAACTAAATGAAAGCCAGCACTGACATTTATATTAGGTTATACAATTAACTTAGCCCCGTATAATGTACACACACGGAGCTTTTATTCCCAAGACAATAACCTGCTCAGTTTGCACCAGTGTTTGATCACTTATGCACATTGTGTATCTATGTCACTCCCTGGTGACCCACTTTTTTTAATTTATTGTGGACTGTGAGAATGATCCAAAGGTCCCGACTTGCGTTTTAATCCTATGCTTGTCCATTTCCCCCCCATTATTTGTGAAGGGATTCACCCGTGTTAAATGCATTGCGCGCTGTGCACGTCTTTTTTTTATCTGCCTGCGACGAAAAGGCTCCCACCCTGTCCCATCAGCGATAAGAGAGGTCTGCCGTCTATCCTCTGCACGACCGGTGCGAGCGAGCCGAGAGGCGAGGGTGTGTTGTGGTGGCGGTGGCGGCGTGAGCGAGGCCGGGAGAGCTAGCGCCAGGCAAGCGGAGCGGGGGCTGTGGGGGGCGGCTGCTCGGCTGCCGTGCACCAGGAATAGCGCAGAGGCCAGGGCGGCGGCGGCGAAGCGCTTCACGTGTCACTGCAGTGGCTGCAGGCTGCCTGACCTATTTTTCGAATGGGGAGAGAGACCGAGCGCCCCGGTACAGTACCACGTCAACCCCTGCAGTGCTACAGATAAGCCATTTCCTCCTGTTCCCCAGATGACGTGTAATTAAAAAATAGAGCGATTTAAAACTGGCAACAATCATGGCTTGCTTGCTTATAATAACAACATTACCACAGTCCTTTTGCTTGTTTTGCTTCAGGAAGTCGTGGGCAGAGGTCTGTTAGATGACCTGTTACGGTAAGAGGGTTGAACATGAAAACACTCCAAGGCAATGTTTCTCCCTGCAGAGCACAGAAGGAGCCAGAGACAAACTGGAGATTTCCGCACCAAGGACGGCTGCCAAGAGACGCCAAGTCTCGGGGAAGAAAACTAATTAACACTCTGTTGTCTACTTCTGTTTTCCTACCTATACCACACTGTATAGCAGTGGTTCCCAATCCTGGTCCTAGTGACCCCCACACCAGATCTTTTTGTTCCAGTTAAGCCCGCAGTTACACAATCATATTTCCCTGCAACTCACAACTAGCAACCTAGTGAAGCTCAGCAGGTGTGAGCCTGGCCAGTAACTGGATAGGAAACCTCCTGGGAAAGCTAAGGTTGCTGCTGGAAGAGGTGTTAGTCTGACCAGTAGGAGGCGCTCACCCTGCGGTCTGCGGTCTCTGACGGGGACACTATACTGTAAAAAAGGCGGCGTTCTTCAGAAGAGATGCAAAACCAAAGTCCTGACTCTCTGTGGTCATTAAAAATCTCAGGGTGTTTCTCAAGAAGGATAGGGGTGTTACTCCAGCGCCCTGGCCTAATTTCCCATTGGCCCTAACCAATCATGGCCTCCTAATAATCCCCATCTATGAACTGGCTTCATCACGCTGATCTCCCACCCACATAGAGCTGGTGTGTGGTGAGCGTTCTGGCGCACTATGGCTGCTGGTGCATCATCCTTGTGGGTCCATGGTGGTGGAGGGGATCCCCATTACCTGTAAAGGGCTTTGAGTGGAGTGTCCAAAAAAAGAGTAAGGAATAAGTGTAAGGAATCATCATTATAAGCCCTTCATTAACTTAATAACAATAAGATTAATCTGAACTGCTTGTTCCCACCTCTTACACATTTTAGAGCTTTAACCTACTGCATTCTGTAAGTGAAATTAAATCCCAAACCTGTGACAAGAAGCAAAATGCAATTATTCCAATAAAGCAACTTCGTAGATCAATTAAGGCTTCAATTAACTAATGAAGGTGGGAAGGAATGAAAACCAGTAGGTGTGCAAGTCACAAGGACCCGGATTGGGAACTACTGCTGTACATGCATCATAAATCACAAAAAGATTACTCCAAAAAATCAGGGCACCTCTGGAAGAAATGAATACCGTGCTACCTGGTCAGAAAGAAAAGACTCAAGCTGTGTTTGATTTATTTTTTGTCCCGTGACAAGTTCTTGCAACAGGCCACGCACAGGCTGTGCGTCACTCCTGTCATGAGGAGTGACACTGAACTGAGCGCAGCAGAGGTGATAGAGGACATGACCGCCACTGTGTCGTACCAGAGGAGGAAGTCAGGAATCAAAAGAAGAAGCAGGAATTGTTCCCCCTCACCACACAGACCCAGAAAAGCCTAAGCAAATTCAGCTTTTTTGTTGCCTTTAATAACCTCTTGTTTTAAGCAATATTAACTTTCAGGAAGTTAAACAAAAATGTCGGAGTACTTAACAACTTTGGCTAGTGCTAGTTCTTTAACTCTATCTACAGTATATCACTTTTAAGCGTAAGAGTGTGCAAGTTCATTCAGATGACTTCTCTGAAACTGCCATCCGGGAACACAAAGGTCTTGAGCAATTGCACTCTCACAACCCAAATGATGTAAGATAGGAGAGCCCAGCTTGTACTCTAACCAATACTGTCATCAGCGGAGCCACTGTTAAAGTAACACAACCCCCAGGCTACCAGTTTAACATTTCTTCTGAGAGAGACATATACAGTATAATGCCACACCCAAGTTCGAAAAACCTGGAACTCCAGCCTTCGCACGCAGCAAGGTTCAGTGGTCATCTGTGATCGCACTAATTCATTTTTTCTCCTGCGGTGTATTTATAGGCATAAGCAGAACCTCAAATGATCAAAACATGGAGCTGGGAGATTACCCGAGCCACTTCTGAAGAAGGCTGTGTATGACTGTTCATGGGGAAGTTGCTCTGGCTCAGGCCACTCCAGGCGTTACTCACCCTGCGTCTGAGCAGTTATTAACCACAGACCAGGCTCCTTCAGTGGAGCGGTATCAGTGGCTTCACTCTCTGCTTAATGAGCTGCAGTCCATTCAGAGCTTTATGAGGCAGTGATGTTTGACGTTTCACCGAGAACGTTCTCTGCTAGCCATACAAATGGGCATGCATCCCGACTGGCAGACTGTTTGCAGAAGCTGGTTTGTACTGCATCTGACCCACAACACAATCCCAGCCCTCACCCTTGACATGCCATGGCTCTTTGCATCAAGCTGTACTCACAAAGAGCTTTAACTGCAACAGTTTCCAAAAGGCCAGCTGGCAAGCTGCAAGTCAAGCGAGGATTCCCGAGGCAGAACAGAGCCGTGGCAAAGTTTTAAGCCCATGTTACTCTTTAGACAAGGGATGAATGACAGATCAATGCCCCAGGTGCAGAGCACCCTAATACAGACAAAGGATATGAAGGCAGTCTCTGTAGTATCTTCCATACGTTGACTAAATGCCTGACTCACACATTTACCAAAGAAAAAGAAAACAAACTATTGTCATGAGAGATTTCAGGGACTGTTTCTAGTCACAGTGGATGAAATTCCCGCTTGAAAATGCTCCACCCTGACATTTGTACTTCTCTGTTTTTGAAAAGCCAAAACAAATCTCCCTTTGTGATTGTCCAGGGAGGCTAAGGAAACTCACAGCTTCCAGAAGGCTGAATTACTAACTAAGAAAGGGTCACTTCCCAAGTAAGAGTGCGCAACTAGAAAAGTCTGGTTTTCCATGGTAGCACACATTAATCAGTTCTCAGATGACTTGCTTTTTGGAATAGAAACAGCACTTAACATTTCAGCATTAGTTTGCCATTTGAAATTAATGTACATGTCCTAAAGGGCATTGTATTCAAAGGCAGAACTGTAGTCTAGATACACCCAGTAGGCCTATATATAATGTCCAGTTTGATTTTTACACCTACTTATGAAACCCAAACTTCAGCAAGGAAGATCTGGAGATCAAAGCGTCATGTTAATTAACTGCAGATACTGATCAGGTATCACAGGATGAGTCTCGACCCCATCAAAGGCTTTCTGTGAAGCCAATAGAAGTACAAGGCGGCACCTTTTGTCAAACGTTTTGACAGGTACCACACCCCCTTTGTCAGCCAATGGGAGGTCATTATGTGCCGATGTCCCACCCCCTCCCGATTCAATGGTGTGTCGTTATGAGTGGTGATGTCCCACCTTCCCCTCAGCGGTCCTGAGCCTCTGGGTCCAAATGTCTGCCACCGCGATCCCCCTCGTTTTATAAATATGTGTATTGTAGCACTCTTGGGTTCACGTGGGTATGTGCCCTCGTTGCTGCCACCTCAGGTCGGCTCCCCCACCGATGGGGACTCGAACCCAGGCCTCCGGCGTCACTCAACAGGGACCCAGCCAGTTGAGCTAAAGGGAAATCTCCCCTCAGCCCGACGGCTTTCACTCCATTTTACAGACTCATTTGAGACATCGCCCGAAGAATGAGGAATATCGATTGTATACACAAGATTTCTTACAAAGGGTGCTTTATACTCTTCTTTCTACAAAGCGAGAAATGAAAATCAGACCAGAAGGCTAATGTCCTCAACTCTGTAATAGAGTTAGTATATGTAAATAACATTAATGAAATTACTACAAATCTGCTGTTTTGAGATGGGAAACTAAAATCTGGTGCTTACCACGGGGTCTATTCCAAAATACAACGTGCTTTGCATAGAACATGTGGTAACACTGTACGGCTGATAACCCAAGCAAATTTATTTGCCCTGATGGACAGAGTAGCGCAGATAAGTGTTTACAGCTATAGAAGCGGAGAGAGAAGGGGTGTTATGACCACTTTTTCAGATGCAGCAGCGTTTTTGAGCCACGTTGGAATAATAGCTGCATGTACTGAACGAATTTTCTGCACCAATATTTAATTGTAGATTGCAACCAGGAGCCTGTAACGTATGTAAAAAGTTCAAAAGTGTATACTGGGATGTTTCTGTCTCTGTGTTTTTGTATTTCAAAAGCTGCTGCTGAAACAAAGCTGTTCACATTTCACATGCTTGTCCTGTTGTCACGCGCTTGTCCTGTTGTCCTGCGAGTGGCACTTTTAATCGGTCACTGTGTGTGTCACTCGGTCACTGTGGGGGTGTGTGTGTGTGCGCGCTTGTTGTTCTTGAGGCATGCCATCAGAACAAGACAAGCGCCACGGTCACCGCGCCTCCAGACTTGGTTTTCAAAAAAGTTTGACGAAAGGTGTCGCCTCATATACTACTGCCAATAAGAAACAAAAACCAAATATATCCGAGTAAGTATGTCCCTCCTTAACGTTCGGAAACCGAAAACTGTTGGTAGCTCCTTAAGCATAAGTTTCTGAAATTCCCAAGGCGAAATCCCAAAGAGAAAAAGAAACCAACAGCAAACAGTTGTGACTCACACGTACTGTACAGTATGATCTGCTGTGCTACAGTTACAATGTCTCTGCAGAAGCAGTCACCAGGGCTGTAGGTCCGACAGAGCTGAGCGCTTTATGGCAATTACACAGCACGCTTGTAGTAGTGAGTTAAGAGGGACACTGGCTGCCTATAAGCAGGCAAAATCTGTAGCCATTAAAACACAACAAACTCTCCTTTCTATAGGTCCATCGATATAAACACATCACGGCACAAGGTATTAAATATTCATGCGCGCACAGATTAAACTACAGTTCATAGAAAGTGTGGAATTGATTTACTTTCAAATGAATTTCTTTATATTATCCGCAATCCCGAATGCACCCTGATTTTGAATGTCACTCCTGACTGATAATGCAGCTGAAGTTCCGCTCTCTTGAACTAACCTCGAAAAGCCCTCTACCTCACTTCCTCGCACCTGTTTGATGTGGGGAGTTAAAAAGAAGCCCGACTCCTGACAAGGGAACACAATCAGATACCGAAGAACCTGGAGGATCTGTTTACACTGAAGTCCTGATCTGAACTCCACGGACTGGCGTGGGTATGTTCTTATGTGATCTGAAAGGAGAACCGGTTCTTAAGAAACGCGCTCCGCGCGGTTCACCTTCTGGTAAACGAGACCACACCTCAACTCTGCTCGTATCCATCACAGCAGCTGCGGATGAGTGTCTCAGGGATTTACGGGAAACCTGCCCTTGTAGTCAAAACACGGCTGTTGCATAAAATCTATGTCCGGGACTCGCCTAAAATGAGTAAAGCAAGCAAATAAAATCTAATAAAAAATAACACGCTTCTAAGCCATCCGTACTCAGACCCTCGAATTTAAAGCATTGCTCTCACACATCATGGTAAATGGTAACCAAATCTGTGGTCCATTTTCAAAAGTAAAGGTTTACCACACTGGCAAGCAAAGAAACCCACTTCATGGACGCCCCGACAGTGATCGCATGCCACATGTTTAACATCAGCTCATCAATTGCGCTCATTTTCTGAAGAGGTTGAAATAAAACATTCACATTCCGCTCCGATGGGAAATGAATCATACCCGCAAGTAAATTCACTTTGAAACAGCGACACTGTATAAAAGAAACACTGGGAAACCAAGAAAACTGCAGTAAAATGTATCCTATATAGCTGCCAAAACTGTACACTAATAAACCACGTTAAACGATCATGAGATATATTCCGCATCATAACACCTGAATGTGTAATATAGTATATGAATTATATGAGCAAAGCATAACAAACAGCTAACTAACCATTCTAAATACAATGGCTATGTTTTACAGAAGTTGCAAACTTTAGCACAAACTGCATAATATTTACAAACGGTACTATGTAAAGCGGGTGGCTTTGTTCAACATCACTCTACCCTCACCGATACAGCCCTAACAGCCATTGCGCTAAAAGGAAGATTTGGAAAAACATCTGTTCCTGCGTTTCCAATTCACTTTCAGGAGGCTTCGTTTTCTTTTCTTAATAAGTCCGTGTGGTTATTTCGTCCTTAAAGAGAAAATGCTCTCACCATATCAAATATCAAAGTAACCGCAGGAAATACATTAACTGCCACATTACAGTTCAATATTTCTAGCCTTTTCTGGAGATTTCGCATTGCAGAGGAAGGTCTGACTTGTCTGTGCTTTTCTCGGCATCACTTTTCGAACAAAGAGCCGCTTGATTCTCAGAATAAACACCGGCTTTAGTGCAAGATCTGCTGCTCTGCCTGAGATCAGCGTCTCGCCTTGCCTTCAATGCAAGAACACTACTGTGCTTACTGCAGACTCCTCGCATTGCATTACACGCAGCGCTTTAGATATTAAATTCGATATAGGTAGTGAATAAGGCATTAACAGACTAAAGCAAAGGACTGTTAAGGACACCGTGATCTGAGAAAATCGAAATTCAGAACTCCAAAGCGAAAAGCCGAGAAGCAGAACGAACCGACATGAAATAAACAAAGTTTTCCACTTAAACGTTTCTTTATTATTTTCACAAACACCCACCTGGCTCTCCACATGAAGCATCGTGACAGCAAGCGCAAGGCCCAGGGTTTTCCAAAACATGTTTCTCACGATACCGCGTCTTGTCACACTGAAATCTTCCCTGCCGGCTTCAGCCTATTCCGAGGTTCAGCTTCCAGTGTCAAATTTCAGCGTCTTTGCCAACAGCACGCCTTCTCAACTCAGGACGACGCAGGTGAGTCGATTTATCCGAAGACGATCTGCGTCTTTCTCGTTTTAATTGCAATACAGAATCTGCGGTTTCAGTGCGAGGAGTCACCGGAGTTGTGCGCAGAAACGCGTGTTGTGCTGGAACGACTTCAGGGCCTGCCTCTGCAGTCTGCTGAACTCTGGCACCTACGCAAATCGACTTCCCTTTTGATGTGAGATAGTAGCTATCAGAGGAGGAAAGAGCTGAAAAAATGACCCAGGATAGTCACAGACATAAACAGAAATGACCAAACTCTCTTTTTGGTAGTCCTTTTGTTATATCATGGAATAATATTCAATTCAGAATCCTAATACGAATTGTCTGACCAATTCGAAACACGCTACTTCAACTAGCGAGAATGTGTGTTTTTATTTGTGTGACACAGTGGTTTTAGGGGGCGTATGACATTTTAAACGTGACTAAAGCCGTTTGTTCACAGCATGTGCAATGTACAATGTACAATGTACAAAGACGAACTGTCCGTAGTTTTTGAGGGAAATATCTGTGTATAAAACACGCATTTCTGTATGTATTTATTGGTGCAGAAAATACATGTCTAGATCAAAATGTCCCTCGCTACACACACTTTCAGCATCTAGTCCCATCTCTGAACAAAAACTGCGTCCTAAACTGAATTTCGTAAAATGTAGTTAACCCTTGTTTCTAGGCTGTTGTTTTATAACACGAGATAAGCACTTCAGAGCTTAAAACCGACACAAAATCTATATAACACGTCGAAATAGAAACGATGCAAAAATGACTGCTTTGTGGACGAAACGCTTTGCATAAAACCATTTCCATTCTCCAGCTCTGAGCAACCTTCGCACAATAGCTCATCTTCAAATCATTTCTCTCTCAGAGGGACAGAAACCCAGCCTGTCCTGTGAGCGCGTTGTCTTCCTGTCATACCAGGCTGAGACCCCTAACGCTGATAACTTCTGAGAACCTCAGGATCCAGCTCATATCCAGACCCCCGGCTCTGCGCGGTGCCTTTCGCACTATTCAGTCAGCGCTACTGTCTTTGTCATTTCTGGATTCATTTGAGAACTGAAACCGACCATTTTGCACGACAAGCTCATTTCTAAAAAAAAAAAAACCGCCCAGAACGACTTTGCCTGCAAAAAGGGCACCCGAATGTAACAAATACTACATGTTCCAAATCTCTGCTCTTCCGAACATCAGACTAACCTTCACCGGGCCAGAATATGTTCACTTGAATCAAGTATTCAAAGTTAAAAAGTAAGGCGCACACAGGCTTTAAATTGGCAGAATCAACGAGTACAGTACCGGCTCAGTGTTTGTCAGCCCACATACACAGTGGTTGACATTCAGATTTGCACATGTTCCTGAAGTTGCACAACCTTTGTTTTGCCGATGACATTAGTTGCTAATACCACATGCTATGAATCCCCTTTCCCACAGTAAATATTAGATACAGGCCACATAATTATTCAAAGTCGTTTTTTTTTTTGGCTAGCTCTCCACTGCTGGTGAGGAATGCAACATTAGGTCTCAGATGTCTGTCCGCTGCCTACAGTGTTTATATTTGATCTACTCAATCCCACTCACAGGTACATGCAGATCCACTCTTTATCTGGAAGAAAAGACAGACATCAGAGGAAGAAAGATTGAAGCCGCTGTCATCAGCGCCTTGAACATCATGTTTTTGAGGCTTTCCCAGAAGCATTCCTTTTACTAACGCTATGAGCAGTTTCTGAGTAAAATCCTTAGACTCAAGAGGAATAGATCGTTGAAAGGAATGTTTCAAAGCGATTCTTGTATAGCATATTATTACAGAACAGCGCCCCATAAACTGCATACTTCATATACATACATGAAAATATACTTCATCATAACCATCCGAAAAAAGCAACGCAGGGCCAATAAAAGCTTCCACTCTCCAACGTACCTTCTTTCAGTATACTACTAACAGGTACCGTTTTTTTAAACGATTTTACCAGCTTTCTTCCAAACGCGTGCACGCTGCACTTTGAATTGTATCATTCACTTTGGCTTCATTGTTTTTGGTGGGAGTTTGTGAGCACCGGGACCCCCTTGTCTCTCAAAGGCTCAGCCCACTGTCCCAGCAGAGCTGAGGATGCGCTGTCTCTGTCTCTGTCACGTCTCGTTGAGCAGGAGCGTTTCCGCTGGGCGGAAGAGCGAGGGCAGCTCTCGTGCACGCTGTCACCCTCCGCTGGCAGTCCCCCACCTACTGCTCCTTCTGCCTGGGTCAAAGGTCAGCCAGAGCTCCACTCCTTCACAGCAGCTACAGAATCATCATTAAAGGTGTTTATTGATTGCAGGGCTACATGTCTGTTAAATCTGTAATAAACCATTGAGCCAGCTATGCACCTTTATCAATTAAAACAGCAAAATCTACAATACAAAGAGCTCAAGCAATTTTTGCAGCATAAATTTAAAAAGAACATGTACAGGTAATACAGTACTTGGATCTCCTGGTGAAAACAAACAATGAGGTAGGCTTTGAAAAACAAAAACTATCACATGCACAATTGTCTTTAAAAAGTAATTGGATATTGTCTTTTAAAACCAGACTAGGGTGTCTTTTTTTTCTGTTCTTCATTATTTTTTAATTCACTGTTTCTCAAGCCAGGTTCTGGAGTGTACCTGTGTCTACTGGTTTTTGCTGCAACTGGGCCTATAATCACCAGTGCCAACTGGAGCCTTTAAATGATCTGCTTGCTAACTTAGACTTTTTCTGTGTACTGGGTCCCTGGTTTCCAAAAATAGCTTAAAATACATTATTTCCAGCTAGTCCAGCACACAGATCTTTAAGAATTTGTAATAGGTTTATTCCATGCTGAAAAAAAGAAGAAAGAGAACACAACGTTTCGGCCGTGGAGCCTTCTTCAGGTGTGACACCTGAAGAAGGCTCCACGGCCGAAACGTTGTGTTCTCTTTCTTCTTTTTTTCAGCATGGAATAAACCTATTACTTGTTCCTTTGCAGCCTACGCATGCTGACGCAGCTACCCACCTGAACTATCTTTAAGAATTTGCCCATTACAAAGCTCCTGATAGGTGATCGATTGATGTTGAACTCATACAGGGGGGAATGACATTGTGTCAGTCTGTCCCACAGTGAGCCAGTGTTTATCCTTCTGTGTGTCCAAAAGTCCAGTTGGTTATATTAGTTTCAGTACGCACACCGGAATGAGGGCAGTCATAAAACTCACTAATTAGCACAAGGATCGAACCAGTTACAAATCTCCTTCCACTTTTTTCAGAAATCAAATTTAAAAACAGGCCCCAGATAGAAAACAGAGGAAATAAATGAGGCTGTAATTTGTTTTCTGCTGTGAAAGAAGGGAGAGAACACCAACAGGAACATCAGGCACAGAGAGGTCAAAAACAAGGATGAGACAGGTTTTCTTAATTATTCCTGCTCCATCACTGACCCACACATTGACAGACAGCTGGGGTAGGATATACAAAAACCTTGCTTTAGTCACCATGAAAACAGATGTTTTTTTTTTTACCCATGATCTGAGTCTTATTATTTTTAGACCTGTGAAATGTAGGTGTGGGAGTAATGTCAGCTATACACAGCCCTGGAGGCAGAAGAACATTTTGTTCTGACCTACAGTATAGAGAGCATAGCCACCCTAATGCAAATGTCAGGGCTTCCACAGTAGTCTGCAGAGGTACACCGCATGCATCTGTGTTTGCGTACATTGCAGTGCACAAAGCAAGAGCCTGGTGTGTGCTTGCCCGAGATATATCTTCCATGTACTCTGTTACAATATTCCCTTGTTTTATATGGGCTTGCATACCTCCATAATGATATTTGAGTTTCACCGTGCTTCCCTTCTGTGCAAAGATCATCTGTGCAAATTGTTACATTCTGGCACATCCTACATAATAATGGAGCTCTGAGAGGCGATTTCTCAAATTCATGTTGGCTCCCATGCTCCCCCTATCGGCCAATAAATGACTTGGCGTTACGAAAAACATGTTTGGTCTGTTACGACAGCAAGCAGGTTAAAGCAAAACCAGCCTTGCCCTAGTTTGCTATCTCTGGGAGAATCAGGCTCCTGCTTCCTCCTTTAGCCTGTTCTCAGCAGATTTTAGAGGGGAGAAGCTTTAAGGAAGTTCCTGTTTTAGAATCATTTCATGATTGAGCCTTCCTGTAACTGAAATGAGCAATATGTGGGCAACATTTATTTCAAAGAATAAAAAAACTTTTTATTACAGTATTTACAAGGGTGATTTCTCAGTATTGCACTGTGATTTTATCCATCGATCTCAGTCCCTCTACACACACTGTTGAATCTAGAATAAATATACAGGCCTGCAGGACAGACAGTAAAAAGGCAGATGCTTACTTTGAGTCGTAGGTGTCACTGCAGAGTGCAAACAAAAACTTTAGAGAAAGACAAACACAAGGAAATGTTTCACTTTTGAAACATTTCCCTACAAATTATTGGGATATCATAGCTGTATGAACAAGAGAGTAAATAATCTATCCTTTTATCAGAAAGCCATCTAATCCCATAAGGGTTGCGACAACCTGGAGCATGGCCCAGAAGCAGAGCGTGCACAGCAGGACTGTCCCCTGGACAGGACTCCAGGGCATGTATTAATGATGGCATGCAGTCCAACACGTGGCATATTCAGAAGAACAGCCACCTGATTGATGACTCACTCTTTTAAAGAATCCCTCTTGATGCCCACAAGGCATTTTTTCTTTTTCTCTCACAACAGAAATCACAATTGGTTCTAAGAAACATCTTGACTTGTTTCTGTGAACACAGGAGGTTAAAGTACACTGTACAGTTTTGTTCTGTTATTCTAGAAATATTTCCTTGTGTATATTTACAGTACTAAACACATGTGTAGCAAAAAAAGCCCTTTTCTTTTCAGTGACATACAGTAATTAGAGGGAAGTGTCTTGTCTACTGTATTCAAACCCCCAATTAAGTTGGGTTTTTTTGCACGTGGAATTTCCAAGCTGAAGAAGAGCTAGGCAGCTCTGTATGGCAGGTTTTCTATGAAGGGACAGAGCTGTAACAATGTGGGCTGAGGAGCAAGGCCTTCCTTTGCTTAACAGCAAATCCAGACATCTTAGAAGCCATACTCCAAAGATGGAGTCCTACAAACAGTGGACAAGAACAACACAATTCCACTTTTTAGTTATACCCCACTTAAGCAACATCAAGCTTAAGGGCAGGCAATCATATTTAAAAAGGAACAACGAAAAGACCCACACAACGCAGACCTGTTCTTGTACTAACAACACGATTACTCATAAGTAAAATAGTATCACCCTCGATATAAGGTGAGGACTCAAGTCTTCTAGAGGTAAATAGCAATGGCATTCAGTCTTCCAAGGTTTTTGATCTAGGATGAGAGCCCCAACATTATTCAGAGCATTAACCACAAAACCAGAGAAAGGCTCATGCATCGAAAGGTGTTATGTTCCTATTAGCAAACACTTTAAGCCATCAAAGCAACAAGGCACCAAATAGATATCTCTGTCCTCCATCAGACAGTTCCTAGCTTAATGAGCTTTTTAGGTCACCTGCAGAAGATTAATAGAGCTGAGATTATAGCTTTGATACTGCCTGTGTTAACATCATGAGCTTTTCCAGTCCAAATTTGATCATGGCAGGCAGCAAATGATAGCTTGTCCAAAAAATGACAGCTCAAACCCCAAACTACAGAAGAGTGCTGTACATAGAGAACAGATATGACTTTAATTTGGACAACAGCTGGTGGATTCATGGTCTTGTTTTCCTTTTGTCTGGTCACAGAATTGCTACATTTGGGCAAAGAGGCCTTGTGCATCCTGCTCCCAGTTAGTAAACATCTTCTGCTCCCTGTACTGCAGCCTGTTCTGCTTGTGTGTCATCCAGAGTGCTTTATCCTCCTCATGTTTCTCTAGTATCAAAAACAGTTGTTGTCCTGTCACACATAGCGTAATCCACCGGGATATAGTGAAGCGGTCCTATGGCTGTCTTTCATTTTTCTTATTCAGGCAATCAGACAGGAGCCTAAATGAAAACAAGCAGAGAGTCTTTGATGTAAGAGTCAAACAGACGTCCCTGTCCGTACTTCCATTTGAGTTAATGTATTCATGCATCACATCTTCCTATTTTAATGTTTTGTTCCCCATTGCGCCTTAGCTTAGAACAGTAATCCATGTTCACCTGCTGCTTCTGTAACAGTCCTGTCCAGAGAGTGCAGTCTAGTAAAAGAGAAATCCAGCCGGACTTTCTTCAGCTCATCTCGTCATGGAAGATTCCAGCGGGCACTAGCAGTGTGTGCCCTGCTATAGGATTTGAGATGGGGGGGGGGTATAGAGTGGAAGGATTTGTTTCATTCTGTTTTCACATTTGTCCTTTTTACTGTGCCTCTCTCATCCTTACTGTTTCTTTCTCTTTGAATATAAAACAGAGTGCCTTGTTTAGTGGCGCCATCTCCTTCTGATTCCCCTGTACCTTGATCGAGGTTTCTCCATCCGTTCACTCCATTTCCCTGTCCCTTCGCCCCTCCACCCACCAGGCTCTCTGCCTGTCTGTCTCCCTCACTTGCTGGTAGCTGGAACGGGGAAGCACAGGTCCTTGGGCTCCTCTTCTTGCACGCACACCCTGGAACTGGCCGGGTCTCTGGCCCGGATCGCCTCGTTCTCGGGGTTCTTTATGGATTCCTGCTGGGGGAAGCTGATAAGGGCTTCTCCAGCTGCCGGCTCTCCGGCTTCCGTCCTCTTCTCCTCTATCTCATCCCTCCATTCTGTCTTTGCTCCCAGAATCACTGTTCCTGGAGAGATGATGTAGATTGATCCTGGAGAGCACACACAGAACATAGTTAGACACACAAGTATTTTAGTAATACTAAAACAAACATGCACAACCAAGGTCCTACAGCAGATCTCTCATGCACAACTCTGTGTTACAGTAAATCATCTCTGATTTCTTTTTTGGTACTTCTTAGAAACTCATCAATATGTTGCACAAGTATGGATAAAATATATTGAGAAAATATATGGAATGGGGTTGGAAGAGTTAACCGCCTTTCCTCAGGCAGGCACAGAGTTGTAGTGTTTCAAAGAGTGATGTATCCCTTCCCTTGCAGGAGTACTAAGAGTTGGGCGGTCACACTTCCCACAATAACGTGCAACGACCTGGCACTTAGTATTCCTGCAGGGAAGAACGACCGCCCGACCCCTAGTCCTCTCTCAGAGGAGCGACCGCCTGACCCTTAGTCCTCTCTCACTGAGGAGCGACCGCCTGACCCTTAGTCCTCTCTCACTGAGGAGCGACCGCCTGACCCTTAGTCCTCTCTCACTGAGGAGCGACCGCCTGACCCTTAGTCCTCTCTCACTGAGGGGCGACCGCCTGACCCTTAGTCCTCTCTCACTGAGGAGCGACCCCTGACCCTTAGTCCTCTCTCACTGAGGAGCGACCGTCTGACCCTTAGTCCTCTCTCACTGAGGAGCGACCGCCTGACCCTTAGTCCTCTCTCACTGAGGAGCGACCGCTTGACCCTTAGTCCTCTCTCAGAGGAGCGACCGCCTGACCCTTAGTCCTGTCTCACTGAGGAGTGACCGCCTGACCCTTAGTCCTCTCTCACTGAGGAGCGACCGCCTGACCCTTAGTCCTCTCTCACTGAGGAGCGACCGCCTGACCCTTAGTCCTCTCTCACTGAGGAGCGACCGCCTGACCCTTAGTCCTCTCTCACTGAGGAGCGACCGCCTGACCCTTAGTCCTCTCTCACTGAGGAGCGACCGCCTGACCCTTAGTCCTCTCTCAGAGGAGTGACCGCCTGACCCTTAGTCCTCTCTCACTGAGGAGCGACCGCCTGACCCTTAGTCCTCTCTCACTGAGGAGCGACCGCCTGACCCTTAGTCCTCTCTCACTGAGGAGCGACCGCCTGACCCTTAGTCCTCTCTCAGAGGAGCGACCGCCTGACCCTTAGTCCTGTCTCACTGAGGAGCGACCGCCTGACCCTTAGTCCTCTCTCACTGAGGAGCGACCGCCTGACCCTTAGTCCTCTCTCACTGAGGAGCGACCGCCTGACCCTTAGTCCTCTCTCAGAGGAGCGACCGCCTGACCCTTAGTCCTCTCTCACTGAGGAGCGACCGCCTGACCCTTAGTCCTCTCTCACTGAGGAGCGACCGCCTGACCCTTAGTCCTCTCTCACTGAGGAGCGACCGCCTGACCCTTAGTCCTCTCTCACTGAGGAGTGACCGCCTGACCCTTAGTCCTCTCTCACTGAGGAGCGACCGCCTGACCCTTAGTCCTCTCTCACTGAGGAGCGACCGCCTGACCCTTAGTCCTCTCTCACTGAGGAGCGACCGCCTGACCCTTAGTCCTCTCTCACTGAGGAGCGACCGCCTGACCCTTAGTCCTCTCTCAGAGGTGCGACCGCCTGACCCTTAGTCCTCTCTCACTGAGGAGTGACCGCCTGACCCTTAGTCCTCTCTCACTGAGGAGCGACCGCCTGACCCTTAGTCCTCTCTCAGAGGAGCGACCGCCTGACCCTTAGTCCTCTCTCACTGAGGAGCGACCGCCTGACCCTTAGTCCTCTCTCACTGAGGAGCGACCGCCTGACCCTTAGTCCTCTCTCACTGAGGAGCGACCGCCTGACCCTTAGTCCTCTCTCACTGAGGAGTGACCGCCTGACCCTTAGTCCTCTCTCACTGAGGAGCGACCGCCTGACCCTTAGTCCTCTCTCAGAGGAGCGACCGCCTGACCCTTAGTCCTCTCTCAGAGGTGCGACCGCCTGACCCTTAGTCCTCTCTCACTGAGGAGTGACCGCCTGACCCTTAGTCCTCTCTCTCAGAGGAGCGACCGCCTGACCCTTAGTCCTGTCTCACTGAGGAGCGACCGCCTGACCCTTAGTCCTCTCTCACTGAGGAGTGACCGCCTGACCCTTAGTCCTCTCTCACTGAGGAGTGACCGCCTGACCCTTAGTCCTCTCTCACTGAGGAGCGACCGCCTGACCCTTAGTCCTCTCTCACTGAGGAGCGATCGCCTGACCCTTAGTCCTCTCTCTCAGAGGAGCGACCGCCTGACCTTTAGTCCTCTCTCAGAGGAGCGACCGCCTGACCCTTAGTCCTGTCTCACTGAGGAGCGACCGTCTGACCCTTAGTCCTCTCTCAGAGGAGTGACTGCCTGACCCTTAGTCCTCTCTCACTGAGGAGTGACCCCTGACCCTTAGTCCTCTCTCACTGAGGAGCGACCGCCTGACCCTTAGTCCTCTCTCAGAGGAGCGACTGCCTGACCCTTAGTCCTCTCTCACTGAGGAGCGACCGCCTGACCCTTAGTCCTCTCTCAGAGGTGCGACCGCCTGACCCTTAGTCCTCTCTCACTGAGGAGCGACCGTCTGACCCTTAGTCCTCTCTCAGAGGAGCGACTGCCTGACCCTTAGTCCTCTCTCACTGAGGAGCGACCGCCTGACCCTTAGTCCTCTCTCACTGAGGAGCGACCGCCTGACCCTTAGTCCTCTCTCACTGAGGAGCGACCGCCTGACCCTTAGTCCTCTCTCACTGAGGAGTGACCGCCTGACCCTTAGTCCTCTCTCACTGAGGAGCGACCGCCTGACCCTTAGTCCTCTCTCATTGAGGAGCGACCGCCTGACCCTTAGTCCTCTCTCACTGAGGAGTGACCGCCTGACCCTTAGTCCTCTCTCACTGAGGAGTGACCGCCTGACCCTTAGTCCTCTCTCACTGAGGAGCGACCGCCTGACCCTTAGTCCTCTCTCACTGAGGAGCGACCGCCTGACCCTTAGTCCTCTCTCACTGAGGAACGACCGCCTGACCCTTAGTCCTCTCTCACTGAGGAGCGACCGCCTGACCCTTAGTCCTCTCTCACTGAGGAGCGACCGCCTGACCCTTAGTCCTCTCTCAGAGGAGCGACCGCCTGACCCTTAGTCCTCTCTCACTGAGGAGCGACCGCCCAACGCTTAGACCTGCCATAAATAAGAGCAGCAACATGACATTTAACCTTCACACAAAGAACAGCAATTGCCCGATGATTAATCTTCCCACAGAGAAGAGCATTCGCCTGATGTTTATCGCCCTAAGTATCTGACACTTAGCCCTCCCACAGAGGGCTTTGATTCTTAGTCTGCAACTCCAAAAGGGAAAGATTTCTGCCCTCAGACCCCACCTGGAGGTCACTGTGAACTCTCTGTAAACCTGGCAACTCTACGGTTACAGTGACTGCAACCTGGCTGAGAGACCATACATAAACCAGAATTCTCCCCAAGACGGCCTCTGCAACAGGAAAAGTTTTATCACAATCTCCAAATTGGAATTTCGTCTGATTATCAAAAGAATACAGTTGAAGTTCTGTTGACATCGCTGAAAATTGACTAACATTCAAAGTTGTAGTCTATAAATTATTGGCAAGCAGATTTTTTTTAAGTTCTTCCCCGTCGAAGTCTCCATCACTGCACAAAAGTGCCCTGAGTTCATTTCCAAGCTTGTACCCACCTACGGCATTGTTCACACTGTCTCCTCCCCTGTTGCGGTCGACAATAACTTGCTGCGTGCCGCCGGAGCCTCCCTCCCCCAGCTCTGACAAGGGGCAGCCCCCTGGCCTCTCGCTGGTCACGGGCCTCTCTGCTTCCACACGTGGGCCTCTCTCTGGGAGGAGCTGATGGTGCGGCCCCAGAATCGGATGCTTCTCCCCTCTCTCCACCTCCTGGTCTCGATGTGCGCCCTGCATAGCAGACCAACCAAAAGTTCCTAAGACTCCTGGACAAACCTTCAACATGCTCTCAGATCTCAGAGGATTTTGAAACGGAAGAACCTTCCTACTTCTCACTGATGGAAAACTCTGTGTATCCCAGTGGCACTGAAATCCATGTGCAGGATAGCAATAAAGAGAAATGAAAAAACATGTTGAACACCCTTGCTTGCTTTAAGTGTTTTGAGAGTCTATAAATGTACTGTATGAAATCCCTACAGTCCATCCACTCTTGACAATCTCAAACAAGTACAACTTTATCACAGTTGTTTTTTGAGGTGACAAGTAACACTGTTTGTCGCGGGAGGCTGAGGACATCTTGGTCTACTCAAACCTTCCTAACACCTGCAGGGGTGTGCTCAGTTGTGTACAAATGTTTGGTGGAATGAAGCCAGGTAGTGACAGTCCAGTGTCTGAATTATAGGACATACTGTACTAAGAAGCCTTCTCACTGGATGTATTATTCCACTGTGGATAAACTGATTTGTTTTATTGTGTTCATTTTGCCTACATGTGTTATTTACTTTCATTTCAAGTTTCATTTTAGTTGTCTCATGCAACACATAGTATCATCAGTTCACTTCTGTCTTTTAATTTAAAGGGAGGGAAGGTACTTACATAGCTGATAAACTGTAGTCCTATAAGAAAAAACAGAAAAAAACAGTTACATTGTTCACATTTGTACTGAACATAACTACAGTAAAGCAACATGGATTTATACTTAATGGCCCAGGCTCTACATAACTGACATATATATCACCATCGTATACTGTATATGTTACTAAAGTGTTATTCTGTGCTGTTTTATTTTTTTGTTTTTTTTTTTATTTTCTGTTCTGCTGAAATTGCATGCAATTCTGATTAATACTTCAGCTAGAAATTTGACTGTGATCCTTTGTGTCCATGCAGCAGAGAAACCAATCTTTAGATCTCATGGCCTACGTATGTCTGAGTCGCTGTGTATGTGAGATTATTTATGTCAATCTGTGCACCTCTGTCTCAGCTTCTCTAGTATTTCTTCGTGGTATCAGCACAGGAAACACTGTCCTGTACCTGGACACACTTGTACATATCTTGTTGTAGGAGGTAAGCGGAAGGTTATAATTGGAATACTTAAGTACAATCAGAAATGGCCATTGCCATTAATGACTCTGTGAGGGAATCTTCATTCCTGACTGCTCTGTATTGCTGAGATGTCCCCTGGGAAATTTGACGGTGTGGCTACCCTTGATTCACCTGAGCCAAAATGGCTGCCTCCTGAGGAAGCCTCAGCCGTACAGCCCAGTTAGACATGCAGAATCCCTGACAGACCCTAAAAGGCATGTTTATTAGTCAAATGCTTTGTGTCTGGCATTCTGACTGTCCACCGCTTGTAGACTCACCTGTCCGCCACTTGAGTAGGCTCTTCAGGGATCGTCTCCTGTTACACACGACACAAAGTAGGATGGCAAGAACAAGCAGCAGGGCCAGGAACGCCAGCGATATCAGACCCAGGAACTGGGCCCCTTGCTGGGACTTGGCAGGAGTGGAAGACACTAGGGAAGGTGCAGACAGCCGAGGGAGAGACACGGGGCTCTTGGGAACTGAGGGACAGTGGGGACAGGGAGGGGTGGTTGAACAAGAGTGGGGAGGGAGCAGGGAGAGGAGGTTTTTTGGAAGGATGAAAGACGAAACCAAATGGTGAAGGAGAGGTAAGACAAAAAGGAGCAGGGGATGGGAGAGAAAGTGATAAACAAGAGGATTGGAGAGAAAAGAAAAAAAACAAACATGAAAAACAGCACAAAATTCCTGTAAATCTTTTGAATGAGAAGACATCATTTGGTTAGAGATAGATAGATAATACTTTATTAATCCCGTAGGGAAATTGATGTGTGGTTATTATTTGGTTACTAATAGCTAAGTTATCCCGAAAACCCATACAGTTCTACCTTGAAGGATACTGAAGTCTTGGTGTCAGGAGCTTCTCTGGCTGGATTTATTTCAGTCAGCCATGACTTTTAATTTTAAAATGCACCTCTTATTTTCATCCCTAAATGCAGCTTCTGTTTCTTTTATTTGTGCTACGCCCCCGTTCGGATAATTAGCTTGTTGAAGCTGACAGTGCAGCCCCTCAGATTGATCCATTTGATTTACGTTTTGTGAGATTTTCAAAAACCCTGGTAATCATCCTTATTTCAGCGTTAAAGAGATTCAGTGTATTTTTACCCATCTGTTTCTGACTTTCTTTTGAGACCAGAACGTCTTGTCAGGAGGTTAACTGTCCGGCCCTATTTGATTTTCTGGTGACCTCTAGCGCACGAAAGTGGTATTGCATGCTGTATTTTGTTTTCTAAAGAAAAGTACCTGCAATAACAAGGACAGGAGCACTTTCACCCAGAAAGAGAACAACAGGGACATGGGTAGTCTCTCTCACTTATGCTTTGCATTTCCACCTGAGCTCGAAAGACTAAACAGGGCCAGTACTTTGTGTAATTAGCAGAGGCAAACATATTTTAGTGGCCTGTAGGAATTTTAAAAATATTTTAAGTGGCTGAGCTTCCTTAGGCTTTAACCATTTAAATAGAAATGAAGCCTCTGAGAAACAAGTTCTTTTTACAGGCTTTTATTAAGTATTCTTTTCTGTGCATACCAGGCAGAACCAGCCTCTTTCTCTCACAATACTTTCCTAAACTGCAGCTGCACAACCTTCCTCTCACTCCAGAAAACATCCACCAAACAAAGACCAGCCCCCAACACACTAATGAAAATACTAGCCCACTTAACTTTTAAAACGGACTCTCTACCAAGTTTAGCAAGTTGCCAAGTTTTAGTTGAGCTCTACATATTAAAAAGAGAACTCCAAGCACATCTACAGTATCAATCGCACTAGACCCTGTTAGCCTGCATGACAGTCTTGCTATTTTTTGTGGAATTTGCTGCATTTCGGCAAAACATACCTGTGCTGGAGAGCTGTAACTTGCTTTGCACAGTTGATTCAGTATCAATATCCTCGGATTTTGTAGGTACAGTGGATTCCGCAGGCTCAGTGGGGTGTGGGTGTATTCCTACAGTGTAAGGAGTAAAGCTGTGGTCTTCTGGGATCTCTTGACTCCCGATCCTTAAAGTTATCGCCGCAGTCGCGAGTCTCTTGGCAACCGCGGTGACAACACGCGAGTGCTGTGTCGTGGGGGTTCCTCTGCCTCTTGAGAGGAATGACTTGGTGCCCCCCACTGGGGTGGCAGTGAAGGAGAGGCGGGGGATGCAGACTGAGTCGTGAGTCTTGTTGCCCTCTTGCAAAACCGCCCTTCCGAGACTGGAACAACTGCAACAGGTACAAGGACAATAACAGCGACGTTTCTCCAAATACCACGTGGCATCTCTGCGGACTCAACTAATCAAGAAACCAAAGTAAGTCAATCTGATTATTCCAATTTCCTTGTCCCTGGCAGGAGTGTGGGGAAAACATTCTTCCCTGGATTAGGGATGTCATACAGTTCCTTTGCTGGGGGGAAAGCAGAGCAAACAGCTTGGATGGATTAGAGCAGGTCAATAAGTGGTACCTTGAGACTCAAGAAGTCGTTCTTTCTTCGTACTTGGTGTGCACATTGGTCGAGAGATTTCATTTTAATGTTGCACTTAAGTCTGGGCTGGAGATTCAGTGGATACTGCAGGCACTGGTCCGTTTGCATAAAAAGCAGGAACGAGACCTTCCCTTCCCCACAAGCAGTGCTTATGACGAGATATTCTTATTGAAGAAGTTCTTTTGAACTCTGCTTCAAGATGAAAGGAATTGTTGCAGAATCACGCTGTTGGAGGCGCACTGAGACCTACACTACTTCGCATGTTACGTTTAAAGTGCTGCTTTTTAAAGTGAATTTCATAAATAAAAAGCTACAATTTTTGATGGTCTAAAGTGTTCCATGTTGCGAATGATTAGCCTTTGTTTTGTAATAGAATGATTATTTGGAATGTGTGTGTACAGATAGGTGTTCAAATGCTCAAATACATATACATATAAATCATTTAAAGAGGACTTCTTGGTTCTCCTGCTTATGTGTAAGTACCTTGGTTTGAGATCAGCTGCTTCAGTCCTTATTCTCTGGACTCCCTGGACTAAGGTCCAGGCTCCACACATAAACTGATAGAGCCTTCTTGTGTGCAGCTCTGCTGTGGAGCTCTTTGCCCAAGTCCTTTAGAGGCTGACCTTTCCACATTTTAAAACTCTCTTAAAGACCTGCTTTTCCTCTATAGCTTTTAAAGCATTATTTACTTTTACTCTTGTTTTTTACTGGGTACATTTACTGCAATTATTGTGTTGTTTGAAAAATGCTTAAAAACCCTTGTTGTTACTTTTAACCCTCTGCTGCCACCTGAAGTTGATGTTAGGAATGTCAGAAGGATGTCTAAATTCGTTTGTTACAGTAATCTATTTTATTTCTAACTTCCATCAAAGAACTGATTTCAATACCATCTTCCAAAACACTAACATCAGAAACTTTGCAAAGCTGATGCTGAGAACCTTTGAGCATAAGAGTATTGTCACACTTAAAGTAAAGCCGGTAGCTGCATCAGCATGAGTAGGTTGCAAAGAAACAAGAAAATAGAAGAAAAGAAACAACATTTCGGGCGTAGAGCCTTCTTCATGCCTACAGAAGGCCCCACAGCTGAAACCTTGTGTTTTTCTTCTTGTTTCAGCTTGGATTAAACCTTTACTTGTTCCTTTGTCACACTCTAGCATAGGAAAGCTCTGTTATGTCCATATTTATTCATTTCCACACTGCTGTTTTGCTAACAAGGAGAGAAGTTGTCTCTCGTTAACAAATCTTTGCATTTCATCTATTGTTGCCCAACTGTGTGGGATCTTCTGAGACATAAATATTGCACAATGTGTCTGTAATCACTGAAAAAGCTAAAACGAACCTGCGAAATGTCATTGTTCTCCATTATGCTCCTCAATACTGATTGCTGTGCTCTTGTTGGAATGTCTCCTAAAAGCTCCATCCTCATTTATCATCCATTACTAACAACAGTCAACGCAACAAAAGCATCGTGAGCTGCAGGGTATGGCTGTACTCACTTAGTGTGCTGTAGACAGCGCTGCTCTGCAGACAGGATGTTAGAATAGGTGCCAGCTGGACAGGGCTTGCACTGTGTGTCAATCGTGGCACCTCCTGAAAGACAGAAGCCAGGCCTCGCCGTAATTTCCCAGCATTAAACTTTAAACTGCCCTGGTGTAGCAGAGCAGGAGGGAGAAGGTCAGTTAGCTTTTTGGCTGCCTTCTGGCGGCGTGTCCAGTGCATATTGCTGCTGGGCCAGGGGTCAAGGGAGGGAAGAATCCAAGCACGATATCGGAGAGCTTTCTGGAAGAGGGCATTATTCTTGCTTGCAGGGCTCAAGGTGGTAGTGTAAACTGCTGTTTATGGTTGCGCTGAGATGTACTGTGGGGCAGGAGGGGTTCAATGACACCACAGCACCAAGCCCAGAGGTGATCTAGGGGGCATTGGAGAGATAAGGTGTTTGTGCTGCTGGACACTCACCACCAGCAAGCGATGGGATGACCAACATCCCTTCCATCTATTTTCTTACTACTTTACCCCATTCAGGGCCACGGGGGGAGCCAGGGAACTATCCCAGCAAGCACCGGGCGCAAGGCGATACACCCTGGACAGGATGCCAATCCATCGCAGCGCACAGTCAGACACAGACACACATACATTCACACTCACACCGATATTCCCAGAAGCCAAGTAACCTACAGTACCAGCATGGCATTGGACTGTGGGAGAAAACCAGAGTACCTGGAGGAAACCCACACAACCACAGGGATAACATCCAACATACAAACTCCATGCAGACAGCACGACAGGCATTGACCCCAGGGCCCCAGTGCTGCCCAGAATGACAAACAGAAATCTTAAAAAATACCGTTTCAAAACTGGGTTGAGAGTGAGGAGCAGGATATACGAAATGGAGAAAAAAAATGGAACCAGGGAAGGACAAAGATGGGTAATTCTTACCTTCTTGACTAACACCCTCGCCGGGAGGGCATTTCGAGTGCTGTTGGCACTTCCTGCAGGTATCCTGAGCTGTCACCTTGCAGAAATAGCCCTCCTTACACTTGCACACGCGGTTTGTTACCATGGCACACTCCTGCACCTGCACCTGGTCAGCTGCATGCAGACAAACAAGCTCATTACAGCCGCAGCCCTGCAACAGCACTGACGGCCTCCCCTGCCAGACATCCAGATGGGACAAAATACAACCTGGCTCACTTGCAGGGAAAATACAAATATTATGTCTACAAATGGGAACTAGGACATTTATGGGTTTAGGATTTCTTGTGAGCAAACAATGAGCAGTACGTTTTTGCATTCCATCCAACTATTAACAGTAACTGCCTTATCGTGTTTAAATGTGTCATTTCAGGTTACATTTTATATCAACAAAAGATAGTTGCTTTATCAAAAAGCACAGCATTGAATAATGTTGCTCATCTACCCTGCAGAGAAATTATTCTTACAGTGAATACAACTATTATTCTATATCATGGTTCTTATTTATGTTGTTGCTATTTGTAGGTAGTTATAAAACATGACTGTTTAGTTTTTGTTCATATAAAACTCACCCTAAAAAGCCTGAAAGGCTTTTGAGCGAAGAAATAACACTGTTCAGCTGTTCACACAGTCTGACCATGGGCAGGCATAGCAGACAGCCGGTCAGTGTTAGAAATGTACAATACTGCTCGCTAGTCGATCACCAGTTTTCACCTCAGCAAAGGCGTCGTACTGAATTGATACACTTGATTCCTTTCGTGGCAGATCCTGCAGCTCCGAAATCCCATCCTGTCGGTCCCCTTCCTCTCAAGCCAGACCTGTCACGACGCATGGTTTCAGGACCGGTTCTCACCTTGGCAAGGACTGTTGCACGTCGAGCATGTGGGCACCCCACGCTTGGTCATCCAGTATGTGTTGGCAGGACAGCGAGCACAGTCTTGGGCCCTCGTGGCACAGTAGTTATTCCTGGGGGCGAAGCCTGGGCACAGCGAAGAGGGGAGTTAGGAAAGGAGGGCGACTCACCCAGAGGAAGACGGTGTCTCCCGGGGGAATCAGCTGCGGTGGTCCATCCTAGAGGCACCCCACATGTTTTCACAGAGGCAAAAGCCAGTCGGGGCTTTTGAGGGAGCCCCACACCTGCTGGTGTTCCCTCTTTCCGAGTCTGAACTAGCAAGCTGCTGGACTGAAGCCTTTGCGAGTTTGTTTTCTAGTCAAAAGCTGGTGATCGCACTGGTGAAATCCAAGGGTGAAAGTCAGACCTCTGACGTGGTTAGGAGCTGCAAAACTAACAGTTCAGGCAAATCCCGTTATTGGAACTAGGAGCTACAGGAGGAACAAAACGCTACAGTATGGGAGACCGAGCTGCCATGCTAGTGGTGAAGCTTTGTCAGGAATTCAATAACCAGCTCTTCTGTATCATGTTTCATACTATTGTTTTCTATTATAATAAAGAGATAAAATGCGATTTGTATGTTTCTCCAGCCACCTACTCATACTGTATGTATTTTTAGCATTCTTTTGTGTAGTAGTGATATACTGGCTTCGCACGTGTAGTTTAAAATAGCATTAGGAAATACAGAAGTGCTTTGGCAGCTGTGTTTTGTGTTGACAGCATGCTTGAATGGGTTTCTGTTTTGCATGGGCACTTTCGCATGAGATCTCCCCCGCTAGTGCTTTTGCCCTCCTCAGATTGACAAAATTAAAACACATCTCTCTGTGAATACAACCGCAATCCACAATTCCCCTCTGGTTATAACACTCGTGGGAATCTCCAGATCCAGATCAGTTTCCTCTTTGGAACAGGGTTCATCTTCAGCGTTGTCATTACAGAATTGGGCACCAGGTGGCAGCACACAGTGACTCACTATTCACCACATGAACCCCATTCAAAAGGTCAGCCAAGAACAATTTCTGTTTCTTTGGGGATTTAATTATGTAACTTCTACTGTGTGTTTCTAGGAATGAATCTGTCCATGCCAAGTAAGAACATGTACAGCTATAATAAGATTTATTATCCTTATAAACTTCTAAGAACTGTATTTCAGTTCTGTTTCAGAGCACAAGCTGCAGTACTTGGCTTTTGAAGACAACGCCACTTTCCAGCACTGACAAACAGATGTTTGCATTTACATATGTAGCTGGCTGAGAATGGTAGTTACAATGAAATGAATGTTTGTCCTTGAGTCAATAGCTACCAGCATCATTTGAAATGAGCAAGTGTCTTTAACCACAGGTTTAGCTCATGTGTTTATTGTGCAGAGTATGGTTTGGGGGGTTCTGGTCAGTACTCTGTCTGAGGCTGTGATTCAGTGGGGCAATTGAGGTTGTGACTCAGCTTCAAACTTAGGAAAACCTGACACACTGACTCCCCATGACTCTGAGAGGAATTCTGTACAGTGGGAGAGAGGCACGAAGACTTGACATCTGGAGACAGATGGAGAAGACTAATAATACTGTAAGTGGTGTCAAGAAAGTTAGCATCAATGACTCAATACTCCTTAGTCCTGGGCTCAGTTCTGCCTTGAGGTATCACTAGCATTGGAATCTGCATTGCTCCCATGTGTGTTTTCTCCCACCAAGGCAATCACCTGGGTAAAGTTTGAGCTCTATGGTCCTGGGTTTGAACCTCCTTCTGGTTACTAGCCGACTGTGACTGGCGTTCCCCAAGCAGCAGTGTGTCATTGGCCGAGTGCCGGTGAGGGTGGAGTGGGATCAGCAGGCCAGGACTCTGAGTGACACAGTGATTCCTGTGGCCTCCTGGGTGTTTGCAGGCATGTGTTGCTGTCGGTGAGGGACGCGCCTCTCCTCCTGTCACCACTGAGCCTCCGGTGTAGGGCTGTGTTACCTGTGATGTGTTAGAAGCTTGGCAATAAGACAAGTCTACCTGCACTTTCTCAATCTCCCATGTGTGCAGTCATGGGTTAGTAGCTGCAAGCCAAAATGAGAAAAACACAATTGCTGATTCCTATTCAAATAGACTATTGTAATAAGTAGGGTGGCATGGTGGTGCAGTCATTAGCACTGCTCCCTCTCAACTTCTTCAGTTCAATTCAGGACCTGGGGTGCTATCTGTGTTGACTGTGAATGTTCTCCTCGTGTTCGTTTAGTCCACTTCCACGTGCTGCATTTTCCTCCAAGCTAAAGTACTTGGCTTTTGAAAATAACAGCAATTTCCAGCACTGGGAATTAACCTCCCACAGTCCAAAGACATACCAGCAGGTTAACTGGCTTTTGGGTGTGAGTGTGCACGGGGTTGTGTCTGTGTGTGCCCTGGGATGGACTGGTGTCCCATCCAGGGTGTATCCTGTGTATCCCATCCTTTGCTTGTCAAGATAGGCTCCAACTCCCCTGCAACCCTAAATTGGATGAAGAGGTTAGAAAATGGATGGATGGATTATAATTTTCAATTATAACAATGCTCGATTCAAAATTATATCTTACCACAGGGGTGGTGGTGTGTTTGTGTGTAGGGGCTTCTCATCGGTATAACCAGTCCTTGTTATGTTACTACTGAGAAATAGGACCAAACAAACGCAATGGTTCTCCAGTTATTATTGGCTTTTCTGGTATTTTGTTGCTGGAGGAGAGTCACAGAATTCCCTTGAGCTGGTTACAAACAAAGAACCAGTGTTTTGTGAAGGTGTAGCTCCCTATTGCTCACAATTTACCAGTGGCCTCAAGACTCATGAGTAATTCATCATAGCTCAAAACATGGAGAAGCCCTTAGTTAAAAGTCCAGTGTGCCTTTTCTGCTTTTGTGGTTATTTTAATTCATCCTTTTAAAACATACACCCTTTTCCTGGTTCTCCTTAGATGAATGGCAGTGGTAAGTACCTTTGTTGACCGCAAACGAGGACGTGGTATAGAAATCTGAAAAAATAAAGGAGAAGGAGCGAGAGGGGGAAGTATCGGAGGAGACTCGTGAGTGAGCATGACAGCTGCATCAGAAAATACCCATCAATCCCCGTGTATGAGTCGCCTATCAGCTGCATAGGTCAGGTCACAGGATTAATATGGTGTTAAAAGTCAATAGAGCAGGGAATGAGACTTGCAAGCAGTTTAAAAGAGACTGGCACTCGAATGGTATGTGAATGCAAACACGAACCGGGTTTTTCCAGAAGCACTCGGATTTACAGGGGAACAGATCGTGTCTACAGGAGGTACCCACAGTTTCCTGTCGTAGGCACACACCTTATGGCTGATAATGAGAGTTTTTTTTTCTGTGTTTAAGATCTACCAACTCCCTCTTTTTGTTCCAAAACAGATTTTTTTTTTTCGATTGTCAGTTACAGTTTTTTGTTGTTTTTTTTCTGGGTCTCAGGTTCAGGCTGTGTCTGCCTTCAATAAGGATGCATCAGTTCAGTTGCATGGACTCTGTATGGATTAAGATGCAAAACCGAAACAAACATGCTTTTTCAGACTGCCAGCAACAATGACACTTTCACAGATTAGAAAAGGATGCGAATAATACCTATCTATAATATCTTAGTGATCTTATAATGTTTAAGCCTACATATGACTTATACTTTTCTATAGAATTGAATGCCCTCATTAACCTCTTTTATATGCACAACTTGGAAAGCAATCTGTTTCACTGTTTGCAAATCTTTGTATTCAGCCTTGTACCTATTTACAAAGTTTACTTTAAAAGCAAGAGACAAATCCCCTCTTCAATTCTATAACCCATTCCTATTGTAAGTTTTTTAATTGGTAAAAGCAAGAAAGTTTATTAGTTATAGCAGAGGCAGCATAATGCTGTTTAATTTTGTTAAAACCTATTGTAACATGGTCTGCGTGCTTTCAGTTCATAAGCTGGACATTTGACTGGGAGGTTGTGGGTTCAAATGCCAGGTAGGACATTGCTGCTTTATCCTTCAGCAAAAGCACTGTACTCGGATTGGAACAGCAAAACCCACCGCATAAACAGGTCACAAAATTTAGAGTGTGTATGTTAAAAGAAAAACAGGGAATTGTACCCCTGACAGTGATTTTGTTTCAGTCAAACAAGTTCATAATACAATTTGGTCTCACCTGAAAATCCACAATTCTTCGAAAAAACTACTGCTACCATGCGTAAATTTAAAGAAACAAAGAATACATTAATTTAGGCCCTGGAGTGTTGTGCATAGGATCTCACAGTCTGGAGAACTTATCCTGCCATGTTAAAGAGGACAACGTTTGCAGCCCGAACTGGGTACCTCTGTCTCACTTAGCGGAGAGCGTTCTGCGGTTTTTCTGTTACAAGCATTTGCATCTCAGGAGCAGACCTGAAACGCTGGAGGTATTTTTTTGTCAGTATTTTTCGGCTTTGGCAAATGGAACATTTCCCTTGGGGCCTATCTGGGGAATGCCCCTCCTTTCGTTATGTTTCATGCACCTGAAGGTTTGTAGGTCAGACAGAACCTGGGCCCCAGGCTGCACAGATCGCATCCTCTGTGCACCGAGATATCTGTCTTCTCTCCTTATCTCCATTCGCCATCTCCCTCTGTCATGACTGCATCGATGGTGGATGATTAAAATAAGATTAAATTCTAAGCATTTGACTTGTTCGTCATTCCCTTGGATGCAAGCACAGCCTAGGATATTTTATCTTACATTTAATCAGCCCAGTGCAGATTCTTGAAATTCACATTATTTTGGAAAGGGGTACCGTTACATTTTCTGAGCTGTTTCTTATTTTCCTGTGTAATCCACTCTGAAGCAGTTTGCGGTGGGCTTTCATTGTACTGTTGTGCCTCGACAAGCTCTTTGGCACTAGAATTACTGCGACAGTGGTTACTGCAAAAGAATTGAGAGAGGCTTTACAACAATAAAAGACCATGAAAAGAACAAATGGGCAAAGGAACTTACCCATCTCACACCTCCAGCAGCAAGCTTTCCCCTGGTTGTCGTAGTAGTGAGTCGAATTGTTACAGGCTGAAGTCCCTGTATTGATCTGCGAGCAGGGAGAGGGGGTGGGTGGATCGTAAGAGAAGAGATCAGACAGGGGGGAGGTCGCAAAAGGCAGGGATAGGAGAAAAGAAGGAGAGAGAGCCACGTAAAATTAATACAGAATTGTTTTTTTATGACCATTCTCCTTTTTTTTCCCCTGTGGGAAGAATGGATGTGAAAGACAAATGTCTATGGACTACTACATCAATACCTGACAGCATGGACAAACTTTGGTTAGCCAAATTAATTAAATGACAGATGTCCGATCATCAGTAAGTCCCTTAGGTAAATCGGAAGGAGCCGTTCTCTGCAGAAAAAGCACAGGACATGGATCTATAGCCTGGCTGTCAGCGTTTATCATTTTTAAAGTCAAGTGACAAACAAATGTTTAGAAGAACTGCAATGCTACACGAGCTGGACCGAGTTAAATGCTATAGGACTTCCCTTCTACAGAAAGAAATCACCACCTGTGATGCAAAGGACAGTGAAGGTTAAGTAATTGTTGAATAGCTTAGGTTATGAATTTAACTCTACATTAGAAAAACATTTCGTTCAAAGGATAGTGCATTTTTAAAAACAAACAGAAAAATAAACTTCTTCCTGCTCCACACTGCACCGTACACTGTACCACTTGTGTGGTTCAGAAGGAGGGAAGCCCTTTTCTGTGTAAAGGCTAAGGAAATATGGACATGAGTGCTGTTAGTGAAAGCAGCAGAAAGGATTTAGTGAGATGGGGCAGACACAGAAGAGGCACTTGGCAAACAGCTGGTCTAATTAAATATGGGTATGAATGAGTAATTGTTTAGTAGGGCTGCATTTAATTGTATAAAAAAACATTTTTAGTCTTTAGTCATCCCACATTGATAAGACCTTCGTTAGAATTTTGTGTGTGAAGGTTAAAATGTTCTGAGAACCCTTTCACTACAAAAACACCAGCCAGAGTTCTGAGAACTGATGTAACAGTAGAGTCAGTTGGGGCAGTTTGACCAAGTCAGAAGATCACAAGTCTGACTTATCTTTCTTATCAAATGAGAACCTTGGGTCACGGCAGGACTTATTTAGCTGGCCCCTGTGACACATATCTTTGACAGAGGTTGCACCCAACATCCCTGGTGTCACTCCATGAAATGAAGCACATACTGTACCAACTCCACCCCTCAGCCTCCACCCTTCCTTGAGCTCTGGAAGCTCTGAACAACGATTTCTACATCTTTCACCCTCTGATCAGATTCTGCTTTGTGAGCACGCACATCCCCATTGAGCTGATAACAGTTGGGAAATTCTTCTCCTAGTCAGTTCATGTGTTTTTTTTCAGTTAACTGTGGGAAGAGGTGTGAATAAAGACTGTGAGGCTTTCACGCTTTAATAGTGCACATGCACTTGTTAACTTGTTCATTTCTCATTCCTGCATCTGCATTATTTGCATGCATGCAACCTTCCTTCAGCATCAGGTCTCAGTCTTGTTTTCCAGTACAGTATCATTTGTCCTGATATACCTGTAGGTGCTCTCTTTCCATTTTGGTATGCAAATGTAAACTACTTAACACTTTCCACTCTCGCAGAGGTCGGCTGAGATGACAGAGCCCACTGAGGGCTTCAACAAGAACTTCAGAGGGGGGGGGGGAGTTGAAATTCTGCATGGGAACCAAAAAAAAACACTAAAGGCACTGTAGATGGAAAGATAAATCGATGTTTACTTGTTGCATAACATTTCACACTTCATTGCATCTGCTGTTCATTCGTGTCTAATTCATTCCTGCTGTTCTAGCTCGTTCTGTACTGCCTGTGAGCTCACGACTGCAGAGCTGTGCACTTGTGAGCAAACTTTCTGAAAGCTGAATGAGAACGGCGTCCAGTGGAGAAACAGCCAAGTTTGATCCGGTCCCTCACAGACTGGCTGTACAGGGAAATCTCTGAAGGCACACCTCAGCTCCTTGAAAAGCATTAGCTATCCGAGGCAGGATATAAAAAGAACAGCCAGGAACGCCTGCACCCATGTCTTTTTCTTCTTCTGAACCAAGGCAAGGATGAATAAATGAAGACACAATGGAGTGAGGAAGACAGAATTGCATTCAAATGTTAAGTTGAAGTGCACCGAAATAAAGACTTTGAATGAAACGCGCTGATGTGGGTTGACTGCTGCTTTGCAATCAATGTTTTACTAGACAACCACAAGTGAGGGCTAACCTTCCCCCCCTCTCCCCCCCCCCCCTCAAACACACTACTGTATTCTTTTCATGTGTGAAGAAACGGAAGCCCTTGGCCAGAGGTGGGATTGTTCTGCTGCCCTGCAGCATATCGGAGACTGTCAGCAAGGGGAGGCACCCTTCCTGTCTGAAACTACCACGATTACTACTTCTGATCTCGAACCAAACACTCATTAATGATTCAGAGGCACCTCTTGCACACCACTGTTGCTTCTGTTCAAGAAAAGGCGTGCACACATGTAAAAAAAAACCTGTATTCATTTATGAAAAATTAACCCACAGTGATATTTGCGTAAGCCATTATAAATACTAATAGCATGTTACACCCTAGAAGCCTGTATATGAAGTCTTCTCGGAAGAAGAGGGCTGAGGGCTGGTACAGTAGAGAAGCAGCGACACTTGTGAAACGCCTATTTTACCTTCACTTCTGGACTCACAGCAATGCCCCCTGTACCTGCATGGGGAGAAAGGATGTGCACCAGTGGTCCAAGCCATTCAGCATTTGACAGGCTACAGGCTCCACAGAGATGTAGACGACGTTCAGCACCAATGAGAGCAGAGCAGTTTCGCTTGACGGCATCTGCAGGGGTTGCTGTTGAACTGGGAGGCAGGAGATTCCTGGTAGACTAATCCCATCCCTACACCCAGGGATTCGGATGGATCTACTTGAGGAATCCTGGTCACAGCCGGCTAGTGATGTGACCCAGGTTCAAACCCGCAACATCTAGATCATAGAGCCCAGCCTGCACACAGGGTGAGTGTCTTCACCGGTTGATCTTCCTGGTTACTTGGTCACAAAAGATTGCATGGGATCCCTGGTGTTCTGATTCTCTATATTTCCCACTGAAATCAACTGGACACTTAAAATGACTTGATCTGCTGTGTAGTTTCTGCAAAAGGAAACTAAAAAAATTTCATTTTAATTAATTAGTAATCTTACAGAGAAAAGGTCACATTCATCACTCATTGAATCAACCCTGCTGGTCCTGGCAAGAGGAAATTCCTCAGAACATAGTGATTCCAAAGGGGTGTGTGACAATTGCTGTAAGGGATTTCCCTGTAAATACAGGCACGTTCTTACAGTACACAGTCCTTATCAGGAGTCCATTTTGTAGGGTCTGCTCCTGATTTTTATCAATTTGATAGGACTGCACTGAAGATGTGGGAAACTTCATGTGATACCGCTTGTCTTTTTCCCTAGGGTCATACACTGTACCTCATTTGAAAAAAAAGCTTGTTCAGCCACCTCTGTAAGCAATCATGAAATGATTTTCAGTTCAGAGAAACAGAAGGATAAACAGCCTGTAATGGATCAGCTCGTTTCTCACTTTAATAAGTAGAAAGTGAAATGAGTTGGTAAGCAGTTTCCCCCTGACAGAACAATGCTGTGTTATGAAGAAAATACAAGTGAACAGTAAATCCAAACCCATGTATTGTAAGCTGCGATGGCAGTTTATTTTCTCCTCTCACACACACAAAAGGAAGCCTATTATTAAAAATAACAGCTGGGCAAAATGAGCTTCCTGTTTGTTTGTTTATCTGTGGTTTAGCTCTTGGGTATGTCAGAAAATTAGATTGGGCTCCTTGTAAACAGAAACTAGATGCAATGATGACATCTGCCAGTAAAAGCAGCAGGACTTTACTGGAACAGCAGTGCTGTCTCACACCCTGTGCCACAGAGCAGTGAGTGCATCTAACACTGGAGAGCACTGGAGAGCACAGACAACACGTTTATCAAAAAAGACAATAGACAATTAATGATCAAAAACAGACTGCAAATTTATGAGACTTGCTGTATAATCACAGTATTACGTTATATACTACACCACCTGTACCTGTTTTAACAGTATGTGTACAGTGTCTTGTTTCAACTAATGAAACACCCTTCTACTCTTTGTCCTCTGTAGAGAAAGAAGGGTCTATTAAGACTAGTGTCTGTACAGTTCTCTGTAGCAGGACAGCTACATTCTGTGCAATGTTCTGTGGTAGTTGAGACACGCAGATTCCTAATGCTTGAATCTGTTTCAATGCATGATTTCAGGGACTTTATCACATGTGCACTGCTTTGACAACCTGGATTAGGAGCCAAGACCCCCCTTCCCCAACCCATACAAAACCTTCTAATGGCTTTCTGAGAATACATTCGCGCCAGCATGTTTTGACAGCCTATATCGTATATACATGAGCTTTACATTTACTTGGTGGTGTTACGTTGGTTGTCGACTCATATCCCTTTCTCAACATTTGCCATGCCTCATGTAGTCCAAAGATGGACCACAGGGGAACCTCCAGTTAAAACAAATATTTTAAACATCCACACACAGGAATGGTGGCCTTGAGTGAAGATCGGTGCAGAGAACATTGATTCGGTTTTGAGATAAATAGGGCTTGAAAACGCCTCCTTAGTCCAGCAATTCCAAGTCTCCTATTCAAGTACTAGCTACCTCTATCTCTGCTAAGCATCAGAAATCACATAAGATAGTGCACATTAAAGATGAGAAGATGTCTAGCTCAGGTGTGCTGTTCTATAACAGATCAGGATATAGAGGCTTACAGTGGAGGATGAAGCTCTTGAGATGAGATAGTTATCTTAAGTGTATTGGCAAACTGTCTGGCTTCAGCAATATACATTACATCAGTTGTATTTCTAGATACTTCTGCCAGAGAAAGACAAATTCTCTGATTGATCAGCATGGCTAATTGTGTACAGTATTGCTGATCACTAGGTATCAAAGTATGCAGTCTCAGGCAGGGCGGGCAGCTTGTTTCCTAACTGAGGTTGCATATGATCTTAAGTTACCTAAAACATACTGTAATAATGATAGCCAGAGAACACAAGTGGAAATTTCATGGAAGTGTATTTAAAACTGAGAACAGGAGACACTTCTTTGCATATATATAGGGAATAAACAGGGAACAAACATCCAGCCATGTTGCTGAAGTTTCTTTCAAGAGATAAATGGATGAGTTCCTCTGATGAATTAGCAAATGGCTTCTTCTCAGATGTAATCATTCGTATGTTTTCCTGTTCGTCTGATGGTCAAACCCACAAGCTGGGTGTAGCCATCGTCTGGCAGAAGTGGCTAGTGAATACATCCTACAAACCTTGAAATCCTGATATCAATAATTAGCATGGGAGACGGTGTAACCTGCTCCTTTTCTTGAAATTCACGCAGCAAGAGTCATTGATTTTGCACCAGTTTCTATTTTTTTCTTCCATCCATTATGTAAAGTCTGTTGCTATATCTGATTTGTACATATTTTTTAAAATATTAAAAAAATAACTATCATAAGATACAATACCTTTTTTTTCTTGTATGAACTAGAGAGATGTACACAGCCAGTGACCTTTTGTTATCTCCTGCATGAATTCTACATGATCAGCTTTGTATGTCTGCTTTAGGTTGCTCAAGAGGCACCCTATGAATTTATATGAGATTTTATTGAAATATTTTTAATCTGAGTTCTTTGGCATTAGTACTAAGTAACATGCTTAGTACTGCCATTCTAAATAGAGAAAGCATGAAAAGCTCTTTTGTACGTAGGCTACCTTGGTTTAACTCAATCATCACCAAAGATTTAAATCAAGCTCTTCGCTCATGTAATTAATTTCCTTTGAAGTGGGATATGTATGTAGGAATGTAAATAGTAATAATTTATTTATTTATTATGTAGTTAATCGCTTTTCAAAGTGGCCATTCACAAAATTCTTCACTTAACATGCCTTGCCAATTATACAAAATGAAAGAGCAAGCCAAGCAGAATTTATTTTTGGCTTAAACTGTTTATATTCATAAGGATATTCCACATAAATACACAAATCCTACATTCTAATGCACACACATAGGTAGTATGGAGAGTCATTAATTGAAGAGTGATCTAAGTTTGCCCATATGCGAAAGTACTCAAGGGGTACAGTATAGCCTAAACCAACCAGGAGCAGTCCCAGAAGGAAGTGGAGATCTCTCTGTTTGAAATGGAAGACAAACACAGTACTGTATTTGTATCAGACAATACATTCGTAATACAGATAGGTTTCAAAATAAGGTTATGAAATACCGTTTATTGAAATATTGTCTTTAGAGTTTTGCGAGTTTCAAACGCCTGGATTCAGTGGACCTGACTCAGTACATTTTCTCAGAAAAAAATGAGTTGCTATAAATTGTATAAAAAAACCTCCAGCAGAAATGACTTTTTGATCTCAAGTCAAATTTCCTGGCAAAGGAAAAATATTATGCAAAAAAATATCTAAAGCTCAAAATATAACACTGCTGACATTTATTCCAAGAACAGCTTTCTTCCCATCTGAGCAACACCAATCCCCAAAGTCAGGCACTCAATTCCCAAATCTAGCATTTAATACCAGGAAATCAATCTAACTCAATAAGGTTTAAATATCCAGTCATGCAAATTAGACACAGACCTAACCCGTACTGAACTTGGAACTGCAAGATCTTTTTCTTCCATAGTTGTTAGATTTGTTTTTAATTTTAAAACCCTGGAAGGACTGGGCCTCAACAACCCACAACAGCAAAAGAAAAGATTATTTCAAAGATCTTCCACAGCTTTGGGTACCACAAATAGCCCACAAATATCCTCTACAAAGCAATATTGAATGACTGCCAAAAATCACTAGTGCAGTGCAGCACAGTGTGAAACAAGCATTCCAGACTTTTTCAGCAACGCTACTTTGCAATGAAACATCTAATACTGCCATAAAATAGGGAGAAAAATATACTGGAAATCTGGAAAGAGACAAGACTGTGCATAAACATATTTAAAGAAGAGACTGCAACCTTATCATCAACAGGTGTGCCTTCTCATTTGTTTAAATTGAGTTTAAAACTACCTGTGGAAAAAGAAAGCAATGTAAGACAACTACTAAACTCCATCTGATTTACAAAAAGCTTACCTGACAGTGTTACAAACACCTGATTCTTAAAACCTACATCCTGGACAGATTCCTCCATAAAAAAGCATTTACCAAATACCTAAGCTGTAGGCTGGAAGATATTTCTCATCACAATTACTGTTTATTTACAGCCAAGACATGTTTGAGCCAACACCTGGCACTACAGCTAGGAACAAAACTGAGAGAGAGATGACAAAAGCAAGCTAATAAAATAGTTTCCGGAATATAGATTGCTTTATTTCACTTGGACACTTGGATACCCCTGATGACAAACACAAGAAGTTGGGACTTCAGTCCTGGACGTTTTATAAACTACCCACAATCCATCATTATTCATGGGCCGCAGACAGTTTCTCTGGAGGGAGGGCAGCTGTTGGCCCTGGGACCGCTAGAGAGTTCTTATCTCTCCCTGGGTTTTCCTCTGGTCATTTTTTTTTTACTGCTAGAGAAATCTGTAAAGGGCTCAGGAGGAAAATGTTGCAAAGAGTGCGATACCAAATAAAATGACCACTCATCTTCAAATACTTCAAATACTATAATTAGACAGCAGAACAAGATGCTCTGACCATCTAAAGACAAGATCGCTTTGGACTTGTGTTCTATTACCCGTGGTGTGGATTGAGTCAGAGCTTTCTGTAACTATAGTATGTGGTTGGCCATAATGGAATCACCCTATAACAGATAAAGCCATTGGACTCTCTTCTGAGTGGCTAAAAAGGCAATGTTGATGAGGAGCAAAAGGACATCTAGAGTAAAATTGCAAGAGTCCACTCGATGTGCTTGAACACTTGTGAATTTCTCTTTCTTGTCTTGCCACTCATCTCAGTATTTCGACCTCCTACAGAGTTTCACAACCCAGTTTTAATCAGATTTATTGTTTTCTGCTTTTATTTTGTAGGGAGGGGAAGTACGAGACAACATTTATGGTACACATGTTGTAAAAATAAAATGAAAATTGCACCTTCTTCATTTTCATTTTCTTGTTCTTTTACCTTCTGGTCTTAGCAGTGAATGTGCCCTGGAGGTTCTCTGTTCAATTGTGAAATTACTTTTGAGGTGTTTTCTTTTGCTGCCTTGTGGTTGGGAAGTCTGGCAATTTTTCTCTGTGAAAAAGAGTGTGCATTTTGTTTCTTTAATATGTATCCATTTGTACCGGCTTATCTAGTTGATTAATATGCAAAAATCAGAGAATGTCTGCCAAAATAAAAAAAAGATGAATACTTTGATTTGACCTGGCTTGTGGAACACACGGATCACCTGTAGCACTTACTGTTGATAATGGAGCGTTATTGGAATCTGACCTATGCACAGATGACCACTGGATCCTACAGAACAAAGTCATTCTGGAGCATCTCATTGCATCAGGTAGAAGCTGTGGTTCCTTAAAGCCCCATTAAGTGACATTACTGTAAGTGGCTGAAATCACATCCCCCCTCCACTGAGACTTGGGACATATTTTGTTGTAGCTTGTAAATCATTCCAACAAACGCGAAGGTGAGAACCAGGACTCGTGAACGACCGGCTTTTAGCTGCAAGGAATATGTGTCCGCGCCTGCAGCGCACTTAGGAGTTCTTGGTTTGTGAAATCACACTGTGACGTCTGATAGTTCCCATAGTCCCCTTGCTCCCACTCCGCCTCATTCTGCGCCAGCTGTCGGGGTGGGGGGCTTTGTTGGCTTTGAATGTCCAGAAAGTACATGAATTGTGGTGCCGTGACTCACTGTGAGCTGGAATACCTCCCTGCTGACACTAGCCATGCAGATCTTCAACTGGATTTAATAGGCAGTGTCCTGCTACACAAATATGCCGTCTTTTACTATGCATCAAGAACCACCTGTGGCACAGAGGTTAGCATTGCTTCCTCACAGTGCTGGGGCCCTAGGGTGCCATCTGCCTGGAGTTTGTACTGTATGTTCCCCCTGCGTTCAGGTGGGTTTCCTCCGGGTGCTCCGGTTTCCTCCCACAGTCCAAAGACATGCTGGTGGGTTAACTGACTTCTGGGAGAACTGGCCCTGGTGTGAGTGTGTCTCTGTGTCTATATGTGCCCTGTGATGGACAAGCGTCCCATCCAGGTTGTGTCCTGGCTTGCACCTGTTGCTTTGTGGGATAGGCTGCCCTGCAACCCTGAATTGGATGAAGCAGTTTGAAAAGGAATGAATGGATGAATGAACCTCCTGTCAGGCTCAGGCGTGAACTGTCCTATACCTTCTTACAGCGTGCAATAATGTGAATTTCAAGAACAAGGTCAAATTGGGGCTGTATGGACACTTAACTTTAATCCTCTGTGTGATTTTGAAAAAAAATCATTTTACCAATACTCTCCTTACATAATTCCTCTCAATGAAGAAGCACATCATGACTCAGAGCGCTCCTCATCGATTTCCCACAGTCTATAACTTCATCCGTTAAGTTAACGGTATGAATCAAGATGGTCATGATGCAAAGTAATAGCGACCTTGTTTATTATAACCGACGGCTTGTTTACGGGACCATAATGACTCAAGAGGTAAGGAAAAAGATAAAAACAGAGATAGGGTCAATTCTGATTTCTGTCATGGAGTGGCAGGGAAAAAATACTTAGCATTCGAGCATATTTTAAAATAAAATACCGTCGGTATATTTTCACAGTCATTAATTCCCTACCTCAGGCGACCAGCTTGTCACTGCCAGTCGATCTGCTTAGGGGAAATTTGCAAAAAAAACACCACTATCACCAGAATGCATACACATATGTATCCTGATAAAGGTAATAGCGTTTCTGTCATGAAAGGAAGTCATAACGAAAAGACGCACAAAACTTCCTTAAGTGCTGCTAAAATTAGAATTAAAAAAAACTTCCAAAGCTCTTACGATTTGAACACCTTACTAACAGCTACAAGACTCCGACCAGACTCATGTTGCACTACAACGAAATGCACCGACATCGTTTCACAGAATAGTATTGTGTTCAGCCGATCACCTGTGTATAGTCCTTATGTGAATCACAGAAGCGTAACATCGCGCCAGGAACATCGCGCAGGTTTAACAGGAAATACTCCGCACACAAGCCAAAAATTTCCAGATGAATTTACCCCGTTGCCTTACAGTAATTAAAGGCTTCTGGCGCTTAGCAGCAGCTTTCGTGATGTCATGCTACAATAACGCGATGCAGAACACAAACGCTGCAACAGGATGGCTAAAACAGCAAAGAATTCAGTCTCTCCGACCTGTCGCAGAATCATTTCTGAAATGTCAATCTGCACACCGAGGTAACAGAAACGAATTGCAAACTTTTTTTTAATTGAAAGTTAACAGACCCGAAGCTGCTGTCCAGCTCTAAATCACAACGGAGTCATGCAATTCATGCTCGTCTCAAATCAACATTGTTTTCAGACGAAACTCTTTTGCTTTTCAAATTGAAACTGCAACACATCGTTAACGCTCAAGGAGAGCAGGCATGCCATTCATTGATAACTCGTTCAAGGCAGTTCGGCGCAAGCTACGCGCCAGTTCAAACACAGTGACTTACCACGCTGAACAGACTGGAGAACGGCAGGACGATTATCAGAGGTAGTGGGAAAGAGCGGCGGGAGCCCATGGCGATCTAGACAAATCAGAAATCAGCAGAAAAGTCCAAACAGGCGCGTAATATGCTTTCATTAGCATATATCCAGACGGATTATTTTTCCTTAAAATGAAATATTTTCATTTATTTAAGTGCACTTAAAATCCTTCGGTCGTAGGTTTCAGTCATATTTAATGGTATGAAAAAGCCCTAATTACATCTACAAAAAGTTCTCAAGTGTGGTCCTCAGCGAGTCAGGCGAGCTGTCTGTTAAACATCCCGGCCATAGAGCTTATTTGTATTGTGCCGCGTGGGCGGTACAAGATGACTGATCAATGGAAGATGGGGACCAGTATTAAGCCCTGCTCAGGAAAAAGTCACATCGGCAAAACTTTTCAGGTATCACGGGGACTTCGGGGAACTTGGGACATCGCTACGGGGAGAGAAGGAGATGGAGAGTACGGTGTCTTACGCGCTTTTGAGATAGTGTACCTGGTCCTTTTGTGCGTTAATGGACATGTGCAACCGACGAAATTCTGAAACCATCGATCGATACCGAAGCAAAAAAAAAATCGTCATTCTCGGCATCATCTGATGCACAATTACTAATAATGGAAATAATGAAACTTACATTCCATAATTATGGAACATCTTTAAACCATGCATTAAGTTTTGGGGCGCAGAGAGCACCCGGAGATAACATTAGCGAACACGTAGGAGAGAACATGCAAACTTCACACAGACAGAATCAGTCAGTGACAGCGCTACATAGTTAGGAAAAAGAAACGGTTAGTTAATAGAGAGATGTAGTTTTAGATATAAATACGCAAAAGAAGTAGAAGCATCAAGGTCTGTTACTTTTTTTACGTGGACATAGGGATCGAAACCCTTTTATCGAAAACTTAAAGCAGTGGACATACACAGAATCCTTTATTTAGCCCGATAATTCAATTAAGAAATCGCATGTACTGTACAGTGACGAACAGGAAAGCTCAGCAATTTATACAACAGAGCATGTACCTACTGTATTGATCTAGAAAAAGAGCATTTATCAATAGTGATTTCTACCTCGTACCGTCCCGACAGCGATTTAAACTCTAGACCCGAAAGTTCAAAACCACAACCTTTGCCAAAAAGCGTAGAGGTTTCAGCAAACTGTTAAGTACAGAGCGTAGCAGAGCTCTGGTCACTGGAGAATCGGGTGCGTGCATGTGACAGCTAACTTTCACACGGATAACAGCACTACTGTGCTGCCGCAGGTCTGTAATGAAAAGTATCATACAGCCTCTCATCCTTGAGCTATATCTCCCATTCCGTAAGCGATCCTGACGTCCCAAATTTGAGCTGGTCGCAAGAGGCGGATTACTAATGATGGATGGAAATTCCGTCAATAAAACGGATCACTGCAAGCCAGCCCGTGCACATTTTGGTATGTTTTGGGAGCAATATAATTTTCGAAGTACCTTTCAAAGGAAATAATTCACGAAGCGTTTTACATCCGCCTTCCTCCATCAGAAGAGAAAATAAGTCAAAGACGGTATAAAGTGAAGCTAATTTAAGAATTCCTATGCAAAGAGTGAGATGTTATTTTTGCATGTAAAGTTTTTCTTGAGTTGCGCAGCTGTGACACATTACAAGTACCACCTAGAGGCATCGATATTGATAAACTACACCTCCCAGCATGTACTGCTGGGAATTTAACATTCTTTTGAGCACTCTGGGAAACGTATTTTTCATGCGCATCATACGACGCTTTCAGCAAATGTATCTGCAGGTGAAGTCGAACTTACGGCCGCAGTATCAGGCGGTGACCATGTGGGCGTTGTAGTCGCACTTTTATTCAGAAAGAGGTTACGATTTTTGTCAGAGAACAGGAGGAATTTCCCGGAGTCTGATGTATTATTATTATTAAAGCGAAGTAATTTCGATCGACTGTTGTTAGTGCATCGTGTTTTGTTTTCAGTGTTCAGTCTCACATTCATACTTGAAAAAGCTATATGTATATCATAAAATGAATATGAAAGTCAAGCTTTGCTTAAACAATGATAGTTCAAAAATCATCAATGCAGTGCAGTGAGTTTATTAATTAACGGAGTTTTTAAAAATTCTTGTAATAGGCGTATTTTTAGTTTTCTCCTACTTACTGTATAGAATCTTTTAGCTGAACAACGAAGGCGTGTTAAAGCCTTTATTTATATACCTTTTGAAATAAAAATTCGGATTAAAATAGCACCGCCGCGGCGACGACGACAGCTAATAATGATCGTGATAATTTTGAAGGAAAATGTGTTCTTTTGAATGTTATGGTAAGGTCGATAACACTTTAGAATTCCCCGTTAGTCTATATGTCAGCTCGCCCACGCTCCCCGGCACTGAGTCTGAAAGTGCATCCTGCAGAAGAGCGGGCAAGGTGTGTACAGGAGGCAAGTCGCATAGTACAGTGAGTGACGAAAGTCTGAAGACAGACACAGCCCTTGGATACAGAAGTACAGAAGCCAGGCATTCGAATCTATCCTGGCCATTTGCGCACGACTCCAACTGCCTTGTGCTATGATGCAACACGGTAAAAATGAGGCACAAATGAAAGCAAGCGGAATAAAAGTAACACTTTGTAATGCCTTCGGTGTTATCTGTTGCTTAAAGTAATCGCTCCATACAAAATGGAACTAGAAGTATGTAATGGACAACATACCATTAAATAATCTGCTTTTTCATGGATGTTCAGCAACCATTTTTCTGCTGTCTCTGACAGATGGGAGTTTATGTAGAGGAATCTTCAATATTATCAATCTTGTACTTTTATAGTAAAATTATCAGTAGCAAAGCTGGTCTAGATTTTAAAATGAGGATACAACCTGCTGTTGTTTTAATTGGATTGTTCCCACTAGACAGAAAATGTTAAGACGGGCGGAAGGTATAACTTTGATTACCTGCTTTTCGGATTAATCTGACTAAGAAAAAAAAACGTTTCTGCACCCAGAAAACATCAAACACCTCGCAGAAATGTTGGCCTTGCTCAGGCAGACAAATGGAGAAGTGAAAGGACTATCAACAAACAAGCACAATATCATTCAATCATACAGTACATTACTGTGTTCCAAGATGCAAAACCACAAGTTCAACAAAAGTTTTTATTTTTTATCCCAAAGCAAAAAAAAAAAAAATCGGTCGAGACCCCTTTCTTGTGCGATTCCAGGAATTATCTCGGTATAGAAGCAGGGACCACCCCTCTTGATGGTGTTCACATGTGTTAATGACCTATGGGCAGAATAAAAATCCCTTGAGCTTTTTAATATTAACCACAACACATGAGATTTTTCATTCAAAAGAAGTGAAAGAAATGGGGCATTCAAGTATTTTAATACATTTCAGAAGGCTTTTTATCCCCACACTTTAAAAAAAAATCACTTTGTTTACCAATACAAAGCTTACAAGAATGACTTCTGTCCCAAAAGCGCACAGAATTCCACACAAGATACAGATCACTAGGAATCCCACAGAGACAAGTTAACATACAGCTTCACAGAAACCCACAGTCTTACTGTACAAGACGCCATAGCACAAAATGTCCCCAATTATACTTTCCTTTTTTCTGTAATTAGCAAGGGGAAAAACAGCTGCTAGAATGAGAAATACTGTATTCTAAGAATCCTGTTAATGTACAGGAAATACATTTTCAGGACACTTGAGAGTCTTTGACCTCTGTGCAAAACAAACCTGTCTAGGCTTGTTTACCGACCAAAGAGACTTACAGCACCAAGGAGTGAAATTAAATACAAAATTGAAACTGTATTTATTTTCACCATACACATTTTTGGGCAAAACTGAGATGAGATCAATGTATTAATGGCATTTTTCTAGCACTTCATCCCACAACTCTTCACCAAAAGGAGTGGAGGGTACCCCACAGGGTTACCCCTTAAAAATGGCACTGCACACATGGGCAGGTGCAGAAATGAAACCTGTTTAATTGATGATCGGGATGGGATAATGGGATGATTGCTGGAGGACAGACTGAGCCAACCTGTAGTGCAATTTAGCCAAGACACTAAATCCTCAGGGCCTTGATACAACATGTCATCCAAAGGACAGCACTTCTTCCAGCACAATTTCCCTAATCACCATACCTGGCAATGGTTTGGAAATTCTGATCCAGGAGGCAGAGTTCAAACATCTCGTATAAGAGAAACCCAATTTTCCCTTTAGCAGTATTGCCAAACTCCCGAAGGACTCCAGTATTCTGTGGTATTCCTCCCAACTGAACTGTTAGTCTGGCTCATTGAGCTCTTACATTGATCTGTATGCTGGCATTAGAAACCAGCAAGAGGGGGTCGTACAAGCATTTCAATTGGTAAAGGTGCTCACCTGGGCACAGGTTAGGCCCTAGGATTCAGGTGTACTGGGCTGAGTGTAGGATGGAATCAGCCAGGGATGTTTCAGTCCAGTGACACTCATGTGGTGTCAACAGGCTCAGGGGTATGTGTATCAGAGGCACTTGTCTGCACTTTCTCATTCTTCTCTTTATGACGTCGCAGAACTCATAGATGAGCCGTGACCAACAGGTTTTTTTGCCATTTAATTAGAATTAAACGATAGACAGAGGCTGGGTGTCAGTTCTCCTCACACTTAGCTTCTTTTTCAATCCCTTGGTTGAATGTGATCTATGAGCCCATGCAGCACAGAGAATGTTTGTTTGCGTTTGACAGTATCATCCCTGCCTGTGTCGGCACATCATTAATAGTCAAACATCACAAGTTGCCTAGAAAGCCAGAGGGAAACAACAATTTTAAATCAAGTTGAAACGTAGTTCTGCTCAGTATACCTCTGGAAAAGGAGGCACATAAAAAAAGATTATTTATGAGACCAAGTCCAAGTGAAAAAAGTTGATCAATCAATGAGCTCAATCAGCGAAATTGATCAAAAGTTCAGCTGGAATGCAAACCAAAGGACAAAGTAATGTGTTAAAAAGTAGTAAAACTATTGTATTTCCTATATGCAAATGCCATACTGTACACAGTACGATTTTGCCCTTTAAATTACATCAATAGAATTTCAGTCAGTGACATCTGAAATACAAAAAGTCATAAGTGAGAGAATAAAACTGTATTATCTATTGATGTGCACTTCTAATGAAAGTGAAATTTGCACCACGGCTGCTTTTTATATTAGGAGGGGAGTGGGGTGCTCGTGGGTAAACTGTGGTGAGATAAAATCTCAAATGAAGAGTTAAACCCAAGCTCTTGACACTTAATGATACCATCATTTCAGGAAAGACAAAAAAAGAGATTTACTAGAGATTTAATGTTACACAGGACAGCCCTTGCACTTTTCAATTATGGGGTGTAATTGAGGAAATTCATGTTTGCTAAGGGGATCTCTCAGTTCTCTGAATTTGATTTGCATTGATAGTGCATATTTAACAGTGTGTACAGACAGATACAGGCACTTGTCATAAGCTCTCTGGTATTCAGGATTCATTCACCCGACACAGCCTTCTTGTAGCAATTGTAGGTTAGCTGTGATCGATCACTGGAAAATCTTTCCAGTAAAACTATTTCCCAGGACCCTGTTGTGTGTTTTTCTGCCACAGATGCAATCCCACTGCCTGGTTCAGCGATCCTGCATCACACATGTGCAAGCTTGGTATTGCCTTGCTGGAGGTGAAGAGCAGCCAGCCAAAGTATACCAGGAGGCATTAAAAACATGAGAGCTGTGGGTTCTAATCTTCACTTGTCGCATTGGTGATGCCTCTCAGTATATTAACCAGCCTGATAAGTTGTTATTGGCACAGACAGTCCAAGGATACAAAGGATTTTGAGTAATGTATATTCAAATATTCATTTGAGTAATGAATATGAAACGTGAGTGTGATAAAAGCTTCACAGGCTGATTTATATCTTGAGAGGGAGGAAGATGCAGGTGGGAGGGAGGGGGTCTGGGAAGCAGATAAGTGAGAAATCAGATTTATTCACGTGCTGACCCATAATCTATATAGCACGTGTATATAGGGTATACTACAGTATATCCTAGCAGAACCTTATTCATTATAAAGTGCTTATAGACCTTGTAAAACATGTGAGTTTTTAAAATTTAAAACTGATGAAATTTTTGAATTACCATTTACATGACTTGCCTTCATTGTTCAAGCAATACCAATTAATTTAAGCTGCTGTGTCCCAGCTTTAATTATAATTAATTATTTTATTACTTACCAGTGTGCCATGTGAGGAGAAGAAAGACTTCCTTGGCCATACCTTTAAAGGATGTCACAAATAAACTTGGTTGGTGGTGGGGACACTGTTGGTGGTCTTTGGTTAATGTGATAAGACAATGAAGAATCATCACCGTGCATTCATCACTGGTCCTGAACTGGGACGGAATTACCCTGATCATGCCAATATGTGCTGTATGTGCAAAATACATCTCTGGACATCTCTGAAAACCCACTGAAGTTGTTTTTTGGCTTGACAATCCATTCTTTACTGCTCTTATTGCTATTTAATGGGCCCTAAATTCAAAACGTTTACATATTTGAATCCCCACCATTTCTACATAAGAAGTGACAACGATTTGAATACTGTACCCACTGTGTTCAAGCTAGGAAGCTAGACAAGCTACTTTTGTGGTACATTCCAGAGTGGAATTCCCTATTTACATTTTTCACAATCAGGGAGAATATTACTCTTTTCAGGCACATCTTCATAAAACAATACAATCATTCTACGTTGTCAGATTTCACAGAAATATGTCTTACATCAAAGCAGCAATGCTTTGCATACTCAGAAACTAACAAAACATACAACCAGTATACAGTACGTAAACATTATATACCAGACATCTACCCACACATGCTGTTTTCACACCACTCCTACAGGAACCCATACAACTACACCAGAATGCTATAGATGTACAATGACACTGAGCTCATATACTGTAATTACACATTATCCCATTGTTTCTACACATAATCCAATGATTGCACTTGCCCATAAACCATTTACTATTGCAAACAACCTTTATTGTGAGCTCATTCATTTCTTTTGACTGAGTATGGGATAAAGGATTTCTGGTTAACAGGCGGATGTTTCAAAGATATTAAATCCACAGGTAACTGACTTTGAAAATGTCTCTTCTGTTAGAAGCAAAACAACAGGCACTAGAGCTACGCCGCTGATTCACTCTTTCATTAGTTTAATGCAAAGCATGGCAAGAGCCTACACATACATGTACAACACATTCGTGTACAACCTAGCATTGCAATAATGGCTGCAAAATAGCAGTTGTCTTTAGCACATAGGCGTCCCCCGGATCTTCAAGGAGACCCATCAGTACCGGGTCCTTTCTGGGACTTTTAGCAAATATGCTGACACTCATCCCTTGTTCAAGAATTAGAGACATAAATCTAGTGTGCTGATATAGTCAGTGGCACTTTCAGTTGCTTGCTTAGATAAGAACACAAAAATGAATAGAAACAACAGGAGGCCATTTGATTCACCATGCAAGTAGGTGATTAATTACAATCAGCGTCCGTCATTTCCTGATAGATATGGGTAGGCAATTACATCCTGATACTCACCACTCCTTATGTGGTCCATTCTAGATCCTAAATGCACCACCTACTAACATGATTATTGTTCAAGAAAGTGCAAAGACCTGTTGATGATGCCTATTTGGCAAAACATGAGTAAGTTTTGGGGTAGATGGCTGGAGGTATAAGACATATTAAACACCGTTTAATATTAGACACCATTCAGGTATTCCATAATCTTGCAAGCTGAGCTGAATCAGCTATTCAGAATGTATACATGTGAAAGAAAATTCACACTCCTTTTCTGTGATGTCATATTGGAGTTCACACCAAATAGAGCCTTACAAAAATCAAAGGTGGGTTTTCTGCATTTTCCCCACTTCAAACACTTAGTCTACAAAAAGAATAGCAAGAAAATGACGTCAGAAAGAGAAACCACATTGGACGAGTTGGTTAATTCACTACCAGAAATGACAAATTAGATCTTGTCACTGTTCAAGAGAAGCTGTGGTCTTTGTGAAAGAATATGTGGGTACATACCAAATTCTTTGCTTTTTAATGAAGCTGCATTAAAAAAGGCTTCTACCAATGTAACAAAAAAAAATTAAAATCTTTGCCTCAGTCACTCATAACATTAAGTCATCTAACCCATGAAACGCTCAAATCCTCTCAATCCAGATTAATGATGATGATGTCAAATTCAAAAGTATACACAAAGTGATAAAACAGAAAGATTATAAGTGTCATCTTGTCTCTATGGGCAAGGGTGGAAAACCTGATTGGGGTTGATCAGCCTCATCATGCTAAGAGCTGAGGACAACTAAACTGCATGTCCTCACTCAGCTACAGGATACATGCTGCATGCCTGCAATCAGTGAATTCATATCAGTCACCTGTACTAAGCAAGACACCAAATCATAATTGTGTCTTTGTAGACCTCTTCCTTCCAACTCCATAAAGTTGCATCCAGTTATAGAGTGATCTCATAAGGCTCTCTTTAATACTCTAGATTTCAGATAACCATCAGATGCCCAGTCACTTCAGCTCTGTATTTGGATACTGGTGTAAATAACCCTAAACAAATTTTAAGTATATGAGGCTACTACTCTATATCTATGTATTAGATAAAAAGGGACAGGTAAGGGAATTTGCAGTACTACGAACCAGATCTTGGTGCATAGCGAATATAGCTTAGACGTATATGAAACATCAGAATGAGCATCAATTAGGTCTCAAATACAAAGGTTTTAGGTCAAAATACAAAATAAAACAGCTGATAAATCTGAGACATAAAGGTTAATGACAACTAAGCATCTGATGCTCTGGCCTTGTACAGTATCTTCTCTGTTAGCATACCTTCTGAGTAAAACTGAACACTCTTTTACGCTGTTCAGGGTACTGCACTCAGTTAAAAGATAAATTAGATGGAGTACAAAGGAAATTTAACAATGTGGACAAAATAAGTAACATTTTCTCATATTCATTTCCAACCTTCCATGTAAATGTATCTATATGGTTTTAGATGTGTGGATCATTTTTTCCTTTATCTTGTAATGAGCAATGGCTTCTGATGAATCTACTGTACCAGTCCTTTCAACAGGCCAGCAATGACTCTGGTATATGATCTGGATATGAATGGATCACATGGCTTTTGCTGTGCTATAATGGAGCAGTTGATATCATTGAGGGCTACTGTACTTCTGAACTTAAAATAAACCAATTAATGTATACACTGCAAGTCTGATGACTGTGACTATAATTGCTCACATACTTGTGAGCTTGTTAAAGATCATGTTCAGTAGGTGTGACCCATCCTATTCAAGTGATCTAGCATGTGGTCAAGTATCCCAAGACTCCTTGTAATGCAGTTACAGACCCTTTCCTCAGTTTGCTCTCCTATAACAAAAGACACCTCTGATGAAAGCCAGCTCACAGGAAGCAAGACTCTGGTGCAATGCTGAAGGAACAAAAAAATACTACCAACAGCATGCACAATTCAGGCCACAAGAAGCAAATGAACGATCTGCAGATTACGATTCTTATGAGAAGACCACTGAGTAGCCCTGTATCTCAATGAGCATCTGTCAATATATTATATGCATATAAAACATGTTAAATGTTAATACATATCTCTTTCAAAAACCAAAAATACACAAGAAATGTACATAAAATTACTTGCTACACAAAGGCCCTGTTTATTAGCCACTACTACATCCTTTTCTGCTTGATAGAACAAGATGTTAAATTACCACTATCCTTTATTGCATAAACCCTTTACAGTATGTGGCTCTCCATCACAGTAGTAATGGCATCACAGCTTTTATCTTGTCAGACATCGTAGGTGGCATGGAGCAGAGCCACGTTCCTCACTTAAACCACAGGGCAAGGATGTTACAAACATGTTATCCCAGCACTAAAATTGTACATGCCCAAACATTTTGTGTGGAACAACTAATTATAATAGTGTGAATATTGCATCAATAAATGTGCACTTTATGGAGTAAGTCGATCAAGTGACCGACTGCTGAGTGAATGTCATATCCTGAGTAAGTAGAAAGCTATGTAAACACACGGCTTCATGGAATGGAGAGTTATGTTTCAAATGTAACTACAGAGCTGTTCAGATCAAAACTGTTTAAATAAATACGGAAAAATCTGCTACCCAACCCTGAAAACAAAAGCTGTTTTTTTTTTAAAAACAATTGGTTCAGTCATTCTAAAAGAAACACTCTTTTATATTTGGCAGGCAAAATATTTAAGGTGTCACAGAAACCCAGCAAATACAAAAACAAGTTAGAATCAAAACACACAAACAGAAAACACAGAATTGAAACATCAGAGATACAGTGACGTATATGCCTTGGACTTTCCCAGCAATTGTCTTGCAAGAAAAATAAAGTCTTATTTTGTCAGTATTTTTTGTAACCACCAGTCACTTTATGTCCTTTTTCCAAAAGATTCAGATTTACAGTTGAATACTAAAGGGTTTAATAGATTTTGGGAGGCACAATTCCTACTGGTATGATGTAATCTTTATGCACCCTTTTGGGATTGATGAGGTCAGCCTTCTGAGACTTTGACATCACCCTGTACACCCATAAAGTCTATATAATACTCAGGCACAGTAACAGACAGGTAGGTGTTCAGAGCTCGTTGGAAAATATCAAGACCACATTTTCCAATAATGTCATTATTATTTGCATGTAATATTCATAGTCACTGCCTAAGGTGTAAGCCCCTACTTATATGATTGTATGACAAGTATTGAATTCCTCAGTTCCAATATCCATTATTCTATCATTCTGTCTACAATTTTGCATTGGATGGCAGTGTTTCAAAGATTAGATGGCCATTCTGACAATACAAAACATACCACGTACACAATTGAGAGAGAAGCAACAGTCCGGTGCTCTGAGCTGTGATTGATTGGTGGGTGTTCACCAGTGTCTGTCATTCAAAATCGACAATGCTTTATGCATATGCTACAATTCAGGAGTTAAATATAAAATTTACTTGTGCACAAGTGTTTGGACTTTGTGGACATTCTTTACAGAACAGAAAAGTTGCAATTACAATTTTGTAAATTGATATTTTCAATCAGACTTGAAGTGCTAAAAGACATTTATATGTGAAATAATTTAAATGTCTACAAAAACTACAAAGAAAAATCAAAATAAAAATTATGTGGATTGCATAAGTATTTGCCAGCTTTGCTATGGGATATCTAAAGTTCACAGAAGGACTATGACAAGTCAGATAATTCATGTAATAGGTTCTGTCAGCATGTGCAATAATAGATGTTGATGAACTCAAAATAGAAAGACCTGTCTTTGTGGAGCATGGAGTTTGCACACACCATACAATACCGATTGTGGTAAAAAAAGACAAAATTTGAATCTTTTGGTCTAAATCTAAATGCAAAGCCTTATACCTAGTGCATACCCAACACTGTGCATTGCCCAGTAAAAAAAAAATACAAAAACTGTCTGGATAGGTGGTGTCAGCATTATGTTATGAGGCTGGAGTAAAATACAATCCAATCTTGGAGGCTGCTTTAGTCTGCTAAAGATCCAAGAGTCTAGTGGCAATTCAACTTTTAGAAAGCCATTGACTCAAAGCACAAGGTCAAATCTACACTGGAGTAGCTGAACAAGAAGTAAGTGAATGTCCTCAAGTAGCCTAGTTAATGCCTGACTTGAATCGGGTACATTTGTGGCATGACTTGAAAACTGCTGTCCATTAATGATACCTAACCAACCTGACAGAACCTAAGCATGTTCGCAAAAAAGACCGGGCAAAATTATACCATCCCATTGTTTAGAGGTGGTAGAGACTTAGACACTCGCAGATGTAATTGCTGCCAAAGATGCATGCGTCAAATATTAACTCATGGTTAATGCATAAGCAACCCACATACTGTATTTTAGTTTTTTATTTTTCTATGCAGCTTTTGGTGACATTTATCTGTTGACCCATAACAGTGTTCAGTTTGAACATTTAAGTTTTGATTTAAAAAATCAACTGTAGAAAATGCAAATACATAATTTGTAATTCAACACAATGGGACATTATTTAAAGGGGGTAACTACTTTTGCAAAGCACTGTATATACAAATAATACTGGACTGCTGGAGCTCCTTTCCTGATAATAAAGCAAACCATTAATTAATTTTTAATTGACCGCAATATAGTAGCAACAAAATAAGAGTTGAAGTAGTTGGAACAGGCTATCAGTTTGGAAATTTCAGCTACAGTAAGCATGTTTTCCCTTTTTCAACATAATGCTCTCATGAGCAGGACTCCCCCTTGAACCTGCAGAAATGAAATGTTTGTAGACTTCTCTAGCCAGATCTACTAATTCTTTTCTCTATGCCTAACGATAATGTCACTGCATAATGAAAGAGTAAAGAGTAAACTTTCCTTTATGTTATGGGGCTGCTTAACTAGATTGCTTCCTGATCATTGAGAAGGTGAACAGCATAAAAAGTGCAAAAGGAAACAGGAAGTCTGTTCTCAGGTCTGAGATAGCACTTTTACATCAAGTGGTGATAAAGTGAAGGAACTTGTCAAATTTGTATGATTGTCAGTACAATGATCAATTTCAAAATCAATCCAACAAAACAGTATTTACCATACCATAATCAAGCACCAGACAATACCTTAATGAAATGTGACTGGATTTGTTTAAGGAGAATCCCTACAGTGTAGGTGTCAAACTAAATATCATGGATGCCTGAAGATAGATTACCTTAAGCATTTGTAAACTGTCCAGAAGACAGTTTCCCGAAAACGTACATTGTTCTAAGCATAATAATTTAATGTTTCTGAAGCTATAGCATCAGTGGCTTGACCTAAAAGGATTTCTAATCGAAACTTAAAAACAAGGCCAAATCCAAAGTGCTAATTTCCTGGTAATGGTTATAACAGGCCGGCTTCAGAAATGACTTTGCTCATACTGAAACAGCAAGGCCAGTCATTCTCAGAGCGTCAGACTGAAAGATTATCTTCATGTTAAAGAAACAGCACTGTCGTTATGACCAAGAATGCACAAATGAGTTTGCATATTAGCTGGTGCAGTACTTCATTTATCAGAAACTCAAAAGCAGTTATGTAAAGACTAACATGCAGAAGACAGAGAGAGCACAGCACGCTGTGAACTTTACGATTCTCATTACCACTCCATAACTTTCCTGGTCAGAATGAATTGATAAATACCTTCTTTTCATTTATAGCCCTTCATCTCTGAAGTGGAGGAACATTAGGGACAATGACAACTCAAAGCCACAATGGCCCACTAATACCTTACTATTTCCAGTTATTAATAGTCAAAGGTGAGTTGATAGCTCAGTAGAAAATGAACCCCTTGAAGCAAACTTCAACAAGCACAAATAACCTTCAACAGTGTAAGTGAAAAAATAAATAGTATAAGAATCTCTTTCAGTATTCAATGGAAAATTCCATTGGCAGGGTTTTTCATTTTTGATTTAAATTCTGGTATGCAAACCTTGAAAGAAAAATAAATGTACTGTATTCCAAATGTGCTCCATATTTCAAAGAAAGTTGAACTTGTGCAAGCTGTACTGCGCATGTGGCACTGCTAAGCAATACACTTTGATACACATACTATAAGAATTGGTTCAAGAGCAACATATTCCCCACGGAGAAAGCACTGATATCAATGGAAAATACTGGAGCATTTATAGTGTTCCTGGGGGATAAAATCTAGTGAATATTGGCGATTACAGTGGCTGAATAATTTTATACATGTAGTTCCATATTACCTGATGCACAAAACCTGTCATGTTCATTTTGGTAATCTAAAAAAGCACAGAGAAAGGATGTCTACACACACTGTGGACTTAGATTCTCACACTGTGCTTGAGAATGAACACAGTGTATGACCAGGATCATACAAGGTCAATGTTCAAATATACTTTTGAGCTTCTATTGTTAGTGCAGTACAGCCCAGATATTCCACCTCTACTGTAGTCCTGTCAGAGACTGCAAACTATATGACATGATGCAGATCTTGATGCATTGTCATAAAGACTGCCTATAAAGAGCATGTCCAATACGAAACAAAAATAGGTCCTTTTAAGGTTCTTATATTCTTTGACTTTCTTTGTGCTTTACACTCATTAGACAAAGACATAAAAATGTGACAATTAAACCTGAAATACATCAAGAGTATCTTGCTGAATAGACTCATCATCAATGTGTAGCAGAACTAGTGTCAGCTACTTTGGATACTGAAAATGTATCCACATTTCAAATCTTTCTGAACGCAGGCTTCAGGATCCTTTATTAAATTCTCAATTAAATAATTCCTCTTAAGAAGAGTGAAGTTCAATGTTTGATATACACACACAGATTTGCCCATGAGGACATGTTCTCATAAGGAACAACAGGACATTACAGAAAGCACTGACATCACTGGCAAGCACCAGAGAATTTATAGTGTGTTTCTGGGGCATAAAATCTAGTAGATATTGGCAATGGTTGTGCCTGACTAATTTCATAAATGACAATAGATTTTAAATATTTACATTTTTTCCTGCCAGAAAACGAAGAGATAGCTGTCCAAACAATGCACACCCTAGCCTGGCAGGACTCAGCCACTTTAAGGCCACTGCATGGGGATTTCCTCACAGCAGTGGCTCATTAGCCCCAGATTCAAACTCATTATGTCTGGATCATAAAGCTAAATTTTTCCTTCAAAGAAACAGCTTTGCTGTCTGAGCCACTCCGAAACTCCCACAAACTCCCACTGCATGGCTGTATGGAATGTTCTGCCCTGATGTGCTTACAGTAAGCATACGGTCATTAACTACTGCAATAAATAACTGGCAGGTAGTATACAGTCATTTAACAAAATATATTAAAAGTTCAATTTCAGTATCGATTTATTTTTCTTAATACAATAATTCTCTATGGCGTTCTCAATGTTATCATTGCAGTCCATGTTTATTATTAAAATAACTCGGGCACAGCTTGCCACTGTAGTCCCTAGAAACACAGCGAAGGACTTGGCAGATAAGAAAATTAAACAAAATTCGACTTCATCATCCACACGTTTTCAAGAGGAGACTGAATAATATCAGGAGTAAAGAATAATAATTACATACATCTACTACTTTTTAAAAACCTGATGGGGCATGACAGCGTTTTTCCTATCTCTGAGGATATGGAAGCCATGCAGTCTGGTCAGTTGAGGTGGGTCTGTGTGATGAGGTCAGAACACAGGGTAGGAATGACTGGGCCCTTTGCTCTGGGTGAAGCCCTGGTTCTGATTCAGACGCATGAAGTGGTAACGGGCCAAGCGGGACAGATTGAGCAGCTCGTCCGAGCGCTGGCAGCCTGTCACTCTTGACATCAAGAACTCCTGAAAAAACAAGATGCAGTCAGTGATCACGTCTCAGTGCACCTGTCCTGCACTGCATTGCACATGCAGTGCAAGATGGCTCATCATACAACCATGGCAGATCCAGATGAGGAGACAGAGAGAGCTGATACGTTACTAGAAGCATGGCGATTTTGCTTTGCTATTTCAAAATAGACACTAGGATTTCCTTACAGCAAACTCCATTACCAATGAAGAAATGGTATAATTATATTATATACAGATTGTCTTTTCCAAAGTCCCATGGGTTTTTCTCACTGAGAGGTTGAGGCACATCAGAAGAGCATACCTGCAGGCCCTTATTCTTTATGACTCAGTACAGACGTTGTTTCCATAAAGGCAGATCATTACAAATTGAGCAAATATTGAGCAGAGCAGATGCAAAACTCAGCGAAGGAACGAAAACTGAACAATGCTCTCATTCTTTTGTGTTTACAAGGTAGCGGAAGATGGCACAGTGCAGAAAGAAGTCAGAGTACAGTAGGGCCCGTAAGATGCTGTCTTGGGTTTCGGTAAAAGGCCATGGAAATATCTTACATACATTTTTGTTTTTTTTATTCTGAAACTTCGAAGCGAATTGCTTCGATGACATTTTCAACTTCCACCAATGTAACCAGACTGATACTATCTCTATTTTGCTGTCAAAAATGTCATAAGCAGAGGAAAGGTTATGGAACACTGAAAGGCCACTGAACTCAACCATCAGCCTTGGGCTGCATTACATGCATTACAGATGTCTGTGGACAGATGCCAATGATCGCTTTACTCTTTTTAAAGGGAAAGAGCTTTTATTTTTGAGTAATTCATGCTTTATTCCCGCTGATTTTCCACGTATTCCTAAAAACATCTGAAAATGGAGACAGCTCACAAGAGGCTTCTCAGGAGTGCACAAAAAGTACCATAAAATGTTTAATCAGGTTAAACTGCTAGCTGAAAAAATAATGTTATAGCGTTGTAAAATGTTTCTTGCTCCCCAGCACACAATTCCTAGTTTAATATTTCACCTCTCCACTGTGACCTACAGAAGATCTAAAATGATCTTTTAGTTATTTTTGAAGGAGTGGAAATTGAAGAACCAGAATGTCAAGCTTACTCTGGACCCCCGTAGAACAATGGGAACTGGAATGTAAATGCAAGTTAATGTTCTCTAATTTACATCAACACTAAACAAGACTGAAAGCTTGATTCAGACCAAGTTAACCGTTAACAGCAGTGCTTACCACCTGCACATAGCTTCGAGTTTTGCCTAATGAGAAAAAATAAACTGCAACTGCCAGCAGTATCGTGCCATGGAGATCTTAACGATATTAGCTGGAAAGAAAGTAATGTTTCTAATATTATGTCCATCTTGTTTTACACATGGATACTGTAGGTTTTTCCATCTTCAATTTGTGGGAAAAAATACTTTTTTTGTGAATTCTCATGTCCCAGGGATCATGCCTGCCACATTTGGATTTTGCTGGTTAAAGTTTTTTTTTCCCCCAACATAAGTTGTTTTAGCCACATTCTGATTAAATTTCAAGCAATACTTTGAAAAAACAAAATGGCTTGGATTGTGGATGACACAGGCCACATGCCAGCTAGCCTTTTTAATCCAGAGGATCTTGTTTTCTACCTGTGTACACTATTTTCTGAATCTGTATACATTTCACCAGATGTTACCTGCAAACTTCACTAAACAGTGCTTGCCCAAAAGCAGTTTGAAATTTCGCAAGACAGGCATTTGTGACACAATATTATTTTATAGTAAGGAGATAACGAGGGGCACAAAGTGTTATGAGTTCTACTAACATTTTCTATAGGCATATCATGTTTTTATTATACATATATCCTTCTTAAACATGTAAATCAGTACATTTTAATAACTTAGGTGATGATTGGGAAGGATTTAAAAATATTAGTCAGGCATCACAACTGTCATCTTTCACTGGATTTCCCAAATCCTCTTTTGTGCCATTCTTGACATTTTTTCACTTTTATAAATGATGTAGTGTCATAGCAAAATATATTATATGGAACGGCGGAAGGAATGGCACCTTGGAAATTATCACAGGTTTTCAACGAATTCCCAAAACTAACAATTTCTAAAATAGTCTAAAGAAGGATAGTGCACCTTAAAGTATTTAGTGCTACTGTCAGTCACAAATTAGCCAACAGCAGAACAACAGACTCACAATCTAACAATACTGCTTACTTACAGTAAGTGCACAATGGCTTAAATACCAAGTTTGTGAAAAGGGCACCTACACCCTCCTCAGATTGCTCCCATGACTTAACTTGCTTGCAATTCCAGATGCTACACAATGTTGTGCTACGTTAACAGGATACCAACCTTGACAGGGGGCTTTGTTAAAGGGTTGTCTGCAGATGCTGCTGTGTCAAGAGAGCTCCGCAGGTCCAGACCGTTCACCTTTTCAGCTGCAGGAAGCGCTGTGCTGGACCAGCCAGCTAGACAGTGCTGCAGAAAAATAAACGTGGGGACACCATCACCCAAGATGCTTTTCTGATGAACGCAGCTCTACCCCTACTCACAGCTCAGCAGCTCATGGGCGCCTCCAACATCAGAGCCACACAATGCGTCCTCTAATAAGAGATTTCAGTGCTATCCTGGTTCCAGATGGGAGGCAGCACTTTCCGTGGCAGCCTCCTTGCCAGATGAACCCTCTAAGGTTTTCATACACTCCAAAAATGGAGGTTAAGATTATGAGAGCTTTTTGTCAGTGATTAAAAGAAACTTCACTCTCAGGTGTCAGCAGATAATTCCAGGTAATAGCCATCATAGTTTCAGTTACTGTAAGGAAAAGGAAATAGGTGGAGATACTCTGGAAAGAAGGAAATGAGAAAAAATACATCATGCTTTGAAAACTGCCTGATTCCCAAAGTCAACAGTTACCATTGATGAAGTTCAAAGCGTTTGCAGGAAGCACTTAGGATGTGGCACAGTAATTGTGCAAATATAAGGTCAATAGTGAAACTGTGCAGCAAGGTTTACGAATGAGTTTACGGTTGGTAATGCACTTGAAAAACAAAGCCAGTGGACACAAGCTCATCCCCCCGTTTCTAATTTCATACTCACAGAGGGAAGCCCCAGACTGTCAGAGGGGTCAAAGCTGCAGCGCCGATGAGCTTTGTACTGGTATGCTGGGAGCAGCGAGGAGCGAGGGAGGCTGACCCTACAGAGAGAGAGCAATTACAGAAGGTCATATGAGGACAGAGTGAGGATATACTGAGAGGAAGAATAAAGACTCACTTAAGTTGATTCAGGAGACATATTTGATTTCAAAGTATAAAAAAAGACAAAGGCAATACAGGATAGGGAAATTAGTACACAAAAACAAACTAACTGCAACGAAGAGACAATAATGAAAATGAATGAATCTTTTAAAACATGTACAGGCAACCAGACACAATGTCCTGAAAATGACCCGCTTTCCTGAAACTCTCAATGCCTTCAGTAGAGGATTTAAATAAACAAGGAACCACTTACCGTCATAAGTTGATTTTCACCCACACAAAAGAGTCATTCAACAGAAAACACAACAAGCTTTTAAATTCAGCAAACTATTTTTAGCATTTCTCATGAAATCTGGCTAATTTTGGGTGGTGGAAACAGAACTGTAAATGTGCAAGAGCCAGTATTAGTGTAAATAACCTTTACCTGCAGTTTCAATCATCATGGTTGTAGGGAAAAGAGTACTAGTGTGGTGACTCCAGGAGACCTTACAAATAAGACATCCAAAAAAACGTACTCACCTGAATCCCAAATCCCATGTTGTCGTCACACGATTTATTACCAGCAGAGAAGGCAGGTGGAAAAAGGAGAGGGGCCAATTAGCAAGACAAGAATCAATACTGGGACATTTCACATGAACACAAATCCCCAACCTGTGTAAATATTGATGCAGTCCATTGTAAGAACTGTAATTGTCATGTTTCTTCTGTCTCTGAAAACTTGAAACTTACTTTAAATTGACTGTACTTTTAATGTTTCATTTCTTTTAATGATTAGATTGAACAATTCTTGTCTGTTTTGCTACTTAAAATTTAAATTTCCTTCATCTAATTTTAAAATCTCTTTCTAACATATTATCTTTATAAAATGCTTTGAGCTGCTTTTAGCAACAAAGGGTGCTATATAAATAAAGTATTTTCATATTACACATTCTTATCAAGTTGGATTTGGTTTCAGTTATTTAATTGAAAAAGTGTAACAATTTTTTTTTTGAGGTTGAAGTGAGAGTTTACGTCTTGGTTTTACCGAGTTTACACTAAGCTCCAAGAAACTGAAACAATGCATCTTTTCTGTGGAGAGGAAATAGTATTTGTGAAAGTGCAAGATTGTTACCATGTTACTTGTAGGAGAGAAAACATTTAAAGCTTGTTTTTGTCTCTGTTATCTTACATTGTATAATATTGTACAAATGAAGGATGTGAAGTACTTTTCTAGTATTTGGTATAGTGTTAAGCAGGTTTTTCAACAATATTATGTTGACCTCAGTATAATATACATTGTGAATATGTCTCTACCTTTGAGATGCTATAGAACTGCAGGTTCTGGGAAGCATTGTCAGAAAACAGCTAATTTATTTGCTATATAAGTTTCATAAGGTTTTTGCTCCTCCAGACACCTACTATTATTATTTTTTTAAAGCATTCCTGGGAAGGAAAGGGTTACTGAAAATGTAGTCAAATGATTCATGTACCCAGAACATTCTTCTCAAATGATTTTAACTTTCCCGACTTTTTTCCCCCCAAGGAAATTCTTTAAAACTTGTATTTATTCCTATATAAAGTGGCTACCAAATTTAATTATGCCCCCCCAATGAACTGTAACTAACAGCTGATCTAGCATGAAAACCCAGGTGTTCATTCAGTAGTTTCTGACAGAAATAAATCAGAAGCTCAAGGCTTTTTCTATTTATACATACAATATTGAAAGTCATACATCTGCCAAAACTGTTGTATATATTGCTAAACTCATGACATTCAATATCACCCATGCCACAGCAGTCAGTATTGATTTTTTTTTACAGACTATAGTTTGTACTAAATCCAACTTGATATGTGTAACATGAAAATATACTTTATTTATATACAGTAGCACCTCTGTTGTTAAAAGCAGTATAAACTGTTCTGTTTTTAATTCATTCCATAAATCATCTACTAGGCACCTTGATTGATTATCACAAACTGCAGGTTCTCTTACTCTTTTGGTCATTATGTTTGATGCATACCTCTTTATTATCGTACTGTAAAGTCCATATGTGACTATGTTTAAGTTTCATGACAGAATGCTGCAGGACTTAGTAAAAATATCCCGATAAACTTTGTAATCTGTTCCTCTGTTCTAACTAAGATGTCAGGATCAGAGGATACAAATGAACTCTAAAGCAGAATGGATCCTTCTCCATTCTTCACAAAATAGTTTTCAACATCATACATTTCTGTGCTCATTGTATGCCAGCTGAGAATTCCAGAAGCTCAAACTGTGATTTATCCAACCAAATTTTTGTGGACTTGGAAGTCAAATAATTGCTGCTCAGATTTAAACAGCGGTCTTGGAAACAAAGTATCCTGATGATGCCCGAGTGTTTTTGTTAAATATTCTCAACTGTTGCCATTGAGTGTAAGTTGGCCTGTCAAACTACTTTTCCAACCAAACTTTAGGTAAAACTTCCATATCTCTCTTTCCTGGTGGAGAAGCCACCACCGAATTAGCTTTGAGCGTCTTCATGAGAGAGCCACAGTCAAAACTGGTGTCTTATGGATGTAGTCTGTCACTGCAGTTGTTAGAGTAACCCTTTTAGATTAGATCTGGAAACAATTCTCTGATCTCCACCATGATAATGTGGTGCTGAGTTTTTTGCTTCTGTATTCAACCTCCTGTAAAACCCAGTGGCAATCAAGGTGACTTGTAGAAGATCCTATGAGCACTGTAAAACTGCCAGTTAAGGATTAAATTCACAGCATTTCATTTCAATGTATTTACAAGGTAACTGAACATTCAGGAACAAATCCATAAATCTTTTAGGTTGTTTTAATTTTACAACCTGTTTTCCAAAACCAAAAAATACACCTAGATTTAGAAATTAGGATTCTGGAAGATTTGTGTCATTTCCCACCTTTTTTTCCCTGCTTAGTCGTACCTTTGTCCAAACACATGCATACAATAACTGGATCAATATACAAAAATCCAGCTTTAAAACTGAAACAGCCTGGTTTATTGTTTTATTAGTAATCGTGAGCCTCTGTGTGTACACAGATAACATGTGGTTTAACAACCATTCATTTTACAGAGGTCAACCATTAAAAACCTAAAACTAAAAGAATAAATATTTTAAGTGCAGTTTTTACTTCACCCCATAATGAACTGTACTGGCTTCAGAGGAAACCATTTGTCTCTCAGCACATCTACTTAGCGAATTTTCATCTAGCTGTAGACTGTATAATACATATAGTCATATAAACATTGACCAATCTTACTGCAAATCCCAAAACCAATATTTGATGGCAACTGTGTAGAAACAAGAAACCGTAATCCAAGGACAGGTTTTGAAATTAAGCAGTTAAACTGAGAGGGAGGTTGAACATACCTGATGAAAGCTGGCTCTGCAATAGTGTGTGGGCCCTGGGATTGGGGCTTCTTGCACACTGGACAGGCAGCCTGGGGTTCCAGCGCGACAGGGAAGAGGCGGCTGTTGATTCGGTAGCAGTGCACACCTGGATGAGAGAGTGAGGCACTTTAAAGCCCATCAGCGAGCCATATCACAGCTAACTTGACCATATTCACACATGCACAATCCAACTAGCTACTTTTTAGGGAATGCTCAGCTGACATATAGCTCCAGTTAGATAACTGAAACATTTGATGATGGTGATGACATCATGCCCAGCAAAGGAAGGGGTGTGGTGATTACAAATGATGAGGTTATGACTGGGGGGAGGGGTTCCCCTTCAGTGACACTGCAAATGTCATTGAGTTATTTTGTAAAATGGGATGCTTTAGGTCCTCTCATTCTCCACCCTGGGTGACTTGTCACTGCTCTGTTGAGAGTTCTAGCCTCCCTGTTGGGACTTCTCTTGAACAAAAAATGCTGCAATCCATTTCCCTTCCTATTTGTAAAATAAAATCAAAATCGTGTAGGTATCGTAAAAACAAAAACGTATTGTTTTTTTACGCAAAACCATGTTGTATTACCTCAGAAACGTGTGAATACAGCACACAGAGAAAATCGTTTTCAATTGTAAGTACTTTTATTTTATAATATATACTGGATCTAATGTACACAATTTTCCCCAACACAGGACTGCATTACTGTGCAGTGCTTTTTTCCCCATCCTCTCTAACTCAGATTTTTTGTTGGGCCTTTGTAAAATATTCATAATTTCACAGTGATTAATACACTTGCTCTTGGACCTGCTGACAGTCTTTTATGACATTTTCGGAAATTATATTTCCGTACTATGCTAGCACATTATGAGAACTGCAGTGGTTAAAGTCTCCACAAATACAGTAAGATTATGTGTATAGCAGAAATGAGGTGATGCATATCCCCATAACCATAACGCATATAATCTCAAAAGCTCCTCAATGGAGATTTTAAACCATGTTTTGTTTTAGTGATGATGTGCAACTTTAACAAAGATACTAGAGAAAAAGACAATCTTGTCCAAAAGACAATCTTTTTTTTTCAGTACTGGGAAGTATTTCTTTCTTATGCACTAGTTTTACAGAACCAAGATATCTGCTAATGTGATTGGCTACTTTTGAATGTTGTCAAGTTTCCCATGTTTCTATTGGTGCTTTAAGAGTTTTCATGCTCCCATGGAAATGTTAGTTTCTGGTAAGGATAACAGGTTCACAGATACCGCTTAGTGCAACACCATGCTAATGTCAGGTACAGAAGGATCTTGGAATTGCAATGCCCTGGCATAGCTTGGTCTTGCCCAGAAATCAAGGTAACAATGTGGTTTTCTTTCACAATAGAGCCAGCACAATCCTGCAGTGTCTTGCAAAAGTGGAATGACGGTATGACGCATAAAACTACAATGTGGCCTGAAGTGAACTTCAGCTTGACCAGCGGATTCAACTCCCTGTGACACACACATACACCCGCCGAGAACTCATACACTGGTGCGTGTCCTGGGCATACTCCAGTTCCTGCTCTTGTCTGGCTGGGGAGGAAACCTCTGTGTCTTCTGCTCTGTGAATACACAATCACACAGACAGGGGTGCCATTTCAATGCATGTCACCTCAGTGGAAACTGATTCACCCCACATTTGTCATTCTTCTCAGTCTTCACAGGACAACCCCACGGCTAAGGAAGAAAATATTCCTTATAGACAGCTCACATACAGTCATAGAGAAAGCCTTTTAAAGCTCCATACCATGCTCTTGCTTTATCAGAAATGCTTTGCTTCCTTGACTGTAACAGAAGTAGCGCTTTTTCTTAAAATATATATAGGGAAGAAGATAAGAAGTTCTGGTCTGAACCAATTTAAAAACAGTTTCCCCATAATCCACTACCCACACCTTCCCCCAGCTCAACTTTTTTAAACTCTCATTTTACATCCCCAGTAGTTACCAATTTAAAAGATCTTGGTTTTACTCAGATTCCAGATGTAGGAAGTGAGTCATTAGGCATCTGACATGACGAAAACTGCAAGGTATGTCAGCTAATTCCCAAGCCCATGAATGTGTGTGATAATGCACCAATAAAATAAAATTGTAATGTGAGACTATAATACACCCAGGGTCTATATTTAAGGAATCAGCATATCAATGTACTCCTTCCTAAATCATGCCTTACCACATGTAAATTGAAGTGTGTTCTGTAAGTCAAGGCAAAGAGCTGAACGAAAATATACATATAGTCTCAAAGAAAATGCTATAGCATATGCAAACATTTTCTTTGTGTTACAATACAGGTACTCTGATTTTCAACTCACCATCAAATTTGTGACATTTCATATGATGCACCTAAGCCAGGTCTATTTTCCATACAGTCTCTACAGAGTCTTTAAATGTATTAAAACCTTTTACTTGGAAAAAGGCAAGAATGCTTAAGGTTTTAGTAATATTTATATTTTCACTTGTAATGCACATTTTGCAATTTTCTTAGCATAAAGTTGGGCTGATAAATATGGGAGTTGTATTTCAAGATAAATCCTAAATTCATTAGAATTCCAAATGTTGCAAGATCTTGTTCAGACAAATTTCAGAAAGACAAAACCAGAAGGTAAAACTAGGAGTTTAGCCAAGTTACCGGGCTGTTGCTCGGAGGTTACTATGCTTGATGTATCCAAAAGCTCAATTACTTTGAGTTTATTTGGAGTTGGAAAACAAAAAATACAAGCATCTATTCAGTCATTTGTCAGAGAGTACAAATAAAAAGTGTTCTTACTCCATGTACAGGCTGTGAACACAATCATCCCTGTTGACCTGACGGAAGTTCCTGAGTTCAGCAAAATACTGTTCGGAGCGCTCTGTCAGGGAACTCTCTGCATCCAGCAGACCTGGGGGACAAGAAGGTATCACGGTGTTAAGAAAGCTGTAATTAACCTATATAACCTCTCGTGCAGGGCTTCCCAGTTCTGGTGACCCCAGTGGCTGCTGGTTTCATACCAGTGTACAATCCTGTTACATAATAGACCCCTTTGTAGAATAAATTGTTTCATTTATCAGTTTTCAGTTACTATATTGTTTTCAGCTCTTAAATGGCTAAAGATTTCAAGTGAACTTCAAGTGTGCATAACACAAAAGCTGCACCTTTTCAGCGACTGAAAATTACAAATGTCTAAATGCCTGAATATTTAGTTTAAGTATTAAAATGAGAAACCAAGACAAAATCCAACTGGAATAACAGCCCACAGGCACTGAAGTCAAGAGAGTAGGATCCAGAATTGGGAAACCCAGCTCTGTTGTTCTCTACCATAGCCATCACAACAGGTGTTCCAAATCACAACAAAGAAAGGTAAGGATGTACAAAGCTATCCTAGATGTATGGGCCTGCGTATATGTTAATCTATACAATTAGCATAACAATCAGGCGTTTAGATAGTTGAAAGTTTAGTTAATGGCATATTTTTAAGGCTAGAATGTATTTTTGCCAATTATCACAATTTCCATGTGATTTCTGGTGTTTATTCTTCCCTTGGTTTTTAACATACAAGCGAACCATTTCTTTGAACGGTTTTGCATGAACAGTTTTTAAAGAGACTTTTCAAAGTAGGAAAAGAAATAAAGTTTCAAAGCCACACCACAAGTATGTAAAAATGGACAAAAAAGACATGGTATTCTTCTTTCCCTGTAAAAAGAAAAGTGATTCAAATGTACTTCTCAGAGTAGTGGTACATCACCACAATATTTCATTCAAGAAAGAATCCAGCTGGAATCAAACCAGCCAGCACCGAAGTCACCAGGACAGGAATTGGGAAGCCCTGCTCTAGTGTTTTCTAGCATAGATATCAACACTGGTCTTCCAAGTTACAAAGTTACAACAAATAAATGGAATGATTTACAAAGCTATCCTAGATATATGGACCTACTTAATCAGCAGAACAATCAAGCTTTGTTCAAAAAAACCAAAACTAGCTATATTATTTGCTTATAAACTAGCATATTCTTTCAGCTACAAGTCTTTCTGCCAACAGTTCTATTTTCCTCACAATATCCAGTATATTAGTATATTATTTCAGTGCCACACCACAAATCTTTCACTGTAACAATAAACATGATACAAATGTACATTTCAGAATAGTGGCACATACAGTAACACAAGTCACAAAAAATATGGAAAATGAAATTCAATGTCATTCAAATTCATAGAACACCCACTTAAAGATCTGCTAATTTACCACCTAAGCTGTTAAGAAGAACTTCTTACCAGCTATCCAGTCATAACCCAGCAGTGGTTGCATGGACAACCCTTCAGTGCTCAAAGTGTGCTCTTCATCCACTGAATGGAATGTCACATGACCGCCCTCCTTCTGTAATGACAACAAAGACCACATACTCACCAGAGCAATATGATGATTTGAGCTCTACTATTTTGCTTTTTTCCACTAGTGTGCTGTACTAGTACTTTGTGGAAGTTATAATGCCATTCCACAGAGCTTATTGGACACTTTTCTGACACTTTTGGTTTTTAATCTTTCCAAGCTTTTTTTTTAATGTCAGTGGTATTTTGTGTGTTTTAGAATATTTGTCACTTTTGAAACACAAAATTTAACAAAAGACTGAACGTTGTGTGGCATTTTAGATCTTCAGTATTTCTTAAGGTGTTTTTTAGCACTACTGCATTCAACTGCTAATGGCAGATATCTTTCCATGGACACAGCAAAATTAAAGCATTACTGAAACTGACAACACAGATGTTAAGATTATTCCTGAAGTGTATTCCAGTCACACACAAAGTAGAAGAGCCAATATTGCAAGTGCAGTATTATTTTATGACTCTTTACAAAGCATGTGCAATTTGTTACTTTCATAATCATTATATGGACCTTTTGCTGTTATTATTATTTTTTCTTAGAAATGTTGTGATAACGTTTTCTACACGTTTTATGTGGAATTTGTTGAACATCACACTGCTTGCTCCTTAAATTGCCTCCCTGGGGATGAACAAAATATTCTGAATTGAACTGAGGACTTTCTTACCCAACGTTAACAGCACTAACAGTTCTGCCTCCGGTGAAGTGTTCCTACAGTGAATATAAAAAGTCTACACACCCTTATTGAAATTACAGGTTTTTTTGTGATGTAAAGCCAGAAATCAAGATGAATCATGTCAGACATTTTTCCATCTTTAATGTGACCTTGCAACCAACAAAATTGTGTTGTAGGTTTTTTTAATTTAAATTATTTTTCCTAATAATTACCTATTTGTTTCTCTCTTGAATTTTGCTGGTTGCAAGGTCATTAAATCATGTCTGTCATGATTTATCTTGATTTCTGGCTTCAAATCATGACAGACATTTTTCCATCTTTAATGACCTTGCAACCAGCAAAATTCAAGAGAGAAACAAATAGGTAATTATTAGGAAAAATAATTTAAATTAAAAAAACCTACAACACAATTTTGTTGGTTGCAAGGTCATATTAAAGATGGAAAAATGTCTGACATGATTCATCTTGATTTCTGGCTTTACATCACAAAAAAACCTGTAATTTCAATAAGGGTGTGTAGACTTTTTATATCCACTGTAAGTGTTAACATGATTGTTATCTGGAGCAGAATTTACATATTTTGCTTAGAGATCAAATAAATCCAATAAAAAAATAAAATAAATGACCTTTACGTGAAATAGTATAAAAGATGGGATAGTCCCTTGATAACACGAACAGATAGGTTGACTTTGCAATATCCTTTCAGATAGCTGCAGTTATCTTGTTCAGAGTTACTGAAAAAACACCTGTGGTCACATAAAGACATTATGCTTCATTATCAAACGTTTAATATACATCAGGAGCTGTAATCTAGAAACCAATGAAAAAAATTTTTAGAGGTTTGACTAACAAGGACCTATAAAATTGGCATTCTGTTTTTGTTTAGAAATGTGTGATAAAAAAATAACAGAAAGGTGAAGACTGCACATGCAATCCCCTTTAAAGTACTAGCACATTTGCAAACCAGCAGTTTATTTAAAATGTGTGCCAGTAACTGGGCAGCTGGATCTGGGGGGGTCAGATAAGGGGGTCAAGCCATCACAGGATACAAGAAAAGGCTGCATTTCTCACGATGACATCAGGAGACTGGCATCACCTGAGCGAATGATTCAGTGAGTGAACACTCCTGAAGGACAGAGATGAGTCAGACCTTCTTTGCCAGGTGTGGTAGTGAGAACTCAAGAGAACAAACTTGGAATGGGGACGATTCCTGCAGCAATCCAGAGAGGGACTGAGTAATGACAGCCAGTTTTGAGGGAGAGACAGAACAGGGTTGTCTGAGTGTGGTTAATTGCAGAGGCTCTAGGATAAGGTACATGGTTATAGAGAGCAGGGAAAGATCAAGCAAACTCGATTGCTGATGTGCCAGCCAGCTGGTAAACAGAAGATGGGTCGTTTTAGCCTAAACAGGATCGAGAGGATAGTATTTTCCACTGCTACACACTTTCTAACAAACGGGATGTTATGCATACACTTATACGGCCAAAAACAGGGTTTGGAACAGCAAGGTTGTTCTGTATACCACCTCACTGCTCATATAAAGGGATAGTTTTATGTGCAGGTTCCCCCTGCTATGCTACCAACAAAGGAGGATCTGTCACAATGCCAAAAAAGCAGCCATGTTTTTCTGCACAAAATCTATCCTTGCATTTAATAGCTAGTTGCCAAGCTAATTAATATTATAATTGGCACCATGATCTTTAGATTCTTTTACAGTTACCCCCATACAAACATCCTTGAACAATAAGTATGCTTTACAAAACATTCCATTAACAGTAAATCCAATTTGCACTGAAGTTCCAATAGATTTAATCACTTTAATAATGCAAGACCTACTGAATTTACTGTGGGTAATACTCTAAGCACAAAAAAGCTTATACTAAGTAAACTGGAATGTTTCTTGAATTGGTCTGCCAAGGCCTGAATCTGCTGACAATTTCTGCAGTCTTCCTAACATTCTCTCACTGGTGAAATAGTGCCATCTAGCCACCCACCAACCTTAGATTCACTGACACCAATTCCATGGAACAGCAGTCGATTAGAGCAATTTTTTGTGCGAGCAACAGATTTTCTCAAAAGACAACTATAACAATGAAAAGAAGTATTAAATGCTATGCAAACATGTTGCCTTCCATATGTATGCCCTTATGCATGTACAGCACTATATACCTCCATTACCAGTTAACCATCTCTGCTTCAGCCTCTCTCTCATCCTCCTCTGTCTCTCTCTCTCTCCCTGCTTTTCCTCTTACCCGGGGTCTCTCCTGGTGTGGTGTAAGTAGAATGGGTTTGGGTCTCTTGGCATCCTGCTTGAGAGCTGCTCTGTGGCGGTCATTGCCCTGATCCAGCAAGTGTTTGGCATACAGGACTGGCTCCAGGTGAGATCTCTGTCCGAAGTGGGTTCCCTGTCTCCACTTGGAGACCCTCTCACAGGATGGGGTGGACGTCTTACAAAGTTTACCGGACACGGAGGCTGCCTCTTCTGTGTATTGGGTGGGAGAAGCCACAATTAATTCCTATTTCGCAGAGAAAGATATTTGTAATATTATCTGTGACATACATCAACTGAAAAGACAGTGTTTCAGAAAGTTAAAAAAACCATCCTCCCAATGAAAGTGTTCAAGTACTTAGAATCTTTTGGTGTTGTGACGTTCCATCTACACTTTCACTTCTAAGTGATAACCTACTCAAAATGTATATTTGCTTTGAGCAAAACAAGCAACTTTTAACATGTTTCTCAACCCACCAAAGAACACCCTGCTAGTGCTTTATCATGATGATTAATTAAGTCACACATGGTATACCTTCTTTCACATGAACGTTATCCGTTATCTTTATTGCTCAATTTCAGGCTGAGCTCCCCACTGCAGAATAAGATGGCACAGGGAGATATGCCTTTTGATAACGAATACAATTTTAAAGTTGAAAGGAAAACACCTCCACATGAGGTGACAACCCTGAGGCTCTTACCTTGAAGGTGTGCTGTGGGCTTGGCTTGGGATTCTTCAGCTCTAACAAGGACAGCATCAGCCCTATCTGTTCCATATAGCAGCTCTCTGTTCTGAGCTCTGGGCCTGCACAGCGCTGCACGGGCTTGGCCCAGCTGGCCAGCAGTGAGGGTCACCATAGGCGCAGCAGGACTTGTGTGCACTGTAGGTTCCATGTCCTGTGTCTGAGCGTCCTTTGAGGAAGCATGACCTTCTTGTAAGAAAGCACTCCGGTAAACTGCTCAAACTTTAATGCCATAAATAGCACACAATACTAGACAATACAAAGACTACAAGGAACAAATCAGAAAACACATATTTGGAATATTAATAAAGTATGATAAATATTTAATGAAGGACAGCATATCCTGCTTTCATGTCATGTCTTCTCAGACATGTTTTTTGAAAGTTCCACAAGCAGACTGAAAACAAGAAACTCACTTAGGCTTTCTGTAAACAATCCTAACTTATCAAAGAAGAAGGTTTTGTTTTCGTTCATCTGTACATTGGAAAACCAGTCAAAAATGTTTCACGCTGATAGGTGAAACATCTGTAATTACAAAACCCTCTCAACTGGCTCACATCAATACCCTTTCTAACAAACACGCAAACGTATTGTTTTATTTAAATTAGACTAGTTTAAATACAAAACGCATGTAGAAATTAAAAACCAGCTTTATAGAAAACCTGCCTAAGGAACTACATGTACATATGAGGTGTTCCAAAGAAATGAAGTAGAGCTGAGCATTATGGGTACATCTCTGGACTCATAAGTGGTTTCATTGCGGGTTCAAGCCCCTGTTGCAGGGCTCAACTGCTCCGGTTTACCCAGCTGAATGAAAGGGAATGAGCATTTTTGGGGTAGGCACTGTGATGGACCAGTGTCCCATTCAGAGCCGGAGGTTGCTTGAGGCTTAGACAACAGGACGAGCTCTGACCCGAGGACCAGTTTGCGTGGCTTTTTTACTAGCATGGAAATGTAGTGTTTGCAAATTATGCTTATATAGTTCCATTTCTTATGACAATGCTGAAAATGCCACAATGGACTTTAAAATCATCCATCTGTTCATCTTCTAACCTCTTTATCCAAGACAGGGCTGCAGAGACCTGTCTCAGCAAGCAAAGGGAACAAGGCAGGATACATCCTGGATGGGATGCCAGTGCATCGGAAATCTCATTGTCCCATACAGTTTCTGGTGAATTTATCTGACCATTTCCGTTCTTCGAAAAAATGAAGATGCTTCTTGCAATCGTCAAAGCAAGCACAAATGTCAAGCGTGTTCTGTACCAAACTGTTACTAAATCCTTAGGGAAGAAAACCCAAACTATCTCAATGCCGGCAAATGGAGAGAAAAAAAAACTTACCAACTAAATTTAATGTAATGAGTTCTGGGGGGTTTTAAAGTTGTAGTTTTGAAGTTAAAAAATATGAGGCCTATTTTTAAACCATACCAGGGACAGTGGTATTATATGTGAACTGTGATTTGTTTCACATTTTAAACAGAGAAAACAAAACCTCACCTCACGGTAATCTTAGGTGTTGCGGTGTCAAGTCACAAACCTAAAAGCAAAGTGAGCTTGGAATGAACTTTGGACAGAAAAAAAGCAAACCCTGTTACCTTCTTCAAACTGCAACCGCTGTAGTCTGCTGCTGTGCTAACCAGGTTGTCTGTGCCTTCTGATCCAGTTGAGTTCTCCAATGTTGCTATGGGAACACTCGCAGTCCTGGCTGCGGCTGAGGCAACAGAGCCCCCCTTAACCTTAGGCCCTGACTGCGTGATCTCCGTTGCTGTGGAAACCTGGGCGTCCCTACATCTCAGCCCCTTCAGTCTCTCCCCTCTCTCCCTCAGCTTCTGCAACTGGTCTTTGTTTTGAAGCCGCAGCGCCTCCAACTGCTCAAATGAGGACATTGCACTTTTGGAGGCAGGATCTGTCCATCTGAGAAAACTGGAAGAAAAAAAACACAAATTAACTTGTTTAAATTTGTATCCATTTGAAGACTTCGAATTTTGGTGCATTTATTATTGAATAAAGAGCAGTTCTGTTCAGTTGTAAGGGGCCACGACGGTGGACACGCAGTTTACTGCACATCTGCACATACTGGCTGGGCTGCCAGTATAACTGTTCAGACAAGACGTGAACATAATGTAAAGAAGGATCACTCCTGTCTAAAACATGCATCAAAACCTTAGTACTTTAATCGTACTTTCGTATTTTAATCTACATAAATGCTATTAATAAATACAGGCTTTCGGGTTGATTTTCGAAAGCCTGTATTCACGTTTAAAAGGAAAAAGTGACACACTGTCTATGCTTGGGGATTTTTCTCCTGCTCTGAATGCAATGGTCGTTAAGGTCCTCTGAGTCATAAAATGTCGTACGAGGCACGTGAAATGACGACTGGCCGTATTATGGTAAAACCAGGAAAACGACATCTAGCATTTTATGGTTATTACCCATTCGGGAGGGGGGACTTTGCCTTATTACTTAACAGAAACGAACCGGGAAGAGGGGAAAATGTGAAACTGTTTTTCATTGTAAAAAAATCAAATTGTATTCCTTTTGTAATTTGCTTCTTACTTCCCTTTTAACTTAATGCTTTCTGACCGTGTTGTCGACTTGACAATTCAAAAGTCCCCAATCTTTACTCATGGGGGAAAAAACCATCGGTTTATTTAACGCAGGGGAATTTTCAGAGAAATATCGGGCGACTCTGTTTACTATCATTAAACTGTACCGTTTTCGGCATCCCGGAAGCAACATGCAAAATTAAACTTATTTAAGAAAGTTTACGACTTCGAGAAAAAAAAAACCCAAAATACAGGTGACAACTGTATAAAATAAACACATAAGTGCTCGAGGGGTTTCACATCATTCTTTCATACCAGGATCGATGCTAATCATGCTGTGACACCGTGCGCAGCTAATATATCCGTTTAATGGCACATTAACTACGCTACAAAGTAACAAGCTTCGATAATAATTGATGCCTGTTGCTTACCATTCGTGTAAATTTGTTTTTGCAAATACATTTACACCGCATTTAAGGTTTTGCAAGCTGTAACCATAGAAACCCTAAGCGTGGGCTTCTGTTTAATCTTGGCATTTCGGTTCTTACCTTCCAACACCCAAATTCTTCTGTACATCCGCCAGACTAAGAGTGTATTTGCTTATCTTTTCTTGACTCGCAACACAGTCCTACTTTTCTATAGTCTCTTTAAGATTTCTCCTTTTCATATATTCGCAAACGAAGAGTTTACTTTTTACCTCCATTACAGTTTGGACACCTTCCGGCTCTGTCGATTGGCTAGCTATTCGTTACCCAGAATGCACCAACACAACCCTCCTGGCCTTCATTTAAAGGGCCACTTAAAGAAAAATGATCCCTAATCTATAGGTTGGTTTGCAGACATTCTCAGCAAAGGAGAAGTGCCTTGTCACTAACGTTATCCAAATTAGTGTAGCAGGAACCAAGCAAGGGGTCTGTCGATTCTTCCAAAGTAAGGGACTGCTCTGTGCCTCTCAGCACCAACGAGGGCTGTCCATACCTTTTCAGAGAACGAAGATTGTCGAAACAGCCCATCAAATGTCGAACCTTCCCCGACTACTACAGTCGAGCTAATAAGCTAATAAAAAAAAGGGTTTGCTTTTTTTACTACGAGCTAGTACAGTTTCCTTTTTTGTATAGTACAAGCCTGCCAAGTGTTCAGTCGAAGAGTTTCATGCTGTAGGGCAGAAAAAGGCCTTCAACCAACACGTCCTAATGTGGACATTGCTCTTTGAAATCTCCTGGCCCTGCAAATTGAGATTGCACAGTTCCAGTCCCATGGGGCTGAGGTTTCTGCACGTTTTCATTCCACTCTTCCGCCTGTTCTCATGATGACCTAATAGAGCTGATCGTTAGCTTAACTGTCACGGGTCAAACAGGTAACAAAGAAAGGACTGAGAATGTGACAAACTAAACTTTATTTTAATACATGTGACCTGGGCCAGCCTATTGTACATTATAACACCTGAAGAAGGCTCCACGGCCAAAACGTTGTGTTTTCTTTCTTCTCTTTTCAGCCTGGAATAAACGTATTACTTGTTCCTTTGCAGCCTGCACATGCTGACACAGCTACCCACCTGAACTATTGTACATTATGGTTTTAATGTCATGAAGGAATGGTGTTGTACTAAACACAGAAAACACATTCAAATATCGCCGGTATGCATTCTGTTTTAAGCAATGAATATGGGTTCATATAAATTAAACGATACAGAATGATCAATTCTAATCATTAAAAACATCTTGTCAAGCATTTAGCAATACAGACATGTTACAGAAGCCATTCAGAGGGCAAAGTGCTGATATACAAGGTATGCCTTCTTAACCTTCAGCAATTAACTTTCTTAACATCAAAGCCGATTAATGGAATTAATTCACTGTTTCTGTGCTGCAAAGGAGTAAAGGCTAATTCCGAAATGCCTTAGTACTAGCCTATTAAGAAGTAGAATAATCACAAGAATGATAGCTAACCATTGACACAGGGAGCAGACCCTTCTCACACCAAATACAAACAAATCTTAAGTAAGCATCAAAGGATAGGACAACACTGCAAAACCTACCTAACTGGTGTCTCAAGTATAGTCAAATGTTCACAGTACAGCCGTTCAGCAGGAAAGCCCATGCTGGAAGCACATTTAGCTGCTGTATATTCAAACCAGTTAAAAATAATTAATTGTTCTGCCTATAAGCTATGGAAATGTGTCACAGGGTGTTTCATTGACACAGTGTGCCTACAGTATTTTTCTAACCACCATTGCCCTTGTTAGGGTGTGGATTTGCCAGGCCTCTTCCCTGTGAAAGCCCTACAGTGGAGTTAGAAATATGTTTCTAGATACTGCTGATGTGTCAAAATGTAAATTAACCTTAAGTAAAATAGCCAGGCCCTGTAACATGTATGATGCATGAATGAATACATGGTTATATTGCTCATGATGGCAATTACAGGCCCAGAAACTCATTATAAATACAAGATCAGTATCAGGACTATTACGTATTTTTGATAAATTGCCATTTTTGGACCATTTTTGTTTTTAATAATGGATCTATCCAGTAGGTTAGCCCTCTGGTACACTCAACTGCTGCTGAAGTTTAGCATCACCACAGAATGTATTCATTTTATATTTTTTATCTATTAAAATGAATGAAGCTGAGTTAATGAGAACAATGGGATTTATTATGAAGACGCTAAAAATTACACTTTCCTTAGAATAATGTTGTTGTGGTGTGTGGGAGAGGTATTAGGTAATGTAAATAAATTATAGTTGAACTTGTTTAATTTAAGGGACAGCTAAGCACATTTAAAGAGGGCTTTCCAATCCTTGTCCCAGAGTGTTTATTGTTGCTCCGGCAACACGGCACATGTAGTTACAGTGAAGCTGATCCGCCTCTTTCCTCTTTTAAAGAGATCAAGTTAAAATGAAACGTGTAGTTCATGTGTCTTTCTCGGAATGTTAAAATCTTGAGAGTCTTTTCGATGTCATGCAAAACGCCGGCATGAAATAAAAAAAGAAGAGAAAACTAAGCGTCTTATGATTGCTTCCCTTTGGAAAAAAAGGTAAATTTTGAATTTTAAACATTTGTTTCGAGGTGCTTGTACTATGCAGTCTTAAATTACTGCAACAATGGAAACGCTGTATTAAGTTACGACGTACAGTGTAAGTGTGGACAATTCTGATGACAAGTTAAATAAGAAAAGGGCACAAGCTATTTGAAAACAATTGCTGTAACTGTAACAAGAAAGACTAGAAAGAAAATGCGGGTGCATACGATACATTGAAACACATTAATATTAATTTTGTAGTTGCATTATTATTTTATTAATAATGAATTTGCAATTCAACAAGGTACAGTAAGGATTAATAAAAATCCGCTCTACAAACCATGAACTATAGCTTTTAAAAATGCAAAGTGAAATCCGCTTTCAGACGGGACAAATAATTTTCCTTTTCTCTTCAGCTTTCTCAGAATTGTACCGATGCTGCTTAGAAGCGATTTCTTTTTGTAAAGTTCCTAGTGCGCTGGCAGCTGCCATTTTTCCTCTTTCCCTCGTCTTTCAACTCAGCTTTCAGCTTTTGAACGTCTTGCGTGTTTTTACATTGCTCGTTAACAAAAAATCAAATGGAATTCCCCCCCAAAGACCTATGTATGAATTTTTAACAATTCTGAAATGTGTCTCAATTCGGCTACCATTATTATTATGTTTTTAAAAAGCCCCCTGTAATATGCGACTATGCACGGCTACGGGTGAGAATTGAACTAGGTGACCTGCGGATCAAAGGCGACTGTCACCTGGATGACTGTGTTGTCACAGGCTATATTCCTATAGACTGCGTTTAAATATTGCTGCAGCCAATTCCCAGACGCCACGAGACAACAAAACCAAACCAATAATTGGGGGTAAAAGCGCTTTCTTTGCTAATGTAGTTTGTGTCACGACTGACGCAACTAAACCTTGAACCGTCTTGGAACACGAGATAAAATTTCAAGAACTAAGAAAACAGTTACTCAGCTATGGAAAAGTGTATTTGGAATAGTTCTAAAACGACACAGAAAATCCAAGATATGGATTTGTATGGTGTTTTACGATTTCTGGTGTGTATTGTAGGAGCCAGAATGATAGTAGCCGGCTTTATTCCTATCAGTCAGCCAGTTTGTGTATCTCCTAGTCACTAATAACTAATATTTCATTGGCAGAACGGGACACCCGACCCCCACCAGTTCAATCTAGACTGCGTCCTTTACGGTAATTTGTCTTGATACCTCTGAGTGCAAAAAAAAAAGAGTTACAAAAGCGTCGTTCAGCGTGCCAGCTCACATTCATTTTTTACTCTCAAGAATGAGCCTAGCTCGAGGTGGTCGGATGCGATAATTTTTATCTCCGAGCCGAGCAGTACGGAGAAAGTCAGACGCGCACTGTGCGCGATTACCATACTGCAAGCCAGGCACCTCTAATTAGCATTGACTCAGCGCTTGTCCGGCTTGATTAGTTTAACCAGTTTTCACTGGTTTGTTGTATTAGATGTTAGTGTATGATGGTACCATGCAATTGTGTTTGTGCTGTCCACATAGCGCTCAAATCGTCACGTTCCTGGGAGCTAGATAAGCAAGGAGCTGGATGTTTTTTTATTTGGACATTTTCAGATCAATTCAAAGGATCTTAAGAGCGTAGTAGATCCTATCAAGGGTGGACAACGTAATACGTAAAGTAAAGGTTTATTCCGTGCTGAAAAGAAAAGAGACACAATTTTTGGACCGCGGAGCCTTCTTGGGGTCATTAGTATTAGAAAGAGGAGAGTGAGTCATCAGTCAGAGTCTGTCAGACAAACAGGTCCTTTTTGTTTTGGATGTACTATTCCAATTCAGCAATACAAACATTGTGACTGTCATAGCTTAAACAGTTATTAAGCATATTGCAGTTTGAAGCGAGATATGGAATTATGGAGGTGAAAAATATCCTTGTGATGGACGTTCTCGTGTTTTTGGTCCACCCTCAGGGCCTTTGAGAGCTGTGTGAGCCCCCGTCCTGCATTCTGACCAGCTGTCCCCTCCTTGGTATGTGAGCTGAGCCCAGGACAGAAGACGCCCGAGCCCAATATGGCTGCCGCCCCCAAGGAGGCGGGGGACGGCGCTGCAGAGCTGTGCAAGGAAGGGGATAAGCTTCTAGGAGAGGGAGAGCTTAGGAGGGCCACTGCTCTGTACACGTCAGCGTTCGGCTGCCACGCCGGGACCACCGTCTCCCACGTGCGTGGCCTGGGGGGGGCCCTGTTGGCGGGGGTCGTTTCCACTTTGGAAGCCCGGCTGGAAGACCCCGGAGAAGCTCAGCACCCCGGGGAGAGCCCCGGCCCCAACAAAGGCCTGGCGGCTGTGTTCCTGTCCACGCTGGTCCCCAACAACCTCGCCGCGAGCCTTTATAAGATGGAGTCGCTCCTGCTGGGCGCCGGCCGCGGCGGCGGTGACGAAGTGGTGGCGCGCTGCTCGGCCCTGCTGGAGGGGAAACAAGACCCCCGTCCACAGGGTTCCGCGCGCCTGGCCCTGGAGCTGACGCACGCCCTGGCCAGCCTCCTCTCGGAGCCTCGCGGCGCCCAGGGGCCAAAGCTCTACCTGCAGGCTTTCCACGCAAACAAGGCCGAGACCGCCAGGCTCATCAGGAGCAGGCAGGCCCAGCTCCTGCCCAGAATTGTCGATGCCTTCTTGGAGAGACTATCTCTACAGACACTGGGGGACGAGACAGAGGCTGAGCAGGAAGGGGGAACTGAAGCTCTCCACCCAGAAGAAGCTTCCAAATACCTCCACTTCTTATCAGCCATCGCCCCCGGCGACACACGTGTGCAGGAGCTCCAGGCCATGGCCCTGTTCCAAGCTGGCAGCTTCGATGAGAGTGCACAGGCTTACTCCCTGGCTCTGGGGGAGACAGACTTGCAGGCAGAGGCCCGCGCAGGCACGGAAAACACGGCTGCGCACTGGCTGCTGCCTGAAAGAAGAGCCTGTCTCCTGGTGGGCCGAGCAGCCGCCCTCTTTTCTGTGGGAGGCCGGGCAGCGGAGATGTGCCGGGACCTCGGCGAGGCCTTCGGGACTCACCCTGCCACTGCCAGGCTGCAATTCCAGCAGCTGTTCTCGGACCGTGGGGCGGAGGCTTCCGCCTGCTCTCAGCTCAGGCAGCAGGCAGAGAGGGGGCTTTGTGAGTACCGGGAGGCCGTTTTAGGGCGCCCTGATCTACGCTCCTCCAAAGGGGTGGAGTTGCTGGATCCTGTCATTGCAGGGCTGCAGGCCCTGTGCCACCTGGAGCCAGGAGGGGGCAGCAGAGAGCTGCGTGTGAGGCTGGCAGACTGCCTCCTCCTCCGAGGGCAGTTCCGGGAGGCCCTGTCCATCTGCGGCCAGCTTGCGGCAGTCGCCCCAGCCCAGCAGAGCTACCAAAACACAGTACAGGTGCTGCAAGGCTTTGCGCGCTTTCTTTCAGGCGACCAGCAGGGTGCGCTGGAGGACTTCCAGGCGGTGGTTGAGCACAGCGCCCCACACCCCTCCAGCTGTGTGCGGGCACTCTGTGGCCGGGGTTTGCTGCGCATGCTGGCCGACTCCCACTACTTGGCGGCCCTGGACTACATGACAGCAAGCCGGCTGCATCCTCAAGAGACGGCCCTGACTGTGCGCTGCCTTATCCCTTGGAACCTCCGAGGGCTGCTGTTCACCGTGCTGCTGGAGCAGGGGAGGGCCATGCTGGAGGGAGCTGGCAGGGGCAGCAGCCAGGGTGGTCGGAGCCCCTCGCCCATCCCCGAGCAGCAGCAGCAGCAGCAGCAAAGAGATCAGTCCCCGTCTAGACTGCCTGAGCGGGATTGCTGCTCCTCACACAAGGAAGGGTACGCCCCTCACTGCCCTCGCTCTGTGTATTCTGTGCTGCGCTTCTGTGTTCACTCTGTGAGAGGACGTGTGAGCTCTAGGTGTTGGGAAGACAGCTGTTGCATGTCTGTTTGGCTGCTGCATGTCTCTGTAGGGTCTGGATGTGTATGCACAGCCATCCTAAGAGCCTGTACTTTGTGTGCGTACAGCAGGATCACCTAAAGCAGCGGTTCCCAATCCTGGATCTGGTGCCCCCATACCTGCTGGTTTTCATTCCAGCCCACCTTCATGAGATCAGTGAAGCCTTACTGGAATATTTGCGTTTTGTTTCTAGTCCCAAGTTTGGGATTTTATTTCACTTTCAAAATACGGTGATTAATGCTCCAACATGTTGGAGCCGGGAACAAACACTTCCAATTCATCTTCTTCTTCCTCTTCCACTTCTTCTTTTCATTCCTTATTCCTTATGCCTTATCGTCAATGGAGGGTTTGATTGTGGACCTGAGCAGCAGCTGTGTGCCTCACCAGGACCAGGACTGGGAACTGCTGCTCTACAGCCTTGATCTGTGAAGGTGTTTGGGCCTGTCTGCAGTCTTACCTGTGCGATGCCCCCACCCTCACCCCGCTCCTGGATCTCACAGGCTTCTGTGTTCCTCAGGACCCCCGTGGGGGTGCAGGCGCTGGCAGCCCTGCTGATGGAGCTGGAGCCGGGCAGCGACGCGCCGCGGATCCTGGCAGCCGACGCCCTCTACAGGCTGGGGCGGGTAGAGGAGGCCTACCGCTTGCTCCTGTCCCTCGGGCACTCGTCTCCCCGCTCGCCCGTCCTCGCCCGCCTCGCCCTGCTTCAGCTGCACCGGGGCTTCCTGTACGATGCCAACCAGGTACGGGGGCACCTCACCCAGAATGGCAGCGGCTGGCAGGTCACGGGTGGCAGCCCGGCTGCTTTTGTTGGCTGTTGACTGGCGGTAAATGCAATCTAGCACCTCGGTTTGCCTACTGCCCTGCTGCAATGCAAGCAGGTGTGAGCCCAGAGTCACCTGTGATGTCGTCGTGTTAAACCTGTGCTGTTAAACTGGTTTGCATTTCTCCCAGGACCAATGAGAAAAATAAAGGTAGTTCACAGTTCCAGATCTACTCCCACCCATGATGAGATCTGGCCATCCCTTGCAAGATTGCAGTAAAACTATAGAAGTGGCGGTCGTGCTAGGAGTTGTTTTGATAAAGAGAAGGGTTTACCAATCTGATTGAAAGAGAATGTCAGGAAATGTTCCCTATACACAGAGCAAGCAGAGTCTCTGTTAGTCTGTCCCCCCCCCCCCCCCCCGGAAGGGGTATGAATAAAACTAGCTTGATCAGGGAACTGTGGAAACTGCTGGATTTTAGAAAGGAGGTGGATTTCCCTCTAGAGAACGCAAAACAAGGTGGTTGAACTGTCATCTATACAATCACCAGCTGGGGGCAATATTTGCCAAGATTTTGCATATTTAACTGGGTGGCTTAGCTTTTTAGCTTTTCTCCAAATAGCCCACACCTACAGCAGTACTGAGACTGCAAATTGTGGCTAAAACCATCCAGGTAGTGTAGATTGCCAACAATTTTTGTTGTTTTTGTGGGCTGACAGTTACATTTCTACTGTAAATGGAGTTGATCTCTCTGTGTTGAACAAGCAATGGAACATTTCAGTGCTTTGACTGGTTTGATGCTTGTGCTGAACTTCGGTTTTAGGGATCCGCTGCACATTGTAATACAATCAGTCAGAAACACAAAATTTTGTATTAAAGGGGGGAAATTTACATAGAAAAAGAGAGAAGAAGATACAGACACTGTCGCAGAGGAGATAACAGAGAATGAGACTGAGAGAGACAGGACCTGGCCTGACCTGAGTACTGTCTTAGATTACAGGCACTGTTTGATTAATGTTCTCTACTGACGGCTTTATCTGTTGTTGTGAAAGAGCTAATTGCTTTCAATTGCAAAGTGGATTTAATGAGCCACTAATGGGCTTCTTGCCACATCTTGTCAGAGAGAAAAGAAATGAAAATTAGATAACCTCAGGGCAGCTTCTTAAATAACCACTTGAATGCTGAAATGAGCAAGGCCATGCTCTTCCGTAGTGAGCCAAATCACTGACACTGATTCCTGCACTGGATCAAGCTTTTATTTTATCAGCAGAGCTGTATCGGGATGGACTCTTATACTTCAGTGGAGAGAGTTTCCCCATTGAGCTTGATTAAAGTTCTGTATGGGGCTTCACGTCTCTGCAGGTCTGCTCCACTGTACCTTCCCTCTCTGTCTACTCCTATCTCTTTCCCTCTGCCCAGCTGCTGAAGAAGCTGACCCAGTGCGGTGACACCAGCTGCTTGCTCCCCCTGCTGGCAGTGGCAGGAACAGCAGACCGGGCACTGTTACAGGAGCAATGCCACACTGCTGCCATGCGCATCCTGGAGGGCCCCAAAGCAGACCTCAGCATCCGGGAGGCAGTGTCCTACCTCACCATCTCCATCATTGCCTCCGGTAGGCACAGTCACAGCACCCTGAGCTGAAGGAACAGACTCTCGAACCTGAACGCACTAGTGCGTTCAAACATGAGCAAGGGGTTTGTGGTGCATGGACAGATAACCAGTAAGACACATGGGGCCCACTTTCCAGTAAGGCTCTCTGGAGCTCACAGCATGCCCAATGACAAATGTCAGGCATGTCAGAGGAGAGCACACACAGAGCGAATAGTGATTCTCGACTGAGGAGGTATTACATTTGAAACATAATTGGTAATACTGAATTTTATATAGATATGATTATTGTTAGAAGCTGTGAGTCAAATATTAGTCATTCCTGTCACCAGCTTGAGTCCTGATCCACCTGATGTGCATTATCCAGTCAAGTTTCTTCTTTTTTCTCCCCTTTGAAGCTTGAAGCTTCAATTCCACCTCAAGGCGTTGTTAAAATAGTAGTGCTAGAGGGGTTAGGGACCTAGTGGAATTGATGAGAATCATATGACCAAACTGCAGAGCCCAATTCAAACACTTAGTGGACAACCACAGACATCCTGCTGACACTGCCTGAGTTGAGGTCTGGCCCAGACCCCAGAACATCTGTGTTGAAGCAAAAGATAGGAGGCCCCTACAGTGGAGGGACTGTGACTTCCTCTACTGAGAGACACAAAATAGGGAAATCAATCTAAATTCAATACATTGCAAACAGAATTAGAACCATCTGTGGTACTTTGATAGTGAACTACTTGTCAAGCTGCCTAAACAGTTAACATACTGTAACTGTCCTGAGAACCTTACCACAGTGTAAATTGATGTTTTAAATGTTTTATTTTGGCCTCCCTTGTATATGCTAGAATTCCCCACGGTTTTTTTCTTTGGAAAAGGAAGTATCCATAGTTACTTCTCTTTTTGTTTTTCTGAACTGTCTTTTTACTGGGATGAGTGAGTGTCTTATGATTGACTGCCTAAAGTTAAGGTTGTTTATTTGGATCTTGAGTAACACGAGGAAGTGTGAAGAGAATTGAAGACAAATCTCCTTTCACAGTCTTTCCAAAATCCTTTTTTTTTTTTCCACAGCGCATTTATTTATCCAGAAAGTAAATCAACTCGAATTGCTTTACAGTTCCTGGAATTTCTGTTCTCATTATTTCTTTTTTTAAAATTGAAAAATGGAGCAGAATATATATATATACAGTATATGAGCAGAACAGCTAAAAGCTCAGGCATAAATCAGTGCTTAATGTTTGCTTAGACAATGACACTAAACGCCCTGTCTCTGTAATGCTGGAGTAATAAACATGTTCTGTGGGAGTGTTTTGTAACCCAGCTCAGTGTGCATTATCCATTGCTATTAGTGTAGAATACGTGCCTATTGCTATTTTTGTTTTGAATGCATGAGGATCTGGAAGTAGATGTTAGGGGTTTGACTGCTATGAAGTGATATGTGTACGTGTGCTACTAGGGCAAGAGTTTGAGAAAAAGTGAACTCGTATTGAGCTCTGAAGTTCTGCTCTTTCTGTTACTCAGTGTATAACCTGACCTCCTGACCATGAATGGACAGGCATTCATAGAGAACATTGTGCTCAGAGCCTGAGGTTTTCTTGGTAGCTCTCTTGAGGTTACAAGTGATAACACATGACTCAGGAGCAGCACTGTCAAATGTGCCCAACTGTACACAAGCTTCTGTCAGACTTTTCCACCCTCAGGCCTGTTTCCCCACCTGCAAGTCAAGGTTTTGATGCTGTCAGCACTTCTTTCAAAGTCATCAATGCATTCCATTAAACGTAAAGCTCAACCATCTTCTAGATTTCTAATATATATATATAATATTTTAGCAAGCAGTGTGTGAGAGTTTATATGAGCATAGATTGCAAAACTAACTGACTTAATGTTTGTTGGATGAAGACCCTGGGATGTTAGTATTGAGAAACCCTGCACTAAGACCTGTTGTCATTCCTCTTATGTTTTTGGCATTATTGCTCACTGAGGGCAGGGGGTGTGGCTGAGGACTCCCTCTTGGCACGGGCACGATGCTATGCCCTCCTGGGTCAGCGCAAGACTGCCATCTTTGACTTCAACGCCATCCTCAAGGAGCGATCTGAGCATGTGCAGGCCCTGTGTGGGCGGGGCTTCACCTACCTCACCCTGAACCAGCAGAAGGTGACACACCTCATCCCAAAAACACCTGAAATGGAAACCACAGGGAAACATGATTAATGGGGCTCTAATAGACAAAGAGATGAGTTGAAGCCAGTGCTGAAAAAGGCACTGGAGCGGCAGGGTGGACACAGAGAGAGAGCGGAATGGGAGAATATTATTGAAAGGGAGTGTTAGCACTGATAAAGTGCCTCTGTGGTTCCATTCTCCTTCCCGCTGTGCTGATAGTACAGGGATGTCATTAAGATAAGGCAGATTAGGGTCTGTTCTCCAGCACAGACTCGATACACGCTCGGGGATACAGTAGCCTGAGTGCTGACACCTGCTGAATGTTCACTTCAGAGGACCAGGACAGGGACTGAGGGAGGGGGAGAGGGGCAGAGGTGTGTGTGTATCTGGCATGCCAGGGGATGCTGCACGCAATACACATTGCTCTACACTATAGAGGCATACAGCCCTTTCTGTCTGAGAATGGACCAGAGGTGATGACAGCAGCTACAAAGAGACGTCAATTGACACAGGAGGGCTGGGTGAATTAGACAAAAGACGTACAGAGTAAAAGAGAGGTATAATGTAAAGGCACTGATGTAGACCAGAAAACACAGGTACATAAATGCAGACAAAGATGGAAAAAGAGAGTGTTTGGTATATGGAGTAGTGGTTAGGCTCTGGGCTCCTGACCAGAGGGATTGTGAGTTCAAGTTACCTCTACAGGTACCCATTGCCCTGTGTAAGCTGCCTCACCACAGATCAGAGTGATCTGGAGGCCAAGCCTGCGATAGACTGGGATCAAATCCACGGACTTAACGTCTCTTTCACGCTATGGAAAGCAGGAAAAGCTGTGGCCTGATGGGCTACACTAGCACACAAAGACATGCAGAGACATACCTTGTTTCCACAAATTACACTTCCATACTGACTCCGCACTAGTGTGCCTGTACAGTCCTGTATCTACTGGGCATGGTGTATGATATACAAGATGACACCCTGAATTAGAGTATAAATACAGTGTGGAGGAGTGGTTAAGGCTGTGGGCTGACTGGAGGGCTATAGGATCAAATTCCAGGTGTGGCACTGCTGTTGTCATCTTATCATTAGCTAAGTACATTTCCAAATTGCAGCACTAAAATACACTGACAGTACGAATGGGTCTACTTCAGATAAAAAGGGCATCCAAATAAATTAATAATAATGCAATACATATAACTATTATAATAACAGAGTCTCAGGAGCTCTCAAGATGGAGACTCCAGGAACTGTAATTAATTTGTTTCAATTTAATTCACTCAGTTTTAAGAGCAATTGTAAATCAGGTGCTTCATATGTGTGTGTTTTGTGCTTCAAAAAGAAAGGAACTTGCTAAATACAGGACCCTCCATCCTCTTCTTCCTGCACATAGCTGCACTGACAGCAGTAATAACAGGGTAGGGAGAATCACAGCGAAAACAAGATAACAGCTTGAGGGAAGAGCAGGCAGGACAATAAGGGATAATGAACTTTTAAATGACGCGGCCTGGTACTCAAAACTGCGACACCTGACCAATTGCCATCTAAATAACACACCAACACACCACCACTGCCTATTTTTAACACGATTGCTATTGTTTGAAGGTTTGTGTGCTCTGTTTTCTCTTGCATGAAAAAGGGAGCTAGGCAGACAGAGCTTTACTAATCTGTCTATAGAGTCCTCTATCTCTCCAGAAAATGCTTTGCTGGGATGTGTGTTTTGAGCTAGGCAACTAAGCCATAGTTAGAGATTTAGGGTAGAGAAGCCAGCCGGAACACCAGCTTGATCAGCTTAGTGCCAAAATGAATAGCACCACTTACCTGTGCCCTATCTGGCCAAGCTTTTATCACAGCTTTTATTTATGTCAGGGGACATTCACCAGTTTTCAGGATGCCCTGCACCTGTACTAAGACACAGAAGATTATTAAGGTAGAAAATGAATATGGTGGAAATTAATTAAGAGAGCATTAATTTTAGGGGACTATTACCCTTCTGTTTGTTCCAGGAGTGCACTCAGGACATACTTACAGCACTCCAAGTGGACGCTGCAGCTGTCACCCAAGACATCCTGTCTCTGAAAGAGAAGGCCAGTAAGCTCATCTGTGACTGGCTGCACCAGCACTGTAGGACGGGGCTCTACGAAATCACAGCAGCCAATGCGGTTCCCTGCAGGGAGGAGCTTCTGAAAGAGGCGTTTCTGATTGGAGGAGCCCTGATGAAGATCGACTGCCGAGACCCCAGGTGGCACCTGCTGTATATCGATACTCTACTGGCCAGAGGTGAGAAGAGGAGCAACTGGCTCTTGAGCTTGTCTGAGCAACCCCGTTCCTGCTCTGCGCTGTGGAAGCAGAGAGCAGGTCTTTCTCTTCCCCTGATGGTTCCATTTTCTGAGCTGTTGCTCCAGTAGCTGCTTTCAGACTCCTCTCTCTTTGGTGCAACGAGGTAGTATTGGGTCTTTTCAGCCTACCAAGGTGTACCTGCAGCAGTTTCTCTCTCTAGGCTTTAGATGGCATTGTAGTTTTAAATCCTGGCTCCCTCTCTCAAGTCCAGTACAGCAGTACTGGGTGTCCCCTCTGCAGTATTGGCACATGACTTCTCTCTCTCAGGCGCCTTGCAAGCAGCGGCCGCGCACCTGCGCCAGATTTTTGGGCAGGAGCCGCGGGAGGCGGTGGCCCAGGCTCGATGGGGGGTGGTAGAGGCGTGGCAGAGGAACGCCACGGGGGCGGCGAGGGGCCTGAGTGAAATCGCGGAGAGAGAGGCCTCGACCCTGAGCTTCCTGCTCGCCCTCCTGAGTGCGCAGCACCGGAAACACCTGGCGCAGGTACTGACACAGCCCCGCTCACAGACACCCAACTTGCTTACAGAAACAAAACCACGCCCACATCTCCCACGGGTGCCACAGGCAGTACGGTCAGAGGATTGGACACTGGCAGGTGAACAGCCAAAATTCTGGCATTAGACCAGCAGGATTTTGGCCTTGGAACAGCCGGATGTTGAGAAGGCACAATAATCTATTATAGGGGACAACATCGGGCTAGATGATCAACCCATAATTGGATGATCATCGTTTTGGCCCTGAGAGTCTGTATGTAGCAAACACAAAGTTACTGTTGTTTCAGTATTCCTAGTTGGAGCCCGTGTGTGGTAATGGGACTGACAGACAGATGCTAAGTGTGAGATTCAGGTGTTGCCTGCAGATGAGGCACAGTGATGCTTACAGTGGCTGAGCCACAGTAGGCTCTGCACAGAGCTCTGTTAAGTAGCACTGTGAAAAAATCCAAATGTAACAAAAACTCCCTGGACAAAGGCTCACCACATGTTTTGGGTTTTCAGATTTCCCTTTTAACTGCTGAAAAGACCGTGGCTTTTTAGGACACATGTGAAAAGTGAATTATCAGCAACATTTCCACTGGTGGGCTTTGATACACTGCAAAAACATTCCATCGACTTGATGAAAGGATCTCTTTTCCGTAAGACTTTGTGGTCCTGTCATGCTCATTCAAAATCAATTCAATGTTTTTGTGCAGCCCCCCCCCCACCACCACCACTCCCACCGCCCAGAACCACAACAGACACAAAAGATAAACATATGGCAGTTGAAAAGTAAATGGGAATGTGATCTCAGCTTGTTTGGTCAATACCTGTCATAAAGACTCAGAAATGAAGGACGTTAAAAATTACTGATAAAAGGAATTCTGGTGCTTGTGAATTACTCAACTGGCCCACTAGGTTTATCTAAATGAAAAGTTTGGATCTGGATGAAACAATACGCTTACAGCTTCATGGGCATCTGCAGTGTTGCAGTGACATCAGTGAGAGATGCACCACTCCTCCTGTCAGTGCTAACTCTCCTGTGGGGCACTGTGGCACTGTGGAGTGGCAATCCCACATGGGGTGTTATAAAATCAGAAGTACAAACAATCAAAGAGTTAATGCTGGCTGCAGCTCCACACTCACCTCAAGTTGCTCAGTTGCTCCTGGGCATCTGTAAGGCTAGATGGATGAACTGGCCCAGCAATATCAAATCATAATGGTAAAAAGTTACTGTAGGATAAAATGATCCAAGTGAGTGTGTCTGAGCAGGATTCGCGCGCACACAGGACAAGCAGATGAATTAGGCTCAGTCACATTCGCCTGCTTGCTACCATGATCAGAGGGAGAGAGTGTGAGATCTGAGCAAGAGGCAGCAGTGGTTTGCTCAGCTCCTGCCCTGGTGTGTCCCATTGCCCAGAGCTCCATTAGCCTTCACCACTCACTGCCCTCCAGAAGGCTCCTGCTTTCTCTAATTGCTGCTGCTCTGTGGTTTCTCCTTTAATAATGTATTATTAAGGCAATTATCCCTGGACGTTTAATAGGGGTTACACAATGTTATAAGCAGTTTCCGCTTGGAAGAGGAGGGCAGTTTTGACAAAGAGACGGACCACCGACTCTCTGCAGTGTGAGACAGCCTGCTCAGAAATAATGACCACAATATGCATTTTTGTTGTTTAATTTGTCTTCCTCAGTTTCCTTGTCTAGTAGTGATTTGATGCGACAGAAATTTGACGTTATGGCTTATTTCCACAGTTTACTCCATGCTTTTGCTAAGTTTGTCACCCCACTACAATGTAGGTCTCCACACAGCTGACTGTGGTCCCCTGATTCCTGTCAGTGCTGTTGTCGCAGTGTTGGCCATGCTGGTACAGAGGTTACTGGGGTTTTCTCTCACCGGCAGGCTGCAGCGGAAGAGGCAGGCTGCGCGTCCGAGCGCGGCCAGTGGGAGCAGGCGCTGGCCCTGCTGACGGTGGCGGTGCGAGCCGGAGGCGAGGCGGCGAAGCCCCTCCACCTGCGGCAGCGCGCGGCCTGCCTGGCGCGGCTCGGGCTCCACGAGCGGGCCGTGTCCGACCTCCAGCTGGTCGTGCGGAGCCACGCGGGCTCGGGGCAGGACCCAAGAGCGTGGGCCGGGGATCTGTGCCGACGGGGCCACAGCCTGGTGCTGTCTTCCCGCGAGGAGTCTGCTTTGGAGGACTTTGCCCGGGCTCTGGATCTGCACCGGTCCCAGGCTTTGGCCTGCATCGAGGCCGGGCTGGGCAGGGCTCGGCTGGCTGAAAGCTTCCAGCAGGCCGCCCTGCGACACTTCGGGCAGCAGCAGCTGAGCGAGGCCTGGCGCCTCGTGGACTACGGCCTCAGGGTGGATGAGAGCCACGCCGAGCTGCGCAGGCTGAAGGCCAGGATCAAAAGAGAGGCGGCTGGCTCGTGTATCGTCAACTAGAAAGTGATCCTGAGAACGAGGTCGGGAAGTACTGGAATGGGACAGGATATCCAGCTGCTGTGCCGTCAAGCAGGACCACCAATAGAGCTTCTGTATTGTGAGCAAGGAAAGGGTGTCCTACACAAATTACTTGATGAAGAATAACCAATTATTACCAAGTGCAATACTCATTCTATCCATATCTATAGCTGCTATAGTGCCCACACTGGCGTTGCTTTTTTGCTTTAGTGCATTTTGAAAAATTCCAGTTCGCCAATTCATTTTGCATGAGACAATCCCCAACTTGGACAATTGTTCATCAGCTTGGTTCGTCTCCTTGGACGTGGTAGGGTGGGATGACAGCAGTGGCTATTTGTCATACTGTCGGGCATTTAAGAGGCCATCGCAATCTGTCACGCTGCGGGTTCCAGAGGACAGTGCAGGAGGCGCACAGCGATGAAGAGGGGCGATGTGGCTCTCGCCGACAGCACTGCAAGCCCACTGCCGCTCCTGGGGGCTGTTGCTGACTGTTGAGGATTCTCTGCTACAGCAAGGTGAGAGGTGGAAGCGGGTATCCCAGCGGTTCGGGTGTTTGTTTGGCGAATGTGCTGGCTGCCAGTGAAACAACTGAAAAAATGTTATAGACGTTGGAGATCAGATGCAGGTGATGACGACATTTTAGTGGAAAATGCAAAGGAGCACTCGCCCCCTCCCTCCACCATTCAGAAATCAAGAATGGCGGCGGCACCGTCACGTCGCTCTGCAAATCCGAGCAGCATGGAAGCAAGCACACTTACAGGTGGCCCCCCGTGCGAATGCAGTGTGGACAGACTCTACAAAGTCAGCTTAGAATAAGCAAACTGGGCTGCTTCTAAAACTTTCATGTGGAAAACAGGTTTGTTTTAGTTGAAGAACAGAAATCCATAGGGTTTTATGGCTGTGTGGATTCTGTCTCTCCAACATAAAGTTTTAAGATGCTGGTTAACCTTAAAGAATACATTTAAAGAAGAATTGCATGGTGTAGTAATCAGGGCAGAGGGAGACAGTATTCTTGTATTTCAAAGGCTGTAGCGTCAGTGTGAACACGCTTCTTCAGCATCATATTTGAAAAGGGTTCAAACTAAAACTTGTATGTTTTTTTTTTAAATCCCCCCAATTTCCTGATTTGCTGAAAAGCCAATCAATGCCCTGAAATGGACAGTTTTTCTTGAGGCTCAAACACGGGTTGCAAAGGGAATCCTCATAACCAGCTGGTGTGGCGATGGAATCAAAAAATAAAGTGACCCCCAAAAACTGTTGGGGAAGAAGAACATCAAACGAATCTTTATGTTGCAGTTTTCATTTCTCTTAGTCTTTGCCCTGACTGGGAGGAAAACCAAAATGATCCAAAAGTTCATTTGTTTTGTGTTCATCATCAGTATTTGTAGATGGAGGCAAGAACTAATGGGAATACACCATTACAGAATGTATTGTATATTACCTTACACTGCTTTTTTATTACCGTCAGAATTTTTCCCTTTGGAATGCAGATCTCATTCAATGGTTTTACTTCTAGGTCTCCTGAAAACGCAGTCTCCTGCAAATTAGCACTGGTGCAGGAAAGTCTTGCTGAAGCTGTGCCTGGACTGTAAGGTCTGGGACATCTCCTGGAGGGGAGCATGCAAGGCTGGGCGTGTTTTAAAGGGACAGGTTCTGAGTGGAGAGAGGTTGTAAATCGGAAAGACGAGATGGGAGGATGGATGAGGGACGATCATGGGATGGTGACACCTACACCAGAAAAAGCCAATCATTGTATGACAAAACCCCTTCCAATCATTGTATGACAAAACCCCTTGTCTGGGCTTTCTTAGGCTAGGAAGGCATTGTGGGCGATTGTGAACAAGTCGGTCTGTGTTGCTGTCTCACTGCCTATCTGGAAGACTGCCCTTCTTAGACAGATGAAGAGCAGTGGTAGCTAACGGGCAGGCAATGGTAATGCCCATTGGGGATCACTGGGATTAGTTCCCCTGGATTATCTTTCCTGTGGAGAAAATTGAATCTGTTATGCTGGTGACATTGAAGAAACCCTCAATTCACATTAGGTGCTGTGGATATCAACAGTGTAGTTTAGCCAAGATGGGCATTTGAAAGGATGATAAGACAGGAGAAATGGAAGCTTTATGTATTTTTAAATGTTTGGCAGGGTATGGCATGCTGCAGTGATTCAAGAGTTGTTCCCTCAATGTCAGAACAAAGACAGGCTGCAGTGCTGACCCCTCGCCCTCTATCTCACACACAACACACACACAAACAGACCTACCTCTCCAGATGAAAGAAGATTCTAGGGCAAGCTTTTAGCAGGTCTTTGCTAACTCATCTCTCAAAGACAACCTGTTTTTTCCCCCAAAACAGACATCTAATGAAAAAGCTTTCAGCTTGTTTTTCATTTGCTAATCAGAAGCACTGAAGCATTCCCTGCCTGGGCAGGCACAATTGCACAGCAATATACCTTGCTCAACTAATAAATCTCTAATTGCTAAATTAGTTCTCCCTGTGCTGGTACACAATTAGCAGAGGTACTCTCAGAAAACAAACCCCGGGCTTGATCTCTTTCCTTGGCAGAAAGTATGCTACTTGCATCAGACCCAGTCAAGAGACAACAAACGGCACAAATTAACTGTTAAGATTAAAGAGCAAGGGAAGGTGAACTGCACGAGGAGTGTGTACCACAGAGCATCCAATCCTTCATGTCTTCACCAAACATTCGATTCTGGAAGACATTGCTGTTCTTTTGCTGAAATGACATTCTGGGTCCAGACATTGAACAAAAATCGCTCCTTCTGCACAGCTAAACAGCAGAAATGGACAACTTTAAAACATAAGAAAAAAGTTCCACTATGATCCCTTTTGGCAAAACCCCTGAAGAGATATTTGAATGTCTTTGAGGTCGGCCCCTAAACTAACTCTAAAATAAATAGTTGACACCCATCTTTCAGTGTTACAAGAATATAAAAATTAGTGAGGTCAGGTATTCTCAAGAACATGAGCAGTGCTAGCTTAATGCCCTTGCTTCAATGCATTGATTTCTTATGGAGAAAGCTTATTCCAAAAGCACAGGGTGCAAGGCAGGACTCTATCTTGGACAGCACACCAGTCCATCGCAGGGCACTCACACACACAATTATGCCGGGAATATTCAGAGACACCAACTAACCTGGCCAGCTTGTTCTTGGGAGATATGAGGAAACCAGAGATAACCAAGACAGTGATGGGGGGAGCATGCTAAATCCACCCAGGATATACCCTAGTCTGGAATCAAACCCATAATGCAAGAGCAGTGAAGTAGATAAACAGTAAACAGTCCCTCCATCAGAATCTAACTGTTCGGACCAGAACTGAAGAAAAGCCTGTTCAAAACTATGCACTGATCAGCTCATTCTCATTCTCTCCAGCTGTTTGAATTGGTATTCGCTCGTTGTCTAAGAAGAGACGACAAAAGTTTTGGAAACGAATTGGAACAGGAATTGCACAATACAACGTAAAAACAATGAGGAGCTGGTGATAAGCTCGGAGGAACTGATAAGAGTTGCTGGATGAAAGGAGAATTACTAGAAGGGGAAAAGAAGCAGATGGAAGATTGAAAAGATGGTCTCTGTAAAAGCAGAGCATTATCTCCACAAGATGAAATTGATGTTTTTATGAAGCAAAATTAATGCAATGCTGTAAAATGCCGCATCCCAGTGCAGACAACGGGACAGAGATAGAGGGAGAGATGGGACCGAGTATTGTAGTGCTGATTTTTTGGTTTCTGAAACAATACTAAAATCAAAACTTTCTGCAGAGACCTTGGATAGCTCTGTAATTTTTCTTAGCTTTTGTCCATATGTATTCTAAATGTCCTAAATGACTTTTTTGTATTTTTTTTATTATTTGAATGTTGCTCCATAATGTCTTCATAATCCTTTCAGAACTGCTATGCAGGATATTATAATCATGTGCTTATGGGGAAATGCAAAAATGAAATAATGTGTCCTAACATTTGTTGTAACATCATTCATAGCACTTGGTACAACACGTGTGACGTTCACTCTATGTCATGTGACATACAGCTTTATGCACGTTACTGTATGTCATTTTGGCATGTGCCTGTGAAGCATTTCAGTATGCATGTGATTAGAATGTCCTGTGTAGCAGTTATAATTGGATTATGAAGCCATTACGTAGTAACATTGTTGAATGTGAGTACAGGGCAGTGGAAAGGACTGGAGTCACAGAGAGCCTTGACATACATGTACAGTACTGAGCTGTATCCACAAGTGAAGCCAAGCCCTTCCTCCACCTGCAGTTATCTTGTAATCAGAATGACTGGAAACAATTGCAGAATTGCATAAGCTGTGATCCACTAAAACACAATGAGGCAGTGCTAAAGCTGCGACTGTAAAACCTGGACAAAGAAACAACGATTTTCAACATCCGTACATTCAGTGACTATGTTCTTGATTTTGATTAAAAATGTCAGTCAGAATGCCATCACAGGTGCAGTGGATTTTCTGGCTGACAGACTGCTTTTCTCTGCCAGTTTCTCTCCCAGATCTGCTGTGCAGTGGGTCACCCAGATGGGTACTGCACCTTAGTGGTGGACAAAGTGGGTTTTCTCGTATATGTAAAATATTTTGGGACGCTCTGGGATACAAATTTCTATATACGGCAATAATCTATTATTACGAGAAGCATTTACATTCACATGATGTAACTGCAAATGAAATGGCATTCAGTGTACACAGTCACTCACATTAAATATTTTCTCCCTTGAATGGGAGAAATACACTCACAGTCTGTGAATTCCAGAAAGACACTAATTGGTTTTATCTACCAACTGACATAGCAACATGTAAAACAGCCCTAAACACACATACTCCCACATGTTTTAATTCACAAGCTACATCTGATTGAAATAAGATGTACGTAAGTCTCACTTCTTTGCTGGAAATCAGATATGAGCAACAGGGATGAAATATGCAGTTTACCAATCCTCTGAAGTCCAAATGCACGCTTCTCATATGCTGTTTATTGATTTAATTGCGCAATTGGCACTTTGAATGTGAAAAATGTCAGAATGAACAAATGCTGGTGCTTAAATTAGGGGTGGAAATGCACAGCTGTTTCCCATCTCGACAATCCATCGATGATGTTTGGGAGTTCAAGCACTTTCCTTACAGATTGCGACAGGCGAACAAAACAACACCTGATCCTGGGTACAATACTAACAGACTGGATTTGAAAAATGACCTGAGGTTGTTTTTCAATTTCCCAAAGAAAAATGCACTAACAGCCAGAGATGGGTGAACACACAGTACCAGACACACGGAGAGCATATGATAAGGTGTATTTGGATTTTCAAAAGCCTTTTGATAAAGTTTCTCATTAAAGACTGGTTCTCAAATTAAAGATGGTAAGCATTTAGGAAAATGCATTCGCGTTTGGATTGAGCATTTGCTAAGAAATGAAGACATTAAATTGGTTTCTGTAAAACTCGCCCTGATGTGAGTGTGTCCTGTCTAGTGTGTATCCTGTTTTGTGCCCATTGCTTGCTCATGACCCTGAACTGGAAGAAGTGGTTAGAAAATGAACGGATGGATGAAGACATTAAACACAGAACAAGATAAGGGGAAAATGCTCAAGCTGGGTGATGTATTTAGTGGAATACCACAGGGTTGTGTACTACGACCACAGCTCTTCCTTATTTATATCAATAATCAAGATATTTGTTACAGTAAGTAAACCTAAGTTAAGTAGACTTGTCAGGTTTGCAGATGATACCAGATTGTGAGGACACTGTAGAAAGCAGCAAATTAAATTCAATAAGATTTAGATACAATTCAAGACTTGGCAAACACCTTACAGAAGAAATTTAATATAGACAAGTGTTTATTAAGAGCTTTGCATGGAGGAAAACTGAGGAAACTGAGCTGAAAGGCTACTTATGAAAACGACTTAGGTGTTAATGTTGACACATCATTAACATCTTCTAGACAACATAGAGAAGCAATTAAAAAAGGACACGAAACTTAAGGATGCATAGTTAAAAGCAGTGAATTTAAATCAAGGAATGTTATGCTCAAACAGTATAATACACTAGTAAGGCCTCATATAGAATATCGTGTACAATTGTGGTAACCACATTGTAGAAAATAAATTTTGCTGCTTTGGAATCAGTCCAGAGATGAGCAGCCAGTTACATTCCAGGGCTTAAGGGAATGTCCTGGAAGAAGTTGATTTTAGTCTTGAACAGTGAAGATAACAAGGGGGCTTAATAAAAGCTTCTGAGGTCCTCAAAGTCACTGACTGTCAACCCAGTGGGCTTCTTTAGAATCAACAATGAAACCCCAAACAGAAGACACAAGTGGAAACTATATGGCAGTGCATTTACAATCGCTGATTCCGATACCCTGGTTTCCTTCAAGAAACAGTGGGATGAGATCCATACATCAATTAGCTATTAACTACAAATCAGGCTAGACGGCTGAGCAGCCTTCTCTCATCTGTAGCCATTCGTATGTTCTTATGGCCGGAGACAGGCTGGGCTCATGTCCTCGGCCTGCCACACAAAATCAAGAAACCCCTGAGACTTGATGCTGGGAATCACCCCACTCCCATCTCTCCTGCAGGCTGTGAAGGAGCCTCCAGCAGGAAAAACACGGAACAGCTGCAAAAAGCACTCACTTTGGTGGAGGGCTTGTCTCTGTGCTGCTGCTTTCCGCCGACACGAGAGTTGCATGAGCTCCTGCGGAACTACAGATCGGGAGGGCTCGAACAGGAAAAAATGTCATTCCTTACTTTAAAAATAGACCTAGTCAAAGACCAATTAACTTTCACTGGAATGTGATTCCCCTCCTGGGTGTGTGGTCAAACACATTGGCTTCAGTCTCGCTGGAAAAGCCTGCTCTGTGACCAGCACATTCCTTTTGCTATCCCTCTCCAGCTTAATTTCCCCAAACTAGCACACCACACCAAGACAGGGAAATCTGGGAAACAGGAGCTCTATGAAGAGAACAGACGCAGTGCCATTAGAGAGCAGCTTTCACTAATACTCCCCCCTCACACACACACACACAAACACACACACACACAGCCCACAGTCCCCCCAAGACACTAACGATGTTAACGAGCAGCCGGCTCCGGCAGCTCCTCTGCTCTCTAAGAGCTAATTACAGTGGCTAATAAACCTCTTAATGAGCTGTAATACTGCGGCAGAGCAAGGAACAGGCACTGTGCCATCTCAATCTCACACCTGGCTGAGGTTAATGTCTGAGCCAGTCAGCCTGGGTGCTGGCAATTATAAGCGGGCATCGCTTCACTGGGCCGGAGAGAGAGGACAGGGTGGGGGATTTGCAGGGGAGGGTGTGTTGAGGTCTCAAACTACCGTTTACATCTTCAATTACAATGATGGGAATCCGTTCGCTCGTGGCCTCATTATCCCGAGCTTCCAAGTGCTCTTGCTGCTCTCTCACTGTCTCCGTTGCATCTCCTGCGCGTCTCTGTTTCTTAACCCCCTTCGCCATCCTAGTTTCTTTTTGTTCTAACTTCCTCTGGCTTTCCAACCTCATCCCCCTCTTTTTCGTGCCCTCATCAGAAATCGTCCTCTGCCCCCCACGCTTCTTGGCTACTCTATCCAAGCTTTTTGCACGGATCCCTCCGTTTTTGTGTGTGTGAGTGCGTGAGGGTGTTTATTCCAGAGAGAGACAGGGGAGGGAAGGGAGAACAAGGAGGAAAGAGGAATCCCAGGGTGGCAGGCATGGCAAACACAGCTTCATTGAACTGCATCTCTCCCCCACCCTTCCAACAATCTCCCTCATCCTCCCTACCCCTGCCTCAGCACAGCCCTCACTCTCTCAAACAGCAGGCTGCTCGAGACTGCTTATTAGCGCGCCGGATCTCAGAGCGTGAAAAAAAGATTCAAGCTCTTTCTCCTCCTCTCTCTCGGGCTCTCGTCTCCTCTCTCTTCCTCTCTCGCACTCCGTCACTCACGCTACATGCCAGAGCGCAGACGGACACAGTGTTCCCAGTCCCCGCACACAGACACACACGCGCGCTCACACACACACACTTACACGCGCCCACCACCACCACCACAACCCCTACCAATGAAAAAATGTAATGGAGGACAGAAGGTGGAGGAACCCCAAGCCAGCAAACCTCAGAGGTGCGTGCTCCTGTACTGAGCTGCACTGACTTGGTGCCTCGGAGAGTCTGGTCTCGGAGAGGACTTCAGCACACAGTAGGCAGGTAAGAGGACTTTGCATTCGCTCCAGTAGCTTTCTGGTGCTCCTCCAATGCTTTGTGCATTAAAATGGCAAAGAAAAGCAGATGGCATCTTTGATGGTGCATTCATCTTTCACCTCTCAGGACCCATGCAGTTCTCATCTCTCTGTGGATCCCTTTTGCTTTCACGAAGACTGATGTTGAATGTTAAAGCGTATCTTCCAAGCATGTGGTGAACTCTGTGAATTCATGTCATGATACTGACGTGTCCTGTTAAAGAAACCCCAGGATCTCTTGTTTCTTTTTGTTTTAAACAATATGTCTTTGACAGGCAGTCAAAACTCTGACAAATCATATTTTTAATCGAATTTTTGGATCTGTCAGTCCTGGTTTAGAGTTTCCATGCTGCTCAGTGTTTGTATTTGAAGAAAGAAGGGGTATACATGCCAAGCACAAATCTAGTTGTAACAGGATCTGCAGGACCTACTTTTTAACCTCTGCTCCACAGATCTTATCTGAGTTGGGTCTAAACAGACTTTCCGGATGACAGTGATGTTTGTAAGTTCAAATGAAGGCTTTCTATAAACATACTGTACAACAATGACTCATGTTCTTTATAACAATAACAGTGAACCAATACTTAATCAACTTTGCATGAGCAATAACGATCGTGTCGGAGAATCTATGCTGCCTTCCCCCAGGTTAATGTGTGTCTGCATCAGCTCTCTATTCAGCTTCCTACTTTATTCTGGTTTGTGGAAAAACAAATCTTTGAAAGTCAATTTCTGGTCAATACCAACTTTGCAAAAGTAGAATTCCTGTAAAGAAAATTCAATTTAAACATTTGGAGAGTAGGTGGTATGGATTGTGTTTTAATGGTAAATTGAGCAATAACCATAGGTTCACACATTTAGACAACACATAGAGCAAAGAACAACTGTATTTTTAATAGTTTCCAGTGCTGTCGAATACAGTCCTGACTAGTAAAAGTAATACAGTTGTAATAATATATTAAAGTGTAATATGTTTTTTAAAGGACACCTATCTGTGGCATTTGAAACAATGGACATATACGTCTTAGAAAGTGCAGAAAATGTTTAACAGTAGAGCTTTAAATATGTTTTTACTCCCACAGAAATAAGTGCCCAGGATTCCAATTCTTCAGTACATAAATAGAGGTTAATGAACTCATCTTCAATTCTAGCAGTTTACATTTTGAATGTCTAGAGGAATCCTTGTGAAACAAGAATGCGGTAGCTAGAATGTAGCTACACAGTTTTTTATTCCAGGCACCTGTAGGTGTTTATAAAGAAGTGACGCCAATGTTTAATAATACAATCAATGATTTCCCTTTCATTCTATCTGTACCCTCGGGGTGTGGTTACTTTAGGTAAGAAATACAGTAGTCCGTTGCATTGTTTTATCAATCATTTTTTGGATTTTGAATACCTGTGTCAAGTGCTCTCCTCTGCGCAAGACTAAAATGCTTCTGTCTAGTAGGATGTTCATTTTAGACCAAGGGGAATTCTCTTTTCTCTTCCTGATCTGTTTTGAGGGCAACAATATCCCTTTAATTAATATGGTAACCAGATTTTTGAGTAATATTCAAAATTAGGTCTAAACAGTATAATTTTGAACATTGCTTTCTTAAATTTAATTTCTACAGTTTTTCAATACATACTCCAGCATTTCAAATGACCTCTCTATCGCTTTCCCACACAGCCCTGCGGATGACAAAGATGAATCGATACAAAATCCTAAATCTCTTTCACAGATTACATTTGATGAAACTTATCTTGTGCTTCTAATGTACTGTATGTACAAAGTTTTATATTCTTGAGCAAAAATCATCTTTAGCATTTGGCATCTGTTCTAAATAGATCCACAGGCCAGTCTTTCCATTGCTGATATGCTGCTCTGGTGAAGGAACACAAAGATTTGTCTTCTATAGCCGATAGAAGGCTATTTTTGCAACAGCTGTTATTTTACATTTTGGATCCTTCTGACTGGGAATCTACAATTATTTATCAATTTGTCTTACTGGTATCCATCAGCACAGGAAAACAAAGACTGTGAATGTGCTCCACCATTTCATGGGCTCCACACTGCCTTACAGGAGAGTGAGCCCCAGTTGGAGTGAGAGTGATGTGTCTCACACTGATGGCACTGCACGTCCACAAGCACCCAGTGAGTCCCAGGTGTCACAACGATGCCCAGCCAATTGTGTGCCAACTCTCAACAAATCCCAGGCTTAGACTGCATTGTCTGCACTATGATGCTGAATCAGTACTCCTAGTGAGAGTCTTAAGTGGTTGAGTCATTCAGGAGCCCCAGTACAGGGACAGATTTTAAACAATTTTACCAACTACATCTAGCTTGTATACATTGTATTCCTGGAAGGAAATGCTCATTTTATATTTAAGGAGAGTGTCCAAGACTTCTTTTAACCCCATGTTCAGCCTTTGAATTTTCAATTCCCCACTCACTTCTTCCTAGTGAGTTAAAGGAGAAAGATGCTCTCTGTTTTCAGTGCATGATCAGAGTACAGACCAACCTTTCACCAAAAGCAGGGCATAGATTCATATTTCGAACCTAGTCAATCAAGGTCACTTCACACCCAGGAAAGCAGACCTTGGCTCAGGTGACCTGTGCTTGGGTCCACCTTTGACCTGCTCAGCTGATGGCAAGTTCAGGCCAGGAGTTCCCACACGATCGTCACTTTCCAAATTCAAATGAAGCGCTGAGACTAGTGTAACTCTTCCCAGTGGTCTTTAGTCAAGCATGACAACTAGAATCTGGCACTTCTTGTGGGCCTGAGTTTCTGCTTTTGGGCAAGCTGCCCATTTAATTAATTTACAACAAACCTGGCAGTTTTCCGACAGTGAAAAACAGAAAGAGCTGAAGCTCAGGCTTGGAGAAGATAGGTACTAAGATCCTATTTCTGTATCCTGACCACGGCGCCCAGTGCCTCCCACAGTTTACATCTCCCCAATCTAATTAAGATGGTTAAATGATTTTTTAATGAATTATTTCACTATTTTTGTTGTTCTGTGTTTTGTCTTCCATCGGCCCCTGAAAAAGGTCTGTAGTTATTAAATAAACACAAACTGGGTTAGTCTTGCAAATCAATGTCCCAGCAGACTAAATATCAATGTTTCTTTTTAGCGGGCTGACATTGCCAACACTGATGTAATCCGATGGCCTGTCTGTCTGCACTGACATGATAAAGCCATCAATGCTATTGACTCGTCAAACAATAAGATCGTTAAATATAGGTATGCACAACTTACACTAAACATAATGGCACAGCTGAACCATATTGTCTACCTGTAGTGAGTTCTAGCTGACACTGTGAGAGGAAGCAGTAACAGAGGCATGGTTGAGTTCAGAGTGATGCTCTGTAGCCCATGTTAAGGGTCATGGAACTGGGGAAAAAGACTGCAGCTCAGTTCGAGCCACTGACACTTTCTCATAGACGTCCATGCCTCTTGAGAGACCTGACAGGAAAGAGGCAGGCAGGAACAACTGAAAGGATTTTGGGGAAGGGTTGGATTTGAGTTATTTGGACATTTAAAAAAGATAAAAATGGAGTCAAGGCACTTTTAAGTATCAAATCTAGCTGTTGCAAATTGCAGAGCATTCAACAGAATGTCTACCTGTGGAAGCAGACAAGGAAAGATAGAAGGGAGTTTGAACTTTCATTCAAATTCCACTCTTGGCTTGTACAATCTGTGCAATACGGGTGAGAGTTCCACTTCAGGGGTGAATGTACTGTAGCAAGCCCTTTCACATATGCTTTGGGATCCTTTGGGGATAAAAAGTGTTAAATAAATGCAAAAGCATTTTCACTAAGCTATACTCCCTGGGCGGTCCATACATTTGCTACATGTAGAGCAGAATACCTTGGGCTTACCTGTAGAGGAATGGCTGGAAGTGTAGGAGAGTCATAGGGGTCTGTCTGCCTCACTCCATTCTCTGCGTGTGGGTAGATAGGACATTGCTCTTGGCCAAGACACCACTAACCATTCCCAACTGGGTGGAGATTGACAATAAAAAAGTAAGTGATGATTCTGAATTTTAAAAATAAGAGAAAACCATTCAAAGTAAACAGCCTTGCTAAAGTAATAACTATGCAAAGGCTGAGACATCCATAGTTCCCCTTTGCCATTAAAACTAGCCATCTCTCGGTACTTTGCAGAAGAACAGGGATTTGTACCTTAATGTAATGAACAACCAGCAAGCTGTCCTGTCCAGATTTAGAAACTGTGAGAAATGACATATCTGTAGTTCCTGAGCACTGCAAAGGAGATACTTGCTGTGTTCAGTGAGGTGTTAGCACATGCTTAGCATTTAATCAGTTGTACAGTGAAATGCTGCTTTCATTTTGTACTATTTGGATCTGCTTCAAAACTACATTATATGTGATTCAGAGTTTTGCTATTGCAATCTGCTCTCAGATTTGGAAATCCTTTACCCCACACATTCCAGTCCATTGCTGGGGTGTCTCTGGGAGTAGGGAGGACTATGCAATAGCGGGTCTCCACTGCTCTTTGGCCAAGCCATCGTTGTGTTTAATGCACTGATCCCAGAGTTCATATTTTCTGTGTAGTAACCATCTGCCCTGAAATTGCTCCTTTCAAAGGGCATGGAGTGAGGCCCAGCGAGGCAGATCAGTTCCACAATGTCTGTCCCAGGGCGGGGGTGGATTTCTGCTTACATTGGTAGTGCAGCCCAGATTATCACCTCCTCCAGGCTTTTAAACCTCCTGGGTCTGAGGATTAACCTAACGATGACTAAATGTGCAAACTCGCGGCAATGCTTCATGTTTAAACATGCCATGGGGTCTTTGTATTTAAAGTAGTTTCTGGGCTATTTCTATCAAATTTGTATTTGAGATGTCAGCTCCTCTCTGCTCAGGCGCCACCTGTTCCCAGCGTTGTCCCCCCTGTTCACCCACTCCAGCTACTTTGGAGAGAAATCAACAAACCAGACACCAAATGTGAGCTCCGTGCTGTTGGCGCTAATGGCATTCTCATTAGCCCTACCTGATGAATGTGCGCAGACACACATCTGCTGGCGGTGTGATGGATGCGTCTCGCCTGACTGCTGCTGCTGTAAGGGAGTGATTTGCTCCGACTGATCCTGTAAAGTCGCGGCGGCACATCCATAAAAAGTCCCCCAGTTTTCTCAGGCACGTTCAGTATCAGACTACTGTCACCTCCGCATACATCAGCTCCATCGCGGCTTTGCAAGGCTGCTAGCTTTTCTACAACTTTTCTTGGCTACGGCCAGCAACACTCCTTGCAAAGCCGGTATCAACGCAGTCAAACTCATCACAGCAATGTAAGAGCTTTTTTTAAATGTAGTATCCTGAAATCAGTAGATGTATGATGTCAGTATGTCAGCATGATGTGTACAGGAGAGAGCTCACGTGGGTTTGATTCCCTTATCCTCCTGTTCAGACTCTAATTTCGATTTAGCTGAGTTTCAATACCCACAGTTTTGAGCACAGCAGACTGGAGACAGGTGAATGTTTTTTCTTTCAGATGGCCATCGTTTCTGCATCAAAATCCTGGGCAGTTACCAGAATTACCAAATGATCAAAATACTCACTTTCACTGAGTATTTAACTGAATATTATTGTTTAGTTATTGGAAACTGGTTGGTCTTACTTTGTAATCAAAACATGTTCCAATTGGAATAATGGCTCATTTCCGTAGAACAACATTAATTTCTTATTTAATTCCTTACACTTGTAACTGCTTTTCTGGACACTCCCCTTCATCACCACCTGGATGATGCACCTCACATCAGCTCTCAGTGGGGAGGAGAACAGAGTAATTAAAGCAATTCATAGATGGGGATTATTAGGAGGCCATGATTTATAAAGGCCATCCCAGGACACCAGGACAACACTTCTACTCTTTCCAAAGAATGCCCCTCACCATGGAAGATAAGGACCTTGGTTTTAGCTCTCATGTGAAAGACCTCACCTTTTTACACTATAGTGTCCCTGTCATTATACTGGAGCATTAGGACCCATATGTGAGCACCCCCTACCAGCCCTACTAACACCTCTCCCAGCATCAACGCTAGCTTTCCCAGGAGTCTCCCGTCCAGGTACTGGCCAGGCTCACACCTGCTTAGCCTCAGTGCGTTGCCAGTTGTGAGTGGCAGGTTGATATAGTTGCTGGCTACAGCTTTATCACAGCTACAACAGAATGCAAGAGTGAAAACCTAACTTTTTTTTTTTCGTTACCAGGCTGGTGGAAGAGCACCATTGCAAAACGATATTAATTCAGAAGTAATCCTGAATAAATACAGTAACAACACCCACAATTCACAGTTTCAAGTCTGTTAGGCGAGAGATTAGCCTTCTGTCTCCCAGATCTGAGAGACCTTCCTGGTGATTTGAAAATGCTGACAGAATAATCAAAAACCTAAGTCAGCTAATCTAATCTAATACAGTTTATAAGAAGGCATATGATTGTGCTAATGCATTTTTTCCTCCGGTAATATGATTTCAAATCATCAAAATATCCTTTCTCATTTAAATGCTGTGGAAATTCTAACTTCCCAAATTAGGAATTACTACAGGATAAAATGTAAAATATGTATGGAAATGTAAATGATTGTGTATGGTGCTGTCTCCAATCAACTCTAACAGTATTCCTGCAGTTCATCACAAACATCTTATAGAGAAGCAGCATGGGACAGGATGGATTTGGGATCAGGGGAGACTACAAAGGGACCTAATTCAAATATTCAGTATCCAGAAAAGCCAATGACATTCTTCAGAACTGACAGTAAAATATAAACCCCAAGGCATAAGTGGAAACTGCTAGGCAGAGAAACAGCAAAACTGAGTGAGAATAGAAGTCACTTTACACAAAGGGATGTGGAAGTATGGTGCAAACTGGTTTCTTTGAATAAATAATTATACAAACTAGGATTAGCTAGGTACTAAAACCCGACAGGCAAGATGAGCTGAACAACCTCCTCCAATGTGCTAATGTTTATAATGCACATTCCTTAGGCATATGCATATTTTTCAACACTAATATGAAAATCAACATTCCCATTTCTTCCTTCTCTTGTCAGTCTTAAAGGAATCTAAACTGAAAAAAAAGGTATTTTGTTTTAAATTTATCAGCTTCTTTATTAGAAATATTTTTTCTGGGAGAGTATATAACAGTTATCCTACGAACATTGATCTCTGTGTCAATCTTATACCAGTTGCATTAATTACCTTTAGATGTATGAGTTTTAAAGCACTAGATTATTTACTAATGATCATAAACATGAGTGCACGACATACATTCTTCCGTTTATGGCACTCAAGCTTCAGTAATCAACACCTTCAGATTGGCATTTAAAACTGGGAGCACCTCCCTCTACCGGTGACACTGTGTTATAGCAACTTTACATGAATTTGGGACATTATAATAGTACCCGTAGAAGTCACGTATCCAGTTAGAAACAGTATTGTTACTGATTGTAAGGCTTTCATTGTAATGGTCACTGTACGGGGGGGGGGGATCACTGTTGTACAGTCAATGGGTCACTACATCCTGTTCAAACTCGATTTTGTACCCTTTGCGTCACGCGAAAAATGTTTATATTTCCTGTCAAACGCGATGAATTTACTATTGTTTGTTTTTACTATGAGGCGCTATAACTGGTTATTTGCGATTTTGGAATTATAAAAATATATCAGGGATACTACTTACGAATGTTTTATGCATGCGTATAATTTAAAGGTTGAAGCAGTCAGCAGTTGTTGCGGGCAGAAGTGCTTGAAAGTGCTCAAGGTTAAGAGTGCCGATCGTACGGCTCCCTGACACCGAGATGTTGAACGGATCTATCTACCCATTTTTTATCCGCTTCTTCCAATTCTTCCAAACTAGTACGTCTTTGGACTGTAGAAGCAAACCGCAGCATCCGTATTTTTATTATATCAAAGTTAATACATTTGTGTGAACGTGTGTGTAGGCTGAAACCTACTGTATTTCCTACTTCTCTTCAAAAGCTATTATATATCTATTTTAAATATCTCGTCTAATATCATAGGGATAAGGCAGTGGGTGGAGCAGTGGTTGGCACTGCTGGCTCAGCGGTCCCAGGTTTGATTCACTGTCAGGTGCTAGTCTGTGGGGAGTTTGCATGTTCTTCTTGTGTTGTGGACACTGGTTTGTGCTGACTAAGCTTCATTGGCTAATCTGAGCTGGGCCTTTCTCCGTTGCCCTGTGACAGACTGGTGTCCTGTCCAGAGATGGGGTGGCAGTGAACAAGCCCCCTGTCCCATCTTGCACCCTACACTTCAAAGGCACACCATATCCCTGCCGTTTATATCTATCTGTCTTCATTGTTATGTTGGGCTGTTGTCAGAAAAGATGGCCTCGACGCACTGCACAAGGGTGAGAACAGAAACAAGGGTGGTGCAAAAATGAAGTCAAATTAGAAAAATAAAAAAAACAATGACACCATTCCCATAAGATAATTGTGCAAATCAAAACTATACTGTACATAAGCAAGAGCAGAGCCAATTGCTAACAGTGTACAATACAAGACCTCATTTATAAGAGGTATACTCACAGTTTTCTAAAAGCAGAACTGTAAAGTGTTGATTTTAACCTTCCTTTAAAAATTCATAAAGATTCCTTTCACAAGAGGGTGGCATCATTCCACAGTCTAGGGGCTTAAAACTGAGGGTCTGTCCACCCCTGTCACCTGTGTCTTTCCTCTGCACCTGTGGGACACTGAGCAGGCTGGTGTTCTGCGAGACGGACTGGGGACACATGGACTCAGATTAACAGGGCGTTAAGCCGTGCAAGTCCAGAGGCTGAGGGAAGAAGCTCGTGGAGCTGTGGCAGGAGCAGTGCTCTTAGATTCAGATTTCTCGTGTCTTGTTAAAATTCAGGCAGCCGTCTGGCGCATCAGTATTTGTCTTGAAACAGTTCGATGAGAGGTACCAGGGGAAAGAGCAGCACAATACTCAAGCCATGATCTTAAGTGTGCATTAATCTCTCACAGTGTCAGACACGGAAAAAATGTGTTGGATTTTCACAGTCTTTCTCAGATGTCAAAAGACGCTTTAGAGACATTTCTAATATGTTGATCACAGCTCCTTACTGATAATGGAATGGCTGGATATTTTGGATATTCAGTTAAAAAATATTTTGACAAACTGTTCACATTTTGGCTTCCCTGGTGTGGGTGTGTCGTGTCTGTGTTTGTGTCTGGTTGTGTCCTGTGATGGACTGGCGTCCCACCCAGGAAATACCCTGCCTTGCTTTCTCTGCTTGCTGGGACAGACTCTGACTCCCGTGTGACCCATGCCTGTATTGGCTAAAACTGTTAGAAAATAGAGGAATGGGTGGTCTGATTTCTATCCTTATCTACTTCAGTCCTGTATTCTCTCATTCTTGCACCAGATTGATAGATTGTTCTGACTCCTAAACCACACGCAGTGTCCAATGTGGTACCAGTTTAACGCAGGCACATCCCTCGTTTCTGAAGCCGGCCCCTGTCTCTGAAGCAGACCGGCACGACGCCAGCCCATTTCAGGACACAAACACAGAGGTCAGAGTTCAGAGGTCTAGCCAGCATTTCGAGGGGTGAGAGAAAACCCACGCGAACAGAAGCAGAACATCCAAACTCCACACAGAAGGCACCCTAGACCAGAACCCAAGAGCTGTGAGGCTTCTAACCACCAGCACAGGGCAGGTATAATGGGGGCTATTCCATCTGTTGAACAGGGGAGAGCACACAGTCAGAGCCGGATTTTGGTGTTTGTAGGCCCTAGGCACTTTCACTGAATGACATCAATTGACATGATGCACTTTAAACGAGTCTAATGCTAAACCAAGTGATTGATGGAGCGAGTCGAGCGACCATCACTTAAATACTTCTGGTTTCTAGAACAGCCGCTAGATAGGGCGCATGAATAGGAATCAAATTATTGATTTGGAGCGCCGACAGTCGATCGCAAGCATGCCGTTTCAGCTGGTTTTCCGTTAGTCACTGGTGTTTCCCTCCTTCGTAGGCCCCCAAAATTTCGTAGGCCCTAGGCACCGTGCCTGCAGTGCCTAATGGGAAATCCGGCCCTGCACAAAGCAACAGGATGAGAAGGCGATTCGGATTCCCTGCCGGTAGATTGGATCCCGCAAGGCTACAGTCGAGCTGTGGGCAGGCTGGGACGCAGGAATTAACGCCGCTGGTCGATCGAACTGCTGGATTGTCTGTCTCCTGCAGTTTCTCCTGGCATCTAATTGTGGTGTATTAATGCACCGTTTTCGGTAGTTGCTTATATTCAAATATAGTAATTAAACAAACTGCAGATTGTTTTGGTAAAATAAAGGAAGACTTTATGTTTTAAACTTCCACGGTTCCACGGTTCCAGCACGTGACTGCGCAGGAAATTCTAAAAAAAAAAACTATTTTCCAAAACTCACCCCCACCGCGAACAGTTAAAAACTGCTGAAAAGTTGAAAACAAATCACTGAGATGTGAAATCCTCCAGCCCTCACCTTATCATTAATATTCGGAATAATACGGAAAATGCAATCTTATTACATAATAGCAATTATTCTAGTTTATTCCTCCTTGCAGTGGCATTTTAAGACGACGGGTTATGTAGTTACCATTCGTTTACCCTATATAAAGAACACCGGTATTTCATTAAATATTAAACTGAACAAGATCAAATCTCCTTTATTATAACAACATTCTGATTGACCTGCGCAAAAAAAGTGACCGTCGGTTAATGATCTTGAAATTTAGATAGACGATTCTACATTTCACGCCGCCAAAAGAAGCCTTTTCTACTTTACATGCAGATTAAAAACTAAGAAGAATGCACGCAATCCCATGTTGTCAATTACAGATCTGAAGGGGTTGTAGCCTATTTCCAGCGATTTCTAAAAAACACGCAAACCGGGGAAATACCGTGAACTTTGCAGCCTGCCCTCCTTTCGCTGAATGAACATACCTTAAGCCTGGAACAACGAGCGGCAGAGGTAAGAACTGAACGCCAAACTATTTTTAACACGTAAAAGCGCACGAGTAGTCTGCATCTACCCCTGTACATCTGCAGCTCGCTTTAGCGCGGAGTCCTCGCCCACACCGCGCGTGAAAGCAGCGGTGTTGCTGTGGCTACGGCGCGCGTGGCCCGGGGCTTATCCAGGTAGCAACCGCAGCATCTGTTCAGCCGTCCCGAGAGCCTCGGAGCCGCGTTGCGCCACGATTAGAGCCGGTTTTAAGTTCCTGCCAGCAGCCTGTCAAATCGGCAAAGCTTGGGGTGGTTTTGGGGGGTGTGTGTTGTTTTTTTTCTACGTAGTCAACGGGGTCTTGTTTCGCCTGTGGAATTCAGACTTGTAGGCGACGAAAGTGATCATCCCCAAAGCCTTCGCGGATCTGAACTTTGGTCTCATCCCTGTCCCCCCCTTAATTCACGCAGTTTCCCCGAATCGCCCTGAAACGCGGATACTGTTTTCGGTGGGAAGGGGCTGTAGTACGCAGCAGTCGTTCTGTGTAAGGAACTGAACTTAAGTGCGAATGACAGGATCGCCCTGCATTTTGCGTTTTGCGCACGATAGAACAGGACAAGCTGCTGTAAGAGAGGCGAGGAGCGCTCTCCTTGCGCCTTGATATCTCTTCGCCGATCAGGGACCAGGGAGCCTTGCTCTGACCTCCTATTTATTCCCAATGCATTTATTGAGTTAAATGGAAATGGTGGAGGGGAACGCAATTTAGCAATCGGGAGGCAACCCGTTGGCAGCTTGGAAGCCCCGGCGGTACGGATCCCGTGGCGATGCGTTTGAGGAGCCGAGTACCCCACCGCTGCCCGGCGCCCAGCCCAGACACGCACTCCTGTCGAGCCGCGCTCAGTGGGACAAACTAGGTGACACTGCAGCCACTAGTACCCCCCGCCGGAGATGACAGAGGAGCCGACTGCTAACACGCCCACGGGAGTGGAGCAAGCAGATAAATATGTGTAATCATTTTTCAGCCCTGTCTTTAAAATCAATTAAGTTGTCGGTGTGTCTCCTTCGCAGTCGCTTGCCTGTTTCTCTTCTCAGACTGGTTTGAGCTATTTAGTTATGCTAATAAGATCCCTTTACCAGCGTCTGCGCGTTGCTGTGCTTCTTAAAACCAGCTGTTTACCTCGCAAAAACCAGCACGCCGGCTAGTTCGTCTTACCTGTGCGGCATTCTCTCGCTCTCCTTTCCGACTTGTAAAACTGTCTCTCTCTCTCACACACACATACACGAGTTAGACACACTCGCTCCGTCCTTCACCCCCAGCGATTCTTCTCTTTTTTTTTCTTAGAGTGACAATAATGGGTAAATCGGAAAGCCAGATGGACATTGTAGAGAAATCGAGCAAGGCGGGCAAGCGGCGCTGGAGCGTGGCGGAGATCGGACTGACGGTGCTGCTGTTGCTGGTCAGTTGCGCGCTGGCCGGCCTGGCGGTGCTCTACACCTCGGCCATGAAAGGTAAGGTTTGGGGGGGGGGGGCACCGCAACGTCTTGCCCGCACACCCCTAAAAACCCCTCTCTCGGAGGTCAGTTCGAGAAGACGCGAATCCTGTTGCTCTGCGTTAGGCTGGGATAAGGGAAATAACGGCTGGAGTAGACTACCAGCCGAACTGTTCATATTATAAATAATTATTACTGAAGTAAGCCTATTTTCAATTATTTCGTTTAGATATATAACCAATTATTCTCATTGTTGACAACAAAAATAGTTTTTTTAACGTTTTTTTCGTAGCCTAACAGGTTACCTTAAAGTTTCTAAGATCGGAGTTTAGCCAATATCCAGCGAAAAAGCATTTAGGCTAATATTGATATCGACGAATTAAGAAATCGTATGTCTCGTTTGATGGTTTCGAATGGAGGTTTGCTTTTGGTTTTACTGCAGAATATTAGTGGACGCAGAGATGTGTTAACATACTGTATATAGATCTGAATATAATATATGAATACTTTATGTTCTACCACTTAAATAATTCATTATTTTCAAAGGAACAGCTGCCGGGAGCTGTCAACGTTCATTACAGATAAAAAGAAAAAGACAAACTATTATTTTTACAATAAAAGTAGTATATAAGCTTATTTTCCACAGTTGCAGATTTCAAGGTAGGCTGTATGCAAGGTGAATGCAGGCGTTTGACCCTCTGTAAAATTTTTTCTCATTTACACAGAATTACGCATATAACCTTTATACCCGCCGAGGCCTAGTCTGCAGTTATTTACACCGGAATTAGAAAAGTTTATCTCTTCCACTTATCGTAAATAAGTCAAGCAGCGGGCGCAGTGACTTACAACTTGTTTGACGGTGATCATGCAACACGACATTATTGAAATGCATTTTTACATTTTCATTCAGAATTCAATATAGTCATCTAAAACACAAGGTATTCTTCCACACAAAAAGTAAAGACACGCAGGGAGCTATGGGTAAGCAAGCTGTGGGCATTTTTTATGACTTGTATTTTGAATTCTAACATTTTTGAGAATCCGAAATCTGTGATACCAAAGATGCATCTGTAGGGACTTTTTCAATCAGTATAGAGTGACTTCTTATGTACAGATAAGAGTTTCACTGAACGTTAGAAAAGGATCATTAGTTTTCTAATGATAAAAAAAGAACGGAAAAGAATTTAAAGCAATCACAATTGTTGCTGTTGATAATACAGATTGCAGACGCGTTTTTAAGCTAAAGCAAAAAACGTTTCGCACAGAAACGCCTCCCTTTTTGTGTGTGTGTAAAAAAACTCAAGTCCTCCGAATTGCGAGTTTTGCTTCACCGACTTCGCTGAAAGCTGAAAAGTAGTGGGACACGAGTCCAGGGGGTAAAGCCCTCACCTCTCACCCCTGAGGTCGCTGTTAACCGCACAGCACTGATCCACCAGCACTCGGCACAAACGATAAGCTGGTGACTCTTCGTGCGCACCCACGCATCCTGACTGCCTAGTTACGGAAAAAGCTTAGATATATCAAGATTATATTTTTTCTAAGCTCATTTTTTTTCTATTTTCTTGTATCAATTGTTCAACTGACTGTCCCAAAGAGCAAGCGGTTTTAACTAGCATAGATACGTTATCTATTCATGCTCACAAGATTATGCCTTCATACAGCTGTAGACGAGACGTGGTGTAAAATAACGAGAAAGTGGCAGCTTGGCATATAGCTACAACAGGCGACCGAATTCCCTTTCCTTGAAAGACTTGCTGTATCTCCCGACCTCCTAACAAAGATAATCTTTTTACATCTTTTTTGTTACCACTCTGCACACAAACCGTTCACAGCCGTGACCGTAGAAGTGAATTTACCCAATCTGGAGTGGATACTACCAATGGCGGGTATCCTCTTGGGTGGTTATCTGCTCGGCGTTAAATATTCTGTACTCGAAGGAGCTGGGATTGGAGATAAGGGGGTGTTAGCTTTGGAAAAGTTAACCAAATTTTCGTTCCTGGGTTATGTCGGCGTTCGGTTGTCAAAATATACGCACCCAGCAATTCAACTGAATTCAAAGACTTCATTGGTAATATGACGGTCCCTATAGTTACGGGGTGCCAAGAATCCTGCTAGGATCTGTGTGAAGTGACTTGTGGTATTCCTTGTATTATGCATTCTCTTTGTAGCCAACTCTTCTACCTCTGCCTACTGGAAAAAAAGAAATTGCAGGAACAGCGAGATTCCAAACCCAGAACAAATAATAACTTTTAAAAATGCAATGCTACGCTGAATCCAATTAGATCTTGCGGGTAGCCCACGACTTCGTCTACGTTGGTTGATGTCGTCCCAGGTTCGTTTTTTTATTTCGTCTTTACACTCTGTTTAGTTCTATCAAAGTCAGGATTTGTGTGCGGTACACCCAATTAAAAATGATTACACGGACAAACGATTGGACGCTGGCCAGTTGCGGTCAGGTTTTCTGTGGAAAGTCGAGGTCCGGATCTTGCAGTTGTTCAGAAGGATTCAGCAGTGGCCGTTTAGATCAAAGAATAGGGATCTGCAGTTTTAATTTGGGGGGAAACCGAAGTGAAAAAGATGCGAAAAAACTGGGATGTCAGAGGCTGTTAAAAGTAAGCAGCTAGGATAATTTATTCCCGTGTTTTAAGTCTTGCTGTTAAAAGGTACATTCGTAAATCCTATTGGACAAAATTGCTCATTTCTCCACCTATGCGCTGGCTCGGCAGGGGAGGAGAGTGGGAGAGTGAGTGCGGGAGAATGGCGAGGTTTAACAGTCGCTTCTCACCGCTGTCCCCGCCGAGCGTCTAATCCCGTCCCGCGGCGCGCCTCAGTGCGCCCCTCGCCGCTGGAAGGAGGTTTGTTAAATTGTCAGGCGGTCAGACGTGAAATTAACAGCCGATGACAGGCCGTTTCAAACGGCAGGGGGGCTGTTTCTTAGTGAAAGACATTTTGTAAGGGAGTTTCTGGTTTGTTTCACCGTCACATTATTTTTAACACCTATAATAAGAGTTTTAAGTCAAAACACTTTTCTTAGGCGCGTTTTAGGGGAATGGAAAAATTATGCGAGACCATTCAACACTCGCTGTCCTTTCCAAATATAACTTTCCGTTTTCTTTAGGAAAAAGGCTATTATTATTAAACTAACTATTCGAGTAAGCCATTGGTTTCCTGCTTCTCACAGGAAAGGTGTATTTTGTTATTTTGTGTCTTAACGTGTTTCCATTGTTTGCTGTACAATATGGGGGCACATTTTGCACTGAAAGAGTAAACAAAAGTTGTGGAATCGGTCAGCCTGTGGGGCGACAGCTACAGGTCCATCAGTATTTCTAAATTAGAGATGATTAAATAATATTTTCCCCCAGCCCAAACACACACTGCTTCACCTCCGACCACTGTCTCACGCGTCTCGTTCGCTCACTCCTTATCGCTGAAACGAACTCCACCCGTTTCGTGCTCCGTATTATGGAAAGTTACCGTAAGACTCGAAAGAAAAGATAACAGACAGCATTGTTTGTTATACTTTTTATCCCAGTTATTTCTGACCGTAATTAAAGCAAGAAAATGTACATATGTATTTAGCCTGACAGGAAAATGATCGACAGGGATTTAGTTTCGTGATTTGGGTGCTGGATTCGGGTTGTTAAGAGTATTCCCTGCCTTGAGTAAGAGCTCTCCCTTGTGCCAAATTCAGACAGATTAGATTTAAAAAAGAAACTACTGCCTTTCGGAATGTCTTTTTGGGGGCGTAGCAAAGTGATCTCCACAAACATTCCATTGAGAAACCAAAACGTGTTTCACAGGAAAGAAGACTCACCAGAAGCTAAATGAGAGAAGATAAGTTAGTCCCCTGGGCAGGCTGGGTGTGGCCACTCTCCTGCTGATCACGGGTCACCTCCATCAATCCATTTACTAACCACTTCATCCAATCCGGGGTCACGGGGGAGTTGAAGCCTATCTAGGCAAGCAATGGGCACAGGGCAGGATACACCCTGGGAAGGATGCCAGTCCATCACAAGGCACACAGCGACACACACATTACGCTGCGGCGCTGAGCTGAAAAGACTCACGGCTGTAGGGCAAGCTGAGGAGTCTACTAGCTTGCTACACAGAGGCGAGATCTGGGGGAGGGGCTGTGCAGACAGACAGACAGACAGACAGACAGAAGGCGGACGACGCAGGGAACGTGCACTGCAGAAGAGAACAGGGACGACACGGTGCAGCTGAGCAGAGGGGACTGGGGACCCAGGACTGGTTGGTTGCTGTGAGGGCATAGTGAAAAGGGGACAGACCTGGGATCTGGTGGCTGTGATCTCAGGATTGAGTCGATAGCCTGAATTGGCTAGGATACCTCTAATGCTGACAGGCTGGTCTGTGCTAAGAGCACTTCCCTACTCAGTAGGAAACTCAATGACAGAGCACTGAACCATGGGCGGAGCAGTAACCTGGAGCTGATAAGATAATTATTACCTTAATTACCTGTTAAGTGGGGGCAGATGGCATGAGCAGCTGCTCCGAATGAGTTTTCAGAGCACCAGGCGTTTTACTCCATGTGTGGACGCAGTCAGTTGCCGTGGAGACCAAGGGCTGGGAGCTTAACAGCACACGCTCACACCAGGGCCAATTTTCCCAGAAGCCAATGAACCTACCAGTATGTCTCTGGACTGTGGGCAGAAACCAGAGCACCCGGAGGCTATCCAAGCAAACACACACAGCACCGCCGGTCTGGTAATTGAACCCAGGACCCTAGTGCTGAGAGGCAGTAATGCTTACCACTGCGCCACCCTGGGTCAGCTCCAGTTCTTTCAAATTCCTGATTTCAGCTGCTGCTTCATCATCGCCACAACTATCAGTTGTACTGCTAAACCCTGACACGAAGCTGACACAACCAATTCAAACTAAGTGCGCATAAAGTAAGTCTTTCTCAACACAGTGGAAAAAAGGATCACGGCTGCCTGTGATTTAGAGGCAGTTCTGACTGAATTAGCACCCTAGGCTAGTTTCTAATATCTCCGGCTGTGTTTTCAATTAGGTTACACTAGTTTGCCAAATGAAAGCAAGATTTTCAGTCCTTGTAATCTTTTCCTTTTAGTCAAAGCCATCCGATCCGTTTTAAGTGACAACTGTAGGCTGCGTGTGTTTCGCCGGTCATCTGTGACAAGCTGACTGGCACAAGCTTGAGGTAGAACACTCAGTTTTGGTCACAGAAGACTAGCAATACCAGTACAGCACCGCGATTCGCCCTGACTCTTGTTTATAAATACAGGCTGTCAGACGAGAATGATCAACCATGTCCTCACGCAAGGAACAATCACATGTAATAATGTTTCGCAAATCTTTTCATCTTATAAACAGCAAATTGTTGCAATCCCAAAAGGGGAGCAACAGCATTCCAGAGGAACTCTAAATGAGAAGCAGAGACACAGACGACAGTTAATATAATTGTGAGTTTTTCTTACTCTTTGGAATCATGTGGTTTTTGCCTCTTCAGAACTGTGCATTTTCTGCCCCTTTAGAACGGTGTGGTATGTGTCTCTTCAAGATCGCGCATGTGTTTGTCCCTTCAGAGCCCGCCTACCGAGCCAGTGTCAACAATGTGTGCACCACGCCAGGCTGCGTCACTGCAGGTAGGTGTCCCGTCTCACCACTGGAAGAGCTCAGCCTTTGTAGTCTAATCACCTGGCCTCCAGGTATGCACAGATATACTTCATGCAGACAGATGGGTAGAAATAAATACATTCTACATACAGAGATCCCCTTCAGTGTTCCTGCAAAGTGTTTTGCGTCTCTGTTGGTTTCTGTTACTGGGAAGAAATGTCTACACGACCACCCTTAGAAAACCACAGTCCATTCTTCCTTCTTTTCTGAATTGCCTGACCAGCCCAAACAGTGCCCCCTTTCTCCTCTGGCGTGTTCCCACTGCTTCTCTGTACTTCCTCCCTAGATGAGATTGCCAGTCCTTCACAGGGCATGCACAACAGGACCAATTTTCCCAGAAGCCAAATAACCTACCCGAATGTTTTCTGACTGTGGGAGGAAACTGGAGCCCCATAGGAAACCCAGGCAAAAAGGGGGACAACATACAAGCACCACACACATAGCACCCCAGGAATTGAACCCAGGGCCCCAGGCACAATCATTGTACCACCATGTTGCCCACTTTCCTGTAATTGCAGCTGGGTATTTTACAGCCTTTGCCATAAACTGCCAATACCTGCACTACAGCCTATACCTGCCCTACAGTCATTTCTGTTTTGGGGAGAGCTGCACATCTAATTATTTCAGCCTACGTCTCTGCTCAGTCACGGTGTCACTTTTCAAAGATAGCGCAACCTGAGAGTAAGCCAACAGAAATGAGGCAACTGATGTGTCAAGGGGCTTATTCACCCCTGTATCTCTCTCACCTCCCCCTTCTCCTCTCTGTTTCAGCGGCCCGGCTCATCCAGAACATGGACCCCCGGGTCGAGCCATGCCAGAACTTTTACCAGTATGCCTGTGGGGGCTGGCTGGAGCGACACGTCATCCCGGAGACCAGCTCCCGCTACAGTGTCTTTGACATCCTGAGAGATGAGCTAGAGATCATCCTGAAGGGTGAGCACCGAGGACAGTTTCGCTTTGTGTCTTCTTCATCACTGCACACTACTTCTTAAGTAGGTTAAGAATTTTTTATCATGAGTAAAAATGGTTTACCTGCGATACATTATTTGTCTGTGAAGCTATATGAGGATGCAGCATTGCTTATACAATCCAATGATTCTCGTTTGGTTTGTTTCTCCCTGACAGGTGTTCTGGAGACTGCAAATGAACAGGACAGGGAGGCCTTCCAGAAAGCCAAGACTCTGTACATCTCCTGCATGAACGAAAGTGAGTCTCTGCATAGTGGAAGCCCAATGCATGGAAACAAATACGCTGGCATACTAACAGCTTACCAGTGTCTTTGCACTGCTGACAACTGCAGAACATGGATTTGGCTGATGGCTTTCCTGTGCTGTCCCCTGCAGGTCTAATAGAGAAGAGAGACTCCCAGCCCCTGATGAAGCTCATTGATGTCATTGGAGGATGGCCTGTTGCATCAGAGGACTGGGATAGCATGATAGGTAGACACAATTTAAAACACGTGGTTTTCTGCAAGAGGAGCACACACAGGGGACTTGATTTACTGTAGTGGGCAACATGCCCAGTCTAATTCATTCCTTTTGGAGTGGGCAGTTTGCCCACAGCAGAAAATAAAAGAAAATCCAGTGTCTGAATCTAAGCGGTAAAAGCTCTACAGACTGACACTCTAAGCATCTGGTCAATATTTTTCAACGACATTCAAGAACAAATTAAGCAGGGTGATTGATTTGCAGCTTGTACATCATTATCACAATTTACAGCAACTCATCGCCTTCACCCAGTTACAGGAGCCTTGGTTGACCGAACAGTACTGGGGAAGGAGGGAGTTCTTCTGTCCAGGTTGAATGGTGCTAGTTAGCTAGTTAGCTCTTGATTGCCAAATTCTGCATCCTCTGCTCCTGAATGTCAGTTGGCATGTACCCTTCATTTTAGAGATTCATTAAAATATACTGTAATTACCAGCATAGTACACACTGTTTATGAATTTAATACAGATGTCCCATCTTGATTGTGCAAGATGCGTGTGCTAAATGCCTTGTGCTGGTGTGGAAGAGAAGGGGAACACGAGAAAGGTTGTACATGAGAGGACTCCTTTCAGTTGTCAGAAGGTTTTTGACCAAGGATCTTGTCCTGTCATGTAATGCAGGATCCCAGACTGATTCTGCAATATTAGCAATGTCAGACATCAGTGTATCTATATTGGGTACCGGTACATCAATCTCTCTGTCCACCCTCACAGAGGACAAGTGGAGTTTGGAGGATATCCTGGCCACCCTCAACTCCCGCTTCCATAAGAAGGTGCTGGTGGACCTATTTGTGTGGACGGATGACCGCGACTCCAGCCGTCACATAATCTATGTAAGGACGACTCTTTCAGCTTGGCCACCTGACACTGTCCCAACCGGGTTACAGTCAGGCAGCCAGTCCAGAAAGATGTTTTTCAGTGAATGAACGAATGTTCCACGAATTTTCATATTTCCATCTCTGAGCCCATCACAGGCACTCACATCACAAGTGGGCAGAGCACATACAGAGTTGTACAAGACGTAAGTCGAAGCAGCCAACACATTTCAGAAAATGACTTGAAGCTACAAAAAGATATAGAAGGTGTACCTGATTCCAAGGGTTCGGAAACACGGAGGACATCTTCCTTTTACTTCTCAGAAAACAGGCCCAGACCAGATTGTTGACCTCTAAGCACACACATCCATCACAGAGTCCACCTGTGCTGACATGGGGAGTGTAGTAGCGGGGTGCAGATTTTCAATACCCCTAACCAGAAGGATGAAAAAAATCATTGGACTAGAACATTATTCATATTTTTTCTAAAAGTATGACTACCAAGTTCTTTTTTCACATCAGAATACTAATTAAACATATTACTTTTGAACCAATTGACTGTCTGTGAGTATGCATTATAGGTTCTCTGAAGAAGAAGCCTAACTATGTTTTTCTCCTGTATTCCCAGATCGACCAGCCTGGATTGGGAATGCCATCCCGGGACTACTACTTCAATGATGGGAACTACAAACGGGTAATTTCCTCTCGAGACAATAACAGGGAGTCTTTTTTAGTTTATCTTGTAAGCTGCAATGGAAAATTTTTCAAAACAATCTTCATAAACAACTCTTTCTGACCTACATAATGTTCCTGGAGTGTACCACATTCTGTCCCATATTAACATTTCTGGGGATGTCGTGATTTTATACCCATTGCTGTACGTCACACATTCATGATCTGGGAGTACATTAACCTGGTTCTGCGCCTCAGACTGCCCAAATTCAACATTAAGTGTTTTTTTTTTTTCCCTGGCGCTATACAGATCACTGGATCACATGAATCATGACCTGAAAAAAGAGTAAAGTAAACACAAGAGCTCATGGTTTGGTGCATTTCATATGCTTTAAGTTTGATACAGTACAGTATTTACTTCACATGAAATAAAGAGCCTGTGCATATATGCTAAAAAGGTATACACTTTGACTGTGTTGATTGCAATTGCCAAAATGTCAAAAGATCCATAAAGGATATACAGGATATTGTATATGTATATATATCATATAACAGGTGGGTAGCTGCATCAGCATGTGTAGGCTGCAAAGGAACAAGTAATAGGTTTATTCTATGCTGAAAAAAAGAAGAAAGAAAACACAACGTTTCGGCCGTGGAGCCTTCTTCAGGTGTATCATATAACAGTGTGATTTTGGGTGGAAAAAAACATAATTAATGTTTTAATGGGTACTCAGCAATAACAGACTTCCTCTCTGTTAGCCCATTAAACCAAGGATTGACTGTTCTCTGCTGTCTGAGATGGAGACTTTCCACTGCCTGACCTCTAAGTCTGTCCCATCAACATCTCTTGTTTTAACCAGCTCATTAGCAGTGTAAACAAGTCGAGAATGAAAAGCCTGGTATGTGCTACAATCTTGCAAAGGTCGGCGCCAGTGTTGCTCTTCCGGGCGGGCGAGGAAGAGGAGCAGTGAGCGGCAGTGACAGGACCGCCTGAGCGTGCGCTCTTCTTCGGCAGGTGCGGGAGGCCTACCTGGAGTTCATGGTGTCGATTGCTCGCATGGCCCGGGAGGACAGGAACCTGACGCAGGACGAGGAGCACGTCTGGGAGGAAATGAGGGGCGTGATGGAGCTGGAGACGGACATCGCCAACGTGAGTCCGCGCCGTCGACGCCCAGGGCGGGAAAGCTTTCTCGGGCCGCGACACGCACAGTTCAGCGCTCGCCAGCCCGTAACATCGCTCCTTCTGTCACTCCAGTGACTGATTCTTACTTCTACCCTCCAATAAAAATGCATAAATACATTAATTATCTTATTTAGTCCTTACGTTTTTGATTCTGGAATAGTTTTATAAAAAAATGTTTAATTATGTGTATATCTGGATCAAGCTACCCAGCCATGAAAATCCTGGCTTCTTTAAGACACACCTGGATAAGATCCTTGCCTCAGTTAGCTACAAGCAATCAAAGGAGTTAGATGGATGGAATGGCCTCATCTCATTTGTTACTTTTTATGTTTTAAACTACGTCTAACAATTCGTCTAGAAAAAACTGAAATAAAGTGATCAAACTGAAATTTCAATCCTTCAGGAGCAAGCAAACCAAGTCACAAGTCCTTTCTTACCACACTGGAGCCGTTTCTTGTGCTGAAAGCTCTTAATATAGCCAAGGTGAGGCCTGGAGACATAATTCTGATGCTACTGGTAGCGATGTGCGGTGTCAACTGCCCTCTCGGTGCCCACAGGCCACCTCCCCTGTAGAGGAGCGCCACGATGTTACCCTGCTCTACCACAAGATGGCGCTGAGAGAGGTGCAGGAGCAGTTCGGTCTGAATGTGAGTTTGCCTCCAGCATGCGGTGGGCATTGTGGTCCACCTTCGAACCTGAAACAGAGATAGAAAGCGATGGTGAAAGAGGATGTCGGAGCTGGAAATTCAATCTTACTCAATAATCATAATGAATATATATTTTGAAACCATTGCCAATTGTGTCAGAATTAGTGTGTAGGGAATCTTAGTGTGTAGTGCCCTCCTAGATATTTTCTAACAACAAAACAGAGCTCACAGTCCACTGCTACTACTAATATGTTTTTTTAGTACACTTGACAGGAAAAAAATACTTTGACAAACAAGAAACATAATGGAGTTCATGTTTGATTGCGACAGAATTTAATGTACTTGAATACTTTGGTTTATAGTGTATCACATACTGCTAAGACCAACAGTGTTGAGACTGTTATTTTAAGTGGTAGATATACTTACAAAAAGAGCTAACATATTACACAATATAAATATAAACAATATTGCATCTGGCTCCTTCTGAAAGACCACAGGGCTTCGTTCTCAGATCCTTACAGTTTCTTTCTCTGTGGTCTGCTGTGCAGGGCTTCAACTGGACGCGGTTCGTGCAGGGGGTGCTGTCCAGTGTCAGTATTGAGGTGCAACCCCAGGAGGAGGTGGTGGTCTATGGCGCCCCCTACTTACAGAAACTAAAAGATGTCCTCGCCAAACACTCCACCAGGTGACAGGAAGGAAGGGGCAGAAATTAAGATGAATTTGTTGAGCTGGGCTCAAGAGCGGATTGCAAGCCTACACGAACATGAACGTGTGTCGGAATGAGTTGAACTGCTCTCCAAACATAAATAGCAAGTTACCTGCAGTGAGCTTCACCAGAAAACAGGGTGTTATACTGGGACTGTAGAGCTATACAGTTAGTTAACCTGCAAGTGTGCTGTTTTCCAGGCTTGCTCAGCATAGTAGGAAATCCTAAAGACTATCACCATCCTTATTTTAAATTAAACCCAAACAGCCAAGCCACAAAATTACTTTGATTTCCTTATTTCTTTGAACAGTCCTTGCTGTCTACAGATGGTCCTTAAAGGCTTACGAAAATCCCCCAAAATCCTTTTCAAACTAAAGGAAGTGTGTGGATGCATGTTTAAAGCAAAAGCATTTGTTAGTGTCAAAAAAATTCCGAAGGTTTTTGCACCCCTCTAACCTACCGTGTGAATAATAGTAAAGCACGTTTCTGTGAGGCCTCTCCCTGTGTCTGTTCCCTCCGCCAGGACACTACAGAACTACCTGACCTGGCAGCTCGTCATGGAGAGAGTCAGCAGCCTGAGTCGCCGCTTTAAGGACGCCAGAGCACACTACAGGAAGGCAAGACTGACCCCCATCCAATCAGCTTGCAAGGAGCAGGGAATGGGTTTTGATACAACATGCACAGCACACACTCCAGCAGAGGCAGAGAAGGGCGTTTTGTACCCTGTCTGCTCAGGTGTACACCACAGCTAACTAAGTTAAACAGGGTCCCTAATGTGAAAGCTTTAATCCATTTTACTTAGCATGATGATTTATTTTCAGTTGGTAAATCTACTTCAGTGAATTAAAGGGGAACTGCAGTCCCAATTTCACAGAACGGTTATTAAATTTCAGTAACAAAATAAATTAATTGACCGCTATCTCAAAATTGTACAAATTCCAAATAAGCACAAAGTTGTAATCTTTGTCAAAGTACTGTATAGTCTCCATCTTTATGCAAATCACTGGTCTCGTCACGAGAGAGAGTGAGAATTCACTTGAATTGCGACGTGAAGCGGCCCTTCCTGCTCACTAGTCCCTGTAATGACTAATGTAATGCGATGTACTGTACAGTACGAGCGAATAACTACAGGTTGTGCAGCAGACATTTCTCTGCAGAAATGTGGCAACGTGATCTGAGTTAACAAGTAAGTTGTATTTGTAAGCAAAACCAACTATAAATCGAGAGCAATACTTCTACTGGATTAAAAGAGATGTATTCACAAGCCTGCTTGTTTACAATGTCATAGGGCGCTTCATGCCTTCAATCACAGAATATGGTGCTCCGCATACCTGGAAATTTAATAAATTGGAGGGTTTACAAATTACTGTGTGAATTTTACTTTCAATGTGGTTTAAAATGCACTCATCTATGCATCAATTCTTGTGCCCAGTCGTGTGTTACTTGCCTTGCCCACCAAGAATCGCACTCACTCAGGGTCTGTGTTTGTGTGGTCAGGCGCTGTACGGGACCACAGTGGAGGAGGCGCGCTGGCGGGACTGTGTGCGCTACGTGCAGAGCAACATGGAGAACGCCGTGGGCGCTCTGTACGTCAAGGAGACCTTCGCCGGAGAGAGCAAACGCATGGTGAGAAGCCAGATTATCGATATCCACGTGATCCACTGTAAACTGGTCCATAAGATTGACCACTAAACTCTCGGCATTTACAGTGTATTTTCTCAGGGCCCCCATTAAACTGCAACAGATTACATTATAAATGAGATCACTCTTTGACCATATGCACTCTGCCATGCAGACTCAATGTGGACCTCGGTGGGTCTGGCAGTGGAGCACATCTGCGTCGCTATTTGAAGCAGCTGTGCGTCTTTGTGTGTGTGTGTCCTGCCAACAGGTCAGAGAGCTGATCAGTAAGATCCAGGAGGCCTTTGTGGAGACACTGGAGGAGCTGCGCTGGATGGACGAGCAATCCAAGCAGAAGGCTAGAGACAAGGTCAGGGGTCAGATGCACTGCCGTCCCCTGCACGCTGCCACCACCACCACAACTACTGTACACTGTCCACAGCAACCAGCAGCTAAAGATGAAAAAAGAAATGTTGTGCTGTTTCATTGTAGGACAAAAGTCACCTGTGCGTGATGGGTGATTAGTGATAAGTGTATGCAGCTCTTAATGTGATCTGAGGAGGTGTCTGGGTACCGAGCTGCTGCTCTGTTTTACAGGCCATGGCCATTAAGGAGCAGATCGGCTATCCTGACCACATCCTGGAGGAGAAAAACCTCAAGCTGGATCAGGAATACGCACATGTGAGGAAGGGGGAGAGGGTCAGGGGAGGGGGGGGGGGGGGGGCTTTTTTAGTGCACTGCTCTTGAAGCTCTCTTGTCAAGCTCATGCTTGTAGAAATGACGATTTCCACCTAAAGAATATAAGGCCGATTCCAAAACGGAAAAAGTTTTACCCGAACCCTCACAGGAAGGTTAAAGGGATGCAACAAATGAAGACGCTGTGTGTTAGTTCTGTGCTGCGACACGTGCTCCTGCCATGACCCCGTGACCCCAGCAGCTCCACGCCCCTCCCTCTTCCCTGCAGCTGAACTTCAGCGAGGAGAACTACTTTGAGAACATCCTGGAGAACTTGCACGCAGGGGCGCAGAAGAGCCTGAGGAAGCTCAGGGAGCGAGTTGACCCAGACCTGTGAGTAACACCCAGCAACGGGTGTCTTCCTGCGGTAAGAGACGGGTTGTAGCTTTTTTCAGAGCTGGTCTGAGGCAAATCTGCTGCTAACTGGTGCAGCTGTTACAGACTTCACTTCTGCTGAAGCAGAAAGAGGAAAAGGCACAGCAGAATACAGCATTAGTGAAAAAAATATTACACAACCCAGAGAATAAAATGATGTGAAAATATGGGCTACTTCTCTAATGCAGTTCGGACAGTATTCCCCTAGATTTTAGTTTAGTTTAGATTTTAGAATATTGTACTAAGTTTATCCAAGTGAGGGTGCCAGACACCCTGCAATACCAGGATCTCTTTCAAAGAACACAATGCAGTGTCTGCCACTGTGGAAGTGGCACATTGCTGAGCTCTGCTGAGCTAGTTTGGCAGATCAGTCTAATGGGACGTGACCGCATCTTTCCAGTCCATCTCTCTCCACCTAGAGAGATCACGTCTCCATTGGCGATGACTGCAGTCCACTTCAGGACACCAGAGCCGTAAAGACAACCTAATATTACTAGGGGTCCTGCAATGTATCGGCACTGATAAGAAAGTATGCTCAGCCCTCGGGGTATGAACAATTGAGATGTTCATAAGTATATGTACTGATTCCCATAAGAAATGATTTTTGTCTAGTGGAATAGCAAGCAGCAAAGTGATACTGACTAGTGTCAGGATGGCTCAAGGCTATTGGAGACAATGAGTCACTCAGTGTACTTTGGGTTTGTTTATATTAACATCTAACTGTTGCTTTGTGATTCTGGGGTTTATTTTGAGTGTTAATAACTCGTAAAAATGGCTGAGCAATGGAGGAGAGACAATAACAGGTAATAACCTTTGCGGCGAAAACGAAGAGCACTTTCAGTCAAAATGTTTCGACTTCAGAACAGCTTGAGGTATGAACAAGTCTTGGGAGCATGACACGCTCGTAAGACAAGGACTAAGTGTGCAGCAAATTAAAAGTGGATGCATTCCCAGAAACCTATGTTTTCCTGTCGATGGTGATCAGCTTATTAATGTTCAGCTGGAAGAGGGAAAGATCAAAACATTTTTGGAAGGAATGAAAAGATTCTTCCTTTGGGCATTTGTATAGCACATGAGAAGATAACAGATTAAGGGCAGTGGGCAGCCTTCCAGTGAAAGAGCTCTCAGTTGTGCTCAGCTGTTTTCCATTCTTATTGCAGGTGGATTATTGGGGCAGCAGTTGTCAATGCCTTTTACTCCCCCAACAGAAACCAGATAGGTGAGCAATCTGGACAGGGGATGTGACAAAACACCATTGGTAACAAGCCAGCCAGAAATCTCTGTGTGCTTCTGTATGTGACTTACGACTTGTGACTTGAGAAGAGTTTGAAAGGAATGTACTTAGTGCAGACTTCTCACCCTAGCACACTCTCATTCCCATACAGAACATGGTCTACCTCCCCCATCAACCTCTCAGTCCCTGTCCCCAGCTGACTGCCAGCCCCTCAGTCATTACTCCCCTTGGGTCTCTCTTAGTCTCCTACCTTAGTCTTCTCTGATTTTCTCCTTCACTTTGTCCTCTCTTACCGCAATTAATTTCCTCCTTTCCTGGCAGTCTGCTCTCAGACTGCTTGTCTTCTTTAAAAAGACACTGGGACTCTAAGTGGCTCAGCCTGTAAAGACACTTGTTCCACGCACAAGGTGGGTTGTTTAAGACCACGAGGCATGAACACAACTGGCAGTGTGGCCCCAGGGTAAGAGCCAGCCAGCAGCTCCTGCAGGCTTACAGTGCCCCTGGTGAGGGACAAGCAGCCACTGGCCTGTAAGGGACTGGTGAGTTTGCAGCATGGGCTTGACTGTCCCTCTCAGTCTTCCTGTGGAGCACAAGGTCACTGCTAAGAGCCCAGATGTACAGAAACAATTAGTGGTTTCAGATGGGGTAGGTCTCAAATAACAACCCTGTGAGTATTTTCCCCTTACCTTACAGTTGTGTATCTGCACTTGGACTGATGGAAATATATGATAGACTACAAGTGAAATGCACTGAACATTGACAATTAAGGCCATTTGCATTGCTGAAACCTTCATCATCTTCACTCAGCTTGTTTTTGTTTGCTAACCTTTGCCTCTACCCTCTCAGTTTTCCCCGCTGGGATCCTACAGCCCCCCTTCTTCAGCCAGCAGCAGCCCCAGGCTCTGAATTTCGGCGGGATCGGCATGGTGATCGGGCACGAGATCACGCACGGCTTTGATGACAACGGTACGTGTGAGCGCGCACGCACGCACACACACGTGAACACGCCCAGCATCGCCCCCTGATCTCTCCAGATGCTTCTCTCTTCCTGACCTCTGCACCCGTCCCTTTCCAATCTGTTCGCTCAGCCTGCGCCGAGGAGGCCAGCGGACAGCGTAGCCCATCTAACGTCACTGCCATCGAGCAGAGCACGACCGACATTGAGCCATAAGAAACATCAAAGTCGACTGAATTAAAGTTCAGATCACAGCATAAGCCAGTCAGTAAAGCAGTCCAGGTTGTACTATGATTAGCTCTCAGAAGATGGCAAAAAATACTAAAAAAAGTAAAAAGTAAAAGGCAGGCATTCACAGTGAAATAAAGGCTGAGTAAGAGAGTACCTTGCGAGTACCTGGACATTAAGGCACATTCACACTCATGTTGAGAGTCTCTGCCCTGAAAATATCAGCATTTTTTCTCTCCACATCTGACAAACTCCCTTGTCCAATCTTTTCCCCCTCCATCACCCCCCAAATGAGCTCTTACCTGTCATACTGTATAAACGGGCAGGTTGCAATAGAACAAGAACTTCAAGCTCCAGGATGAGGTCAGCACCGGTTAATACGAGAGGCGCCTTAATTAAGGGTGTGAACTTAATTCATCTTTCCTGATTAGAAAATGAGATGCTGTCCTTCTGCTGTGTCTCTTCCAAAACAGGGAGGAATTTCGACAAGGACGGGAACATGTTTGATTGGTGGAGCAATTATTCGGCCATGCACTTTAAGGAGCAGTCCCAGTGCATGGTGTACCAGTATGGAAACTTCACCTGGAAACTGGCAGGCGGGCAGAATGTGAGTCAGGTGGCTTGAACAGGGGACTAACAGGAAATCCTGGGGTGTTGTTCTGGGCACTCTGATTGATTAACATACTCAGCACTGTATCTTGAGCGCCATCTGCAGGCAGCTCAGAGATGTAGTGTTCACTCACAGCTCTCAAAAGTTCCTTTCTGTCTGCCCTTCGTGAATGTACGTCTCACAAAAAAACAAAACTTCACACACACCGAATCTGACTGCAGTTATACTACTGGTCACTTCAGGTCTGCAGTCAAGCCAAAGACATTTTGATCTGCATAGCTTTCTTTAGTCCTGTACCGAAATTTAAAAATACATATTTTTTTCCTAATTTATTTCCTAAAAACAGACAAATCTCATAGAACCAGCTGAAGGCAGAGTCTGAGGCGATGCATGTATGTGCTGTGTATTCTTATAATCAATTTTAAGCTAAGAATGGGAGAAGGTGGGACACTGGGAGCTTTTACAAGCGTCCCAGCCAGTGCCAGCACCTCGGGCATCTTTTTGCCAGGGGGCAGCAAGTTCAAAACAGACCAAGGGCAGAGTCAGAGCAAGAGGCATGGGCAGTGTGTCTCTCACGTGGGGGGGGGCTGTGCCTGGGTGCCGGTGACAGAACGTGTCTTGTGTTGGCAGGTCAGTGGGATCAGCACACTTGGAGAGAACATCGCAGACAATGGAGGTGTCCGGCAAGCCTATAAGGTAAGGTCTCTAATTGCCATCACTAAGGCTAATAGCGATAATGATGGCTCTAATGCTAACATAAATCAGCCATGGTTAATGTTAATCTTATATCATTCTAGTGCTTTTCGTGGTTTCTCCATCTTTGTCCATCTGTGTCCATCTGTGTCCATTGTCTGCCCTGTCTGCCCATCCATCACCTGTGTCCATCTGCCCGGCAGGCATACCTGAAGTGGGTGGAGAGAGAAGGGGAGGAGCCCCATCTCCCTGGCCTGGATCTTGACCACAAGCAGCTTTTCTTCCTCAACTTCGCACAGGTGAGAGAGGAGGAGGGGGGCAGGGAAGACAGAGACAGTGAAGATTTTCTGCTTCACTCACCAGGCGCTGAAATGCGCGGCGACTGAAACGACGGCAGGCTAAAAACACAAGGCCAAAGCAGGAGAGAGCTTGTTAATCCTCCCACATCAAAAGAAAGCATTGACATTTCCAACAGCTTTGCCTTTTTTAGAGAGAATGACGAGCGCAACACTGGCTGAAATCTCAACAGCAGTGTCTTGGTGTGTAACGTGCAAATGCTTAGCTGTCGTTTGATACGGAAAGAGGAGAAGAAAAGGAGCAAGAGAAGAGGCTGATGGGGGAACTGGGCAAGAATGTTCCGAGTTCCCAGAGGAGCACAAAACAGGAGAGAAAAACGGGAGGAGCAGACACAGATATGGGGATGGGAAGACCAAGGCAGTACACTAGTGAGAGCCAACAACCGGGGAGAGAGGGAGAAAAAGCGGCACAGAGCAGTGAAGAGGGAGAAGTGAAATTTGGAGAAGAAATATGGAAGTTAAAAAACGTTTCTGTATGACAAAAAAGAGGCCCGGCTCAATTCACTCTTAGCACAGGTTGAGAATCAAACAGAGATTGACCGTTGTTGTGGGTTCAAGCCTGGGTTGTGTCACTAGCTGAGCATTGCAAGATGTAGGGTTCAGATTAGATGGTCAAGGTTTGTGACTTGCTGAGTATCTGCGGGCTAGGAGTGAGGTCAGTGAGGGATGCATGTCTCCTCCAGTCAGTGCAAACTCTCCTGTCAGGCACTGTGAAGCTAGCAGCATGTTAAAAAGATGAGAGGCTCTGAGGGGTTGATGGGTAGGAGCGTGTCTTCCTTTCTTCTCCATACTGCACAGGAATCGAAGATGTAAAAAATGACTAATCCAAATTGGTTGGGCATAACAATTGTTAAAAACACACCAATGTAGTCCACTGAGTCTTTCTTTCATAGTGTAAATGGCTTGAGTGACTCCAACTAGGATTCCGTCACTAACTCTAGGGCATTGCCCAGCCATAAACTACTAACGAATCAAGGAGAGAAGTCCATTAAGCCAAAACTCAAGGGGTGTGGGGAACCCCTCTGCTTTTGGGGGTGCTGAGGCCTGACTTGACCATAACTGCCTCATTAAACACAATGCAGGCCATTATACTCACAACATTGAAGCTGCTTCGCAGGCGATGTGGAAAAGGGGAAGATTTCAGTCTGTAAGGTAGCAAGTTCTGGATTACAGCTGTGGTCCTGCTGGCACAATTCTTCTGCAAAGTGGTCACAACGCAAACAAATTCTGTTTCTTCGTGGTCTCCAAGGCCTTAGTATCTTCCACTCATTACACACAACATAGACATGGCCCTAAGGACCCTCACTGACCTCCAGCTCTCCTTGCAGATGTTTTCATCTGGAGCCTGTGTGACAAACCAGTGTGACATGAGGGTAAAAAACTTAAATCTAAAGTAGCTGAATGTACAGTACATACCAAAGTCCTATAATTAAAAAAACCCTCTGGAAGCTGCCTTTATACCAGATGTATTGTGGTACATATTGTAAATGCCTCCAGTGTTAGCCACAGAGGCACTGACGCATGAGAGTTGTATTTTCATTTAAAAGCCCTTCTTTTCACTGTCAGAATTAAAACAGATTAAAACAGTTAATCAGCTGAGGCACAGAGTGCCGCTTAAAAAAAAACGGTCACAAGGAAAACACACACAACTTCCAGGATACAAGGACCCCCAGGGGTCTTTGTAGACTGTGTCGGTGCCTGTGCCAAAAATACTAAAAACCACAGCAGAAAAACAAATAAGCGGCAGATAAATATCAGATGATTTTAATACCACTTTGTTTAACAGATTGAGAGAGTTCGCTGGGACATGTCACTGGACAAATCAGACCACACTTTCACTGTGTAAACGCTGCAACAAGGTCTCCACCAGCAAAGCAAAAAGTGGCTTCATGTTGACACATGACATTTTATTAGTATTTTAAATATTCATCCATTTTCGAAAGTGCTCAATTTGCAATGAAAGTTTTTTAAACAGATGTACGAGTGTTAGAAGCAATACTTCTGACAATAAACCCACTACACGTTCATAGTAGTTATTTTGATAAACTAGTTTACTATATCTATATTAATGGTACAGTATAAGCTTGTGTAAGAAAATAATTTAAAAGCAAAGAACAAAAAAAGACTATATTTAGCCTCGTTCAAATGAGACCTTTTTATGATGTCACTTGTGGCATGCAAATGATGTCTTGTCATCCTCCAATCAGCATGCACACCAAAAACGTATTGACCAATAGTAGTGCGCCGCAGAGACACTGACAAACATCTCCTGCATGTGGTGGTGCTTCTTGTATCTCTGAAGCAATTACTTTCATAACTGAAGCGTCAGGCCAAGAGACGCCCAAGGTTATGAACTTCTGCTCTTCAAAAAACCCAGATGCTACAAGAACAAACAAGGTTATTGACTGAATACAAAGCACTCATGAGCACTGCACACCCATCAGCAGGAGCAGAAAAGACGCTAACCTGAATTATGGCACAAATGAGTGAAAAAAGCAGATTTGATTCTTCTCCAAGATTCCCATCTCAAGGTTCTCAGGAAAGAGTGTGGTGTAGTTTATCTGGACACAACTTATCTCACTCCCTCCAAACCTCACCATCCATATTGCCTGCAAATCAGCAATCTGCTGCAAGCCACATCAGCTGCGATCAAAGATCATGTGGTGACTTCACTGTCCAAGGAGATCAGGAATTAGTACTGTAGTGCAAGGACTCAGAACGCAATGGCTGTACCAGTGTAGCTTACTTGACTCACAAGATTGATGACTGTGGCCAAGGTTGGTCCAGCACAATTGGAGCTTGGAGTACAATTGGAAAAGGTGCATCCAGAATAGGGAGATGTTAGTGGGGCCAGCAGGGGGCGCTCACCCTGCAGTCCATGTAGGTCCTAATGCCCCAGTATAGTGATGGGGACACTATACTGTAAACAGGGGCGTCCTTCGGATGAGACGTAAAACCGGGGTCCTGAGCGTTCTGGCGCACTATGGCTGCTGTAGCATCATCCAGGTGGGGCTGCACACTGGTGGTGGTGGGGGTGGAGGGGAGTCCCCATTACCTGTAAAGCGCTTTGAATGGAGTGTCCAGAAAAGCGCTATATAAGTATAAGCAATTATTACTGTATGAAATGGGGCTTGAATGTTACAAGTGAAGAAATTCCCTGGGACAATACAAATTTGAAATCATAATCCTCAAATGATACAATAGGCACTTGGATTTAAATCTCATCCTGTTTAATATCCTGTTCGAGGTAACAAAGTGTGAAAGCAGCAGAGTCAGTCATGATTTAAATCAGGAATTGTGTACAAAACAAACTTTTTTTTATTATCAACTGGACCATCATCATTTTTACCTGCCTGGCTTTTTCATCAATGTATTACCAAAATGCAGGAGGATGTGTGCTTTTTTACAGTTGTGTGCAGTTGAAACTCTTATTCTCTTTTGTCCTCAGGTATGGTGCGGCTCATACAGGCCTGAATACGCAAGTCAGTCAATCAAGACAGACTCACACAGCCCCCTAGAGTACAGGTAAGTTACTATACTTGACAATGGGTGTTTTAACCCTTTTGGTAGGTCTGTCTAACTCCAGTCTTTCCATGAGCACACACCTGCTTTTAAAACTACATGCTTTCTTTTAAAATGCAATACACAATCAGCCCAGTTTTAGGAAAACATTGCTCTCTAAGTACAGGACTTTTTTGACTTGAGACAGAATTATTCTTAATATTGTAGTGTGATTGCACACTGCATACATGTACAATCTAGAAAAAGTATATTGTCAAGACTGGTCTCGTTTAACAACTGTCTAAAATAAATACACTCCTTTCCAGATCTATCCCCATGTACACTGGCTCTGGCTCTTAAACAGGCTCTGGAATTGGTGATCAGCATCACCTGGAAACAGTGTTTAAGAGGCTGACTAGACAAAACACTCCAGAAGCTGCAATACCAAACGTAAAGCAGCTTGATTTATTCTGGAAATTACAGCATTTTGGTGTATTTAAGGGGGAATTAAGTAGAATTACCCCAAAGGCAGGTTAAAATAGTAAAAAAATCAATACTGAAAACACAAGACACAATTTTTCCTTAACTATAAGTAAAGGAAGGTTTTTTCACACAAATCTTTCAGAAACCAGATGGCCGTGGGTCAGAACAAACAGGTTCCTGTCTTAGTTTACTTTTCCAGCAGTACAATATGTACTGACGTTATTCTGATGCCCTGGAGTTACAGATACAAAATGACCCTAGAGGGTAATCAAAGCTCAGGTAGGGCTTTAATAAAAGGAAAAGACGTTCTTGAAGAACCTTTCCTGCCTCTATTCCAGTAGCTCCTCTGGTCTTCTCCCTTCTGGTTTCTCTGTCAACCTCTCTCCATTCCACTTCCCACACTTTATGAGTGTAATTTATTCCTACCTCCATCTTTTAGCTGTCACCTTGCCTCTCTCTCTCTCTCTCTCTCTTTCCCTCCACAGAGTGATGGGCTCTCTCCAGAATTTCGGGGCGTTCTCAGAGGCGTTCCACTGTAAAAAGGGCAGTCCCATGCACCCTGAGGTCAAATGCCGAGTCTGGTAGCCGGGGGGTCTTTTCACTGGGTGCCTCAGGCTATTGCTTACCGACTGGGGCAACAATCTCGTGCCTGGCCATACAGTTTGTGTCCCGCCCGCTCACCAGAGTGGCGGCTTCGATGCAGTCTGACTGATTGTCATAACAGGAAACAGGTACAGAAATGCAGGAGCGATCTACAATTACTTAGGATATATACTAGTAGTTGCAGTAAAACTAAACAACCTAAAATCTTGACATTTGGTGCAATATACAGTAGATGAGATATACGAAGCCCATGCATACACAGAAATGTACTTGCCTATATTGTATTTGGAGTCATTGTGCAAGGCTACTTAAGGCTGCTGTTGTTTTGGTTTGCCAGAATTATAACACATTTTTTACACTCATATCAACCAGAAACACTCAATATAGGATACCTAACAAGTACACACTAACACCCTTCAAAATATTTCATTTGACAGCATCTCTTAGTCTGTGGTAAGATCCTGGAAAGGAGCTCTCCGAAGGTGATAGAAAGGGGTGTGGTGGGGAGGAGTATTGGTGTTGCACAATGCTTTGATCCCCATTGGCGAAGCTCTGTGCGACACTTTCATAATCCCCCATAGCCTCATTTTCTCTAGTTCTGCCCGCAGCCCAGAGGAAAAAAAATCAATGTCCTACAATGTTTAGTTAATCAACACTGCAAACAAAAATCCTGATCGGAACAAAGAAAAAGCTTAAGTAAACATTAGGGATTTCCAATGGATACGCACTACAGGATATGAAACAATTAGGAAAAGCATTTGATTTAAAAAACAGGCCTGGAAAGGACTCTGGGTTTTTCCAGATGGTTGTTTAGTACCCAGTTTGTAGCATATAGGATAATAAGAGTGATTGCTGGCTGCATCGAATGCAAGACGCAAGACTGAAAGACTGTTGAATTATTTTCTGCTTTTTAAAACTCAAATTAAACCAGGTGGCTTGTAGTACTGTCACTGCCTTTTCTGACAAAGTCAAGTATGCCAAGAAACTTACACCTGAAACTACAGTACTGTTATAGATACCGAATAATATATTGTAGCATTACATTTAATTAATTCCAGAGTGTCCTTTATAAATTATCACTGGTATTTTATTTTTTGATTCATTTTATATGGAGTTATGTACAGAGCGCGGCTAACAAGAAAAACATAATTTTACTTCCTGTGTAAATCCCATTTTCCCCAGAGCTAGATTGAGGATTGTATTATTCTAGTAGTGTTTCCTCAGTAACCAGGTACTGTGTTTCATTCTGTTTTAAGAGAGGACGTCTGCAGTGACTGTCTTTAAGATACATTTATACCCATTGCAAATCAGGCAGGTCTACTGATCAGTTCCAGTCCTGGAGGGTCACTGTGTTCAGCTCTTAATGACCTAAATTATCTTATTACTCGCTTATTTGGATCAATTTAACAGTTTTTCCCAGCTGTACAGGCTTGGCTGCTTTAAAGAAACCTAGACAGCCTGCAGACTCACTAACCCTTCAGAACCACAATGAGAAACCTCTGGTCTAGCATGACAAAACGTTAATTTACTCTGAATTCAAGCAGCCAAAGATGCTTCGCTGTGTTTTAAACACTGTGAAGAATAAGCCACAGTGCTCTGCTTTTTTCTTTTCAACTAGCATCATCTTGCATTTTAAATGTATCTGTATATAAAGTAACAAAAAACTGCAGCATCTACTTATGTACTAAATACTTAAATTGTAATTAAGATAGAGTGCTAAGGGCTTGTCAATATTAATATCAAATGTATTATGATTATTACTTCATAGCATTATGGATAAATTCACTTATATGAAAAAGTATTAAACTAAGTCTGGAGGGGTTGTCAGTGCATTGGAGACATTTCCTTCCAGAGCTTTCTGCTGTGTATGTTCTGATGAGCCGTTCTGTTCTAGATATGCTGTAAGGATACCAATCCTAGGATTGCACTGTGTTCCTCGTGGCTTGCTTTGTGCCAATTTCCCAATGTCAGTTCTGAATCTCTGTCTCTTCTCTGTCATTCTTCTGAACTGCCTGTCCTTATCGCTGCTGAAGTCCTATTCGAACTGACAACCAAGTGTCACAATGGGAAGCAAATGAAAGAGGTTTCCATCCATAATCATATTTCCGAGCTATTATGGTCACAAAAAAAAAACATTCAGGCAATTTTTTAAAGGAACTTATTTCCACAAGCCTTAATATATTCCAAAGGCATATTGGCTCATTGCTTTTAAATGCCAAGTGTTCAGCTGACATGCAACCTGCAGAGCCATGGGATCTGAAGGATGTTGATGGGCCTTTTATCAGCCACTCAACGCTCTTTATTATGTAGGCCTGGATTGTGTTAGGCTCTGAATATTTTAAAAACAGCGCTATTTATATATTTTGCAAAGCACATATTTTCAGAAGAGGTGCATTTTCTCCTCAAAGCTTCCCATTAATTAAAAGGGTGAAAGACCCACATTTTCTGTCAGCATTATCAGACTTGGCTGCTTTGTGTGACTCGACATTGCTCTGGTCCCTTTCAGGGCCACCAGGCTATTTCCCACTTCTGTCTGTCTCCTACTGTATGTGAAAACTGCCCCATACAAGCTGAAGGCCTGACCTCCCCAGCCTCTGTGGCACAATACGAAAACTGTCTGTCCAGCCATCTGGACACCTGTATGGAAAGAGCCAGCCTTTTTCCAACAGGATGAATACAAATGAAAAAAAATTACATTATATGTACAGTATATACATATATAATAAGATGTGCAGCACATTTCTAAATCCAAAGTAACTATACTTTTCATCTTTCAAATGGCAGCTCAGGCTTTGGCTGATAGCTTTAGTTTTTCCCTCGATGCGTGTTAAATTGCTTTTGATCTTTTGGTCACTGGTTAAGTCAGAGGTGTCCAGTACCGGCCTTGGAGAGCTGGTGTTTTTTTTTGTATTTGGAATTGACTTAACTGGACCAATTAATTGTTTAATTAGAGGAAGTCAGCATGCTTCCAGATCTATACTCACTGATCATCTAAGTTTTCGAATGAAACTGCAAAGACTATGGCTCTCCTGCACCAAGACTGGGATATTCCAAATCAGTAATGTGTTTTACTAAGCTCCCCACAGAATCTGATGGTGATTGCTATCAGACTGGGCTCGAACAGCAGTACTTAGGCAGTGCAATTTCAGAACGGGCTGCCAGCTCTCAGTTCTCATCCCACCTGACAAAACAAGACCGGCTGTCAGCACGGGAAGGAAGTCTCACTAAAAATAACCGGCAATCGTGTAATCAGAACAGCGTGTTTACAGAGACGCGTCCCTCTCCTCACTCGATAAAACCCCGCAGGGTCCTTCCGGAGTTTACACTGCGCTGAATTAAACTATCTCTCCCCACACCAGCCTGCTAGGCGTTCCGCACTCCAGCACCTGGTCACAGCTAGACGGCTCCGCTGTCCCAATTCCGTGGCCTAACCTCACAGAAAATCTTCCGGGCAGTGCTGTTTCACAGCAGCCGAGCAGTACCGGCTCAGTCAGCTCTGTACACCGCAAGTGTCTTTGGACTCTGAGACAGCCTTTTCGCTGTTGCTTTTCCGCGGCAGTTTTGAAACAGTTGGTAGCTGACCATGTACTTTTAAGGGGGGGGGGGATTCTGTAATAAAACCAACGATCCCACTGAACGCAGCTTCACACCCTTGGCCCCTCAGCCCAGCACAGACACCAAACACAGAGTCTAAAGTTCCTCCCATATGGAGCAGGATCACTACTGTAACATCTCATCATCAGGAAGGTAAAACGGGCCTGTCTCACCACAGTCTAGTCCCAGCTAAACTAGCCTATTTGTGGTTGAATAATCCACCGCCTGGTGAATTCTGCTGCGCAATGATAGACAGCATGTCCACTCCACAAGATTCATGACTGACGTTTGGGTTTGGATCAAAGGCGTTAGGCCTCCAAAGGCCCCCCCCCTAACACAGCAGTAAACGCCTGGAGTTCAGTTTAATGTTCTGTAGCTGCTGCTGCCCTGTTCCCACTCCCACGACCCGACTGCAGCGTGGTGTCAGAAGTGTGCTCTGCTGCTTTGAGTACAGCAGGTTTACACAGCTCTACTGCTCCAGCTGCGAAAACCTGGACGACACTGAGGCAAAGCATTTGAAACATTTCTCTGGCTCCTGAAATACTTCGGACCATAAGTCAACAGCATTCCATTTTGTTTGGCAAAGAGGAAGCCCCAACTGTTTATACTTACGTGTCTGTGATAATGCATTAACATCTCAATCCAAGTTCTTATATTTCAGCAAGACTCAGTTCCTGTACATGTAAGGTTATGGATGTGACCATAACAAGTAAATTACTGGATGATCTGATTGACAATGTGATCATAGAGGGTGCTCAGCATGGATTTCAGAAAGATAGCTTTTACTCAAATTTCATAGAATTCTCCTAACAAGCAATGGTAACAACGATAAAGCATATGATCTCTTCAGATTTCCAGAAGGCTTTTAATAAAGGCCCCCATTAAAGGTTCGGTCTTGAACTGCAGGTGGTAGGCATTTAAGAGAGAGATGGTGTATTTGAATTGTGAACAGAAAACAGAGAAATGGCTGAATGCTCAAGGGGAGATGAAATTAATGATATATCAGAGGAACTTTTATTAGGCCCACCGCAGATCTACATTCTAGACTGGGCGGACAAGCGGTAGGAGACATTTAATTTAGACGCCCGCAGAACATTACGCGGAAGCAAAAAAACATTAAGAATTATTTGCAATTATACAGCGCTTGTTTAACTTACAGCAGCACCTTTTATTTCCTGAGAGGCCTTCCATCCCAGTCCTGACCTGGTCTAGCCTTGCTGAGCTTGTGAGAGCAGATCTGAGCAGATCAGGGGAGATACTGCTGTCACTGGGAGCAACATTACCACCCTGAGAAACACTGAGCCTGAAGAGCTTACCAATGAATAAGTCTTGGGGGGTTAAGCAGTTTCAAGAAATCAATATAAGGATATACAGACACATATAGATATATCAGACAAAAGACAAAAGCATAGTTATTTCATTCTAATGCACTTCTGATTAAAATAACAGAATTTCACAGGAGCACTGCATTCCTTTGACTGTATAGACATTATGTATTTGACAGTATAAAAATTAATAAAAAGCAAATTGTTTTCATAGAATGATCTGAGCAGAAACTGCCAGGTGTTTTTAGCACAGTAGTCAATTCTACTCTAGTCTCTCTAGTCAGCTGACTTTTTTTTACACTCTGTGTCGTTCCAGTCTCAGAACCTCTGCAGCTAACCTTTTAACTATGTTGTGGCTTTTTTTCAGTCTCTAGATCAGGGGCTGCGATCTCGGTACAGAAACTGCAAACTGCAGAAAGGCTCAGGCCTTGGTAATAGACTGTTATCTCTCCTTGCAGAGACTTCAGCTCACTGAATGTATAGACCTGCATACTCACTCTCTCCTTTCACATCCTTTGTTTTTTTCCTTCTCACTCTTCCTGCTGCTTTATCTGTCCCTGTGGCTCATGCAGGGCATTGCTGTTTTGTACTAGTAGCCTGACTGGTTGCTCTGGAGAACAATAAGGCATTCTGGGGAGTAAATCACCTTGTTTTGTTCAGGGCAGCATAGCCTCAACCAGAAGGAATTGAAATCATGACAATTCTTTAAAAGCATTACAGAAAACACAGTGATCATGTTTAGACAATAAGCCAAAAAATGAATGGAAATGTTGCGATGTACTTTTAAAAACACCATGGAAGATACAATCATTAGCTAAGCTATTTTAATACTGTATGTCTTACGTTTAGTTGAGGTGATGCTAAGTTTTGTGCACGCTGCCCTGTCCCTAAAGCGCAAAGTAAATCTTGTGGGATCTGTTTTGTTATGTACGTCAGCGATTTTCCACAACCAACAGCATTAAACAACAGAAGTTCTAAATGAAAGGGAGAAACGTGTTTTAACCTGGCTTTGTGGCCTTGGGCGGACCATTTGGAAATTTGGAGGGTTGATCTTCATAGCTCCAGCCCGGTCCGCTCTCCAGAACAGCTGCACGTCTGAGCAGAGCCCGTTTTCTCTACACCTTCTCTTTCCCTCCAGTTGAGGTCTTAACGACCTGTACAGTAAACATGAATGTGAAAACTTTGTACTGACTAATAATGACAGTGTTATCTCTGGCCTGGGAAGAGATTCCTTTGAGGCGCTCAGTAATGCTGAAAGAGAGTCAGGGGCTGTGATGCTGTTTCCTGTGTCCAGGGGGCAGTGTGGCCCAGCCAAGGCGGGGTCAGTCTGGTGTTTACACTGCCTTTGTTCCAGCTCCTCTTAATTATGAACATGACCTTCGGCACCAGGGTCAGTCCGCTAAGGCGATGGTCAAGACATGTTTTCTTCTCTGTGTGCTCCCGGATGTCACGGGGCTGCGCAACCTCAGCCAATATATCCGCCGTATCCACGCCTCAGCTCTGCAGTTCAGGGTTCGAGAGCAGGTTAAACTGGAGGGCGATCTGCCACCCCCCCTTCACCGCATGACAGCTGACAACCCCTGCCCCCACTCACATTCGTTAAAGGGGAACTGCAACGCTATTATATTTCTGGGTTAGGAAAATCAGCATTGATGAGTGCACTTCAATCACAATAAAAGTAATCAATCTACATCACAAATTAGATGAAATTTGCAGATATGCACAGTGCCATGTTCTGTAATTCAGAACGAGGCAACAAACTTTCTGGTGAAGTGATGTGGCCCCATTACAATTTTAACAAGCAGGGTTGTGAATACATCTCTTTTAATCCAATAGAAATATTGTTCTCATTTTCTACACAATTTTGCCGATAAATGGAACTTACTCCTTAACTCTGCATGCAGATCACGTCAAACAACTTTCTGTGGTGAAATATCTGCTGCACAACCTGTACTTAAGTTGCTCATACATCCCATTACAGTGACTAGTGAGCACGAAGGGCTGCATCACATCGCAAGTCGTGGGAACTCTCGCTTTTCCCATAAGCTTTGCGGCCACATGGTATCTCACAACACTCTCACAAAGTTCACGATTGTGTCCTTAATTCAACAATTGTACAATTTTTTCTATAATGGCAATGAATTAATTTTGTCGTCAAGGTTTAATAACCGGTCTGGGAAATTCGGACTGCAGCTCCCCATTAATGAGCAACGAATGCATTGGCTTTTTTTTTTAAGCAACAGAGTTAAGAAGCAGTAAACTGCCAAAAATAATTCAAATAAGTAAAATTCCAAACAAAAGGGGAGTCTGGTCAAAACCAAGGCCCTCTGGGACAGTAGCCACAGTTCTTGCCAGTATTGTTCACTTGGCCCTCTGATCGCACATTCACCATGCAGACCGACAGCAGAGAGGCACTTGTGATCGAGAGACATCCCCTTGAGCCCGGGGAAGCAGCCTTCCACGAAATTGCCTTCTTGTAATAAAAAGAGAGCTTGAGCGAGTCAGAAATTCCTTTTATTATTACTCAACGCCTCACAGCCAGGAGCTCTGCCCATGGACTGTTTACAAGAAAACAACAAAAAAAATGGATTTCTCTTTTCTTACGACTCTGTGCCATTGTGATAATCATATAATTAGAAGACTAGTTATCAATTTCTGGTTTCTATTAGGTAGTTTTTAATGAGATTATTATGTAAAAACTGCTTTGACAAATCAGCTTTTGCTATTTAACTGCTGTGTACCACGTGCTCTGCGATTAAAGACAAACAACTCCATCCATTAAAAACAGAATGATCTGGCTTGCTTTCCTCGCTGTGGTTTGCGTGTAGTGGCTGTATGGGAGCTTTCAAGGACATCCAACACACTGATTGTTATTCACAGAGCAACACAAGAGCATCTGTGTGTGGAAGTGGGTCTCCATGTTCCAGCCAGCATGCAAAAAATGCACTTGTATGCATGGGACCAAAGGAATGTAAAGAGTGGTGTACATTTATTTGACTTGTCACTTATTGAACTTTGTACACAAAAACCTGTTCTCTTACTCCAGAACACATTTCTCTCACAAAGGATGTCATTTACTGCAGATGCATTATGTGCTGTCGTCTTCCTAGATAGACAAGAATGATTAAACGATTTTAGAAGGATATCTTCTAGACTTCTAGAAGTCATTGCTCTGTACCAAGGGTGTCCCATCCTGGTTCTGGCTGGCGTGTCTGCAGGTTGCTCCAAGTCTCTTTAAACCAGCAGCACCTGAAGAGCTGCATGAAGATCATCAATCCAATTAAGCCCAGTAATTTGAGGGATTTATCTTATTAAGGGCTGAACTGGAAAGACTGCACAGACATCAGCCATCTGGGGCCATGCTTGGCCAGCCCTGCACTCCATATGTTTCATGAACATCACCAATAACACTTCCTCAAAGTGTCACACAAATTGTGCTTACTTGTCTTCTCTTTTTTTCTCTAACATTTTTAAAGAGCAGTTTCCCCAGTGAACTGCATAGAGTATTGGTAGGGGCTGTTCATTTTTATCTTCCAAACGCACACATCCCATCATACTTGTAGTTGCTAGATCAAATGGGGTAAAGTACCTGATTTAAAGTTACAACAGCATTGTCTACAGCAGGATCTCAAGCCTGCAACCTTCCAATACAGACTGTGGACGCCTCCTTACAACTCTTCTGCAAACATGGAATACATCATACTGGAATCTTCCCAAAATTTAGACTGATGAAGCATTGTTCATGTACATTATCAGTAACACATTGAAATTCAAATACACAGTAGTCAAAAGTTCTAACTGTTTTAATAAGATGACATATGCAAGCTTAACATGTACAAGTTTATAAAACATAAAGAAAAAGAATTTCATAATCCTTCTCAGTAAAATCAGCCTGTACCAAAAGATTCCAGACCTTTCCAAGATAAGCACTATAAAGGTTAGGCAGAAGTCTGTTTCACCTAATGGCATCTGAAACAATACATGAGATTTAAAACACTGAAACACTCCGAGAGGGACGTACGCTCCGCCCGTCACCAGACCTCTGGTATTTGACTGTGCAAGACCTCAGGAAATGCAAAGAACAGTTTTTGGGGGGTGTGCATTAAAAAAGGACCACTCCTCACAAGAAAATAAAGTGGCTTGTGAAGATTATAGCTGGTGACTTAAGTGTATTCTTCAATCTATCAAGTTGTTCAGTCCCAGAGAGTGAAAGCAGGACATCTGTATACCATCTTTTAATCCTTCAATCTGTGTCTATACAAATCCAGAAGACACCTTTACAGAAATGTACTAGACCCCCAACCTTATCATTAACTGAATCCGTTACTCAAAAACTTCTTTTATTTATATTTGCCCTGTATTTCGCAGAACTACATCAAAACAGAAGCAAATGAGGTTCATGCACATGGAAAAAGACAGTGGTAATAAGTTAATTCTTTTAACAACTCAATTAGGGTGTCACTTAAGTTCAACATAATTGTAATAAATACATTTCCTTTCAGCTCAGCAGTGCAATAACAGCTCTCCCACAGAGGGTAAGAGGTCACCTGCCCCAACACTTAATTTGATTTTGATGGTTGAAATGAATTTTTTTTTTTAAATCACCTGAATATTTGTCCAGTCTAATTTTTGAAGGTTATTAACAAGTCATTCATGTAGTCTTTCAGCCAGTTTAAAGGCATCAAATACCAAATGGAACAGGTTGGCTTTTTATGAGGGATGTTAGCATTCTGTTCATTACAATACCACTGCACAAGCTCGAGAGAACTTCCCACCCACTTCAACCCAAGGTTATATGGACTTCTTTAATGTAATGCTCTTCAGATACAGTACTGTGGATCGCTTCAAAGAAAACACACTGCATTCTTCTGTCACAACTGTGATTAATAATCTAAATTACGACTGTTTCAACCAAAATTTTGAAAATCACGCCGGATCTACCCAAAAGTGACTGTAAAATCATGAGCTCCACTAACTCATCGAAGGCCGTGTTGTCAGGGGGGGGGGGGGAGTACAGACCCTTCCTTCCAAACTGAGATGAGGGATGCCCAGCCTTGCAGCGCTTCCAAGGAAAACTACGGAATGTGGCGTCCGCTTCCCAGAGTCCTTTGGACTTCCCAGCGACTTTATCTTGCACACACCTCGTCGTTGCACTGGAAGGACAGGATTCAAACAGAACACACAAAAAAAAAGGAAAACCGGGTGAAATCAAAATCACAAAATTGGTTTTGAACACCTCCGATTACTCCTGTTTTGTGCGGCGAGGATTGAAAATAACTGCCCTTGCCAGTCCCTCGTACCCGATTGATCGTTCTCGCCCCACGGCGGTTTCCTGGGTCTCTGCCAATAACCCAACACTGCCTCCTAGCCACCTGTCTGTAACTGCTACTCAACACCAGTTCTCTGTGCTCCCAGTTCCCCCAAGCCAGCCTTGGCCCCCCTCTCTCCCTGGAAGGGGAGATAACGAGCTCATTAAGCCGGGTGTGTTTCTGCTCGGCTGGTTGGCCTCCACAGGTCTGACAGCCCAATTACACGCTCCCCGCAGAGCAGCGTGCGCCGTCGCCCTTAAACGGTGATTTCGAGGATGTCAGGACTAATCCTCGCTCCCCTGCTCCGTCAGGGAGCAGCGGGTCTTTGATCAGGTGTGACTGCCCACAGACAGCGGGAGACGAGAGAGGGGATTTAAGGACAACCAGAGCGGAGGGAGGGCAGGCAGCGCGCTTCTCTGGGATTCCTCCTGAGGGCGCTGTGACTGGAAAGGAGGGAGAAATGTAAAAGCCCAGGCAGGGAAACACCTGTGAGGGAGAGGGGACAAAGAGGGGGACACACATTTTTAAAAATCTGCTGGCTGTTTAAATTTAAAAACCATTGAGAGTGCAATGTGTGTGTGTGTGGGGGGGCCATCCATTTAGTTTGCATTTGAATAGTTACAAAAGAGGAGTATTGCTCCATTTGTTCCCAAAAGGCAGATAACGGTTTTGTATTTATACTGCCACAGACTCCTTCTTGGAATCGCTGTCTGGTTAATGGTGGAAAACTGGGATTGTGAAATAAGAGCTCCACACAATGCAAAAGAAACCCAAGCTATGTTTAATGTCTTCGGGCCCGCCCTTACAAATGAGCTGGTTTAAAGACGGATCCCACTAAAGTCAGGTGAAAATAAAATGAACACATGAGCAAGTGACAGTCCCATCTGCACTGGGCTGGCTCAGATTGGAGGGGGTAAGTGTGTGTGTGTGGCGGGGGGGGGGGGGGGGACTGAGCAGCATGCAGTCTATCCTGTTGAAATATCTGCCGACAAAATAATGAGCAAAGTGGAGCAGCTCTGCAGATCTGGACATGTCCTTCCTTCCTGAGGGAAAAAGAGAACAACAGCCCCCCCGATCTCAGAGGCCCCGGCATTGTTGGCGAAGCCTGGTGACTGAGGCAGATCCGTCGGGGAGAAGTTTATGATTTCCACCCCAGATCCACACCTCCGATAACAGCTGCTTGAGCGACACCTTGTTTACAGGACGGCTGGGCACTGGCTGGGCCTGCACTCTGGAGGGTAGGGGGGGGGCAGAGGCAGCTGGCGAGTGTCTGTGTGTGTGTTATTATTCGAGTTCCCTTGCCAGCTATTTTAATTGTGACTAAAATTACCTGCTGGCCACTTCAAAAATTACCCCAAGGGAGGGGGTGGAGCTGTAAAGGAGACCCGCTGTCTTTGCAAACCAAAAAAAAAGGAAGTAAAACTGATCAAATTGTCAGAAAATGCTTGGCGAGAGCCGGCATGATAACGCTGATATGATTGAGTTCTCATCCCGTCAGACAGGCTGAATTGCTGCGACACACACACAAATTCAAAAATTGACGTTTTTCCACCAAAAACCACCTTTCTTACACACAAGAGCGCAATGTAAGAGCCTCGCAGCCAGCAAGGTGTAGACAAGCCTGACTGACAGACAGGGCATCAATAACGTTCTCTACGAGTCAATCTACAACAGAGCACAAAAGCCTTGTTTAAAACATCCTCCCGAAATGCCAACTAACTTTATACCGAGGCTGCCTTGTTGTTTATATAAGACAGATTCCACCCAACAGATTTCTTCATAATTGACAGCAAAAATATGAACCTGAGGACATAAGTGGAGACAAAGGGAAAGTGTGCTTAAGACTAAGAACAGGGAACACGCCTTTACCAAAGGCTGCAGATTATCCATGACTGGATAAGACCCTCTGATCCATGATCTTCCGGCAAACAAACAAGCTCGATCAAACAGACTCCTCTTCTTGGTATCTGTTCAATCCTATTATGGTCCTATAACATGTGTTAAAGATGCTGCTTGGTATCCGCCATGATTCAGAAGTACAATTTAGTTCTCTCTTAAGCTGCAGGAAGCAACTGAACAGAGCAGCTCTTGCAGAGGCCCGAACTCCAGAGGGGAACACATCTAAACTCCAGCTCCCTTTAGAATTTAACTATTTTCTCTTGGATTATTTTTCTTGGAAGAGCCTCTCAGAGACACACTATTGTGTCACCGTGAAGTTTATGGGTCAAACCCCACCCCACCCACCCAAACAAAACATCCAAAAAAGCCCAGCAGGACTGAAAGCACGTCTGCACTGTGCTTTACATTCCGCTTTCTGACGTATCCGAGAGTACCGAACTGGAGAATATGAAAAGGTCACCAAAAAAACAGCTTAATGTTAAAAATACACCAGAGGAAGAAGGAAATTAGCAAATTCTACAGAAACCCTAATAAATTAAGCCTGCTTGTTTCCTGCAGGAGGGTGCAGAGAATCAGACTTTGGCAGAGAGGTAGACAGCGAGGTGCCAGCGACATAACCTCACTGTTCCCAGACTGCTATGACAGGGGCAGTGAATTTTCGTAAGTGGTTACCTATCCCAGTTATTTAGATTTTGCAAATGGATGTTCTTCTCAGGTTTCTGGAAAGCCCAAATGGATTTATTTTTTTTATCCCTGCCCTGAGCAAACTCGCAACAATGTTTACTGCCGCAATCCATGATGTCCGACGCATGCTCCCCGCATGGTCTCAAATTTCCCTGCTGCTCCGAGGACAGCTTCCATTGAACAGTGCTTTAATCAGCACCAGAAACCTGACTAACACCAAGGTACTATAATATAACCCGAAACGACAACTGGCAGGTTCCGATCATCCATTTTCTAACCAATTCAAGGTCTCAGGAGAGCAGAAGCCCCTTCTGGCCAGCAACAGGCCAAAGTACAGGGTACACCCTGTACGGGACGTCAGTCCATCGCAGGGCATACTGACGCAAACACACTCACACCAGGGCCAGTTTTCCCAGAAGCCAAATACCCTGCCAGTATATTTTGGGACTGTGCGAGGAAACGGGAGCACACGCAGGAAACTAAAAAAAACACAGGGAGAACACACAAACTCCACACAGGTCTGGAATTGAACCCAGGGCCCCAGCGCTGTGAGGCAGCAGTACCACTGAGCCACAGGACCGCCCAAGAGTGGGTCCTGCTTTCAATTAACAGTTGAATACTTAAGGGGATGGCTGGAGCACAATTCGACAAAGACGTACATCAGAAGTGCGTTAAGTTACTTTGCTCTGTTCTCTAGCACGGGAAACATCAGAGCCGTAATTAACCTAGAATCCTCAGTGCCTGTCGGAAGATGTTTTCTGCCAGATTTTCTCCCCTTTTAACTTAATCGAGTTATTCCTCGTTTCCGCCATCCGTGTTGAAACAAAGAAGTAACAGTTGTTGTATCCAGCGTGGGGTCAGGTGTACAAGTAGCACAGCGATAACATTGACTTCTGTGAACAAATGCCCCATTCAGGACAGCCGACCAACCTCACGTGCAGCTGGATGGAAGAGGAAAGAAAGTGGGGAATTCAAGACTGGATGAGCTTTAAAGGACACAGTTTTACAAGCAGCTGCGTGCCACAGGGGGTTACCATGTGAGTCGGCTACAGCACAGTCACTGTGTCTATACTATGTGAAGTTAATCTGTTGTCCAAGTCCCAGCTGTAAATTCTATTCACAAAGATGAGACACTTTAACCCCCCTTAAAGTTGTTTCACACGTTTTTCTAGAATGGGCACAATGATCTTGACCATTTTCAAAGCAGTGCTCTCGGCACCAAGTCACAGAACCTATGAATCCAATACAATATCTGATGAAGGACTACAGATTTTTTTTTCCTGTGTAGAGTTTGGAATTACTGAGATTATTCAAACCTTGACAGTATTGAGTTAGCACTGACCCTGATAATCCTGATTTTTTTTTGGTGATTTTGCACACTGTTCCCAACACTGTGCCTGTGACATGACTGGTATATTCTTGCATTCTGAAAGAAAATCCTTCACCCACAGTCAGCGACACCCATCCTGGACACATCATTTACAGCAGGAATGGTCACAATGGTCGCATTCCAATCGGAATGGTCGATTATAAACCAGGAGACCCACTGTCCTGCACACTTCCTATTCATCTGTATCCCCCCACCTTTTAAAAAACGTGTGGGGGGGAGGGAAAAAAAAACACAGCCAATCAATTTGAATAATTAGTTCAAAATTAGTAAATGGAGCGCACATGTGAGACTGAAAACCAGAAACACACTGTGGTACTTGAGGACCAGTCAATGGAGAATCAATCAAGGCACTCAGAAGATTACTCCAGAAGAAGGCAGGTTACTCCAGCGATTAATTCTTGTGCTTAGCTGGATTGTTCAATTAGATTTTATTGTAAATCTTTAATTGTCTGATGTTCAACCCATGAGACATGAAGACCAAGAGAAGCTGATGGACTTGCTGTGTTTGATCCACCTGTCACTTCATGCTCTCCTTGCAAAATTTCACTTCTTCATGTCGCTTTTAAAACACAAGCATGGTACAGGACCGTGGTACCCAATCCCGGTCCTCTCACACAGCTCCCGGTATTCAATTCCTCCCACCTTCATCAGATCAGTGAAGCTCTACCTGATCTAAGAAGTTGCTTCAATTGAATATTTGCGTATTCACATGTGTAAGAGCTGAGAACAAACAGTTCAAATTGATCTCATTATTATTAAGTCAACAAAGGGTTTGATTGTGTAACTGAGGGCTCGGCAGGCACAAACTCCAGCTGGTGTATAGGTCACCAGGACCGGGGATGGGAACCACTGCTATAGGAGATAATCTGCCTGTAGGAATTATTCACCACCACCTCAACCAACTTCTTGTTTCCCAAATAAATTAATGTGGGCAGCTCAGTCTGGTCTCACTCACCTGTGGTCTCTGGCCAGGCTGCACGCTGGCCTTGATGCCCAGTGTCTGGACAATGGTCTCCAGGGGCACATAATCTCCTGGGGAGTCCTGGACAAAGTGCAGCAGAACTTTCTCTCCACCTGAGGCAGTGCAACAAGCAATAAAGTTAGCAATTCACCCTAAAAGGAAGTGTCCCTAATTAGATGATAAAATTCATACCCAGACAAGAATTTTAAAACAGAAAGACAAGAAAGGCAAATTTAACCCATTCTGCAAAAAAAATTGTCTTTCAATCGCAGAGTTATGATGTCTGCTGTTACTATGCTTTACCCTCATATTTGCACAGTTTTTAAAAAGGAGCAAAAGTTTTCCTTTTCTGACTTACACCAGTGTCCGAGATGTTAGATTACAAAGGGCAGAGCTCACCTCAACTGTTCAGGATGAAACTGGACAATCCTGATACACTGCTGCCCTCTGGTGTTTGTGTTACGATGGTGACCACAATAGCTCAACCAGGTCTGATCAACACAGATGCAAACTTAAGCCTTTCCTTAACTCTAAAAGAACATTTAAGAGGACAGTTGTCCTCCAAATTGCCTGCAAGAGCTGTAAAACCCTGTGTCCTGGAGTTCCACTCCGGACTTGCACAATCTAGCCTCCTTCAATCCCCCCCTTCATTGAGTTTGTGAAGTAAGTTACTTCTCCTCCTGATCAGTTACACAGTGATGCTGTGGGTGCAGAAAGGCTGCCCAGTATCACAAAGTGCAGTGGGTGAGAGCTAGCCCAGAGCCTACAGAGTGGCACGAGAGACATGTGATACAGTTCACCGCCTCTTGCTCTGCGTGCTGTTCACTATTGCGAGTGCCATGACTTTTGGTAAGAATTTTTATGGTTTAACTTCATCATGGACCCTAGAGGTGTTCAGAAAATGAGAACTGTGAGGGTGTGTGTAACTACACAAAAAGCAAATGTTGTGGTTACTGCACAGTATAGTAACATACTTAGGTATCATTAATGATGTCTAACCAGTTAAGCAGCGTTTTTTATTACTAAAAACGCAAACCAGAGTATGAATCTTAGTTATGATTGCTTTTTTTTGTCAATTTGTGGTGAATAAAGTAAAAGTAGGGGTGACAATTTTGGGGTACGAAAGGGATTGCAATTGTTCTCCATAAGAAATAATGGAAATAGGTTTTTCGTTTTACAAATTTTCACTATACAAAAAAGTTCTTGGGAACGAATTAAAAAGCAGTACGGGTGTAGAAACGCAATTTATTATTGTTAAAAGTTCAAGTAGGTAGCTGTGTCAGCACGTGCAGGCTGCAAAGGATCAGGTAAAGGTTTATTTCATGCTGACAGGAAAAGGAAAAGAGATGCAACATCTTGGCTGTGGAGCTGTTCTCAGGTGAGCCTTCACACCTGAAGAAGACTCCACAGCCAAAACATTGCGTCTTTTTTTCAGCATTTATTAGTTGTGAATCATAACAATACACACAACCATGTGACAGCGTACTTTAACTGAGCTACACTGTCACCACTCAACCGTGGACCGATCAGCTCCTGGTTACCTGGCCCCTGTGCCAGACTGAACTCACACAGAACTCAACAGGTGGCAGGACTTTTTACTTTACCTTTGCCTACGATGAGCATGCCTCCACTCTGTAAGAGATCGCCGCTGAAGTTCCCTTGGATCCCCTGGGCATTCGCCTGGAAAGGAAGAACAGTACTGCTCCTATAACACCCAGCGAGGTCAGTGTGGAGTACTCTCTGCACCCCTCAAACCACCAGCAAGAGCAGTGCTTTCTGTTCTATTCAGGAAAAGCAGGCCTGGATTAGCCCCTGGGGAACACACACTCACTGCAGAACAGAGCTCTATGCAGCACCTGTTTTGTTTTAATTTGCACCCTCCATAGTAATACGAACCTTCTGCAACAGCAAAGTGCACGGCTGTTTTTGGTTTTTATAGGCCTCCTCTAAACAGTGTGAGATGACACACCATCACACGTCCAGTACACATAACATATGTGACATCATAGTCAATTACTGTTTGGACAAAGTGAAAAAACGAACTCGGGGACCTCTGAAAACCTTGAAAAGTGCACCATGTTGCTGATCAAAAGAAGCGTGCATTGCATTTATTTTAAATGCTCCAGGGATACCTTCTGCAAAACCCCATGAGCACCAAGTATTTGACATGTTACTCATTAGGGCAGTGAGCTGTAATATCAGCAGTCAGGGACTGACCTGTGAACCACTGTCTCTCAGCTGACTCAAGACACCCAGCCTGCACAGCCCAGGCAAGACTCACACCCACTACACCAAAAGGCCAGGCCCCTTGTCAAGGGACACTTGAGGGCTCTGGGGAGATACAGTATGAGAACTGACTGACACTTCCAGACTGCAAAACTAGCATTTTAAAAATCTGATACCCATTACAATGAATACATGCACAGAGACAGCTGTTTAGCATTCAATCTGAATTTGAGCCGATGCCTAATCGACACCTTTCTTCAATTGGAAGCAGACGCTCTGTGATCAGTGATACCAGGCTTGTCCCAGTTACCTTGGTGACGACGTCGCGCACCTTCTTCCCCAACGCCGCGGGCACCACGCTCAAAGCCGAGTACCTGTGAGCAAGAAAGAAGCGCGGAGCTCGCTTGTTACTGTGTGCGCGAATTCATTCTATAGGCCTACAACGTTATTTCATTTCTGGGTGTTATTTTGTCTGTGCTTTTTACATAACGCATCAATGAGGTAAAAAGAGAAATGCACAGGAAACCGATGAACAGTAAAACTAGTTTACACGTTCAAAGCTAGAGAGAAAGGACGAGCTTCGTGTGGATTTTAAAATGCCGACAGTGGCGGAGTCTCTAATTATTTTCGACAGGGAGCTAAAGTGAGGTGGCTCTGCACACAAGAATCCTGGTTTCTAGCAGATGAGGAACTGGACCACACACACTTCAGATAACCTGAAGCTAATATTCTAATGCATCTATGAGTAACGGACTTCCTTGGACAAGCTTTTACTGTATTAGAAATAAATGGGGTTTCTAAAGCCATGGAATGCACCGAGCACCAGAATGTGCTGTAATATCAGCACGTGGCATGGACACTGTATTCCATCTCACAAAACACACCCTGCTTTCTCCTCCAACGGTATTTCTGGCAAGGTGCTGCAGAATTTCAGTGCAAATCCGGAATGCAATCCGGTCACGGTTTTGGTTATTAGTACGAAATTAAACGAAGGTTTAAAATGACTGGACAGTAATTACTTTCCTGCTGACCTGACGTGTTCAGACAAAATGGGCTCCTTTCTCTCCCTCTGTCCATTTTGCTGTTTGAAAAGAAAAGGTCAGCGGACTCACCTTTTGAAGCCTAAGTCCTTGTAGCACTGTTTCTTTTCATCAATGTACAGGTCTAGACAGACAGGAGTCAAAGAGCTGCATGTTAGAAATTTCTGAAGGACACAATATGTAGTCCCTAGCTCTCACACCAAACTCAATTTCAAAACCATCACCTTAAGGTGAAAGGGGGTATTCTGCTGTACAAGGTGTCATCCGTCAGAGGAGATATGAAACTATAGATTCTATGGCACTCTTTGTTCAACTAGGGGTATTAACCCCAATGTCCTGGCTGAACCCCACTTTGGTCTGCATAAAATCCCCCTGCAATTGAACTGGCATAGCAATTTCTCTCTTCTCTCTCCGATGGACTGTGAAACGGGACTACTGGCCCAAAATGTCTGCAGTGCATCACCCAGGTGAATCCTGTCTCGGTTGTGGATAAAGCAGCCCCCCCACCTATATATGAAGCACTCTTGGAAATCTCTGGACGAAAAGGCACCATATAGTTGCAGGGCATTGTTATTAAATACCATCATCATCGCAAAGAGGTATGACAAAGATTGATATGAAGTTAAAACAATATTGACTAAGTTTAAATATTATCCGAAACTCAAATTTAAACTTAACAGCTTATTTGTACTTCTTTTTTTACTTTAAGTACCAGAACCTCATGGGCACGCAGCAATGCAGTGGAGTCTCTAGTTACTGTGCAGTGCACACAACTCATACTGGAATTTGTCCTGGGTGTGTTTATAGCAGCAAGCGCATTCAGTTGTGTTGGAACAATATTCACACTTGACATATATACATATATACACTCTAGTGTAAAAAGGTGCCGTCCTTCGGATGAGACGTCAAACCGAGATCCTGACTCCCTGTGGTCATTAAAAATCCCAGTGCGTTTCTCGAAAAGAGTAGGGGTGTAACCCCAGCGTCCTGGCCAAATTTCCCATTGGCCCTTACCAATCATGGCCCCCTAATAATCCCCATCTATAAACTGGCTTCATCACTGTGCTCTCCTCCCCACTGATAGCTGGTGTGTGGTGAGTGTTCTGGCGCACTATGGCTGCCGTAGCATCATCCTGGTGGGGGCTGCACACTGGTGGTGGTGGAGGGGATCCCCATTACCTGTGAAGCATTTTGAGTGGAGTGTCCAGAAAAGCACTATATAAGTGTAAGGAATTATTATTATAATCAATTTTTGAAAGGTGCAAGTCTCGTTCTAAAATTCATCACCAGTATCACACACTAAAAAATATCCCTGAAAATGTCCTCTCACGCACTTATCCCAGAATATTTGTACTAGTATAAATACGCATATAGTACTGAGCACTGAACCCAGCAAGAGGGATCTAACTACCAGGTCTTACATCATCAGTGCAAATCTAACATAGGCTGTGATGCATCATGCTGATTCAGTATTTAATTCAACCTTCCCTATTCCTGGAGGAAGACACCAAATCTGAGGCTGCAAAAGATTGTTTATCCCCACCAGAAAGACCAGTTTGATCAAGAAGCAATAGGCCCTTATGTCAACCAGTGCTTGCCCTCACATCTGTCTGCACGACTGCCCAACAGCGCCCTCTTGTTTCTGTTGTGCAAAGTGCTTGAGTTGTATCCTGTCACCCATATTCCTTGCTTTTGGATTTGTGTTAAAGAAGAGACAGGTTGCTGTTTGTTCCTAGAATTGTTCATATAGGCACCTGCTTTTCATGATTTTACAGGACATTTAGGGAGAATACAGGCAATTTTCCATATACAGTTAAGCAGAACCCACCCTCTCTCCCTTATTGTGACAGAGGTTACACAAGGCATGTTGTAACAACATAGCAACTGGAAGAGTTTCAAATATTCTATTGGATCTATGACTAAAGGATTTCTCTGGACAAGCTTTTACTGCATTAGAAATTTCTAGTTTTTAGAGTTTCTAAAGGCCTAGGAATGCACCGAGCACCAGAGTGTGCTGCAATACCATCATGTGATATGGACACTGCACGGCTATGAGCAGTGTCCCAGTGGAGGCTGTTGAAGGTGCACATGTCAAATTATGTCATCACTCTCCTCCAAGCACAAAGTCACGCAATGTTTTTCACTAAAGGTTTTTCTTCCATGGTGCGATGTTAAGTGCAGACTGCAAATTGATTTTTGTCTATGCACGTTTTTAAAGTGTGCCATACAGAACAGCAGTGCTAATGGAGTGCTTGAGGTCACAGACGACTTTTCTGGATACTTTTCATATATTGAGTTGTTCTCTGACTGATGAAAATGACAAGCCAGTCCCGATAAGTCTAGAGTTTGGTTGTTTTGTGCACGATATGTTTTATATATGTTTTCTGGCTGGGGGTCTCACCTCCCTTGAAGAAGCCTCCCTCCACGAACTCCTGGAGTCCCGTCTCCTCGGGCCCGACGCCCACTAGAGCCACCTGGTTCTGACTCAGGTCCTCCTTCAGCTTGCTGACCTCCGCCGCCGTCCAGCGGCAAACCTGACAGCCGAACCGCCGCAGGAAAAACAGCACGACGGCCTGGTCCCGCCACAGGGCCTGCAGCTCCACCATCTGGGAGAGGACGACAGACCAACCACTGACCCACAGCTTGAGCTGTCACTGCGACGGTGGACTGCCGATCGGGGCTCGTAGCTAACTGGGGCTTACTCTTCACCTTCAAAGCCCACTGACAAGCTTCATGAGAGACATTTCTGTTATATGACACCCGGGTGAGATCCAGCACTTTTACGTTCGGGCTTTGGTGTGGGAGCAGAACCCACACCGACGACAACCCTTGTTGTGACAATTCGAATTAAAACACATCTTTGCCTATTTTTCCCCCACATTTAATCTGTGCAATGCATACTGGATGACAATGCAACAGCCACTTCACTTTACATTACAGGCCTACTGTCTAACATATCCAGACATGAAAAAGCATAACAGTGACATAGGGTTATAAATGTTATTCTGTATGTGACTGTCTGGATACCCTAAAACCACCCGTTTTGTATCGACTTAAAATATAAGCATGTTTTGAATAATTTAATAAGATCATTGGTTCAGTTAAACCAGATATAGCGACTAACTGTGGTCGTTATGAACTAAGGGTATTAGGATTTTCATTTCAGGCGATTTATATACTTAATGAACCAATCAAATGCTTCGACAGTCAAAAGATATTGATCCAAGTGGTTAGAAACCGGTAATGTAAGGGTGACGCATTACACGCCACTAGATTGTGGCTCTCCGGGCAATTGTCAGTCACCCAGCGTTATACAATGACTGTATTTTAGTTTAGCTGTTTAAATATGACTAACTCGGGAGAATTGACATGACTTTTCATGCGACTAAAGTTAATTAGAGTGAAGGTGGCGATAATTTTAGATGTTGCTCTGAAAACACAAAACACTCATTTCAATGATGGAACAACTCATTTGCTCTATATCACGTAAACAATCACTTGAATACTGCAAGATTAAAGATATTTGTACAAACCTCTCCCGTTGCCGCATTCTTCAACAGGTTTACTCCGATTTTAGCCAGGTCCAGACCGCTCATTTTGTCTTATTAAAAAAATAACCGTGTACAATTTCCCTAGTGCAAGTTCACAACTCCAAACATTGCACTTTGCTTAATCAAACCCTCGTGCCTTACAAGCAGCCCCCGGAGCACTAACCACGCCCCCTTCCTATACCACAGTCCAATCAGCATTCACAAGTCGATCTGTCCTGGCCACTCACGACGCGACGTAAGGGCACTAATTCCATATTAGGGAGTATGAGGGCGTGTCGTGTTGCATAAATCTAGACTAGGAGTTGCGTAAAATGTGAGGGTGTGGCCACGTGGAGTGAGGGTGAAAGGTTGATTTGTGCTCTTGATCGAACATAGAGCAAGGAATGAATTGTAACACTGTAGTCATACATACATTGTGACGTACTCAGTACGAATCGGTACATGGTCTTGTCCGTATTACTTGTGCTTTCATTATTCAGCGAAAAGCTTTATCTGGGGCATTTCGGATTTTAAAAAGTGTACTGTAACGGTGCAAACGTTATGTAAAATGCCATAGTTCACAGTACACTGGAAAGTCCTTATTGTACAAATATTACACAAAAAAAGATCAAAGTTTGTTTTTCTTAGAAGGTAGTGCAAAGTAACACTTTATTGCTGGTATCAGTTTATTTGGGCTTCTCAACCCTGGTCATCAGAACCCTTGTATCTGTGGGTTTTCATTTTTTTTTATGAGCATTCAATTCATTAAACCATCAACTCAAGGAATACGGTTTAACTCAACTATTCTGTTTTTATGAAGAACAGAACCTGCAATCTACATGTTCCTGGCAATTGACAGTAGTAATGGAATCCTAATGGGAAGAACTGTTAATTCAGTATAAGGATCCAACGACAGAAGTAAAGAAGGAAAGAACAGCCAAACACAGGCCTATGATTTACCCCAGCTGTGGACAAAATATTCAGAACTCCAAGTTAGACGAAAGACGGATTTTATCACCTCCCAGGCCAGGGCAGAGCCCAGATCTCAGGTCTGTGTGACAGCAGTGAAACCAAAGGAATGTGCTGCTTAGTCTCACACACCCTCATCAGGACCTCCATTGTAGAGGGATGGGATGGTGTTTTTGTCAGACTGGATGGGTTTTCAGAAGGTACAAGAATGTGCATTAAACTTGCACAGCTTAAGGTATTAGTGGAGAAAAGTTCAATTACTCTGACATGGTACGATCTGGTTTTTAGATTGAGTATATTTCTTTGTCCATATACTGGAGTACTAAAATATCTCGGAAATCGCTACAGTTACAGTGCAAGCTTCTGAAACTGACATCTCAGCAATGCGACTGTTAAGTGTGAGATTATATTTTGTGTTCTTTAAAAATCTGAGACTCCGAGGTCAGTTGTCAGACCTGTATTTTTTTATTAATAAAAATTAATCATAATTCCTTATACTTATATACTGATTTTCTGGACACATCATTCAAAGTGATTTACAGGTAATGGGGACTCACTTCCACTACCACCAGTGTGTAGCCTTAACTGGATGATGCAATGGCAGCCATAGTGCACCAGTACGCTCCCCACACACCAGCTCTCAGTGGACAGGAGAACAGAGTAATGAAACCAGTTCATAGATGGGGACTATTAGGAGGTCGTGACTGGTAAAGGCCAGGGGGGAAATTTGGCCAGGACGTTGGGGTAACACCACTACTCTTTTTGAGAAACACTGTGGGACTTTTAATGACCACAGAGAGTCAGGATCTCAGCTTTACATCTCATCCGAAGGACGGTGCCTTTTTACAGTATAGTGTCCCCGTCACTATACTGGGGCATTAGGACTCACACAGACTACGGTGTGAGCGCCCCCTAGTGGCCCCACTAACACCTCTTCTGGCAGTAACCTTAACTTTCCCAGGAGGTTCACCTCATTACCAACAAGCTCTTTAAGGGAGCACCAGAAGATACAGCCACTGGTATTTTACATTACGTGGAAATTACTAAGGTAGTAGATATTACCATATATAATATGGATTTCTATAAGAACACATATTCCAGGACTAACCTTCAAATTACATCTGGTCTTATTCAATCAATCAAAATATTGCCTAATATTTTAAGATTTCTCTGTATATTGCGACATTGGAGAACCGCAAATGTTGCAATACTCAGCTGTTTTTTTTTAAGGTAAATATTGAACATTAATTAGTGATGACATTATTTAATCCAATTAATTTCTCAGAAATCCATTCATTTACCGATTTCATCGCCTGAATTCCGGTTGCTATGGTTACGAGAGGAGAAGCAGCCGAGCGCATCTAACGGCGGGAGCGCGCACCGGGAAAGCGAAAGGCTCGGAGCGCGTAACACAGCTCCAGTGGTGCTGATGCGGCATCTGTAAGAGGGCGCTGGGAAGACTGGGGGAGAGGCAGAAAGGATGTAAGGAACAAGTCAGAGAGGAAAATGAGGAAGGGAGGGAGTGACGTCGCCATAGAGACAGGGAGACGGGGCAGGGAGAGAGAGGGGGAGAGGATGAGGAAAGCTGAGACATAACTGCATCAAAGACATAGGGAGAAATTAAAAAAATACATAAACATTAGAGAAGAGCAGGCACCTAAAATGAGATATTTGTCTATAGAAACAAAGAGTATGCTGTAGTTAAAGACCTGAACCCCAGAAAAAAAAGGTAATCTTCTTTCATTCATGTTTAATTTGCACGCTTTGTCCCGGTGAGGAACAGAGCAGTATATTCGTCTGCATAATCTTCACTTTGCAATACAAAGTGACAGTTCACAGAGCTTTCCACGGCCTGCACAAGAACACGGTTCGGATCTGTAGACACACCAGATCCTGGGCGGTCCTCAGCTTGCCTGGCATGCGTCCGCGTGTATTAAATACTTATAAATAAAACCGAGTATTTAATAGATTGTAGCACGGTGTTACGGCGATAACCTCGGCTTCAAAGTTTGTGGCATTCCTGTTTTTTTCTCTTTCTCTCCATTGTAGTTTTATAATAGAGCGAATACTGAAGCATCCGGTCTAAAATGAAGTACGGTTACGGCGCCGTTCTGAAACAGACATGAGCTGCTGATACATTGTGAACTGCTGCTCTCAGCTGATGTGAGCACATGGGATTTTGCGCGCCGGCAAGTGAGCGGTAGATATTGGCTTCTGCATCCCAACGCGAGGGGACCGGCAGCAGCCAAATCGCCTCCACCCAGAAGCGTCTCTGCTTCTTTGTTTCCCGGGCTGCACGCTTAGCCCGTCCTGCGCTGTCCGGGGAATCCGGAATAGCCTCACCCGTGCAGGGGTGCCAATCTCCTCGCTCTCCCGGTCCCCCCCCCCCAAAAAAATCTGCAGTTTCATCGTGATGGCTCGTGTCTCAGCCGGACACCGCCGCAGCGTTTCCGGCCCCGAGCGAGCACGAATTGGCGGAATCCAGGAGATGCAGTTGTCGTACATTATCAGTAGTGTGCTGTTAAAAATGATTCATTTGGGCTTTAGATTGTAACGTATGGTAAGGGCATTAGACTTGCAAGCAGCAAACAAGTGCTCGTCACTGGCATAAGGTAAAAACGGTTTTCAATAATAATAATAATAATCTGCGCGTCCATTGCAATTACTGGTGTAATTAGGAGTGTGAACTGTAATCGCTAGGAGATGGTTTAGCGTGAAGTAGTAATTGATGGTCTCTTATACGGTCTTTAACGTCCTTGCGTGCTCTGTTTTGTATTGTTTTATATATACATACATATTTGTGTGTTTTAATGAATGCAGCTGATGCTGCTCCGCACCTGTGAAAATGCGGGTCCCATCTCCTGACTCAGCAGCTCTCACGAACAGCGCCTTTCGCTGTGACAGCAAGACGGACACATGCCGTGACGGGAGTATATTTGCTGTCAGTGCTGGGAATCAGAACGTGCAATCTTCACACCGTAGGTCTCACAGGGCACAAATACAGCAGATGAACGACCGATCGGCCGTCCTGATCTGGACTTGGCATTTTGTTTTAACTCCGAATTGCTATGAATTAATGTAGCTGATGGCAGACCAAGCCAACATAATATGACCAGCAGAAAATGATTCAGACTAAAGATATTGTGCCGTTCATTCATAAGGGCTGTCATCTCCTGTCTGTGTGCAGCTATGATGTCGTCCCCTGGGGCGGGCACACCGAGCGATGCCCTCCTGCCCAGTCCGGGGGCCCCCTGCGGAGCAGCCTGGGGCTCCTCTGGCTTCCCGTCATCCACCACCCGCCACCTCAGCCACCGCGCCAACAACTTCAAGCGGCACCCCAAAAGGCGGAAGCTGATCCGGCCCTCGCCCCCTCCGCCCCCCAACACCCCCTGCCCCCTGGGGCAGCTGGACCTCAGCGAGCTGCCCCCGCGGCGCACCTTCCCGGAGCTGCTCTTCAACGGCTGTATCCTGTTCGGCATCGAGTTCAGCTACGCCATGGAGACGGCCTACGTCACCCCCGTGCTGCTGCAGATGGGCCTGCCCGACCAGTTCTACAGCCTGGTGTGGTTCATCAGCCCCATACTGGGTAACGCTGTGCCCCTGGTGCTGAGAGAGAGTGGGAGGGCACTGGCGAGCTGTACCCACACACTCCAAGTGCAGTGCAAACCGAGGAACACCTAGAACGGGCCCACACTCTTTCAGAGCATAAAGAGAGGATTTCTCAACAAAGCATTTTAAGACTTTTTATCTTGGACGTTTATTAAATATTTGCTGTTCTTGTTCTTAACATCCTGCACTGCATGGGGTAATCAACTGTGTCAGTAACCGCTGTGGAAGTGTTTTTGTGTTCTTTTGCTGTATGTCTATGAGCTGTGTTGGCAACTTCATTTCCTCCTTAGGGATTATTAAGGTGTGCTGTATTGTTAAAGGGTCAAAGCGTGATTCGCTGTGTATGTCCGGTCTCCCCAGGATTCCTGGTCCAGCCGATCCTGGGTGCGTGGAGTGACCGCTGCACTTCCTGCTTCGGCCGACGCCGGCCCTTCATCCTGGTGCTGGCCATCGGTAAGGACACGCCCTCACTGCGATCTCGCGGTGCAGCCCTGCGGCTGGTCAGCTGATCAGCCAGTGGTCACGTGACCAGCTGCGCTGCGGTCCAGTGACGGAATGAGTTAACTTTGCACAGGATCATTCTCGGATTTTGTTTGTGGCCTAATTTATAGCTTAAAACATATTGGAGCTGTCGAGGCAAATGCGTCTGCACTGGTCGACATGGTATCCAACATGAATGTCCTGGAGCAGCGCCTCAGCAGGTCCTTATCTTTGGTTATTGCACTGGAGTGAGTTAATCCGTGTTTGTGTCTGTCTGCCCTGTGATGGGCTGGCGTCCCATCCAAGGTGTTCCCTGCCTTGTGCCCGTTGCTTGCTGGGATAGACTCTGGCTCCCTTGTGACCCTGAATTGGAAAAAGCCATTAGAAAATGGGTGGATGGAGTTTAGTCTTAGATAACACAGTGTCTTAATGCATAGTCCCAAGCCAGCAGTGAAACCAGACTTGACATCTCTATAGGCAGGCTTGTTAGTTCATGCCATCAAAAGCCCCAAACCACTTGCCAAGCAGGTGGTTTCCTCCCTTCTGATTCCCATAGTGATCATAGGCTACTAGGAGATGATACCTTCTCAGCTGAAGTAATCTAAAAGCTGATAGACTATGAAATGAAATTTCCAGGACGTGATTCTGTTATGATGATTGCTCAGTGAGTGTGTGGGGTCTGTGATTTCTGTCCTCTCCCCTTTTCTGTTTTTGACTCAGAACTCTGGAGAGTTATGTTGCCAGCGGAAAATGTCATCCTCTGTATTGATTACTCCTATGAACCCGTAGTAACCAGCCTGATCATCTCCCCGATTCCAGGGGCGCTGTTTGGCCTGACGCTGGTGCTCAACGGCCGGGACATCGGGACAGCGCTGGCCGACACTGCGGCCAATCACAAGTGGGGGATCGTGCTGACCGTGTGCGGCGTGGTCCTGATGGACTTCAGCGCCGACTCGGCGGACAACCCCAGCCACGCGTACATGATGGACGTGTGCAGCCCGGAGGACCAGGATCGCGGCCTCAACATCCACGCGCTGCTGGCAGGTCAGGATGCACGGCCCTCGTCCCTGGATTTCAGAGTCTGCCCCTGTAACCATTCCAGCCCTGAAGCGCCTCTGCTCCACACACGCAGGTCCCTTGTTCCTGCGCTGTCAGCTGCAAGCAAACACAGTTTCAGTCAAACAGCAGCCTGCTGTTTCCTCGCTCTCTCCTCAATAACCAGCTAGAGACAACACTCTGGTATATGGTCTCACCAATTTGAAATATTGATAATATTCTCCCAATTTTTAAAAATTACAGTACCTCACTTTAGTTAATCTGAGCACTGTGGTGCCACAGAAAGGGCTCTTTCATTCACGGTCGCTCATGAATTGGTACAGTGGATTTCTTCAGAAATCAAAAGACTCATTACTGGTGAATTGTGGGTTCAAGCACCTGCTGCAGGCTCTTCTGTTGTGCCTTCTGTTGGGCACAGAACTTGACATCAGTTGCTCCAGTTGCCCCAGATGTATTAGTGGGAGCCAGCACTGCCATAGCAAGGGTAATCCCTACCCCAGACCAGCATCCCATCCAGAGGAAGAGTCACGTGCTGTCTCCTCCGCTTAATGTCACAGAAAGCAGCTCTGGCCTGATGAGCCAAAGCAGCTTGGATATGGGAATTACCTTTCTCCCTGGCAACTAAGCCAAGCTCTTTTGTGTGCCATATGCCTTTGAAAACAGTGTGTTCCCAGTCATACTGGCTCGTGACCACTGGATCTTTGGAAGTCCAGAATCCACTGATTCTTCCTCCGCTCTGTCCCTCTCTCCAGGGCTCGGTGGCGGCTTCGGCTACGTGGTCGGCGGCATCAACTGGGACCACACGGAGTTCGGGAGGTCACTGGGGGGTCAGCTGAGGGTCATCTACCTCTTCACCAGCATCACCCTTATTGTCGCCACGGCGATGACACTCACTAGCATCCCAGAGCGGCCCCTGGCCCAGGCACATCCCCTGAAGCGTCCCAGGAACACGCTGAAGAGCCCCAGTCTGCCCCTGCCCCCCTCACCCCCTGTCCCCCCCGGGCAGGCGCAGGTGGACGATGGAGAGGGGAATAAGGACGTGAGGGCTGCTGGGGAAGAACTCCATAGCTACCAGTGCTATGAGCCGAACCCCTGCCAGCCCGACCCCCTGGCCCTGTCTGTCAGCACCCACACGCGACTCTACGCTGGCCTCACCAGCCCCCTCTCGCCTCTCAGCCCGCTTACGCCCAAGTACGGCAGCTTCATCAGCCGGGACAGCTCCCTCACCGGCATCAACGAGTTCGCCTCCTCCCTCGGGACGTCCTACATCGACAGCGTGCTGATCGACTGCTATACAGGACAGCAGACACCCCAGCCACCTGAGCCCGATGGCTGCACCCACCCTCTCCCAGCGGGGGACACCCCTCCCACTCTTGGATCGGGGGGAGGCCTGCCAAGGGGAGGCAGCTCAGGGATCCTGAAGCGCCCCCAAAGTCTGGCTCTGCTGGACGACACTCTGCCGCCCACGGGCCCTGGGGCAGAGAACGGCCGCAGGAGAACTGTCACCTTCAGGCAGCAGGTCAGTCTGAAAGGGCGGGGAGGAGGAGGGGAGTCTTCCAGCTTGTGCAGATCATAGGAGTTTCTCATCGTTTCAATGTCAGCAGGGGTTGCATGTTATATCTGAAGTGCATTTTACACTTGGGCTGCACGATCACGACAGCATGGTGGCCTCAACTACCGGCAGCAGGCTCTTGGGTTCAGGTCCAAATTCCGGGTACTTGTCTGAGAGGGGTTTGCATCTTTTCCCTGTGTTTTCTGTGAGGAGTTTCCTCAGTTTCCTCCCACCTTCCAAAGACTCTAAGAAGGAGTCACAGTGCTGGGGCCCTGGGTTCAATTCCTGGGGCCCTATCTGCGTGGGGTTGGTATGATCTCCCTGTGTTCGCGTGGGATTCCTTCCACAGTGTGAAGACATACTGGCAGGTTTATCGACCTCCAGGAAGAGTGGCCCTGGGGTGAGTGTGGGCCTGTCTGTGTCTGTGCACCTGACCTGTGATGGACTGAAGTCCCATCCAGGGGGTTTCCTGCCTTGTGTTCGTAGCTCCCCTGTGACACTGAATTGGATGACTTGTACGAAGTGGTTAGAAAATAGGTGGATAGCTTTAAACTTGTTTAATATAGAATTAATTAATATAGCTTTAGCTAATTAATATAGCTATATTTAATATAGCTTAGAATATAGAACAAAAAAAGCTTGAGGGACTGAATGGCCACTTCTCATTTTGGAACATTTTGGAATTACTGTTAGTTCCTTTATCTCCCATTTTAGCACAATACTTTGCTTTCCACCCTGTTTTAGTTACATGAATGTGGGGTTGCCCTTATTGAACGAGGAGACCTGAAGATGCATAGGTGTGCTTAGTATCTCTGCATTTGTGAGCGCTCTCTTTACCAGGCATGAGCTTTAAAATAAATGATTCTGCCCGTTGCTGCTTTAACAACCAGGCAATCTGTGGTCAGTCTGACAGCCAGGTGAGTTTGGATAGTCATCTAGCGCAGAGCAGTTGAGATTCACTTTGCTGAGCAATAGGAAAAAATCCCATGCTTTCCTCAGTCAAAGCTTAGGTACAGAACTCAAGTTTTCAGAGACCTTATGTCTCGGTCCTGATGTGTTTCTTCCTCTTTGTCCTGTCTGCCCTGCCCCAGGTGGCAAACATCCTCCTGAACGGGGTGCGCTACGACAGCGACCTGAGCAACAGCACCGAGGTCCCAGACACTCAGCTTTCCATGAGGGTGCTGTGCAACGCCATCTACAGGATGCCCCAGCCACTGCGCAGTCTCTGCACCAACCACTTCCTGGGTAAGGGTCACCCTCACACAATGGGCTCTGTGTGTGTCTGTGGGGTCGCGCTGGCGTGGGGGGCTCACAGCTGTCCGTCTGTCACTCAGGCTGGCTGTCCTTTGAGGGGATGCTGCTCTTTTACACCGACTTCATGGGGGAGGCGGTGTTCGGGGGTGACCCCAAGGCCCCCCACGACTCAGAGCCCTACCGGCTATACAACAGTGGGGTCAGCATGGGCTGCTGGGGTATGTGCATCTATGCCTTCAGTGCTGCCTTCTACTCTGGTAAGACACAGGCATTAACACAATTTACTCCTGTCTTTGTGGGGGAGGGCCATAGGCGCTCATTCTATTTCGTCTTCCTATCCTGTACTACAAAGAAATGGGCTGTAGATCAGTAGACCTGAAGCAATTATGTCACACTTCAGTTTAGTTGTCTGTTGTAGCTGCCTATAAAAATGTTTTATTAATGTTAGAAGTGGTTATTTGTACAGTTAAAAAGCATTGACAACAGCTAGGAATCATTACGTACCTGTAAGCCTAGAGGCAGGGGTGTGGTTCAGGCAGGGGTCGGGATTAGATTATGCTACTACCATGCAGTCTGCAGCAGAAGCACGAAGGAACGAGTAGTTGTGAAGTACAGGGCTGAAAAGCTGAAAGACAGAAGGAAAAATGTTTTCGTTTGGCAAGCTTTCGAAACATGTCAGTAGAGGGGTGGTCATTATCACAAATCTGTCTTTCTCTGAAAACCTCATCACTATTTTTCATTTAGAAAACATTTAGAGTGCATTTACAGCCACTGATCTTAGTGGTACCCGAATGCTTCTGGCACTGTCACGTTTAAAGGACTTTAAGGCGGATATTGACACTTTCAAACTTAGCAAATGCCACCTGGTGTATGAAAAAAAGTCCTAAATAAAAGTCATTCATGTTGTGGGAATGTACCTATGTCACCTGTACCTATGTCCACCATATACTGTACTTATATAGGAACATTTTCTCAAAGTTTGTCCACACATTGATTGTAAGCCTTGTGTGTGCATGCACTCACACAGAATAACAACAAGGCAGCAAGGAGTAAGACACAGTGCTGACACTGTGCTGAAAATATACCACATTGTAGTCATGACGTTGGTACAAAACCATGCCACGCCCTGCTCAGCTAGGACATTTTGGTGCCAGCACCCTTCTCGGATGTTGGCACTGTGGCATGGTCTTGCCCACGCTGCACTGTCTGTAAAGCTCTCACTGTCACAAGGAACAGTTCTGAGCAATACAGCCTCTGAAACGTGGCCAGTCGCTGCCACTACTACTGTAGAATTGCATTCAATTAAAAAAAAATGCTTCCCAGTTACTTGAAGAAAACAAACCGAGGGAGCATTAAAATTTTCAATGACTGATTTTTGCGATGGGTCATGCTCAAGCTACAAATTATACCTACAGGAAACAAACCCAATTTCAAACCTGAGACAACAGCAGTTACCGTGGTTACCCTCATGCTGCGTGTTTAGCGTCACTATCTTGTATCCAGACACGGTGACACGGGTGTCGGGGGGAAATGTCCTCGTTGGGGTTTGTCACTCTGTGGCACTGACAGAGTGACAAACAAACAGATCGGCCCACTACCCGGCCAACTGCAAGTATGCCTTCATCTTTTTCACTGCTAACATTCCTCCTCCTCCTCTCTCTTTCCTTCTCTGCTCTTGTTTTTCTCCTGCTCCTGTTCCTCTCTCTCCGCCCGCCCCTCAGCGATCCTGGAGAAGCTGGAGGAGCGTTTTTCCTTGCGCTCCCTCTATTTCTTTGCCTACTTGGCGTTCGGGCTGGGCACGGGCCTCGCCACCCTCTCTACCAACCTGTACGTGGTGCTGTCCCTGTGTGTCACCTACGGCGTCCTCTTCTCCTCGCTGTGCACCCTGCCCTACTCCCTGCTCTGCGAGTACTACCAGAGCCCGCAGGTCAGAGCCGGGCCCCGCTTGGGGGCCTCTTGTGTCTTTGTGGCCTGGTCCTGGCTGAGTCATTGCTGAGTCAGGGCAGCCAGAACGTTACTAAGAATGTGAGAAAGATTGCCCGAAAACTGACGAGAGGGCAGGAGGGGGATTCGGCACGTCTTTCCCAGCTGGTTTTGTTAGTTAATTGATACCCAGCTGTTCGGTGAATCTTTCTCCAGGCGCCCACAAGTTGGCTTTGGGCTAGGCTCTTCTAGGGCTGGCTTTGTCAATGCTTTCTGGGGCTTTTAAATAGTCCGATTGAGTCCTTTCATAGTCTCGCCTGCCCAAGGCTAAACAAAATCAGTACCTGTCTGCAACCAGTCAGGACCCCATCAGGCAGAGAATGAACTTTGTTGCTCATCTTTGAAATTATTCTGAAGCCACAATGTACATTTTGCAATGTGGCAACACGCTGTCAATTGTTAGCAAATATGTGTAGGACCAACTGAAAACAACACATCACCCCAAATAAGGAACAAATCTGCATTTGTAAATATCATTTGTAGACTTCCTATGAAGTCTAGTGTATTACAAAGGCAACTGCTTGTAATCGGTTAATTGTCAAATGAGACAAAAGGTTTAGTGTACGATTTAATTATTTTGTTCATAAGGTTCGATCTACATCGCCTTGTCCTGCAGATTGTGGAACTGTCTGGTTATTTTATCCTACAGTAATATCTGTATGTGTGTAATTTAAGCAGCAGCAGTGTATTTAGCTATACTGGATGTGTGTCTGGTACTGTATGTTTTGTAACGCTGTGTGTCTGCCTGTGTCGCTCCAGTTCACAGGCTCCACAGAGGACGGGACGCGCCGAGGGATGGGCATGGATATCTCCCTGCTCAGCTGCCAGTACTTCCTGGCTCAGATCCTGGTCTCCGTGGTGATGGGCCCCCTGACCTCGCTGGTGGGTGGAGCGAGGGGCGTGATGTACTTCGCGAGCGCGATGTCGTTCGTAGGCTGCCTTTATTCCTCCCTGTGTGTGGTGTACCACCTGCCCCCCCCGGACAGCGACCCCCCCCACAGCGAGGCACAGCCCTTGCTCATACATATCTAGAGACTTCCCTCCCCACCCCCTCAGGGAAGACTGTGCCTTGCACAGCTTCATTCAGCCATCTTCCTTAGAGCACAGACAGACAGGCCTCACCCTCTCGCGCTGAGTATCGGCCTGTTTCTTCACGGGTGACAGGAATATATACACCACTGGTTTGTGTGGGAGTCAGACATTCTGATTTGTGTACGCAGACGCATCCTCACAGCCAGGTCTTGTCTGTGTATTCTTTCATGCTTGATTTTTGTGTCTCCCGGTTGGTCCACCCCTGTATGTGTCCAAAGTTCTCATCATGCTTAGAAAGCAATACCGGGGCTGTACTTTTGTATGGGGGGGAGGATGCCAAATGCTGATCTGTTGCTCTTAAATAAAACGAAAGGCCTTACAGCACATTTGTTCAGCTGTTGCTGACTACTTGGCTGTTACTGTATGGGTTCCAGCTGCTGAAAGAGAAGTACTGTCTCCCTGACACTGTGTAGCATGAAGCTGTTTTCTGGAGCCCAATCCTCCTTACTCTTGTCTCCCTCACCGACCTCCTTGACCTGGTGGAGAATTCTGCTCTGTTTGTTGATCTGTCTGCCTCTGAAATGTTTCAACTCAGTCCGATTGAAAGAAACCATCTGGATTCCCATTAGCAGCTTTCCGTTCTCAAAGTGTCTCTGAGCATCTGTCTCCCTGCACTGATCATATACACGTCCAAGAACACACAAACACACTTATACACGTGTAGAAAGTTATTTTGGAGATTATTAGGAGGACAGGGAACTGCTTTGAGAGTTGCTAGTGGGTCCAACCACATAGGACTCGAACTTTTTTGCAGTCATCACCCAATTCATGGCCTCAGACTGATCCTTAACACCTGAACACCATGCACATTGACGGAAGCTTTGGTGGAGACTTCCTTCAGTGTTGAAAAAGCATGCTGTTAAACCTTTTAGGGGGCATTCTAATTGAGGGGCATTCAGTCACAATGCCACAGCAGCTCCCACCATTGACTCCCTTAGCCTAGCACAGACACCAAATGTCTGAACCTGTGAAATTGCAGTGGATTGCTTTATACATTTGTCCAATATCCCTGGGGTGTAAAATAACAGCAGGTCAGGCTGTGAGATGCAGACATGGGCACTTGAAAAGTCACCATCTGAGTTACGAGCTCTCTACAGAAAGGGCTGCCCTCAGAGCACTAAATGCTATCCTGAAGATCTTGCCCTGTGCCGGTTGTCTTGTCTCTGGCTTCCTGTACACAGTGGAACACTCATCCCAGGCACTATTCTCATCGTATCTCACACACTGCTCACACACAAATGCCTTGCTTTAAGGAATGTTTTATTCTGAGCCTCTGGATTGAGCTTCAGATTTTTTCTCTGAACACCGAAAAAGTGGATTATCAGACCTGACTGCATTAATCAAAAAAAAAACCTCTTTAGCAGCAGAACTCTCTCAAACATTCCTTAAAAGCTGTCCATGGTAAGCCATTTTTTCCTCAATACTTTTTTAAAAAATAAAAGCCATTATTTTATTGCGTTTTCTGTTAGTAGTACAGCTAGAAATTATTTATTTTATTATTTATTATAGATATACAAATGATTTATGTACCTTGTTTTGATTTAAATGTATCATTTTCAAATAAAAAATACCAGTGATTAAATAATCTCTGTGTGCATAGATTGCCCTTCAAGACAGAAAGGACGGAGTGTGAAGGGGAGGAGAGTGGATATCACAGGGGTTTTAGAGAAAGGAGCTTGTACTGCTCTCCCCAGGTCTGGTCTTCACGAGCAACACCTCAGGGGGTGCTGCCAATCGGTATTTGTCAATTTAAATTGTAGAGGTTAAACTAGTCCAATTAACCCTCTTCCAGAGGTCTTTTGTTGTTGATGATTTAAGGAGATCTATTAAACCTGCTGGAATACAAACCTTTGCTCTGACTTTTAACGGATTATATTATTAGCTCCAACGGGTGTATTTTATTTTACTTACAATTTATGTTTTAACACTCTTATTTGGCGATATGGCTACAGTACCAATAAGGTCTTTTGAAGCCCTGGGGGGAAAGGTTTAGTTGTCCAGTTAGAGGCCTCCTTGGTGGTTCACGAAAACTGCCCATTCAGAACTCAGACCAAACCCTGTAGTCCAGATTTTAGGAGTCCGAGCCCAAGATCCGTCACTAGATGGCCGAGACCAGGATCTCCAGAGTCTGAATCAAGCCCAGCCGAAACTCCAGCATTGCACAAGTGATCAAGGACTACTGTGCACTTGGATGAGCATGAGTCAGGTATCTCTACTCGCTGGTGACTTGGCTGGGCACCTGCAAGCTCTCATGTTCGTGAGAACGAGATCACTCACTCAGTTCACTGCAAGTCTACTGTGAAAACCTAAAGGGGCCCAGTGGTTCTACCACTAACCCCCATGCATTCCTCAGTGCAGGTTGAGCACTACGACAGCTGGAATTCCCCAGAAGAGACACGCAAGAAGCCCATTACTTCTGGAGGCAGGGCTGGAACTAGCTGGCCAGGGCTCTTGCAGTTCGTGGTATAAGAGAGGGCCCTATGACATAACACTCCCTACACACTGCATAGACCCTCCTGGCGGTTGCTGTGGCGCTCGCAATGTGACAGAATGTGAAGAGCCTGATGGGTGGGCGTGTCGGAGAAGCCTGCCAGCACTTCCTCTTTCTGTGAAGGGGCCATCTCTGGGCACCGAGACATGAAGACACATCTGCTCATTCCACATCATGCGAGTACAGAAACAAAAAATAATGGTTATTCTACATTTAAAACAAAAACAAACAATTCTCCAGTTAATCACAGTTAGCTCCAGTGACTAGGTGTTTGGATAAAAAGAGCATGAACAGACCGCATGCCAGAAGCGGGCAGCCCTGACCGAGATGAATCTTTTTTCCACCGAGTCTCAGTTTGAATTGCCTTTTCTCTGGCTGCTTGCAGGTTATAAGTCTAGAGTATGGAGCTGCGTTACGGCATCGTACAGTGAGAAACGGAAAGCAAAGAAGCTCTGCACATGTGGTGGACAATTCACACTTAGTACAGTGGTTTCCCAAGACTGATTTACCAGTCTTCAAATTAAGGAATTGATTAGATTCAATTCCAGGTATTAACTTAACCATTCTTAATTATTTCTGCAATGCAGTGTCTATTTGCATCACAGAAATCTTCCAATCCAGCTGACCGAGGCTTAGAATAGGTCCAATGTGTTTCACCGAGGCAAGAAAACAGCAGCTATTTTAGGGTGCACAAAAAACAGGAGGCTGTGCCTTGTGCCCAAGGGTCTGCAGTTTGACTAGGGCAACCACTGGGGAAAATGAAAAAGGTCCCCCTGTGGTGGTCAGACCAGCATGCTGTTTATTACCTGTGGAAAGGGCTTGAACCTCGATGGTGTGCACGACCTCCTCCATTTGCAGCCTTCCTGATGTTCTTAATGTTGCCACAGTTGGACCAATGTGACCCTTTATCAACAGGTCTTAAAATGAGTTTGGAACTGGGATCATGTTAATGGCAATGACTAATGAAACCATCTTTTCAATTAAGAGAACTTGTCATGCTATATTTAAATTATTCAAAGTTTTGTACAAAATGATCTCTAAATTACTGAACCTGCATAGCTTCGTTCACTGATCACTATTCCACCTAGGAATTGATTACACTGTCACAATACAAGCTGGATTGCATCTTTCTAGATCCAGGGTTGAAGATGCCCGTCTTAAGTCTGATACTAATTGAAAAAGATGAGAAAAACCCGCAGGACCAGAACTGGGAGATCCTGCTTGTAAGCGACTTATTAAAATGACATTTGTTTGTATAAATACAGATAGGGTTGACATGGTTTGGAAACTTGAAGACAACAAAGAGTATGCCCATGTTTTCAACAGCACTGCCAGCGTTGCTCATAACCTCAGAAACTCCCTTGGGGAAAAAGCTGATAATCTTTGTTCAAAGCATTACTTTGACTTCAACTTTAAAAAGTTCATCTGTAAAGAAACAGAAAAATAAGTGAAGTCTGACTACCAGGATTAGTCATTCATATAATCAAAACTTCCGTTTTCTCTCATGGCCCCTGAAAGCCAAACACTGCAGCTGACCTAATATGGAAAGATTCTAAGATGCACAACAGTACTTCACTTTCCTTTCAGAGAGAGGTTTGTGCACAGCTGCAGTACCAGATCTGTCCTGCAGAGAGGAGTAATCAACATCTCATTTCTGCTTTCAACTTCATTTGCAGTTAAAGTGAATTGCAATCTAAATGCAAACAAAAGCTATTCCGCTTAACCTCTACTACCACCCAGCAAGATTTCCATCCCTAAAAAAAGCTTCTTTCTGAGCTAAAACCTTTCACCTATTTGCTGGTCTGACACCTATGTTGTTTACCTCAATTTCTCACTACCAAGAGATCTATACCACTTAGTAATTGCACAGCTCACCAGCAGATGGCAGCATTATCAGCAGCCAGAACTAAATTCCCCATCTCCAATATGCCATATAAATATATCCTCTAGTCAAATCTAATTGGCAGACAATCAAAACGCTAATGATATCGCAAATGCTTCCCACTACAGGAAACTTCCCAACCCTGTTCCTCGAGCTACTCTAGGAACCACAGCAGTTTCATGACAAAAACCATGAACAAATTAAACCTCCAAGACTAGCAGAGCATTTAAACAAATCGAAGCTCAAACTGACCATTTCCCAAAACGCAACTTCATCCTCTACCACCATCTTTTCACCCGTCTGCATTTCCTCAGTACTAAAAACGTGAATGGTGCAGGTCTTTAAAAACGCCAAGAAGGAACAAAATTGAAAAGCATAGTCTTGAAAGTTTTTATATTGCAATCTTCCCTCTAATTCAGATTTGGTTGCTCAGACTTAGACAAGATGTGAAAAGGTTCTCAGGTTCTTATCAAGTTCTCAGATAAGGTAGTCATCTTCATCTGCCATCATCCGTTTTTAATTCTAGCATGGTAAACTGAATCACGCTTAAAGATAAAAACCCATCAAGTGTGGCAATTAATGAAGGATTAAAATATCACTTCATCTTTAATATAATACATTTCACATTGGGTAGCATCCAATTTGCAAGAGGTCTAAATACCTAAAATATTACTCCAGTTGAGACTTCTAAATAGCCAATAGTTTGGCTATCAAGTCAAATTACTAAAGTTAACTTTAAAATGACAATTGAACACCAGAAGAAAAAGACAAGACTGATTTATTTATAATTGAGAACCAGAATATACAAAGCAGTGGTCAAGCAACCAAAAAAATACAAATTGAAAAACTTTGCTCAAGGTGACAGACTGTACGAGTTAATGTGGCTGCCTATATAACTTTACGAACCCTCAGGGAACACCACTGCGATATTATTCAAATCAGTCTTACAGACAAGCCGTTGTAAAATTTTTAACCTGGGGTTTTTCAGACCACAAAAAAAAAATCACAACTTAAAACTGTACACTGAAAAAATACAAAAAGTAGTTCAAAAAATTCATACAGAACAATGACCAAAACTTTCAGATTTAAGAGAGGGGTTAATAAACATTGCAGAATATTTCACCAGGCCATCAGGCTCCTATAAAAAAAAAGCTTGTTAACTTAATACAGTTCCGTAATTTAAAACTAGTCAAAGAAAAAGGAGCCCCTGCCTCAGTTTTCAGCTGTACCATACATCAGCCAAGGAAATGAAAGGGTGCCAAAAGCAGCAATGGCACTATACCTAACAAATCAGATTCTAATGCTAACAATCGTCTATTATCCCCTGCTTAACTCCAACATCTTTGGTCTTTACTGGGTTCGAGAGGTCACCATAGAGGTCTGAATATTTCCTTACGAAGAAAGGGTACAGCTGCTCAAGTGTGCATCGGCTGGTCAGGTAACAAAGTAGAAAATGTGCTTCATAGCTCAGATGTTTCGTACATATAAAAAAAGCACTCGGATCTTAAAAACGAGCCCTATTTGCAGCAATTAATAGAAACTGGTCATACAAGGACCAATAAATAACATTTTACAAAACAAAAAGTTGTGTAATGTTACAGGAATCCAGTGCGATTACAGTATTTAAAAAACGTTCTGTAAAATGTACATAAAAAGCACAACCCTCTACTAGGTAAAGTTGACCATGCGGACAGAGCTAATGAGGATGAAGTGAGGCTCTAAGCTTTTGCTTCAGCTTCTGTGGAGTCACCATTTTCTGTCTTCTGCTTTTTTGTTTCAACTTTTTCCTGATGGAACAGAAAAGGTTCAAAGTTAGTTGCCACCTGAGAGCATCACTTTGTTCTTGAGCTAGTAAAAGCCAACTGCAGATCTCGGACATACAGGACTGAAGGAAACTTACCTCTTCCTCAGCTGGGCGCTTCACAGGGTGGCCATCAGCCTCCTCTTCTGCACCCTCTTCTCCCTCTTCATCCTCCTCCCCCTCTCCCTCAGCTAGAAGGAAATTAAAAGCAGATCAACAAGCAGACCCCACACTAACCCAAACTGGAAGTCCACTAGGCCAGTCAGAAGCCAGGTCATTTCATAACCAGATGGAATTGGTCAAGTCCGATACTCAAAAGTAATTTAGTGTATACCTAACAAATCAGATTCTAATACTTGAAAATGCAGTTTTGTGCAATTCACATCCAATGGTAGTGCAAAAGACTCAAAACAAATTCAGTCCATTCCCTCCGCTGGACAATCATATCCCCAGATAACAGGCAGGAAACTTACCTTCTTCGTCTTCCTCCTCCTCATCCTCAGGGGTTTCCTCACCATGGTCAGCACCGTTTGCCTCCTACAAAAGAGCAAAAATTGTTTATTACGCGCTTCTCAAAAACAACCTTCACCTTAGCTGGTTTCACACATTTAAAACTGTTCATGCTTTCATCCCACCAGGAAGAATCAGACCAACATTTATCTTGGCAACAAATAAAGGAGAATTCCACACCGAAAAGCAGGAAGAACACCCCTCGAGCTACGGAGTCTTCCTTGGGCGAGGAGAAATCCAGTCCTTCGGGCTACTGTAAACAGCTCACGAAGTGGGAAGCACACAGAGCACATTCAGCTGCCTGGCTACCTCAACAAAGGGCTGTGAAAGGGGCGGGGAGTGGACCTAACACCTGCACAGCGAGGGAGCCGAGCGCACACGCAGACAAAGGCCCGGGGGCCACAGGGGAACCGAGCTGCACTCACTGTGCCATTGGCAGGTGCGTCTCCGCTGCCGTTCTCCTTCTCCGTCTTCTCCACCTCCTCTGCCACCTCTTTCTTCTCCTTCAGATCCTGAAGAACAGGGAATTCAATACCGCAGCGTTACTTCCAGCCTCACCCCCCCCCTCCCCGCCCGAACACAAACGGGAGTTTACTTTCCAAGTTTGGAAAATATTGAGTAATTGACGCCGCTTCCCCCCCACCCCCCACCATCCCCGCCTCCTCCTCCTCCTCCCTCCCGTCACCCCTCTTTCAGCCAGAATTTATGACTCTAAACAAAAACCTCATTCAATACATGTTACGGAAGGCGGAAAAAAAAGGCCCAGGTCGTAAAACGTCATGCCTGCAGAACGTGAGCGCCGCGCACCGCTCACCGAGCTTCAGCCTCCGGAGCGGCTCCCGGGCCAGCTCCGGGGCCGCAGCCGGCGCCTCGGGGGCCCGGAGCGCCCAATTCAGACATTCGGCGCTGGAAACGCGGAATCGCACAGGTGCAGCGGACAGCGAGGCCACACAGCCGCGGAAGAAAGCCGTAGCCCCTTGCTGGGCTATTAAAACCGGGGGGAAATCGCGGGGGCTTTCGTTTTATTCGTCAAGTAGCGAAACCGCGGTTTCTCGACGTTTACTCTTCTTAAACCTGATATTTTATTCAAGTACTCGCTACCGACAAGACCAGCTGAAAGACCGTTCAGCTTCACATTCTGACAATGTTTCCCTCAGCCGCCGCACACCAACGTCTTAAAGCCGTTTCCCCCCCAGTACCGTTACGAAAAATTCAAACGGTTCACGAACCAACAGCCGGATTGTTCATGTTCCGCCGAACAAAGGGGTGAGGAGGAGGAGGAGGAGGAGGAGGAGGGAGGGGGGGGGAGTTACCAGGCAGGACGCGTGCACGAGTCCCCCCCCCCTCCCTCCTCCTCCTCCTCCTCCTCCTCCTCACGAGCACGGCAAGCTGAGCGCGCGGCCGACTAACAGACAAAAGAATCCCAGAGAGAAACGTGGCGCGCGCTCCCCCCACACGCCGTGTGTTGCGAGAGAGGGAGCAAAAAAAAAAAGAAAACGCGCGCGCTTCCCGCCGTTTCGCTCCCAGCCTCCTCGGGTATAAATACAGCGCCCGCGGTCCTCCAGAGACCAGACCCGGGTCAGGCGAGGTGGAGGGAGACCGAACGACGGAGACGAGACGACGCAGCTAAAGTTTATCGATGAACCCAAACTCGAACAGGAAACGTCGGCCGTAAAGCTTAGGAAAGTCCCCCACCCCCCAACTCCAGTTTGAAAAGGGAAGCGTAAACGTGGGTTCTTTCGTTTTTAAAAAAAAAAAACAACAGAAACCGGGAACAAAAAGCGCTAGTTTCCTCCCACAGTAAAAGCTCACCATCATTCTCAGCGCTACGACAGGGTACCGCTGGCAAGTACCGGCTGTTTATTCCGTCCGCAAACCGTAACCGAGTGCGGGCACAATTGGAATAAATAGACAAAAGTACATTTAAGAATCTTCTATCAAGACCTAAAACAGCTCTTTAGAGATATAAATATGCATTTCCAATTAAAGCAACTTGAGAAGGGCTTTTTAAAAAAAAAAAAGGTTTCCATGTAGTTTAACAGCATCTCGCATTTTAGACTAAAACCTATAGCGAGAACCGCGTGGTGCTGAGCAACGTGCACAAGACAAAGAACACGAAATTAAAGCACATTTGAATAAGACGGAACCCTTATCTGTAAAAAAAACAACCTCTTACTTTAACCCAAATCAAACTTACCTTAGGAGTAACCTCGGTGGTAGTGGTAGTATCAACTGCGGTATCAGCCATTATTAAAATACGAGGAAACCCGAAGGATAACCAAAAAAAAAAGTGGTAAATATTTCTTCTGTTGTAATAAAGGTAATGACCCCTTTCGCTGATGCAAAGTCAGAGACCCAGAGGCGAGGAGAGGAGTGAAACAAATCGCTTCAAACCTGAGAGTTAAATAGAATCCTCCTGAGGAGGCAGCCCGAGCTGACACGGGATTGGACGACGAAACCTTTGCAGAATTCAATTGGCTAGAGGACACGTCGATCATCTCTATAGCATCCCGCTTTTTACGCCCCTCCCCGCGGTGCGTTCTATCATTTGTTATTGGCTGGGCTCGGAAAACGCCACGCCTCTTGGCCCGGGGGGGGGGAGGGGGGCAAACAATTAGCATACGAGGTCTTTCATTGGCTTCTTCACCTGTCGGTCATACCTCGTTAAATCCCACCCACCCCCTGAAAAACAGATACTGTTCTCTTTGTATCTATTGGATATTTAAGACGTCAATAAAGAAATGTATATGTATTTACTATCCTCCCTAATTTACTTTTCGTTGCTCCACAGGTCTGGTTGGAAATCCGAGAGTGATAATTTAAATAAGCAGTTCTTGTCCAGCCCACGCATTACAGCATACACGCTGTATTTTCTGATATTTGGCAGGCACTAACGTGTTGAGACTCGGAGAACACATACTGTATTGCTTTACTCTCGGCAATCTTTACAATACACGAGTTTTATTTTTATTTTTATTTGGAAACTTTTTAAAATGTTTTTGTTAGGCTTTTCGCATACATTGTTTATCTGTTAAGTGTGAAATGCGTAAGAGAATAAAAATAAACCACACGTTGAGCGAGAAATACAAACGTATTACAGAGGCATACAACCAAAAGTATGCGGTAGAGCCTATTAAATATCCTTCAGAAATCATTATAGTGACACAGTCACAATTAATGCCGTCAATGGATCTGGGTTTTATTTTTTTAAATGGAAATGGGTTTTGTATTTCTGAAGTTTTTTCGATTTTATTCTTAGCCTCGGGTTGTTCTTTATCAACATTAGAAGCGTTGCTTTTTCTAAAAAACACGAATCCCGTGTCGAGGCTACGCGTTTTCTCTCCTTTGTCGCCTATTCTCTCTCTTCTCGTTTTTTTCCAGTCTCGACAAGAGAGGTATCAAATTTCAGCGCGCAACCCAGGTTAACTATTTAATAAAGTAACTCCCCCCCCCCCGCTCTCGCTGGATCCGTCGTTGACTCTGTTCATCAAGGGCTTTCCGCCTTCTCGTTATTTTAAGCCGCATTTTGACGTTGAAAAGTTTCCAAGCACTAATTGATCCGGACGTACCGAAGTTAATAGCGCTATTATTTCAGGTCTCCCTCCTCACAGTCAGGCTCCTGAATCAGCGTGAACGCGATGAGGACGTAACCGTTTTTAGCTTTCCAAATAAAATAGGCCCGCCATATTCCTATTTTGTCCTGTTTAACTAATGAATGGTAGGAAGCAGTATGGGTTGGACTGCAAGTACCGTTCACTATACAAAACAGGGCTTTGTATAATCACAAGACGCACCAAAATGCAAAATACCACTGATTTACTTTGCATTTTAATGTAGTAGTCCTTAGTACTGCCAGCAGGCTTTAAAATTTTTTAAGCCTGGGTGCTCAGTTTCTGTTTTGTTCTCTGACCTCTGTAGGACACGTAGACTCCATTTCCCATTTTCTACTGGACGAGCTCGTCTTGAAGTGATAGAAAGGCTTGTTTTAATTTGATTTGCACTCCTTACAAAAAAAAAAGAGACAGCCCTTCTCCTGCATTTGAGGCTGAGAGCTTATTCCCAGGCTCTGGGATATGTCTGCTTTCTGCATACCAGGAGCAGAGCCGTGTCCTCCAAAGTGAAACATGACTTTTGTCACAGACTCATCGGCTTCAGTGCATGAATCCCCAAATATGGCAAAGCCCCTTGGCAAGCTTTGCCTGGACTGTCAAGACCCGATACAATCCTTCCGTTGAGAATTGGCGAGAGATGTTCGGAGCTGACTTAAGTCGCGCGCCCGGTTTTTAAAAACGGAAACAGGGAGGAAGGCCTACGAGCTTTGTGCCGGAGGTCAGTCCGAGTATGGACAGAGTCCTCAGACTTTCGCACCCGGTGTCTCCACAGCAGGGCCTGGCGTGGGTAGGGGAGTCTGAGGGGTCAGGCCCCAAGCTAAGGCAGTCGGATCTGTGTGAGGCAGGAGAGAGAGAGAGAGAGAAGAGCCGGAGTGAACAGACCGCTGGTGTGCGGAGAGCAGTTTGTCAGTGGCCTCCATCACACAGCCCGGCCTACAGGCATCACGACACTCAAGCAGGGAGCTGCGTCAGCAGGCATAGGCTGCCAAGGAACAGGTGAAGGTTTATTCTTTGCTGAAAAGAGACGCCACGTTTCCACGTCTCCAGAAGGTGTGAAGAAGGCTCCACAGCCGAAACGTTGTGTTTCTTTACTTCTCTTTCATGGAATAAACCTTTACGCGTTCCTACAGCGATCATTGCAGCAACAGGGGGAGCAACAGCAGGAAGTCGCACCAGGCCATTCTCATGGTAAGACGGAGCCACAGCCCCTCAGAGCTGCCTCTTCATTCAGGAGACAAAAAGAAGAAGCACTAAAGACCGAGGCCCTGGCATTCAATACCAGGCAATTTGCCGACTGCCCCCAGATCTCCTACTTTTGTCTCGGCACGCTGTGTCGCCCTCACAGGACGTCAGACGGAGAACAATGCAAGGAGATCTGCAATGATCCTAGCCCAGGGGGAAGCTGGGAAGAGAGTAACCATCCAACCCCTCCAAGGAAATCAACGGGTCTGTGTTTTGAGTTGGCTAGGTTTGTCAGAAAAGCGAGGTATTTCCAGTGGATGAAGCATATGCTCTTCTGACTTGTTCTCTAGAGGGGTGGCAGCAGACACAAAAGATAAGGTTACAAAGGAGGGAGGGCCTGCAGCCCAGCAGGCCCGGCTGGTAGATCAGGTAGCTTATTGAGCCCAGGATCTCCCCCGACCATCTCTTGAAGGAATTCAACGTATCGGCTTCATCCTCAGGGCTGGGCCACAGCTTGATCCACACCCCCGCCACCTTCTGGGTAAAGAAGTGCCTCCTATTGTTGCTTCCAAGGGCACTTCCATAAAGTTTCCAACTTTGCCTTCATGTTTCACGAGTCCTCTGGGGGTGATTCTGTGAATTTGGAATGTTTGCCTCAGGTACCTCCTAGTCTTCTGAGTTCAAGACTAAGAAGGTTCACGTTCCTTTGGTCTGTCAGTGCAGGACATTAAACCCCCAAATGCATCTGGTTGCTCTTCTCTGGCCTGGTCCCACAGCAGCGATATCTCATTTTTTGTGACACAGTGACCACAACTGTACACAGTTTGACTGTTAGTGTCAGTGTGATAGTCAGTACTTCCCCTTTCTATGACTTCAAATCTAGCATTTTCTAGATCAGCCTCGCTAATTGATCAAGACAAATGTATGAAAGAAAACCCAGTGGAGATGCAATGCCCATACACGCTTAGCTATTTTCACTCGAGAACAGGCACTGCTGCAAAAGACACTGGGCAGTGCCTGCCCGGTTCTTCATTAGAATTGGAAAACAAAGATTTGAAAGGTCAAAGGTGTAAAATGACTAAAGTATAACCCCATGTCAAAGTTCACAATGTGCTAAAAAGGGCATTTTGTACTGAATGCAGCAAAGCCAGGAAATCCAAGCCTTATGGCCCATCTCTCTCTGCCCCCTTTTCACTTCACAGACTTCAAATTCACAACATTTGCACTTAAAACTTTATAGATGTCTTAATCCTTGACCACAGGATTATCTCTCAACCATATTTGATTGTTTTTATACTGTTTTATTCTAGCACCCACTACTGTTTTTTCACCATAATGAAACGCTACTATTCCTTCAGCGCTTCTAGCTCGTCTTTCAAGCGGTTCCCTCCCCTGAAATACACCCTGCACTTCCTTGATGACTTGCAACAGAGGCAGGGATCTATGGGCACACGCCATCTGGGAACGATTTTCCAAATTAGAACAGACACAAAGCAAAACAAGGGCAGCTGGATTGAATGTCTTAATTATCAAAGAGTCGGAGGTGGCCCTAGAGGTTACTGCAAAAAGGGAGCTGGGAGATGTGAAGGCAGGCAGTCTCACCAAGGGCCTAGAGCCGAGGAACTGGGAGGGAGGCAGTGCTGGTGGAGGCTCTGGAGCCGAGGAACTGGGAGGGAGGCAGTGCTGGTGGAGGCTCTGGAGCCGAGGAACTGGGGGGGAGGCAGTGCTGGTGGAGGCTCTAGAGCCGAGGAACTGGGGGGGGAGGCAGTGCTGGTGGAGGCTCTAGAGCCGAGGAACTGGGGGGGGAGGCAGTGCTGGTGGAGGCTCTAGAGCCGAGGAACTGGGGGGAGGCAGTGCTGGTGGAGGCTCTAGAGCTGAGGAACTGGGAGGGAGGCAGTGCTGGTGGAGGCTCTAGAGCCGAGGAACTGGGAGGGAGGCAGTGTTGGTGGAGGCTCTAGTGCCGAGGAACTGGGGGGGGAGGCAGTGCTGGTGGAGGCTCTAGAGCCGAGGAACTGGGAGGGAGGCAGTGTTGGTGGAGGCTCTAGTGCCGAGGAACTGGGGGGGGAGGCAGTGCTGGTGGAGGCTCTAGAGCCGAGGAACTGGGAGGGAGGCAGTGCTGGTGGAGGCTGTAGAGCCGAGAAACTGGGGGGAGGCAGTGCTGGTGTAGGCTGTAGAGCCGAGGAACTGGGGGGAGGCAGTGCTGGTGGAGGCTCTAGAGCAGAGTAGCTGGGAGGGAGGCAGTGCTGGTGGAGGCTCTAGAGCCGAGGAACAGGGGGAGAGGCAATGCTGGTGGAGGCTCTAGAGCAGAGGAACTGAGGGGGAGGCAGTGCTGGTTGTAAGAGCCAGAGGCGGAGAAATGCGCGACAGGCGGCCTCAGACAGCGGCAGGAGTGCTGACGGGAAGCCAGACCGTGCGCGCAGTTTCTGTGGGGTCGGAGGAAAGGGAAGGGGCGTTGTGCGCACGTTCTGTTAGAACCGCGCATCAAGCTTAAAATATGCTTCTCATTTCTGGTCCTAGAGGGAACATAAGCTTGGTGACTTTACAACGGTTTTTCTAAATAACTTGGATTAGAAACCTGTTTCATTTGTATTATTTAGTAGCAGTAAAGGATAAAAAAAAAGATTTTTATTAGTGTGTGAGAGGCTAATTAAAATGCACGACCTTAGAAACATCCTGCTGAACCTACATTTTAAAGAGAAGAGGAAGCATTTTTTGCCACACCTTCTTCGTTCTTGAATGTGATTCCAACACGTTACGTTACTGTTTGTTTGAAAGATAATATAACAAAAACAATAAACATTTTGAAATAATGATATTTATTATGTTATGATGTTATTTCAACGGCATGCGCTCCGCATAGATAACATCAACAATCCAAAGTATAAAAACATATAATGATTACATATAAATACAGTACACCAAACATACTTCAATGTTGTATTTTTTCTCTTGAATTGTTGTGGTGCTGAATTTGGGAAAACGGAGCTCTGCAACAATAGAGAATAAAACAAATTCGTGTTCTTGCACAAAACACCTCCGCGTTGCGTCCTTACTCCTTCAGCGAATTCGAAAAGAAAACACGATTTGTTTTCGCCCAGGTCTCGCGCGTGTCAGCCGGGTCTTTAGGCCGCTCGGGGGGCCCCGTGCTAAGACAGGCGCCCCGGGCCGAGCTGCAGCGCGCAGAGCAGGGCGAGGAGCCGCCGGGGCGGCCGGCAGGACCTGCAGGTAAGGGAGAGCGCCGTTCCTCCTATATCACAGCACTGCAGCGACGACGGATAGAAAGACGACGCAGACTTCTCGAATCGGACGTCGCGTTATCGCGCATAAGACGAATCGGAGCGAAAACAGACCACAGAGCTGTAGCTTTGTGTGGATTCATCTCCTGCACAAACCAGAAACCCGGATAAGTCACTTCGGGCATTTTTCTTTTCAGAATTCCGCGCGTTATTCTTAAAATGTCAGCATTTTTATACATCCGGATTTTACCCAGCATTTCCATTTTCGTTTAGCTTGTCCTAATTTACCATTCGGTTTTGTTTTTAATGAAAAGCTGCAGCGCATTGTTCCTCAAAATGCGCGATGTTAATTAGGTACAGACGTCAGTGCTAGCGCCCCCACCTGTAACATTGTCCGAGTTTGTGTGCTTTAAATCATACAGTACAACGCAATGCATTGAGTTGTGCCGTGTTCTTTAAAACGGTGTGATTCACAGAAGCCGAAAATCGCATGTAAGGCAATGGTTTAAGTACTACAGTGTATTTGATTAATTATCGTTACAACCGGATCCAAAATGATTTAATATATTCACCGGGGTTAACATAGTAATTCTGACATAAAAATGGGAAAATGTCAAATTAAAGCGAGTGATAAATATCACGAGAAGTCGGTACCATATTACTAGAGTAGATCTGAACACATTAAGTACCGTATTTCAACTTTTGCATACACTCTACCGCTTGAACTAAACGCAAAATGAACCGGAAGAGCGAAGGCCAATGTCTGAAGGTTATTCATCCTTGTGATTGGTGTCATCTGACCGAACGACTCTTACGACTAATTTAAGGTGTCTTGTTTGCGGAGAGTGTATCAGGAAATGAACACGAAAGGAATAATATTAGGGGGGAAAAAACATAATCTATGTCATAAACGTAATTATTGACAATCCAGGAGCGATTTCGATTTAGGCATTTATGTTACGTTTTGTTCTCTTTGAAAAATAAAAATTTGCGCACATTTAGAAGAATGATACGTTTTCGTCTTCACCGATTTCTATCGTGGAGGTGGCAATTGTATCAATCAGGGACATTACATGGTTTATTATTGTCATGACTATTGCTCCGTTATTGTTATAATACTGTCTCGGAGTTCGCTGCTGATCCAGCCCGGCCGCGTGTCTCCTGTGTGAGTCACTCGCGGCCCGCTGACACACAGCGAGGCCACTTCTGAGTCTTTGTTTACTGTCGCTGTGTCATTAGCATATTGTGTTGAGGGCATTGTGTTGCAGATGGGAGCTGAACAAGGCAGCTGTTCCATTCAGACCGACGCACCCCCGCACTCTGTAATCTCTTTCGCTCCCTGCTCCTACCCCCCCCCCCCCCCCAAGACAAAGACGCACACGGACAGACAATATTCTCTTAACTTTACTTTGCATAAAGATGTCCTGCTTTACATATGTGTTATTCTGAGTTCTTTTATCTAACTTTACTTTTTAACTTTTTAACTTTTTGTTTCTGGTGTGACACTCTCGATGCCTGGTGTGTGGCCGGTCACATAAAGAATTGCAGAACACACTCGCCCTTTGAACTGGAGTCCCTGTTGCCAGGCTGAGGTAGTCCGAGCCGAGCCCTCTCCTTTGAGTGCCATGTTCTGTTTCTCCCTGCTATCCCGTCGTAGGCTCCAGTGGAGATGGAGAGGACAAGAGCTGAGAGTTCGGCTGGAGGAATGTTCTGGATGTATTCCATGCAAAAATAAAATGAATTGGGGGTATTGCATGTTGCAAAAATGAGTGGACAGAGAGCAAAAAGGCATCACTGCAAACATACAATGGTGATCCACATTGCTTTAACAATGACAATTTGAACACAGGGAAATTGTAAACCAAAATAGTAAATTTGGATGAGAACAATTTCTATTTGAAGAGCTCCCATCACCTGTCATTCCTCTCTGCCTACAGAAGGGGGCAGTGTATTCTCATTCTCCTGTATTTGTCTCAGTTCCAACAAGGTGACTGAAGGATACTGTACTTTCCATATTTTCATTAAGAGCCGCTTTGCTGTTTAATGTAATGAGCCTGATATGACAAAGGCTGCTCAGTGCTCACAGATGGCGTGGGCTCCTGTCATGCACTGTTGCCAGACTGGCTCCATTGTCTTAGCAGCTCCAATGCTGGAACTGGTGGTGTGAAAACTGTGGAACGGATTTTGTTCTGGCGGGCCGGACTGAACTGACGGCGGCAATGTCTGTGCAACAGAGCTGGAGTTTGCAGCCCGGTGGACCGGTTTTTATTTTGCTCTTTTTAAATTTACTGTCTGCTCACATTTCCCCTCGCCCATACCCATAAGCACTTCCTTGTTGTTAGTCTTCTGGCGCATTATTTTCTGTTAGTTTCTTTAGTTATCTCAGGCTCGGTAGTTGTTCCATAACAAACGAGCTGATGCTCCTACAGGGTTATTGTGAGAATCTGAAGTGGGTTAAGTATGTGACTGTTTGCCATTAGCAAGTCAACAAATGGGCTTCAGAGCACTGTGCACACAAAGATACTTCCCCATTGTTTTTTTCCTTTTATGGTATTTGAGAAGCCTGGAGAGAAGTGTTTTTTCCATTTGCATTGAGTAGAAAATGAGAACTTAGCACCATGCAGCAGTGAATTCAGTAGGCCTTAAATGAAAGAACAGGATCGTGTAGTTATTTTAATAGGCTAACACCTTTGTAAAAGATAGCTTACTTTTGTACACCTTTATACAGCTGGGTATTTTACTGTAGCAATTTAATTAACATGTTGCTGTAGGTAAGGGCGTCTAAGCAAATAAATAATAAAGAATAACATACTATTTTACACCCCTGCCAGAAGAGAGAGACGTGTACCCCGACTAGTATTGCTTAACTAATCTGTAAATGTGATGTTGCCTCTCTTGCTCAAATTAATTCTTTTTATGGCTATTTTCTTTTTTCCTGAGAAATCTCAGTCTGTCCGATTCTGCACTTGGCAACAAGTTCCTGAACTGACTTGTCAATCCCCTCCTGGCGGGAGTCTGAGCTGGGGATCCGCAGAGAAGGCCGCTGGGATTGATCGTCTCTCAGCCCCGTTGCCATGGCGGCGCGCGTGGACGTGGTCGTCGGCGCGGGGAACCGCGGGGAGATGTACGCGCGCTTTGGCCTCCTGCACCCACAGCGCATGAGGGTAAGACCCCTCCGCTAACACCTCACGCCCGTCCTAGGCAGGCTGTGTCGGAGCCCCGAGAAGGCCAAACCTTTCACCGGAACAAGTAATAGGTTTATTCCAGGCTGAAAAAAAGAACAACGAAAACACAACGTTTCGGCCGTGGGGCCTTCTTCAGGTGTGAGAGAGACAAGGCAATAAGCAAAAGTAATGTCTGGGAATGGTAATGCCAAACCTGTCGCCTAAACCTTCGCTGCCGAACGCTGTGTGGAACTGGTTCCTGTGCGTCCAGGGAACCGGGTACGAAGAGTGTTCTTCATGCACAAAGCCGTTGCTGTGAGAAGCAGAGGTTGTATTTTTATCCGCTGTTTGGAAAGGTGCGCAAAAACGATGGGAGGAAACCCAAAGCAACAGTTGTGAGTGATCAAAAAGGCTGCAGCCCTGTCAGTCCTACCTGCTGGTTTGTTTTTCTCTTCGTACTGTACGTGTTTCCGGCTGCAATTCTGCACCCACTCTGACAGAAGTCGAGGGCTGAAGAGCTTTCAGGGCAGACTAATGCACACTTTCATCTTTCTCACGTCTTTATCTTCTCCCTTTGATTCTGAATGAAGAGCCTGAAAGGGAGTTTGAATCACAGTGGTCTGATAGAGTTGCTGTGGCCTAACTCTGCCACTGCTGTCTGGGATCTTCAGTTGGGTTTCTGACTAGGAATCCAGACAAGTGGTGGTCAAATAAATATATTCTAAAAAAAAAAACTTAGGAAGCTAGTCCAAACATTACTCATTCACTGCAACTGGAAAATGAGAGCAAGAAGGAGGAGGGGGGGGTCTTTGTGAAGTCATTTCCTGTTATTTCTTTTTTTTTTCATTAGCTGCTTTTTTTTTGGTCAGCCTGCTGCCTTGGCTGGTTGCCATGGATACTGGAACCCCTCCAAAAATTGCCCTGTGGTCTCTAGTGGATTTTGTTCTAAGATGAGGGAGGGAAAGAGGAGGGAGAGGGCATGGAGCAGGGAGAGAGGAGAGGGGAAAAGAGTATGGCGAAAGAGTGGAGGGGGCAAGGAGGCGGGAGGGAGGATAACCATGGCTAAAACACTCTCTCCTGTCAAACACTTGAGCCTCAGTGTTCATTAACGTTGTAAGGGCTATTCAGGAAACGATGCACAGCTGGGAAGAGACATTTAAGCTCTGACATACACAGCAAACATGCATAGGAGTACATTCTGTTTCGCTCATCTGCAGGCATCAGTTTGTAGGTAAATAAGCACAGAATAATTGAGAAATATCTATTGAGAAATAGGACATTATGCAGACACACACATAATGTAGGATCAAGGTTCCACAGTACATTACGTGTCCACAGCTGGTACCACGGAGGGTGGGGATACAGGACCCATGGACACAGAACCATGAGACTCCAGGAACATGGCTCTGGGTGATCAAAAGAGCTGATGGAATTGCAGTGTCATCCGGACACTGATGCTCAGGCCAGCTCCCCACTGGACAGTCCCCAGGCTCAGGTACTCCCACTGCTTCACACACGCCGTCAGATTGCCAGGCAGAAGCAGAATGGCCCTGAGAAGCAGCATCACGGTCACAGACCGTTTCATAAACGGAACTGAAACTGTGTAACGAGCGCGAGGTTAGAAAACAACAAAACAGCAGAAAAACACTCGCACAGGTGGGGCCTGCAGGAGGGGCTCTTTCTCTGTGGTTTCAGGCTGTTAAAAGTATTTTAGCTACTTCCATTTTGACTTGGTGGTGCAGTGTTTATTGCTGTTGCCTCACTGTGTTTTGCTCGCAGGTGCGATTCCTTTCTGAATTAGTTTCCATGTTAATTGGACTATCTGAACTGATGGATGGTTGCAGATTGCTGGTAGCCTCAAGCTCTTGCTTCCACCCTGTGAAGGAGTTTTTTGTCCGCACCGAAATTGCGCAGGGTAATGTTCTCTACCGCTTGGAGTTTCTCTTGGCTAGCATGCGGATTGTGTTCCAGGTGGTGGGAGTTGCAGACCCCAATCCATTTGCTCGCGGTAAACTGCAGGAGCAGCACTGTATAGAAGACACGAATGTGTTTGATGGTACGTAAGAACATACGAATGGCTACGAATGAGAGGAGGCCATTTGGCCCATATAGCCTGATTGGTAGTCAGTACTAATCAATCAGCTAATGGACCCAGCCGTTTCTTGAAAGAAGCCAGAGTATTAGATTCAACCACACAGCTGGGTAACTTGTTCCACACTCCCACAACCCTTTGTGTAAAGAAGTGGCTCCTGTTTTCAGTAGTTAAATGCACGTTCGCATACCATAAACCTTGCACTGTGACACCATATGCTTTGCCTGTCTAAAGCACCATAGGCATTGATATGGATGTGTTGCCACATTGTTTCATTTCAAAGACGATACAGAAATTTGACTGGTAAGAATACTGGTAAAGACGCAGAAAAAAAACAGGATCTTGACATGTCAGTACTTTAAGTAATACAGCTGTATCTGAATGTGGGCCAGCTGGTCTGCCATATTATTTGGTGCAATGAAAGTAAATGAAGCTTCCTCTAGATACTGCCATTGTAGATATTAGAAACTCCTGGAGTGAATACCCTTCAGTTTGTCTGAGAAGTGTACTTGGTGTTGAATCCAAAAACATTTTCTAACAGAAACACATTCAAACACTTTTCCATATTTTTGCCTTAGAAGAAGATGAATAGCAAATATGGTGCTTACCAACATGAGTTGTCTTTGATGTTTCACAGACCTTGATGTTTCACGGTTTCATCTGGACATACTGTAGGTCTGCAGGCTACCCCCTGACAGAGTGGTACTTTCTGGGTTTTCTTTTTGTGTGCACCAGACTGGCGCGCTGCTGCACAGAGGGAGAAGTTTGCGGACGCGGTGATCATCTCCACCCCCGACAGACTTCACAAGGTGCGTCCCGGAGAGGGCGCTATTCTTGGGCTCCCATTCGCTCAGGCTTCGGTGAACTGGGCCTTCTCTTCTTCCCTAACATCTTCTTTGTTGCAAGCATTTAGAATTCAATTTTAAGCTTTATTGTCCCCTAGGGGAAATTTGAAGAATATCCCAGAAGATTCTAAAATGCTGCTGTGAGTCAATATTCGGGGTTCTATGCCATGTTTGGCAGAACTCTTAGGCATAGGTTTAGCTCAAAACATGTGCACACTCCTCATCTTCTAAAACTAAAAGTGAGGGATTTGCCTTAGTCCTAAACTAAATAGAGATTGAAACTGAACTGGGGCATAGGCTTGACTTGAACTTGCACTGGCTGGATCAGCAGGCAGCAGAGGTTTTATGGTATGCTAGGGCGTCCATCCAGCTTTAAAGAACCCAGTCTCCAAGCATGATTTTCAGACTAATTTGGCACAGCTTGCCACCAGCCAGTTCTGAGACACGCGGCTCTCCTCAAATACTTTGAAGGAGAGCCCCTGAGCATTTTGCTGCTGTTCCAAATTGGCAATGTTTGACTGGCGTTTTCCAGAACCCGAGAGAGGTCTGTGCTGTAAAAATCTGGAAAGAAAATGCTGGGGAGGACCCTCGGTGTGGGCACAGGGGCTGCTCCGATCGGGCGTTGCTGGAGTCGGTGCTTGTGAAGCTGGGTTGTGTTTTTCAGGACCCTGCTGTGGCCTTTGCGCGGAAGGGCTACCACATCCTCCTAGAGAAGCCCATGGCAGTGAGTAGACCTTTTTATCGTGGCTGAACTCAACAGCTTCTGACATTCTGGATGCCTCACAAATGTGTTAATGCTTAACGCTGTAATATAAGATTATCTACAAATGACAGGAAGCAATCTGGTCCCGCTAGCTTGTTTGGTTGCTGCTAACCGAGTGATCTGAGATCTGAGATCTCATCCAGTTATTTCTTGAAAGAAGTCAGGGTTTTGGGCTCGACAGCGTGTTTGGCTAACATGTTGCCGGCTCCCCCAACTCTTTGTGTAAATATTTACACCTGTTTTGAAAGTTCTTAGCCTTTATTCTCCAATTGTGACCCTTGTTTTGCATTTCACTGTTCAGTCTGAATTTCACTGGGTGGCCTTGGAGGGCTTGGAATATTTCAATTCCCTTTATAGCCGTTTTTGTTCCAAAACTGAGATTCTTTTAGCCTATCAGTGCAGGACATTCCTCTGAGCTTGAGAATGTATCTCACTGCTCTTCTCTGGACTGATTCCAGAGAAGCAGGATCTTTTAATGTGGTGACCAGAATTGTACACACACAGTATCATAAACATGGTTTTACTTGTGCCTTGTACAGTTTTAGCTTGCCTTGATTTACATTGTACATTTTTAGCTACACATCCCACCACTGCTTTCCTTCTTAATTGCGTTATCCCCACACTGCCCTGTAAATGGAAAGTCTCTTCTTGTGTCTGCATGCCCAGAGGTGCCTGTCGGGTTTCGTTTGAATCTGTGTGAGTCTCGACATGAATCTGTGATCCAGAGCTGCTGTTCCTCTGGGTGTGTTTCGGCCTGGGGGGTGTATCTGTGCCTCTGCCTGTCTGACCGCCTGCCTGTGTGTGTCTCAGGTGACCACTGCAGACTGCTCGGAGATCGTGTCCACATGCACTCAGAGCGGGGTGATGCTGGCTGTGTGCCATGTACTCAGATACTACCCTGCCGTCCGCAGGATAAAGGTAACCTTCACCCTTCTTCTTGTCTCCATTCCTTCTCCCATCCCTGTCCTGCTGGACACTTGTCCACATCCCTTTTCATTGACCTTTCTTGCCCTGTATACTTATCTTTATTACAGTCCTTTATCATTTTATTCCTATCTTTTAGCCTATCCAGAGATTTCCATTCTTATATTACTTAGGCCAGGGAAGGATGGTTTCAGATCTCTCTATGAACAGGGACATTCCATTGAAATGGAAAACAATTATCTCCACTAATGCAATAATTCTAAATATAAATGTAATTCTAAAACATTATACTGCAGAGCCACATTCCAATTAGTTAAGTTTAGTTAAACACTTCCACAGGTGAGAGTGCTGTGTGCTGTTCTCAGACACATATAAAAGTGCATTTTCATACATTTCTGCTGATTTGGGGTGAAAGGTTCTTGTGGGACCATATGTGCCACAGTTTCCTGTGCTGGTTCTGCTCTGCAGCAAAAGTAGGTTGCAATCACGCGACCAAAACGAGACTGCAAAATGAGAGGCAGACATTTGATCAAGACCAAATGACACCCGAGAGAGAGCATTCTGGACCTGGAGGGTTGATATACATGGTAGTTATTGTGGATGCTTCTTGGGAGCCCTCATGGCTTGAAGGAGATTTTACCACCTGAATGCTGGCAGGTCTGCGTCATAACACCTGGACCAAGAGGTGGGGAGGGAGGATGTAACTTGACCCCTAGGAATTTCCGAATGGGCAGGAGGGGCGGGGTCAAAGATCAAAGGTCAGGATTAGAGGGGGAAGGTTCACAGTGACTGAAGAATTGGCGAGGGCACTGTGGGAGCCAAGAATGCTCCTTTCTATTGTTCCACACCGCAGTGGCCCTCCAGTTTTGAATGGGTTTCCCATGGTCCTCCGCATGGCCATTAGTTCAGTATTACTCACTGCAGTGGAAACATTGTGGGAGATTAGGGGGCCTTCGTTACTGTTAGCTTTGCAAGCTTAATTACAGGTGTGGCTCGCTGCCATGGGCCGGTCTTTTACCTTTCCTACAGCCTCCCTGTCACTCTTACATGGGACAGAAAACTGACGCCAGTCAGTACTTTCTGCACAGTACTTTCTCTTTCACTCGCCTCTGATTCTCAGGGTGCTTTCCCACATCCACAGTGTAACGGAGCACTTCTGGGAAGGTGAGATTTTGCTTTCAGGTGTGACTGTGTCACGGAGCTCTCGACTGTTCCAGTGAAGAGCGGAGGACAGATGATCTATTTTTTTATGAGGCTAGGTGGAGACGGAGATACCTGTAACTCCGAATGGAGTTGGGTTTGTGTGCTAAAAATTGCTCCTAAGAAGTACAGCTAGATCTCATTCTGCTGCTGCAGATCCTGAGACCGTGTGGATGCTCCTTCTCTCCCCCAGATCTTGTTCAGTTAGTTGAACTTTGCCACGTGTGCTCCACCCATTTCTTTAGTTTTTTTCAGACTTTTGAAGTTTTCAAAATCCATCCATGCTTTTTCTAACCGCAGACACAAATACATACTCACACCAGGGCCAAGAAGCCGAGAAACCTACCAGCCTTCTTTGGACTGTGGGAGGAAGCTGGAGTACAATACAGTGGGGAAACAGTTGAACGTGAGGAGAACAATCAAACTCCACACAGATAGCACCCCAGGTCCAGAACTGACCGCAGGGTTCTCGTGCTGCGAAGAAACAAGACGTCTGCCTTGACTTCTGAATGTTCTGCCCCAGCCAAGGACTCGGTAGAAGCCACTGCATCACCGTGCCACACTGTTTTAAAGAATGCACAGTAAAATGATTAAATACATGCCCTTGGCAATCAGAGCTTTAGTGATACTGAGTCCCTCCCCCAGTATTCGGCATCAGAGCTTCTGGATGTTTCCATGTATGATAGAGATAAATCTCAGGTAGCTGTTTGGATCGCCTGTAAAGTGAAAGTAGTTGCAAGAGGGTAACATGGTTCCAGTAACTGACACTCAGAAAGACTGCTTGTAGGAGATGGTGTTCTGTAGCAGGGTGGGAAGTCCCTTTAATGACTAAGCTGGTTTGAGGGACTTGGGAGCAGATTGCAAATATACAGGCTGAATTTAGCACAAGGCTGGCAGAAGCCACCTCACCCAAGCCACCAGTGGCCAGCAAGGCTATGTCCAGACATCTCGGGGACAGTAGAAGACACCCGAGGTTAGGAGTGGGAAGATGGTGGGAGAGGAGGAGAGTGGGGATTTCTGGGGGACAGAGAGGAGAGAAATTCAGGCTGAATGCAAGAAAGGAAGAGGGAGACACCAGGAGTCTTTGGCGGTAACAAGGAAGTTAGACTAGAAGGCGGGACGGACGCAGAGACAGGGCCGCTGGAGAAGGGGACGATGAGAGTGCGGATAAGCACTGAAGAGAGAGAGAGGGATGGAGGGAATATATTCAGAGCATTACTTTCTGTAACTTGAGACATTTCCAAAGTGCTATTCTTGGTGATGTTTCCTGAAAGCCCCTACACCTCCTCCCTGGAGAGAGAGTGAGAGACACACAGGGGGAGAGCGAGCAGAGCTAACAGCTTTCTTCTTTCACGCTTGCGCATTGTCTCCACTCTTCACCCTTCCCCCCCCCCCCCGCTGCTCTCCTATGGAAATTTCCAGTAACTCTTGCAGCCAAAGTGCTTCTCAGCATTGCCAGCGTCTGCCTGCCCTTGAGTGGCTTCTGTCTGGTTGATTCTGCAAAGCAGCCCTCTCTCATTGGCTCGAAGTCTAAGTGAACTCACTCCACTTACCTCCTATTGGTCCACAGGCTGCCCTCTCTCACCTGCATGGCTTCTGATTGGCTGTCAGTCTCCCTCCTCGGCCACAGACAGTCTCTGATTGGTTTTCGCACTGGAGGGAAGTTTAAGATGAGCAAAGAGGCCTGTCATATGTCTCAGATTCCTTGTAAAAGCAGAGGTTGGAGAATTGAACCTTTTTGCCAGTGTTATCTGTTGTAAATAGGTTATCCGAACAGTGTCAAGGGTGTGCCAGACTACAATAGTAACATTGGTCATTGCCTTTTTTACCTTTTTTGATGTACCAAGCATAGGAAATCTGTCCTGTTTTGATGTGGACAAGGAACTGAAAAAAAAATACATTCTGAAGAATTCTTGTCAGCTGAAGCATTTTGTCTTTTTATTTCCATGCTGCTACATCAGAAAACCACAAATGTGAACAGTTAATAAGGATGCATTCTTCAAAGGCTTATGAGATGTATTTTAAATTGATATACAATGAAGGTGTAGCTTGGTGTTCATACCAGTACTTGTTTTCCTGTCATGACCTTATGCCTCTCCATTTGTATGTAATCAAAGATCAGAGAAACAGCAATGAATTTGCTTATTTCATTATTAGTTTTCTTTACTAGCATTTCCTCTTTTGCATGTTCATCTGAAAGGCCCCAGATGAGAGACACTACTGCACTACACTGCTTCCCTGGTTCTGTTTGTAGTTCTCTTGGCTGTACTGTGTATTCACATACAATACAATACATACATACGGAGTAGGATTCCTCTGCTGGCCGCGGGATACGAACCGGCAACCTCCCAGCCACAGGCACAGATCCTTAGCCACAGAGCCACTGCTCCGCCCAATGAGGTTCCTCGTTGGCTTATCCCAGTACAAAGCTGCAGAATGATTGGCAGAGGGGGGAATGCCTAACAGTGCCTCTGTGTCTTTGCAGGAGCTCATAGAAAGCAAGGTGATTGGTGACATCATCCACATCCAGCACCTGGAGCCGGTGAGTGGCGCGAGACTGCCTCATTGTAACACACTCCTGTAGGAGTATTCCACACCTGTAATATTCCAGGCCTCTTTAATGCATCTGCACCTGAAGGGCTTGGGATAGTTCTTAACTGAGCTAGTTAAGACAAAAACGGGACTGATTTAGGTCACTGGGAGCTGAGCCCAAATGAATACCTGCAGGCGCAGCCAGCCCCCTTGATCAAAAGCGCACATATGACATGTATGTCTCTGCCTCTCCTCTCCAGGTGGGGTTCTATCACTTTGCCCACTCGTTTGTCCGGGGGAACTGGCGGAATGAGGCGGAGAGCTCCTTCTCCCTGTTGGCCAAATCCTGCCATGACCTCGACCTCATCCACTACTGGGCCGGAGGCAGCAGGTGAGACCGCCGGTCGCGCCGCTGCTGGACTCCGGTGTGCGATCGTGCTTCCCCACTGCGGTCTGATTGCCTGCTTGAAGCGATCTCCAGAAGCAGGGTCAAATATGGAATGAAAGGAGCAGTGGGCTCAAGGAACCTAGAGTGGTCTCTTCTGGGTTTGGGCTGATAGATGTGGGATGGTGGCTAAACCTAAGAGGAGAGTATACTGCTTCACTGGGACATTCTGATCTGCCGTTTCACATTACCGGTCTCTATAGCCCTCTTAGTGACCTCATGCGTGCACATGTAAGTGCTACCAATCTCCTTCTCTGGGGAGAGCGGGTGGGAGGGTACTGGTACCAAGTACACCGAAAGCCTACTGGCCCCGTCACCCATGAGGCGGAGCTGAGGCCTGGTAGGCAGGCAGATAGTGCACGCAAACGTGTGCTCGAGCTGAACCTGTGTTTTCCTTCTGCCAGGTGCATGAAAGTGTCATCATTTGGATCCCTGAGCCACTTTACCAAGGACAACCAGGTGCGTCCTGTGCATGTGCGTCTCAGACATAACTCATTAGGGACCTGGAAACGGAAGGTGGGGATGGCGCAGGGCTGTTATACGGTGTTAGTAGACCTCGGTGGTGTAATCTTTCCCTTGGGGGGTCTTGTTTTTGCTTGGCTTGTAACTTTCAGGCTTTCAAAGGCACATTGCGTCTGAGACAGCAGGGCTCAGCCTGTGCCATGTCTATGGGTGAGATCAGTTACCCCACGGTCTGTGTTTATGGTGCCTTTGTGTCCTCAGCCGCCTGGAGCAACAGAGCGCTGCTTGGACTGTCCTGTAGAGGTCTCCTGTCCGTATTCAGCACTCAAGATCTACTTGGACAGAGTCAAACAGGTCAGTCGGACATTGACACACTTGTATCTCGCCCAGCTGCACTGGCGCAGACAGGTCGGAATTAGTCTGGATCTTAGAGCTCGGCCTGTGCTCGGGGTTGGAACTGTCATGCTGCCCATTTTTCTCCTAGCGCTTTATTCTGATCGCAGGTATGGCTGTCTGCCAGTGACAGCAGCACTGCTGGCTCTGTGCTTCAGGAACAGTCGCAGGGCTGCATGTCTCTCCCCGTGAAGTTTCTCTCCCTGCTGAAGAAGTCTGTGTTGTAATGGGAATTTGGCAGCGTAGCAAGGGGCTCCGATTTTGAAAGACTCAAGGCAGTGCAGTTTAGGGCAGTGACTGCTGCCCGCGAGCAAGTTCGCAGAAGAGTGTTGCAACACGTGAAAACATGTTTTAAACAAATGTGAAGGAAGAGGCATGTTCCTTCACATTGTTATGCCGCAGCACGAACAGGGTAGTGACAGCAGGGTGGTCTCTCAGTGAATTCGCCTCAAACACATGGAGGTTGTCTGAACTCCACATGCTGTCTCCTGCCTGTAACCAGCTATTCATTAAGCTTCTTTGCCCTCAAGCTCTCCCTTCTTCCGATTTCCGTGAAATTTAACTTGAAACTGGACTTCCAAGAAGGGATTCCGAAGCCGCGCACATTTTTGTTTAAACAATTTTAAATCTTCAGAAGAGGTCGGACAGATGCACACGGATGAACTCGGATCAGATTACAGAATTGTCAGCAGCCCTGGCCGCAGAAAAAGAACCTCTCCTGGGTTTGTCAGCGGACTACTCACTGAGCAGGATTCAGCTAATGGGCCTTCCCTGTCCTGAGTCTGCTTCTTTCATTCCCGATGGACTCTAGTCGCGTGGAATTGGTCAGACCTCTTGAATGGATGTTATGCTCCTGAGACGTTGCAGTTGTCAAGATAAAGGCAACTTGAAAATCTCTTCCAGTTGCGGTAGTGAAAGCAATTATAAAATGCCTCATTCGTAAGGGATTACTTAAATTTGGGGTTCAAATAAATAAACAAGCGCCCAGTTGCAACAAAACCCCACAGAGAATGGGGGTTACAAGGGCCTAGATTGGGGAACCCAGCACTAAGAAGCTGGAATAGAGTCTGCCATCATACTGGCAAGTACGGGGATCTGCATACCCCTCTCCAGGGAGCTGTTTCCAACAGGGTGACAACACAGACAACCTGTTTCCACCACAGTTCTCCCAGCTCGGTGGCTGCAGAAGAGGTGTCATCAGGAATGATAACAGTGTGCCTGGCTGTTGAGGTCTTCGTGAGACAAACTTGACAATAGAAGTCCCCTTTGCTCGTCTCATTCGTTTTGTTATGCTCTCTCTCCCAGGGTGCGGTGGGCTGGCCCGTATCGGTGGTGTGCCAGAGCACCATCCCCGACATCGAGTCAGTGACCGAGGCCCTGCGGACCGGTCCGTACGGCCGCTGTGTCTACCAATGCGACAACGATGTCTGCACCAATCAGGTGAGAGGCGCTCCCAGCCTGAGCCCATCAAATCGTGTCTTTACAGGTCAGGGACCAACGGATGCAGTTTGTGACTTGAACTTGAGCTTGAACTTGAACTTTGTTGCCATATGTAACCGGTACTGGTACAATGGAATTCTGACTTACAGAAAGTCTCCCGATTGTAAAACAAGTGTAAAAAACAAAACAAAGTGCAAACAGTCACACAACGAGAGAGCTTTCTGTAAACCGTCGCCATCTTGCCGGCGCCGCACTGAGCTGATTGTGTTTTAGCCATCGAGAAGATCTCCCCCCACCTTCCCTGAATCACACGCGTCGGTGTAAACAGAAGAGTTGAGTTTTAGAGCCAGCCGAGTGCCTGTTGTAGTAGTTTGCGAGTAGGGAGTTTCAGTTCTCGTCTCTTGCGGCGCCGGTGTGTGGGGCTGACCCTTCCCTGTGACTGCCTCTCAGGTTGTCAACATGGAGTTCGAAGGAGGCCTCACCGCTGCTTTCTCCATGGTGGCTTTTACAGAGAAATTAGGCCAACGCAGGACTACCATCTACGGGAGCAAGGTAAGACTCCCTCTCTGACCACTGAGAGGGTGCTCTCGTGCCCCGGCCATCACCATGAGCGGTAGATGAAAGGATCTTGTCCTGCTACCTTATTTCACTGCATCGATGCGTATTTTTTACATTTGAAAGCGCTGTTTTTATTAAATACCCACATATTCCGGTTCTGCCGACTGTCCTTTGACACGCTGCGGATGAGTGAGCGCCGACTGCCGGAGAGACGTGGCGCCCACCCGGCGGCTCCGTAGGGCTGCCCTAGCCCGACAGCGGTCTGCCGGTCCATTCCCTCACCTGGCGTCGGACCAGCAGCATGGAAGCGGGGAGTTTTTCAGTGCCCGTGCGTCCAAAGCCCTTCATTAGATCACAGAACGGGACGGTTTAGGGGTGTCCCATATTGCTAGCTGGGTTAACGGGGCTCATCTGTACAAGATCAAGATCCAGCAAGATTGCGGTGAATTTGTTCCGCAGTGTGGCTAGGTGGTTTCCTCACTTACGCACAGCTCCCTGTGTAAAGAAGTACATCCTGTGGAAAACTGTAATAAGGCGACAAACTTGTCCTTGTGCTTCTCTGACCGGAATATGTTTATGGACTGTGGTGGACTAATAAAACCAGCCGAGGCAGATTTCATTAGCTAAAGCTGCTGAGCAGTGAACGCTGCCCTCCAGTGGCGACATTCTAGAACTGCACTTTACCTCGTTCAGTCAGTTAAGCTTATTGCGTTAGATTCTTCAAAAGAGTTTCTCAGAAATTGTTGTTATAAAAACAATTTGTGAATGTATTTGCCAAAATCTGTTTAATTTAAGTAAGATACAATTAACACAAACAGCAGCAGGTAAGAAGACAACGTGGGTTAGTTAACTAAGGTCCACAGGACTGGTTATTTATGTGGCCTTACACATCTGCTGTTTGCTTTTAGGAATGGCAACTCTTTAATATAATATTTTTTTTAAAATGGAAACACTTATATTTTATGGAAAGAGTAGAGGTTAATTCTATACTGAAAAGTGAAGAAAACATGTTTTTGGCTATGTAGTCTCTGCAGAAATGTGGAGGAGAGAGGGGTGTCACAGAAATATGTTATAATCGTCACTCTACACACCTGAAGACTGCTTATTCTTAGTTTTATTTTTCAGTGTGGAGTTCCCTTGCAGCTCTCCAGTCTACCCTCTTCATATTCTATCCTTTTCAGTATTTCCCCAATTCAAAAGATGTATTAATTTTATGAACTTATTTTCATTAGCATTATGTGAATCTCAGATTTTTGCAAAACAAAAACTAAATCTACCAGTCCCCCATGTGTAGCCAGAAAGAAGTGCAGCAGAGATCTTTTGCTGTGTTCCTGTGGCAAAAATAAGGAGATGGTTATAGGCAGGAACACAACAGCCTGCCTGGAATGTGTGGGTTTCACAGGTATCCGTAGAACAGCCCTCCTCCCCTCTTGACTGATACCTGTTTGAAAGTAAACACCGCCGGCTCATTGGCTGGATGAGGCCTGGCCTTTGTAGGAGCAGGGTTGCCTAGTAACAAGCCTGGAGAAAGGGCCGAGGGGGTGGAGGTGCTGGGTGGAGGCTGGAGTTCAGAGCAGGAGAGACAGGCAAAGCAGAACAGGAAAGCACCAGGCTTGGTGCCTAAATAAACACACTGGGCCATTAAACCGAAGTAAGAGAGAGGGAGAAGAAATGAAATTAAAACACGGGAGAAATGTGTTAAAGAAAAGAAACAAACCTGTCACAGTGCTTTTGACCACTACTTTGAACATAAGGATCCAAACAGAAACACTTTTCACTTGCTAGCCTTTTTCACTTTTGTACAGATTTCAGTCACTGGGTAGTTAAAACTCCCAATGAGACCAAAAAAGGGCTTTGGGTATTCTTAATGAGTTTTCTCAATTAAGATTTTCTGCTACCAACTTAAAATTTAAAAAGAAACTCTTTTGGACTCGGTTGTACGGTAGTGTGAATATTGTCAGTCACCACTCACATTAAAAGGTTAATTTTTAGCAAAAAACTGCAAAAAGCTGGCATTCCTGAATTAATGAGGAGTGTGGATCACAGAGGAACCCAGTTTCCACAGGCACAGCGCTGGCAGGCCAGCAGGACTGTGGCGGGCTCTAGGTCGCAGTGCTGCTCCTGGGGTGAAACTCATCTCCAGGTGGACAGCCTAGCGCAGGCAGAGACACGAGGAGCTGCCCATTTTCACTGGAAGTGAGCGATTTTCCCAGCAGTTTCTTTTAACACAACCTCAGGTCTTGTGGTTAGGCAATGAAAAATGAATTTCTCAGTATAATGTGATAACTGTTTGCGAATTAGATCCTTTTTCTGATATTAAACAGTGACCTAAGCTTTTCAACACCATATTTAGTCAAACTGGGAGAGGGGCAGATCTTTGTACTCTGTTCCGCTCTGATGTATTAGCATGGGGAGTTATGGTGAAAAATGCTTGTATTTTATTAATATAATTAACTTTACTGAAGTCCTGCTTAATTGCAGCTACACAGTTTGCTGTCAGAGACTTTAAACAAACTGCAAAGGGATCGGATCTTTCGGTTGTGGACAGGTTTAGAACAGCAATCTAATGAAAACATTTCTAAATGAACAGATAGGTGTTTTATTACATTGGATCTAAAATATATATATTAAAAAAACTGGAGGCATATTCGTTTGTATTTTGTTATTGCCGGCAATGTGCTGCAAATCATACAGTCGAATGTTAGTGTGCTTCCCAGGACAAGCTGAGTGAAAGAAACACAGCTCTGAACTTGCATTTCCTTTCTGATCCTAGAATTTTTTATTCTTTCAAAAAAACATAATGTGTACAGCATACACACATATATACATTGTATTAAAATTGTACCAAAGCTTTGGAAAATAAATCAGCAGCCCATTCAAGTGCATTTAAAACAGAACCAGAGGTATATCTTTGCCCAAAGAGTTGTGAGAGTGTGGAACAAGCTACACAGCCATATTGCCAAAGCTGATACATTGACTTCTTTCAAAATGCATATTGTCTTGTGATTTGTAACAGTGGCTTCAGAATCCTGTCGGTAGTTGTTTCTGTCTTGTCTGGGCTTGCTTTCTGCTTTGATAGATCTTACAAAGGTCAGTCTTTGAACACTGCAGAATTTGTCAATCAGTAGCAGTGAACTAAAACTTACTCATCTGTTTTTGAAGTAAATAATGTTAAAAGAAGTTTCAAACAGAAATGAAAAAGAAGGTAAGATTGGCACCATTGAAGCTTTTTTGTAGAGATTTTTGTTGAGCTAAGTTGGTCTTACGAAACTCAAACTGTTACTTCAGAACGAATTCCTGAAAACAGGTCGTAGCGTCGCAGGAGGCAGACATACAGAATGAACCCTGTTCTCCTAATAACTTTCTCTGGCTGTTGGCCTCCTGGAGCTTTCCTGAATATCTGAGTGATAAAGGCGCAAAGGAGGAGTAACACACAGAGAGAGAGGAAAAGAGTGGGAGAGCCAGAGAGACTGAGAGAAAGGGGAAAGGTTACAAATGAGAAAAAATATTTTGGAGAGTTCCAGCTACTCCCAAAGGGACATTTATACTTCGTTTCATATATTGTGTGTTGTTGCCTGCTAAAAGTCATGTTATATAGGGATAGATCTGGCAATAAAGCCTATTTGAATTTGAGAGGAGAGAATGAGGTAGCAAGATCAGAAGAGAGAGAGTAGGGAGAGGGAAGGAGAGAGAGAGACCAAGGAGACAGGAGAGAGAAAGACAGCGACTGTAATTGAGCCCCACAGTGGTAAGAGAGGGAGCGAGAGATTGGTTGGAAAGAGGCAAGTCATTACCAGCACAGGATGCTGACCGGAGGGAGGGAAGATTGAGAGATGGAGGGAGAGAGAGAGAGAGCAAACAAACGAACAGGATATGGGTCAGAGTGGTGGGGTTAGATAAGAGACAATGTGTGTGGAGCGTTTGTGTGTGTGAGCAGCATGCATGAGGTATCTCTGCTTGTGAGTGAAGGTGTGTGCATGTCTGTGTTTGAGTGAGAGTTTTGTGTGTCTGTGTATGTGCATGCAGAGTATGTGCAGGGTTAAGGAGTGAGAGTGAGAAAGTTCAGATAATTGTTTGCAAATCATGCTGGTGAAACCTAACTTAATGATGTAAATGTCTTTTCTTTATACTGTATACACTGCATGTCTTATGTATTCGGATTAGGTACAAGGGCACCAGTGGTGGATATAAGATATTTTGCAAAGGCAAAGCAGTGCACGTGCGCAAGTGACAACTGCTGGCTGTGTGCAGCACCATTTCACTCTGAAACTCACAGCTGACTACTCACAGAAGCTCAGCAGGTGTGAGCCTGGCCAGTATCTGGATGGGAGACTCCTGGGAAAGCTAAGGTTGCTGCTGGAGAAGTTGTTAGTGGGACCAGTAGGGGGCGCTCACCCTGTGGTCCCAGTATAGTGATGGGGACACTACATTGTAAAAAAGACACCGTCCTTCGGTTGAAAGTTAAACCGAGGTCCCTGCCTCCACACACTTGGGAGATTGAGAAAGTGCAGGTAGGCTCCTCCTATTGCCAAGCTTCTAACACATCACAGGTAACACAGCCCTACACCGGAGGCTCAATGGTGACAGGAGGAGAGGCGCGTCCCTCACCGACAGCAACACATGCGTGCAAACATCCAGGAGGCCACAGGAATCACTGTGTCACTCAGAGTCCTGGCCTGCTGATCCCACTCCACCCTCACCGGCACTCGGCCAATGACACACTGCTGCTTGGGGAACGCCAGTCACAGTCGGCTAGTAACCCGGAGGAGGCTCGAACCCAGGAGCGCGGAGCTCGACCGACACTGTAGTCGAGCCACGTTACTGTTCTACCTGTCCCCTTTAGTGGTGGAGCTACTCGACGTTCCCGGCACCGACACTCTTTGTTCCTGTCCTCTCTGGGACTGGACAGGGCCTCCCTGATGCGCGTCATCGTGTGCGTCATGTTGTGACTGCCGCGGCTGTTCTCTCGTGACACGAACCCAGCGACGAAAAGCCAGGGGGAGAAGGGGGTGATAGAGCGGGAAGAGGGGCAGACCGCATGCTGGGGTCCCGAGGCGGAGTTCAGGCCTGGCAGGAGCTGTGGGAGGCAGAGGGAGAGCCCTGAGAGACGAGGCAGGCTCAGAGATGGGACTTGAATCAGAAAGAGGGGGGGCTTGCAGAGAAAGAGAGAGTGAGTAGGGGGTGGAGAGGAGAGATTAATAGGAGAAAGAGATCAGAGGAAGGTTGTCTCTGGGTGGGTTTAAGCGAAGGGGACTGGCTCTCTCCTGTCTGCTCAAAGGTGATTGGTGCGGCTAGTCTCAGCGGTTGACCGAGAGCCGTTGTCATGCCAACAGTAGGAAATGAGATTCCGGTCTGATTAAAGGGAGTGCTTCTATGGCAACAGAGAGTGCCGTGTGCACTGTGAGAGTGGGTTGAGAGATGGAGGAGGTGGTGGTGGTGGTGGGGGTGAAATAAGGGTCGAATTTCAAAGGCAACCTGCCTCCTCCTTCTCCCTCCCTCTGTCTCCCCCTCCCCCTTCTGTTTCACAGTCTGGGCATGGGATCACTCAGCAAAGCTCGCTTCAGAAAAGATTAACTTGTGCAAATAAATTAAAGCCATAAATGACAGACATGGACTGCTACAGTTTCACTTCCCTGTGCTGAATCTCCTCTGTCTCTGGCACTGTAGCGTTAGACCACAGACCAGAGGAAACAATTAAATGGAGGCTAGATGGGCTGTTTGCATGTATGGCCATGTTTCTGTCTGCACGACTGCATCTCTATGTGTCTGTGTGTGGATATTTGCATTCTTGGCTGTTGATTTCCAGTTTTCACTCCCGTGCTTAACCTTAGAAGATCAAATTTAAATCTGCCTTCTCTTAACGGCAATACATTTGAAATCAAACATTTTGCGCGTAGCTGAACTTAAATAATAATAATAATAATAATAATAATAATAATTGCTTACACTTATATAGCGCTTTTTCTGGACACTCCACTCAAAGTGCTTTACAGGTAATGGGGACTCCCCTCAACCACCACCAGTGTGCAGCATTAAAATCTGGTGCATCGCTTTAGTACAGCTGTGAAACCCGTAAAACATATAAGAAAGTCTTGTGAGGAAATATTTCTGATTCCTAAACAACTTATGAGGTTCAGTTTTCCAATACAATATACCTACAACTCAGCTTGCATGGTATAACACAAGTCAAGTAACACAGTAGTATTGAGAGAAACCACTGCTTTTAAGTAGATTCTGAATGGTTCCACCTGGTCCTGAGTTATTTTTGCCCCTCTGTTGATTCATCCGTTTTGTCTGTGTTCCAGGCAAACGCAGGCTCAATTGCTTAGTTGGATTAACCTCTGAGAACTGAGCACAAGCTAAGCTGTGTCTGTGAGACAAAAAAAGCCAGGCAATTCTGCGGTTGTGCTGGCCACGAGTCTGAGCGTCCGAAGTTTAGTTGAACTCTTTTTTTAGTTATCCTTTGTTTCAACGCTGTTTCCCTGTCTACAGTTTCTTTTTAATTCAGATGTATTGTTCCTGCATGATCTAAATCTGGTGTTTGAATAGGAAGGTTAAAATAGCTTTGTGTGTATGAACATGTAAATATAGACTCGCACAGCCGCCACCAAACAATAGCTGCTTACAGAGCTGTCCCCCAGCCGTGCCAGGCTGTGTAAACTGCCGCCTGGCTCGCTTTCTGTTTTAATGGAGATGACTGAATGTGGAATTCAACATTTTTCGGTTGATGTTGTTTTTAACCAGAGGCACAATTTTGCAAAGCAAAAATGGCACTAGGACCTTTTGAGATTTTTACAGCTGACATCTGGTTGGCTTGAGGCCTGCTAAAGGCAGCCAATGTGATCACAGGCAACGATGAGATCAGATTATTCTGGAGGCAAAACCCAGTCTGTTAGATGGAAACAAAACACAATATATTAACTGCAGGTTAATGTATAACAGTCAATTAAATAACTGTCTAAGCTACTGTAAGCTCTATTCATCAGAACCTGGAATAATAATTATTTGCTCTGAGGTAACATTTCGGGTCAAAACTTTCTGACAGATATAGATACTATGTATTTTTTTTGTCTTTCCGGAGAAGCTCAGGGGTGAGGAATAAATTGAGGTGCCCCTGTGTTCCTGCAGGGGGAGCTCCATTGTGAAGACAGCTCTCTGGTCCGAGTCTTTGATTTCCTGAGTCAGCGAACCACTGAGCACAAAGTCGACATCGGAGCACTGGAGGACCTTGGCTTGTGGGGTCATGGGGGAGCTGACTACCACCTCATAGACAGCTTCATCTCTGCTGTGGCTGTGAGTACCAGACACAATCGCAGTGCCGCTGAGAGAGAAGCACTCCCAGCTGTGGCACGCTCACTGCCATAATGAGCCATGGTCATTCATTGAACGGCACATCGGAGTGCAGAGTGCTTGGGGCCTGCATTGCGGTCGTAGAACTAAATAATATAGCGCCTTTACAACAGCAAAGCAATACAGCAGGGAAATCCCACTGTCCAGCACAGAGACAATGCCAAAGAGAGTTATAAAGTAAAGCTTAATGCTGGTGTGGTGAAATGTAGTCAGTACAATGTAAATGCAGTCAAGCGCCTATGCAGTAGCACTAGCTCTGTAGTCCGCAGTGTGTCCTGTCTGTGTTTGTGTGCAGAGTGGGGACCCTTCCCTGATCCTGACTGGCCCAGAGGAGACCCTGGCCAGTCACAGACTGGTGTTTGAGGCAGAGCGTGCACGCAGGGAGGGCCGCATCGTCTTCTGTGGATTGGACCAGGACTAGGAGAACAGCCCTGGACTGTCCCAAAGGCATCCAAAGTACTGTGAGCCGCAGAGGAAGAGCTGACACCGGCACCGGTGTGCCCCAGTGCAAGGGTTGTAGGGATACCCTAGGCAGCTGTCTGTAGAGGTATGATGCCTCATGCCCATCTGCCTGCTAGAAGACAGTCCTTCAAGACAACTGGAGTTGTAAATCCATCTTTTATATTCAAAAGTGAGCAATTACAAACACGGGGGTTCCTCCTCTGGACCTCATAAAGCTGATTATAATGGAAACATAACTATTTACAAGCAAACAAACAGAAAATAACTGTAGCACATGAACTGGCCTATATCCTCCTACAGCTGTAGGCCAGAGAGGAAGTAAAAACACTTCTTATTATTCAGTTATTTAAACTCCCGCTGTCCTCCCACCATCTAAACTATTCATTTAACATTTAAAAAATACTGACAGGATTAATTGCTTGCATGTAATTATAGAGGTATACTCACAAAAATATATAATATTAAAACATGTAGGCTTTAATTAATGTACTCATATCCCTAATTAGTAGTAATTTAAATTCATACTTCAATAATAAAAAGGATTCCAGTGTTTAATATAATGCATATTCCCATTCTAATATTTCTAGGAAGACTGAGACATTTGCATCCACATACTGTATACATACTTAACTAAGTCTGCTGACAAGCATTCTGCATTCATCCCAGCCTGTGTTTAGCTGCACTCTATTTTTTAATTCACTAACAGTGATGACTTTTTCTCCCATTGGGTTTTGAACACTAAGAGAAAAAGATATTACTTTATGGAAACTGGCATTAGCTTATGGAACACACTACTATTGATCCTCAGGTAACTTCCTTGAACAAGAGTAGAGGGATGATAGCATATTGTTTTCATCACTGCTAGAGGCTGGAGGAAAGGAGGTGTCAGGAATGTTTAGAAATAACTTCATGTCACAATATTTTGAAGTTCAAGCCACACTTTTGTTACAACTTCAATACAATCCAGAAATGTTTTATTTTCACAGAGAAAAAAAAACATCCATATGTTCTATATATTTAGCATGGGTGTTTTTAAGGGATTTAAAAAAAATCAAACTATTGCATGGTTGAATGGGATCAATGATGTCATTTATTGTACAATCACAGAACTATTTTAATGAACTTTTTAAAAAATCAGTTGAGCTCTTTAAATTTTGTTGTTTCTCCTCAAGTATAATATTATTTCAGTAAGTTTCACTTCATAGGACCAAGATTTCTATGAAATTTGAATTTTAAAAACAAAACGGGCAATGTTTGCATTTTAATTTTTAATATCTGTCACATGTTTTTACATAGATAACAGAAGTGTAACAGTCTTAAGGCAGAATACAGAATACTTGAACCTGATTAGACACTGACTACATGTTACAACAAGTACGGTAATTACATACTCATATAGCTCAACTTTTATGTGACATTCCAGTCCTCTGTTTTTACTGTACGCACTGTATATAAAATATGTGGAATCTTTCAAATTTAATGCTGTTAATTAAAAAAATTAAATGACAAATTTCATGTGTGATGATGGAGGCTGTACAGATGGTTGCAGGCATGGTGATAAAGGTTATTGAGTTCTTTTGGCAGGGTACAGTACCACAACCATTGTGTTTTCTTGACATTGATTTATAACTAATTGCTCCTTTTTCATAGCCCAAATTCTAAATAATATAAAGCATTTTAAAAATATTTCTGCGCTAGACTCTATTTTATGATCTGGTCCAGGATGTCTTTGCCTTTATTCTGTCCGTGAGATCAGATAGGCTGCAGGTCTATCCGGACTGAAGGCACAGCTGAAGCTCTGCTGCCCTCTACTGCTAGAGAGCTGTAACATCTAGACAGCAAGCAAGTGTCGGTCACAACAAATTCATTTTTTATTTGCTCGACATATTACTTAAATGTCTTTTAATGTGTATTTTATTTAATTTAGTGGTGGTGAAATTGGTCAGGGAGAATGAAGAATTACTCCCTCCCCAGGTAAACAAGGGGCTGTTCCAATCACCATGCGAGTTACTCCTTTAACACTGCCGGCAGAAGTTCACAGCTGCGCCAAGCTGCCTGACCTCTGAATTCTGAAAATGACCATGCTTGTTTAAAGGCCGTGGTCTGTTTAGGGCTAAAAATAGACCAATTTCACACCCACCAGTTCTGACCTACAGGTTTGATGGTTGTGCTGTAATGTTTGTCATTGCTATCACAATTGTGAGACAAAGAAAAGGTATCGGTATTTTTGGAAGCATGTTTGGGAGCCTTGGTGGGGATCATGATGGGAGACAGGTTGTTCGTACATGTTGGTTAAGGTTTTTCTGAGAATCAGGATTGGCATTTGAATCCAAGCACTGGAGACAGAAGAGTTTCCCTGTGTGTAAGGGGTGTAACAGTCTGGGCTGGTCATGAGGCATCGTAGCACAGTAGATCACAACATGGGTGGATCTAATGCGTGAAGAGATGCTGAAAGACATGCTGCTTCCCACTTCAGCTTTAGGCCTCTTGAGAGCGTCTCTTAGTGGTGGATGCCACATTTATTTTGGAGGCTTTGACCTCCTTTCCTCCTTCAGGGCGACTGGCTTTCTCCTTCTGGAGTACCTGGGGCAAAACACAGCACAGCTCACTGACCGCGGTATAACAGGGTACATCTCACAGAGCTAATGTGGTAAAAATCACAACACATCTCACTGGCTAACTTGGGTGAGACAGTGCTGAGTGTGCTGGTGTTGAACTATAGGCAGCGTGCTGTTGAGAGTAATCTTACTCACCCCTTTCATTATTCTCTGGCGCAGCTCTGCCCGGGTCAGTGGTCGTTCCTCCTCATCTGTGAGTAGTGACTCTTCTGTGTCATAGTCCTCCCTGACTCGCACAGAGAAATAGCATTACATGCAATCAAGAGCAGTTTTGCATACATTGCTGAGGTATGCACATATCCACATATACAGTAACAACAGCTTCAGACTTTCTTTATAGACGGGATCAGAGCCTTGTACACATTACATACTGCGGTGAAAGATCCTCATGAAAACAGACAGGATATATTCACACAAGTCACATTCATTCTGACACTGTCCGGTGTTTCTGAGCCTGAATGGATTAGATGGGGATAGGTACATACCCAGTGGAGGGTGGCTGGATGGACAGGTTCTGGATGGGAAGTTCTGGGCTCTGACCTAACAGGACACGAGCAACTTCTTTGGGGTCATAATCTTTTTCGTAGTCCTGTAGTAGAGGAGGCAGTAATGAAACAGCTTATACAGCATATACGTTTGCAGACAAAGAGTAAAGGTGATCTGCATATTTCACTCTCTGCAATATGTGTGTACAAGTCTGGTTGTATGTCAGTCTGTAATTTTTGCTCGTTTGTGTTGGACCTGTGTTTGTATTCAATTCTGTGTGTGTGTTTGATCTATCTGTGTGGGTTTGCTCATGAGATGTCAACAGGTACTTGTAATTAGTGAGGAATTTCACTGTCAGCGGATCTGTGTTTGTGTGTATGTTTGCGTTTTGCACCACTTTGTCTATGTACAACTTATAGCAAGGATTGCCCAATCTGTACCTTGGGGTGTGGAATCTTTCTAATCTTTTCAAATTATCAACAGCATAAGGCTGTGGGAAAGGGATATATCAATTAAAGTTTAACTTTAGTTTAGTTTAACACTTCTTGCAGATGAGGGGATGAAGAGCTGTTTATAGTTTAAGAAGATATGGAAAGCCTGCTAGATTCAGGATCATGATAGCCACAGATGGTGAAACCTTCAATGGAGTGCTTGGGGCCTGGTTACCTTAGAACTGAGGTATGACTGGACAGTCAGCAACTCATTGGCTTTCTGCTCCACTAGTCCCAGGTATGTCATGATGTTGGTGTCTCTGATCCCAGCAGAGGATCCCAGCATGTCCTCAATCACTGAGCGATCACAGTCGATTTTACTGAATACAGCACCAATTCCTACAGCACAGCAAAAGTACAGTGAGACGCTTAAGGCACTTTTACATACTGAAACATCATTCTGAAAGAAACATCCATTCAATACAAGTCCTGACCCATTCCCATCTTCCTAATATTGTAATATCAGTTGGTCCCTATCTCATAGTATCCCGTCTCATATGCCTGGATCTCGGTAGAGTTTAAAGTGATTTTCTTTTTAACCACTCTGAATTATCTCAGTTCCTTTATAGAGAGCACTGTGACTGAACAGCCATTGCTACCTGTCTTGAGCTGGTCCAGGATCTTGCTGACTTCTGTGGCTCGGAGTTCATAGCCCTGTGCTTGCCCTTCTGCATTGTGTTGTTGCTGCTCAATGTCCTGCAGAAGTGCTTTGTGCTCCTGCTCCAAACGCAGACCCAAGGAACGGAACTGCGCCATTTCCTGCTGGATCTGAGAGACAGCACATCCCTCACACACAGGGCAAACCCAGCCACAGTGCGCTACTGCACATTTATGTGAATGGCATTGTTAAACTACAGCAAAATCAGAGTCTAGTGCATACTGATCATATTAAACTTGTCCTTACACACCTGAGTACAGGCTAAATTATTTATTTAAGTAAATATCAATAGTAACAGACATGCTGGTTATGATGTGAAGGTGACAGATTATTGATAAAATAATGAAATTTAAGGATGGGCTGCTTATTTGAGAGTGAGCCTTACATGCACTAATGCTGCATACAAAGCATTAAGATTCAACATCACACAAGATACTAGATCCATACTTGAAACAATAAGCAGAAGAGTGGATAAGACTGACATTTAGTGAAAAAAACATAATTACAGGAAGATTGCAAAAGTCCCAGAATGATTTTGGATTTTGAGTTCAGCTCTATGTTGTTCCTGTCTGAAGAGAAGTGACAGTCTGGCCAGGAAGACTAGGAAGTCTGAACCCCCCAACCCCCCATGACCCCCAAGAGATGCTGCATAAGTGGTACTGAATCAGGTGGAGGAGGACGTTACTGCAATGAATCCTGGGACAGATTAGCCTAGACTCTATCTTGCTCTCAAAGATTTGATTCAAGCTCCAGTTATGAAGGAGGGCTTGAAGGAAAAAAAACTGAGGATGCTGACAATCTCCAAACACTATGCAAAGGTTTTAATTGTTCTGTTTTCTGTTGCCTAGTCCAGGGTGGGCTTGGTAAAGGGAAGGAGCTTTCCTGCAGCTCACCTGTTTGATTTGGTCCTGCAGCATCTCTGCTTCATTGTTCTGTTCGTTTACGTAATTGAAGAGAGCGAAGTTCCGATCTTCAACTACACGTACAGACAGATGGCACAGATGGTTAAAAATCATAAAAAGCATTACTTAGAAAACTGGCATGAGCTTTTATTTACTTGACAAATTTCAACCAAGTGCGAGAAGCAGCATTTGTCCGTTTATCTGGATTTTGCCTCGGAGAAAGTCCAAAAACCCTCTCCAGTCGTGATGTGTATACACTCACCCTCGATGAATCTCTTCACCAGTACTTCCAGGTCCTTCTCTCCGGTTACATTGTAGATCTTGTGGAAAGCTTCCTCCAGGGATTCTGCAGTGTCCTGTCCTGAATCAGCCTTCCTGCGCTCTTTCTCTTCCGCTGTGGACACAGAGATTCCCCCTCCTCGTTCATTCTGTGTACCATCCCAGCATCAGCATGCTGCTGCTGTGCATGGACAGCACCTCTCCCATTCTGGCATGTCTGGTGTCCTGTTTACAAGCCTGAGCTGGCTGTGCCATGGGTTTGTGTGTCTGTGTGCTGTTGTCAGTGTTTCTCTGTGTGCAGCACCCTCCCCTTTCAGTGACTAAGACGGGATGTGCAGGTGTGTCTGACCCTGCCTGCGGCTGGGGTCCTGGCCCTCCTCTTGGCTGTTCCTCTCGTGGCTCTTGGTGTTCATGAACTCCTTAAGCCGGCGCTCGTGTGCGATGACTCTCTCCAGCTCCTTCATCTCGGCGGTGTACTGGGCCAGATCTTTCACTGCCTTCTCCTTCAAGAGGACCATCTTGGACTGGGCCTCCACCCTGACAAACAGGTTCACTGTCAGTTCATTTTGCTCAGCCTGACACCCTTTGCACCTTCACCTGCACATAGCCAGAGGTTCAGCGTACAGTATTCATCCTGATCCAACACTGTGCACATCCAGTGTGTGGTCAACACTGAATTTCTTCTACATTAATGGATTCATAGAGTTAGCTTTCATTCTGTATATACTAGGACACATATTAATTAATTGCAGAGCAACTCTAGAATATAAAGCAGTATTCTGCCCTTTGGGTGCAGTACGAGATCAGTATTATAAATGGTATTTTTTACCTGGCATCGTAAGCTGCAGTGGAGGTGTCAATCATAGCCCCGATCTCCTTGCGGATCTCATTGAGCTCCTGAAAGAGACAGCACAGCAGCAGTGAGACCTGCGCTAACCCGGCACCTAACTCATCCCTTGCGTCTCAGCATTTCCTTTTTGTATACGTGCAACCTTCACATACAACACTTTGCATAAAAGATTACAACTCACAAAATAGCCTTTTAACTGTCTAGTGCTGGAATTTGTAAATGGGATTGTACAATTAACTGTTTAATTCTGCCACCTTCAAATCAAAGCAGTAGATGATCAATATTTAAAAAAAATAAAATGAATTCATTTCATAGCAGGAGAATTGTCAGTTTCAATCGAAATATTTTCTACTGACTCAGTCCTTAAAACCATATTCCATTAGGGCTGACAACGAGTTTAAATCTATGATGGAAAAACTTGAGGAAATAAGAAATAGAAAAAATGCAAAAGTTGAAAGCCCTGAAAATCACCCTCTCGCACTTTTTTTTATTCAAAGTTACTATGCTTAGCCTGTTTTTAGTTCAAATAAAATGTGGGGTGGGCACTGGGTATTCTTCAAAAAGGGATATATGATCTAAAGGAAAGTCATTTGACGTTCTAATCCTTGTTGTTGTTTTTCCCAAATGTTCCAGCTTAAGTAGAGAGTATCCAGGGTATCGCTGTACCTTGTCCAGTCTGCGGTACAGCTGCTGGAATCTGGCTTTCTCCACACGCAGTGTGTCCAGCTCCTCTCGCAAATGGCCGTTCTTGGTCAGCTGCTCGTTAAACCGGGTAAGAGCCTGCAGGAATAGTCATGCAGCCTGTTTCATAGCTTCTAGCTGTTCAAACTGTTATTTAAAGGAAAATGAAACTTTGACCCAGACTGCAGCAAATTCAATGTAACCTTCACTCAGCAGTGCAGGGGAATCCATGTTGGTATCTGAAAAAATCAAGAAGTACTGTCGCAACATCAGGCAGACCTGTCAGAATTCTACTGGTTCTTTCAGGGCACGATTTGGCATTGTCTTGAGACCCTGAATTGTGAGAGGAATGGCTACTTAGCATATATACCACTGCTTAAAGAAACCAGCTGCCCCGAGTGCTGGAGATGGCTCACCCGGTCCAGTTTGTTTTCCAGGGTGCGGCAGGCTTTCTGGGTGTGCAGGGGCTGAGGTCTCTGGGGCTGGGTCGCACTGGGCCCTCCTCTTCTCTGACTTCCCAGCTTGCGCTCCAGCTGGAGGATCTGTCACCGATGGAAACGCGAGACAAGTACGATGGTGAGTTTGCCCAAAATCTACTCTGCTGCTCTTGTCTGATATCGTGATGCATCAGTGTTGTACTATTGACTGCCATTCACCAGTGCAGTACTGTTCTCTTTCAGTCTGCAAATAACACGTACCAGTACCATAGGACTGTACTGTTGGTGTTGTAATATGCCTTTAATGTGCAGTCCTGAACTCTGTGAGGCCTGCTGATCTTTGATTCCTTCCATGTGTTGTATGGTAAGGGTTTATAGCTCCAGTCCTCAAGTCTGTAATGCCTTCTGACTTCATTCCACCCCACCTCTTCAATGACTTATTGTGCTAATTCTTATTTACTTCAATGGGTGTGTTTTACCCTTTTCCCAGCCCTTGTGTAACTGATGATTTCAAGAGATCTAGAGTATAGATCTCCTGGGGTGAAAGCACTCAGGACCCACAGTCTGCTGTTCAGTGGTGTCCTGAGTGACACGTCTGTGCAGTGCCATTATTGCGGGGTACCTCTTGATCCAGCTGTGCGAGTGTGTGTTTCTCTCTGGCCAGCTGCTCCTCCAGCTCGTCGTGCTTCCCCAGCGTCTTGCGCAGGCCCTGTGTGATCTCCTCGTCTCGCTGGCGGTTCACACGGCTCTCGGACACTTGCAGGCTTCTCTGCAGCTCCTCGTGCTCCTGCTGCAGCTTCTCCATTTCTGCCCTGAGTGCCCAGAGCAGCACACCATATTGTCATGATATGACTGTACGTTATTTTTTGTGTTAGTTGAACATGTATGATTTATACCTGTTTTTTTTTTTCAATTTATATTCAAAGCTGCTAAGAGTGTGGAATGCATAGGAATAGTGCAAGGAAGTTTATCAGGGAAAGAAAGCAGCATTAGACACTGTTCTGGAGCCTTTTGAGGACAGTGCATATTCATCTGTGCAACACTAAATTACTTTTCTGTTACAAACCGTTTTATTCTATGTTGAGTAGCTTACCCACAGTTGGTTAGCACAGAAATAATAAATAAATAGGACTGCAAAGCACAAGGTCTAAAGACAGGGTGTGCAGGATGTGAAACAAGTAGGAAAAGAAAAATCAAGAACACCATACCATAAAGCCTACTTTTTTGTTACTGCAGTGAAAACAGAGATTTAATCGGCCGTAAAGATTTCAGTCTTATTGATATAAGTATTGAACAGAGTGGTCTGCATGATTAACTTCTGAACTTGAATACTGATTGTTTTATGGAGGTCTTTCCAAAAAACTAAAGTGCAAAATGACCTGGTAATAAAACACTTAGAACATGGGGCTGAGCGTAAGGTTGTGCAGTGGGAGTGTGTGAAGGGGACAAGCCCTGAGGCACTTACAGCTGCCTTCGGATTAAGTCCTGGGATTCGATGCCGTAAGCCTGCCGGTCTCCCTCCATGATGCGGAACTGTCTCTGCAGTTTGGCCAGCTCTGTCTCTGCTGCAACACATCCACAAGCACACTGACTCACCTGCTCGCCCACAGCATGTTACGGTTCATGTTTCAGGCACTTCTACCACAGAAAGCAGAAGAAATGTTTTGCGGGATGGTTTTGCTTTAAAGTTGCTTTTCCAAGAAACCCAATACCATAACATGAAAGAGGCTCACATTCAGCCTTTCCAAATATAGTGCATTTTTAGGGCGCTGGTCTAACTAAAATATTTGGTTTTAATTTTAGGACCCAGAGCTGTGAGGCAAGAGTGTTTCCCACCATGCAACCATTGTATTTTAGTACAAAATGGAAAATGTTGTGTGCCATGTACAGTTTAATGTCATGGTGTATATTGCAGTCATGTAGGCCCTTAAACTATAAGCAATTTTGTCAAACCAAGAAGCACTACAGGCACAACTCATACCAATCCCATCGATGTCCATCTCACTGCTGTCTGAGTGTATACTGGCAGCTGATCGTCCCCGAGGCATGGTCTTCTCCTCTTCTTCCTGTAGAGGGAGACAGACAGGCAGTAGCAGAGGGAAGGTGGAGGGATGAAGAGAGCACCGTTTGAAAAGGACGGAGGAGCAGAGAAAAGATCAAAGAAAGATCACATCGCAGTTCACAATGTGATATCAGTTTACTACATAATACTTTCTCCTGACACATCCCTGTTTTCTTAAGGAAATCAGCCACTGTATACAAAATTTTCATGTAATGTCTCACAATCAAAGTGAATTACATGACCATGTATATAATAATAATAATAATAATTCCTTACACTTATATAGTGCTTTTCTGGAAACTCCACTCAAAGCACTTTACAGGTAATGGGGATCCCCTCCACCACCACCAGTGTGCAGCCCCACCTGGATGATGCGACAGCAGCCATAGTGCGCCAGATCGCTCACCACACATCAGCTATCAGTGGGGAGGAGAACAGAGGAATAAAGCTAATTCATAGAGGGGGATTATTAGGAGGCCATGATTGGTAAGGGCCAATGGGAAATTTGGCCAGGATGCTGGGGTTACACCCCTACTCTTTTCGAGAAACGCCCTGGGATTTTTAATGACCAGAGACCTCAGTCAAGACCTCGGTTTTACATCTCATCCGAAGGACGGCGCTTTTTTACAGTATAGTGTACCTGTCACTATACTGGGCATTTGGACCCGCACAGACCGCAGGGTGAGCGCCCCCTACTGGCCCCACTAACACTTCTTCCAGCAGCAACTTTAGTGTTTCCCAGGAGGTCTCCTATCCAGGTACTGACCAGGCTCACACTTGCTGAGCTTCAGTGGGCTGCCAGTTGTGAGTTGCAGGGTGACATGGCTGCTGGCTGCTGTATATACATAACTTACGATATATTCTTATTTTCTAGTTGCTCTATAGTGATCTTTGAACTTTGAAGCACGTACTGTTAAGTCACATAAATAAAATATCAGCTGTAGTACCGGAGTCAAACGATAGAGAGCAATGTGCGCCAAACTTTAGCCAGGGTGCAGTGAGTTCAAATTTTTGTAACCAAAGGGTAGAAAGAGGAACCTTGTTTATTACGAAACGTTTTTTATGTTCTCGGTCTCTTGTGATTACTTTTTTATTGTCTGATTTCATTCTTAGAAAAACACCTCATAACAACAATAACATGTTCTTCAAGTCACCGTCTCTTGGCAAACCTCTTGGTTTCTCTTGGTATTGTAGTAGTACATACAGTATGGACAGAGGTTTGCTACATGCATGGTGCGTGTCATCTTTAACACCCGAAAATTTCAGTCATGCTAAGAACTTCAGTATAAAATAGCTGAATTTATCATACCATTTCATAATCGATTTGTACTTCAAGTTCAGCACCAGAACTATTAAACCTGCAGAAGTTAGCCAATAATGTGGGCTGATGATAAGGTTCTTTGCTGAGCTGAACATATATTGCAAAGTATACCACGTTTGTTTTTAAGTATTCCTATCGGTGCTCAATTAGGATCTTTTTGATTGATGTATCAATACAGCCTTGTTTGTTTAAAAGCAATCAGTTTTATCGCTGGCTTTCACGGTCTATTATTAAGAACTGACTACTCTAAACAAACCAGTATCTGAAATCAGTTTAATGTTCACAATACAGATAAGGAACAAAACAATACTTCAGAGATGACAAATGCAATGCTAATACACAACACAAGTCGCCTGTATATATCACTACAAGATAACATTTACTTAGAAATATAGGCTTGTTCATTATAATTGCAATTAATTTCCAAACTGTATATTAAGATGCAAGATGATACTATGACGAGTCACGCACTGTATTTTTCATGCGGAAGTTTAACTTTAAAATTCTCATTGCAGTGCAGTGAATATCAATCTCCATATATAATATCTGAAGCCGAACTGCTCATTTGTCAATTTACGACAGCATAAATAATTTGCAGCATTACAAAAAGCCTGCATTTATAGATTGAGTGAGGCCGTCGGTGTTCCCGTGCAATTTAAGGCAATCAACAACGGAAAGAAAACCAGTAATGTATTTATTACCTGTCTGTGGTAAATGAAAGTTATATTGCTTCCCGTGGAGTGCCGTTGCTTTTTTATTATGATTTTTATCGGGACCACTATATAATTTACAGCGGTGTTGTCGTCCTGTTCCTCTTGCCTGCACTTCCAAGTTGTTAGCAACCGTCTCCAGGAAGAGATGCTGAGCCAGTCTGTAGCTGGCGGTCGGCCAGTTATGGCCGCTGTGTTACAATTTGGGGAATAGAGTTTACACACGTGTTAAACCTGTTTTTACGTAAAGGACATTTGACGCAGTGAAGCGAAAGTCTGATACACATTTCTTTATTCGTTTCTCCTTTATTCCATAATAGTATATAACTGTAAATGAACGAGAGACCTTCTGTACGACATGCAGTATGTTGGCAGTTGCTGCAAAATTTCTCGCTTTCAAAAATTGTTCTAGCATTACTTTCAAGTCGTTGAGAGTGCGAAAAAAATAAATCTTAGATCTGAGCTGTTTCGTGTTAAATTGTTTTTACTCATGGGCTTTTTGTCAGTGATCTGTTGAAAGTTATTTTTTTTCACGTTCCTACACTTACCATACACTTCACGTTTAAAACTTAAATCTCTTACGTTTCTGTGTATATTGAATATCGGTTTTGAGTTTTTGAGACCTCTCCGGTTGCATCAGCAAAATCTATTTAACAAAACGCAAACATCCAACAATGAAATAATAAAATATGCATATGATAAACAATGTTATGGAGCCAGAAAAACAGCTAATAGTGCTGTGAATGTAATAAGAATGAAGAAAGAGGCTTATTAATTACAAACCAGGATAAACTGAGATTGTCTGTTAATGCCCTGAAGTGAAGCATTAAACACAGAATAACAGTGAATAACAGCAGACTACAAATTGTCTAAAACTACAAATAAATATAATTGTTTATATTTTATACATGAGAAGAATATCTTTTTAGAAAGAAATATAAATGAACAGTTCTTCGGGTAAACTGTTAGGGGAGGACAATGATATGCAATGTCAGTGCTGTTTACCCAGGAGTGACAGCAGACAGGACCAGTGCAAGTGGTGTGAGGAGATCTACTGCTCCTGGCCATCCTGGGGTGGGGGGGCACCTTCAAGGTAGGTGCGGAAGTAGTCCACGGTATTGAGTTCAGGGTGAATCAGCAGCAAGTGGCATTTTGGGAAAAAATAAGCCGCCACCAGACCCAGATTACTGAGCAGGATTGCGGCCATCTGTGCCAGAGATTTGTTCATCTCCCCCAGGCCAGTGTAGATAGGGATGAAGACCACCCACACCACACAGTAGGCCAGGGTTGAGAAAGTGATGTCCCGGGCCAGGTTGTACTGCTTGGCTGGCTTCTGGGCCATGAAGGTGCACATGAAGGAGATGAGAGCTAGCAGGCCATTGAAGCCGTACATCAGGCCGAAGCCCAGCATGGGCTCCACTTCGCAGCGCAGGAAGGTCTCCACGAAAGTTATGCTCATCTTGGACACATACTTGCTCAGAGGCCTCCCCTCCTGCACAAACCAGCCGCACAGCCCTGCCTGCACACTGCACAGCGTCAGGACCACCATCCAACTGCCTGGCCCACGCAAAGAGTCCAGCCGAGAAGGGGTCACCCCTGGAAACTCTGTCACATAGATCACCTACAGGGGGAGAAGGGAGGGGGTGGTACAATGAAGATGGCTTGCAGCTTAATAACAGCACTGGCGATGATGCAGAACACTAACTGGACTATATCATATCCTCATCTTATTCGATTACATTACACCACATATGATATTAGATGGCTATTTATTATACAGTATTGTGCTTGCATGTCAACATTGGCTACTCTAATTGCCCAGTAATGTATAAACCGAATCCTTCCATTGTTATAGTCGTGCTTTATTTTGCTTTGTTAAATAAGGATGTCAACCACCTCGGCACATCCTGGAGAGAAAATGGTTGACTCCAGGTGTTCACAGAGTTAGGTTTAAGATGCTCAGGCCAGGGTAGCCCCGCAGTGTTTGCGGGTGTCTGTGCCTTACCTGTAGTGAGATGGCTAGGATGACAGAAAGAGCCACAGCAGGGAAGAAAGCATTGAAGGGCTGCTGCAGGCGGCACACTGCATCACCCGGCTTGCCCAGGAACAGGGACAGGCTGGCGCAGCCTCCTGTCAAGCTGAGCAGGGCCACCCCGCAGAGAGGTCCCCCCGAAGCCTGCACCAGGGGGGTCCCCCGGTGTCGCAGGAACAGCACACCCACTGCCGCCTGGCCCGCCAGCACGAGCACTGCTCCCAGTATCAGCCCTAGAGACTCATACTGATTCCATTTCAGGTAGTGATAGGTGGGGTCTGTGCACCTGGTGCTCCTCAGGGTAGACCACTGGCGGTCAGGGCAGTCCGTGCACTGGAAGTCCTCTGCCAGCAGAACGAGATGGACAGAGAGGAGTGGAAGGGCAAGGGCGCGATGGAAAGAGGAAATGGAGATGGGGTTTAGAGAACACGAGAGTAAAAGGAGTGAGCTAGCTATATAATTCCTTGTAATTACATATTTCTTTTCATTCCAAAGGATGACAAAACACTTTACATATAGGAGGCGACCCTATTCATCCACCACTGAAGTGCAGAATCCATGTGGGGGACACTCATCCGCCATTCTGGTGCAGCATACAGTAGGTAATACAGCAGATACAGCAGGTATCTTGCAGATAACCTTGGCTTTTTTCTAGACACAGCTGGATGGATTGGTTTAGCAATGATCAATTAGCTACTAAGTTACCCAAACAAGCTGGAAGGACCAAATGGCCTCCTCTCTTTTGCAACCTTTCTTACATTGTTTTGATAAGTAACAAATTACTTTCTTGTGATTTTTAGAGTGTTGCAAAAGCTCCCTTATGTTATCATGGTGGATTTAGGGGGTGAGGTTAATCTTAACTCAGTATGACTGTTAACTTCATTAAGATGATCTAACTCAGTATGATCCTCACCTCTTTATTTACAGATTTGTAAAGATCTTTTTTGTTGTTCTCCTTCAGGAAGTGTTTATTATGCGTTTTAAAGAGGCCGTGTTGACTTCTGCATAGTAACAGATTACTGGGAGGCCAAGAGAGGGGGATAGTGTCTACCTACTGTAGTATCTTTCAAAACCATCCAGAGGCCCAGCCAGAACGTAACGTCTATGTACTGTAAACCACTGGACATACCGGTGTTGTTCTGGAAGGTGCCCTCCTTGCAGTCGATGCAGTCGAAGCAGCAGGAGTGGAAGCCCTTCACCCTGCGTACCTGTCCGGCTGTGCAGTTTGGGGAGCAGGTGGAATTGGGGACCTGCAGACAAGCCCCGGGGACGAGAAGGGAAAGGGCAGGGGTCACACTGGCTGCCACCAAGGCATCTGTAGTCACAATGTCAGAGTGATCAATTGCGTTAAAATTAATCTCTGATAGCAGTTACTTCAGCATGGAAATGGAAATGACAGGGATAAAGTTATGTTACCCAGTGTTACTGCAACAGCTACTGTGGTTCCACTAGTTGTAATTCATATATTTTTGATAGTAATGACAGACTTGTCTGGGACGCCTACTACTGATTATAAATAAGAGTGTGGTAATAGAAGGCAATTATAAAAGGTAACTCAATTTCTGAGAAAGCAAACATCAATAGCTGAATAACAACAATGGTAAAGGAAATAATACACAGATTAAGATCTTCAACAAATATCCAGAGGGGTAACTGATAAGAGAACGTGCTCAAGATAATCTGCTGGTTGGCACTCTCGGGAGTTGTTAAACAGAAGTTTGGAAAAAGGTCAAATAATAATCTCGTACTTCTTAAATATTCCCTGGCTGCCTTCAACACTGTGCACCTCTCCCGCCTCCCCAGCTGCACCCTTACAGGACCTCCCTAGAGAGGAGGGTTGTATCACTCTGACCTTTGGCCAGGATTGTCGTGGCTTCATTCAGTGGAGGTTTCTATGCACATGAAATGTTGTATTTCTGAATAAACCCTCTAGTATTGCCCTGGGGATCCACAGTGGTCCTCATTCCCCCAGACTTGTTACAAGCCCAGCCGGCGTCAATTGATCCTCATTATTCAATCTCCTTTTGCGTCACTTTTTAAACCTTCCATAAGGAATCTATCCACCTCCTGAGCTTGCATCGTCCTCAAACCTCTGACCACCGACACGAAGACCCTTCTAACCTTCTAACCCTCTCGACTACCCCTTTTCATCTCGCCCCTTTTGGATTTGTGTGCCTCGTTTTTTTCTCTACCCGGATTCGACCTCGCCTGGAACTACTGACCACTCTGCTGCCTCGCTCTTCTCGGACTGGTAAGCCATCGGACTCTCTTAGAGACCCGCTCGGGGTTCATAACAACTCGTTCGTGATAGTGCTTGAAAAACATGCCCAGGACCTCTCTCATCTGGGGAGTAGCAATGCGTAATCAGAGCTGTTTTGCAGCTCGTCAATACAAATGCACAGCAGCAATGCAGGGGTGAAAAAATCCACAGCATGACTGACAAAATCGTTTCACTTAAACAAAGCCTTTGTTGTTTTGTCTCTTTTACAAATCCACAATAAGCTCAACAGGATGAAATGAAAAACCCCTGGATTTAGTATTTGTCGTCAAGCATGCATTTGTTATATCTCACTGGGAGTGACTTGTTCTGGATGCTACCTGTGAATTTTCTGTGTGCCAGCGGATAAGGCTCCTGTTCAACACCAGCTTGCCCTCATAGGTGCCGATGTCCTGGAAGCGCAACACATCTCTATCCCAGCGCCACGTCAAAACCTCATACCCGATATTGGGGTTCCCGTTGACATCAAACGTGACCTTTGTGTTGTTGATGGTGAAGGACATGTTCTTCAGCACCTCCAGCAGCTGTGAGGAGAGAGAGTACATACAGATATTTCCAGGACACGTGGCCGGTTGAAACACCTGCAGTATGAAAATCTTTGACCCAGCAATGAAGTCTGGTAAGCATGGAAAATGGGACAGAACTGGGTGTCATGGACCACAAACCAGAAGGATTGGCTCAAGGTGAGCTTCACGCATGTCCTTCACAGCTTGCATACATAGAAGGACGTTATATGCAGTAGCTAAAAATGTGACGTGTGTTCAGTCTCCCATAGTCCCATTTGTGGGGTCACTGTCTTTCATGGCTCCATACTGAGTGGTTTTCACAAAAGAGTTGTCTAAAAAGGTCAGCTTTCAGCTTCTTCATTTATTAGCACAGTTTTCACATGTCTGTGAAGCTCTGGTTACCCCTGGAGGACTGTGTGTGCTTACAGGTTTATTTAACAATGGTAGACTTCAACAGCACAGCTCAGGAATTCTCCTTTTGCCACAATAACCGAGAGATTCACAACTTCTCATGCTGTCTTCTATCTTCTGTAGGGCTTGATCAAGTGTGACTAGTCTTACAATTCACTCACTTATTGAGTAAGGTTTTTTTTTAAATTAGGATTGTAAGTTTTATGCCACAACTGCATAAAAATAAAACCTGAATAAAGCAACGGTGTTACACAGAACATTAGGACAGGCAACAATCATAGCTCTTAATATTAGCTAGGCAAATTATTTGCTGCACTTGGCGTGCTAATCGGTTGGAGATACTAGAATATACCACTGTTTTCCTCTTTCAACTAGTCATTCTTTTCAAATTCAGGCCGTACTTCCAAGTAATTCCAGTAATTTTGTCAATGTCAACTAATGGATTCCATGTGCCTCTGTGTAATGGTAATTAAAATGTTTAGCAGGATGCAGATTTCCAGCACAGAACTCCCCCAAATTTGACATCTCGTTAACGACTCATTCTTGAAAAAGACCCATTCTTACCTTTAATAACACAATGATCATCAGCATTTTAACTCCATTTTTCTCTATTGATCTGTCAGTGTGATTCAGGCAGATCTTTTTGATCTGTAGGTATGCGCAATATGAGATCATACGTATAAGGGCTCAGCAGAATGTGCTGTTTCGGAACAGGCTGCTTGATCATGTACCTGCCAGGAAAAGAACTCTGCATCCTTTCTGCGGCAGAGTGTGGCGCTGCAGCCGAGCAGCTGGTGCAGGGCGTGGGCCACGCTGTAGACAGCGGAGTACACACTGAAGGCGGTGCGCTGCACCTCGGGCTCCCTGATCATGGTCATGTTGGCCTGGGAGAGGTTCCGGCAGGCCGGACAGGGCTCTGGGAGGGGGAATTCGGTCTCTGTCACACTGGGGGAGGTCGGGGGATCCAGGGAATTAGCCTGCAGCCTTTCCTGCTCCAGAAGGGTGAAGAGCTGCTGGGCATAGATCTGGAAGTGACTCAGCTGGGTGTTCTTGTCGCTGAAGACCAACACCGTGCCCACCGTATGGATGCCAGGTAGGGTGGTTATGTCTTCGCTTAGAGCCCACGCAGTGCTGCCAATCCACACAGCTTTCATCTTCTTTTGGATCACCTGTGGGAACATCCCATTTTAACTGTAGCAGCCTTTTTCCAGAAGACCAGGATTACGAAGGGCCATACACTAATAAACATGGACAGATAATACCAGGGTATTATTGTTACACAGAAGCAATGTGGTGTGGAAAAAGCTTTTAATAGAGGTCCCTATGGCCAAGTGTCACTTTGACTTTTTTAACCCTTAAGTCTTCCTTTTATCTTTGCCAAGAAAGAAAGAAAATGCTTGGCAGTTGATCCTTATTTTCTTTTGATATTTCGTAACTTCTAGCATGGGGCCTTGACAGAGCTATGTTAAATCTCAGCAGAACTGTGTAACGGACTCCGCTGCTGACAGTTACTGAAATAACTAAGGATTAGCAGGAAAAAAAGACCTGCAATGGAAGAGCTGCCGCTGATGTAAAGCAAAACCCTGGCTATAAGCCAGACCTGTTTTCTTTCAGTCTGGGCTGTTCTTGCACAGCGCTGGGTGTGTATCTCACCTGAGAAAACAGTGCCTTGGTTGCTATGGACAGAGTAAAGAGCACCACCACGCCCACTTTGGTCTGGTTGATTTGATTCAGGATGTCGTCCACAGCCTCCCGGGGGTCACTGTAGATGGGAATCAGGGCCTCATGGGCGATGCAGATGGCTTGCTGGGCGGCCAGCATGGAGAACTGCAGAACGCCCTGTTTGCCATATTCGTCCTCGCTGCCCACCGCTGCTATCCAGTTCCAGCCGAACTCCAGCACCAGCTGCACCATGGCTTCGGCCTGCAGCTTGTCGCTGGGCACGGTGCGCAGGAACGAGGGGAACAGCATCTTGTCGCTGAATTTCTCACTCGTGGCTCCGTAACTGATCTGGGAATCAAGTGACACACAACATCCATCACAACTACACTCTCATTCGCTGTGAGTCTGTCACTGGCAGGCGCTGGGGAGTGTGAGGTGAGAGCCTGTGATGATTTAGTTCCAGTAGGGAGCTGCGTCAGTAACTGAGTCACTCCTGGCTTAGGTTCTCCCCTGCTTTATCAGCTGCTGACTTTCCTCTCTTTCTCACACCCGAAGAAGGCTCTACAGCCGGAACATTGTGTTTCTGTTTTGCTCTTTTCAGCATGGAATAAACCTTTACTTGTCCCTGTGATGATGTAACTGGTTTCTGGGTTTCTGTGGGACGTTTCCGTGGTGCCCTGTTGCCACAGTTACCTGCGGCATCAGGAAGAAGCTGAAGAGTTTGCCGGTAATGGAGACCATTTCGGAGGTAGAGGGCCCGATGACGGCCAGCACGCGTGTGCTGTAGCCAGTGTAGTTGCACAGCACGCGGATCCCCCTGGAGCGCTTTTCGCTGAGGAACAGCATGGTTGGCCGCATGATGACCGACGCCTGCTTGCACGAGTCATACACCTCGAACCCTAGCCTGGTGCCTGGGAGCAGGTCAGGAGTGTTGTTGATCTCATCCACAGCAAACTTCATCACCAGCGCCCGGCTCAGACCGTATGTGTTTAAACTGGGAAGAGCAGTAGCAAGAAATGTTGGAACACACATGGACCCCTATCACAGAGTCAGAGCAATTACTGTAGGGCACACTGCACGATTGCAACACACACATGGCAAGTAGAACAGCTGAGACACGTATAATGCATAGCAATGGCAAATTAGAATCAGTGATAAGTGTTTTCAGTGTGTGTTGTGGCATTAGTGTAGCTGTTAGCAGTAGAATCCTAACTGGTTAAAGAAGAAAGACAGGTTTTAGGGTTAAGGTTGGGGTTGAGGTTGGAGATGGGACAGGGCTGACTGCTTGAATATACAGATATTAAGGACAGACATTGACAGCAGCTCAGAGACTTTTTACCTGTCACAGTACACATCGTCAGGCTGGCTCCTCTCACTCAGGTTGCTGGTCAGTTCGTTGATGGGAAACAGTCCCCCGAGGATAATGTCCCCCGGCGATCTGAACAGGTCTGTGGAAATATTCTTCAACCAGTAAAGAGAGTCTGCAGCGGGGCTGGTCCAGAGGACAGAGGGCAGGAACAGCATCCTCAACATGACCTCCATTCTCCTGCACTGCGCAGACCAGCACAGATTGGGATGAGGCTGAGAAGCACAAATCAGGAAGGCACAGGAGGTAGGAGAAAAGAAATGAAAGGAGAAAAAGAGGGTTTGAAGAATGATACAAGTTAAAAAGATACTAATAGATCCAAGTCCTTGCTGCTGACAGAACCAAACAATGGCAGACAGGCAATGCCAGTAGAGAGAAACTGGCAGAGCATCTGGTACAACAAGCAGTACAGACAGATGCACCTCCAGAATCTGTGCAAAGCTGATAGGGTCCTTTGAGAAGACCACCCCAGAATCCAGTCCTCAGCGTGCAGTCCTGCTCTTCTGCGGAGAGGTACAGTTTACAGAGTGCCTTTCTCTCCAGTCCAAGAGAGAGAGAAGGTAGCTCTTATTGTAACATGTTAGTCAAATCATTGTCCCTGAGGACATTAGAGTTTACAGGGAGCCTTTTGCACACAGAGCGAGATATGGAAATGAGGCATGTCTTAATGACAACAGTTGTCCCTATGTGGCCCCATCTCCTTTGTGGTTGGCCTCTTATTTTGCATGTTGTGTGTTGTATTGTTTCTGGAATTTTCAAGGCATTGGTGTCGGGGCAGAAGTGCTACAGAATTCCTTTTTGTAAAACAAGACCAATGATTTAAGAACGAGGACATTCTGTGAGGTATTCAAATAATTGTCTGTGCTGCACACTGGGTTGTCATTCAGCGTGTTTTCCTGTAAATAAAATAGCTCATAAGAGACATGGTAACAAATGGTTTTAATGAATAGAACACAAGGTGCTCAAGGTTTTGACCAATGAAATGACTGTATGTTACAATTAATTGAAACAGGTTAAGCTGCACAGATGTTTACTCCATACACTTATTAAAACAAATAAACTCTAAATAACGTTTAATAAGCAAAAAGCATAAAGCACGTAGAGTGTGTGTGTAATGGGAGCCGGTCCAAGGGGATACCGTGGGGGGGGGATTGCTGAAGTATTAATAAGGAATTAGAAAGGGGGAGCAAAATTGTGAACATTTATGAATGACAGATGAGCATAAGTATTGATGAGACCACACTACAGTAAAAAGAGTAGTGGAGTCAATAATAATAGATGTATAGTACTTCTACAGCATTTGGTAACCTGCTGTTTCTCATCTGTACATGAAGTGAAAAATTATATTTGCACTAAAAGTGTAATAAAGTCAGTAATATAATAAAAGAAAGAACAAAGCCTAGATAGATGTCCAGTAAGCTGGTCATTCAGGCTTCGGATTGTCTCTCTTTTTTCTTGAGACTGCCTTTATACCCTTTTTAACGAAAAACCAGTACAAAAATAACAAAAAAACAGAGCCACACCTGTATTATCCATGCATAGAACTGTTGAATTTGAAAAAAGAGAAAATTGTCATATTGTGGAAGTGTGTGTGTTTTCTTTTATTTTATTGGATGAGACTGAGATCAAAGAGAACAAAAAAGTTGTGGTCAATCACTGAAGCAGTTTGGGAAACATATTTTTATGGTGGAAAAGAAAGGAGGTGTTTGGATCAATTTGTTTTAACTTGCATTGACACCAGCTTGGATTTCAGGCAAATTCTGCTGCTGGTTTGCATCTTGAGAGCTTCTCTTTGGATCTGTTAAAATGAAGGTGGAATTCAAATTGCTTTCGCATCTACCATTCAAATCTAGGTCTACATCCTCATGAGAAATTGCCTGTGACAGAACCTTTATTGATGCTGCAGCCTGGGCTCTTGTATTTTCTCTCCACAGGTGTCACAGTTGTGTTCCTGACATTCTGAACTATAGTAAGAGGCATTAAACACACAAGAAACTGATAGCACTGCTCCAGTGCTGCTTGCAAATTTAGTGACTCTCAGTATGCATAAATGTTTCATACTGGTATTTTTGCATATGCATCAGTTGATCGACAGTTCTGGTTGTTAGAGAGTAAAGTGTATGTTTATGTTATATATTAATGGAGATTGAGGGTATCGTATCACACATCCAATAGCTTGAATATGCTCAGAAAATAAATTGCAATTAGGATGGGCAGTTAATGTTTCTTTAAATCAGATATTACCCTCATATTTAGTGTGCTGCATTTAGCTCACACTCGTGTCTGTTCTTGAGCAGTTAAATACCTGGGTGTTTCACCAACATTTGTATGAAGTATTTTGCTCTAGGCAATAGTATTAATAATTATAATAATGCATTACACTTATATAGCACTTTTCTGGACACTCTACTCAAACTGAACACTTTACAAGTACATGGGTCCCCCCTTGAATCAGGATTCAACCTCATGAGCTTCCAGTTACAAGACTGAACCTTAAACAATACTTCACGCCACTGTCTCTCTCTACCTTAATCAATACTCCCAGCCAAACTGCATTGTTTATTTTGAATCAGAACCAATAGATGTGTCTGCCGTGTAAAAGGAACAACAAATGATTGACTTTTTCTGAGGGCCAAGTGCAGTGAATGACCTGTCTTCAGGGGTTGTAACATGTTTATTGTTAGGAGCAGATCTTTCCACTTCCATCTTTATTCTCTCCCACAAAAAAAAAATACCCCTGAAGATAGAGGGAAAAAAACTTAGGCACAGTGAACACCATTATTAGATGTGAACAAATGCTGAAATGCCTGACAGTTTGAGGCTTGAAAAATGAAAAGCAGATGTCATCTATTAACTGAGTGTGATTGTGAGCGATTCGCAGTAAACGGGGAAGAGATCTGGACAAAGGGTGCAGGTCCATGCAGAGCACGTAAATGCTATATGACTCCAACCTTTTCATTCACCCTGGGGTTTTCTGCATCCCAAGTGTTTCCATAAAGAATCCTTCACCAAAGTAATCTTGCTTTTAAAATTCAGACAGACCTCGCTGACGAATAATATATTCTCTCCTGAGCCAGGTATCGCCTTTTGACTCCTCCCAGCACTGAGACCTCAACTGAAGCTTATTGAGCCCAGATCGGACAGAAGCAGATGAGGTGATAAACAAGGTGCCTGAGGTGCCAGCCTCGGAGGTAATGGGGCAGGGGGTTGTGAAAGACTACAATAACTCGCGTTTTGTGCAGCTAAAAAGGAAATGCAAAGCATGAATGTTTTTACTGATGCAACAGCATTGGAAAATAATAGATTCCCAGATTCTGTTGACTGCCTTGCATGTTGGGGGAAAGCAAAAATGTGTCAAGATGTTGGTTTTCTCATTGGCACATCAATCTCCACGTTAACTGCATCGGTTGACTCCCTAAGAACTAGAATAGATATTACTTCCTGTAGAAAACCCCTTCCCTGAAGTGGGACACACCAACACTCAAAACTAGACCAGGGCAAGGGCTGTAAAACAACAGAGCCGATAAGAAGATGAAAAAGTCTGATAAACACAAATTCCTAACACACATCAATGATTTGTGGTCAGCATGGTGGGGTGGTGATTAGCAAGGCGACCTCATAACTCTCTGGGCTCTATTCTAGGTTTGATACAGGTGCTGTAGTTTCTCCTCAGCTTTCAAAGAGGCGCTATATAGACTGATTGGTTTTTCTAAATTGTCCCTGTATGTGTGGATCTGTGTGACCTGCAACGGACTGGCATCTTGTCCTGGTAGTCCCATCTGGCACCCTGTATCTGCTGGGCTTACAGCTCTCTTAAGGATGAACCAAATGTGTTTCAGTGCACATTGCTATGATCTGTAAAAAATGTGAAGGATTGGGCAGAGTGCTGTGTCAGGGGTAAGCCAAGCAGGGCAGGTGTACAATGGCAGGGGGAAGATTTATTCTTTAGTAGTTTATCAGGGACGAGGAACTATCAAAGACTGATTTAACCAGGTGATGCTCACTTCCATGCCATTGCTGTATTCAAATATCATCCTTGCGTCAGCTGCAGGTTGTGTCTCTCTCTCCCTCTTTTAATTTTCATAGCATTTCCCTGCAGCAGCCACAGTCACTGCTCAGCACGATCCTAGGACCTCAGGGAAATATATTGAAATGAACTCCAAGGCAGGACACTCCACCCCTGCTTATATTAAAAAAAGAGACCCTCTGCAATTTGCATGGCTCTACAGACATAGCACTGATTGCTGTGCAAACATAACACTTGTTAGAAGCCCTGCCTTTTTTGTTATTCAAGTGTTGCCTGTACTAAGTTGAGCTACACTATACTGAAAGAAACTACCAGTATAAATGTACCGTGTATCGCTTTATAGCACAGATTTCACGAGGTTATTATAACGATGATTGCAGCAGGTGTATAGATTTTCATTGAACCAATAATACATTTATTATATTGGTAATAATTTGACATCAACAAGGTCAATCAATCAATACAAGCTGAGCATCTGCCATACAAGCCTAACACCAGGGTGCGGATACTGTTTTGTGGAATTCCTTTTGATGAGCCTGGACGATCACATCTCTGTTCACTGGTCTCTGAGCTCAAGATGCCACATGTCATTCAGGCTCGTCCCACAGATGTTCCGTGGAGCTCAGGTCTGATGAGTGGGGCATCCATGCTTTAACTGAGAATTTGCGGTGTCCCGCTTGAATATTGTTGTGTCAGGATGAGACCACAGGAAGGGCAGTAAGTGAGGTCCCAGGTCTTAATCCAAGTAGCTCTGTGTAGTCAGACTGTCATCAATTACTGCAATTACTACATTCCTGGTTCTAACCAGGAATATTATACCTGCCCGGACCATCACACATGAATGGTAATGTGTTGATCTTGGCAAGGTGTCATGACTTGTGATTTCCAAGGTCATAGTCTATCATTGGTGGACTGTGTTTGGGTGTTTTATCTTGCCAGGCTAGATATTACTGGCTATCAATATCCCAGAAGATAAGTGACTCAGTCCAGCCTCCAGCATGCTGATGGCACAAAGGTATTGTTCTCTTGATAAGTGAGGTTCCTTTCTGTGTGTATTCACCAAACTTGACAATCACCTCACCATCTATGTCCAATAGCTCTCTCACTGAGTTAGTACTTGTGAAACAGTCGCATACGTATATCGTTACTAGTCATGATATGATGATAACACCAAATAAATTTGATCAATATCAAAAACATGCACGGTATATGCTATTGTTCTATTTATCATGTATGTGTAGAGTGATACATTTAAATTTATTCATTTTTTGACCTGGGGAATGTGTTTGTGATGGATTTTAGTCAATAAGTAGGTGTCTTTGAAATTGTTTTCTATAATACAATTTCTTGTTTTTAACATGTCTTTGCTCTGTGCAATGCTATCATTTAGATATTGGAGGCCTGTGTAAATAGTTGCTGTCTGTTTTAGAGGACATCACTACTGGGTCTGTTTCATTAAGTCTATGTAATAAATATAATAATTTCCTGGGCTAAAAAGCAGTTCATCTCAACAAGATTTCTTGCCTGTATACCAGCAGACAATCCTGGTTCTGGTCTTGGGCTGGTGTGTCTGCAGGTGTTCTTCAACTCCTCCCAGCAGCATCACCTGAAGAGTTAGGAGAAGATGTTGAATTGCCAATAATGAGCTAATTGAGCTTGTTAAGAGCTGAACTGGAATAAAACCTGCAGACTCACTGGCCCTCCAGGACCAGCATTGCCCATTCCTGCTTAATTACTGGTTTCTACATTGCCTGATTAGCGCTAATCCTGGACTGTCTTATTCTGATTAGTGCAAGCTGGTGTAAGACTCTATAGCCACATTATCATCAGGTAAGGATTATACTGATGAATGGATTCCCAGCCCCCTAATCCTGAGGATCAAGAAAGTGGAAGCATGGTATTCACTTTCCAAACATCTAGTACAAAGACGACCAGTTTCCTATCATTCCCAAGATGAAATGATTGAGAGAGGCAACTTGTTTTTAAAAGGTGAATACTTTTTTCTTGATTCAGTTCATACAGCACAGAATAACCTAAATGTTCTCTTGCTGAGATGTTTCATGCACTGGGCTCTTGTGACCCTGGTGCCTGCTGGTATTTGTTCCAACATAAATCTTGATTATTTATTTAAATGACTTCTCATCATCTATTAATTAGGCCAGCTTTCAGTTCTGGAGCTGTCAGAGATGTCAAATCTGTTCATAAATATTCATAAGTAACATGAAAACTGCAACCACTCTTTTGTTCATGTAACCTGTTAATGGCTGCAATGTGTTTGGTAGCTGAACATGGGAGGCCCACACTGTACCCTTTTGATATATTAGCAGAAACATCAAATCTGCGTGTTTCTGTTTGTAAAACATCTATAATTTAGGAAATTAGGAAATTGGCAATGGTTTTGTCAGGACAGGGCAATGTGTTGTAATCTCTTGGTTATGTTATGTCTTGGCCAGTATCCACTAGCTAAGATTTTAGTTTATGGATGTATCATTTTTTTATGATGCCACCAGGAGAATGGTGGTGCTGTTAGTTTAACAAAGGGGACATCTGCTTGTTGTTGTAAAATATACATTTGAAATTTATAGTAAAAAGCATGTACTTACGACAAGCTGACCAAATGAATCTGTACAGATAAGAGACCACATGAGTGTAAATAGACACAGAAAAAGAGAAAGCTCATGGCAGCAGGCCAGTCTGTGCCAGTTTCCCAGTCTGAGCTGTCACTGGACCTGATATTCCAGTGAGGCTGTGGATTGGTGTTTGGGTGGGTCCTGCAGTGTGGAGCAGGCTAGCAGCTGGCAGCGCTGTGAGAGCAGTGATGCAGAGAGTGGTAAAACAGGTATTCTTCACTTATCAACAGTAACATCTTGACGCAGGCTGCTGTTGTTGACAATCAATGGCTTCATACACTTCACACTCTTGACATATGCTGGCTGGATTGCAAATCTTGTGAGAAATTGCTCTCGCATGACTTGACTGAGGACATTTCCAAAACTGTTCTGCAGCAGAAAAGAAACTCCTTATTCTTTCCCGGGTCAATAATAGCTCTGGTTAGATTTGGATCTTTAAACAAAACCACTTTATGTACAAATAGGTAGGACATTTTGCCCTAGAGCACCTAAAATTTGAAAATGTTACCATTGGTTATTTCTATCTTAAGGCAATAAAAATGTTTGCCTAGGGTAAAATGAACCAAAAGTATCTTTTTTTAAAACGCCTCTTAACCCTTCAATAAGAATGCATTTCCTCCAGGGATAGCATTGAAAGGGCTCTTGCTCCTTGCGTGGAAACTAATGCTTGTGTTTGTGGAGTGTCTAGTACTGAAGAAGTCCTGTGTGTTTCCAGTTGGTTTCGTTCTCCAGTGAGGAGGAATTTGATTTTCCATGATGTCCAGAGATGTTAGTGTTACTGGTTCACGATGCTGTGGCCCTGGGTTCAGTGCTGGACCTGGGGTGCTGTCTGCATGGAGTTTGTATGCTCACATAGAGAAAAACACACAGTCCAAAAACATATGTGCAGCTTAATTAGCTTCTGGAATAATATGTCCTAGGGGCAGTGTGTGAATCTGTGTCTATGTGTGCCCTAGGATGGACTGGTGTCCCATCGAGATTGTACCCTCCCTTGTGCTCATTGCTTGCTGGGATAAGCTCCAGCTTCCCCACGACCCTGAATTGGAGGAAGCATTAGAAAATGGATGGTATTCTGGATTTGGTCAGAATTGAATTGCACAAAATAAAAAATGAGCTCCAGCCCTGTCTAGAACAAACTGGACCAGGGTGTTTACTGTCAGAAATGTCCCATTGCCTTGGATGGTGGAACACATCAGGCACAGTATGTAATGCCACACCTGTTTGTATTCTGTTACGAATGCAAAACTGTGACTAATTAGTCGTTTCCAGGATGAGCAGAAGGTGAAACGTTGTGATGTAAATTTGGATGAGAAATGTTTTTGTATATTGATGGCTTTTTTTTACATCTTTGTATTAAACCTGTTTTTTACTGCTTAACAGAATGACTGTATGCATGCATTGGAAATATATGTGTACAGTTCTAATCAACCTGATCTCTGGTGTGTGCTAATGCTTCTCATAAAAACATGATAAGACTCTTGCTAATGGGTGACTCTTATCAGTTTGGCTTTATGTACTTTGATGATTAGTGTCATGGCAATCTTCTGGAACTCTGTGTTGCAACTAAAAAACAGCTTCCTTATTTATATAGGTTGTTTACTGTAAAACGTCATCATTATTGGCACATATGAAAGTGTTGGCACAGCACAGTAAGCAAGTGTTGTCAAGATTTTGTCTGCAAGTGTTGACAGTATGGACATTAGCACTAGATCTCATGGACAATTAAACCAAACTGAAATCATAATGCAACTCAGAAAAAGATAGATGAGTGTATTGAGAAGGGATTTCGCTGGGTTTGTGATAAAACAATGACTTGACTTTTTTGGCACTCATGAGATAGGTCTAGAATTAATCTGAGAATGGACTGGGCTCAGACGTATTGTAATGCTAAAGCTATTTTAAGGCTTCCAATGTGTTGTTCCAAGGGAAATCTTGGACAAGCCCAGTGCACAGCTGACCATGGTGATTTTTCAGAAAGTTAGTTTAGGCTGATTTCTTTCTGGATTGGGCCGGGATATAGTGTGCACTAGACCTCTGATTAACATCTTGCCTCTAGCTGGAATCTTTTTTTTATGTCAAATTCCTTCTTCCAGTTTTCTTTCTTCCAGCAGGAAGAAAATTATTTCTTCCTGCTTCTCTTACTTGATTTACTCCCTTTAAGGAACACGTCAATACAATGTGTCAGTCTTCGGCTGAGATAGGAATCTACCATCCAAAATGTTTCTTTATCCCTTACCTGCAGATAAACCCACGCACAAACTACAGAATGCTTGCAAAGGATGGTGCTGACCTAGCCATTTCTTAAGCCTTCATTAGTTTTCAACAAAGTTTGGTTGTGGGTCATAACTCCATCAGAAAATGGCAGAACTGCATTAAGGCAAAACCACCAGCAGCCATATCACCCTGTATCTCACATGTGACAACCCACTGAAGCTCAGCAGGTGTGAGCCTACCCAGTGCCTGGATGGGAGACTTCCTGGGAACAACTAAGGTTGCTGTGGAAGTGGTGTTAGTGGGGCCAGCAGGGGGTGCTATACTGTAAAATTGTCCTGACCTTTGGATAAGACATAAAACTTAGGTCCTGACTTTCTGTAGTCATCAATAATCCCAGGGCCTTTCTTGAAAAGTGTAGGGGTGTAGGTTACTGGCAGCCTGGCCAAATATCTCCCTGGCTTTTACCAATCATGGCAGCCTTATTAATCTAGAAGTGGCTTCATTACTCTGTTCTCCTCCCCACTGATAGCTGATGTGTGGTGAGCGTACTGGCGCATCATCCAGGTGGATGTGGCACATTGGCGGTGGTGGAGGGGAGACCCCATTCCCTGCAAGCGCTTTGAGCTGAGTGTCCAGAAAACCGCTATATAAGTGTAAGGATTTATTATTAAATCAGGACACTGTCACAAGAAGAGCTTATTCATTACAATCCAGGACTCATTTGTATCTTCTAGACTAAATGGTAATCACTCCCTTTTATCATCCTGTGATTGCTGATGCACCTTGCATACATCCCATTTTCATGTCTCTTGTGTAACACAAGCCATTTTCAAACCTTTCCTGGTGGAGAACAGAGGTACTAAGTCTCCACAACGTCTGAGTTCAAGCACTAGGTGGCAGTGGTGACCATTCCAAACATTTTCTTCAAGAATAGAATGGGTACTTCTGGGTTTGTCAAATTAGCTGTCCACTATAATAATAATAATTGCTTACGCTTAGCGCTTTTCTGGACACTCTACTCAAAGCGCCTTACAGGTAATGGGGACTCCCCTCCACCACCACCAGTGTGCAGCCCCACCTGGATGATGCAACAGCAGCCATAGTGCGCCAGAACACTCACCACACATCAGCTATCAGTGGGGAGGAGAGCAGAGTAATGAAGCCAATTCATAGACAGGGATTATTAGGAGGCCATGATTGGTAAGGGCCAATGGGAAATTTGGCCAGGACGCTGCGGTTACACCCCTACTCTTTTCAAGAAATGCCCTGAGATTTTTAATGACCACAGAGAGTCAGGACCTTGGTTTTACGTCTCATCCGAAGGACGGCGCCTGTTTTACAGTATAGTGTCCCCATCACTATACTGGGGCATTAGGGCCCACATGGACCGCAGGGTGAGTGCCCCCTGCTGGCCCCACTAACACCTCTTCCAGCAGCAACCTTAGTTTTTCCCAGGAGGTCTCCTATCCAGGTACTGACCAGGCTCACACCTGCCGAGCTTCAGTGGGCTGCCAGTTGTGAGTTGCAGGGTGATATGGCTGCTGGCCACTGTAGATAAAGGTGAAGAAGATAGTCCACAATTGTGAATTAGAGAAGAAGCATCTTAATACATATGCTTCTAAATTCATTAAAATTAATACAGTGTACTGTAGCTGGGACTTTGTAATCAGTGTGGTCGAATCTAAATGCAGAACTTCCATGGACAACAGAGTGTACCTGTTTCCAGAAAAAAAGGCTTGGAAGACTTAATTGAAATATTCCTCGCTCTTGTAGTTTTTAACGTCTAGAAACACTGCCAGAACGGTACAAGGTATGTTTATTGTGTTGTCAAAAAAACCTCTGCAGTTTTTTAGAACAGTGGTCTGCGGTCTGTTATGATATTCTATTCTACTATATACTGTAATAATAAATTTATGAACACAAATGTTTCCTGCTGCCTTTGTGCAATTTATAAAATGAGGACTATTACATTACTATTAAAATATTATTGATCCTGGCTACTCCAATAAGTAACACAGGGAAACCCAGCAAAAATTGATCAGGCTTTTTTGTTTTGCTCTGGTTCTTTAAATAAACCACAGTGCCATTGTTTTTTTAATATCACTATAAAGATATCTGAAAAAATGGCACAGTGACATAACAGAGGCAAAACTGCCATCTCACAGGTGCAAGGTCCTGGGTTTGATTCCAGCTTCAGTTGTTCGTCTGTCCGTGTGGAGTTTGCATACTCTCCCTCGGCTGGCATATGTTTTGTCTGGTACACCCACCTTCCAGAGACATGTTGACTAGATCTGATTTGGCTCTTGAATGTCCCCCTGTTTGCAGCCATGGACTGGAGTGGTATCCTCTCCAAGTGGAGCACAGTTGTGGGATAGGGTCTGGATTACAGGAGTTCCAACCGGGATAAGATGGATGGATGAACTGTGTAAAAATAAAGTCCTGAGTCCTTAATAACCATGTTTAAAGTGAAATATCTCCATATTTCCCCTGCCTAAAAGATTGACATATAAGCTCCTCATTCTCCTTTTCTGTAACCGCTCTAGTGAAGAAATTGGCTGTTCCAGTGTCTTTCTTGTGTGTCTTTTCTTAATAAACCCTTCATCCCCGTCTTCATAAAGTTACCCAGAAATCCTGCAGTGGGCTCGAAGAAGCTCTTCTTGATAATAAATAAGATCTACCCCTTTTCAGTGTGCTTTAGAAATGTCTTTTCTGTAGTTATTATAGTTTAAGAAATTGAAAAGCCTTAACTTCCTGCTCTTTCCTATTTCCAGACTTGACTTTGTGAGTGTTTGTTTTGAATGCAGAGGCTTGATATCATGTGATACTCCATTCTTTCTTTATCCCAGGACTGTGGGACTAAGTACTTTCATTATTTCAAGGCCCTTTTTTTAGGGAAATACAATTCGTTTTTTTTCTCCTTTTTGCCTGAGAGTTTCTTGAGCAGGTCTGGCTCCCCATCAGCCCCACACTAATCTTCATCATTGACCAGAGGAACACTGAGCCCATTGTCAACACGCTGGCCAGATAAGCCTGCAGCCGCTAACAAATTATTAACTTGCCTCTTGAGAAGGGGGAAAGGCAGACCTCTGTGGAATACTAAAAGAGTCCCCATCTGGCTGCAGACGTTTTGCGATCTGTCTTCTTCACCCCCTCCCCATCTCTAAAAGGTGCAGATAGATCGGAACAGCAGTGAAATACAGACAGAACAGTACAGCACTCTGAACACCTCCCACGTCAAATCCAGTCCACTCACAATGCACTTGCTACAACCCCAAAAATAATACTTTAGATCTATTCTGAAAGCACTCATTTTCAGGGAATTATAGGGCCGTTTGCATTTTGTCCCTTGCAGATCATTTCCCCCAGGGGGATCCTAGACTGGCATACAGTAAATTACTAGCAAGCAAATGGTTCAACTCCTGAATGTTGTATATTCCTGCAGACTTTTACTCATTGCATCAGTAGAAACCAACACTTGAACTCTGGTCTTCTTTGTCCAATCAGCATGCATGATCTGCAACAGCAGAGTGAAGTGGCAGCCCAGTGCCTCACTGTACCCTTATCTCCAGATTGCACACTACAACCCTTCCAAAAGTGTTAACACTCACTTCTCCCTTCCAGATTCACTTTTGCCTTCTGCAGACCAACCTGTTCTTCTGGTTCAGTGTGTGTCTGAGTGTACTCATCTGCACAGGCTCATTGTTTGATAATACAGAGGCAAGACCCAGGCATATGCTGTATCCCAAGAAAAAGAGTGTTATTTCTGTGACAATAAAGACATAAGATAGTGCAACATGAATCCATGACTCTCTTGGCTGACCTGGCTCTCTTTGTCAAGTGTGCCATTTGCCATGTGTCTGGCCTGGAACAGGATTGAATTCAGGCTGTGTCATTCTGCACATCTTGGCTGAGTATCCCTCAAGAAATGCAAGCCAGACTCGGGCTACCTTTTGTGTGAATTAGGATGTGAAATGCAGAGACTTGCTTTGCCAACCTCTGTCTTGGATGTCGTGATTTTGCCAGCATGTGTTGACCTAAGGCTGAGCAAAGTAAGACCCAGTTTAAAATAGAAATAGATTCAAGCCTCGGTTACATGATACGACAATGAAATGCAGCTTGCAAACTTTCTTAGTCTGTTCCAAGTTATTGTCTTCTGAGTGATTGACAGAAAACACGTTGGACATGCAGCTCAGAAGTAAACTTTGAAGCAATGGTTTAAAAAGTAGGAACATGCTCCTCTTAGTTGTTCAATACGTTACAGGTAGGTAGGCAATTTCCATATCGGAGCCACACACAGCTCCTCATTGGGCCAGAGCTTATCCTGCTTTCTAAGGCATTAAGTGGACGAGAGAGCATCTGACTCACCCTCCCTAGATGGGATGCTGGTCCCCACTTACAGCCGGGTGGACTGGAGGAGCAGGAGTTAAGTACATCACTCGTGGTAGTACAGCACTGTCTGCAGCAGGGACTTGAACCTGCAATCCCTCAGTTATCAATACATCATAAGTGGTATAAAATAAAACAACAAATAAATAAAAATTAACCACTTTCTTAGAAACTCAACATTATGTAGGAATAATAACAAGTTAATATTCCGGAACTAATTATTTTGCATTGCACACTGATTAACCTGTGAGGTCAAAATAAGGTTATGCCTTTTTGTTTATTGTTCACAATTAACCTAGACACAGGTCAGTGGTGAGTGGGACCTCGTTATGATTTGAATGCATACCCAGTTGGTGTTTTTAACTGAGGGTGGACTTCAGAGTGCAGAAATTGGCCCCATGATTTTGAGGAGTAATGATATCTGGAGGTCACGCCTTTCACTTCCTGAAGGTGACCCCTTCATACTGATGTGCAATGGGATCATGCAATTCCTAGCTCAGCTCAGTAACCTGGCGCAGGATGCTAAAATGGCATTAGAGAAATAGGACACTCATTGTTTTCCAGGTCTTCATGTTGTGTGGGTGGCCATAATGGAGAGTAGTGGAAAAAGGTCATGTCTAAATTCCAATCAAGGCATTGTGCAATGAGCCAGGGTGCAAAAGGCAAGCCTATGCTCTCTTTTAAATCCAAAAATTAGATGAGGTGAAGATGATCACGGTGGGTGCCTTTACCCTTGGGGTTCGTGACCATGAGCGCATACCCATGGGAAGAGAACAGGAGCTTCTGTTCCCGGCACTATCCTCCTGCTCTGTTTGCTGTGTCCACAGTGTGGGAGTGTGCAGGTTATCACTGTTGTGCAAACAGCAATCCTGGGAAGTGCTGTTCTGCCGAACTGTCCCCCCTGTTCTTGAACTCTGCATTGTGCAAGCCTTTGTTTTTCTCACTGGCTCCCAAATGGAGAAACAAATGTGAAGCATTCACCTCAGCTTCCCTATTACATGCTGTACTGTACATGTGAGACAAATCTTCTGTTGACCTGTGGCTCAGAACAGCTGATGATATGGTCTTATGATGTGTCATGCAATAGTAACAGTGACTGGGAGAATATAGATACATACTTCCTTCATACCTGGTTTCCTTCATGTAATAAAATGATGCAAACTATACTAAGCAGTTAACAATAAATGTGTCCTGTTCTGTGCAGAGCTGTCAGACGTCTCTATTCTCAAATGCTGAGGTTTTAGTGATGCTGGGAATGCGTCAGTCTGAGCACCTAATTACAACCTTATTTACTATTGGAACATGCTGTTCTCCTGCAGGCATGAAAGACTCCCTCTAGCTGCTGCAGTTAAAGACAGAGGTCTTTAGCTTAAAGGGAATTTAGTTCATTATTCATTTTTTTTATAAAAATATCAAACTGCACACCTCGGCCTCTATGTTTGTTACAGAAGGCGTATACTGATTTCCTTCTTTGGAAAATATGTGTGTTTTTTTCCGGAAGTCACTGTTGTCATACTAGCTTTCCTAAGAACGATCAACTTGTAGCGGTGTAGTTAATCAAAGTTTATCAACAGATTTATAAAGGAGAAGAGTCGCCCCTAAGAACATTAGTGTAAAGACAAATACATTAATATATTTTAAATTTTCCAGTGAAGATACCTGTCTCATTAAATAAATACCACCTGGTGTAACACAACTTTCCATTTCTTTATCTAAAAACATGAACCAAATTTTTCTTATTATTTTTTTTACTTGCTACTTGTGCTTTTAGTGTGAAAAGATTATGCTTACATTCAGAATATGAGAAGGGATTGCAGGTTTCTGGAAATTTCTTTCCATGCTTCATACTTAAATGTCTCTGTATCAATAGTTTATTACTGGAGTTTTATTACTCTTGAATTGTTTTTATTTTATTAAAAGAAGTTGGGGCCTGAGAACCTCCATCATACAGAAATAATAATCATTAACTCAGAAAATATCTACGTATTTCAGTAAATCATTACGCCAGCTTACAATTACTATGCTGAAATAGACCTATTGTTGTCAAAGTTGCCCCAGGCTGAAATGTGTTAAGCTTTTCCTGAAAATAATTAAAATGCACGGGGGAAAATCTAGTGATCATATTGTGTTGGTTTTTGTAACCTAGCTATCTTCAAAAATTATAAGACGGAGTTTTGTTGGTGTTTGTAAATAGAAAAGCAACTTTTTAAATGGGCCACTAGCTTCAATGTATCTATTTGAAAGTGGTATGCAACAACTTGGTTGAGATGTTAAGGAGGACCGATGCACTGCTCTAAGACTTTTCAGCTAATAAGAACAACTCCCTGTACTAATGTTTTTAAGGTCTTGACAGACTGATGCACTCCCAACTTAAATAGAAGGTACTTTAAATTCTAATTGTCCCTCCTTAGGACTGAAGTGTCAGTGTTACGAATGTTCAGGGGTTAGATGGGTCCTATCAGAAAATACAGAAGTTCGTCTTCCCAAGGGGGAGCCGAAGAATTTGTGGAAACAGTATAATGCTGCTATGGGATAGAACCTGCTGAGGCTTGGATGAGAGGATGATGACGTGTGACACAACTGGTCAGGGATCATCTATCGCATTCGATTTTAATGAAGAAAATCACCTGACAAAAGAGCTGAGAAGCAGCGCGAGGTGCTCGAGTAGCCTACAGCCCTCTGATTGGCTCGGACTTTGCCAGGCTTTGCCAAGATGCGTCCAGAGACCTGCAGCTTCCTCCCTCAGCCCAGCTGATGGCGCCAGCCTTGATTCTGGGAATGCCAGCACTTCTGAATGTATGCCTTTATTGGACCGCATAAGTCAACTGAAAACGAATTAACAGTAACGAACTGGAGACTTAATATAACACATCATTTACTGCATCAGTTTGACTTAATCAAGGATGCAACAGCAGAGTCTTGTGGCTTGAATAGTCTAGAGTCCAGAGCCCTAACCTCTTCTCCTCACTGGGATTTGTTAAAATAACCTGTATCCTGATTTACTCCTCCGGAGGCTTTTTTCAGTCCTCCCATGAATTTCTGCTCTTTCGTACATTGCATTGTTATTCTGTAAGTCATCAGCCACGTGTTTTGCTTCCTCTCAACCAGCTGCAGAGCTGACAAGAGCACAGGCTGTAACTTGCAGGGCACAGAAGTGGTTACCTGGATTATGTCATGGTAGTTACAGCCGTGGCGACCTGACCCCAGCTGTCAGTGGGCGGTAAAGACAGGTTAAAGCTCTGGTTTCCTGAGGGGAGAGGGCAAGGAGGCTGCACCCGGGCCCTGTGGGGACAGACAGTCTGTCTCGCATTAGGCTGGCGGGCTGAGACAACCAGCTTTCTTTCTCTCTGACCCCTACTTGAGTCAGCTTGGCGCAGACTGCAGAGCTTAATCAATACAGCTCATAATTGCTAAGACAAACCTGCCTGCCTTCTGACTCATTTTATTGCTCAGATAGAAGTTAGCCTCTGTTTAAAGAAAGAAAGAAAAATCTATTTTTGAAACAACTTGGTATGCCCGACACATGTGGTACACACTCTTCGATCCTGGCTTAGGTTGTTTTCTCATCTGCACATCACTTATTTTAGTCTCTCTGCTGTAAGTCTCTGGCCAAGTGGCTAATAATAAAAACGAAAAATCGAAACAGAGGAAACGACATGGGGAAGTATTTCAGTGCCACGTCACAGTGGAGGACAAAGGTTTTAAGTGCTCACATCTCTGGCAGAAAGGCTTCATATAATGATCAGTGCATATTTCCATTGTATAAACGTATAGATGTCTTTTCAGATGCTATTTGTGCTAAAATGTGCTGAAGTTCAATAGCACGACAGACAACAGGATACACAACAAATAAAGAACGTCTCTGACAGCTATCTGGTGAGGGCAGGACCTTGGCAGTAAACCTGTGTTGTCTGAATTCCAATCAGCAGGACTTCGGCAGCAAATGTGAAATAAGCAAACAGCTCTCACAGATCATAGCCCTCGGTCCAGCTGAGGCCCAAGAAGTGACAGGAATCACCCATGTGTGTGTGGTGAGCCTAGGATTTGCCATTTTGTTTTGGCCCACCCTGTCCAATATCTGTCTGTTGAGTGCATTCTGTCCTAGTGCACGGAATGGATCCTGTGTGGCCATAGCTGTCACGGATGTCGGGAGGGATGAAACGTGGAGAACGATCCATATGCATAGCGGCTGAACTGGGGATTAGCCCGGGGTCAGCAGTTCAGGAGTCGTATAGAAACCAATACCCTCAGGCAGCGGACGTGGGGCGACCTAGTGCTAGGCGGGTCTCAGGACATCTGTTACGTCCCAGTGTGTGTGTTCTGTGTGTGTTTTTTCTGTTATGTCCACACTGCTGACCCTCGATTGTTCTCCATTCCCCATTGGCCAACCATCACACCACTGTTTCAATATGATGTCATCATCAATCAGCCCTCAGCCAATCAGAACTCATTTTATTCACTATATAACATGGAGGCTTTCAGGAAGAAAAGGCCTTTCGTTTGACTTTGGTCCCGTTTGGTTTTGGTTATCGCTTTGCTTCTGGTTATTGCTTCGGCTTCGTTTGTTGGTTTGTTTTGCTTTGTGTGTATTTTTGTATAGCTTCGGCTTTGTTGTTTTGTTGTTTTTTGTTAGTTTCTTTGTACTTTCGTTTGTTTGTGTGTTCATCCTTGTTTTGCCATTACCTTGCCCCAGTGTTACATGTTCAACTTTTGTGTTCTTTTGTACCCTGCTCCTGTTGATTACTCTTGTTTTCCCTTATTTGTATTCCTGGTTCACTTGTGTTTTTGTGTGAACTTTTGTATATAAGGTTAGTTTAGGTTGCTAGGTACACTTACACACTTAGTTGATTTTGTATTAGTACACTAGTTTAGTACGGGTGAGTGCCGTTTGTCTTGTATGGTTTTGGGTAGTCAGTGCAGGTTAGCTAGGGTGTTGAAGACGCCGAAGACCGTGTGTTTCAGGTTTTCTTTTGTAGTCAGATTAGCTTTCCCTCACTGTCCTAGCCAGCTCCATTTTTGTTTGTTATTTTCTTTCCTTTGGCACCACTCTAGTTCCTTACCCTTGTTATCACGCTTCCTAGTCCTTCACCAAAACCCCCCCTGCTTCCAAAAGAATTATCCTAAATGTTACACCCCTTTACCCCTAGACACTTGGGGTCGTAACAACATCTGAAGATCAATGCTGAGCGAAGGTGAATCAGTGACCCGGAAATATAGCCCCAGAGAGAGAGACACCGGAAGGACAACAAAGCCCAGGAAACAAGGGACAGGACAGAGTAGGAGTGCCCTCTGGCAGTAGAGGGCGTGACAATAGCAACCTCATGCTGGCTTTTTGACCACCGTTTCAGAACTATTCTCCCCACCTGCCCTCCAAGAATGATGATTTCTGCTACATCAAAAGGCCAGCCTCTGGTGTCTTGAACTCAGCACGCACTGTATATATTACCTTAGCAGCCTCATGTTTCTAGGAGATACCTCTTAAAATCCATGAGCTTCATCACATATATAAAACGTAAAGAGTAAAGCATAGTGCGATTCTTATATACTGTATCATGAAAGAAAAATACAACTATAAAACATATTTGTTGTTCTTATAAAATTGTCATTTTAACCTTTACCAGTGAGGCCATACCTAGTGTTGCAAGGTTTACAAATGCAGGAGAACAAACTGTGTTGCAACAGCAAGGGTTAATTTTTTTTCTCTTTTTCCCCTACCTTTTGCACAGCTTTTTAATTAGGAAAACACGAGCTGCAGCTGGCTGCGAGTTCCATGACTGCACTTATTTTTAGCAGCCGTAGCCTGAAGGCACAGGTGTGGGTGAGAGAGGAAGCGGAGTCATTTCGAAGGGCTGGGAGAGGGATCAAGAGATAGAGGGAGAGAGAGGTGGGGCAGGAGTGGGAGCCTGCTGGAGAGGGAGAGGGAAGAATTAGGTGGTTGCTCCTGTGGTGTGATAAGTTGCATGGGCGTTTGTGCCCACAATGAATCACATGGCACTGGCACTGCTCACTATAAATGGGGAACTCAAGCATGGCGCCAGTGAGTACCACCAGTGGTTATGCCAAAGGCACAGTCACCAGGTGTGCAAGTGAGTGCACAGATGTGGCGATTTTTTTTTTCATGCCTCTCCTACTACCACCACCCCTCCTGGTCCAAATTTCTGGCTCTGATTCGACCCTGGTGCTTAGCTGTAAAGGAAGGGAAGACAGTTCTTGCTCACCTTGCAGAATCAGTGCCTTTCAGACCATAAGCTTCTACTTTGCACTGCATGGCCCAAATAAGCAAAGGAAGGAGGACAGATAGAGCCTGCTAAATCTCTAACACTGCAAGCACGTTGTGCATGGTAGGCCATTAGGCTAACATGTATTATAGCCATTTTAATACTGGAGTATCACCTCTAGTTACAAAGACAGCCATAGATTAATGATTGATCAAATAGCTTGGAACCAGGTTGATGATCAAGTTGGTCGTTTTTAGTTAATACCTAAAATAGAGTGGTTAACATTCATTGGTAGACATTTAAAACTCTTTTTGTCTGATAACATGCTCATTAACCCAAACCCAAAGGTTTGCAGTCTTAACCTGTACTAATCTTCTATGTACTATTACAATTCAAGATGTGATACTTAAGGATGATTCAGAGGAAAACATTTTATTTCAATGCTACCACGAAAGAAATTTCATTGGAGCAAGTAGGATTAAGCCAATTATAATGCCCGTTTTCCAAAAGGAAGACTCGTCTTTCTTTTGCAAATATAGAACAATGTGTAATCTACCCTGCAGGTCCAGCCTGTTTTCATTCACGCAGTTCCTCTGCAATGGCAGTGACAGCTCAGTCACCCAGCATTTTTGTAACGCCTAGAAGACAGCTCAGTGTGAATAATCAAATCACCACTTTGCATTATGTTGCATGACCTCAATATTCGCTTCCTCAGGTGCACTGAGCAGGCTGACTTTCTCAAATATGGTGATCAGGGGAGGAAATGAAAAGTGAATTTTTTTCGTTCTTCATTAGCAGAAAGAAGTTTGTGTCAGTGACTGGACAGAAATGAAAGTTTTCGAAAACGCGAGGCCATTAGCTCATCTTCTGTTTTGTTGAAATCAAATCGCACAATTACACAAAAACCAGGATTCGTTTTTAGTTTTTGGTGGTGTCCCTCAAAAGGCTGAAAGGCCATGTGAAGAAAAATGATCTCTTTTCCGCTAATGTCACACGTGTCATGATGAGACGCTGTCCACGGGTCCCTGTCTTTAAATGAGTGAGAAGTGCAGGTGAACAAGCTGCCACATTGTTGGATGATCCTATGAAACACTGTGTGACTGACAAAGTGAGCATTTATCCAACCCGTGTGCTGAGCCCGAGGCTCAGTGCCATGATGGGCCATTCAGCCTTTAGGAATCTCTCCTAATCTCTGCTGACGATTGCACCATTCCCATGAACTGCTTTAGAATTTTCATTTTCCTGAGAGTGTACTATTTCATCATGGTTATGTTCTTGTTTTCCCATTTGAGATGCTGCGTGTGGAAGCTCACGGAGGACGCACTGATTTTAGGTGGGGCCCCGATTAAAGAGACACACATACGTCTGAAGTCATACTGTTGTTTATTTAAAGGGAACTATATACAATACTGGTTTTATATCTGTCACTGCAACAGACGCAGGTAAAGTTTTGTCTGAGGTGGAGATGCTCGCCTTTAGCCCGAAAGGCATGCTTGATAGCCAAGTGGCTGAAATCCTCAAGCGCCTTGAGGCTGTAATGTCAAGTGAGCAGCTTGTGCTGTGGTAGTGTAGCCGGTGTGGTAGCGCTACACCTGTCTCCAGTCCAAAAGCTTGTAATGCAGCCAAGTGGCTGAAGTCTTCTGCACGTTAACTGTAATGGCAAGATAGCAGCTTATGCTGTGATAAAGTACAGGTAGATGGTGCAGTAGCACTGCAGCCAGTCTTCAGCCCAAAGGATTGTAATATAGACAAATGGTGTGATTAGTGTTGTATCAGCTTACACCTTAGCAGAGGCAGCTATGATGACCTGTGTTACTCTTCTTCTCCCATGCATCTCTGTCTCTTTCTGGGTCAGTGCTCAAATTATGCGTGCTGGAGCAGGGTGCACAGGTGATCCCTACTATAGTGAATGCAGGTGTCTAGCATCTGAGAGCTGCATGTCTGGTCAGCTATCTTGAGCAGAGGCCTGAGACAAAGTAAAGCTCCTTGTCTGCTCTGCCTCTTGAGGCATCACATTTTCGTAAATTTTATACGTTGTATGTACAGACTAACATTAGGTGCTGTAGAACAGTACAGTAAATGAACCCCTACAGAACAACTTTTATTATCCGAAAAGGCTAAATCCTTCTTGACAAACTGTGAGGCACTGTTTTATTCCTTGTTTCCTGTTTTTGCAAAGTGCATGGATTTGAGTGTGAATTTGAGATTGCCTGGGTTATGTTATGAAGATTACATGTGACTTTTCCTATTAAAAGTTATTCCATAACACAGATTCCAGTGACATGGAGTGGCTGAATGCATGGACGATAGCTCACACTTGAGATTCAATGACAGTCCGTTTCACCACACGATCCAGAAGAGCAGTGGGAGAGCATTTCAGTGGGCTGATCAGCACTGATAACAATTACTCACCCTGACAAACAATTAACTTCACTAGCAATGGCCAACCTCAATCCCCAGTGGTAGCAACTGTGACCTAAATTAACTGCTTGTCAAGTTTAGGAAATTTACCACAACGCTGGTGAGATGCAGCCAAAAAAAGTCTTTAAACATTGAAAGGCAGGGATTAGACATTGAGAAATAGTGACCTGATCTGACTGCTGATTCATAGTCAGCCTCCACGCATATCATAACTCACCAATCTACTGATCTGTCAGGGACAGAAATGGAATAAACTTGGTACAGGCAGTTGATCAAATAGCTTCTTTTAACTGTTTCTACACTATCACTGCAGAAATCTATCAATTTCTCTTAAGGTAGTCTAGAAGAAAGCTGTAAAAGGGAAATGAGACTGGGGTTTCTCCATTATGTGTGTACAATATAAATGCAGCATGCTGTATGCAGGTTTTTGATCAACTGGTGCATATTTCTTCAATCCACTGTATTCTGGTGTGCAAGACACTTGTGATTCTGTTAGACTGTCACTATAAACGATGTATTCATTAGTGTGCAACAGGGCACAAAAACAGTCAAAGTCAGTAGCTTTGTCTTTATTGTAGGTGGGTGTCAGCAAATTCTGGATTAAGGTATTGTAAGGAATCTATGCTATGGATATGGGGGGGCCCATCCAGACAGCAACTGGGTTAAATAAGAACACCCCCCTCTGCTTTGGTCCAGAACAGATGCTTTGGGCCATGTTCATGAAACATTTACCACCAGCCTGAGTGCAAACTACTTTCTCCCTCATAGCTAGGCAGGGCATTGACACTGTCATGTTTTACATAAACCTTTACTGGGGTGCTAGTTTAAGAATGCCCATAGGCAGTGCAAATGTTCACTCTTGGATTTTGCGGTGCTTGGAATGGTTTGTTTTTCCCTTGTTTGATGAAGTGCCACTGGTGCTAGTGCAGCAGAGACAGCTCTATGAATGTGGCCTTGTGTGTCAGTGCTGCAGGAGCTCCTTGAAGAGTCCTGTCTCCTCCAGGCGCCCTCTCCGTCTGTGCAGACGGCAGTGTCACACCACTTCCTCTCCGAGCTCTCTGACCCGGGCCTCCTCAGCGTGGGGCTGATTGCTCTGGCGGTCTGTCTCTGTTCTGTTCTGTTTTAGCCCGAAAACTCGAAAAATGGCCCTAAAGCATGGAATAACGCTTTTCTCATTTGTGTCGATTGTTCAAACAAACAAAACAAATTAGCCTAAAATCCTGTCGCAGTTATTCGACTTAAACCACTGGATTATCCGTAATAAGACTCTAGGGCAGGCTGAATGAAAAAGCAACAACATTAATGGTCACACATAGAGCATGTTACATGGTATGTTTGCATTTTAAGAAGGCTTTTGATAACCTTAATTCACAAATTCCTTATTAGATTAATTTTCAAATTGCAGGCAGTAGGCATTGAAGTCCGTTTGTGTTCTTGTATAAAGAACTGATTAATGAAGTACCACAAGGATTGGTATTAGGACTGCCAATCTTCATTATTTACTGTACATGAATGATTTCGATTTTGGGATATTCTTCAGCTTTGCAGATGATACCAAAATTGGAGGATTCGTAAACACTGTAGAAACCACTAGAGGTGATTCAGAAACCTTAAGACAGAATTAAGACAAACTGGGCAAATGTAAGCATGTTTCCTGATGGTAAAAATGCTGGTAGCATGAGCCAAACTAAAGCTTAAAGCCCTAAAAGCCATTAATTCTTTTCCACTTTAAAGATCCAGCAGCGAGGCTTTGTTTACATAATAATTTGAAAAGGAATAAGGAAGCAAATTAAAGAGAAATGTTAGAGTGTGAGTAACCCCTTAGACCTGGAGCCTGCACTGGTGTTTTTATGATTAGTTTCAAATATCATTATAGTGCTTTGTCTTCCGTGTCCCTCACCCTTAATCTGCACTTAATGCACAACCTCAGCCCATACCTCAATAGAGACACAAGAGCCTTTGGTGTTCCATTCTTTTCTGAGTGGAAACACTGCAAACTGATGGCAGGTAATTTCCCCTTGCTGAAATGGAAAAATCTGCACTGACTGACAGCTCCATCCTTTCATCAGCGACGAAGCAGAAAGGCACCTAATTGATGCAGGAGTCAGAGCCTTCTCCCTGAATGCTGTGAAAAAATTTGAAAAAATCAACGGCGTAATATGAAGTAATATAAATAATGTGAGTCAGAGGAGGTGGCAGGCTGCCCAGCTCTTGGGCTCTTGGCTGCTCAGAGTGGAGCCCTGTCAGGGCTCTTGTCGGTTTATTGCCTCTGAGAGGCCTTCTCGGAATAGGAGCAATTTACTGCCTCCTAGGAAGTGATGAGTCGTGTGGAAAACTTGCAGGAAGCCCCTGCGCTGGAGTGCTTCCCTGGGATTGGGTTACGGCCGCTGTGCCTGTGGCCTGTTTAGTCACACGTCCGGACAAGAGCAGACGAAAGCCGGCTGTACAGATGTGACTCCCACTCCTTTCCTGCCACCCTGCCACTGCCACCCTGCCTGCTTTCGGGTTCTCCTGGGGGCAGCCCTACCCCTCACCCGGCCTTTTCTCCTTTCAGGTTTTACTGTCCTGAAGTAGCCCCTGTCGAGATTTCTGCTGAGACAGCCTGTGTACTGCGCCGTGAGATGATTCCAGCAGATCCTCGCGGGATAGGGTGTCTTTCATCATGATCAGGATGATCGCAGAGCATGTCAGCAAACGTACAAATCGAATTATTCTGGCAGGCCAAGCTTCTAAAAAAAGTGCCTTCTCAGAACTCATTGCCAGGAAGTGAGGGGGGAAGTCAGTGCTACACAGGGTTCTGAGGCCCATCGGTGAGGTTCTGTGAATAGAATTCTGCAGAACAGTACAAAGTGCATCCCACACCACCCACTGCATCTTCTGTCACACTCCAGGGACTGCTACACAGAATGCAGTGTTGAACAAGTTCACCATCAATTCGAAAAGCAGTGTTTAAACATTATGAAGTAAGAAACGTGGTTATCTAAATGAACCTTTGTGAGTTTTCTTTACTTTCCACTGAAAACAGTGCTGAAGGAAAGTCATCAATACGTTATAGCTCCTCTAACTAGAAACATCCGGTTATGTACAGTATTTGATGGATATCAAAGGCAAGATGCATATGTATGCTACTGAATCAAATAATTCTATTTCTCTTGGTCAAAGACAACGACTTTGAGTTTTTTAAGGAACTAAAAAGGTCTGCTGTCTGGAATTCGATGAAAAGGCTGGGATCCTGATTCATACTCCGATGTCAATGTACAGACCAGTGAAATTTTATGAAGAGTAAACGCGTACTATTTTTGTCATATTTGTTTTTGTGAAACCACCTAAAGATGATGATGATAAACTCAAGACGAAAAAGTGATTTGATATTTGAAAGGCGCTCCTTCAGTCTGACTGAGATGCGGCCTGCTGCGCTGTGTTATCCGAGGACATAGAGACCTTATTGTGTGCCAGCCTCGTGGTGTTCCTGATGGTGGCTGTGCCAAGCTTAATTGCTGGAGCTGAGCAGAGGTGTCTATTACAATAAAAGAAGACTAGGTCCAACAAAGGCAGTCAGTGTGGGGTTGCCTGAGATAAAAACACGAAAGCTCATCTTTCGTGTAATACAGAAGCTTCTGTTGATATAGGGCTTTTCTATTGCAAGGTATTACTACCAAGTATTGAGAATTTGCAATGATAGCAATGACTTGAGTACTTCAAGCGCTCTTCTGACTATGTTTAAGTCAAGTGAATCAGAATAGACTCCACTTTTGTTAACTATCACTATACATTCTAAAAAGAAAGTATGGATGTAAGTATGTATAAAAAGGTATCAGAAAAAGAAAGCACCTTTTCTGAGTCTGAGTTCAGCTTCTTTTAGAATTTATCCTTTTATGATGGAACTGCTAGAACTGCTAGAACCAATAGCAGACAAAGTTATTAGACAAAGGTACCTGTTTTTAAATAATTTAGTGCAGCGGTCATCGCCACAGTAAAGTGTAATGAATGCAGGGTGGGGGCCAGCTGTGTGGAGGACAGCCTGAAGAGGCGAAGGATAGGAGGAGGAGGAGGAAGGGAAGTGTGGAAAGAGGAGAGGGAAGATATTGTGTCTGAGTGAGCGCGTGTGGAGGAGGGGGGAGGAGGGGGTAACATTAGTGGTTGACTCCTGTGGAATGTGGCTGCTGACTCAGTTTGGCTTCTCTGTCAGTCTCTCATTCATGCATTCATACCAGGGTCTCATTCACACTCGTGCTGCTGTCTAGGGAGCTCTTGTATTGCCTAACCTAGAATTTCTGGAAAGGACCTTGGAATTTCATGGAAAAGAGACAGGTGGTGATCATGGAGTGGGCATGAATGATAGCTTCCTCAGGTATGCCTATCATGAAGCCTCAGGGCTCCCTCATTTCATAACTGCATCAGATAATGATCGGCTGGATATAATACCCAGCCTCTTCTTGTTCTTTAAACTCCTAAAGGTGTGAGGTCAATCAGCGCTTAAAAAAAGGAGCAATCATTTAAAATGAGCTCTTCTGAAAAGAGAATGTAATGATGACACTCACCTAGGAAAACTTTCCTATTCCTTCAACATTATTTAATGATTTATATTTCTTTAACATTAAATTATCTCTGCCCCTTCTTCTGCAGTGCTAGAGTGTCACGCCCTGCTTGCTTTTCATCGTGATTGCAAACGCCTTCACCCCACGGCACGGACAGACGTGCTGGGCTTCACTTCTCTTTGTCTTTATTGATGTGCTCCTCTGTAGTCCCTGCCAGATAGAGCTGTAATCCAGTGACCATTTCCCCCTTACTCACCTGTGTGTCACTTATGCAGATGTTGAGACTCACTGTGCATCAAGATGTCCAGCTTTGTGTACCTTGTACTTGCAGAAATGCATTGCAGTGCTGCACATTCCAGAACATTTTTTTATGCATTCCTTTATTCCGTGTATTTTTAAAACCGCAGTAAGCAATAAATGCCAGAAATGACTGTTTAATTATCAGCATAAATGCCCGAAGCATAACGTCACCAATGGAAAGTCAAGTTACACCTCTGAGTGGGAAGTATAATTGGCACATGATTATAGACTTCAGAAAGTTCAAATACAAGTTACATGTGGTCTCAGGATTTAATGGGTAAGCTTGGCTATTCCTGCATGTGCAGTTGAAATCTCTTTGAAGTCCAAAATGGGCCCTTTTTTCTTGTTGCAAGCTGAAGTTGGAATACCATCACCATGTATGAGAAAGCAAAAAAACATTGGCTCAGGTCATTTGTCTGTTAGCATTCACAATGTATTCAGAAAAGAGGCAAGCTCTGGGTGATACAAACTCTAAAACAGTACCAGCCTGTAAAAAAGGAGCCATAGTCAATGCCTTGGAACTCGTATTCAGCTGTTCTGAGCTGATCTACCTGTGCTGTTCTTCACGTTGCTGACCGCTGTAGTCATGTGTCTGTCTCAGTCCCGTACACTGGGTTTGGTAGACAATACCAGCCAATGAGAGGTCATGGTATTTTCCCATGCCTTGTGCACATTCAGGCCATCCAATCACAGTTCTCCTGAAGTCTCTACCCCTGCAGAAATGGCAGGTGTATCTTAACTATGGGGACTTGGCAACACTTCACACTAGAGGCTCCGTGACTGTCACTTACGCAATGCACCAAGATCTTTCAAGACCTGACCACACATTATGTTTGAACATTGGATCAGATACATTATAGGATTATTAATTATTGTTTTTGTTGCTATTATGTCTTAAACAGTTTGTACTTGTTCTAAGGCTGTTCAGATATTAACACGCACCACATACCCTGCACCCTACTTAAGTATACTCCTATGGTAATTTTGGACTTTTACCATAGTTTTTTTTTTACTCTATTACAATTATCATGGCAAATTGTACTTTATTACAAATAAGCATCAAAGGTAACCACTTTATTTTTTTCATTTTCTAAAAACATAGAAATATATACATTATGGAAAGTAATACATGTTTTTGGTGTCATTCTGAATGAACGGTCTTGCATGACTGTGACACACTCAACTTTGCACTAGCGTTCAGTCACTTGATAAGGACTAGATCACCTCATTAGTGAGGGAATCGATTAGGCGTCGATGATGAGGTGATTTAACCTATTGAAAGTCAAGCTTAGTGGAAATGGGGAGAATAAGGAAAGAAAAACAGCAAAAAACCAAAATACTAGTTTATTAGCACCCAGAAAATAAGTGTGTTGTAAGGTTTGTGGAGTGTTTCAGTCTCAATTAACTTTGGCTTAACCCGCTTGGCTGAGGGCTGACCTCCTGGCCAGGGGACGAGGAGGCTGGGACCCCCCTGCAGAGTGAGGAGTGACCAAGAGGCAGCTGCACAGGTGGAGATGCAAAAGATTTATGTGAAGGAAAGAAGGTGATTTATAGTGTTTCAGGTGAGGAAATGACATCAGGAGTGGTTGCAAATTACCGACAGCTGAGTCTGATTGAATTTAGAACATTGTCATCCCTCATAAGTTTTAATTATATACTTCATTTATCAAGAGAACAATGTTTTCGTTCCACTGATGTGTTGGAGGCTTGACTAAATTATATCAGGTAGACTTGTTAGTCAAGCCGAGTCTGTTTTTAGTGTGTAGACCACCCTGATGGACGTCAATGAATGAAAGTCCACTTGTAGCGATTGATCTGACTGCACAATGCTGTACTGACCAAGCTCAGCGACTGGCTTGGCTGTTCTTCCTGTGAGCTTCATCCTGATGGGATAACATTCCAGCACCACAACACACATCCTCATGCTGAAACAATGAGTGACATTGGCATTCTTGAGAGAAGAGACTCTGACAAGTATCACATGAATGTCCTACTCACCAGAGTATTGACTATTCCATTGAATATTTGTGGGATGAGCTCGGATGGCATGTGACATCTAATGTTCAGAGATGAGTAAACATTCACATGATTGTCCAGGCTTAATGAGAAGGACAGAAATCCAGAAAACTGCATCTGCAAAACACGTGTCACAGATGTACCAACTGTGTTGCATCTACAGACTGTAGATGCCCTGTTGATTAACCTTGTTGATGAGAAACTTATCTATGTCATTTCTGTTAATGCAATTTCGGTGCATTTTGTAAAAAGAACTTCTCATTTTGCTGATGTGAATTTTGCAGTTGAGGTTAAATATTTCTTTTGTCACAATATAATAAAAATGCAACAACAGCAAAGAGAAAGTATTGTAAAAAGCAGAATAACATCATAGGAAAGATGTGGAATTGTCCTTTGTACTTGTCTACCATTGTAAATTGGGTGCGAACAAGGAAACTACTAGGGGTTTTTTCCTTGACATTACTGAAGCACTGTTCTTGAAAGAGACATGTCAGAAATAGCATCTGTCTGTGATGCAGCCTCTCAGAGGTGTAAAAGACTGGAGCCTGTTGAAGGTAGCACATTGAGTGCTGTCCAAAACTAACAGTCCAGCTGCTTCCTCAATTTGTCTGCCTATTAATATCCAATAGCCAGCTCTGCGAAACCTGGCGGAAAGCTTCGGGACTCCGTGTAAGGTTTTATTTTTAGTTAATCTGGCTTTTCTCTCCCCCATATCTTGCAGTACACAGAACAGCCGCTGCCTCAGATGCTAGTGCCAGTGGTGACAGGACTCTGTAAGCAGAACAGGATTCTGAGGAATGGAAGACAGGCTGCTTTGCTGGAAGTGAGTTCTTTGCAGTTCCCAATCAGTTCTGTAAATGTTATTACATCTCAAGCCATTCGTGTTTTGTATTTTTAACCTGTGGAGGGTGTGTTTATTAACAGGTTGATACTGCCATCCTCAGAGGAATTTGTTTTTAACATTGAATTTCCCTGGAAAAAAGCAAAGCACTGGTTGTTTATAGAACTTTTGACAGGCCTCTGGCTTCACTGTTTAAATTATGCTTTCTTTTCAGTCTAATGCATTCCATGTCCTTCTGTATCTTTTAGGCTATGGGTGTAAACCATACCATAATATGCCCTGTAAGGCAGGTTATGTTGGAGGTATTGCATATAAATGCAGGGTTTGCCAGTCTTGTAGGGGGAGTCAAAATGAGTGACTCCTAAATTCTGATCTCCAGGAGATCTGGAAGTGGAAAAAGTTTTAATGGGGGAAGAGCAATCCAGCAGGAACCAAGAACTCATTAGCATTAATCTAGACAAGGCTTTATTAGAAGAATTCAAGGCAGGACTGGGATGACAGTGTCAAATGAAGTCTGGAGGAAGCCTACTACTGTGTTGGAGCTGTTTCCTGGTCCCAGACAAGGTGCCATGGTCTTCAAAGCCAGCTTGGTGCTTTGATCTCGGTCCTTATGTTGTTAAATGATTCTAGCAAGCTGGGAGTTGTCAAGGCTGGGAGCTAAGCATTTGGATGAATAGCCCTTGTTCGCAGGGTTGCTGAGTAGCATGTTGTGAGATCCACACTGACCCTCCATTAGGCCTCCCATTAATTACCCCAACTGCTCAGTCAGACCCTGGACAGCCTTGAATTCCCTTCTCTAAGGGCCTTCTGTTTTTCATTTTAATGGCCACAACACAAAAACAGAACAATCCACATGCAACAGCAGTCCAGAGCCCCCTTCAGTTTTTTTTTGCATAACCTTCAAGAAACCCAGAAAGAGGGGTTCGATTAGAATCTCACAGTGCTGAGTTTTGCACTTTTGCACTAGTAGGGAGTGGATTCTTTTCTATCACTGACCTCCACTCAGCTGGAAAAAAAAGGGCATTTTGCTCATGATTGCAGAGCATCGAACACATTTCACTGAAATGCTAAATCTGGATTTTGCCCAGCCTCTTTTTCTAGGAGTTTCTGCTTGCGTCGTTTCAACACAAACTTTGTCCAGGTTTGATTGCTTCAGATAAAGTTATTTTTTTTTAAATCAATACCACTAAACAGGGTTACCTTCCAAAATCCTTACAGACATAGGACTGTCAGCACAAGCATTAGACAGACCCTTTGAAATTTCTACACAATCACTTCATCTTGCTTTTTTGATACTGAGGTGGGAGGAGGGTGGGATAATGTTTGTAAGACTGGGTACACATTGCATGTGAGGTTTGGCTGCAATTTGTCTTTCTCCTTGCTGCAAGAGGCGGTTTGTCGGGGCTGTCCTGATTCTAGTGGCTGTGGAATGCAGCTCTTTGCAGACATGCTGCGGCTGCCGCACACCTCCCCCCCGGGTTGCTGGCGGGTTCCAGAATGTAACCTCCTGACCTTTCCCAGTAGACTTCCCTTCCAACCGGACACTGAAATCTTGGAAGTCAGGTGCTTAGAATAGAAGCAGCATGTGTATTTAAAGCGACACCTTCTGTAACCACAAACCTCCATAGACAAAAGCCTAGCAGCAAACAAAACCCTACATATTATCATCAATATTATCAATACTGAACTGGCACATGCACACTGTATGTATATTCCAAAGAAAATATTTACCCCCAAACACGTTTTAATTTCGAATCGTCAATTTGTCTTATACTCACCCGTGATTTGGAAATGGCACTTGGCTTGGTGTGTTTTTCATGTCTCAGCTTGCAGCTTCAACCCTGTGACCACACACGGGGGAGAATGAGGAAGTGTAGGCAGGCTCTTCTGACCCGCCCACTTCGAAAGCCTTGTGTTCTAACTCGTCACGGGGAACGCGGCCCCATCCTGGAGGTTCAGTGCCAATTGGAGCAGAGGCATGTCCTTCACCGACTGTAGGGATTGTGCATCACAAGACCCGTGTGCTTGCTGAGAGCCGAGAGAGCCCTAGATGAGTAATCCCATCCTGCTCCTGGTCACAGTCAGCAATCACTGGATCATTCATTGGTTCAGCCTTCACTGGTTCAGCTACTCCAGAGGCCCAATGCACAGACACTATACTCATGTGCTGTACATAACAGCCACACCCACACAGATGTATACACTGGTGTACCTTACATACACAGACACTTCCCCTCACGCAACCTCAACAGGTGCAACATTGTGGCTTGAAATCCTTAGTAGACATTTTTTTCTCAATGGACTGGTGTCCCATCCAGGATGTACCCTTCCTAGTGCCCTATTGCTTGCCGAGATAGGCTCCGGCTCCCTTGCGACCCGGAATTGGAAGAAGTAGTTAGAACAGGGATGAATGGAATGGACATTTTTCTAAAGAAATGAACATGAGTAGAATTTCGAGTGGGGGGGGGGGGGGCTATGACAGTGTGTGTGCTGGAAAAGAATGGGAAGAGGTGAATCACACACTATAGAGCAGAAAGAAGGAACTAAGAACACCTGAAGAAAGCCACACAAATTCACAAATACCAGCATACATAGAAAATGCAGTTTCCATATGTAGGGCAATAATTATCTTCATATTCTTGAATACTGCAAATACAAATTCAGTAGTTCAGTTGTGCCATCTGTCTTATAAGAGCCATAGTCAGATTGGTCTTGTGATGCACTCATGCACACTTATTCATATGGGGTTAGGGGTGTCGCTGTACTCAGACACACAGCAGATGTGCGGGATTAATTGAATCATTACATCATACTGTTACGAACCTAACGAACAGAACAGATGTCAAAATGTAAGTGAAAAATGTAATGCATTTGCTGGATGTTTTGTGACTTATGTTACATCAACCCTATCTTTTTGTTAACAAAGGGGACGCACAGTTGGTTCTGAGGTTAGTAGGCAGCTCTTTTCAATCACTAAGATCTTTCAAGGAAGGATACCTTGAGGTTCTTGAGCATTTTGGTGTTTGTTGGACTCCTAAAATTGGCAGCCTTTCTCAAGTTCTCCCAAGTCTTTCTTTTTCAATTCCTATTCAAGCTGTATTTTGTGAGTGGGCTTTCTGATTTTAGTATCATGCGGTGAAGTCATGTCACTGTTGCATCGTTGTGCCATTTTGTGTTGATTGCCCTTATGTTTCACAACTACTCGATTGAGCAAAATGTAACGCACTGTTGAGTGACAGTAGCTTAGGAAATTTCTGGCTTGTGTTTTCCATCACATTACATAAAGAAACCTCCAGGAACAACGCCCACTCACCAGCCCCACTGGGTCAGGACAGAGCAAAGCTAGGACAGATTTTAGACTAGAACTGAAGCAATCTGTATACTACAGTATAAGTTACTGTATATTTCGTAACTATACTTTAAGTCTAGAAAGAGGGATAGCAACAAAACTGTTAAAAATCCATTAAAGGTTTTTCAAGACAGATAAGCATGGATGTTTGGTCAATAACAGATAATTACGGAAAACTTTGGAATCTTTTTAATTATACTCCATTATTTTAATCTATGTTCTATAAATATGAGGTTTAAATTTAAACAATGCCAAGCCCATTGCCTACCTGAGTCAGACAGCCTGGTGCCAGTGGGTCATAAAGCAATCGGGATGCAGCAATATATCTACAGTATATAGCAGGATGCGGCCTGCTGTATATCTAACGGAGCAGAGAAACTCATACAAATCAATTACTTTAGCTGGAGGACTTCTGCCTAAGGAATACAAAAATGCACTCTCATGCACAACATAGACACGCAATTCTACATCTTTGTATAGGCACACCCAGGAACATTCCACACACACAGAATCAAGCAGGAATGTGCCCTGGCCCATGCACACAAATGCTAATGCAATTATTACGCACACACGCATGCACAACTGCTTTCACGGTCACACACTTGGATGCAATGTGTGCAACCCCTGGAGTCATGCTGTGCGCTTTCAAAATCCGATCAACTCGTCCAGAGCAGTCAGAGAAGTCAGTCGGCCTCCATTTCGGAACTGGAGCCAATATCTTTGGCGGATTTATTTTTTTTTGAGGGAGAAAATGTAAAAGAAACCAGTTGGTAACGCAGAATAAAGAAAACAGCTTGCACAACTCCGGCCTCCTGCCCCTGTTTCTTTTATGGAGTGAGAGATGACACCATCACCACAGCAACAAGGAAAACAAACAATGTGTGGGTTTGCGTATGGATGCTTTAAAACAACAGCTTCAGAAATGCCACTCGGCGCACTCAGAGACAGTGGAGAATGTGGTAGCGCCCACTTGCTCAGATGCAGACAGCACTGACAGAAAGAGTGTTACTACATGTTAAGGTCTCAATGAACATTTGGATAGATATGTCGACAAATGAAACCGCGGAAGGAAGGAAAGATCAAATGACTCCATAATGAGCTGGAGATGGATTACACTTAAGAGCAGTTTGCGATATTCGCAGAAACATAGGACTCCATTCATGAATGATGTAGATCTGCACTCTTTTCTCAACATAAACTATCATGTAACTTCCCATAAAGAGATTAGTTGACACAATTAGCCTCTGCTGTTGTTTATAGCATTGTACCCCTTTCTTTCATTCCTTAGTCGTTTTGGATTCCTGTGCAGGTTGTGCAATTTGTTATTTGGAATTTATTTCTGCTTGTTATTGTCTATTCCAGGAATGCCAAGTTTTTAAAACCGCTTTTATACATGCCCTTTTGGAGGTACTGGAGCCTCACACAGGGTTTAGTGCAGTGTTTCAGTGGTGAAGTCAGAAGAATGTGCCTCTACATCATCTCTCTAAGAAATTAAAAAAAGAAGAAAAGGCAGTATGACAGTATCCATGAATAAGAAACGAACATTTAAGCATTTACATATATACATAAAAAGACTGAAGGACTGTTGCAATATTGGAGGTTAACGAAATGAATGAAACCTTTGCTTATTCCATCAATGATGATGCGTGTTATCTAAGACAAATGCAATCTGTTCAGAATTGTTTTCTACGAGTCTTAAACTGTTTTTTGAACCATGTTTTGGTGCCTTTAAAAAGCAGCACATCAATAAAGTAGCACTCAGGGAGGGTTATGGGTTGATGGCGAAGCAATTATTACCCACATCTGTTCCTTATTATGTGATGTTCACAAAAGGGTTCTTCCGAGGTTTAGCCTTTGCCCTTTCACCTTTAACCCAATTGACATGGTTGCCTCTGAATTTCCAGGACCTGAATCCGGGGTTTGCGGTGAACATTTGTCATCTGAGCATCAGGCCCAACGTATTGCATCTTCAAAGGGAGCAAGCAGAAGTCAAAGAGCCCAAACTCTTGGAGGTGAGAGTTAGGCAGAGGTTAGAGCAGCTGCAGAACGCTGTTCTCAATTAGCAAGTAATTGGTTTTTGAGCGATTCACTAAGTCAAGTTACACCAGGGCACAGTAAGGCAAACTAGTACATCCTGTGAATGTATTCAAGACACTGATTGCTTCAGAATTCAGGGGCACATCCACATGGTCTTGAATCAGGATTAGCCTTCTCCTTTCCTTTCTGGGGTTTATTTTATCCCAGCCCTTAATACATGAATTAAAGCCACCTGCTGGATGTTTGTGGTCAAAGTTACCATTTTGTTCCATTAACAACGATCAGTTTGAGAAACCTGTGAAGCATGCAGTAGTGTGTCTCTCCGGGATCAGCGCTGGCAATCCCTGGCTTTTACACTGCCAGCTTCCCTGAAAAAAAAAAAGTTGGCTCCGAAGACCTGTTCAGAAACACTAGTGCACAATAAAAATGAATTATGTCAGCAAATGGCCCGTACAGTGTATGGGAGTCCTTCCCTTCATCTCAAATACCAAGTGACGTTTTTCAGCACGGAACTCCCAGGCAATCGAGAAATTCCTGCACATGTGTGCGGAAACTGGTCTGTTGGTGCTTCAAGCCAGCCGGCCAAAAGGCATGTTTCAAGTCACGTCCGCTGCCATCAATATAAAGGAAAGACCCTGCTGTGCCACTCCAGCTGCTCTTTACAAACATCTATCAGTATCATTTCCTTGTATGTTCAAAGGTCCCACTGTCATCTGTACCAAGTGATAACTGGTTCTGTGCAGTCAGATTCATAACAATAATCCTTAGTCTTTTCTGGACACTCTACTCAATGTGCTTACTGGTGCACTTTGGTGTGTTCCCCCCATCAGTGGGGAGGAGAACAGAATGACGAAGCCAATTCATAGATGAGGATTATTAGGAGGCCATGGTTGGTAAAGGCCAGGGGAATATTTGGCCAGGATTCTGGGATTAACACCCCTATTCTTTTCAAGAAATGCTCTGGGATTTTTAATGACCACAGAGAGTCAGGACCTCGGTTTTATGTCTCATCCCAAGGACAGCACCTATTTTACAGTAGTGTTCCCGTCACCATACTGGGGCATCAGGACCCACACAGACCCCAGAGCGAGCGCTCCATACTGGCCCCAATAACACCTCTTCCAGCAGCAACCTTAGCTTTCCCAGGATGTTTCCCGTCCATCCCGTCCAGCCTCACAGCTGCATAGCTTCAGTGGGTTGCAAGTTGTGAGTTGCAGGGAGATGTATACCTGCTGGCTTTCTTGTTTCTATTGCATTTTCAAGGGACAGACAGGCAGTGGATTCTGAATGGTTAAAGGGCCTTCTGTTTGACAGGTATTGAGTCAAAATAGCATTGGGATCCGAGAGCTCTGGGCTGTATTCTGAGGAAGCAAAGTGACTTGTGGTTCTGAACTGTGGATCAGCACAGGGGATAGCTGCCAATCCTGTGGAGGTGAGGTGTCCAGTTGGACAGAACGGTCAGCCATACACCCCAGCACAGACGTCACTTAATGTTTGCATTCACCTGCTCAGGACAGGACGTTATTTTCTGAACCCTCAAATGAGGACAAACAACTGTGTGCTGTTTCACTGTTGCATAACCCTGTGTACACAGACAGTGAGACACTGACCCTCTATCTGCCCCAGGCCAACATACCATATGGGAAGCTTTAACGAGAATTCAAAATACTGTCTGTACAACTTCCAGCAAAAGAGATTTCCTTTAGTACTGTATTCTAATGACATTGACATTAACACTCACAAACTGTCTTACAAAGAGACAATTTTCAATTTTCTTCTACATGAGGTCAGTAATAGCTATCAAATTTCCCTTCCTTAACATCCTGTTAATTTAATGCCAGTTGGTGCACATCAGTGTGTGTTTATGTGTGCAGTTGGTGTGTGTGTGTGGTGGGGGGGGGGCATGTGTTTTTTAGTTTAATTTTTTTGTGCAGGTGTGCTGGGTTTTTTTAGCCCCTCTTCCGTTGTCACTGTAGGTGTGAGGTGTGAGTGTGTGTGCGTGTGTGAGTCTGTGCCCTTTCCTTTTGCCTGCCTGCATTTTCTTTGCCACAGTCCCTGCGTTCCCGTGCTTCTGTGCGTGCACATTAGGTGAGCATGAATTTCTGTGTGTGCGCCAGTGTGTGCAGGTCTCTGGGTTTGTGTGCAGGCTGTGTGTGTGCTGTACTGCGCGGTGCAGTCTGGTTCAGCAGTGACTCACAGGATGCAGGCTGCGAGGTGAGTGACTGAGAGGGAGGGGATTATTGTAACGTCTCCGGATTCAAAAACAAGTCCCTGGCAGGGAAGGAGCCCTCAAAGGAAATTAGTGGGACGATGAAAAAGAAAGGTCCCAGTCACCGTTGCCTTACTAACTCCGGATGCTCCAATCCACGTATTACGTCACAAAATTCTTTAAACAATCCCTATTTTTAACACCTTCTCTAGCAAAAAATGTTTTCCCTCTGGAAGCAGTTTTCTTGATTTTTTTTTGCAATGGCATTAGAAGCATTAAAACATTATTTCATATGTGATTTTAAGCTGGCGTAACAGAACGTAAAATAACATTTGCAGAAACATTGAAGTCTGTCCTGAGATTAAGCACAAGCCCTCCGTAAATTTAAAGGGGAACTGAAGTCCCAGTTTCTCAGTCTGGTTATTAAATCTCGGTCACAAAATAAGTGACGGTATAGAAGAAATGTACGAATTTTGAATTAAGCACAAGATGGTGACCTTTGTGAAAGAACTGTATGTCGCCATGTTGTTGCAAACCTCAAGAGTTTCTGTAAATTGAGATGTGAAGTGGCCCTTCCTGCTCACTAGTCACTGTAATGACTAATGTAGTGTGAGGTCTGAGCAAATAAGTGTAGGTTGTGCAGCAGACATTTCACAGCAGAAATGTTCTTATGAGATCTGCAAGCAGAGCTAACAAATAAGTATTATTTGTCTCAAATTTGAAAGCAATATTTTTATTGGATTAAAACAAGCTTTCTTTACAGTGTAATAGGACTGCTTTACGTCACCTGATGTTGTGTTGTCTTTTTCTGAATTGCAGAAGATGGCACTGCACATACCTGGAAAGTTAATCTATTTTGTGATGTGAATTGGCTTTCCATGTTACTGTACACGTTTTAGTTTTATTTTGGTTTTAAATGCACTCATAAATGCTGATTCTTTCTAACCCTGCAATCTAAAAATAGCTTTGCAGTTCCCCTTTAAAATTTTAAATCATCAGCCTGTGTATGCAGAGGGCCACCAGATTGCCACAGTAGCCAGCTGAGGGTAGAGAGAGTCAAGCATTAAGCATCACATATATCTGAATGTTGTGAAGACTGGTTCTGACTTCCACAGGTGATCTACTTACAGTAATTGCACCCACACAATGTGAAACCTTGCACTTAAGTTAAAAGCAGGGAACATCTTGCATCTTGTCTCTTGAAGATGTTGATGTGTCCCCTGCCCCTGCCTGCCTTAAAAATGATTTTAAGCCCCCATCCTTTCATTGAGCCCTTTTGTCCAGTTTGCCTGACGGGTGCCGTTTGTGCCTCAATGAGATACCACGCCGCAGGTCGAGTGAGTCGGACTCCAGGGGGTCAGTCTGCTCTCAGTCTGCATCTCCCTCCTTCTCTCCAGTTTTCTGTAGCTCCAGACCATGACCTCAACTCTGCTGACCCGCCTCAGACAGACCCTTTAAAAACCGGGCTGCACTGCTCTGAGTCACCTTCTCATCACTGCCTTTAAAACACAAAATGAATCGCTTTTAACCTAAGGGCAAACACCTTTAAGGGCCGGTGATGTGATGGGAGTAAGCCAATGGCCTGCATAAAGGAAAAAAAACAAAACTGCCTCGGGAAAGCATCGTGTATCGATGATTGTGTGCTGTATGTGTGTAGAACAGAAGGCTGTTAATGGGATACTGAAGTGCAGAAGAGACAGGTGGGTGTTTAAAGCACACCCTTGTTGCAGTGGTTAACTGTTTCCATGTTCTGTTTGCACACAGGACAGCAGTCAGGTTGATGTGTGTCTGCTGTTCTCTTCTTCACTCTGCTTTTGTGTCAATGAATACTCAGTGCAATACTACACACCACCATGAGCGAAGGTTTCACGGCACTCAAAAAGCACAATTTATTCTAATTAGTAAGCATTGTAATTAATTTCTCTTCAGAAAGACTTGAAGGCTCACTGAGCACAACATCCTAAAATTTGATAAGACATAGAACATTGGAGTTATTGTATTTCTAACCACGAGCAGCTAGAACAAAAAGAATGAATGTACCCTCAACTAGGATAATGCCCATATTATTACCAGAGTTCAACAGCCTGGACAAAACCTGGAACGGCTCGAGCTGCAGTCCATCCGGAGTCTCGTCCTGCTGCCCGACTGACTCCACCAGCTGTGAAGCTCTGAAACAAGGCAGAAGTCAGCTTTCTGTCTGGTGCAGCACTGCGCTCACTTCCTGTGCCTGATACAGTCTGGGAGATTAGCGTACCATGACATGTGATGACTAGCTTCAAGGGTATGGGCCTGTTTTGCTTTCAATTGTTATTTTGTTAATCTTATCTGCATTGAGCATTGTTTGCTTCCGTTTGTTCATGTCTTAGAGGAAGGGGATCTGGGCCCATTCTCTCGGTAGCCTCCCCTACCCCACACTCCCACACACACACAGTCTGTCAGCTCAGAGCATCTGACTGCACTCTCACTGCTAAGGAAACTGCTTCATTAGGCCAAACCAAGATTATCTACAAATTGGGCACATGGGGAATGTATGTAGAACTTTACTCCAATCTACTGTACACTATATACCGCATGTGCGTTTCTGTCACTGGTTATGTTCATCTTTTTAACTGCAGTGCTTGATTTTTGTAGTCACCATTTAAATTATCATTTGTTTTACAATATTGGTTTTCTTCTGTTCTAGCAGGCAATATAATGCAGTTAAAAGGTAACTGCGACTCCATTTTTATATTTAAGAATCAACTGATGAGCATATTTCAAACCACAATAAGAGTAAAACGTACACAACTGTAAAATGTACACAGTAACACGTAAAACCTTTCATTTACATCACGGAATGGACTACATTTCCAGGTATGCACAGTGCCATGTTCTGCAATTCAGAACGAGGCAACAAAACTTCCGGTGAGGCTGCAGCCTTATTACATTGTAAACAAACAGGCTTGTTACTACATCTTTTTTAATCCAATGGAAATCTTGCCCTCGACTTCAAGATGGTTTTGCCAACAAATATTTCTTACATGCACCTCTGCATGCAGATCGTATTGGAACATTTCTGCAGTGAAATGTCTGCTGCACAACCTGTACTTATTCATTTGTATATCACATTAGATTACTCATTACAGAGGACTAGTGAGCAGGAAGGGTTGCTTCACATCGCAATTCCTAGGACCTCGAATACGAGTCTGCGACAGCATGGCGACTTGAGGCATTTTCACAAAGTTCACGATTTTGTGCTGAATTAGAAATTTTTTACAATTTTTCTATAACGTCAATTTTTATTTTGTTACTGAGATTTAATAATCGGCCTGAGAAAGTGGGACTGCAGTTCCCCTTTAAGATTTTGTCGCCAGACAGCAAAGATGCCAGCAAGCAACCAAATGAGCAAGATGGATTGAAGAGCCACTTCTCATTTGTAACCTTTCTTATGTTCTTTTGCTTTAGGGTATTGCCTTGGTGGTTATTAGGATTCATAGTGGTCATTGCATTGCTCTTATTGCTTTTTCCTTTGAGCTATAGAGCTGTGTATGGCATGCAGGTTTTCTATATCTGGCAGCCGAGGTAGCGAGATTCTAATTGTTTACTTGGATTGTGTGATTGGAGTTCAATCGCTCCTAGATCCAGTTAGAGGAGAATGGAGAGCTTAAGAGAAGGAGAGGCAGAGGTCAAGCGCAGCGCGGAGCGGATTTTTTTTTTAATTGGCTCGTTTGTTCATTCATTCTTTCATAGACGCTTGCCAGCCCAGGCTCCGGCGGAGAGCTGCTGCTGTTGTTGTGCCCTTGTCAGGCGAGGAGGGTGGGGGGGCAATGGCTGAGGCCTGGCTCTGTCCCTCCGTGCCTCTGACACAGTGGCAGGGGTTCTGCGAAGAGATTAATGCGCTGGCCTCCTTCTCACAATGGGCGGCGGAAAGCACCCCGCTGGGCCTGCAGGGCTCCTGTCCTTGCCGCAGCCTGGAATCGGGGGTGAGTGGGCTGCCCATGCTGCCTAAGCCGTATCCTGGGCAAACGGCAATAATGCCCCCTTTCACAGGCCAGTTCCCACCGTGCTGTGCCATGCTATTCATCACCTGCTGCTGCCAGTGAAAGAACACTTCTTTCTATCTCCTTCCTGAACTTTCTCCTTCTGCTCTTCATTTCCCCCAACTTTCTTCTTTTATTCTTTTTTCCTTGCTTCACCTTCTCTTCTCTTCCTTCCTTTCTTTCTGCCTCTCGCCTGCTCACCGTAAACCAGGAAAGCTTCTTTATCTCCTGTCAGGGTCGTCAAAGCCGGTCCTGGTGTCGTTAATGCTCTGATTTTTTCGGGGGGGGGGGCTGTCTTTCTCAAAGGTTTCGTACTTCTGTGTTCGAGATAATTGAAGAAAAGTGAAAAACAATAACCTCCTTCTTGGGGGGGGGGCTAATGAACTCAAAATCTTCAGATGAAAACGTAGGACTGTCTGCCTCTTCGCCTCTGTTCCGTTGTTCTCTTAGTCATGATGAGCAAGACTGTGGGAAAATGTAGCTCTATCTGGTCTGTTAGCGAACAAAAACAATGTCATCTGCCTCCTTAAGTTCCCATGCCTTCCCACTCGTGGTTGGTATCTCTGTGCGTACTACAGCCACAACCGGACTTCCCAGGCTGTGGTCTAAGACAGGTTGTCCCAGAGAGATTACGTGTATTGTGTGTAGACAAACTGCGGCTTCACTGAGGCCTGTATGTGACATCAGACTGGGCAAAGTGTTTAGGGTAGCGAAGGGAGTGGACCGTCCTGCTTTGAAGCTGTCTGCCTACTTGTTACCACCAGACTACGATTTCCCACACCCCTCTAAGTTAGATCTTGGCCACCACAACTGTCTTTCTTCGTGACCACTTTCACATTAACATTCACATTAAGTTGTGGCTCTCATGCCATGGTGTGAGGGAAGAGTCCCCATCTAAGAACAGAGGAGATGTTAAAAAGGTTTAAAGAACTGAACTCCAATCTACTATACTGTATATACAGTATGCTCATTACTTCACGTGGATGTAATGTGAACTTTTCACTTTTTTCAGTTTGAGATCAATACATTATAAGAATTGCTAAATTGTAAGTTGGTTTTGATCAGTACCTGTGAGGTACTACTGGCAAGATTTAGATATTATATGCTAGAAACCTGGTTTCAATATGATTTCTTTATAAAGTCTCTATCTCATTTCACCTCTTGATAGAGGTGAGGCATAAGATTTCAGGATGAAACTAGCTATTACAATAGGAAAGGGCAATACACATCTACAGAGGCTGATCAATAACTCTTATATGTGGTGTTCAACAAAATAAGATTTGACCTCAAATAACATAATTTTACTGTTATTAAAATGTAGGGATATTTCACTTTTCTCAACAATTATTCCTGGCCACTGTGTCTTTAAAGTTACCCTCCCCACCCCCATAAAAAAGGGCCTATTTCAGCGAATCAGATTCTGAGAATACGGCAGACAAGCCCAGAACATCCCGCATGATGATTTGATTTGATATCGCTTGAGAAAACTCTGCCAATGGCAGAAACTCTTAGCAAGTTCAAAGGGTCCCAGTCCTGCAGTCACATTCCAAGTTGTGCATGTTCCTCTTCTGCAGATCCCAGGTTCAGCCATCTAGTGGCATTGCTGCTGCTGTACTTTTCTACACTGGCCTCTTGTCTTTGCTGGCCAGGAGGATGGGACGATGGGTCTGTGTTTGCAGCACGCACAATATTTTAAAGGACAGCCGTGCACTCTGAACACCCTGACGATGAGGAGCACAGGCACAGAGCGAGATGATCTCTCGAGATGACACATTGCATGATACACTGCTCCTCCGAGAGCTCAGATGAGGCCCAGGCCACTTCACATTGTGAGGTCCCCTCATTGTTTGGGAAGAGGGGTAAAAAATATTTGAATGTAAAGAATGGCATGATGGGAAGAGCAAGGCGGCCATTTTGAAACTCCTAAAGCAGGGTGGATTCAGCGCTGAAAGGAGGACATTTTTTCACAGCCGTGGACTTTAGTCGAGAATCACAGTATGTGGTAAAAAGTTCCACATTCGACTTAGGTCGAGAAACACAGCCAAAGGATTAAAGTGGAGGACCATGCACCCTGGGCTGAGGTGAGGCCTCCCTGTGAGGTGAGGCCCAGGCCAAATGGCCCTGCTGGCTCCCCCTCGCGTAGGGCCTGGTTGTACACACATTAGAAACAGCTCGTAAGCAGGTGGCCAGCGCCAGGCGGCCGCGCCCCCTCGACCAGCTCTCCCCGCCCTGTTATTTAAATCGGCAAGGCGGCAGGCGCGTGCTGTGCCCTGACATTGATGTGGACTGACAATGGCACCCAACTCGCCTAATGATCAGCTTTGAGTCATTGAGCCCAGGGGCCTTGGCAGGCGGCCCAGCAAAAAAAGGTGCTTGTCTCTTCACAACAAAGCAAGTCAGTCAGTGGAAAATATGCAGTGGGTGTCCAAAAGCCATGATAGCTTATTAAACCAACAAGAGCAAAGCCACTCAACAGCCTTTTCAGGTTCCCCAACTTTGAAAGGCTCTGGCACATTTATATAAGTGTGAAAAATGATAGTTATGCATTTGCAGCACATTTTTATTTCTTCTTCCTTTGTCCTTTTCCCTCCTCAGAACCTCCTAATTTGGTGAGAAAAAAAAAGGATGTTTCTGTTTTGAAAACGCAGATTCAAAGGATGAAGACACCACTTGAAGGATTTATTACTTGCATGCACTATGTAATAAAAGCACAATGTATTGTGTATGCACTACCCTGTATTGTGTTCATAAACTATGAGAATAATAAGTCTCACAATTACATTGTCAGTGGTACAAGAATATTATTTATATATATATATCTAAAGTCTGATATGTGCATAAATTGAATCTCGGCTCAATAGCTATTGACATTGAGATTTTAAAGAAAATTTAATCCGTGAATACCTTGAACCATCTAAGATTTGATGCAAAATGCCTTTAGGCGTTTTGTAATAACCAGTTGTGTTACCTAAAGATTGGGTGTTTCTTAATTCTGAGTGAAGGTGCAGTATTTTTATCTCATGGTGTATTGCCAATGTAAAGAGCAACTCATCACTACACAGATGGAGACAGGAAAACAACAGTGAAAGTGTTAATTAGCTGACAATCTTATTGAGCATGTTGAATAGCTCAGCCAGAGGGGCTGTAATTCCTAATAGAGATGAGTCTTTCATTTGAAAATAAAAAAATAATGCATTTCCAATTTAATGTAGATCATGTACCAGATTAGTATGGTGCAGATATGTGATGCAATTTGCATTAAGGTTGCACTGGGGCTGGCAGATGCTATCAATCTCATTTGACACAACATGGAAGTCTTGAAGACAAAGTGAATAATGAAATGCCACTGTGAGGAAATACAATCTTGTATTACTCAACTTTTTATCCAATTTTGTTAAGGGGAGAGTGCAAAATCACCGGTTCCGTCTGTGCACAAGTACGCATCAGTGCCCTGAGGTCTGGGGTCGACTGTAGCGCTCAGCTCTTGCTAGAAGGGTCTTGATGCACTTTCAGCAAGTCCCTTTTGGCCCAAGGGGCAGTGAAGGAGTTAATGGCTGATTACCTGAGCTGTGTTGTCATGGTTCTTGGCTAAAAGCCAGAGTGGCTACAGTGTGTTCCTACGTTCTTGAACAAAGACGCTCTTCGGGGGATGACAGATTTCCTTAGCCACAATGCAGTCTGTTGGGTTTTTCCTGTACCAAATTGACAACAGAGGAACCTTTACCTTTTTACATTTTCTGGACTTTGTGATCACACTATCTGCATGTACACAAGATGTACAGTATGTGTGTGCTAAAGTTTTTCTTTGCAAGAATTTCTGATGTTTATGCACTGATTTAAAATGACTGTAAGAACATAAAAAATTCTAACAACTGCAAAGTGTTTGATTTTGCCTATTTTTAGCATTTATTGCAGTCCGCCTCTCAGTGCTCAAAGGGCACTAATCCGATTAATCTTATTTCTGCCTAGCAGGCACTTAATTGCTTCCTTGAGAGTCTTTTTACCAAGATACAGAACTCAGTCCCAGGGTAGTTCCATTGAAATGAAAAAAGCACACAGTCATCACGGCAAATAGCTTCTTTGATATACTTATATCAATAGCTTATATTGATATACTGTAAGTCTAGTAATTCAGAACTATGAATGAAACAGCTTTACTTTATTGAGGGAATGTCCAGATATGTTCTGCATATAAAAGATGAAAATGTGATTTTTGCCATGTGGAGCTACTTAGAACTTGAAATGGCAATATCTGTTTCAAATGGTATCGTTTTCCCCTCCACAGTCGAAGATGAGAATACCCAAGGGTCACTTGTAGAAAAGGATTCCCTCACAGACTTAAATTGTGGGAATTTTTCACTGGACTGGCAAAAGTAAAAAAAAAAAACAAATTGCTGAGCTGATCCACGGTTTTGACCAGTTGTCATTATTTTAGTGGCTTTAGTTAGCACAAATATCTTTGCAAGGTAATACATGGTAAGTACTGTAGAAGTGTTTTCAGGCTAATTATCAATTAAAAGAAAAAAAAGGCTTGGATATACTTCATCTGTTACAGTCCAACCTCAAAATGTGGCCACATATTAGTCTTTAGCCTTCTCTGTTGATGGGATGATCACCTGGCCGGACGAGTGTGGACGAGACAGGCAGAGCCCTCTTCAAGTGGATGGATTATTTGCAGTGAAATCAGGGATGGTAGAATGGTGTTATCTTGACTAGTTCTGGGGTAGATTGGTCTTGAGCAAGGATGGCCAACTGAACCATGAACTGCATAGCCTTGGAGAGCCACAATGGAGCAGGCTTTACAGGCTGTCCTGAAATCACCAGGTTCTTAAACCCTTGGATCGATTTCGTTCTGACCACTTTAGCGGGTGAGTGAGATTTTTAAGAGAAAACCTGAAATGGAAATAGCAGCATCCTACAGCTCTCAAGCACCACAGCCAGGTAATGAGCCCATGACTAAACTGGTCAAAACTCACAAGTCTCAAGTCGCTGGAAATCGATGTGCTCAAGGTGACTGCAGTTCTCTGGGACTGGGGCTGGCCATTCCTGGTCTTGAAGTCTGTATTTAATGAGCTGGCCATCAGCTGATCAGGAACTGGGGTTTGCCAGTTTGCTGAAATGTTATTGTGAGCCCCCAGATGAATAATAAAATACCTGAGAAATGAATTGATGTTAAATGAATTTTAAAATTGAAAATTTTAAAATACATTCAAAAGCATTGAGCCCCTCCTGTAAAGCTCAGTCCTGGCCATGGCGTCATGTGATTGAGCAGTCGGAGTGCTGAAAGCAGTGCAGAGTTCTTTGCACCTTGGGGTGAGGCAGAGAGCTAGACACAGTGGAAGGGGGGGAATCTGGTTGTGTTGTGTACTTTGTCTGGCTGGTTATTCTGGTCCGTCAGGTCTCTAAGGAAGTGAGGAACACCAGGGCAGCAGAGCCAAGCTCTCCTGACTCAGAGTCACCCATTTGTCAGAACCAGCTCAGGGCAGATACATACAGATACGAACATTTATAACACAAAAATGGTACAGTGTGTACATTGCAGTCGGATCACACAAAAATAGTCAACAAAATTACTTATCTATTATTTTTATTTTGGTCCCTGCAGCCCTACTACTGTACTGATATGGGTTATTGTTAATCAAAGTACCTGTATGTATCAAATCAACAGGCAACTTCTTAGCGTTCTCCTTTTAAAACGATGGCTAAATTGCTAAGGTTCACCTTAATGAGCAGCAAAATAAGAATATCAGAATTATAAGGACACACATTTTCTTAAAAACAGATTCTATTTCTATTATATTGTCTCTTTCTTTTCTGTACATTGGCCTCTCTTATTGTTGATTAAATAAGAATGTACATTGCAAGTATTTTCTCATTGTCAAGATAGTGATCTAAGTACGTCTCCAAATTGATTCGATTTGCTTTTGTTCTTTGTTTTCTACAATCTGCATGAGAAGGTCTGCAGGTGTGTTTAAGGGAATGATTCTGTACTTCTGTCTCATTCTCACCTCTGTACAGGGACATACTGAAATAAACGCCCTGTGTGGTTGTGCGTAAGAATCTGTACTGGATAGCTTATAAGCTCTGACTCATGATAAAGGATTTTTAAAGTCTCCTTTAGACAGAAAATGGTTCATGTCTATGCTTAAATCATTGCTGAACTGTCAACTCCAGCCTAGTTAACCCCAGCACATCAACAGTAGAGTTCAAACTTCTTCAAATAATTCAAACTTATTTGAATTGCATGTGCACTTTAAGATTCTTTTGTGTTTGGTATTAAGGCATTTCTTTTAGAATTTGCATCTCTTCTGTATTAGTGCTAATATAGTCTGATCACTGTAAAGAACTATCATAACATGATTAGCAGAATCAGTGAGTAAATCAAATTATTTGTTCTAAAAGGGAAATAAATAAAAAATGTTTTATTTGTTTCTATGGCTGCATTTAAGATACAGGTTTAAAAAATGCAAAGGCTTCCTGTATAAAAAAATATTTGGCAGCCTTAATTGTATTGTATTGGAAAGCAGCCTTGTAGAAAATTAATCACCCATATCAATTTATCAGTGTGTTAATGTCCAAATTCCACATTCTTCTTTCAGTTTAAAAAACCTGTCTTGGGTCATGTTGTATAGGGATTCCCAGCAAAAAACCCCTGAATACTTTTATTATTTGCTCTTTCATTTGAAGGTGATTTTGCACACTGTGATATTGCTTGATCATGTCAAATGGAGTTCACAAACATCCACCTGCTACTAGAAACCACCGGCCAGTCAAATGACCTCCAGCAATCCATTGCCTCAGTGCATTTGGACAGACATTCCACATTACATTCCTTAGCAAACCAAGAGAGCATTTGACTGTTTTCTGCTCATGCAGCAAAAGATGGTGGAGGTCAGATGACTTGCTCAGATATTGGGCTATGCTACAACCATTTTTCAAACTATAGAGAGGGGATACAAGTTTAAGCAAACTGTGCATCTTTACAGTGAATGAGAAGATGTGCCACATGGGGTGTAAAGTACTGTACTGCTTTATTGTTGATAAATAGACATCAATCACTACAGATCATTATTGCACGCTAGCCCAATGTATCTCAAAGTGACGCTCTTGAGATGCTTTTGGCATTGTAATAACCGGTACTGTATTTAAGCTTTTCTGCCTGTGATCATTTTTTAAATTTCATTTTGCATATCCCCGCTACAGCAGTTTCATGTTGATTTGGTTTTCATGTGGAAACAGGGACTCCAGTAATGTGAGGGGCACTGATCTGTAGCCTGTTGCTGTGGTGCTGGTGGCAGGTGAATGGAAAACGTGTGCCAGCGGCAATGAGTACAGGAGGTACACAGAGGTGCCATAGAGAACAGTATCCAATGCACACTTCATCAGGCCTCACGCCCACGCTGCCACGCACCAAAGGCAATATTCCGGCCAGTTTATGTCTCACAAGTGATTTACGTCCTGTCAGCCTTTCCGATGGCAGGCTGCTGGGTTGTTAATGTCTGTTTTCCTTTGCAGGAGGCCGGAAAGCAAAGTCAAATAAACTGTTTCTGTGTGTGCTTAATCTACAAAAGAGAGTCTGCCAAACACATTCCCCATTTTTCAAACCCCTTACACAAAATCAAAGCCCCTCACCAGACTGACCCAGGCCAGTTGCAACCAGCTTGTACCAGCTCTGTACTAACCCTTAGGAAAACTATGGAAACTCTGAACAAGTCAAAGAGCACATCTCTCCATGGTCTTCCTCTACATTCTTGTCTAACTTAACTTGTTTTGAACTGTGGTGGGTTTATTGAGCATTGTTACCTTCGCCTGTTACAGAGCACGGTTAGTACAGCATATTATCATCAGGTTGTCATGCATAGCAAAACCAGAGTATAGGCATATTTACATGCATTACACTCTTATGCACTGTAAAGCAATATCAAAATACAAGGTAAGCATTTTGACAGAATGCTGATGAATTTCACAAATGCCCTTCCAAACAAGCTGAGCGGTAAATGCGCTGTAGATGTCATTTGTAGAATAATGGCGAGGGTTGTGAATTTCAAACTGGAGAACTGTGGGTTCAGATCTGGAGTGGGGGAGTTTTCTTTTGAACTTCATCTGAATTTCTCCAGTAAAATACCCAGCTTTTTAAAAGGGTGAGAATGGAAGTCGACACAAAAGTGTCGGCCAATTAAATTAGCAATAATAATTATTCTGTGGTAATCACTGCAGAGCAATATGCTTTAGCTGGATTGCTTAAAGCGCCTAAAATAATGTTTCCTTTATCTTATTATAGGACTGTCATATTCCTTTTTTTTTGTAGGTATAGTTGTATCATTTTCCGTTGAAAATTTTTAGTAGGAACGGCATGTAAATTATAGGTCATCATTCCCTAAACAGAAGGGAATAATAAGGCTTTATTGTTTAACTCTTTGAGTCAGCCATCACATTAACCACATGGCTTTTTAAAGATCTGGATGAGTGCTGGTGTTTGAAATGTCAGGTGTTTTTTTTCCATCCGGAGAGAGTTTTTTTCTTGGTAACTCCAAGACTTTTCAAGCCCTATTGTTTCCTAAAGAGCTGCATGGAAAATGTTCGCTTCTCAGCACTAACCGGAGGCGTGCAAATCCCAGTTTTCATTCAGATGATTTGAAGACTTCTCTTCAGAGTGTGTGTACTGTATGAAGATGCAAGATTGGTGGTGAAACTGAAGGCTGACGTTAAAATGCCAGCGGCTGCCTAACTCTGTCAGCTTCCCTTAAGACTTTAGAGTGCTGGTAGCAGGTCAAAATAAATTGTTTTACATAGCCTGCATTTGGCTGCTGTAAGGAATGTGCAGTTCACACAGCTAAAACTTTGACACCACTACTCAATTAATCAGGTTCAGGGTATGGAATACCATTGTGAGCTCTGGTCTCTTTTTTTCTTTTTTAGCAGACTCTGTGCACTTTAGTGACTGGAGCTCATAAAAGGCAAGGTCCCTGGAAGTTCATTGTTCCTACTTGCCTTTGACATCGTGGAATATGCAATTATACTGAAGCAATGCCCCAACATGACGCCCCGCTTTTACCAGGTGGAAAATGAGAGTCACCGGGCGGTCTGAGCTATTTCAGGTCTGGCTGTGATCTAATAAGACACGCCTGACTTTTCCCAATCTGACTGAAGTATGCATTAATTTGAGGTTACCAGCTGCAGGGAAGTCAGAAATAGTGCTGGGGCTGCAGTTACAAATAATTGTCACTGCAGATCTGTACCCGAAAAAATATTTCTTGGCTGTCTTTACAGGAAACATTCAGCCCATTAAAAAAATCCAATTGAGAAAATGTACTGTCTCCTTAGTGGAGTACAAACCCTATTGGCATTACAGTGCGTTACCCTGCAAGCTTTTGACTTTGTGTTCTGAGCTCTTACATATCCAGGCAAGTTTGCATTTATTTTTCTCTACTTCATATCCAAAAGGAAACACTAGCAGAAGGGCTTGGGTCTGAAAACCGACTACAACCCTAGCCATAAACGTGCCGTGTGTAAATTATATGCATGAACATTGGGAACATTATGTTAGCAAACCAGTCATTTTATTCTTAACATATATGCACAGACTAGGTGCCGCAAAGACAATGGGATCTTTTGTACCTATTTGCAAAGCAAGAAGAAAACAGGACAGGAAAGCACTTATATACTACAGATTAGTTATAGCAAAGACAACAGGATGCCTGTGGTCTATAAGTGCATGGATGGAACAGAACTTGTAATGCATACAGCAAGACAGAACACAAACAACAGAAGCTCTCCCAACAGATCTTTGTTTGTAACAGATCGTTAAAATTGTAAACACAGGGGAGCAGCGAGCACATTCTGGTTTCAATGGCTGCCCACTTCAAATCATACAAATAAACAGCCTTTTGTTCACAAGCCCTTTTCTTCTGTCTGCAGGAAGAGGTTGAAAAGTGCTCAGGACAAAATGCATGAGTGTGAGTAAATAGTGTTTTTCTTTCTTTTTCTTGCATTGAAGTAAATTAGCAAATGACAGAATTATGGGAAAGAGGGGCATTAGCTTTCTTTTAAAATATTTTTCTAGGACTATTTTTTCAGTCTGTTTCTTTTCTTTTTTTTTCAAAAAGCATGATGTTCCTTCCCCTGTCTGGACATCTGAAATCTTTATTACCCGTCAGTAGCCTGGGGGCTCTCCGTGTCTCTCAGGGGTGCAAGCAGTTCAGGAAGCCTGTGTGAGCCCTCTTCCCCCTAGTCTCTGCTCTGTCATACTGGATTATATTGATTGTTACATTTACAAAACCCGACACTGTCTCCCAAATGCTCCCAGTGAAACACAGGAAAACCTGGGATACTCATCGACTTCTGCCGAAGGCTTGCACGTTTAACCCCTTTGTTGCTGCTGACATCAGAAACTATCGCTTCACAGCGATCTGTTACCGATGTAGATGTACCTGTCTTCTGAAGTGGAAAAGCACAGATTTTGTGTTGATCTAAAAGCATCAGTTGTTATGTACATGGGCCGCCTGGACATTTTGAACAGTAATTGGGGGTCAATGAATTAATGAAAGGATGGGAGGACACATAAACCTCAACACCCTCTACAGCTCATAGACCTCACTTGACCATCTCCTCTATAGCACCTGAGCTGGAGCAATTCTATATAATCAACTAGTATAATGCAAGGAACTGTAAAAAGGTGCCATCCTTCGGATGAGACGTAAAACCGAGGTGCTGACTCTCTGTGGTCATTAAAAATCCCAGCGTGTTTCTCAAAAAGAGTAGGGGTGTTACCCCGGTGTCCTGGCCAAATTTCCCTTTGGTCTTTACCAATCATGGCCTCCTAATAATCCCCCTCTATGAATTGGCTTTGTTACTCTGTTCGTCTCCCCACTGAGAGCTGGTGTGTGGTGAGTGCGCACTATTGCTGCCGTCACATCATCCAGGTGTGGCTGCACACTGGTGGTGATGGAGGGGATCCCCATTACCTGTAAAGCGCTTTGAGTGGAGTGTCCAGAACAGTGCCATGTAAGTGTAAGGAATTATTATTATTATTAATTATTCTAAAATTGAATTGGTGCATCCAGTTTTAGTGTTTTGTCATTTTAAGTTTACTGAATCGGTTGTTACACAGTATTTAGAAATAATACTTTTCTGTTTATTTTAGACCAGTGCCACTCTTACATACTGTAAGAAGGCTTGCTGGACCTATAGGTGTTTTGCTGTCCTCAGGAACTCTGTTAGAGGGGTGCTTTTTATCATGGTGTAGTTGGAACCCTGGACAGACCCATTTTGAAATTCCTCCCTATTCACTGTGACCCACATCGTTGACAAATAGAATGACAAGTGCATGCTGTGTGTAGGTGAGGTCAGAGACAATAAAGAGAATTTCTTTGTTGGGAACAAAATAACTTTTCGCCAGCCACTGACGAGACCTTTTTAAATGATTTTACTAATACACTCATGTTATGTTTTTAGCAGTTGACATTGATGGAAAATATGTTTATGCTTGTAACACACAACCCCCCCCCCAACCTCAGCTCTCTGAGAACACACACAGGCGCTTTCCCACCCCCGTTTCCTGGACTTGGTTGTTAATTATTATTACATGTTAACCACCATTTGGTTTCAGCATTAGACATGTCGTCTTCAAATTATGCAATGTGCCAATCATATGATTGGCTTAACAGTATGAGACAGTAGCAGTGACTGTATCTCAAGTGGGCTGCACAGCGCAGTCTAAACACACCCCAGCAGTGTGATGCTTTGGCACCAGCAACAAACTCTGAATGACATCACAAAAATGCAATGCAATTTTGTGTGTATTTTGAAAATGCTCACTCCCATTATTGTATGTCAACGCCCTGTGGCTTGCTAGAAGTTTGATCATTTCTCCCTCCAAAAAAATCCGTAAAAAGAAAGAAAAGGAAGATTCAAGGAAATGATTAATCTTCAGAAGGGGTGGAAGTGCATGAATTCACGATTCCATGCTGTAATCTTGTAATATTTAATTTTCCATAAGTGGGTGATGTAAATAGTCTGGGAAGCTTGTTTTTATAAACTGAAAACAAAGCAGCATCAGTCTCCGCAAATACATATCAAAGATGGGAGCAGACCTACTCAGCTTCTTCTTCCAGGGTTTTCAGAACATAAGAAAGTTTACCAATGAGAGACCATTATGTTCCGTACATAATAACAATAATAATAATCTTTTAAAGTGTCTTTCTAAACCCAAGGACACTTTACGTAGTGCTAAAGAAAAAATAAAAAAAGTTCAATAAGACAATAAAAAGAAAGAAAATAAACAAGACCATACACGTTTATACAGATGGAATGTAGGGCAATCAGGCATGATCAGACCCTGGTAAAAAGTTCAGATTTGAAGAGAATTAAAGAATTTGTCTCTCATCTTAGAGTCTTAGGACGGTCATTCCTTGACACGCTCGATTAAATGGGGCACTACCGAGTTATCTGTTACTTCAGAAAAAGCTGTCTCAGCTTTGATTTTATACGATGCAATATTGTACTATATTTCACAAGATCCAGAAGGTTATCAACATTTTTGTTTTGATTGTTGAGGAACATATTTATTCCAAAAACCTTCTTATTTCGTTTATTTATTTTACAGATTGTAGGGTATGGACAATTTAGCAAAAAACAATCACGATTTGTCAAGACTTGTGGGGAATATTCCGATGCTTTTGTTGTTCTGTTGTTTTTTCATGCTATGTGCCCCTGGAGATTCCAACCGGAACACTCCATCTCTTCTCCTCTGGGAGGGGGGGAAGAGGGAGTGCATGGCACTAGCAGCTGTGTGGGACACAGGCCCAAGGGCAGGAAGTGACTCGACCTCCCCCGTGGGAGTTCAGCCCACTACAGCTCAGCCAGCCCCCACAGCTCACAGCTCTGCAGCTCATTGTTCTGGTGTGACTGACAGTCACAGTACAATACCAGAGAATCTCTCTCATACCCATGTAGGTTAAGTGTTTACAGAGACTGCATGAAATCAGATGTGAGCCAACTTCATATCTGTTAGAACTTTTATACCCTAGTTAAACATACAGTACATTAGTCAAACATTTCCAATGCACTCTGTACATGTTGACATACAACTATTTACATATAGTAAAACAGAAGTTATACTTACAGTGTTTACGCTACATTTGAAGTAATCCTCTATAATGTATTGTATAACAATAACAGCCCCCTGTAACAATATTTCCCAACAATACTTCTGTCTGGGGAACCCCATTTTAAAATGATCAAAATCTGCAGCGACACCCCCAAGTTTACACTGGCTTTAAATTTCAATCATTTATTTTGATATTACTGTTCATAAAAGTAATTACATATTCAGGCCAGTTCTACAGGGCTCAATCTTTCAGTTAACTTAACCAAGGCATTCCTGTTTATGGGAGGAAAGCCGATAGTGTAAGAGTTAAATCTGTGGGCAAAACCAGCCCACAGGTCAAAGGGACTAGAATTGGAAAGCTCAGGTTTAGGTCATATGTGTAATTGTTTCAGGCTGCTGGTAAACGGAATGTTTTGGTACTGGAGGTGGTATTTCACAGGAAGTCTTTGATACCGAAATGCAGGCATACAGTGTCAGTACTGACTACTGCATAATAGTAAAATGTCATAATCCTGATAAACGGGAATCTAGTTAATTGATTACAGAGGGTGACGAATTAGTTTTTCTTTTGTTACGCTCAACCCCGCCTGAATTCCGTAGTAATTTGCTGAAGAGAAATCAGCAGAATTTCCTTGTGATGTGATCCAGTCTCCGAAAGGGAAATTCCCTCTTGTCTGAGCTCTGTGCGGACGACTGCTGGCACTGCTGTATCAGATCTGGGAGAGGTGATTTCCCCCCTTGCTTTCCACCTTTCCTTTTCCACAGGTGTGACATGTGCAGGAAAGCTACAGCCCCGCAAAGGACAGATCCTCACAGTGCGTAACCGGCTAATCTGTAGTTTCTTTTTCACTTGAAAGGCTTGTGAAATACCAGAGGAATCCACAGATGAGGCAAAAACAAGCAATTGGGAACCACATCAAATTCTCAAGGGTTATCACTGTGAGAATGTATTGTAGAGCGATCAAATAATGTATCGTCAGTTCTCCAAAGTTTTGATTTATGTAGAGTGCACTGTATTCCTTTTTTCTCTGTTGCTCCTACTCTCCGGAATTCTCTTCCCACTTGTGTTCCTACCCTTTCTATGTTTGAGTCCAAATTAAAAACCCACCTTTTTTCATTGGCTTCCTCCTAAATGTCAGGGCTAGTGATAGACTAATGAATTAGGGTGGGTTCAGGGCTCGGACTGTTGTTATTCTACTTGCCATACACCTATTTATGGCTTTTTCCAAGCTCTGGACTGTACAATTTGATATAGTTTTTGCAGCTCTTTGTTTTTATTTGTTGTAAACATTCTCTTATAATTGCACTGGGGTTTTTTTTTGCATCTATACATTGTGATTATCGTATAAAAAGTTTGTTCATTTAAAACAACTTTATTTGCATGCATTTTCTTGAAAGATCGGGTACAAACTGCTTTAAATCTAGGCTGTGCAGTCTGAGTGGTATGCTCCCAGCAGGTGCAGTTCTACGGCCAGCTCCCTACAGGGCTCCAATCGGCCAGCCTGCTGCCTGGCGAGCTTTATAAGGCAGTTCCTGTGAGCTCTGACATCACGCAGCCCCATCGCGAGGGAGGGAGTGCTCTGTAAGACACAGGGGAGGAGGAAAGTTCATGGCCAAATGTCTTTCATCAACAGAGCAATCTCAGCTTAGGACAGCCCACGTTTTTTTTTCCTTCGCTCTTTCTTAATATACTTATAGGTGTCTGCCGGCACAAAGATTACACCACAGCTCAATCACGGGGTTTAATGCCTGTTTCTGGCACACACACACACCCCCAATGCACACACGCACCCGCACTCAGAGGAGGCGTACACGGCTCACATGCTTATCCACACACCCCCACACACGCCCTCATGTACTTGCTCAGACCCACGTTTTCCTGCCAGCTACAACTGGAAAAGCGGAATGTGAGAAATGTGCTTGAAATTATAAAAGGGGATTAGTAAACGCTTTGCTTGTCCACAGACAAATTTCCAACGATAAGGCGGAGAGGTCTGAGGTGAAGACATTCTGCAAGTCTTTACCAACTGCTGCCTGAGTACATTTCATTCCCTCCATCCTGTGTAAAGCTTAGAATCCCTGGGCTTGTGAAAACTGTGTGTTGACTGCATGTTTTGAGCACTGTTTTCTGGTCCAGTTTAATATTAGGTCAACATTCTGTTACTTCTGGTACTGTTAATAGGTACTGTAACTGTTTTTTTAGTCCTAGCAATGCCACACATTTCAAGAAGAAAAAGACATATCAAGTGCGCGAAAGTGTACAGTGACAGAAACAAATGCGCTCTGACTTTTACTCACAGTGCATGTGAGCACGCACACGTACGACAGGAATACACACAAAGCGGTGAATTTGACAAACACACCGTGTCTGACTAATGCACTGATCACATCACCTGCTCCCTGGCCTTATCAGGGTGCTCCGAAACCCTGGTGAGGGATTCGTTTGAGCAACAGGCTGTGGTTTCCACAGGACCCGGCCGTGCTGAACACGAGCCAGCAGAGCAGTGAAAACGGCCAAAGGAGATTGTAATGGAGAAAGACCGAAAGCCAACTGGTATGCAGAAAAAAATCCTGGATTGGTTAAGTACTTAATCTAGTTTTGCAAATATAGCTATGAGATTTGTCAGTTTATACAGTACATTAAATATAAAACAGACCTCTCACAATATGTTTTAATTGCTCAGCCATGTTTACTTTTAGACACTTGACTGCCCAATTAAGATTAATTGGATTATTATTAAGTGTATTCTTCACATTCTATTTTTCCATCCTATATATGGTATTTTTCTTCTGCCTGTCAGATACAGGATTAAGTTGTGTACATATGGGGCTGCTGGTAAACAGCATGGTTTATATCAATCTGATAAGGAGCCAGACATAGTGGGCTCCATCCAGGCACCTAAGCACATTAATCTTAACAAACATTTATCTCTCTCTGTGTATTGTTGCCTTACATATTATCTCCACTATTTCCTGCACTGCCTCTCCCTCTCAAACCATCTTTGTCTCTGCCTCCTTCTCCTCTTTGTCTTGTTGAAGGCAGTGAACAGCACACAAAACATTCACAACTGCTATCCCTTTCTTGTAATCGAGGGTAAACAGATTCCAGCCCACAGAATGGTCAGGGTGGTTTTCATAGTCCTGCTGGCACCACGTGGCCTTGTAATAGCGGAACCAGTAATTTAAGGCAGGTTAAATGCTGTGCTTGTTTAAAATGTTGTGACTTAGAGGAGCAAAAGTTGCAATTAGGCAGCAAAATTTAGCTTTTAATTTTTGTTTACTGGAAAAATAATAACAGACTGATTCTTTCTGGAACATATATACAAGCAATCATATCTTTTCTCAAAGGCTTTAACAAAGTTGTGCATTTTACAACTCATGGGTAAACTGTGCTGCTTAATTTCAGCTTTCCTTAACTGCAGATATACAGTACCAAGCTGCCAATATTAATATGGTCACACTAAACGCTAAACAGGTTTGCTCTATTTTTTCCAGCGCCTCACTGAAACAATGACTTCAGCATTCCAAATTCTTTTTTAAATAGAGATAATTTAAAATAAAGTAATCTCTGCCATGTTATTCAGCTTGTTTTGGGGGTTATAGCGAGTAACAAGATAGTAGCAATACTAGTATCCCTTTAAACTGTGTTTGACCTACAGAGCTATACTGAGAGCTGTAAAATAAATATTGAAACAGCAAAAACCTGCATTCTTAAAATGCATGCAAAATACACATTTTTCATTAATACAAACAAGTGCATCTACATTGATGGAAGACGCAAATAAAGTGATAGCACAAGTGCTTATCTTAACAAACTCTTAATGGGAGGCCTGTTACTTACCTGGAGTTAATGGATAATAGTGCTGTTTTCCTGAAAAAAGACCTGATAGGAGAAGGAACACTGACACTAGAGTACACTCTGTGCCAGTCTGTCTTACTTACCTGATGTGCAGCACGACCAGTTGCAGCAGGATTTGAGCTCAGTCCCTGCCAAAACGGACATTTAAGCAACAGCTTCATTTAAAAGCCACACGTTGCCACCATGGTTAGACCTTTTAAACAGGGACTGTGTCATTCATTTTCACTTGCATATAAAAACATAATCTCCAAATAGTCCAGATTTCGAGATGTATACATTTTGCTTTATAAAACAAGATGTTCTAACTGGGGTGTTGGATCATGCATCCATCTCATGAAATGGGCTTTAAAGATTCTGTACAGTACAGGTACAGTACTTAAAATATTCCCCCATTATTGTAATAAACGGCTTTCATTCTACAGCTGTACAGACCTCAACATGCTTGAATCTAAGTTTTTTCCCAATAGTCTGTAGTTTTGAGTCCGAGTGTAGTATTGTAATATGAGTGTAATATTAATATTGCTCTTTGCAACATGAGCGCACATGTGTTCCGTCACTGGGCAAGTATCAGAATTACTTTTGACATTAGACGATATGAAACCTTTCCACCCCATCATAACGGAATAACAGAGTGAACACAGTAACAGAATTTCTTTAATCTGACTTATTGAAGTCTCCCTAAGCAAGTGGTGAGAGGCCGTCCTGTGTGTTGTTCATAGCAACAGAAGAACAGTTACAAACGAAAGGATGTCATTCAGCTTATCCAGTCTGTTTGGCAGTTAGTATTTCATTGATCCCAGCCTCCTCATCCACCTGTTTCTTGAAAGAAGCCAGGGTTTCAGTCTCAACAACATGGCGGGGTAGCTTGTTCCCTGCTCACCCACCTCTCTGTGTAAAGAGGTGCCTACCTTTCGTGGTTTGAAATGACCCTCTACGTCCCGTAGACTTGACATCACGGGTTTGTGTTTCATTAATTCGGAATAGGTGCGCTGGGTTGGTTGTGTCAGTGCCATTGAAGATTTTGATGACATGTTATCGGGTCTCCTTGTAGTTTTGATCAGTTCATCAGATCCAGGCTAAAAGGGTCTGTTACACAATTCTGGAAGTTCACAATACTTCTGGAAACGTGCTTCAGTTACTACTCATGTATTTCTTGTACTGCTTGGGTTTTACTGTGGTTTTCTACACAAAAGTTACAGAATTCACAAAGGATCTCATTTTGTCTGTTATGTATTTATACACTGTGCTTTTTCTATGTCTATACGTGCCTATTACGTCTTTAATGAGTAAGAATCTCAATATTCTCAATTCAGGGTTTTATCACTGCTGCAGCCCTACTGGATACACAGTCTCTGGAGACAAGGGGAAGAAGCAGAAGCGAAATTTACATAAAATGAAATCTCGTAGATGAGCTACATTACTGAATTATTTTGGAGGGTCTGTATTTATTTTTTAAAAATCGGCCTTTCTTTTACCGTGTTTCCGTACTTTGTAGAATACGGTGGGTTTTTAGTGAAAACCCACCATTTACGGCAGTGCTTAAAGTACGAAAGAAATAAAAAAAAACCCGATTATTCAATTAATCTATTTTCAATTGCCGGTGAGTCCAAACTGTACAAGGTCGTAGGGTCGATGTTCCCACTCTCTTTGAAAAAGAAGTCTGTAAATGACATTTTCGTCTAAAATGTTGATTATGTCTTTAAGTGAAGGGGCGGAGCTGGATCGCAGAACTGCGCTCAGCGTATAAGAGCAAACGCAGAAGGTTCATGAGCTAGTGTGTTGTTCCCAATTCTGAATGTAGAGGCGGTGAGGTGTCGAAGACTTGTATATTCGGTTGGCTGTATTAGTATTTAAGGTAACAGCTGACAGGAACTTCTGGATACAGACAGCGTCACACGGGATTTACCGATTATGCGCTAACCCTGGCGAAGAGTGAGAAAATATTAAATACTACGTGGCGTGTAAGGTGAGGATTTTATAATTCGTCGGAATGGGTTCTTCGATGCTATTCGAGAGCAGCGCGGTGTGTAGCGTACTGTAGCAGTATGCAGATAGAAGATTATGAAATACAATATATTATATATTGTGTATATGTACACAAAACAGCAGTTATTCATGTAGAATAAAGTGTACAGTGTCAAACGCGGTACACACACACACGTCATATTGTAAATTCCATTTGTATGCAAACGGCAAAATGATTTTTCTTTGAATTATTGTAAAGTGTCTTCACAGTAAGAGATTTAAACTAGGTAGTCGAATACAAAAAAAAACCCCAAATAATGGACGCCCTAATGGTTAATTAGCTATATTGTTAACCGGAGGTAGGGGACAGTTCTTAAGTCATATTCATCATGTGGGGTGTATATATTGCTACCCCTTTGTGTGTTTAAGGCACGTATTGCCTCTATTTCATCAGTCGGCGTGCCATCGAAAGAATGCATTGTTAGCAGATAAGTGATTCGTTCCTGACTCACGCTGTGAGCCGCTCGGATACAATGAAAAGCGCGACGCGGGCAGGAGGAAGCGAAGGGGGCGTGCGCCCAGGTGCGCTGGCGGCGCAGGAAGAGCGGGTCCGGTTGCTCGGAAACCGCTGTAGGGTGAGGAAAAGCGAGGTGTGTGTCCTTTTATTGTTCCTGTTCTCCTCGCCTCTGTTTCTGCTGCTGGAGAGCAGAAAGTGCTTTTGTGACCCTAGGGGCATCCGATAGGCTAATTTAGATTAAAGCCACACGGCTACAGAACGTTTGCATTGGTGTGTAACGCCTTATTTCATCCTTGAACTGAATTTCTTTTCGAAATGCGCACGTCTGAAGACGAATGAGTGCCCCATTACTAAAATGCAGTAACCCACGTGCATACCTGGGAGAAGTTACTGCGTCTCGGTAAACTGCATCAGATTGCTTAAGTGTTGTGGGTAGGCTGTCGTTCAGCAATTTACCGGTTGCAGTAAAAGTAGGGACCGTAGAAAAAGGTCCCCTGATATTTGTCCCTCTGTGTCGTTTGTGCGTGACTGTAGTGTAATTATAGTTTAACAGCTAGATTCAGCAGACCTTTTGTCGGGATTTTCTCCTACTGCTTTGATTGCTCGCAAACATTTGCCTAAAAACCGTCGTTAACGGATGAAATTGTGCAAAGTTTATATGAAGCAAGTACCGCGACTTTATTGCACCTACCCAAATTCGGCGTGATGCACAGCAAGCTCAGGTGGGCTGTGTGATGTCGGGTATCTCCGCGCGTACAGTAAACTTGTGTGAAGCGACGTGCTGGAAATGCATTCTAAATGACTAACCCAATGAAGAGTGCGGGGTGTGCACGCAGTCGCACACAGTACGTGCTTTCTGGAAAGGTAAATATGCTTTCGACACATTGTACCTAGGTCCCACGTAGTTAATAATAAACACTTATCAATAACATTTTTCTTGACAGCTATATGAGGGTCAATATAGTGGGCATGTGTTCGCCTGCTGCAAGGTCCTCTTCAGCGATCCCAGCAGCGAAAGCCGCGCCACGCACGCAGTCCTGTTAGTGCACCTGTTGCGCGGGGAAAGGCGAGCTGAATGAATGGGTCATTGTTGGGTATCGAGTCCCCCTTAACCCCCCTCTTAGCCGCTGTGCCCGGCTCCGTCCAGGGTAGAGTTGGGTCACGGCAGCAAATAAATGGGCAGCTCTGTCTGTGCGCGATCAGTTTCTAAGACAACGGGTTACAGCTTCCCAGTTGTTTCACCTAATACTGGAAAAATTGTTTCGTGATCGCTGGCGCTCTGGTTCACTTTGCGGCTGCCAGTCTTGCTCCGTGCATTCGTGACCTGGGGTACCGGGTCTAAAACCCGCAGTAGGAGTCAACGTTTAGTTCTTTCGGTTTGTTGGGGGAAAAAAAACGACATAAGCTTGAAGTTGCATGACGTTGTGTGCTGGTTGGGATGTGTTATCGTTGGTTTTGTCAATATTGCAAAGACAGTTAACCTCCCCCCCAAAAAAATTCAGGTATGTGCTTACCTACTGTACGACGGTGTAGAAATAAACGTAATTTTGGAGGTTAAAAAGCCCAGTCAGTTCAGCCAACGCGTTGTAACATTCTTTGAAAACACTTGACCAGTTGTAATACATTCCTTTTCATTATTTATACAGACAAGATCGTGCAATTTCTTTTCGTTTTGACGAGTTTTATTAAAGGAGCGCAATGCTTTGAAAAGGGATCCAGTAAAGGGTAGTATTTAGCTGTACTATAATAAAATCCTGAATCGCGTAGAAGACGGCGAGACGTGCGCCTTTCATTCAAAAAGCCTTTTTGTCCTGCAGCACAAAAAACAATAGCAGCAGCAGCAGCAGTAGTTTGGTATCGGTTATGTAAACTACATTAATTTAATGATTTTACAATGCAAAGGAATCTGATTGCATTTACTTCCAGATCATAAGGGGGAAACATTAAATAAGGTGAAACTCTTGAAAGAGATATAGATATTTTTGCAAAAATTGCATTGGAGCATGAATTCAGAAATTCTGGTTCATGTCATGGGAACCAGCAAACATGTGTGCTTGACCTCTGAGGGATTTATAGTCTCGTTAAACCGTTTTAGCTTCTCCTTGTCTCTAATGAGCTAGTGATTCGTTAGGGATTGGTTACTAGTTAAACTGTTCTCACGGAAACATGCCAGAAGGAACAGAAAAGCTGCACAATGCATGATGAGGGGTGTTGATCTGAGAAACCAGTAACCATACTGAGAGTTGCAGGTCTTCCAAAAAAAGACTGGGGGGGGGGGAAACCAGTAGTTTATTGTTTTGACACGGAAAACTGTGACCAAGCCTCAGCTCAGTTGCACACAGAGGCCTGAGTGACAAGGCTGGGTGTCATGCGAAATGGCCTTGGCTTTCTGTTTCTTCCTCTCACAGCATCAATAAACATTTTTGAAAGGGAAGCTTCTAGCTAGCAAATTAATGTTTACTTTTTCAGAGCATTGCTCTCACAGCTTCCTGTAAAAGCCTTCCAATGGAAATGTCTGCTTTTCTCTGAGTTTACCCAGAAAGAAAATCTATTTTGGATACCCAAAATAGATTACATTTAAAATGCTAAAAACCCCTTTGAATAATCCACTGCTCAGGGGTAATGTACGTGCATCACATTCTCAGAAGGCCCTTATGTCTTCTGTTTTGGAGTTGAATTTGGGCAATGCTGCGCACGTTCCTTTTAGAATTACATTTGACGGTTACAAGTCTGCAGCCACAGTGGAAAAGGTTATTAAAAGAACTTGCATGTTCAGTCATTTGGCAGCACAGTTGGCTGCATTTTCCTATTTGTTGTGGTACCATTCTGATTAGATGTGCATAATGTAGCTGCAGTGTGGCTTTGTCTTTTCAAAAACAAATTCTTCTCCTTATCTGACTTCAACATCAAGGCATGGCAGTTCTTGTGTCTGCTTGTCATGGGCCGGTTTTCGGTCACAATGACGTGCAAAAGACGTGTAAACCAGACAGACTAAAAAACAAAACCCACGATTTGGTCCCCAACAATAACTCAGGTTCACAAAGAAATAACACACTTGGAACTGCGTAAACAATGTTCTGTCTTGTGTGCTGAATTCGTGGATCATATCTAATGAAGCATGTGCTAAGCTTGGAGGTTACAGCACAATGCATATCGGATTGCATATGACGTATTATAGCTGGCGTCTTGTTGGAACTGTATGTTTATCAGTATTGGCTTAATAGTACAGCCTGCAGATGAACCTGTTTTTTTTTTCTTCTTCGCAAAACAGTTTACGTAACTTAGAAAAATGAACACAGCTGAGATGGACCATGGTGCAGATTTAATAAATGCAGATTGCAGCCTTAATGCCACCAAGTGTATTTCTGTGAAAGTCAAGCAAGAAACTGAAAGCAGACAGAGGTGCAGGTTAGTGCTACAGTCTTGACATGACTGGTTGAAATCTGGGCTGTTTTGCTGGCTCACTGTGACTGGGACTTCCCAGGTGGTGGAGCCGGAGGCGAAGCACTGCCATAAGATTGACTCTGAGTGGCCAGTGTGCCCTAGGTCTCACCTGGCTAACGGTGATGGCAGTACATCACTTGCCCATTCCTCTGCCTGGCACCAGACTGACGGCCGATTTTAGCCACGAACTGTTTCAACTTGGGAGGATTAGGACACAAAAATAACTTTACAAATGTTTAATGATTGGTAGAGGCTTGACTGTTTTAAGTTCATACAGGCCTAAGCTCGATCCAAAATTGTCTGGATTGTACCTGCTCTCATTGGATGTTAAATTGGTTAGAATTGTGTTATGCCTGTGTTTAGATGGGGCTTGTCTTGTCATCAGCCCCATGCTGGAAGTCAAGCACTAGAATAAAGGTCCATCTGGAACAGATGGACTGTATGTGCGATATATTGCAATAGCAGTTCAATTAATTAATTGATGTATGCTTCTTTCTAGTGCAATTACAGTGCTTGAAATGAAATAAAGATTTTGTCACTTATTTATACAGCTGGAAATGCTGGAGTAACCTGGCTCACAATTATCAAGCCCTGGTAGGCAGGATATGCTTTGTAGACTTGTTCTAGTGTGGAGGCTTGAGTAATTTCAGTATAATGTCCCAGTGTCCAAACATGCTGTTTCTGTATTTTCTTGTTCTTTTCCAAGTGTTTAATTTACAAATGTATTTTTATTCCTCTTTTATCCCTTTTTGAGCCTGTATCATATTGCATGAAGATATAAGTTTGTATTCCGTATATAACCACGAATGCAGTATCGGGTGGCAGAATGTAAGGCCTTTTAGCAAACACGACTCCTGGTTTTGCAGCCTTACACGGGAGCCGTTTGTCAAGGAGTAACTTGAGAATGTTTTGCGACTCAGGGGCCTGTTGCAACACAGAGGATTTTGCTGGTGGTTCAAAAAGGGCTGCCTTTTGTTTGCATGCTGGGGACATTCTGTCCTCTTAGTGAGCAGGAGGTTGTCAACACCGATGACACTGATGGTGAAGGACGCCCTTCTGCATGGCTCAGTAGTCCGGTCAGAGTTGCTTTTGTGCACAGACAACTTCTTGTTTTCGTCAATTTTGAGTGTGCTGTATTTTCAGTGGAGTAAAAGAAATCCGGGTCTTCTCAAATGGATTTAAGCATGCCTCAAAATTCCTGCAAGATGTTTTGAATCATGATCTGTGCCCAGCAGAATAAGGGAAGCCTCTTTGTCTTTAAAAAAAAAAACCAACCCTAACAAAAGACACGTGCTCCCTAAGAACGGTTTCCTTGCGTTCCAGGGGTGTACATGTTTCACATGTGCATGGTGTTCACATATCGCAAAGCCTTCAGCTTCGATCAGGCGCTGCGGCCAGTGTGGCTGGTGGTGTGGGGGGGGCGAGCGTCTCCGACTGCTGTCAAACCGAAAGCTTGTCGCTCCAGAGTGAGCGGAGCCAAGCAGAAAGTTGCACAATCGCTCAGTTGAAAGCGGAGACAGAGGGCTGGGGTAAAAAGGCTGAGCAGCCTGGCAGGGCTGGAAAAGGGGGGGAGTGGACAGGGGTGGGAAGGGCTCTTCACAGATGACCTCAGGGCTTGTGCGCTTACTAGGCTTCAGACAAGGGCTCTGTGAAAAAATGTATACAGAGGTTTGGTTTTGTTTTGTGAGTGTTTTTTTTTTACTTCTGACCGGGAAGGAGGCAAGAAAAGTCAGAGGCGGTTGATTGGCTAAATCTCCTCTATAGCAGGAATGTTTGCCCTGTCTTTGTGTGCTTTTATTTCTTTTGTGTGTGTGTGTGCGCGCGCGCGCCTAGACAACTTGGAATGTGCAGTGTTCTTCTGCATCGCTGTGCATTACACAAAACAATCACGCTGTATGTTTGACTCTGGACTGTTTCTTTCTTATTCCTTTATTCGTAGATCTAAAAGGTTACTGAGAATTCACAGATTTGCTGTACTTCATGCACATTTGTATACATTTATTCCTTGAGACATTAATATAATTATTAACCTTTACATAGAGTTTGTAATCTTATAAGTCCCTGGATTTCTTTTAAAGACCGGGAATGTACAGTATTTCATGATCTGTTTTGCTTTTTTAATTTCAGCGGCTGGCTGTTGCATAACTTATTCCCCCCCTCTGTATTTCTTTAAGGTATGCCAGCAGCTGCAAGCTAGGAAAGCCGGGAGTTTCTTGGTTTGGATGCGTCCTGATAGCAGCTGGAGTATGTCAACAGCAGGACTTGCTGCCCAGGAGATTCGTGTGCCTCTGAAGAGCCCTTTCCTGCACAGGACCCATTGCCCGAGCATGGCCAGCACCAGACCCTACTGGGACCAGCACAATGACCTGGACAAGTGAGTACTGACGCTGCTGGGAGAGCAGTCATTAATGCATACACTTAAAATGGGGGAATTGTATTCGGTAACGTACTGTATACAAAATACTAAGTGGGTAGCTGTTGGATCTGTGTGTTTTGTGACTTCTTGGTGTTCACTTGCCATTCCTTTACTACTTTGTTTCAGATTTCTTGCACAACATCAGGATATTATCCTATCTGCTGCTCGCATACATTTCAGCTGTTAGATCGTAATGAGCTGCAGCAGTTTTTGTGCACAGATATAAAATACAATTTCTCCTAAATTCAGAAAGATGTGCGCATGCAGCAGGTTGTAAGTTTTTTTTTTTATGCATTAAACCAAAGTCATTTTTTGCCTTTGAATCTTCTTTATATGTATACCAATTGGATTGCTAAATATGCATGTGACTGTGTCTTTGGGCATATTGACTTACAGACCGTATTTATGATCTGAGTGTTTTAAAATTGAGGCTTTATTACAGGGGAGTTTACTTAAAGATAACCTGCGCTGTGGCAACTTAGTCACTGTGCCTTCCCTTATTTTGCAGCTTGTACTTCAGCCTCGATCCAGCGTCATTAGGGTATAACCTCAAACCACACCAGCAGGTCCCTGTGTCTCTGAGCTTTGAGAGTAAGTACTGAAAGAACATTCCTCTGCTGATAATCGGCTCCACACCCAGACAGAGTCTCCTGTTGGAGTGATTCCATGCTCTCCTGCTTCTGGTTTGCTCAAGCCTCAGGAACTCTCCACCCCCACACAGACACAAATATACTAGGAACCCTCACCTACCAAGCTGTCTATTTATAGATTTCAGTGCAGAAATGTTTTTATGTCAAGAGTTTGAGCTGTGACAAAGAGTGGAGCCAATGAATAGTATTATCCAGCTCTGTTCATGGTGTTTTTATGCTTGGGTGATATAGCAAGCTTTAAGCATAATAATGCTGGGATTTATTTTGAGTGAGTTAAAAGGCTTTTTTAACCAGTCTCCTTCTGGCCATGGAGTAATCTGCATCATTCAACCAGGCTGGTTTCTTCTGGTGAAGTTTTTATTCAATGGCATTACCAGTCTGTGGGTGGGTGTTGTGGGCTTGGCAGCCTTCTTCTGCTCTAAATATAACCCCTGAGTGTATTCTGCCTACAAGGGAGAGGTCACCACGTGTTTGTCTGGTCAGCTAGTTTTACTTGCAACTCCCAGGCACTGTGGCAAGAGCTTTGCGGTCACTTCAGAGCTGTGAGCAGCTTAGAGCTCTGCAACTTGGTGAAGCCACAGGCTGGCAGAGGAAACCATTGCAAACCTTTGCATTGTAACACTTTGAAGCTTAGAAGTTTTACTTCATGGAACAGAGACTTGATGGGAATACTGGTTTCCTGCTTGGCAATCACGCAGATTCTCTGCCTTTCTGACCTTTTAATCAAGCAAAAACACCACGAGTAGGGGGGAAAGGAGTTAAACCAGACAAGTGACAAGTACATTATCCTCTTCTGTTACTAAATATGGAATAGTTTGTCCTGTGTTTGCAAGGGTGGCACAAGAATGTGCTCAATTTGGATGTGCTTTTCAAGGTTGAAAGCCTTTTTCCTTGACGGCATCAAGCTGGGAATTAAAGGGACATGGTTGCAAGGAATTCAGACTGTAGAGAATTTGAAAAAACATTCAACAGCCGACCCATGGTGATCTTTCTTTATTTGTTCAATTGTAATTTGTTCTGACCTTTTGCTTCTTACGGGCTGTGTTCTGTTCTAACATAGCTGGATCAAGCAGGGCCCTGTGAGCGAGTGTCTCAGAGAGCTTTTATTTCAGGCCAGCCCCCTCCCTCTACGCCCATGGTGTAATCTCAGGTTGTCAAGTATGTTCCCATTCATAGCTTCAGCCTGTCTAGAGACCCGATAGGGCTGTGTGAATTATAGGACTGTTGACTGCAAGTGGTTATTAAAGAGGTCACAGGCTGTAGGAGATGGGTAACATGTATATAATTGGGGGAAAAAAAAAATCCAACCTGTGAATCCATTAGAGAAATAATTGCCTCATTTCTACATGCAGAGTTCTTTGCATTTCAGTCAACGCAGAACAATTCTCTTGTGGATTACAGAGGGGGTGTTCCTTCAGTTCATTTTTAATTAAGGTGTTTGGAATTCCCGGGAGAACTAAGACATCGTTGAATGTCTCTGTTCTAAACCAGATGGTTTGCTTTTTCTTGCCTTGAGCATTCAGGTCAGATGTTAGAAAGATAGCATTCCTCGACTGTTCTGACTGCTCCTCCAATTATATAGCTCTGCTTTATTTAGCTTTTAAATACTGTGTGTTTATGCCTGCTTGGCTAATGTTTTTTTTAAAATCAAAATAGCAGCATCTGATTTAGTTGGATAACTGAAGGAACAAACCTTGTAAGGATATTAAGTCATGCCGAAATGACCATTTTTGTTGTTGTAGCAGAATTGGACTTCATTCCAATAACTCGATTATTTCTTTTACTGTGCCACCATTGTGTTAAGAACATTATCTTCTACAATACAAAGTTACTGTACCGCAAAACTCTTTAGAAATTTGTCTGACAATAAAAAAACAAAACAAAACACAAGCATGTTTTGAACCTTCCCCTTGATGGCAATGGAGAATCATTTGGTGTAAATTGCCTTGAGACTTTCCATTAGTTTAAAGCCATAAGGGCCAGTCAATGCAGAGTCAAAGCACGAGTGAAAATCGTGGCTTTCGGCAGTTTGGTCTGTCCGTGTTCCTGAAAGTGGTGGCGGATGTTGTTTAAAAGTACAGAAGGTTATGGGAAGTTATTGGAAGATAGTGCCACTTATGTCCCTGATAACCGATTCCTGAAATAATCTCTCGCCATCCTGTTGTGGCTGAAAATACTTTAATGAAGAAAATAGCCAAAGTGTGCTGTTGTCTGTACTCTGGGCTTTCTGTGCGGTGTAATCTTTTGGTATGCGATAAGTGTGTATTCTACTTTCCTGTTTTTTGGCAACAGTGCACTCCTTCACATGCTGAGAAAATAGACCCTGAATGCTGTATCGGGTGTATTCCTTGGCCATAGATTACATAGAGAACAAATTATTTTTCCTGTCCTGGCTAATCAGTGCTTTTCCAATCTTGTTTTTTTTTTGCTCAATAGGGCAAAACAGTCACCATCAATCCCCGCAGAGCCCTGGTGCGCAGCGCCTGCCGCCCAAGAAATCTCGCCCTTCCCAGCTCGTCCTGCCCTCCTGCACGGACCCCTTCTTGTCCAGCTCTCCGGAGGGCGACCAGGTGGTCCCCTCTTTCCAGAGGCTGTCCGTGTACGAGCGTACACCCCCCCACACCCCAGGAAGGGGAGCCAAACCTCTGCCTCCCCTCCCAGGACCGCAGAGCGCGGATCTGTCCTCGGATGAGGCCGTCGACAGCGAAGTGGAGTTTCTCACCAGCTCGGATGACAGCTGTTGCCTCGTGCCAGAGACCTGCTCTAAGCCCTTAGCCTTCCGGTATGGAGTGCCGAGCCGTCGCAGTTTCAGAGGCTGTGGGCAGATCAACTATGCCTATTTCGACGGCCCCAGTGGATCCCAGATCCAGGAGCAGCAGTGCCAGGAGGAGTCCGAACAACAACAACAACAGCAGCAGCAGCAGCAGCAGCAGCAGGCAGCCTCCAAAGACGGTGCTAAACAGCAGGACCGTCCCCACCGCCGCCTGCGCCGGTCCCACTCGGGCCCGGCGGGCTCCTTCAACAAGCCGGTCGCCCTGCGCCTGTCCTCCCATCATCCCGGCCACGTCCAGGACAAGCCGGAAGTCCCCCCCCGCGTGCCCATCCCCCCCCGCCCCGCCAAGGCAGGAGACTACCGCCGCTGGTCGGCCGAGGTGACCTCGGGGGGCTACAGCGACGAGGACAAGCCCCCCAAGGTGCCCCCCAGGGAGCCCCTGTCCCGCAACGGCTCTCGCACCCCGAGCCCCAAGAGCCTGCCCACGTACCTCAACGGGGTGATGCCCCCCACCCAGAGTTTCGCCCCAGACCCCAAGTACGTCAGCAAAGGCCTGCAGCGGCAGAACAGCGAGGGCTCGCCCACCTGCCGGGCCCCCTGCATCCTGCCCATCATCGAGAACGGGAGGAAGGCCAGCACCACCCACTACTTCCTGCTCCCCCAGCGCCCCGTCTACCTGGACCGCTTTGAGAAGTACTTCAGGGAGGCCGAGGCCGAGGCCGAGGCCGAGTCGGGCGGCGGCGGCCCCAGCACGGACTCCAAGTGGGACTGCCAGGCGAAACGGAAACACCACGCGCACGTGGTGTCGCCGTGACCGCGGCCGCTGGAGAAGGCCGCCCTTCGTGGGGCGCTGTCTGGGAGCGCCCTGCCGCCGCCGCCGCCCCCCCCCCCCCCCCCCAAGCCGAAAACATTCGGGTGGCTAGCGTTGTTTGTCCGCCTGTGCTGACCAATTTTTCCTCAAAGCCAATAACCGCTTAAAAGTGGACACTTTTAAAAACAGCCTTTAGTTGTTTTAGTTTTCTTGTTTTCTCTTCATTTTACGAAATTAGTAAAGCATATCTGCTGGGAGGGGGGGGGGGGGTAAGCGATATACCAACAGTTTGAAGGGGTTTTTTCTTCTTTTTTTTTTTTCCCTCCCCAGAAAAGCAAAACTTGCCTCAAGACATGGATTCAGTATCTTGCATTTAAAAAAAAAAATCAAAATGGAGTTATTCAGACAGTTATCTATTGTGGGGAATATAATTCACTCAGACGTTATTTTTGATATTGCTGTTATTTTTATGAATGTTGTATGAATATTAGTATTGTGGTGTTGACCTAGTAATGGTACTATGTCAGGAGGTGTGACACAAGCTGGACTTGTGCCTTGCTCTTCAGTGTTTATTTCTCGTACGCAGTGCTGCAGATAGTGTTTCCGTCGTGTGTGGTTTGTCTGTAGTGGCTATTGTACTGTACTTCCAGGCAGCAGCTTGTGTATGCTGGAGGAAGAGTCGGAGAGGGTCACTTTGAATTCATGAGGGGGCGGAAGTAAAAATTTTTTTTTTCTTTTCTGAGTTACTATGAAGGCAAAAACTCATCATGTACGAAACCTGCCTTCCTTTGTGTACTGTATGTGCAGAATCCAGCTTCTGTGGCTGTGTTTGGAAACTGGAGTACGGCAGGAGTTCGGCTATTCCCCTCGTACCGAATGCCAGACAGAGTGGTTTCTGTGTGTATAATGAGGGAAGGGTTGTACAGTGTGTATGTGTGCGTCTGGGGAGTGGTGTACAGTGTGCGTCTGTCTGTAAAGGCAAGAACAGTGTGTTCCCGATGTTTGTGAGATGGGCTGAGGGGGGAGTAATGGTGTTCTGTGCATTGTGATTGAGTGTCCGTGCGTGGGAGACCAGCTGTGTGAGGACTGTGTGCTGTCTGTTCCGGATGTTCTAGAAAAGCCAAAATTTTGTTCTGATGCATTACCTGACTTTTTTTCTGCTATCATTTGCCCCCGGACATACTGGATAACTAAAGCAGTTTCAATGCAGGAGTACATAATACCCAGATGAACTAAAAAAAAAAAAAATATGAAGGAATCTCTTTTCAACAAGTCTTGTTTTTTTTTTCCTGCACAAAAAAAGTGGATCTGTTCTGCTCATGAATGTATGTCATTGTTTTGTTGTTGTTTTTTAAATTCTCTGTTCTAGTCATGTCTGGAAATAAATTGATTATGGCTAACATTATCTGATCCATAATCACAAAATACTAGAATAATCCAATTCTTTCTGTTACCTCAATCTAGAACTAACTGCATTGAACAAGACTGAGCTAATGGGAAATACCAGGCCAGTTTGGAAGGAGTATCTTAGCTAGGCCCTCCTTTAACTTCGACACGCATGGCCACACATTTCTGATTAGTGGATTTACAGTCCTCTGGGGTCTTAAGAGCCTGTTCAGAAATGTGTATTTGCCCCTACTAATACTACCGTAAAGCTCAATCTTGGAAGTTTTTTTTAAAAAAATACCATGTACTCTGTGGTTGTTACATTCACATTTTGTTACATTTTGACTTTTAATAATATTATAGTAAACTTTTCCCCTTTTTCTTTTGTTTTCAGTTGATCTCATATGGCCAATATTTTATCCAGCGTCATCTAGAGAGGAAAAGATGGGAATCGGAATTGAATAGAAATAGAATCCTATATCCAGCCATTGCATTAGTATTGACTTTCTAAAAAGCCAGGTTTTATTCCAACATCAAAAAGACCACCTTCTGTAAAGTGCTGTCTGTAACAAGCACTGCATGTGCGTTCCAAATTCAGCGTTTCGAGGTGGGAAAATTCAGAACTTTCCTTTAACAGCCCAGTTTGTACATCGCATTTCTCCAACTGCCTCACACCAAAGTTCTCATAGATGTCTGTGTGTGGTATCGATGCACATTTTTATACTGCAATATACTGGGGTCAATTTCAAGGGAAAATGGAGTCACTCAATCTTTCTGAGACCTTTTAATACAGCTCTTTTTACTACCCTTGCTGAGTGGATGTTAATTATATTGGTTTAGAGGATCTGGGTTTATCAACTTAAAAAAAAAAATTAAACCCAGGTTACTGAACTGAAATGGCCTTATCTGACATGCGTAGCATTTCCTGTACATAGACTCCTGTCCGACTGTGATTACAGTGGGTGTGGTTGTGCAGACTTCGGCTGCTGGAAGCTAGAAAATACGTTTTCAATTTTATAAGCTCTTTTTGTTTAAAAGATAAAGTGTCGAGCTGAAACTACATATGTAGCATTTACGTTGCCGATTTCAGTACGGACTTAGTAAAAAGGGGGCCCTGGGCCCCCGTTTTTTTAGGAGCGCATACTTCTGCTCGTAGGATGGTTGTAAGGTGTGTTTAAAAATGAATCCATCATCGTCTGTCTTCTGCACCCCCTCCACTAGCAGAGAAATAATGTTACTGATAAACCACCTGATTCGAGGACTCCTCCTGTTATGTTGCTGCAGGGAATTGCACAGCCCCTTTACTTTGTGTATGATTTCTCCAGGTACTTTTTATGGGCATGGTGTAACTGATGACAGGGCTGCCACTCGGATTTCTTTGATAGCCTTGATCTTTATATGGTTGGTAGGGCAGAAGACCATGTGGGGTCAGGTTTGCTGTTGTCTCCTAGGTGCCTACTGTAACCTCAAAAAAAAAAAAATCACATAGGGGGAGCAGCAGCAGCATCTGCTTACAGATTTTTACTGTTTTTGATGGCGGTAGATCTCTTCAGCTGCAAGGGGATTGTTCTTGCTCAATACTTTCCATAATTGAAAAGGAGAATCTGTTTAACCTGCCCTTTAGTTTCTAATCGTTACTTCAGCACATGGACCCTGTTCTCAACTGTTAGCTGACCTTTTTTTCGGGAGAGACGTGATCCGATACACGAGTGTGATGTAGATGTCACTCCTGTGTGATGTCTCAGTGATTCTAAAGGAGCATTGATACAAATTCAGGACATATCTGCTGCACCTGTTCTGAATAATCAGTTTCTCATCACAAGGGTTTTGAAGGGTTTTTACCCCTCATAAAAAGGTTTAGCAGATTAAATGTGTTTAATTCCCAATAAAAGTTACCTGTACTACATTTATAAGTAGCTTGAGGATCTGTGAAAGATTTTCAAAAAGATTGCAGTGAATTGAATAGTACTGGAACTTTTATTTTCAAATTAAAATCCTTCAGCCTTTGTGATCTAACCCCAGAATGATCTATTACAGTGGAGATTTAAGATTATATTTAATAAAAGCACAGTTGTAAGCCATCTACATCCTACATTTATGCAAAGATAGACATGCTGACCGGATAATATATGTTTTTGTCGTTTTTTGTCAGAAACTTGTTTACATTTATAGAACTACTAGATGTGAATTATTTAATATCTTAACCTATTTACACGTCTTACTAAAAATACTTAAATGAAGGCACGTTCATCATGAATGAATTGACATTCTCTACTGTGTGGTAAAAGCAAATGCACTGATATTACAGTATGTTGTAATGTGTACAGTATTTGACAAAATTCCTTTTGTCATATTGAAAAATGTATGTTATCCATAATACTCTGTTGTCTATAAAAACAAAAAATAAAATTACTTATTTATGAAGCCATGGGCATTTGGGATTCTGTTGCAGTTCCATCTGTCCACTGATTTTTCTACTCGAATCATCTAGTTCAGGGTCATGGGGGAGGTGGAGCCTATCCCAGCAAGGCAGGTTACACCCTGCATGGATCACGGGGCACAGACACAAACACGTATACACTCACACCAGGGCTATTTTTCCCACAAGCCAGTTAACCTGCTGACATGTCTTTGGACTGTGGGAGGAAACCCATGCAAAGCTGGGGAGCACATCCAAACTCCATGCAGATATCTTTGATCCCAGATTAGATTGAACCCAAGGCCCCAGCGCTGCAAAGCTAGCCACTGCACCACCATACTGCCATTCTGTTGAAGTTCTTAATGTATGCATGTGCAAAAAGAATCACAATTTGTTTTTTAAATCGATTTACTGGGTGGCTTTTTTTTGTCCCATGTGGATTGTGCTTTTTTTAAGTCCCACTTGCACGACTACCACATTATGCCAATTGTGTGATCCACTTAGTGCGTTATGTTTTCTTAAAAACTCAGCAAGTGCATTTCTGCAATAGAAATGTGGATTTTTCTCCTGAATATCAGCTTCTCACACTTTAAAAATCACTTGTCACATTGAGCCTCGAGTAGTAAGTGCAGTTACATGAAAGTGGGCAGTCAAACAATTTAAAAACAAATTTATATAAAGTTGAAGAGCTTTAATGAAGGACAGAAGATTGCCTACTATGGGATAATAGAAAAATGATTACACTACTGACCATCAGTTAAATATGTCACCTGCCTTAACATTAGGAATCTCTGTCACTTAGCTGGATATAACCTTAAGAAAATCACAACCTGTTCTACTAATTCCCTATCAAAACCTGTAATCTCTACAAAGAAATTAAGGCATTTTAATATAAACCGTTATTTATTAAAGATTATAGGCCTTTAATCGTGTCCGAAATCTGATATCTGAAATCCTTAAAGGAAAGTATGCAGCAGGCTTTACGACCGACAAAAGACTTAGTCTGCAGTCCTCTGTCATTGTAGAGCCAACTGCTATGGCATTTTACAGCTACACTACTGAATACGATGAGCACAAAACTGGATTGAGTTTTTTTTTCTGAAATCCCTTGCTTTGGCGAGGTGTGTTTAATCCACTTGTTTTCACAGTGCTTGGCAGTGTCTCTTTCTGTCTTAAGTCCAGGTGGACTCCCCTGCACAGAAAAACACGCAAATGTTTCTGGTTCTCTCCCTGCAGGTGAAGCAGGCATGAACTACCTCCTGAGGAAGCCTCTGTTCTGATGGCACCAAAACAGGAATGCCCAGCCCTCTCAGGTACGAGACACGCACAGTTTCAAGTATGACTTGTGGCCACTGGTGCTTCCAAAAGCTGTTCTCTCCTATAACAAAATCACCTGCAAACTTGTTGTCTTTAGTGTAGCAGTAGGCAGCTGGCCTGAAAATAAAACATACAATTGCATGAAGCAAACCAAATTATTCTAATATAGACAAAAAGGTCATTTCTACGTAGAAACCCTTGGTTCTAGGCTGTTTTCAGGCAATATTTTGTTTTCCAAAGAGATTTACTTTGTTGTCCTCTGATTCGTGCAAGTCTCAAATTACAGTACAATGAGGTGGCGACAAAGGAAGTAATCCTGTACACTCCTGATTCAGCAGTTTAAGATTTGGTTAAATACAAGTTCTTCACGTGAGACCGTGACCCCCTAGAGAATATAGGGTTGTCTGTCTTGCTTCAGTCACCATCCAACACCATCTGTTGTGGGTGAGTTTACTTCCTCAGCAGTTGCTTTGCACCAGTGTAATGCATGACGTATTCAGGAGAACCCTGTTTAGATCCTCAGCTTGTGACAGTTAACTGACGTGTTGACACACTACCTCCATGAAATAAACAACAGCTTTTCTCCTTATCAGTACAGAAGGGATTGGGGGAGCTGGGTTAAAGTCAACAACAAGGCCTGGGCAGTGCAGGAGATTAGCAGACACTGAGACTTGGTGTTCCTGTTTTTACTGATTACTGTGTTTGACAAACCCATGGCCAAGCCTGTTTTTTTTATTCTATAGGGACCCTTGTTTTTCCATCAGCCTTGGCCACAAACCTTTACAGCTTGTAAACATTGATTCTGAACCAGCTGTCTGATGAGAGCAAACATCACCTGTGCAATCTAGGTCACCTCCCAGGAAATTAACCCTTCCAGCATGCTGCAGCCTCAACAACAGCATGGAGTGATAACACAGGGCTTTTAGTACAGGAGCAGGGACACAATTGCTCTGCCATTACTGTGCACAGTACCTTCCATTACTTCATGAGAAACAAGACCAGCAACGGACAGAAGGACTACTTTTTTATGTATCATACACTAGGTATAAAGTCAAACACATGTATTTGTTAAGGGACTTTTTAGGCGAAAGACATGCATAGTAAGATATGCAGATTCAACACAGTAAACCTGTTCAAGAGCTCTGTGAGCTAGGCTGGTGTTATATTACAAAGGAGAAAAAGAAGCAGAATTGCTTCATTTAACAGTTAAGAAATGCCCGTGTCTAGATTTCTCACTTGTAAAGGCAAACGGTAATTTTCAGTTGAGTTTGTTCTGTGGGACAGGAGTGAGATTTACTGCAGTCATTATGATTATCTTTAGTACTATTAATACAGTGATAGTGGGGTACCTGGTCTGTTCAGGCTCAATCATGCTCTCAGACAAGCATAATAGTGTTATTAGTTTATTTCCAGTTTTACTGCCACATTAATCTGCGCCTTTCCCAGTGTGGGCAGCCTTGTCACTAAATTATAATCTGCCAACAGAACAGGGCACCCAGCTCAAGGCAATTTGCCCACAGCACTTAAACTGAAAGACATTACAGTTTCTAAACTGTATATTATTACACAGCATGACAGTACAACAGGCCTTCAATGAAATGAAAGAATACTTTGAAACAGAAACTTGTATAAATTGACTACTTTTAATTAGCAACATGCTTTAAAATTGCTGTAGTGAACACCTGCTCATTGTGGGCACAGTGGGCAGCAGACAGCCCCTTTAAACAGATGAGCTGTTTCATACAATAGATCTGTGATTCTCAACCAGTGGGCTTCGATCTACCAGTGGTCTGTGAGGTACTCTCTAGTGGGTCCTGGAGTTGATACATAATGAGCAGAAGTGCTCATTAGGCCAGCATTATACAGAATATAGTATCAGTGATCATATATTACTGTATCCATCTGGGGTGTGGTGGTAAACAGGATTAATTACACTCAAACTATATTTTGAGCCCTCAGTCATTTGTGCTAAAAACACTAAGCTTCTGGGTTTCACAGGATATTGAGCATGGCTCACTTGATTGTCATCAATTAGAAACCGATGTGTTCACAGTTGTTGTTTTGAAATTTGGAGGGGAGAAGTGACTTTACTTTTAAGTAACAGCCTCCATTCAGACAAATGAGTGTTTTCAATGAATATTCCTCTTGGTCACTGCAGGCAATTGTGTTTCTGTTGCTTTTCTCTGCCATGTATCTGTGTGAGTCAAGGTTTTCACCTGTGCCTGTTACAAAAACAGAGTAGGTGTAAGCTGTAAACAACTTAAAATGCTATGCTCCATGTCAGCCTTTCTCAAATTCCACTCCAGCCTGATCCATTTATTTCCTAGAGACAAGCCCAAGTATCTCACTGGAGGTATACAGTGTATGTGTTTATGTGTGATTATCACTGCAAACAGCTACATATTACTTTAAATTCAAAATGCCCTGTATAACACTGGTATCATTACCTTCCTGCAGTTCTTCTTGTCAGGCTGTGCCTGCAGTGATGTTAGTGTGCAGGTCAGGTCAAGGCAAGTCAGTTCCAGCTAATCCTTAATTATTTTAAGTGTATTTAAGGTAATAGAAGTGTCAAGCTCTGCTGGTCTATCTGGTCTGTCTTTTCCAAATCTGCACCCACAGGCTGTATCTCAGCTCACACCTACTCTGGAGCAACCCTCACTATTTTATTCAACATACCAAATCTTGTATTTTAGTGTTTTTATGTTTTTCAAATTTATAGTGCATGTGTGAGTGAGCTTATATTGTGTTCTGCATATACGGTGCTTTTTATACAAAGATGCAATGCAAGATGGATTGATGGAAGTGGTGTGTTAAAGAGGAAGAGCAGTCCCAACTTCTCAGAGCCGTTATTAAATCTCAGTAACAAAATACATTAATAGGTGGTATCGCAAAATTTTATGAATTTCGAATTAAGTGTAAAATTGTGAACTTTGTACTGTAGTATTGTAGAGTTGCCATGTTGTTGCAAACCCCTGGTCTCGCCACAGCAAGAGCGAGAGTTCACATTAATTGTGACATGAAGTGGCCCTTCCTGCTCACTAGTCACTGTAAGCAAGTGAGAAACATGGTCCCCTAACAATGTTAATTATTGTGAGTGTATTTGAGTTAGTTGGCAGGTTGCTCATTTTTTGCAATACTATCTAAAATATGTTGCCTTGTGTCTGTTCCATGAAAATATTTACTATTAATATAGTAGCAAAATTCACTCAATGGTCTAAAGCATGTTCGCAATGTAATAGGGTTGTTTTTGCATCATTGGAAGTTTTGTTGCCTCGTTCTGAACTGTGGATGATGAGGGCAATATGGCACTATGTGTATGTTTAAACTTTGTTTCTGTTGTGATGTAAATTGGGGGTTGTACAGGTTACCGTGTGCTCGGTATAGTTTCATTGTGCACTCATCATTGCTGATTTGTTATAACCCCCAAATGGAAAAATAGCATTGCAGTTCCCCTTTAAACCGAAATGCTTTCTCCATCCAGTGGGCTGCATCCTCAGTCTACTGCCTCCCAAGATGTCCGACCACACAGCAAACTGAGATAGTTCCTTCTTATGTTATATCTTTTTAAAACGGGCAACTAATGGTAGGATGAGAAATAATTTTGACCGCTACTTTCTCCTCTTTGTAATGTGGATCTAAATTCTTTTCGCTTGTAAACCGCATCGTGTTTGTCTTCGTGGAACAGCAAGAAAAACTACACTTCCTGCCGAACCACAGCAGTTCTGTACGTGCGTAAGCTTTTGGAAAAAACATCAAAAAGTGTGCATCACACGTTGTCCACAGGATCTTGGTGAAAGCCGGTGAAATCACGGCACCGGACATGGCTGTAGCTATGCTAATGGAGAAAGCAGCTCTCCCCAAGACGATCTCAAGATGAGGTGGATTCCAGCCTTCAGCCTGGGGAGCTCTGGAGGATACAGGTCTGTATCAAGTGTAGGTGGGGGCACATGGGGGTCTTCAATCAATGTGCTACCATTCTTCTCTGTAATAGCAATCATTCACTCAAGGCTCAGGGGGAACACTTAGAGGTTCCTGCTCAAGCCATGTGGGCTTGTTTTCCTCGGATGTTCTCCCCCTCCTGGCATTCCCAGAGCAAATCCATCTTTTCCTGGAGTTATTTCTCTTGACCAGGGATCTACCAGATGAACACATCAACCCAGTGTATTTTCATTCTCGGCTGGCTCTGAACAATGTCAGCCCAAACAGTCTTTACTAACAGGAGAGCTTTGTAAATCGGTGTGGTGATATGGTTGGTGTCTGTAGTTATCCTGCCTGCGGTTCTGTAGGGCAGGGTTGCTCTCCACAATTCTGGCGTGTTACTCTTCTCCAGAGATCCAGGTGATGCTAAGATGACACCATCAAATTAAGCAGTGCCTAAATTAACTTAGTGCCGAACTTTTACAGCATAAATGCAGTTGTTTGGGCTTGACAGCTCTTTCCAGCAGTGAGTAGGTTTCAACAGCATGTCAGCCGGATCCTGACCTAAGCAAGTCAATCCTCAAAGCCTTGATACAAAAGCACAGGCCCCATGGGCGTTGCAGTGGCTCTGTGGCTATGGATCTGCACCTGTGGCTGGAAGGTTGCTGGTTCGTATCCCACAGCCGGCAGAGGAATCCTACTCCATTGGGCGCCTGAGCAAGACCCTTAACCCCAACTGCTCCAGGGGCGCGTATAAATGGCTGACCCTGCGCTCTGACCCCAAGCTTCTCTCTATGTCTGTGTGTCTCTTGGAGAGCAAGTTGGGGTATGCAAAAAGACAAATTTCTAATACAAGAAATTGTATATGGCCAGTAAAGTGATCTTATCTTATCTTGCGGAGGCCACATGCCCTCCTGTCTGCCTTGCCTGAATCGTTCGTGTGTCTCTGAGTCTGCTATTGGGAGGACTGACAGTCTGGATTAACTCTAACTGCCACCCCTTTACTGTTCTTTAATCAAAGGGTCATGAGGAAACACCCCCCCCCCCCCCGAAATTAGATGTGCTGGAATTTGAATGTAGAAACTGGAGTGTTTTTGTCAGAGCCAATTGGGTTTCACCCGCTCCTGGCTGAGGGCCAACCTCCCGCCTGTAGGACGAGGAGACTGGGACCCCCATGCAGAGGGAGAAGTGAACACAGGGCTGACTGCAGAGGAGGAGATGGGCTGAAGGAGATAAGGGGCTGACGTATAGTATTTATACTTTTCTTAAATTGAGGAAATGATCATCAGGAATGATTATGAGGACAGCTGAGGACAATTGCACTTGGCTATTGTTATTCTTCCCAAATGGTTTCTGTAAACTCGGTGTAAAACCACAAATATTCTTCTTGGCAAACATGAAATGTTATGATTTGCATAAAACAGTTTGCTTTATCTTTTGTTCCGGGGGTGGGGGTGGGTAACCTTCACTCCTGTGGTTTTGCTAACAAGCTCACCTGAACATAAGATTGAGAATTAATTATTTTCATGATTAAAGTAATTTGTTTCAGCACCATTATCTCTTTAACAGAGGGCACAATGAAGAGGCGTAGTTCTCTGTGGGGTTGTCAAGGCAGCAGTGGAGTAATCTGTCACACCCAGCTGACTCCGGCATATCCCGTCTACAGAAAAGCAGCTATCTGTCACCTGTGACTTTGACTAACCGTACTTCCTTCATGTTTGAGCGATCTTAGTGTCTGTTTCTCATGAATCGCTAATCGTGGTCTAACATACTCCAGATGGATTTTGCCATTCCGTTGGTCTCAGTTGGTTTCGGCTCAAGCGATCTCTGTCTCATCGCATAATGTTGGTGGAACTCATCATAATACTGGTGTGAAGAGAGTCCGTACCTTTGTTTTTTTCCATTTTAGGCTCAGAGCTGCCTGAGGCTTCTACAGTAGTGCTCCAGATTGCATTATGTCCAATATTCCCTGCTAAGAACCCACAGATCCATGAATCACCTTTTGGTACCAGAGAGGACGTGGTGAGACAGCCATCAAAGTGACAGGTGTAATCAGGCATTCTCCAAGGTATGCTCACGTGGGTTTCTCTTTATAAATGCATTCTAATGCTCAGGTGTCAACTAATGCAAAGAATCATAATGTGAGTCAGGCCACCAAGCCTAAATCAGCCAGGCTCACCCAGGCTCATTAGAAATTTTCATTTCAGTTTTTCAACTGTTGTAAAGAGATGTCAGCTACACATCAAAGCCAAGCCTATAGTTGTTCTCGTCAACTTCCTTTTAAAGAGGCCTTTTGGGTTAGAATAGGGGTGGGATTAGAGAGATGGTTATATTATGAAGGCCTGCTCAAAGAACCTGGACACAAAACAAAGGAATCATCACCAGCTACCCAACCCTCCCATTTTGGAAGTTATAGCATTCTTTTACTCTGCTCCATCGAAATCTCTTCCAATACAGCTGGATATTCCCACCAAACAGGAATTCGGTCTAGTATCGTTTCACAAGGCTGGACTGGCTTTGTGGTGGATTTTAATTAGATTACCGAGTTTATCACCATGGTGTAAAACCTTGGGGTTGAGTTACAGGTTCATTACCAAACACAGGTTTGTGTGAGCAACATTTTGAAGGCAGAATAACCACTCAAATGTCCCTCGCGAATTCACATTTGTTAAGTTATTATTGTGAACGAGCGATGCCAAGACTCCCAGTGCAGTTGTCTGTGTTATTTATTGTATATCCATTAAAAAAAAACCCTTTTTACAGCTTGGCAGGCTATTGCTAATTTCCATTACAAACAGCAGGCTACAAAAGACAAACATAACAAGCAGAAATCAGTGCAGGGGAGAGGAGACTGTGAGAGTCGCCTTTGTTTTATCTTAAACATTTGTCCTCTTTGAAACATTCTTCTGCTGCAGACGCACAGTTCTTTGAAAATCCATTCATCTGTTTTCTAACGGCTTCTTCCAGTTCAGGGTCATGGGGGAGCTGGTGTCTATCCCAGCAAAGCAACAGGTACAACAGGTACAAGGCAGACTCTCCAGTTCTTTACAGGGCACACACAGACACAGACACACTCACACCAGGGCCGATTTTCCCACAAGCCAGTTAACCCACCAGTATGCCTTTGGACTCTGGGAAGAAACCGGAGCTAGAGACTCTGGGAAGGAAAACCACACAAACGTGGAGAACATACAAACTCTACCAGACAGCACCGCAGGCCCCAGCTCTGCATGGCTCACCACTGTGCCCTCTTTAGAAATGTCTTTGTTGCCCAACCACTCTCTCTCTCTCCCGCCATCGGCTGCTCTTCTTTTTCACCTGCTCTCACTTGGTGTCGCCACATCCTGAACGGTTGTTTAAGGCTCGATTTCTCAATTGTTCGATCAGCTTTGCAATGCAAAGGGAACAGGAAAGGACAGCGCCAATAAAAGTGTCCATTTGATATAAAGGTGGCATCTGACGGCAGCTACTGTATAGTGCGCCCATCTGTTCACCACACAGCCGCTATCAGTGAGGAGAGCATAGTGATGAAACCAGTTCAGAGATGGAGATTATTAGGAGGCCATGGTAAGGGCCAATGGGAAATTTGGCCAGGATGCCGGGGTTACACCCCTACTCTTTTGGAGTAACACCCTGGGATTTTTAATGATCACGGAGAGTCAGGACTTCGGTTTTACGTTTCATCCAAAGGATGGCAACTTTTTTACAATATAGTGTCCCCGTCACTATACTGGGGCATTAGGACCCACACAGACCGCAGGGTGAGCGCCCCCTGCTGGCCCTACTAACACCTCTTCCAGCAGCGACCTTAGTTTTCCCAGGAGGTCTCCTATCCAGGTACTGACCAGGTGTGAGCCTGGATATAATAATAATATTTAATAATATTTCCAGTGGAACAATATTTCCAGTAATCCTCCCACATGGGTATACTGCAATACCTCTCATGTGAAAAAAGTTAGGCTCTTCAGTCCAGCATGTTCAGCTTTTGACACAACCCTTGAAGCTGGTACACAATTTAGTGATGCTCCAATGTCTCTGCGTGTTTTTTTAACATAGACCTCCTGCAGAGTAACATCCCTTTCGTGTCCATGTCCAGACAGACCTTGCGTGGGTGGAGTGACACTGACTTTATGTTTCCTCAGCCTTGGTGACCCTGCAGGCCTTCAATATAGAATGGGGGCTAAAATAATGTGTTATCTCACTGGAGCGTGATGTATCTGGTTTCCACATTTACATTACTCACAAATAAACACAACACAAAGGCCATTCCAATCCCTACCTTAAAATTACGCCAAGGTTCTTCTTCTTTTTGACAGAGGAGAGAAAAGTTATCTGGGATATATCATCCCTACAGATGTTATTAGCTACAGTCTTTGTAATACCGCAGTGGCACTGAAAAAATATATTAAACACTTCAATTGCACAGGTTTTTGATGTAGAACCAACACCGCCCTCTAGTGACAGCAATCGGAAATGCACTTATTAATTGCACTGCGCTTGTCCTGCTTTTAAAATAGGTTTTTTCCTTTTACCTCCGTACTGCATTATCAATAACATCATTACTAGACTTTTGCGGTTCACGGTCATACAGCACTAAACAACTTAAGGCAATCCACGATGAATAAGCAATGCAAATTAAAATTTTGGGAGCTTTTTAAAATGCCTTCTTCAATTTTCTATATAAAACCATATGCCTTCTATATGAGTAAATGAGTAGTCGGAAGATCTCGAGGCTGACCGTTGGTTTGAGAAATGGGAGATTTCCTTAAATTCAACCAAAGATGTACTCTTAGTGATAGGCTTCGACTACCCCGCGACACTATTGGAAAAAGCGGTTAGAAAATGGATGGACGAATGGATGTACTTTTAAAATAGTACATATTCCAGTTTCCAAACCCGAAGTCAAGCACATACACCAACATTACCACCAATACAGTAGGCCTTATAATAATACAGAACTGACGTCCATTTAGTGTCTCGAATGTCACTCATATGATGTCCAAAAACACCCAAAACAATCAGCCCCACAACGTCCTGTAGTACAGAACATGTAGTCTCCGTGCCGAAGTTAATATTAATCCTGTTATCGACGTGCTCTGTCTTTTGATCACTTAGTATTAAAAAGGGCAAGTGGAAAGCATTTAACTAACGGTAGCGTTCCTCTAATATTATGATTAGAAGTTACCAATTAACTCAATGTTATGGGGGTCGCCTTTTTGAAAGCTCCTAAAGACAGAAAACAGAAGGGGCCACCTGCACATCCTTCTAACACTTTCCAGGGACGACTGCAACACTGTAATTAAATATCGGTTATAGCATGACCTCTGGTGGCAGAGAGGGGGAATTACACCCATGGAAAAGCTTAGAGCCGGTGGCGGTGATTCACCTCTGGAAACCGGGGTCACACCGGCTCGGATTACTCTCACCAGCTGTGGGTAAATGCGTTTAATTTGTTAGGTCTGTCCACTTCAATACTTATTGCAGTCCATTTCGTACCTTATTTTTTTTTAATCACATCTATTTTATCAAGATCTTCTTGCATTGTAGGAATATATCTCGAATTTTTCCATTTCCAATTTACAACAGTGAAGACGGCAGACATTGGTCAGCCGATATTAATACTATGATTTTAAAGAATTCGGTTCATTCCCCGTGCGAGGCTAGAGTCAAAGCTTGTATGCACAGTGGAGTTACCTACTTACTACGGACTAATAGCTAAAACTAAGGTGTTGCATTACTACATTTCGAGACAAACGTATTAGATTATTTTAAAAAATGCTTCTTAGTTATGCAGGTATAATAATGTGTGCAAGCAGGAAGAAACCCAGCTTCCAATAACATAATTAAAAGCACACATGCAGATACAGTAAATTTCTTATTAAAAAATGTTGAGTCGAGAACCCCTCTGTGTGAGCTGTAAAGGAACACGCAAAGGTTAATTATCACGCTAAGAAAGTAGAAAGAAGAATAAATCAGCATCGCACCTACTTATTTTGTATGGTATCACCATCTTTAAAATTGCAAACAATTAACAATATTATCGGATACTTTACAACGGTCGAAACTGGACAGTTGGACACAGGTCTGTCCCAACTGTTGGGATACTGGAGGGGGGTGAAAATAGTTTTCTCGCGTGTTTTGTCCAATTTAAATGTACAATGTTTAACTATTCAAGTCACAGTTGACGTTTTTACTTTATTTTCCTTACGATAAGCTATTGACAGCTGAATTTCCGTTTGCGTTTTTTTTTCCAGCTGAAACGGATGCAGTCTTCACAAATTTCAAATCTAACTGCCTCCCACCAATATCACTGTGGAAGACTTGAACCCCTTACCTGGCGTCGCTTACCTGACGCGCAATTTAGCCTGACAGTGTACATTAACCTACCAAGGTAAGGTAAACGCATATTTTATTCATTTTTTATATTCGTCGTTGTAAGCGAAAGGCAAAATCTATAAATTGATCAAGAATGTTGAAAAATGTTACACATTACAAGTGTAGAGCCAGAAAACTGTAGTGCTACAGTAGGTGTGCTTGTTTTGCGACACAAAACGTGGTTGAAAATAATAATTTCTCGGAGGTGAGGTGGTTTGATTCATATAAATACAAGGTCACTTCATGTTTAAAATGTCACGTTCAGCACTAAGCATGAACTACTGTACTTTGCACTTCCAAACGTGCTTTACGAAGGACCATCTTTCAGAATAGAGGTGTTAACCTTGGTGTCTTGGATACACTCAGCTCTAATCGTACACCATCAGGACGCTCTAAATTTCTTTTAATTCAAATAGTAAAGTAACTTGTCACTTTTCTAGCTGAACTGTTATGTGCTGGGTGGGCACTTCAATAACGGATGAAGCGGGTCTCCTTCTATATAAGAGGTTGAACAAAAACGTATTGGTCTTCAGTTTATTTTTTTGTTTGTATCTGTGCGGCTGGATGAATATTCCGAGTCATATTCTGAAATAATTGATGACTTGCTTTGTGCTTGTAGTGTACAGTGTGTCAAGAAGTTTCAGCATGATCACACGTTTTCACTCATCAGAACAACAGAATGCAAGTCGGGGTCAAATAACAGTAAACAGTTTATTAATTATATTACAAATTAAAAAATGTCATTATAGTCTGTCTAGTTACACAGCTATTTGGCTTTGAGAATCCCAAACCAAAGCTAAAAAGGTATATTTTAGAATGTCTCTTTAATTACATTGAAAGTGTTTCTCCTTCCTAAGTTTGTTTTAAGATTATGAATATTTTTATTCATTAGATCAAACAGTATAATTTATCTCAATGTGCAAATCTCACTTCTAACCTCGTTTACTAATATTTACTTTTCAAACAGGCTGTTTGCAAAGCAAAAGTGAAATTTACTCATTATTAATAAGTTCCACATGACGGAGAGTGCTGCAATAATCCCAAGGTATAGTAGATCATTAGAGGAAAAAGCAGAGTTTGCAAAAATCTGAGTTATGTTTTATGTGTCTTCCATTAAACTAACAAACAACAGTGATGACTAATACATGTTTAATATATCAGTTCCTTAATGGAGAAAATAAGTCATTTGAGTGACAAAAACAAAAATGAAGGGTATTAATTAGTTTGTGACTCCATAAATAATAGGATGTATTGTTAAGGTTTCATGGAAGAGTGTAGGGAAGGGGCAGTATTACTGCAGTTACTGTATAAGTAAACCCAAAGAAAATAACAAGGTCTCATTTAATTCTGATTAATCCACAACTGTTACAAGTGTTATTGTTCCAGAGGCAGTATAAGGTTTGCTAAACCTCTGTTTATTCTGAGGACAGTGCTAAAAAATGTTAAACCAAACCCAACAAGAAGTTACCAATTTATTTGTACACTATCATATTTGATTTGTGAACTAACTAACATCTTTAGGAAGGTTTTCATGTACCAATAAGGTTTTGTATTACTTAACCTTCCAGTGTCAGTTCTCCAAGTTATATGATTATTACTGATTTAAGTTCCTTTTGTTCATTTCTTGTGATTCCAGCTCTGTCAGTTCAGCCTGATCGATTACAATTTCTGTTTTGCCTTTAAGTATTCAATTCCAAATCCAGCCCTGCCATCTCTGGTATTTGTGCCATTCTAACGTGTGGATGTGATTTCTTCTCTTATCTGAGCTCTTAACTGTGCATAGAAGGACCATTAAGATGCTGTGCAGGGCAAACCCTCTTTCAACTGCCAAGCACTGGGTTACCAGTCTCATACAGTACGTGCTTAACTGCTCTTCACCTCATTCCATGAAAGATTCCTGAATGAAGAGGTCAAAGCCACCAGCAAACTACCGTCACCATATGTTGAGAGAACTGAGAAAGTATTAACACGCCCAATGAGGAAAAAGTGACAGTTGATTATATTAAATTATTGTAATGGTTACATGTCAGACGTAAGACAGACTGATAATTACATAAAAAACTAAAACAAATCCTTTTGCCGAAATAAATACATTTGCAAGCTGGCACACAGGGGACTGAGCTCAGTTGTTACTGGTGTCCTGGTCACTGGTTGGCATCAATATTTCTGGTCGTTTTGTCTTTACCTGTAAAAAAACATTTTAGATATGCTTAAAGTACAGTAGGTGTCATTGCCTATGAATATTAAAGAGTTAAATGCATTTGAAACGTATTGGATTTTAATTAATTCAACGAAGGTCATCTTCAACAAACACATTCTATTCTTAAATTTCCTTTGTCTAAACAAGAAAAGCACATGAAAGTCTAATCAGACTTTTCTACTGCGTTAATCTGTGAATTTAAATGCATAATTTAGCAGTGGTATAGATGCTCCTATTGCTGCAGTACAAAAACGAATTAAATCCCTTCATTTATGAGTTTTTGAAGCTGCTTATGAATGCATCTTTTCATTTTTTTGTTTTATGTTGACTTAAATAGGAGACTTTGTAGTAGCACATGTGCATACATTTGTATTTGTAATGTTTGTGTAGGAGTGTAATATTGAATCAAAGTTGTTTGCAATATCAGAGCAAACACCCTTTGTATTGTGTGGCACTTGGTAAATAACTATCTGCATGCGTCTTTAACTGAAGGAAATGGGGGCTTAGATCTGACAGTGCAAAACAAAATGTACTAAGATTCATTGTGCAATATAGTAGGTATAGAAAATTTTATTTTCAGCCAAAAAATGTTATATTTGCAGATTATTTTTTGTGGATGAAGTGATCATGAAATAACAAAGTTACTAATGTGTTTTTAAAATTCTGAATTGCATCAAAATGTGTTTATCAAACAGGTAAATCAAGATCATGAGTAAAATACAGACAGATGAGATGCATTTAAAGCAATGAGCAATGATGGTGTATTCATTGGTTAATTACAGCAGTGTCCATGAGCATAGAGAAATTAATAGCACCTGATGCACAGCTGGTCTGTATTTTTACAGTACAGATTTAAATATTTTTGCTGGAGCTCTGTTAGAGGACAGGATACATACTTGTAGTGAAGTGTCAACGTTTTCTAGCTGAGGCCGGAAAACCCCTGGAGTGAATTCGTTGGCGTAAGTGAGGTTGTCTTCAAGGTTGTATGCTCCTGTTCTCCCCATTAATCCTTCAGGACGTGAGCTCCTGCCACTAAGATCTAAAAATTAATTTTAGTATTAATGAATTCCAGCAACAAATGCTTGACTCCAGAGGCAGAAGCAGAGTGGCACCAGGGTCACTCTTAACTGGACGGGGTAATGAGCTGAGGTGTTCAGTTTCCTTCCTTGTGAGGAGCCCCAGGGATGAGTCCTGTACAGTAGCCAAGCACAACAGCCCCATGTGTCTTTGGGAGATGGGAGAACTGGTGTGATCTGGTGCATTCTGGGGTAAATTGGGAAAATGCCAGAGGCTGGAAACAAATCCAGGATCCTGGAGCTCTGATGCAGGAACACTAACTACCTCGCCACTGTTACCTCTGAGATTAACACAATGTTTGTTTAGCAGATGAGCACATTAGAGATAAGTGGCAGCACTTCTATAGCTGAATTTATTCCGAGGTTTATCCCGAGGAGTAAGAGGCACGAGTGGCTCCTTTTCAAAAACAAAACTTCCTTGTTTGTGGTTATGTCACTTTCCCTAAATTGTTCATGCAAATACGCAAGTTACAGGTAAAACCGAAGGCCAGAAATGTTAACGTGTCACAACCTACCTGTGTGAGAAAAATTAAAGTATTCCTCATCCAGTGAAAACCACTTTCTTGATTGTTGGTTGCTAGTCCTGAAATTGGAAAACAAAAGATTTCTCAATCTGATCTGTTATTGCTCTATTTGTATTCTTTGTTTTTGTATATTTTTATATTAGTATTGTTGAATACAGTAAACAGTCACGATCATCAGTGTAACACTAGTCACTTTGCTGTTTCTCCTTTATTCGATTGTAATTTATGTCATATACATGTATGGCCTACTATTGAGACTGATTCAGGTCTTTCCTGATTTCATACTGTTCCTACTGCATCTTGTCCAAAGTTCCTCAAATCAGATGGGTTTGCCACCCGCCCATTTTCCAGATGTTTTTTTGCAATACAGGGTCGGGAAGGAGAAGCCAGGCCCTATCCCAGCAAGCAATGAGCGCAAGGAGGGGTACACCCTGGATGGGACGCTAGTCACACACAGACATGCACTCACTAACACCAGGGCCAGTTTTCCTAGAAGCCAGTTAACCTACAGTACCAGCACATCTATGGACTGTGGGAGGAAACCAGAGCACCTGAAGACCACCCACGCAAACACAGGGAGAACACGTGCAGATAGCAGCCCAGGTCTGGAACCGAACCCAGGGCCCCAGTGCTGTGATGCAGCAGTGCCATGATGCAGCAGTGCTGACCACTGTACCACCATGCTGCCCTGGTTTTCCCATATGGAGCCTTATTGGTTTCTGGGAGGCTGCGGTTGGGACAGGTCAGCTCACCACGATCCTGAGTTCTGTTTCTTCTTCAGCACGATGACTGCGATGATGAGGATGATGAGAAGGAGCAGGGCAGCTCCCAGCACCCCGAAGAGGACAGCGTAGAACCCCGCGTTCCTCTCGAAGAGCTCGCACCGCTCGCCAGAGTACTGGACGAAGTCGGACGCGAAGCAACTGTGCGGGACCCGGACAAAAATGGTGAGCAAAGCCGAGAGTGGCAAGTCATACAAACAGTGAACCCATCAGAATAAGAGAATATGGGTTTAAGTTCTTCATTGCTTGTTCTTTTGCTCAATCACTGCTGTGGTCTCAGAAGAACCGTCTCTCTTTTGACAATCTGCAGTCAAACATCAGCTAATTGAACAAAGATATCAAATTATATGCAAATGTACATTCATGCTTAAAATCAGCCTTCTAAAGAGTTACATGGGTGTGAAGTTAGAAATAATGATATAAATGATCATTTAAGTGATCATTTGAATGTTCCATGATAAGCATCATGTTTAATTCATTTGTAAAGTCTAGCTTGTTGAGACCTGCAGATCTACAGATATCAAGTAGGTCACTTTGCAGCATATGAAATATGTTTTTACCTGCAGGATGGTCCATATTTTAGGTTAGAGCATGCCCCGTGCCCATTACAGTAATCTGTATTTGTGGCACACGTTCCCACACACTGCAGACGTTCACCAACAACTTCTACTGTGTATCCAGAGTAATTTAGGGAACAGTTTTTAACATAGGGCTTCAGATCATTGATATCTAGAGGGAAAAGAAAAAAAAGAATAGCAGACAATGACTTGCTGTCAGGATTGCTGTAATAAATTCAGTATCAGTTCTGATTAATCCAGTTCTTTTTGGTACACGATGAGTATATGCTAGTAAAGTCCATGCTTGAGCCTAGAGACTCATCAGGCTAGATTTCATCCCAGTTTCTGTTGTGTTATAGTTACAAATGAGTGCTCCCCCCAATTAAAATATTGTTAAAATTAAAATTATTTTTTTAATAAAGCATGCATTCAATATCTGTGAAATTATGTATAGTAGAATTTCAAACTTATACTTACTTTTTATACTTGTTGGTTGCAGGTCAATTTTGTTCAGTGATGTGTTTGCATGAAGTGCATTTCTAATGTTCTGGTAATTGGTAGTGTTCTTGAAAATTGTTTCCAAAACATTTTCCAGCCCTTTATTAAGGAAGGCAATCTGAGTTGCGTTGTTGGGATAGATATATTGTGCAATGCTTTCTACAATAATGCTCCCTTTCCTGAAAAGAGAAAGAAGATAAAGCTTTTCAATGTATTTTTACTGTACAGAACAATAAAACATTTAATCCTTAAACCCACATTGATATTAAAGATGTAATAGTTTTTGGATCAAATTATGTTATCAACGTGCAACATGAGTTCTAATGTTAATAATAAATATAAGATTTCTTCTGGAGGTGTTATTTTTGTTAATTACACCAGAAATCTAATCCTAAATCCAAAATTATGAGCAACAAATTTTAACAGAATTTGCTTACCTGAAACCAGTGATATTAACTTCTTTGAAATTGTTTTTATCAGCTTGTTTACACATCGCCTCTAACTACAAAAGAAAAAGTAATAAAAGTTAAAAGTTTATCCACAAAGTGCATGATGTTTTTCTGCAGTTAATAAAACATAAATTACTGTGGTGTCTTGCAGCTGGATGCAGCTAACATCCTTGACATCATTCATGTGCATGTGCTTGCAAGATGATACGTGTTTCTCATTCACATGTCGTGCTGGCAGGTTCACTAACTTCTCGAATTACATTTCTGTTCTGTGGGTCATGGATATCGTAAAACACCATATGCATAATTAGTGCACACTTTGAGCATCTCTGTTTTAGCTGCAAAGAAAGTTTTTAGGGGACATCTGTTGCTTGAATACTCATGAAAATACAAGAAGAATGCAGAATATTATATAAATTAGAAAATTACATGATTAAAATATGGGTATTGATAAAGCACTCTCTACTTCTTGGTTTCATGGTGCTAAGGAGAGGACAACTGAGACTTGAAGTGCTACTACACATGCTTCATTTCATTACACTGTCCTTCTGCTTTGGCCATCTGACTGTGTTTCATGGCTTAACAGTGATAGTAGGCTTCATGGAATAAGGGAAATAAATGTTGTATTTTGAAACACAAAAGGACTGAAGTGCAGGTTAATTGCCTACGAGGATGAGAAATCAATGTCATCTGTCAGTGTGGGCCTCAAGTAGAGATAAGGTGAAAGAGTGGACACATACAGTAAGTTACAAAGCAGCTGACCTTTTCCCTGAATAGCCAAAGGTTGTGTAATTAATTGGGAAGCTGAGCTTTCTCTTTGTTACTCATACCTGAGGATGTATAATATCATAATATTGCTTGTACAGCAATGAAGATATATTTTCCAATTCCTTTTCAAATTCCTTTATTATTCTTAGAAAGATGTTCACTTTTCTGGTTGGTACATCCTTTTTATCTGTGAAACAGACATAAAGAAATTTTGGACATTAACATCTTGCTTTGAAAGGTTTCCTGTAGTTTGCCAAAAATACTAACTTTTCGGAACACATGCTTATTATACAAATTTCTAGCAATTTATTACTACATTACATCCCTTTATGAAACTGATTCTTATGTGAATATAGATATACAAATTACTGTTAATATTACTATTCGGAATAAACAAGTTTCAATTAAGATTATACATAAGGCTCCCTACCAAATAAAATTTGAAAGAACAAAAATCTTACCAATAACAACTGAAGTGTAATTCTCGCCACTAAAGCAGTTTTCTCCTATGGTGAATTTAAAACAGTTACACTGACATTTTCCAGATGTCTCGTTGAGTGCACAAGGAGCCCCATTGCAGTTGCAGTCAGCTTCATCGCATTGTTGTGTTGTTGTATTGGCGAATGCTGTACTTGTCCTGGTAGGGGCTGCATGTGTGGAACTAGACTGGGTTCCAGGGCGAGATAACGCCTCTGGTGTGTTTTGGGTTGGGTGATGTGAGGCTCTGGATTCTGTAGTGCTGACAACATTTGATGAATGAGTAACAGAGGGAAATGCAGTAAGTCTAGAAAAAGATGGAGTTTCTGTTAGGAATGAGGAAGGCTGAGTTCTTGTTGTAAAAAAAGGTTCTGACGGTTTTATTGATGAAGATCCTTCTGTGAAATGGATAACGGTACTATGTAAAGGATGTGATGAGACTTGAGAAACATACTCCGTAGTTTTTATTTGAGTAACTCTCTCCGAACTGGTTGCATGAGGCCTTATAGTTGAGCTTGAAGCGATTGAAGTCTCTTTTTCAGTTGTTTTCGTAGAAGGTGAATATGTTGATTTTGAGACATGAGTTTCTTCCGTTAAAAAGTGTGTTGCATGGCTGATAGTTGGAGATGCATGCTCTGTAGTATGGATTTGGGTAAATCTCTCTGAACTGGCTGCATGAGTTGTTTGAGGTAACCTTGAAGCAACTGAAGTCTGGCCCTCAGTGGTTGATATGGAAGGTGAATGTGCTGATTTTGAGAAGTGAGTTTCTTCTGTTGAAAAGTGTGTAGAATGGCTGACAGTTGGAGACACCTGCTCTTTAGTATGGATTTGAGTAACACTCTCTAAACTGGAAGTATGAGGCTTTGCAGTTGAGCCTGAAGCAATGGAAGTCACTCCTTCAGTCGTGGACATGGAAGGTGAATGTGCTGATTTTGAGGCTTGAGTTTCTTCTGTTGAAAAGTGTGTAGAATGGCTAATAGTTGGAGACAGATTCTCTGTAGTATGGATTTGGGTAACACTCTCCGAACTGGTTGCATGAGCTGTTTGAGGTGAGCTTGAAGCAACTGAAGTCCCTTCTTCAGTTGTTGACATGGAAGGTGAATGTGCTGATTTTGAGACGTGAGTTTCTTCTGTTAAAAAGTGTGTAGAATGGCTGATAGCTGGAGACACCTGCTCTGTAGTATGTATTTGGGTAACACTCTCCGAAGTGGTTGCATGAGCTGTTTGAGGTGAGCTTGAAGCAACTGAAGTCTGGCCCTCAGTGGTTGACATGGAAGGTGAATATGTTGACTTTGAGACGTCAGATGCTTCTGTTGACAAGTGTGTAGAATGCCTGATATTTGAAGACACCTGCTCTGTAGTATGGATTTGAGTAACACTCTCCGAACTGGAAGTATGAGGTCTTGCAGTTGAGCCTGAAGCAATGGAAGTCTCTCCTTCAGTCGTGGACATGGATGGTGAATGTGCTGATTTTGAGACTTGAGTTTCTTCTGTTGAAAAGTGTGTTGAATGGCTGATAGCTGGAGACACCTGTTCTGTAGTATGGATTTGGGTAACACTCTCCGAACTTGTTGCATGAGCTGTTTGAGGTGAGCTTGAAGGAACTGAAGTCCCTTCTTCAGTTGTTGACATGGAACGTGAATATGTTGACTTTGAGACAAGAGTTTCCTCTGTCGACAAGTGTGTAGAATGGCTGATAGCTGGAGACACCTGTTCTGTAGTATGAATTTGGGTAACACTCTCCGAAGTGGTTGCATGAGTTGTTTGAGGTGAGCTTGAAGCAACTGAAGTCTGGCCCTCAGTGGTTGACATGGAAGGTGAATATGTTGACTCTGAGACATCAGATGCTTCTGTTGAAAAGTGTGTAGAATGCCTGATATTTGGAGACACCTGCTCTGTACTATGGATTTGGGTAACACTCTCCGAACTGGTTGTATGAGGCCTTACACTTGAGCTTGAAGCAATGGAAGTCTGTCCTTCAGTCATGGACATGGATGGTGAATGTGCTGATTTTGAGACTTGAGTTTCTTCTGTTGAAAAGTGTGTAGAATGGCTGATAGCTGGAGACACCTGTTCTGTAGTATGAATTTGGGTAACACTCTCCGAAGTGGTTGCATGAGTTGTTTGAGGTGAGCTTGAAGCAACTGAAGTCTGGCCCTCAGTGGTTGACATGGAAGGTGAATATGTTGACTCTGAGACATCAGATGCTTCTGTTGAAAAGTGTGTAGAATGCCTGATATTTGGAGACACCTGCTCTGTAGTATGGATTTGAGTAACACTCTCCGAACTGGAAGTATGAGGTCTTGCAGTTGAGCGTGAAGCAATGGAAGTCTCTCCTTCAGTCGTGGACATGGAAGGTGAATGTGCTGATTTTGAGATGTGAGTTTCGTCTGTTAAAAAGTGTGTAGAATGGCTGATAGCTGGAGACACAAGTTCTGTAGTTTGGATTTCGGTAACACTCTCCGAACTGGAAGTATGAGGCCTTGCAGTTGAGCCTGAAGCAATGGAAGTCTCTCCTTCAGTCGTGGACATTGAGGGTGAATGTGCTGATTTTGAGAAGTGAGTTTCTTCTGTTACAAAGTGTGTAGAATGGCTGATAGCTGGAGACACCAGTTCTGTAGTTTGGATTTCGGTAACACTCTCCGAACTGGTTGCATGAGCTGTTTGAGGTGAGCTTGAAGGAACTGAAGTCTGGCCCTCAGTGGTTGACATGGAAGGTGAATATGTTGACTTTGAGACATCAGATGATTCTGTCGAAAAGTGTGTAGAATGCCTGATATTTGGAGTCACCTGCTCTGTAGTATGGATTTGGGTAACACTCTCTGAACTGGAAGTATGAGGCCTTGCAGTTGAGCCTGAAGCAATGGAAGTCTCTCCTTCAGTTGTGGACATGGAAGGTGAATGTGCTGATTTTGAGACGTGAGTTTCTTCTGTTAAAAAGTGTGTAGAATGGCTGATAGTTGGAGACACCTGCTCTTTAGTATGGATTTGGGTAACACTCTCCGAACTGGTTATATGAGCTGTTTGTGGTGAGCTTGAAGCAACTAAAGTCTGGCCCTCAGTGGTTGACATGAAAGGTGAATATGTTGACTTTGAGACATCAGATGCTTCTGTTGAAAAGTGTGTAGAATTCCTGATATTTGGAGACACCTGCTCTGTAGTATGGATTTGAGTAACACTCTCCGAACTGGAAGTATGAGGTCTTGCAGTTGAGCCTGAAGCAATGGAAGTCTCTCCTTCAGTCGTGGACATGGATGGTGAATGTGCTGATTTTGAGACTTGAGTTTCTTCTGTTGAAAAGTGTGTTGAATGGCTGATAGCTGGAGACACCTGTTCTGTAGTATGGATTTGGGTAACACTCTCCGAACTTGTTGCATGAGCTGTTTGAGGTGAGCTTGAAGGAATTGAAGTCCCTTCTTCAGTTGTTGACATGGAACGTGAATATGTTGACTTTGAGACAAGAGTTTCCTCTGTCGAAAAGTGTGTAGAATGGCTTATAGTTGGAGACACATTCTCTGAAGTATGGATTTGAGTAACACTCTCCGAAATGGTTGCATGAGATGTTTGAGGTGAGCCTGAAGCAACTGAAGTCTGGCCCTCAGTGGTTGACATGGAAGGTGAATATGTTGACTCTGAGATATCAGATGCTTCTGTTGAAAAGTGTGTAGAATGCCTGATATTTGGAGTCACCTGCTCTGTAGTATGGATTTTGGTAACACTCTCTGAACTGGAAGTATGAGGCCTTGCAGTTGAGCCTGAAGCAATGGAAGTCTCTCCTTCAGTTGTGGACATGGAAGGTGAATGTGCTGATTTTGAGACGTGAGTTTCTTCTGTTAAAAAGTGTGTAGAATGGCTGATAGTTGGAGACACCTGCTCTGTAGTATGGATTTGGGTAACACTCTCCGAACTGGTTATATGAGCTGTTTGTGGTGAGCTTGAAGCAACTGAAGTCTGGCCCTGAGTGGTTGACATGAAAGGTGAATATGTTGACTTTGAGACATCAGTTGCTTCTGTTGAAAAGTGTGTAGAATTCCTTATATTTGGAGACACCTGCTCTGTAGTATGGATTTGAGTAACACTCTCCGAACTGGAAGTATGAGGTCTTGCAGTTGAGCCTGAAGCAATGGAAGTCTCTCCTTCAGTCGTGGACATGGTTGGTGAATGTGCTGATTTTGAGACTTGAGTTTCTTCTGTTGAGAAGCGTGTAGAATGGCTGATAGCTGGAGACACCTGTTCTGTAGTATGGGTTTGGGTAACATTCTCCGAAGTGGTTGCATGAGCTGTTTGAGGTGAGCTTGAAGGAACTGAAGTCCCTTCTTCAATTGTTGACATGGAAGGTGAATATTTTGACTTTGAGACATCAGATGGTTCTGTTGAAAAGTGTGTAGAATGCATGATATTTGGAGACACATTCTCTGAAGTATGGATTTGAGTAACACTCTCCGAACTGGAAGTATGAGGCCTTACAGTAGAGCCTGAAGCAGTGGAAGTCTCTCTTTTAGTGGTTGACATAGAAGGTGAATGTGCTGATTTTGAGACGTGAGTATCTTCTGTTAAAAAGTGTGTAGAATGGCTGATAGCTGGAGACACCTGCTCTGTAGTATGTATTTGGGTAACACTCTCCGAACTGGTTGCATGAGCTGTTTGAGGTGAGCTTGAAGCAACTGAAGTCTCTCCTTCACTTGTTGACATGGAAGGTGAATGTGCTGATTTTGAGACGTGAGTTTCTTCTGTTAAAAAGTGTGTAGAATGGCTGACAGTTGGAGACACCTGCTCTCTAGTATGGATTTGAGTAACACTCTCTAAACTGGAAGTATGAGGCTTTGCAGTTGAGCCTGAAGCAATGGAAGTCTCTCCTTCAGTCGTGGACATGGAAGGTGAATGTGCTGATTTTGAGGCTTGAGTTTCTTCTGTTGAAAAGTGTGTTGAATGGCTGATAGCTGGAGACACCTGTTCTGTAGTATGGATTTGGGTAACATTCTCAGAACTGGTTGCATGAGCTGTTTGAGGTGAGCTTGAAGGAATTGAAGTCCCTTCTTCAATTGTTGACATGGAAGGTGAATATGTTGACTTTGAGACATCAGATGATTCTGTCGAAAAGTGTGTATAATCCCTGATATTTGGAGACGCCTGCTCTGAAGTATGAATTTGGGTAACAGTCTCCGAACTGGAAGTATGAGGCCTTGCAGTTGAGCCTGAAGCAATAGAAGTCTCTCCTTCAGTCGTGGACATGGATGCTGAATGTGCTGATTTTGAGACTTGAGTTTCTTCTGTTGAAAAGTGTGTTGAATGGCTAATAGTTTGAGACACCTGTTCTGTAGTATGGATTTGGGTAACACTCTCCGAACTGGTTGCATGAGCTGTTTGAGGTGAGCTTGAAGGAACTGAAGTCCCTTCTTCAGTTGTTGACATGGAACGTGAATATGTTGACTTTGAGACAAGAGTTTCCTCTGTCGAAAAGTGTGTAGAATGGGTAATAGTTGGAGACACATTCTCTGAGGTATGGATTTGAGTAACACTCTCCGAAATGGTTGCATGAGTTGTTTGAGGTGAGCTTGAAGGAACTGAAGTCTGGCCCTCAGTGGTGGACATGGAAGGTGAATATGTTGACTTTGAGACATCAGATGATTCTGTCGAAAAGTGTGTAGAATGCCTGATATTTGGAGTCACCTGCTCTGTAGTATGGATTTGGGTAACACTCTCCGTACTGGAAGTATGAGGCCTTGCAGTTGAGCCTGAAGCAATGGAAGTCTCTCCTTCAGTTGTGGACATGGAAGGTGAATGTGCTGATTTTGAGACGTGAGTTTCTTCTGTTAAAAAGTGTGCAGAATGGCTGACAGTTGGAGACACCTGCTCTGTAGTATGGATTTCTGTAACACTCTCCGAACTGGAAGTATGAGGCATTTCAGTTGAACTTGAAGCAATGGAAGTCTCTCCTTCAGTCGTGGACATGGATGGTGAATATGCTGATTTTGAGACTTGAGTTTCTTCTGTTGAAAAGTGTGTAGAATGGCTGATAGCTGGAGACACCTGTTCTGTAATATGGGTTTGGGTAACATTCTCCGAAGTGGTTGCATTAGCTGTTTGAGGTGAGCTTGAAGGAACTGAAGTCCCTTCTTCAATTGTTGACATGGAAGGTGAATATTTTGACTTTGAGACATCAGATGGTTCTGTTGAAAAGTGTGTAGAATGCCTGATATTTGGAGACACATTCTCTGAAGTATGGATTTGAGTAACACTCTCCGAACTGGAAGTATGAGGCCTTACAGTAGAGCCTGAAGCAGTGGAAGTCTCTCTTTCAGTGGTTGACATAGAAGGTGAATGTGCTGATTTTGAGACGTGAGTTTCTTCTGTTAAAAAGTGTGTAGAATGGCTGATAGCTGGAGACACCTGCTCTGTAGTATGTATTTGGGTAACACTCTCCGAACTGGTTGCATGAGCTGTTTGAGGTGAGCTTGAAGCAACTGAAGTCTCTCCTTCACTTGTTGACATGGAAGGTGAATGTGCTGATTTTGAGACGTGAGTTTCTTCTGTTAAAAAGTGTGTAGAATGGCTGACAGTTGGAGACACCTGCTCTCTAGTATGGATTTGAGTAACACTCTCTAAACTGGAAGTATGAGGCTTTGCAGTTGAGCCTGAAGCAATGGAAGTCACTCCTTCAGTCGTGGACATGGAAGGTGAATGTGCTGATTTTGAGGCTTGAGTTTCTTCTGTTGAAAAGTGTGTTGAATGGCTGATAGCTGGAGACACCTGTTCTGTAGTATGGATTTGGGTAACATTCTCAGAACTGGTTGCATGAGCTGTTTGAGGTGAGCTTGAAGGAATTGATGTCCCTTCTTCAATTGTTGACATGGAAGGTGAATATGTTGACTTTGAGACATCAGATGATTCTGTCGAAAAGTGTGTATAATCCCTGATATTTGGAGACGCCTGCTCTGAAGTATGAATTTGGGTAACACTCTCCGAACTGGAAGTATGAGGCCTTGCAGTTGAGCCTGAAGCAATAGAAGTCTCTCCTTCAGTCGTGGACATGGATGCTGAATGTGCTGATTTTGAGACTTGAGTTTCTTCTGTTGAAAAGTGTGTTGAATGGCTAATAGTTTGAGACCCCTGTTCTGTAGTATGGATTTGGGTAACACTCTCCGAACTGGTTGCATGAGCTGTTTGAGGTGAGCTTGAAGGAACTGAAGTCCCTTCTTCAGTTGTTGACATGGAACGTGAATATGTTGACTTTGAGACAAGAGTTTCCTCTGTCGAAAAGTGTGTAGAATGGGTAATAGTTGGAGACACATTCTCTGAGGTATGGATTTGAGTAACACTCTCCGAAATGGTTGCATGAGTTGTTTGAGGTGAGCTTGAAGGAACTGAAGTCTGGCCCTCAGTGGTTGACATGGAAGGTGAATATGTTGACTTTGAGACATCAGATGATTCTGTCGAAAAGTGTGTAGAATGCCTGATATTTGGAGTCACCTGCTCTGTAGTATGGATTTGGGTAACACTCTCCGTACTGGAAGTATGAGGCCTTGCAGTTGAGCCTGAAGCAATGGAAGTCTCTCCTTCAGTTGTGGACATGGAAGGTGAATGTGCTGATTTTGAGACGTGAGTTTCTTCTGTTAAAAAGTGTGCAGAATGGCTGACAGTTGGAGACACCTGCTCTGTAGTATGGATTTCTGTAACACTCTCCGAACTGGAAGTATGAGGCATTTCAGTTGAGCTTGAAGCAATGGAAGTCTCTCCTTCAGTCGTGGACATGGATGGTGAATATGCTGATTTTGAGACTTGAGTTTCTTCTGTTGAAAAGTGTGTAGAATGGCTGATAGCTGGAGACACCTGTTCTGTAATATGGGTTTGGGTAACATTCTCCGAAGTGGTTGCATGAGCTGTTTGAGGTGAGCTTGAAGGAACTGAAGTTTCTCCTTCACTTGTTGACATGGAAGGTGAATGTGCTGATTTTGAGACGTGAGTTTCTTCTGTTGAGAAGCGTGTAGAATGGCTGATAGCTGGAGACACCTGTTCTGTAGTATGGGTTTGGGTAACATTCTCCGAAGTGGTTGCATGAGCTGTTTGAGGTGAGCTTGAAGGAACTGAAGTCCCTTCTTCAATTGTTGACATGGAAGGTGAATATTTTGACTTTGAGACATCAGATGGTTCTGTTGAAAAGTGTGTAGAATGCATGATATTTGGAGACACATTCTCTGAAGTATGGATTTGAGTAACACTCTCCGAACTGGAAGTATGAGGCCTTACAGTAGAGCCTGAAGCAGTGGAAGTCTCTCTTTTAGTGGTTGACATAGAAGGTGAATGTGCTGATTTTGAGACGTGAGTATCTTCTGTTAAAAAGTGTGTAGAATGGCTGATAGCTGGAGACACCTGCTCTGTAGTATGTATTTGGGTAACACTCTCCGAACTGGTTGCATGAGCTGTTTGAGGTGAGCTTGAAGGAACTGAAGTCTCTCCTTCACTTGTTGACATGGAAGGTGAATGTGCTGATTTTGAGACGTGAGTTTCTTCTGTTAAAAAGTGTGTAGAATGGCTGACAGTTGGAGACACCTGCTCTCTAGTATGGATTTGAGTAACACTCTCTAAACTGGAAGTATGAGGCTTTGCAGTTGAGCCTGAAGCAATGGAAGTCTCTCCTTCAGTCGTGGACATGGAAGGTGAATGTGCTGATTTTGAGGCTTGAGTTTCTTCTGTTGAAAAGTGTGTTGAATGGCTGATAGCTGGAGACACCTGTTCTGTAGTATGGATTTGGGTAACATTCTCAGAACTGGTTGCATGAGCTGTTTGAGGTGAGCTTGAAGGAATTGAAGTCCCTTCTTCAATTGTTGACATGGAAGGTGAATATGTTGACTTTGAGACATCAGATGATTCTGTCGAAAAGTGTGTATAATCCCTGATATTTGGAGACGCCTGCTCTGAAGTATGAATTTGGGTAACAGTCTCCGAACTGGAAGTATGAGGCCTTGCAGTTGAGCCTGAAGCAATAGAAGTCTCTCCTTCAGTCGTGGACATGGATGCTGAATGTGCTGATTTTGAGACTTGAGTTTCTTCTGTTGAAAAGTGTGTTGAATGGCTAATAGTTTGAGACACCTGTTCTGTAGTATGGATTTGGGTAACACTCTCCGAACTGGTTGCATGAGCTGTTTGAGGTGAGCTTGAAGGAACTGAAGTCCCTTCTTCAGTTGTTGACATGGAACGTGAATATGTTGACTTTGAGACAAGAGTTTCCTCTGTCGAAAAGTGTGTAGAATGGGTAATAGTTGGAGACACATTCTCTGAGGTATGGATTTGAGTAACACTCTCCGAAATGGTTGCATGAGTTGTTTGAGGTGAGCTTGAAGGAACTGAAGTCTGGCCCTCAGTGGTGGACATGGAAGGTGAATATGTTGACTTTGAGACATCAGATGATTCTGTCGAAAAGTGTGTAGAATGCCTGATATTTGGAGTCACCTGCTCTGTAGTATGGATTTGGGTAACACTCTCCGTACTGGAAGTATGAGGCCTTGCAGTTGAGCCTGAAGCAATGGAAGTCTCTCCTTCAGTTGTGGACATGGAAGGTGAATGTGCTGATTTTGAGACGTGAGTTTCTTCTGTTAAAAAGTGTGCAGAATGGCTGACAGTTGGAGACACCTGCTCTGTAGTATGGATTTCTGTAACACTCTCCGAACTGGAAGTATGAGGCATTTCAGTTGAACTTGAAGCAATGGAAGTCTCTCCTTCAGTCGTGGACATGGATGGTGAATATGCTGATTTTGAGACTTGAGTTTCTTCTGTTGAAAAGTGTGTAGAATGGCTGATAGCTGGAGACACCTGTTCTGTAATATGGGTTTGGGTAACATTCTCCGAAGTGGTTGCATTAGCTGTTTGAGGTGAGCTTGAAGGAACTGAAGTCCCTTCTTCAATTGTTGACATGGAAGGTGAATATTTTGACTTTGAGACATCAGATGGTTCTGTTGAAAAGTGTGTAGAATGCCTGATATTTGGAGACACATTCTCTGAAGTATGGATTTGAGTAACACTCTCCGAACTGGAAGTATGAGGCCTTACAGTAGAGCCTGAAGCAGTGGAAGTCTCTCTTTCAGTGGTTGACATAGAAGGTGAATGTGCTGATTTTGAGACGTGAGTTTCTTCTGTTAAAAAGTGTGTAGAATGGCTGATAGCTGGAGACACCTGCTCTGTAGTATGTATTTGGGTAACACTCTCCGAACTGGTTGCATGAGCTGTTTGAGGTGAGCTTGAAGCAACTGAAGTCTCTCCTTCACTTGTTGACATGGAAGGTGAATGTGCTGATTTTGAGACGTGAGTTTCTTCTGTTAAAAAGTGTGTAGAATGGCTGACAGTTGGAGACACCTGCTCTCTAGTATGGATTTGAGTAACACTCTCTAAACTGGAAGTATGAGGCTTTGCAGTTGAGCCTGAAGCAATGGAAGTCACTCCTTCAGTCGTGGACATGGAAGGTGAATGTGCTGATTTTGAGGCTTGAGTTTCTTCTGTTGAAAAGTGTGTTGAATGGCTGATAGCTGGAGACACCTGTTCTGTAGTATGGATTTGGGTAACATTCTCAGAACTGGTTGCATGAGCTGTTTGAGGTGAGCTTGAAGGAATTGATGTCCCTTCTTCAATTGTTGACATGGAAGGTGAATATGTTGACTTTGAGACATCAGATGATTCTGTCGAAAAGTGTGTATAATCCCTGATATTTGGAGACGCCTGCTCTGAAGTATGAATTTGGGTAACACTCTCCGAACTGGAAGTATGAGGCCTTGCAGTTGAGCCTGAAGCAATAGAAGTCTCTCCTTCAGTCGTGGACATGGATGCTGAATGTGCTGATTTTGAGACTTGAGTTTCTTCTGTTGAAAAGTGTGTTGAATGGCTAATAGTTTGAGACCCCTGTTCTGTAGTATGGATTTGGGTAACACTCTCCGAACTGGTTGCATGAGCTGTTTGAGGTGAGCTTGAAGGAACTGAAGTCCCTTCTTCAGTTGTTGACATGGAACGTGAATATGTTGACTTTGAGACAAGAGTTTCCTCTGTCGAAAAGTGTGTAGAATGGGTAATAGTTGGAGACACATTCTCTGAGGTATGGATTTGAGTAACACTCTCCGAAATGGTTGCATGAGTTGTTTGAGGTGAGCTTGAAGGAACTGAAGTCTGGCCCTCAGTGGTTGACATGGAAGGTGAATATGTTGACTTTGAGACATCAGATGATTCTGTCGAAAAGTGTGTAGAATGCCTGATATTTGGAGTCACCTGCTCTGTAGTATGGATTTGGGTAACACTCTCCGTACTGGAAGTATGAGGCCTTGCAGTTGAGCCTGAAGCAATGGAAGTCTCTCCTTCAGTTGTGGACATGGAAGGTGAATGTGCTGATTTTGAGACGTGAGTTTCTTCTGTTAAAAAGTGTGCAGAATGGCTGACAGTTGGAGACACCTGCTCTGTAGTATGGATTTCTATAACACTCTCCGAACTGGAAGTATGAGGCATTTCAGTTGAGCTTGAAGCAATGGAAGTCTCTCCTTCAGTCGTGGACATGGATGGTGAATATGCTGATTTTGAGACTTGAGTTTCTTCTGTTGAAAAGTGTGTAGAATGGCTGATAGCTGGAGACACCTGTTCTGTAATATGGGTTTGGGTAACATTCTCCGAAGTGGTTGCATGAGCTGTTTGAGGTGAGCTTGAAGGAACTGAAGTTTCTCCTTCACTTGTTGACATGGAAGGTGAATGTGCTGATTTTGAGACGTGAGTTTCTTCTGTTAAAAAGTGTGTAGAATGGCTGACAGTTGGAGACACCTGCTCTCTAGTATGGATTTGAGTAACACTCTCTAAACTGGAAGTATGAGGCTTTGCAGTTGAGCCTGAAGCAATGGAAGTCTCTCCTTCAGTCGTGGACATGGAAGGTGAATGTGCTGATTTTGAGGCTTGAGTTTCTTCTGTTGAAAAGTGTGTTGAATGGCTGATAGCTGGAGACACCTGTTCTGTAGTATGGATTTGGGTAACATTCTCAGAACTGGTTGCATGAGCTGTTTGAGGTGAGCTTGAAGGAATTGAAGTCCCTTCTTCAATTGTTGACATGGAAGGTGAATATGTTGACTTTGAGACATCAGATGATTCTGTCGAAAAGTGTGTATAATCCCTGATATTTGGAGACGCCTGCTCTGAAGTATGAATTTGGGTAACAGTCTCCGAACTGGAAGTATGAGGCCTTGCAGTTGAGCCTGAAGCAATAGAAGTCTCTCCTTCAGTCGTGGACATGGATGCTGAATGTGCTGATTTTGAGACTTGAGTTTCTTCTGTTGAAAAGTGTGTTGAATGGCTAATAGTTTGAGACACCTGTTCTGTAGTATGGATTTGGGTAACACTCTCCGAACTGGTTGCATGAGCTGTTTGAGGTGAGCTTGAAGGAACTGAAGTCTCTTCTTCAGTTGTTGACATGGAACGTGAATATGTTGACTTTGAGACAAGAGTTTCCTCTGTCGAAAAGTGTGTAGAATGGGTAATAGTTGGAGACACATTCTCTGAGGTATGGATTTGAGTAACACTCTCCGAAATGGTTGCATGAGTTGTTTGAGGTGAGCTTGAAGGAACTGAAGTCTGGCCCTCAGTGGTGGACATGGAAGGTGAATATGTTGACTTTGAGACATCAGATGATTCTGTCGAAAAGTGTGTAGAATGCCTGATATTTGGAGTCACCTGCTCTGTAGTATGGATTTGGGTAACACTCTCCGTACTGGAAGTATGAGGCCTTGCAGTTGAGCCTGAAGCAATGGAAGTCTCTCCTTCAGTTGTGGACATGGAAGGTGAATGTGCTGATTTTGAGACATGAGTTTCTTCTGTTAAAAAGTGTGCAGAATGGCTGACAGTTGGAGACACCTGCTCTGTAGTATGGATTTCTGTAACACTCTCCGAACTGGAAGTATGAGGCATTTCAGTTGAACTTGAAGCAATGGAAGTCTCTCCTTCAGTCGTGGACATGGATGGTGAATATGCTGATTTTGAGACTTGAGTTTCTTCTGTTGAAAAGTGTGTAGAATGGCTGATAGCTGGAGACACCTGTTCTGTAATATGGGTTTGGGTAACATTCTCCGAAGTGGTTGCATTAGCTGTTTGAGGTGAGCTTGAAGGAACTGAAGTCCCTTCTTCAATTGTTGACATGGAAGGTGAATATTTTGACTTTGAGACATCAGATGGTTCTGTTGAAAAGTGTGTAGAATGCCTGATATTTGGAGACACATTCTCTGAAGTATGGATTTGAGTAACACTCTCCGAACTGGAAGTATGAGGCCTTACAGTAGAGCCTGAAGCAGTGGAAGTCTCTCTTTCAGTGGTTGACATAGAAGGTGAATGTGCTGATTTTGAGACGTGAGTTTCTTCTGTTAAAAAGTGTGTAGAATGGCTGATAGCTGGAGACACCTGCTCTGTAGTATGTATTTGGGTAACACTCTCCGAACTGGTTGCATGAGCTGTTTGAGGTGAGCTTGAAGCAACTGAAGTCTCTCCTTCACTTGTTGACATGGAAGGTGAATGTGCTGATTTTGAGACGTGAGTTTCTTCTGTTAAAAAGTGTGTAGAATGGCTGACAGTTGGAGACACCTGCTCTCTAGTATGGATTTGAGTAACACTCTCTAAACTGGAAGTATGAGGCTTTGCAGTTGAGCCTGAAGCAATGGAAGTCACTCCTTCAGTCGTGGACATGGAAGGTGAATGTGCTGATTTTGAGGCTTGAGTTTCTTCTGTTGAAAAGTGTGTTGAATGGCTGATAGCTGGAGACACCTGTTCTGTAGTATGGATTTGGGTAACATTCTCAGAACTGGTTGCATGAGCTGTTTGAGGTGAGCTTGAAGGAATTGATGTCCCTTCTTCAATTGTTGACATGGAAGGTGAATATGTTGACTTTGAGACATCAGATGATTCTGTCGAAAAGTGTGTATAATCCCTGATATTTGGAGACGCCTGCTCTGAAGTATGAATTTGGGTAACACTCTCCGAACTGGAAGTATGAGGCCTTGCAGTTGAGCCTGAAGCAATAGAAGTCTCTCCTTCAGTCGTGGACATGGATGCTGAATGTGCTGATTTTGAGACTTGAGTTTCTTCTGTTGAAAAGTGTGTTGAATGGCTAATAGTTTGAGACCCCTGTTCTGTAGTATGGATTTGGGTAACACTCTCCGAACTGGTTGCATGAGCTGTTTGAGGTGAGCTTGAAGGAACTGAAGTCCCTTCTTCAGTTGTTGACATGGAACGTGAATATGTTGACTTTGAGACAAGAGTTTCCTCTGTCGAAAAGTGTGTAGAATGGGTAATAGTTGGAGACACATTCTCTGAGGTATGGATTTGAGTAACACTCTCCGAAATGGTTGCATGAGTTGTTTGAGGTGAGCTTGAAGGAACTGAAGTCTGGCCCTCAGTGGTTGACATGGAAGGTGAATATGTTGACTTTGAGACATCAGATGATTCTGTCGAAAAGTGTGTAGAATGCCTGATATTTGGAGTCACCTGCTCTGTAGTATGGATTTGGGTAACACTCTCCGTACTGGAAGTATGAGGCCTTGCAGTTGAGCCTGAAGCAATGGAAGTCTCTCCTTCAGTTGTGGACATGGAAGGTGAATGTGCTGATTTTGAGACGTGAGTTTCTTCTGTTAAAAAGTGTGCAGAATGGCTGACAGTTGGAGACACCTGCTCTGTAGTATGGATTTCTGTAACACTCTCCGAACTGGAAGTATGAGGCATTTCAGTTGAGCTTGAAGCAATGGAAGTCTCTCCTTCAGTCGTGGACATGGATGGTGAATATGCTGATTTTGAGACTTGAGTTTCTTCTGTTGAAAAGTGTGTAGAATGGCTGATAGCTGGAGACACCTGTTCTGTAATATGGGTTTGGGTAACATTCTCCGAAGTGGTTGCATGAGCTGTTTGAGGTGAGCTTGAAGGAACTGAAGTCTCTCCTTCACTTGTTGACATGGAAGGTGAATGTGCTGATTTTGAGACATGAGTTTCTTCTGTTAAAAAGTGTGTAGAATGGCTGACAGTTGGAGACACCTGCTCTCTAGTATGGATTTGAGTAACACTCTCTAAACTGGAAGTATGAGGCTTTGCAGTTGAGCCTGAAGCAATGGAAGTCACTCCTTCAGTCGTGGACATGGAAGGTGAATGTGCTGATTTTGAGGCTTGAGTTTCTTCTGTTGAAAAGTGTGTTGAATGGCTGATAGCTGGAGACACCTGTTCTGTAGTATGGATTTGGGTAACATTCTCAGAACTGGTTGCATGAGCTGTTTGAGGTGAGCTTGAAGGAATTGAAGTCCCTTCTTCAATTGTTGACATGGAAGGTGAATATGTTGACTTTGAGACATCAGATGATTCTGTCGAAAAGTGTGTATAATCCCTGATATTTGGAGACGCCTGCTCTGAAGTATGAATTTGGGTAACACTCTCCGAACTGGAAGTATGAGGCCTTGCAGTTGAGCCTGAAGCAATAGAAGTCTCTCCTTCAGTCGTGGACATGGATGCTGAATGTGCTGATTTTGAGACTTGAGTTTCTTCTGTTGAAAAGTGTGTTGAATGGCTAATAGTTTGAGACACCTGTTCTGTAGTATGGATTTGGGTAACACTCTCCGAACTGGTTGCATGAGCTGTTTGAGGTGAGCTTGAAGGAACTGAAGTCCCTTCTTCAGTTGTTGACATGGAACGTGAATATGTTGACTTTGAGACATCAGATGATTCTGTCGAAAAGTGTGTAGAATGCCTGATATTTGTAGTCACCTGCTCTGTAGTATGGATTTGGGTAACACTCTCCGTACTGGAAGTATGAGGCCTTGCAGTTGAGCCTGAAGCAATGGAAGTCTCTCCTTCAGTTGTGGACATGGAAGGTGAATGTGCTGATTTTGAGACGTGAGTTTCTTCTGTTAAAAAGTGTGCAGAATGGCTGACAGTTGGAGTCACCTGCTCTGTAGTATGGATTTGGGTAACACTCTCCGTACTGGAAGTATGAGGCCTTGCAGTTGAGCCTGAAGCAATGGAAGTCTCTCCTTCAGTCGTGGACATGGATGGTGAATATGCTGATTTTGAGACTTGAGTTTCTTCTGTTGAAAAGTGTGTAGAATGGCTGATAGCTGGAGACACCTGTTCTGTAATATAGGTTTGGGTAACATTCTCCGAAGTGGTTGCATGAGCTGTTTGAGGTGAGCTTGAAGGAACTGAAGTCCCTTCTTCAATTGTTGACATGGAAGGTGAATATTTTGACTTTGAGACATCAGATGGTTCTGTTGAAAAGTGTGTAGAGTGCCTGATATTTGGAGTCACCTGCTCTGTAGTTTGGATTTGGGTACCACTCTCCGTACTGGAAGTATGAGGCCTTGCAGTTGAGCCTGAAGCAATGGAAGTCTCTCCTTCAGTCGTGGACATGGAAGGTGAATGTGCTGATTTTGAGACGTGAGTTTCTTCTGTCAAAAAGTGTGTAGAATGGCTGATAGTTGGAGACACCTGCTCTGTAGTATGTATTTGGGTAACACTCTCCGAAATGCTTGCATGAGTTGTTTGAGGTGAGCTGGAAGGAACTGAAGTCTGGCCCTCAGTGGTTGACATGGAAGGTGAATATGTTGACTTTGAGACATCAGATGATTCTGTCGAAAAGTGTGTAGAATGCCTGATATTTGGAGTCACCTGCTCTGTAGTATGGATTTGGGTACCACTCTCCGTACTGGAAGTATGAGGCCTTGCAGTTGAGCCTGAAGCAATGGAAGTCTCTCCTTCAGTCGTGGACATGGAAGGTGAATGTGCTGATTTTGAGACGTGAGTTTCTTCTGTTAAAAAGTGTGCAGAATGGCTGACAGTTGGAGACACCTGCTCTGTAGTATGGATTTCGGTAACACTCTCCGAACTGGAAGTATGAGGCATTTCAGTTGAGCTTGAAGCAATGGAAGTCTCTCCTTCAGTCGTGGACATGGATGGTGAATGTGCTGATTTTGAGACTTGAGTTTCTTCTGTTGAAAAGTGTGTAGAATGGCTAATAGTTGGAGACAGATTCTCTGTAGTATGGATTTGGGTAACACTCTCCGAACTGGTTGCATGAGCTGTTTGAGGTGAGCTTGAAGCAACTGAAGTCTCTCCTTCAGTTGTTGACATGGACGGTGAATATGTTGACTTTGAGACAGCAGATGCTTCTGTTGACAAGTGTGTAGAATGGCTGATAGCTGGAGACACCTGCTCTGTAGTATGTATTTGGGTAACACTCTCCGAACTGGTTGCATGAGCTGTTTGAGTTGAGCTTGAAGGAACTGAAGTCCCTTCTTCAGTTGTTGACATGGACGGTGAATATGTTGACTTTGAGACATCAGATGATTCTGTCGAAAAGTGTGTAGAATGCCTGATATTTGGAGACACATTCTCTGAAGTATGGATTTTTGTAACACTCCCCGAACTGGAAGTATGAGGCCTTGCAGTAGAGCCTGAAGCAGTGGAAGTCTCTCTTTCAGTGGTTGACATGGAAGGTGAATGTGCTGATTTTGAGACGTGAGTTTCTTCTGTTAAAAAGTGTGTAGAATGGCTGACAGTTGGAGACACCTGCTCTCTAGTATGGATTTGGGTAACACTCTCCGAACTGGTTTTATGAGGCCTTACAGTTGAGCTTGAAGCAATGGAAGTCCCTCCTTCAGTCGTCGACATGGAAGGTGAATGTGCTGATTTTGAGACTTGAGTTTCTTCTGTTGAAAAGTGTGTTGAATGGCTCATACCTGGAGACTCCTGCTCTGTAGTATGGGTTTGTGTAACACTCTTTGAACTGGTGATATGAGCTGTTTGTGGTGAGCTTGAAGCAACTGAAGTCTGGCCCTCAGTGGTTGACACGAATGGTGAATTTGTTGATTTTGAGACATCAGATGCTTCTGTTGAAAAGTGTGTAAAATCCCTGATATTTGGAGACGCCTGCTCTGTTGTATGGATTTGGGTAACACTCTCCGAACTGGAAGTATGAGGCTTTGCAGATGAGCCTGAAGCAATGGAAGTCTCTCCTTCCGTCATGGACATGGAAGGTGAATGTGCTGATTTTGAGATGTGAGTTTCTTCTGTTGAAAAGTGTGTTGAATGGCTGACAGTTGGAGACACCTGTTCTGTAGTATGGATTTGGGTAACATTCTCCGAACTGGTTGCATGAGCTGTTTGAGGTGAGATTGAAGGAATTGAAGTCCCTTCTTCAATTGTTGACATGGAAGGTGAATATGTTGACTTTGAGACATCAGATGATTCTGTCGAAAAGTGTGTATAATCTCTGATATGTGGAGACGCCGGCTCTGAAGTATGGATTTGGGTAACACTCTCTACACTGGAAGTATGAAGCTTTGCAGATGAGCCTGAAGCAATGGAAGTCTCTCCTTCAGTCGTTGACATGGAAGGTGAATGTGCTGATTTTGAGACGTGAGTTTCGTCTGTTAAAAAGTGTGTTGAATGGCTGACAGTTGGAGACACCTGCTCTGTAGTATGGATTTCTGTAACACTCTCCGAACTGGTTGTATGAGGCCTTACAGTTGAGCTTGAAGCAATGGAAGTCTCTCCTTCAGTCGTGGACATGGATGTTGAATGTGCTGATTTTGAGACTTGAGTTTCTTCTGTTGAAAAGTGTGTTGAATGGCTGATAGCTGGAGACACCTGTTCTGTAGTATGGATTTGGGTAACATTCTCAGAACTGGTTGCATGAGCTGTTTGAGGTGAGCTTGAAGGAACTGAAGTCCCTTCTTCAGTCGTGGACATGGAAGTTGAATGTGCTGATTTTGAGATGTGAGTTTCTTCTGTTACAACGTGTGTAGAATGGCTGATAGTTGGAGACACCTGCTCTGTAGTATGGATTTGGGTAACACTTTCCGAACTAGTTCCATGAGCTGTTTGAGGTGAGCTTGAAGGAACTGAAGTCTGGCCCTCAGTGGTTGACATGAATGGTGAAAATGTTGACTTTGAGACATCAGATGCTTCTGTTGAATAGTGTGTAGAATCCCTGATATTTGGAGACACCTGCTCTGTAGTATGGAATTGGGTAACACTCTCCGTACTGGAAGTATGAGGCTTTTCAGTTGTGCCTGAAGCAATGGAAGTCTCTTCCTCAGTCGTGGACATGGAAGGTGAATGTGCTGATTTTGAGATGTGAGTTTCTTCTGTTGAAAAGTGTGTTGAATGGCTGATAGCTGGAGACACCTGTTCTGTAGTATGGATTTCGGTAACACTCTCCGAACTAGTTCCATGAGGTTTTTGAGGTGAGCTTGAAGCAACTGAAGTCCCTTCTTCAGTTGTTGACATGAATGGTGAAAATGTTGACTTTGAGACATCAGATGATTCTGTCGAGAAGTGTGTAGAATGCTTGATATTTGGAGACGCCTGCTCTGTAGTATGGATTTGAGAAACACTCTCCGAACTGGAAGTATGAGGCCTTGCACTTGAGCTTGAAGCAATGGAAGTCTCTCCTTCAGTCGTGGACATTGAAGGTGAATGTACTGATTTTGAGACGTGAGTTTCTTCTGTTAAAAAGTGTGTAGAATGGCTGATAGTTGGAGACACCTGCTCTGTAGTATGGATTTCGGTAGCACTCTCCGAACTGGTTGTATGAGGCCTTACAGTTGTGCTTGAAGCAATGGAAGTCTCTCCTTCAGTCGTGGACATGGATGGTGAATGTGCTGATTTTGAGATGTGAGTTTCTTCTGTTGAAAAGTGTGTTAAATGGCTGATAGCTTGAGGCACCTGTTCTGTAGCATGGATTTCGGTAACACTCTCCGAACTGGTTGCATGAGCTGTTTGAAGTGAGGTTGAAGGAACTGAATTCCCTTCTTCATTTGTTGACTTGGAAGGTGAATATGTTGACTTTGAGACATCAGATGATTCTGTCGAAAAGTGTGTAGAATGCCTGATATTTGGAGACGCCTGCTCTGTAGTATGGATTTGAGAAACACTCTCCGAACTGGAAGTATGAGGTGTTGCAGTTGAGCCTGAAGCAATGGAAGTCTCTCCTTCAGTCGTGGACATGGAAGGTAAATGTGCTGATTTTGAGACGTGAGTTTCTTCTGTTAAAAAGTGTGTTGAATGGCTCATAGCTGGAGACGCCTGCTCTGTCGTATGGATTTGGGTAACACTCTCCGAACTGGTTATATGAGCTGTTTGTGGTGAGCTTGAAGCAACTGAGGTCTGGCCCTCAATGGTTGACATGAATGGTGATAATGTTGACTTTGAGACAAGAGTTTCCTCTGTTGAAAAGTGTGTAGAATGGCTGATTGTTGGAGAGATATTCTCTGAAGTATGTATTTGGGTATCACTCTCCGAATTGGTTGCATGAGGCCTTACAGTTGAGCTTGAAGCAATGGAAGTCTCTCCTTCAGTCGTCAACATAGAAGATGAATGTGCTGATTTTGAGACTTGAGGTTCTTCTGTTGAAAAGTGTGTTGAATGGCTGATAGTTGGAGACACGTGCTCTGAAGTATAGATTTCGGTTGAAGTTGAAGTTTTATTTGTTGAGAGAATTTGTTCTTTTTTTGAAGCACTTACAGATTGGCCTGAGGTTGAGGAGATTGTTGCTGGGGAATGCATTGTATTTACACCTGTAGAATATCAAAGTATATATTTTTAGGAAATAGTAATTTTTCTCATTATCAGGTATCTTTTTATGTTCTGAATAACATTAATTATTATTTGGCTGTTGTGATGTATGTCCAGAAAGATAATACAGTTGTTTAGCAAGAATATCTCTTTAATCATAAAAGCATTGGTTTGTAATGAAGAGCTGTTAATTTTGGAGTTTAATTTTAATCACCTTTTTAACTCAATAAAGATTTACGCTTGTCTTTTTTGCAGCAAAACACATCCCCTTTTCCCCAAAACACAAATTTGTGACCTTGTGTTTGCTAGATGTAATTGTTTTAATGGTACAATTGTTTTGCAAATGTACATTCGAATAAAAATAATAAGAAGAATAACAATATTTGTATCCATGTTATATATTTTTGGACTGTATTAAAAGCAAAATAATCTTTGCCTAATGTTTATTCTGTCCCCTTAACAAAAAGAAGAGGAGAAGCATGTTTTGCCTCCGTAATTGACAGATTAATGTTTAATGTTGTCATACTGATTAAACAACTTAGATAAAGTTTATTAATATTATAAACTTATAAACTTTATATTATAAATTTTACATATAGAGTATCTCAAATCTGTCATTTTCACAAATAGGGCTCCTACTTTCATGCCAACAGGAACTTATTTATTTAGGAAAGGCATTTAAGTATATTTTCATACAGTTCATGTATTAATTAAAATATATATTTTAGAATGGCTATGCAGAGATTTAATTACATTTTAAGTTGGTGCACAACAGTCTATGAAATCAGATTATTTGGGTTAAGTATTTTGTTATTTCAATAAACAGTGCAGCTCACAAAGTAATGTAATCTCCGTTCAGTATTTAAAATGGAAATGGTTCACTGACCCGTTCCATGTGGGATGGCTCCATATTGTCCAACATTTTCTCCAGCATAGCTCTCTTAGCAAAAATGCAAAGTGTCAAAATATGTTCTTATGTTGAGCTGATACTTTAAAGTTTGATAGATTCCCCCAAGATGCAAGTTACAGCTGTTAATGGGATTCAATAGATCCAGGTGTCTAAGTGTTTTCTTCACTGTAGCTGTCCAAAAGGACAGGTGCATTAATGATCCTTTATCAATATTGAATTTAAGACACAGACCTGTGCTGTGGATCTTCATCCTCTCTTATTTCTCTAGATTACAGTAAAGTCTATTTAAAATCTTAAATTGAAGTAATTTATTTATTGCTCTTAATAACTGGTTAGCATTGAGCCACACCATAGCCCAGTCTATTTCATCCGAATTAATCAAAAGATCTGCTCTCCCGCAAGAGGCACATCTGTCAAAAGATCTATCTGACTGTGTATTAAGATAAATGATAAAATACCATCTTCACTGATGGGTCAGTCTGCAGATCTGAACAGCAGTTGATTAAGACTCAAAGATGCATTAAAAGACTAGAACAGCTCTTAAAAAATTTAAATGATGAGGCAATACATGTATCGTTGAAAGCTGCTGAAAATACATTACTGTAGTACAGGCTTTCAAAGCTAATGTCCATTCCATCAGCTGCATCTTTTTCAATTCTTACCTAATCTATTTTTGCACTTGGATTAAACCTTTCCTTTACATGAAGTGAGACAAAGGCTAAATAGTAGTTATAAAAGTTAGGTAAATTCACCTTTGCTAATTGCTGCTCTCTCAAATCAGCATCTTGATTTCTTTCCTGCCCAAATAAAGGATATGTTTATTTTATGTACTGCATCAAGCCATTTTTTATTTAATACTACTGGCTGCATTCTAAAAATGTAATTTACTTAAGGGAGTGTCATTTTAATTACATCAGTTCTGCCCTATAATGTGAAAGGTAACTCGGGTTAAATTTGATTTAATATTTCTTTAAGATCAATGTGTCAAGTTTCATTACTAATAGATTTCTTTGCAACCTGAGGTAGAATATCTTCTTTTTCGGTTGCAGTGGCTATGCAGTACAAACCTACTATAAAAATGTGAAAAATTGAGAGGAAAACATTCTGATTCATCCCTGTTTCCTTAAATTCAGATAACTTACAAAATCTTTTAATAATGTTGCCTACCCCGAAAAGGACTTGTATACATCTGTAAGATATAATATCACATAATCTGCATATTATACATTTTGATTACCTAATTTTGCAAACTAAGGGCTCTATGCAAAATGGAAAAGTGTAGATGAGAGGGGACATCAGCATTTATTACCTCTATGCAAACTAAAAGAACTGGAAGTGCAATTATTAATCATTATCAAAGCTTGGAGCCCACAGTATAAAACTTGAATCCCTTTAATAAAATTAAGACCATATCTATACAATTCTAGTACATTTAAAAGGTAACACCATTCAGTTGTATTGAAAGTCTTTTCTGCATCATCTGTACATATAGGAGATGCTCACTTAGTAAGTTTAGCATGATTTTATTAGATATATCTTAATTTGTCTGAAGAATATATTTTCATCATTCCTATGGTGATGTATCAGCTTTGGTAGAGATTTACATAAATTACAATATCTTTGCCAGAATCTTATTGCCCACATTCATTAATCTTACTAGACAATTACTACCACATAACAAGGGAACTCTGCCCTTTTAATATATTAATGTTATTCAAGATTCCCTGAATAATGAAGACAGAGTATCTGTTAACCACATACTGTCAGATGCCTGCAACATCGGTGGAATAAGCTGTAGCTAGAAGATTTGGTCTAACTTAGCAGTGAAACCACCTGTCCAGGCGATTTATTAGGAGAAGAAGCAACAGCTTTCCTTATTTCTCTGAAAGTAATATCTTCTTCAATAGTATTCCTTTCTTATGCAGAGTGTTTTGGAAGATTTATATCAGACTGGAAGCTCTGAATATCACCCAATGTATGTGAGATTTCAGATTTTTTATAAAAACGTAAAAGGGTACATTTATTGTATTTCTAACCTTTTGTGGTCAACACACCCAGGGTTCTGGCCAGTATAAGTGCCAGGATAAGTCCTGGCTTTTTGTTCTTCCAAAAGCAAAAACAACAGCCTTTATGGAAAACAAAATGTAACTCATCAGAGCCCTAACTACAGTATACTTAGTTACCTCTGCCTGGGGGACAGCTGAGCCCTTAACCTCAACTCCACAGAAACACACACACAGCTGCTACAATACCTCACAACACTGGGACAATTACTGCTTTTGATCTACTGGCCCTGGTCTACCGGTCACTGCCCTGACCAATCTTACAGACTTAGTGGAGCAAAGACATCTGTCACAATTGTTGTTAATGCAGTAATAGTAATTAAGTGCATTAACATAGTACTTTCTTCCAACTGCTTTAGTTCTACCTATAGGGTAGGTAATACTGATCCTCTGAAAGTATACTGTATTTTAAATGTATTTTCTTTCAACATCCCACACATTTAGGTAACTAAGTAAATGAGCATCTGTACTTATTTAAATACACATCGCTGTTTTGTGATAACAAAAGGATCTAACCCCAAAGCTACTTGTGCCTTAGATGAACATTTCATTTTATTAAACGCATAACAAACTAATCATAAATACTTTTGTATGTTTTACATAATTTGCAACAAACAACTGGGTGAAATCCGTGGATCAGTTAGCAACTGCCAAACAGGCCAGGGGCCCTGAATGGCTTCCTCTTATTTTGTAACCTTTCATATGCGGCTTAGGGGAACCCATTCAAAGTCACCATAGTCCAACAAAGAATCATTGAAGTAGTTCAAGGAGCCCAGCCTGAGTTCTGGTTTAGCTACTTATTATAGCCAATTGTTTTCAAATTGAATGTTAATTTGTTCAAATAGTTGAGTACATAGAATGATTGGGGGGGGGGGGGGGGTTGCATGGTGGCAAAGTGGCTAGCATCACTGCCTCACAGGGCCCAAGTTCAATTCCTGGGGTGCTATCTGCATCGAGATTGTACGTTTACCCTGTATTTGCATGGGTTTCCTCTGGGTTTCCACCCACAGGCCAAAGACCAATGCAATGGTACATTAACTGTAATTTGGTGCTAGTGTGAGCGTGTGAGTGTTTTCGTGTCTGTGCGTGCCCTGCCTGCATGGCGTCCCATCCAGAGTGTATCCTGCCTTGTGCCCAGTGCTTCCCAGGATAGGCTCCAGGCAACTCTAAATCTGAATTGGATAACCGGTCACTGAAAGTGATGTGATGATGTGAAGTACGTAGAAAGTTATTATTGAGAAGTTTGTCATTGTTGTATTGGGATTCAAAGTAGATAATACTATGTTTTTAAGTGGCAAATTATTGAAGAGGGTAAAAAAATATTATTTGATTTATGTGATTTGAAGAGTTTTGTTCTAAAGAGCGTAACATTACAGAAAAAATGTTTCTCTCCCCAGAAGAAAGTAGACCATTAATGTTGTGAAGATTTGTATGCTTTACAATTCAATGTAAATTAAATTAGTAAATTAATATTCAAATTTTCAGTGACGCATTTCACACCATATCAAGGGTGTAACTTAAAATTACCAATAAAAGCCAGAGCGTTTTAGAAAAAAAAATATTTACAAAATAAAAAGATATTCTTTACCTGTGATTAATGTTGAATCCGCAGTCTTTGAATTTATAATAAATATAAACAGTGAGCAGCACAACAAAAGGGACCATTGTCCCTCAAACTGTCCGTAGAGACTCTTCATTTTCAATCAGCACTAGTTAACATTCCTAAATTGTCCTTTTCTTCTTCGTTTCAAACTGATATCACAGATTCCTGCACGTTTCACAAAGTTGAAGGAATTCACATCCAGGAAATGCTAATAAAAATGTATACTGTATATATCCAAAGCAGAAAAACAGTTACGTCCCAAGTTTTCCCCGAAAAATGTTTAAATACAGTTTTTTTTAAGTTTTATTTATTTATAGTGTGCTTTCTGCTATGAAATGATGTCTGTCTTCAGACCTCTACTTTTTTAAATTAAAGATAAAAAGTCACACAGGTCTGTTTGTTAAGTCTTATAAATCTCATCAGTGGTATGAAGCCGCATTTTTGAGCTGCGCAAATTACTGTGAAACAGTGTTTAAGGCAGTACACACCTTAGGCAAACTTTCGTTACGTCTCACATTCAGTGATCAAATATATGCACCCATGTGGAGATATATTCTTGAGGATAAATATGCAGAGAGTCATAAGCATTAAATAACTCCTGATATAGTGCTTAGTGCAGTGTATAAATATGATCAATTCTGATTCCCTCATATATATGTAATTAGTAGTTCAGTGGGCAGCTGCATCAGTATGCATAGGCTGCAAAGAAACAAGTAATAGGTTTATGCTATGCTGAAAAGAAAACACAATGTTTGGACTGTGGAGCCTTCTTTGGGTGTGAGCTTCGGGCATTATTCAATCATTGTGTTTCTTTACTTTACTCTTTTGGAGATACCTCATATCTCATCATTCTGATTGGGATGAACAAACTTTCTCATTTGTTGAAAGGTTGTTGAAAAAATTTCTACAAAGAGACAAAGACCGGGGCTCCCTAAGTCTGCTCATTGAAGGCAAAACAATCCAGCAGGGTTTTTGCATCTCCTTAGTCATCATGAAAACAAAAGAAAGGTTACAAATGAGAAGGGGCCGTTAGGGCTTCTTACTCAGTTGGTTGCTAGTAAATAATTGATAACATTCAGGTGTTTCTTGAATGACATCAGGGTATTTGCTTTGACAACATGGCTGTGTAGCTTGATCCACGCTCCCACAACCCTTTCTGTAAAGAAGCTCCTTACAGTATATTGTCAGTCTAATTTACAGCTCCCTACAGTTTCCTCTTGTGTCCCATGTGTGTTTTTGTGTTTCACTGTTGATTCTAAAGAAGTTCAAAGGGGTCAGCTTTAATCTTTTAGCCTAACATAGTAGGAAATTCCTTTGAGCCTAGGAATGTATCTGGGTAATCTTCTCTGCCAGAGCAGCCATATCTTTTATGTAAGGAGGACCAAAATTGTACAAAGTATTATAAGTTTCGCCTTACTAGCCAGGTCTTACAGTACTGCACTCATGAAGCTGCCATGTGAGCCACCCAGCACAGATCTGAAGCTACTGGTACCCTGCAAACTCTGGAGCCCTGCAATCGAAATACATAATAAAATTCTGTGTTCTGCAAGTCAACTGGGGGACACAGACTGGACTGATTTCAGATTAGATTAAAAGAGTCACATATTATACCATGCATTTTTTTCTTTTCAAGAGATTCAAGAGAAGGCACAAACATAAAGCTTGAACACTAGGTACATTCACCTGTGCTGCCCTATGCATGAAACCACTGGACATGACAATAAATATAAGGAAAAGCCAAATAATGAACTATTCAGTGATGCGTAGTTTGTGCTCAGCCACGTTGCGCTATGTTCTTTCTGAAACCGACGCTGATGCAGTTGAATGATTAATGACTTTCTTGTTATGGGTACAATTCATTGTCAAGGAAAGATTGGTCAAGGAAATATTTATCCAAGCTTGGCAGGCTGCTGCGGAGGTCACACCTTGGAAATTCTTCTAATGAAAAGAAAACGCAGGGACTGTGGGCTGTTTTCTGACTTACGGAACAGAAAATTGCACCCCACCCATTTAATCAATAAGTCTTAAAAGTACGAATAGCTAAATAAAGATCACAGGAGTGCCGTATAATACGTTATTATTTTGTAGAGCCATGAACCATGTAGAAGGCAATGCAATATAACTTTACCATAGGGTTGAAGTTTATCAGTTAACATGCATCGCCAGTATTTGTTTTAGATTTTTGTTAAAAATGTGTATAGGCAGCACAGCGGCATAGCAGTTAACACTCCTACCTTATGGTTCTCTGGTTCTGGTGTCCTAATTCTGGGATGGAATGCCTTCTGTGTGGAGTTTGTATGTTCACCATGTGTTCACGTGGGGTTCTGCTGGGTGCTACGGTTGCCTATCAAAAAAACACGCTAGTTAGGTTAGCTGGTGCCTCTTTATTATCCCTGAGAGCTTGTATCTCAGTTTGTCCTGCTTCAAACTGGTGCCCCTCTTAAAGTGGGATACCTCATTATGACCTGTTCTTCCAAGCTTGTCTTTGGATTGCTGAAGCCTTTACCAGGAATAAGTGACTTTCTAATAAAAAAGTATGTTTCTATTAATCACCATATTCTAAAATGTCATTTCAATTTAAAATGCCTTTTCCTTTTTATGTAAAAAAATAGCTGAAGATTTGAAATGCAAAAGTCTGATATATTTTGCAAGATACCCATCTATGGAGAACCTTTCTGCAGCCATGAGTAGAAAAGCCTACACATTGCTTATCTTTGTTTCTGGTACCTTGTACATAAAAATCTTTAAATAACTAAATGTAAAACATGCCTAGGCAGTTCAAGTGCTTTAAATTTATTTATATGATTACATTAAATCGCTATCTTAATGATTTGACTCATGATATTAAGGAGAGTCTTTGATCCAGGCACAGAATGGTTTTTAAATATACTAAAACATTTTAGGGAATTGATATGGTTTATATCATGCAAAACAATTATCTGATACTGGCACGATTGCACAGATATAAAGGAAAATCTTAACTTATCTGTGTCAATAAACAAGGGAGAGTAAATTAAGCTGGGTACAGTCTGCTCAGTTTCTGCAATATCAAGGCATTAACATCACCTGTTTTGATGCACCTGCAAGGCAATTTTGTTGCCAGCATACAAATAGCAGTCTTAGTTGCAGAAACCATATTTTGTATTTAACCTGTCTTGAATGTGAGATCTCTATGATTATACTTCTTGTCTGCCCAAGGGCTAAGCAGACAGCACTTGATAAAGTAAATAAATACAAATACCATGCAAATCAAAAATAACTGCCTTGTCCTGTAGCTCTGGCTACTGAGGATATGGTTTCTGCTGGTAGTAAAAGCCTATTGAAAGTTCTCATACAATATATACAATCCTGTTGAAACCCAAACTTAATACATTCTTTGTATACTGAGTGCCTAGCTCAACAATCATTTCTTTACTCTGGAGGAATTAAAAAAAAACACTAAACACCAATCCTACATAGGAGGAGGAAGAGTTGTGGCTTTATGATAGATTCATTATTATGTACCTAGTTAATAAATCACATATCTTAAACAAGCTGTGATGTTGGCCTAATGGACTATTTCCTCATGAATAAAGTATTTGAATATATTCAGATTGCTAAATTTATTTTACAGCATGCCTGTGATTCATGGTTGTACAAAGAAGGGTTTGGTCCAACGGTATGACTTATGCTGTTTTAACTTCATGGCTTTATAGCTGTCTACTAGCAATATTTCTTAGTAAAGGTACACTAAACAATAAAGAACAGTTATGTGTTTTTTTTAAAGGACTATATTAATCGCTTTCTAATAAGGTCTCAAGTACTGCACCAATTGACATTGGAAATCTAGACTATTTTGCTTTTAATTACGAAGGTAATAATAACCACAAAAAGTCTGATTTGCCTTGACCCTTTCCTGGTTATAGCACATCTACAAACACCTTGCTGTTTTGTGGCTGTACTCACAATTACAAAGGGAGGAGGTATTGTTGTCAGAATTTTATTACAGAACATTTTCTTCTAGTAGGTAGGGATCCATATTGTTTGAAATTCAATAACTTCAGTTTCCTGCTCTGTGCTTGCAGTAAAAAGCGTACTCGGATACAAAGATCACAGTAAAGGTTTTGTATAATGAAACATTTTAGTTTTACTGTACTTTGAAACAAACAGCAACAGAAGCTTTAAAAGGTCTGACAGTTTGGCCAATAGTTAATAATAATGTAAAAAGAGCCACATTTACAATTAGAATGCCTGAATAGAAAAGAAAAATACTTACTAAGACACGATAAACCTTACTTTAACTTATAATATAATTATTTATGAACTGATTGAGCTGGGTATTGCAGACTCTCTGACCTGTAAAATAATTTGCACTTGTATGTATTTGTTCTTATCAGCTGACAGCAAAAGCAGGGAGCTTTTAATGTTGGAACCTAAATGTAGTCAATACATCGCAGTAATTGAAGTCACCGTTTGCATTAGTCTGTGACCCTGTTTTTGCCAAGTCAGTATACTGATCTTTTTAGCTATTGATATACTAACCAAGAAAGCGTTCAATTTACAACACCTGTGAGAAAGGTCAGATAATCAAGAGTGTAAATGGTCAATTCTGCTGAGGTGTGTTTACCAAGGATAGCCTGTATGCTATAAATCTGTTCTGGTTAATCATTTTATAAATGAAATCATGGTTACACCTTTAATGAGTTGTATGATTTGGTAAAATAACAAAATACATATTTGTTTCAGTAATTTGCATTGTTTCTGGAGACTATAAGATAAGTCAAATGGATTTATTTTGATTTTCAGTATACTTTAGAGAAAAAAAAACATAGTGCTAGATTATTAAAGCAGTTCTTCTAATAAATATACAGTACTTGTTAGGAATGTGTAATTTATCTCATCAACCACTTCCAGGAACATAAAGCTAGGATTGAAGCATGTTTCTCCATAGAGGACACAGTTTAAAAACCTGTCGTCTTGAGAAGGAATCTGTTTAAGGGTATATCTAGCTAGCATTACAAGACACAGGTTAACCTTTAACATATATTTAGAGATCTGTTTTTTTATGTCCCGATTTGCAATGCATATAATCTGAAACTTGAGATTTTGGAAATTGTGTTTGGTTGAGTCTTTTGGACGTATTTTTCCAAAGTTGGTGTTGTGTATCAATTACCTTGGTAAGCAGTTAATTTACTAAAGGTACCTTAGGACAAGAGGTATTTCCAGTATAAAGTACTGTACCTGAAAAAGTATATAGTGGATTATGATGTAGTGTGGGAAGTGGTTTTGTTATTTAAAACATGGTCATCAACACCCTAACAACGGTAACCAAGAATTCAATTTAAAAAAAATTATATTAATGAGCCTGATAAGATTAACACATTTGTTCCTCTTCTTGAAAAGTACATTAACGGTTAATGTGTGGTATAATAGAGAAGTCCTTTTGCATACAGAAGTGAGCAATTTGAGTTGGGTTGTGTCACCAGGACAGAAAGACTACCCTTTTTCACTGTTTCTGTTGACACATCACAAGGGGCTGTTTACAGAATACTCAGTCTCAATACTGAGCTTTTGTTCATTTTTCATGATTCATTCAGTACATAATACCTTAACCTATTTGGTTTTCAATACCTGGAAGTACATTTGATGAAGTAACAGAAGTGTTTAATTTTTAGGTTAACCAGACCAAAAGTAGCCAACGCAGGTATTGCTGAACTTTATAATGAACATAATAGCGCTTTAACCCATTCAGAATATAGAAATCTTCTCATATTGCCTTGTGACTCATGAGGGGAACTGTGGTTTATCCATTTTGTGCTAAATATATAAACTAAAAAATGATATAGAATAATTTGGATTTTTTACATTATTCCAATCATGTTCCTGAAAGTTCCTTTCTTACATGGATACATTTGTCACCAAATGAAAAAAAATGCCTCTGTGTTCTTCACAAACTGAGAAAACTGTTATAGCATACATGTTAATGTAAAAATACTTTTCTGGCTCATTTGTTTTTCTGTCTACCCAACTACCCAAAGTCTATGCAGATCAGTAAGAAAGACCTCGACTCATATTAAATACATTGTAGAGTATATAAGACTCTTTATTCAACATATAAAAAACCAGAAATAACCAAAAATACAGACGAAGGGGTTCAGCTGACAGATAAGGTTGGGAACCCCTGTCCTAGCTGATTAATACAGGGAAAAAAAGTTGCTGGAAATAATCCGATGGCTTTTCTCTGTACACATTCAGTGCATGGGCTGATTTATGAGCCCTTCTGCTATGACACTGTCCCATCTTGTGTGAAAGAAAGTATCGCGAATCTCTGTACAACAGTTTTTGTGCACATCCACAATTATTCTGTTTCTCTGATGAAAACTCTTGCCAAGGAAAAGAGAGATCTTTAGATAAAGAATTTCAAAATGAATGCAAATCCCTTGATAGCCTGTAAACCTGGTTGCCTGTAGCAATTAAACTACTAAGATAACACCTATCTAGTTTCACAACTGGACACTGGAAAATTTCGGAGTTGTGGATTCAATGTGTGGGTAATTCGATTTTCATTAAAGTCAATGGTATCAAACACATGAATTGATAAGAATTTCATTTCCACAGAAATTCTTGGCATTGCTGCTTCTGCTTAAAGGAAAGCTAAATGAAAGTTGTTCTTGCTGTATGATGCATTCAGTTAAAGAAAACATATTTAATAAATACCCTATCAAGACGAACTCTTGGAACATCTTTTGTAACTCAGTGAATGCAAACATGAGCTCACTAGACACTCCCTGATAAAGTACTTTCTACTCCAGTTACAGTATGCACACAACCCAGTACATTTCAACATTCACATTTCAGTAGAGACCTAAACACAGAGGTCAGTGCGTGTCACTTGCAGTCATTTACAATTTTACACTCGTAAAGGTTTTTCATTGTGCAGAAGTAGTGCTTTCATTCTCTTAAATATTCACTGTACTTATCAAATGTAGATTGTGCATTACTGGCTTCTCTGGATTTCTCTGCTGTTTATAGTTTTTTTGCTGTTGGACTGAAGTGGTATGAATTATAAAAAGGATCCCAGAGTGAAATGAGAGATGCAACAGATATCGTAGTAAACGATAAGGTGGGGATCTCCGCGTATTTATAAAGCAGTACATGCACTACCTCTAGCTGGTCCAATCCAGGGTATCTTTTTCAATAAGGTCACATTGTTACATCTAGCACATAGGAAGGATTTTTTTTTTTTATCCAAATGGATATCTGGTGTGAAAAAACATGTGACAAGAAGGCCTTGAGTCAACACAATTTGAATGTTGCAGTTTAGACAAGGACAGAATACCACTCCTGTCTCTATACTTTAAATGAGCGCAGGTGTTAAAGAAAGACCAGATCATTCCTTTGCACCTTTTTGATGAAGTCTCAACTTTTAAGCTTTTAAGAAGAGTCCAGTTTTATGGATTCCTTCCTCATACGTTTTATAATTGGCAGTTCTGCCACATTATGTTTGCATTAGTCTGCCTTTTGTATCCGATACACAGAAAGAAAATGAATCAACAATTGAAGATATTTGTGAAAGATGACATAAATAATTTTGCATTGCAGAGTTTTTGTTTTGGAACTACTGTATATAAGGCCCTGCTTGGCACTTTTTACACAGATCATTCTTCTGATTGTGATAAAGTACTCCTGTTGATTTTACACTACACACCTTGAACCAAGTTCTGCACTTTGCTCCTCTATTGTCCTCTTTTTCAACAAACTGGTACAAGAAAACAGAAGTTAGTGTTTATACTGCTTTCAATATACAACTCAGACACTACTAATCTCACCATTTAGGTATTTAACTACAAGGGAATAGTAGATCATTATGTATGATTTAAATTGTTGTCAGTATGCCTTGAAATTAGTATATTGTTCTTCCATCCAAAGTCATCTAATTGAAATTTTCTAATCTTCAGTTCTTGATGTGCTCAGTGTTCCCTGACACCTAAACTTAAAATACAATGCATTACAAATCCATTGCATTAAAAATTGAAATGCTCCAAGGCATACGAATGTGCGTTAATTGTAAGAACATGTGGAATTATGTCGATTAAGACAATTATCAAAATGTTAATGTTTAATAAAAATGTTCACACATAATGAAGAAAGGTGGAGAAAGTCTACTCATCCATTTTCCAAGTGCTTCTTTAAGTTTAAGGTTGTGAGGGAGATGGAGCCTATCTTGAAAAGCACTGGGCGCAAGGCAGGGTACACCCTAGATGGGATGCCAGACACAAACTCACACCAGAACCAATTTTCCCAGAAGCCAATTAATCTACCACCTATGTCTTTGGACTGTGGGAGGAAATCGGAGCGCCCAGGGAAAACCCACACAAACATGGAAAGAGCATTCAAACTCCACGCACATAGCACCCTCTGTCAAGAAATGAACCCAGGGCCCCAGTGTTGCGAGGCACTGATACCAACCATTGCGCCAACTTGCCATCCACCTTAAGTATATCGATACCAATTATTCCACCTGTTCTATTGTTAAAAGCTTTACTGTACAGACAACACAAAGGCAATGTATGCATGACCTTATAACAGGTGCAACTTGGTCCAAGGGAAGGGTCAATTTTTCACTACAGGGCTGGTTCACCATTGTTCCTCCATGGCAAAACAACAGTGACAGTGTCAAGGAAACTGATGTTTTTACCAAAACATTCCAAATGTCACAGGAATGAACCTGACAAACATTAACTTCACTTCCTCCACAGACGAAAATTACAAAGTCAAATATTACCCAAGGAAACATAACTTTCTGCAGGTCCATCTGTCCCTGCTCTGTGCCAACATCCCATTCTCAGGAATGGTGCCAGGATGTTCTGATAGTCCGGCATAATCTGTTTTCTGGGGCAAATTCTTGACTAGGCCTATCCTTAATTGTTCAGCTGGTTCTCACTGTAAGGTTCTATGTCTGTGAAAAGCAGCCACCATACAAGGTAAATCATTAATGTTCACAAGCGTTGTAGATCTCCTAGACTGTTTGGCAAAGTAAAGAACTTTTTTTTTAACTTTGTGAATATTTCTGTACTTTGTAAATAAAATATTTATGAAATTAAACAGTATTGGTATTCAAAATAATTTAGAAGAATGCTTCTGCATTTATGACATTGTTACAAGCATGTATTTAATCTTGTACAAATAAAAAAAATCAAAGAAAATGTAAAATCTTATCAGGCTAACCACGTTTCTATGACATAGGTGAGCCCAGCACATTATCTGTTGTGGTACTGTAATCATTTGTAATCTTAAACTCACAAAATAGGTAAAGATGCTTTTAAATGAGATTAAGCAACACATGATAAGAAGTGTTTATTTTCCTATAATCGGCAAGGGTGAAGATTCTTTGTCATGCAATAAGCAAAATGAGAGTGGTTCCGCCTTCTTTTTCAAAAGCCTACACCTCAACAAATGGTTAAGAAATTAAATTAACTGCCTCTGTGGAGTCTTCTGGTAGCACCATTTTGAAACATTAAACAAGTTTCATTTGGTGAATACACCTTGTTTTGAGAATGGAATGTTTCAGAAAAGTAATACAGTAGTGTATACTCACACCTTTCTCAGACAAATTTGTCTCATCTAAAGTATTTTTAAAGTTAACATTACTGAAGACCTTTGTAAGTAAAACATATTCCAGCATAAAAAAAATGTTGTATTCCATACAAACCTTTTTGGGTTTTTACGCAACTAGTGACTGATATAATAATTGAAGCAGATATAGAACGGTCTTCATTTGTGTTATTTGTTCAGGACCATCCTTCATAAACATTTTTGATGTTTCACTCTGAACTTCATTTTATTCATTGAACAAAACAATGGTATATTCACAAACCTTTAAGTAGTATTGTTTAAATGGAAAAAGTAAAGGTTTATTCCATGCTGAAAAAAGAAGAAAGAAACACAAGGTTTTGGCTGTGGAGCCTTCTTTGGGCATACACCTGAAGAAGGCTCCACAGCTGAAACATTGTTTCCTTTCTTCTCTTTTCAGCAGGTAACAAACCTTTACTTGTTCCTTTGCAGCCTACGCATGCTGACGCAGCTACTGACCTGTATTGTTGAAATGCCAAGGGATCGAGATTCTCAGTTAAATTATAATCTCAAAGAGAACTAAATCTTTCTTTTCTATCTGTGAAAGAAGCCCATGTATAGTTACTCTACTGTATATACTACATCACTCTGGATAAGTGCATCAACTAGGGAAATAATATAGGTCAACTGAATGGACACAGAGAAGCTTTGATGATCTTTACCTTATGCAGAGTTACAAAGTCTTAGTATGATACTAGAGATAAGGTATTATTTTTTTATTAGTAGTAGTAGTACTATGTAATCAGGAAAAATGAAAGATAACCCACTCTACTGTTTGAACAGAAGTAGGAATCTATTCTGCTACCCATGTGTAGACTGTAACAAGTTAAAAATGTCCTGTTTGAAAAAAGCAGCTGACATGGCAGTATAGCACTCAGCATTGCGGTCTCATGGCATTCATTCTTATCTTCTTAAACTTCACTCTGCAGGATTCTCACCAGAGTCGACACTTGCCTTTACTGTAGAGGAAAGCACACGAACTAGAATCTTGAAAACAGTATTCTTGAATTATTTTTGAAAAGGGCTAGAGATGCACACTTATTGCCATACAAACAACACTTTTTTTTTACAAAATATGATTTTGCCTGAAGAGTCCAGGAAACTTGCAGATCAGAGCAGTCAGTCAGTCAGTGGTGGTCTCGGTGACAGCAGCAGTCTGCCAGGACAGTGCGGGAGACTTCCTCCCATAGGAAATGAGACCATGGCACTAAGGCTGCAGGTCAGAGCTCAGGCAGGCCCTAGACCTCCTGCAGTTTCGCCACGTCCTGCTCCTCACCAGCCTGTGCCTGTTCCTCTCTGTGAGCTGCTCTCTTCCTGCGGCGCTCTGCCTCTGTCACAGTCATGGGATGAAGAGGGAAAAACCCAGACAGCCCTACAGCCAGAAAGAAAAGCCACATTAAATCTCATGTATGAGCTTCCATGACCTTTCTGCAGTGGAACTGAGGTCAAAGTTACAGCTGTACATGTATGTTTTATCATGTTTCCCTAGTGCTAGTGGTGCTACATTTCTCAGATAACATTAGGTCCTCATTCACTAAATACAACAGCCAGAAAAAATATTTTTCTTTTAACAAAAAGAACTGAGAAAGGAAAGCCTTCCACACAGCACTGTGGGCTTCAGATGGAGGTGAAACTGCACCAGACTCATCAAGTTATCTTGAGCAGTGTTCGTTTAAAACTAGATACATTAGAGGTATTCATTAGCACTGTTCTGTAACACCTGTTTTTGGACATGTTGAATGAATACGCTAATTAGATATCAATTAATCTTTCTCGAGCCTAGAAATGTGTTACATACAGCATAAGACAAAAGCCGGGTTTGCTTTTTACTTTCAGACACTATTCAGCCCGACTCGAGATAAGGACCCCACTGCCGGCAGAAGAAAACGCACCAAGAAGCTTCGCCACAGGTTTAGTGGGATGAGCGCCACAGCCGATCCAGTACTTGATTCTCTCGTAGCTGAAACTGACGAGTTTCTCGTTATAGATGTTGGGAAGCGGGTCGTACGATCCCAGCTGCTCGATGTATTTGCTGTCCCGGGCCCGTTTGTTGTAAGCGGCCACAATTCGGTAGAAAGGCCTGTTGGTGCAGCCACCCAGCGCCAGACGGATCACTACATGTCCTCCGTGGTAATGTCTCAGCAACGAAGGTGCTATTGCGGGGGAGGAAAACAGAGAAAGCAGTTGCATAAAAGTCCTGTAAAAAACAACAGACGCTAGAATTCGATTATACAAAATTTCAGTTTCTCAAGGACGTAATATTAAGCATATTGATGGTACACTCATCGGAAGCCACTATTACTCAATAACGTAATACTCGTTTGATGCCTTTGCGTTGCCTCGATTCAGTAGTAATCGTATACTTACTAAGATGAACCATGTTGGATTCTTCGTCAGCAACACCTAGAACGAAATAAGCACTCTTTAAAATCGATTATACCCATTCGCAATAATTAACATCTTATTAATTGGAAAATGTTTTCTGAAGAACGACAGTCAACGTTTTGCAAGTGCAAATTAAGTGAAAGAATTTGAGAAAAATACAGTATTCACGTACCTGACGAGCCTACGGTGATTTCCCGCTGGGATTATACGACCACCACAAGGCGGTACTCCTCAAATAAACAGAATATCTGAAAAATATTTTTTTGTTATCGAGGAGTCACATTGACTAAGGCGCAGCCATATTTGTTGACGTATGACCCGGAACTGTAAAGTTAACCCTTTCCCTTATATTCGGCATTTTACGTTTCAGATGACGAATACCCGAAGAGTTATTCATCCTTTTTTGTGCGCAGAAATGAAAAATCCACATTTGCATAAAAAGTTGCATAAGGGTTTGATCATTGTGGAACGAGAGTTTTACGATACTCCCTATAAAATAATATGAATACTCTAGATACTCTGGGTGAACATATTATATTTTCTGTTCCAGTTCTTTTTTTATTCTTGTGTCTGTAGTGTGTTGTTACTGAATAGTAACCTTTTGTGGATTTTTGAATGAGATCTAGGATTTTTTAGAGATATAGGACTGGAAGCCTTAGTCCGTGCCCTTTGAGTGCCTGAATTGTCTTTTGTCTATTGATTTAGTCAAATCTGGTTAACATTAAATTAAACCATTCAGCACAAACGTAAAGTAATTATTATTATTATTATGAGCAAGACGTGTCAACAGTAATTTAATTTAGCATTTAGAGAATAAGAAAGCAGGAATATGTACACTATTCTTTTTGAAAATGATAAATAGGTCATTTAGAAGAGGTTACCTTAAAGCAAAGGCTTTATGATTTTTTTTTCTTTATTTCTTTACTGAAAGTGTAATTTCTTGTGTGGGCTGGACATGTGGTTTTGTGTTGTGTCCTTATGCATTAGGAGTACTGTAAACAAGGAATGTCCTTGAGAAGCCCATCAAAGCCCTGACTTGAATCTGATAGGAAACCCGTTGAAGATTTGAAAATTGCTGTCCATCAACAATCTCCAACCCACAGGACAGGACTTGAATATTTCTGAATCGCGTCGTGTGAAAAGTTAATATTGACTTATCCAAAAAGACTCGCAGCTCTATTTGCAAGTATTGACTCAGGGGTGAATACATACCCAATCAGCATATTTTGATTTAACATGTTTTGATCATCTGTACAGTTTTTACTGACCTTTAACTACCTTCATCCACAAACGTTTGTACATGTGAATTTTATGTTCAATTCATGTATTGGTGTTTCAGGAAAAAGAAAGAATATTACATTAACGAATAGATGGGACCAATCAGCGTAGCATGACAGACCTGAACAAACTGGGTAGATTCAACAATAATATAAAAACAGGATGTGGAAGAGATATAAGCGAAGGAAAAGAGAAAAGAAAAAAACGGCAGTGAAAGGACAGAAGAGGGGCAGATTTTGATTTGAACTATATGTTTAAAATTGTAACATTTATATATAATTTATAGTGTGTAATTCAACAAAATAGATCATCATTAGAAAGGGTTGAGTACTTTGGCATGAAATTTATTTTAAAGGCGCTGAAATAACAGGGGAAGGCAAATCACATACTGTAGATTGCTTCTTTAAATACAATAAATATCAACTCTGGATTCTAATACATGATAAGAAATCTTATAAAGTCATTACTATAGCAGTATCGTGCTCTTTCCTGATTACAGTTTGTTACAATTAGAAAATAGAAATGTTCTTTTATTGTTAACTATTGATTTTAGGGGAATGAATTAAGCAGATTTATAAATGTGTGGCTGCATAAGAATTATCCTCTGCTGTTCTGGGGACTGCTTGCACTATTTTAATGTCCTGAAGATGGCAACAGTGCATTAATGATGTCAAATGCATAAAGTCCTTCAGGTTTTATATTTAAAAAGGGAAAATAAGGCAACACTTCTTATTTTAAGTTGTTCTGGTTTGTGTTTGTGATATTGTCTAATCTGTAGGGACGTTTTCCAGAAATCCAGTGAAAACTTTTCTTCTCACTACAGTAATCCCTCCGAAGGAAGTGGAAAATGAATCAAAATATTCTCATGTGATTTTTAAAAAAAACATCAGGCTTGTATGAAATCACTTATAATAAAGTCCCAGACGATTAATTGTTGTGTATACTCTGAGTGGAAAAAAAAATGCTCAAATTCTGGATTCCATTTCATCTGCGATAATGCAAATATTTTAAAATAATATTTATATAAGATCTACTTCTTAAGCTTTTTCTTGGCTTCTCCATTTTCACCAGTAAATATGAGGGTACTGTGGCCTAACAGTGTGGTTTGTCTTCTGTCCTGTGCCCTCTCCCGAGACAATAACGTGATGGCCAGAGAGTGAATGATTCTCCGTACTGAGACACATTGTGCAAAGTCACATGTAGGCATGAAATACCCATATTTCCACTTAGCCCTCAACGAAACCCCAAAGCTGTATACCAACCAGCAGTATCTTAACTACCTCAGTAAATTCAACGTTTCATAATCACCAAAACTGGAAAGGCACAGAGTAATAAAGACAAATAATAGTACATTTGCTTAGGCACACATTCACTGTATGTCAGTCAAAATGTTTTGTATTATTTTGATGGGATTTATGGTTGCAGTAATATTAGGTGGAAATGTGGTATTTAGATGGTTTTCAGATTGTACTAATGTTTCAGGAATTTTCTTAGTAAAAAGCATGACCCCATGACAGCAGAGTATATTAGAAACCTTGGATTTTAATGATAGTTTAAATAGCATTTGAATTATAATAAATAACATGTATAATAATACATTTGTTTAAGCTAGAAACCACACTATTATTACACATACAAGTGACCTTGCAGCAATATAAAATATTAAGTACACACCCGAAGAAGGCTTCACAGCCGAAATATACGTATTTTCTTCTCTTTTCAGCATGGAACAAACCTTTACTAGTTCCTTATCAGTCATTTCCAATTAAATTAATTGCAAAAATATAAAGAAGAAGAGATTTAATTTTCTTAAGAGTGGACATTTGTTATATTTCAGAGGATATTTGCAAAGATATAAACCTTTTCTTTGCATTTTCACATCTAAATAATTTCTCCTCAAATCTAAACTCATACAGTAATACACCAAAAATCAGTGTTTCTTACCTTATTAGCAAAAGTGTTCTTTTATCATAAGCTGTGTGAAAGACTATAAATGCCTATGCAAGATGCTTGTTAAGTAGATGACACTATTTGCACAGTCCTTCATAATTCACGGTCTACTGTGATCAGGATTTGTACAGTGATTTTGAGCATTTATTGCTTCAGTACTTTGATTGATTGAAAAAAGCTGTAATCTGGTACTTAAGTGGTGTAATATCAATTATAGTGTTTTCTAGGGAACAGCTGGTAACAACTTTTTATTAAATTCTGCATCTATGAGGCATTGGTGTAGTAATAAACATGTGAATTATTTTTCATTGACAGAATAATAAAGAATATTGTGCATTTGTGTTTCACACTCATCGAATGTGTTTTTTCTGCTACCTTGAAAATAGAGAACTAAACATTTAGTTTCCTTTCAAAAGTGACTAATACATCAGCTCATAATATTTTTTAACAAATGCAAAACTGTTGATGTTATTGTACACTAAACAGAGCTGGTATTCCTGATGGAGTCAATTTCATTAATATTAGGGACTCGGAAGAAGTTGGAGAAGAAACTCCAGCTAGAATCAGTACTCCTGGACTTCTGTCCTCCAACAGAATAACAAAAAGTAATAGAAAATAACAGATAAACTCATGGATGTAGGAAAAAAGATTATATAAACCTGTAAAAACCAGGCAAACCTTTGTAAATGATAGGGGGGAAAGATTGATTTTCGCAAGTGAACCGTGAATCAAAGGTCACAGTGTTTGCGTGTTGCAGGAGAAGAACACATCACACTAATATTTCCCTCGATTACAGACCAGGCTTTCTGTGAAGGAACATTATGATTTCACACTTGCTTTAAATAGGACTGGCATCTTTTTGTATGACAGACATGTGAATGACTGTGAAGGGAGATCCACTTAACACCTAGCAGTGGGGATAAATGATCTTTTTGTTTGAGGTCTGGGCAAACAAATGTAACATCGTAATCGATTAACATCGTACACAAGCTTGGCCTTATTGAATATCATTGTCCAGTGTTTTCGTCGGGGACTGTGTGAGCGGGCACAGACGGTGATGATTTAGATGGTAGGCACCTCATGATGAGGAAAGGCGCAGCCTGTTAATTTTGTCATCTATCATTATAAATTCAGATGTCCTGAATTGACACCTATAATATTTGAATGCTGTGACAAATTAAATATTGGAAGCGGTCGGACCTTTGTATAAAAAAGATCACGAGAATAAAAATACCATTCCCTTATGTTTCTTAGCTTGACAATCAGTAGATCAAAGAAAACAAAATACCTGATTTTGCACAAAAAATGGCTGCACAGTAAGATACAGGTACTGGATCGCAGATGATTTTTACATCTGCTTTATAAAGGTTTTATTTGTTAGTTGGTTGCCTCTCATTTTTGACGTTTTATTGTGTCATTTTACTGTCCCCGCTGAATAAGAATTGGAATCTGTTTTGCATTGTATTCTGCGAGGAAAAATAAGAGGATTAGCTACATAATTCCAAAGCCTGGCTTTGATAGATGTCCTTTACTTTATCTTTAAGGTTAAGATTATATTATAATATACAAAAGCATTCAAGAACTACACTGGCTCAGTGGTGTGCTATAGAGATTTCAAGGCTGTATACTGTAGGGTTATGTCATACAACCAGTTACCTTACAACTCCGTACAGTGTTTCACCTCTATGTACAATACTTAAGCTGGGCTTCAGATCACTTTGGTGTTAGCAGGTTAACATTTTCAGGGGAATATAAGTGCAATGCTTTTTAAAGATTCAGCAATGTCATCCAATCTTGACACATTTACTTTAACTTCTCACATTTGTTATTACCGTATTTGGGTAATCCATATGCACAATTCCCACATAAATTAAAATCAGAGAGTTAACACAGCCCTGTGCTTTATACTTAAGCATATACATACTGTACATGAACATGATATTGTATTTAAAAAAAGAGATTTCTTTCATAGGCTGATCAGGGGGAAAAACACATTTCAGGCTCAATTTAGACGTTTCCAGTTTAATGCCATGCCTTTTAAGCATTAGCTTAATTAACATGATAAAAGTGAATTACAACATGGCAACTGATTTGCTGATTGTTTTTGTAATTATGATTTAAGCTATCTGTGGGTGCTTTGGAAGGAATATTGTTTTCAATTGGGTGTGATAATGTAATGCAATTAGTAAGTATTTTTCAGTTAGTATAATGATCTAATTACAGCTTCACATTTTTGTATATCTTTGTGTTTTCATCCCCAGAATAGGTCTTTTGTGTGGGATTTTGTATTTTTTTCAATAAATAGTATTATTTTTTCAAATACAAGAACCTTAAATCTAATAGCACTTTCAAGCAACATGCCATAAAAATAACAAATACAGTGCTCTGATTCTTAAGTCTTATGAGGTGTCTTGGATTAAGTCTTTTTTTTTAAGATGTTGTTACTAGTACTAAAATAATAGTTATTTCAGTGGTCAATTTACGATTATTTGATAATAAGTACATTACTTGCATTGTGTTCCACAGTTATCAACAACTATTGCCACAACTATATGATTTTACAATTCATTGAAATTAGTTTTCTCGTAAGGTCAGGAGTTTTGCATGCTGTTGTACACAGAAAGGAGATATTTCTCCTAATTTTTACCACCGATTAGCATCTCCTGCCTGGTTTTCACAGGAGTGCTGAAGTGAACATTATCTAGGTGACTCTGTACAGCAAAAGAAATTTCAATTGGTATTCAAATGCACTTCAGGCTGTATTGTATGGATCAGGCTGGAATCAAATGTAGAGACTGCCACTCCATGTGAGCAGGGCTTTGCTATAACGTTTCTTCAAAGCCCCTATGATAATGAAATATTATAATGCTATATATTTATGTATATTCAAAGTGATGCTTGAAATTAAATTAATTAAATGTACTGATCAAAGAGGAATTATGAATGAAAACAATGCATGCAATTTAGTGTCTATACTGTATGTTACTTGTCAACTTTCTGTTGCACTAATGACATTATTGAGTGTGTGCCCTTGTGCAGAGAGTTCTGGAAGCACTGGTCATCAGTAGTAACTGAAAAAAGAAAGACTGAACAATAATAGTTAAACTTTAAAAGTACTGTAGACAATTATGTCTGATAATATAACTGCAAAGAACAAAACTTAATTACTGCAAAGGTTTTCTGCAGAACAATGGACTAAGGGTTAACATTAGTCAAATAAACCACTTAATGAATACAGTATGTAGTACACTCTCTAATTGTCTTCCATACCAAGGTGGAGGAATGGGTATGTGGTCTGTGAATGTTTGTAAACAAGTATTTGTGTAATACTTTGGGATCTTTCAGTTCTTGTTTTTTGGCTCAAATGGGTATATCTATCTTTGTTGGTCAAATTAAAATTCTTTCGTAAAAAATAAATAATCTGTATATTAAGAATCCAGATAGACAAAATTCCATTTCTTTCTCGATATTCTTGCCAAGAATTACATGAATTATGTTTCAACAACTTTGCAAATATGTGGAAACTGATGAAAGAATTATATTAATCTAGTATTAAATGTATTTAGTAAAACATTTTCGTTGCAATTGAACTGATTTTTTGGGGGGTGTTGACCTAATTTGGGCAGAAAATCAGTAAAAACTCTCCTACTCATTTGATGTAATTGATGATTATCCATGGCTTAGACCTTATGACTCAGAAGTATTTGGTGAAACCACATTTCATTCTTTACCAATAAACAAAATCAATGAAAGGAATAATGAATATAATTCAAAGTTTCAAAAGTGCTTATTTGCTTACTAAATTCAATGGCCTTGGAAGACATGTAGCCCGTTGTTGGGTAGTCTTTCAGTAGTCTTGTATTTGGAGATGATATATCGAAGATTGTCTCCATTTCTTTTTACAATATAAACATTGTACCCAGTAAAGACTGGAAAAGTTATTCAACGAAACAACGTCATTATTACACTGACCAGTGGTTCTTAAAAAAATAGCCAAATGAATAGACGCTTAAGATAATTATTTAGCACAAAAAATGAATCTTGCATGGCAAATCTGCGTTGCGTGATCACCAAAATGTCGACATTGAGCTCAGGAGGTGGCTCGTCCCCTTACGGAGGTCTCATGCTCTTTTGGTTATCAAGACAAACCGTTCTAGCGATAATTCTGTGTGAAAAACAAGTTAGAAATGCTCGGAAGGCATGATAAAATGCCAGAAAAGAGTAAAAAATATCCCACCATAAGTAATTGGGTATGTTAGTCTGTGTTGTTCTGAAAAAAAAATGTAAAAAAATTTAATATACATAGTGTTATTTTTGTCAGATGATTCTAGAGATGCACTTTAAATAAATGTCTTGGTATAGTTTAACTTGTATTCGAATGTCTTATAGTGTGCACATGATACTCTCTGGTGGTGACGTTACTACCCTAGACACTCTTGCAATACTTAGGAGCTGCTATGTCTGCTAATTACTGTAATTTCAGTTTATATATTAATATTTTGTATTTTCTAGGCTCAAGTTATCAAGTAGTACATGTTTGTTTATGAATTAGTAAACATATTTAGGGTAAAGTTGTGGGATTTATGGCAGTTTTGGAGGATTATCACTTACTGGCTTGGCAAACATGTTATGGGAATGCTACTGAAATCCAGACTGGATTTTTCAAGTACCAATACGTGAGATCTCTATCCTGGTCCTGGTAGACTCCAGCCAAGTTATTAATCATGATTCCACTGGACTGATTCCACTACAGCCAGGGGTGTAAAACTTAGGTCTTCTACTTTTTACTCCACTCAAGCACTCAGTTATATAGTTGTTTTAAACATTTAAATTACTGCATAAGTATAGTACTTCTAACCAGACTCCAAAGTGATTCATAGGTAAATATTGAGTAAACAACAGTTCAATGCATTAATAAAAGTTCTATACATATCTAAGAAAATAATTAACTTAATTGTTTAATTGACTACTCAGTTTGGACCAAACCCAGAAGACACTAGACCCCCCAGGAATTGAGGTTGATAGTCCTGAGGTAAACTGAAGGAAAAACATGCATGTTAATCATCAATATTTCACCTATTAAGGGCTTTTAAGTCAGATATAATGGAGCAAATAATTATTTAGCCAGTTGGGAAGAGACTGCACAGAATTCTATCTGCTGAAGTTGTAGAAAATAATGCACTTTAAGAAGAGTATTTCTGAAACCTCCTAAGAGTATTTTTGAAACCAAGAGCTGAGTCCAATAAAAAATGTAAACAAGCAAGCAGATCAGTTACAGGCACCTGTTAGAAATGGTCATTAAGGGCCCATTTGGAGTGAAAACCAGCAGGGCACAGGACCCCTTGAGACTAGGATTAAAAGCCACTGTTAAATGATTTTCCTTTAAGATTGTCTAGCCTACAGTCTAAAGGCTTTCTAGGTTTTTATGTGAATTATAATATTTGCATTGTACATCATATTCTACAGTTTTAAAGGCAGTAGTTTTGGACTCGTAATAAATCAAAGAAGTGTGCATATTTTTCCATCTTTTTACATCTTGGTTGTAGCTCCAAAGGGGCTATAGAAAACATTTCCAGTGAAGAATCGGTGTCTTGTACCACATTTACAATCAAAGGTGTTTTTCGACTGGATAGGTAAAAGTGCAGTTACAACACTTAAAAATGTCTTGACAAAATAAGTAAATCTGACTCCTGGGATATAACCTCGCTTATTAATGCCAGCAATACAGCTACTGATAAATATTACAATGAAATGTAGAGGTTAATTCCACTCTGAAGAGTAGGAAGAAGGAAAAAAACACTACAAATATCAATCATGAAGTAGTACCCGAAGAAGGCTTAACAGCCAAAAGACTATGTTTCATCTTTTTGCTTTTCAGCATGGAATCGACCTCTCCTGTAATTCTGCAGCCCACATGCTTAAGCAGCTCCCCTCTTGAGCCTCTCCAGGTATTAACGGATTTCTCACTTTGCTTTCTGTTGTTAAAGACACCAGTGGCATCACAGTTCACCTTTCTGGGTAGCTTGTGCGCAGTGACCTGTGTGTCACCGAGAGGGAGAATCAGCTGGCAGTCTGGACAACTTGTTGAAGTTAATTGGACGGAACAGTGGGAGAGAGATACTGGAAAATCCAAATGAGCTGCAAGTTAAAGGACATGGTATTGGTGGCACAGGGGTAAAATTATGAAGAGGAGGAATTTCACACGTTGTTGGCGACTTGTACGTTTTATTCACCATTTCTGTATCAAATACGCATTTAATAATGCAGATTATTGAAGGCGAACATGCTGATATGGAATGGTTTCAGCCATATAAAGTCTCTCCCATGACTCCAGTCCTAGTATGGTGAACAAAGCCTCCTCAAAATGCTATGGGAATGTCTCTTTCCCTTTTCAATTTGATTATCTGTTCTGCTAACATTTGCGTTTCACTTTTACCGAAACCTCCACACCATTTTAACAGCCCAAAGTAGGTGAACTAGCAAAAAAAATGTTTGGCAGACTCATTGGTAGAGGTTGGACAAATTATAAATAAAAAGTACATGATCTGTAGTCTGCAAAATGAAGACCAAAACCATAGAGCTCAACCAGTTCCAAAAACGGGGTCTCTTTCCTGGGTTTGATAAGTAGTTCATCTCAGTCAGGTGAGGTTTGGAGTTCTCGAAGCTGCAGTGTCTCAATGTTATTGAATTTGGGTGCTTAAACTGCTTTTCTAAAAATAGTATTTTGGGGAATTTATCTGTTGTAGTTATGTTTCTGTCTCACACTGATTGGATTTCACATTTCATTATTGCCAAAGTGGGCTTTGAAATGTTTCCCAATCACGGTCTTGGTGATTCCAGTGTCTGCTTGGTATTGATCCAGATGCGATTTTTATTATTAACAGATTCCTTTATTAAATTAGTAATTTGCTTGATTGCAACCATTTTGTCGTTTTATGCCATTAAATCTGTAAAGCACTCATTCAGTAGTTTTGAGTATCTTAAAATCAACTAGCTCAAAATCTGCAACACCTGAATATAATGACAATCATTCATTCAGAAAACTATTAGTTAAACTATTGGATTGACCAAGTAATGGAGTTTATAATGAAAGTTCGGGAGGGATGACAATAACCAAGTTCAGCTCTCAGTAATTAGCAATCACCCCTGACATCCATTCCTCTCCAAACGCTATAAATACCTATGAGATCCCTGTCTCTCTCTCTTGCCTGTCTCTTACATCCCACCTCCACCTCTGCAGCTGCCCCTTGGTCACCCTGCAGGGGGGTCCTGGTCTCCTTGTCCTCTGGCCAGGAGGTCAGCCCTCAGCCAAGTTAGGCTCCATAGTCCTTTCATGACGCTTTAATCTTGGGTGTTGTCATTCCTGGTGAAATTCAGTTATTGTGAACTTGGCTCGAGCAAAAACCAGCGGACACAAGGATTACCAGGACCAGGGCTGAGTGTTAATAAATTCAGAATTTGTAATACCCTAGATTACGATTTGAATCATAATGATGACTCTTCACAGGTATTATTATACTGTTATATACTGTACTGTGCTAGGCAACAAAATTCTTATACAACCAATGTAAAACAAATGTCAACGTTGTTGGGTGCTGGGGGCTGGGTTTCGATTCCAGACCTGGGGCGCTATCTGCGTAGGGTTTGTATGTTTTCCCCATGTTTGAGTGGCTTTCCTCCACAGTCCAAAGACATGCTGGTAGGTTCATTTTTCATCTGGGAAAATTGGACCTGCTGTGAGTGTGTGCGTGTCTCTGTTTGTGTCTGTGTGTGCTCTGCGATGGACTGGTGTCCCATCCAGGGTGTATCCTGTCTTGTGCCCATTGCTTGCCAGGATAGGTTCAGTTTCCCCCACAACCCTGTACTGGATAAGCAGTAAGCAAATTGGTTGTTGGATATCCACAAAGCTTAGTGATTATTCTTTCGGTGAATTACTGCTTTTATTTTCCATAATGTACGAATGCATTGAGTGACACATTTGCTTTAGGGTCTACATGTCCCAGAGCTGTAGCCAGGCAAGTTCAGTGAATTAGGCTGTCGTGTCCTATAGGTTATGCTAAGTCATCCGGTATTAGAAAAAGGAAGACTTACAAACAATAGGAGGTTATCCAGCCCATCTTGCTTGTTTTGCCTCTAGTCGCTCAATGACCCAAGAATTCCAACAGGTTTCTCAGTGAATCCCGTGCAAGTCAGGCACATGAATGTCATCAGAAAGATGGCTCTACACTGCCACAATCTTCCACGTCATCATCTGATGTAATATAGAAGTCACACAGTAAATCTGTTCAATTGTAAATGGTTATGCGGCAACGATTAATCATCTCTTAAAAGGTTGTACCCCAACAGATGCAGATGCCTTTCTGTAGTAGATATGCGTCTTTGTTGTACTTGTACTTGTATTATTTTTCATTAATATTTTGTTAAAATTGTCTGATAGTCTCATTGTTATCATTGTAAGCCATCCTATGAGTGGCACCAACAGTTCTCCAACACATTAGCACAGATACCGCTTAACATTGTACATGAACAGTAAAGAAAACGTGCTCTGTGTTACCTTATGCAGTTCAGTTTGGAAATGTATGCACAAGTGATGATTGCAATGTGAACGCACAACTCTTTAACAACTGTGTGAAATTATAACTGAGCTATCCATAAGGTTAGAAAATGAAAACACGGAGATGCAGTAGTGAAAGGGTTTTGTGAGCAACATATGGGGGCTCAAATGATTAGCTTTTCATGGACTGATCTCGCAGATCGATTTAGTGAAACAAATCAGGCAGCATATAAAATGCGGGCAGTTACTTTCTTCTTCGTTTAACAGAGTTCTTTCTTTATAGAATGTTTAAAGAGAAGCTGTTCTAACTGATTAAAAGCAAATGACAGCCAGTCTATCACATGCTACCAGGGTCTGAAGAGTGCCTTGTTATGAGGGTTCTGGGACACATCGTGTGCAGGATGGGAAATGCAGATGTGTTAACCCCACTGGCACCAAACAGCAACCTTCGGCTCCCATTAACCACCTTTCAAACACACAGAAGCTCCTGGAGCCAGGCAGTGACTTTAGCAAATGTACAAAACATGCATATAACTTAGTCCGGGTCCTGCAATACAAAGCTAACTTAATGATTTCACATAAAAGTGAAAAATTGCTCTAATATTCATGGCTTCCCTATTTTCACTGAACATTTAAAACCAATCAAGGTTTTTGTTTTTTTTTTCCCCCAAAAGGGAATAAAAGTTTTGTTTTCCAAATGTTTCTTGGAACTGTGTGAATTCAAGATTTTTGAGTCCCTTAATTCCAGTATTTTGTTTCTTCTTAGTTGTATAACCTGGCATTTGTTTCTTACATGGAACACTGTGCAAATATTACAGTTTTCCTGCGGTTTCCTCATATATCAGATGAGGTTTTGTTGTTTTGTTCATTTTCTACTACATTGAATTAATGTGCTTCCAATTTAAATTATAAATGCGGGTTGCTGAGTTAATTATTATTAAGAATAAGATCATCTTGTTTTTCACATTTTAAATAGTTATAAAATTCTATTCAATACATGTGCAACCACCTGTGGTAATCAGCAATTGGACTCAACTATATTTTGCATGATATTGCTAATGGTATTAAAGTAAGTTGCCTTTGGGACATTGAAAACATTGAATTGAATCAGACGCTTTAGTATTAAATGTTTATGATTATAAATATGCAAATTATACAGTTTTATTTTATACCTAGTTAATTAAAAAGCAACAAAATGAACATGATTCCATTACCTTGGAACAGTTTGTAAATAATTTATATTGTAAATGTGTTTTAGCATGCGTTAAAATAATGCCTATTTTCACATTGCTATAATGTCTTGCTGTTAGCTGTAGCACTTTCATTTATCTGTTTATCATATTTTATTACTCTATAATACAAATATATGTACAAAAATTCACAGCATTAAAAAAATAATATGGACCACTTCAATGCTAGTGGTTTAAAATATTCAAAAATATTTTAAACAGCTTATTCTCCAAATTTAGTCCTGTTTCGTGATTTATATAAAAAAAACACACACTAGGATTTTAAATATAAGGTAATAGCAAATAATAGAAATTCTGACCACATGCTGATAGTAAATATTTTTTAATGAAGTGTAGGCATTTTCCAGTCTGTTCTCTCCTTAATATGTATACTGTATACATATTTATGTTTATATAACTCACAGAGAGTTTTTCACCTGAAAAACGTTTTCTTCCTCATATTTTAAGGAAAGTAAAATTTCCTTAAATTCATTTCTGGTGATCTAATATTAACCTTGGAAAATCTAAGTAAAATGTATTTGACCATGGAGATGAACAGTAAATGTTATCAATTCAAGCTTTTTTCTTAGGTTTTGTAATTTTTGTCACCTGTATTTGCTAAGAGACATTGCAGGACACAGGTAAAAAGGGAAGAAGATTGTTGTTTTTAACAATATTCCTTGCAAAGCTCCTTTGTCTTCCTTTTAACTGATAGTAATTCTGATCTGATCCATGATGTGTAACTTGGTTAAGGAATTATTTAGTTTGATTTATTTCCGATGCCCCCTTTATCATATTAATGTGATTCAGAGTAGAAAGGTCCCATGAAAATGAATTTGAAGAGATTTATCTCACCATGAATTAATTACATGGGAGATATTTTCTTATGCGATTTATGCCTGTAGCACAAAAGATAAAGTTTTTATGCTATTTTCTGTGTATGTGTATGTGTTTTCTATGTTTGTTTTCTGAGTAATACAAACATAGTTCATACAAACAATAGTTCTGTGTTATAACTTTATTGTGCCAATGTGTTACAAAACTCCCATGACTCTATAATTTTGATTTCTTGAAATCAAAATATTTAATTACAATATTACCAAAATGTCTAAAACACTTCTGTACTTTCGGAAAAAAGTCATGATAAATTGCAATGATCAGAGTATTAAAAGAAAAATAAATAGTGATATGATACATTTTACTCCATTGTAGTCTTTCACCTAGTAAGAAACTGATTTTACAGATTTCAAATTCATATTCCAGGCTGATATTAACTTCAAACACACTTACAAGATACAAGCCGCAACAAACCTGTGATTTTGAATTTGTTTCATAAGTGACATTTACAAAAATAAAAATCTTACAGTGTAACCTTTTTCTGTACAATAACCCAGAAATTGCCAGCTTTTTGGTGCCCTTATAGGTTTGCACGGTACTGTTGACTATTATAAGTATTATTAATGTGACTTTTTTTTTTCAAATGAATTCTGAATGGAAGCTTAGGCATGTATACATTGCTGAAGGTGACATACTGTAGTCATTCAGTGTCCTATCTTGTTCTTTGGATGTATGGAGGGCTCTGTTAACTAGAACAAGAGGATAACACTGCTCTGTCTAGGAGACTTTCTGTGTTTAAATTCTAAAGCAAATGCCCTAAAGGTAGTCTAGGCTAGTTAATAAACTTGCCCTTTGATCAGAGGTGTAGTGCCCCTCATCAGTAATCATGGCTTGTCTCATTGTCAATCACAAGGTCTTCTTTATCCAGCCTGCTTCTCATTTAAAAGAGACTTCATCGATAATTTGTGAATCTTTCACTTTTTCCTGGCAAGATGTAAAAACCCGTAATAAAATGGAACGTTAGAGACTGCTTCACCTTTACCAAATTCAAAGTGGTGGTTAGTGTGGCAGTGTTGAGCAACTCTTTCCAATAAATAATCTCAGAAGCTTTGTTGTTTCACAAATCATCATGGGTTGATGTTTTGTTCAAAGCTACAGTAAGCTGAATATTTATAAATAACCTATTAAAATGAAATTAGGCACTAATATCTTTCTTTTAATTCGAAGCCTGAAGAGTAAGTTGAACAGTTATAGACATTGTACCACATTTTGTAACTGTGCTTTTTGTAACTTGCTTAGTGTTTAAATATTGAACTGCCAGGAATAGTGAGGTGTTTCTAAACTTTTTGATTCAGCAGCAGTTGCTACAGGATGTTCTAGTGGTTGCGATAGCACTGTTCCTAGAATACAATCACTCTGCTGATCACATTGTAGAATGAAGGACTGGATTAATAAACCAGTAACATCAAATTTTTGTTTGACTCAAAAAACTGAATAAGAATTAAATTTCAACTAACTCGCATTTAGATCACAAAAGATCAGCATGCATACTGTGGTAATGCAGATTGACAAAATCTTAAAACGCTGTATATTTTGCTAGGAGGATATAAAGAAAAAAGGATGGATGCAATTTCAAAAACGTTTTTTGTTACCCCTAAAACTTCAATTAAATGTTACAAAAGTCCAGAGTTTTTCTCATGTGATCTGTTATGGCACCTTTCAGTCACGTGTCTGTGTCGAAGCATAACCGCAAGACCTGCAACATGACTGGGGCCGTCACCAAGAGGGTTTCTGATAGACCGTAGCTCCAGTCATACGCCAGGCCTGGCTAAGAGCCAGCCCAGGCCAGGGGTAAGCAGCTGCACGGAGCTGAGCTGTGCAGGGGCTGTGTGAAAACTATCACAGCCTGTTAGCCATGGACTTTAAGGGGCACTGTCTCTGTAGCACAGCATTCCTCACAGAGCCTGATCTCCCTTGATTGATTATGCCCAGTGTGACGGGGAGCTACCTGTACAAGACATTTACAAATCATTCATGTCGTTTGGTAAAAAAGGGTTGTTGTTTTATCATGGCCCTTTTCATAAACATCTTGTATGTTTAATTCAACATCTTATTCCTGTATTTGTTGTTTTTGTGTTGTTTTCTCTGCAGAGGTTGTAAGCTGAATTTGCATTTACTAGAACAGTTTGAATCTAGCTAATGCTTTGTAGTGTGGAACATAGTTTTGGAGTCTGGGCGCCTGACCACGAGATTGTGGGCTCAAATCCCACAATCACAAACAACAAAGTGTTGTTTTATCCTTGAGCAAGATACCCAAAATGCTCCAGCAGACGCAGTAGCATAAATGTAATAATGAAGATTCAAAATGTTTTCCTAATATTACTGGGACAATTTGAGTACTGTTTATATATTATACTTCAGAAATTACTGTTAGATGTTCAGAAATCAGTTTTAGAAGACACTAGTGCTGTAGTGAGTGAGCTACATTTTTGGATGTACTGTGCAGTGCTCTCTAATTTCCTGGATGGTGTGAAACCAGTAGAGCTGAATAAAAAGGCAGAAAATCAGCAAAAAAATAAATTGCCATTTTGAAAAGACTTTCTACATCATAAGTGAGCACCTAGTTCCAAGAAAGCACTCAATTCTAATTAAGAAATTCTAAAGCACTCAGGCTTTGGTAAAAATGCATATAGCAATACAAATAGAAATCTCTCTGAAGAAAACAGTTCAGAGAAGCACAGATATTCACAAACATGAGAATCTCTCCTTAGCGCCCACACAGAAACCAGTAAATTGTATTTAAGTAAGGCGGCCTTTTGTCTCAAAGCCGTTAAAAAGCCTTGCAAGAACATTACATATTGATACAGAGCTTTCTGTTCTTTTTCTTTTTTCAGTAGGGGGCATTTATTTAATACTCAGTGGGCTGAAATGAAATTATTCTGCTTATCAAACCACTTTAATTCTGGATTGTTTCTAACAGTACTGTAATCTTAAGGGCTAGTGTAACTGTTCTCAAATGAAACTGTAGGACTGTGTACTCCTACAACCAATATTATACCCATGGATAGTATTCAATAACAAGTTTACTAATGTAATTATCTAAGAATAACCAGAATCAGTGAAAACAGAACTTTACATTCTCCGTTAGTGGCCTTAGAGAAGGTTGGTTTAAGTTTTACTATGAAAGAAAAAAAGTCTCACAGTGGGTTAAACCCTGTGCAGCATTATGTATATTTTCTACTTCAATACATATTGAGTAATCAAAAGGCCTTGGGATTAATTCGTTTAATGTGCATTTCATTTTTTGATTTTAGTAGCTTACCTAAGGGGATGAAAGATCATGACTGAATATTCTCACTGCGGCACCTGAATAGTCAAGTTGCAGATCACTTGGAACCACCACTGTTGTCCTGGTTATAATACATGGTGCCAGCTGAAGGGAAGAGATGGTTAATTGATATATAGTGTATGTTTTGGGATAAATCTAATGTTGTGTTTTGCAGACTCTAAGCATGATCTGATGTAAATGACATAATATAAAATGTTAGGAAGTGGCAGACTGAGGAATTATTCAGTGCCCTAAGGATGCACCCCTCCAGTCCCATAAGAAAATCAATAATTAATACATCAGCAGTAGAAGAGCAGCCTTTGGCACTAGCACAAATGCTGTTTTGTCTTCGGCAGTGTGTTTTATGGAGAGGGTTAGGGAAACGTTAAACCAAAACAAGAGGGTCTGTGAAGGGAAAATGAGAAAGCGAAATGTGCTTTCTGTCCATTGCACTGCTGACCTGCTTGGACTCGAGCCATCTACCTTTTTTCATCTGTCTGTGAACGTCACGGTGGTGGCCCACTGGACACACAACCCCAGTCCCTGTTCGTGGTCACTGCTGGAGTAATTGTTCTTTCAGGGTCCAGAGATTTTGTCTTTCACAGATGTTGGTCATTTGGTTCATTAGGGCAAAAGACATGTACCACACCCCTGTGTATTAAGGAAGATTTATAATAAATATAAGAATTTTATACCTGCTTATTAATGCTTACTGTAAGTGTTAGAATAAGAGGGGACCTTCAGTTCTGGTGTTAGAGCTCTGGAGTGGAGAAGGTAAGAAGCTTGTACTGATCTCTTTGATAGATGCTGGACAGAATGTATGAAGGTAAACTGCATATAGTGTGTGAAACAGCTCAGAGTACTTTACTGTAAAGTACTGTAAAGTTTTCCATTCCGACAAATGAAATATCAAGACTATCACATAACATAACATCAATAGAAAAACAAAATGTAAATTAATCAGCTGTAACTTCAGAAGAAAGGCAATACAACTTGTATAATGGTACAAGGTAATTTTCACAGGCTGCATCATTATACTTCATGTACAGATGCAAATTATATCATTATCAGCCTTAAGGACGTTTTTACCCAGTTACTGAAAGATTTGGTATTGTTTTTTCTTGCCATTACCCCTGCATTGTCTGATCAACCAGTTGAAGACTTCACAGCTTTGAATAACAAACATCATGTTTAATGTGTAAACACCGATTGGCTGAAAAATAAATCAAACAATCAACAGCAAAACAGGTCTTTGATTGTGACTTCTCTGTGTTACTAGTACCCACATCCATTTTCAAGTCTGGGGGAAAGAGTTAAAAACTGGAGTTCAAATATTTTCCCAGTATAAAAGAAAAAATCCCATATTTTCTGCTTCTTAATGCTTAATTGAAGGGGACAGGTGAAGCCTACAGTCATTTGATAATGGTTTTGGCAGCGTGAGGGTCTGACAGTGTCTGCTGTTTGCTCTGGAGGATAAGCTACGTCTTCTCCCCCCCCTCAGAGTTGGGTAGTGCAGGGGCAAAACCTCACCCACCCCATCTGTCTGCACTGCCCCTCCCTCTCACTTCTCATAGACGGACTCAGGAATGTGACCTGCGGATGATTTGAGACAGTCTCTATGACATGCCGTAATTTTTAAAGCTCCCACCGCTAATACCCATTTTGAACAAAAACGACCATCTAAAGAAAAGTTCATCCCCCTCCAAATCTTCCTCAGCACATCCCACAGTGCACCTGCCTTCTAATGAGAGAGGATTTCGATTTTTATCCACACTTGTCTGCAAACTAGTTGAATCAAAATGGTGCTGTTTGCTGTACTGGCCCACTTTCCTTTTTACAGTTTTTCTGGCATTGAAACTTGAGAGTTGAGCTGTATTACATCATGTGATGCCATGATGTACATTAAGTGTTCTGCGGAAAGATTAATGTATCATTGAGAAGAAGATATTGGCAGATTTTAGCCTCTGCTTCAGAAACAAAGAAGCCAGTAACGGCAAAACCTGTAAAGCTGAGCAACAGTATGTCTAGTCATGTCTAGGGCTGTAGGAGTGAAATATGTGCACGAGCCTTTGGTGCAAGACCGAGATCTACAGCTAACGCTGCTTCGGGAGGATGCTTTCACATCACTGACATTCCTTCCCCTCCTCATCGTGATAAATGGTGACAGGATGTCATTACCAGTGCTGTGATTCCACACACCTAACCACTTCCAGCTGGAGGCTTCTGCTTGATGCTAAAGAGGGCGCCTGGTTCCTGTCTTGAGCATGTGTGAGTGGTGCACCTGTTTGCCCCGTTCTGCCTATGGCTCTCTGTGAGGCCCCTCGCCTTTCTGTCCGGAGCATGGCCAGTTCACTTCTTGCTCCTGTCTGTCTGGTCAGCAGGCTCTTTCTCATACATAACAGAGAGACATTTGTGCCTTATAACATTTATAACACACAGGCAGATGAAGTGCAGCTCTGTGCCCACTACCTGAATGAGAGGGCTGTCTGACCACTGTCTAACCTGTTGCTTTGTGATCAATGGCACTAATAAAGCTTAATACAAAATATAAGAAGAGAATTTTGTCATTAAATGAACATTTGTATTTTTTCTTTGTCATTTAACTGAATTTAATCAACTTAATTTAATCAACAAGAGCTTCAGCAACTTGTACTAAGTTTTCCATTAGTAATGGCTCCATTATTTTATCTCAGATCTCCTCTTGTTGACGTAATTCATAAAGTAAAACAAGCTGAAATACTTTCCTCTTTCAAGATATTTTATTCAGGTAATTTCAGAATCCTGATAAAATAATTCCCATAAGGAAGCAATAACATATTTGGATAATCCCAAGCAGATGTGAACATGCTTTAGCAAGATAACAAGATTCCACTTGATGTGCTGTCTGTCACACAAAGACTGCCTAGCTAGCAAAAAAGTCTGAGAAGTTTTCTTACATTCAGTACGGATGACACCAAACTATCAAGGTTAGCTCTGCAGTCTAAATTCTGCCAGGGTGACCTGGTCTTCTGTTTTTCAGCCCATATTATTATTTAAAAGTAGTTTTGGCACAAGTTTCCAAAAAAAAAACAATAGTACATCTTGCTTCCATATGTCAGTGAGATTCAATGAATGGTTTTAATTGTAAATATCTCTGCATATGTATCAGGGCTCACAGTGTAAAAATAATGATGCTGTCACTATGATGTCACTGACTTATGTATTTTCTTTATTTTATCGAGAGAAATATAATATTTCTCTCAGCTGATACAAAACAATCAGCAAGTAAGACCAACATCTTTAACTGCCATAGTTTAGAAAGCGGGTACTCCTGTTCTAAAATGTCTTAGCCTGAAGGTTGTCACTAATTAAACACACATGTCTAGTTAATTGTCCTAACAGATTGTTTTCACCGAGGCAAGAATCATTCAAAGTTGACCCCGTGTGCTTTAATGTTTACGAGTTTGACAGTACACAATAACTAGGCAATAAGATGGTAAATGCTACAGCAAAAAAAAATCTTGTGGGCTCAGGATGTAAGTGATGTTGCATCCTTTATGCACCAGCAGCCCTCTACAATATACTCTACAATAGAGCAGGAGAAGACATTATATTGCCAACTGAATTATGGGGGACCTCAGGAAGGACAGACTGGTTATTGAAACTTCCCAGAAATAAATTTAGCTAGGACAACAGGGTTAACAGTCTTACATGTACAAAAAATGCCCTGAGATCTTTAACAGCCAAGTTAAGTCATCAGGACATCATCTGAAGGACTGCACCTCCTACAACAGCCACACGTGTTTTTCCTTAGAGCAGTGATTCCCAACCCTTCTCACTGTTTTTTTTCCTACAGTCAAATTCTTAATATTGATTTCATTTTCAATTTATATATTTGTATTTCATTTCTATAATACTGGTTTCACTTTCCATTTTCTATCTTTCTATGACCTGACCTTATGTACAGTATACGGTCAAACTGGAGTTTTAATCACTGTCAGCCCTTTACCAGTTTCAGATGTGCCCGAAATGTAACCAAATGGACCTCTGCGGAAGGTAAAAATGGGTGTGCCTGGTACAGAGTCATTCCCACTTGTGTTTGTCCGTCATCAACGATCATCGGGTTACAAGAGCTGTTTAGAGAGAAATTGAGCCAGCAACTTGAGGCTAGGATGTGTAAAGTTCTATGAAATGGTGCCCTTGAAACAGTGCCCTTTTTGACACTCAGTAATGATTGAAGAAACAAATAAATGTCCACACAAGCAAATGGATCAAATAAGTCATCAATTAGCACTGGAGAGTTAGCGCTAAGTTAGAAAGAAAACCAGCAGAAACAAGGTTCCTCCAGGACCTGGTTTGGGAACTACTGTTAAAGACGTTGTCCATTCCAGTTCTGAGCAAACCTAACTTTGCTTGGCTTCTGAGATCTAAGGAGATCAGATTATAAGGTGGTAGTGCGGAGGATTCAAGATTTCAAGGTGACTCACAATTTAACTAAAAAGATTTTAGTACAAGGCATAACATTTCAGTGAAACACAGCACTCAGAATTCTCTCTTCCTTATAAAAGCATCTTTGACCATAATTCTGTACCTAAAGCTTATTTCTGTGACAGTGTGCTTTTCTTTTTTCTTATAATTGGAATGCATCTTCATGATCTCAATCTTGCTTTCTCCTGCAGAATCATGGCAGTTGCCAAGCTACTAGGCGCAACAAGCTGGAGCTCGACTCTGCTGGACTCAGCAGGCCTCCTCTCTCTGTCTGTGACCAGCTCTATCTGCTGGCTGTCTCCAGCCTGCAGGAACAGAAAATCCAGTGCAGGCAGACGCCTCAACATCAGCCTGCACTGCGCTCCTTTAACCAGGTAAGACACAAGTCACCTTAAAACTGAAAATTAAATAAAGAAAAATCTAATCAGTCCAGAAACCTAAAGCTTAAGCAAAGACATTCAAAGAGAACTTCCCTACCAATGAATTAAGCAGTATCCTTACACTGTGAAAGGTCATCTTTTTCATAATGATGTCTGCACCATTACGTATGATGATTTTGCCAAACCATATGGGGTAATATCGTGGCACACTGCATGCATAGCTTTGTTCTTTGAATTATGTGTACATCTGAAAACATCTTAAAGTGATCAATCTATTGAGCTTCAAAGATAGAGGAGAGGAGATGGAGGGGTGATTTTCCAGTTTCAGAGAAAAAGGTCCTTGACTGAAGCCGTGTTTTTTCTCAGATTTATTATAAAAAAGCTGTCGAAAGGAAATCACAAGACCGAGACAATGGCAGAGGTCACACTTCCTCAATAATGGCTTGTAGCGCTGCCTTTTTGTTTCCAAATAGGAAGTATCGCCAGCAGTATTGCTTGTTGGACAAGTAACATCACCTGGGGCAACAAGTTTACAAAAAAGCTCTTCTTAATAAACTGTCCGTGGAAAATTGTATTTGCTAAAAGAGGCTGATTTATACTGTTTTGGGCTTCCTGTCATTTTGCCCAGCAGAAATTAACTCTACGCTGTCATTCATGTCTAGGATCTAGAGGATATGTTATGGAAACTTCAATGAAGAGCTTTTTTAAAAAAATAAACTTGAAGACAAAAGTGTTTTGATTTCCGTGCTGTTGCCCCAATAGTGCCATAAATGCTACTTTCTTCTGTACTTCTTCAATCCAGATTGTGTTGTACAACCATAGTTGAACCCTGTAGTGTTGCCTTTGGCTGTTTAACACTGTTAATATTGATTTGTCTCAGTTTGTCTCCACAGAGGCCTATGGAAGATCTTTTTTTAATGAATTTCATTTTATTTGATTAGTGTGGATACTAATGCTTGTATTAAAAGAAACCGTGCTTAATACCTGTGCTTTTTGGAAACAGTTACTTTTACCTTCAGAACATACTTTGATACTGTTTATGATTAATAGATTGGTAAACTCCAAATACTGTACTGGTAGTTTAAGAGATTTATAGAGATATAGATGGGAACAATTCCTCTTAATCATGCTTTATCTTCTTTTCACATTAAAAGGTGCATTCTTCACTGAACTCTCTGTATCAGCATCTTTGAAACAGACAGACAACCTCACCTTTCTGAACAAGCACCCCCATTCATATTTCTGTTTACCTGTGCAGGGATGGGCAGAGTATCTATCACTAAGATTAAGGGAAAACATCTCCTATACCTCCTGGTCAGCAGAAAGACATGACTTTCTCTATATGCTGTATGTAAGAATTGGCATGAAAGTGATCCAGTGATCCATTAAGAGAAGCCATCTCATTTTGTTCTGCTACTATAGTTGACAGCAAGCTATTTATCCATGTACATATCTTCCTAATCACAAGTTCAGCTGAGCACACACTGTGTTAAAGGAGATTGCAGTTACCTAAGGTACAAACACATTATAAATATTTTGGATTTGTTTTGACAATTTTATGGGTGTGGCCACCTTATCACACCATCTTATTGATGCAGCAAAAAATTAAGTAAATATTTCGAAGTAATTCAATTATTATTACCATTTTTAATTGAAAACATTGCAAAGTTGTAAAATGCCAGCTTCAAACTTAATGGTTCTTTCTAAGACTGAAAGATAAAAAAGTCAATTTCTCCTTTACACTTTATAACTAATTACATATTTGTGCTCCTTTAAATAGTTCAATACCTGGTGTAGTATCTGCTGTAATCCCTTAAGAAAATTCATGTTTTTGTGCCAGGCGCTTTTCTCCATAGAACTATTCATTAAACTATTCATTAAAGTTTGATTATCTGAATTGACCATAATACAAAATAGTTTCTAAAGCATTTTTCCATGTTTTTTATATTTATTGACCTAAAATGATGTATTGCAGAGAATAATTCCTACCATCGATTTACTGAAGTGATAGTCTGAAGTGCATATTAATCGTCTGCACAAGATGCCATAAGTTACAGTATTTATGTGCTTTTGTGTGCTTGTGCACTCTGTGATCAGCTGGTGTCTCATCCAAACTCTCACCTGCACTATGAGGTCTGGGGTGCCTCAGCCCTTACCAGGGAAAGATGGATTTCAATTATTTATGGCTGGATATTCAGTGGCTAGCAGCCTAACATACAGTACCTTTTCACATTCTGATGCTTTAATAGGAACAGTCATGACACTTTGAAGTACAAATTCATATTTGTTATATACACAACCTATTCCAGCAAACCTGGCTGGAGGAACGGGCAAACATTGCAACACGCCAGTGTACATGTTGCCATTTTGTTTTAAGATGATAGTTAATCCAGACTGTAGCACAATAGGTGCCATTTTACCTTAATGGATGTGTAGAGATGAACAACGATAATGATGAGGAAATTTGTCTATTACTTCTGATTGGTAGATTTGACAGATTAGCTGCTCTCACACTTGTGGTCGTGTTTTTGAAGACTGATAAATGTGGATTAAAGTTTGCCAAATAACAATCTTACATTATTCTCAGCCAAACTAAGATGCATTACTTAGAGTCAAAGCTGGTACCATAGTATTGTAACTCCTTTTGTGCCTACAATGTCTACAGCTTTTGGACAGCAGTGTATATTTATAATGCATGTATTGTTCCATGTGTTTATGCCAATTTTCACAGCAACGTTAGCAACATCTGAACCTTAAATGCTCCTTACCAGCACTGCACTGTCTTTGTAGACTTTAATATATGGTGACAGCTAAACATCCAAAAGGCATTGTCACGATGTGAAAGAAGATATGGTGTTGTGTAGAACAGCTTTTTTTTAATAACAATCAGGATTCACCCAGGAGCAGTGAAAAAACTGGTTAATTACCATGCCGCAAATAATGAGAGGCTATTTAGAAAGGCATTTGAAGAATGCCTCTGAGATTGAGATAAGATTGGAGATGAGGGGAGAAGAGAAAGTGTTTTCTGTCGCTGCCTTCAGAAGTTGAAAGAGAAACGTGGAAGGGAGCTCAGAGGGAGGCAGGGGTGTGCTGCATATTGAGCCACAGGCAAGCATGGCGAGTGGATCGGTGCTGGTGCCAGCTTCTCTAATAGGCTCCATTGTTAGAGGGGCTAGAGACCCCTGAGAGGAGAGACAAAAGTCACATTCAGTTCCCTCCTGTCACTGGGGTCCACTGGCACGTGCTGTGGCCCCAGCTCCTTGGTGACGAGCAGCCCCCTGCCTAAGTCTCTGCAGGGGTGACACTCCCCTGAGTCACTGCCTTTCCCCAGCACTCTCACCCTGACAATCCAGTCTGCAGCAAGGGAAATAAATGTAACAAAAGCTCTCACATTATTTCTGTTGTGGGTGTTGTGTGTTTGAGCGTTTCAGTCCTCTTTCATCTTATCTGATTCCTCTTCAAACCATGAAATGAATGTAAATGAATTATTGCTAAAGAAGAAGTAGCAGAAACACACGTATCTGAAGCAAAATCGTGTATTGACTCTATTTGGAGATCCCTAATCCCTCAAATACAGATTCAAGTCTTAATTCTCAGAAATAAGTACGACGGAAACAAATTAATTCTCGTGTCAGTGGAGCCCATTATACACACTGGTAGCCTCAATCACATTTGAAAATCGAGCACATCATGAAGACTCAAGACGAATTATAGTGCAGTTCAGTCTGTTTCATTCTCAGGACAGCGCTGCTCATGAACCTTTTCTGAATTAAGATCCGCTATTTTGAAAAACAAATGCATATATTGTGTGGCATTAAAGGTGATTTAAATGTTGTGCAGAGGGTTTACTGTGGCTGATTTCTTCAAAAAATAGATTAAAATAAATCATTACCTCGTATAATGTCGAATTTTGGTTTAAAAGAAGGACAATAGATTTTAATAATACAGAGAAATAATAAAAAAAACACTGATCAGGTGTCAAAGCCTTCTTATCCCGTATTAGTCTTTAATCGTTTTATCTAAATCCAAATATGTTCTGGGCCGTTTGAATTCTGAACACTAGGCTGCCCTCTAGCGGGGATGTATGCAATTGTAGACTGCAAGATGCGCCGGCGTGCAGTGCTCCTGCTTTTCGTGCTTATTCTTTGGTACTGAAGCCCAGAATAATTGAACAATGTATGCAGTATTTTGAGGAGCAAAAAAATAATTCTGGGCTTGAATTTCCTGATAACACAGGAATTATACCCAAAGCTGAAAATATCGATAAAGTTTTGTTTATTCTATTTTTATTATGATATATATTTTATTATCCACCACTGTGAAAAGTATTATTATTATTATTATTATTATTATTATTATTATTGTTGTTGTTGTTGTTGTTGTTGTTGTTAGTTAGTAGTAGTATTGCTGTTGTTGTTATATACCTGGAGTCCTTAACAGGGTAGCAAACTGTGTTTGGAAAGATTTACTTTAAGTGTAAGTTGACAACTACTGAAGCTAAAGCTAATATTTACATGCAAACATCAGAAAAAAATATAATTTAGCTACTTAGAAACTGTAGTCTCGTTTTTCAGCAATATAGAAATGATTTTTGTTGGGTAGTAGGGAGACGGTGTTCACCTATTAACCGCTTGCAATATGTAAAGGCTCAGATCTTCAGATCGTACCTTGAGTACTTCTCCACTCTGTTGTTATTAAATATACCAGAATGTCTACGGGGGTTTTCGTGTGGTCTAATATACAAGTAAGAACGAAAAAGAAGCGAGCGTAAGAGATGGAATGAGAAGAATCGGATCAGTTTATACCGTTGTAATGACCGTTTCTCTCGCTCGGTGTGACTGTAGCACCTTTTCTCCCGACAGGTGAAGGCTTTGAATTCGAGCTCTCTTCTTCGCCAGCCGGCGGTTTCTCCGCTGTTTCGCGAACCGTACGTGTGGAGTAGAGTCCTCGGCCTGGGTTTTTGGTGCAATTTGCACCAGAAGAAAAATGTATGGTTTCCTAAGAATTCAATCGGACAGAAAGGGAATCAGCCAGCCAGCATCAAAAAATCACAGCGCAAGAAAGCTGAGCAGTAGTCTAGAAGTAGATGCATTTTAATTCTATTTCTTCATAGTTATTATTTTTATTCAAATCGTTTATTTTATACTAAAAATAATCGTATGAAATCTTAAAGCCTAAGTGCACCTGGTGAAAAGCCTTTTGACAACAGAACTGCGTGATTCTACCGCAGGTCGGCAGTTCTCGTTTGGGGAATTAATAAAAGCGATTAGAGTTTATCGATAACCACAATAAACCCTTATTTCAAGCGTAATTCTATAATTTACACTCTCGTTAATTAAAGGGTATTTCCAAACTCTACGTGACAACAGGGTGCTTGCCAGGAGAGGGTGTACGGGAGGGAGGTGTTTTCTCTGAGGCTACACAACTGACGTTTCTTTCAGGTTGATTAAGTTTTGGAAGCAGGAGCGAGGAACAATCGCCTCCAACTAATTTGTTAAATTCGTTCTTCGAAAGAAGTCGAGTGAAAGGTGATTCATCCAAGTGTCCGGGATTTTCTCCGCCATCTCTCTTAGTGTTAGGGGAAACACCCGGAGATCTACTTTAGCAGAATGATTTATTTTTAACTGGTTGTTTAACCAGGCGGGTCATGGGCGACTTTACACGTTGAGGGTGGGGGAAACCATTTTAGTTTAAAAAAATGTACGTTTTTAAACGCAACAGAATACATACTAGTAGATTTGACATTTTCCTTCCTGACAAGTGAATTTGGAGTATATCATTGAAAGGTAGCCAACAGGTAGAAGGACAGCGTTACAACCAGCTGTACACATCCAAACCAGTCTTGTCATGTTATTACGATTATTATCAGCAGTGGTCTTCGCAGTGAAATGAAGATCTGGATGTACTACATTTGAGAAAAGGGATTGAATTTAACAAATGTCGATTCTACATGTAAAAGGTTAACCAGCTTTATCGAGGATTAAATCAGAATTACGGTTTTTATGGACCCAGCAAACATTTCAATCTATATTTCGTTAATTACGTTTACCGAATAACATTATGCAGACTACAATTGCCAAAGGCTCTTTAGAAACGTTTAAGCTACTCTTTGTCTTGTTCTTATCGAACTACTCAAATGCATAATTTAACTGATATCCTCGTCGATTTGAACAGCACTTGTAGTGAGAGACGTTGAATTTTCTGAGTAAAGTGCAGAGAAATCGTAGTTTTCTTTTAGAAACATTACTTCATTTTATATGTAGGTTTGCCTATGACCGTAATAACTGTGTATTGTCTTTCTCTAGACGTTGGTTCGCTATATTAAATAAATAATTAATTGCTCCGAGGTTAAATGCCCTAAACGAATTCGTCTCATGCATGCTCATTTTTTTTTGCTTTGTTTTATTATAATTACGAGTTGGGTGTGTCGAACTGTTTTATTTTCAAATCCTTTTATGTTGACCAAACATGAGGTGTGTGAGGTGTTATGACTACGGTTAATAAGGACAAACACCGATTACAACTGTTCTTCAAAAGCAATAGAAAGAACACGCACCGATGTTTGTTGCTAAGCGGAACCAGGTGTTTGAAATGTGTAACTGTATCGAGTACTTATTGGGCTAACAGGCGAAGCGTCTCGTTTTAATTATTTCTAAAGGGGTGCAGATGCTGCAGACGCGCGCCTGTCACGAGACGGGTGACAGTTTCGCATGCATTCAATAACAGTTACTGCAAAGGACTTTCCTTCGTTTGATTAGAATCTGCCGAATAAGAGCTTTACCTTTTAACTTGTAATCAATATTTTATTGCCTTGGATGTAGATGATGGTCTCGCATCAAGTGTGGGGCGTTTCTTGTTGTGTCTTTTTCGATTTCTGTTTTCTGGTGTGATGCCTGCTGCGCTCAGCGGTTCCCCGCAGCCTACACCGGAATGAGAACTCCAGAGAGCCCATTGGCCCTGCCTCATACGGAGTGCTCCCAGCGGCCAAGTTCATATGTTTCAGATTGCTTGCTTTCTTCATTATGTTCACTTATACCATCTAAAAGGGAAACCGGCAGTCTGTCCAATATAACCAACAGCTGCTGAAGGCAATCTGTGGCGTCAAAAAACAAACAAACCCTAACACATTTTTGTTCTTTCATTTCAACGAACTGTCAGCGAAAGGTAACGATTTGTGGAGACCCGCAATCTGTAACCCTGTGAGCCAGCTATCTGTGGAGACTTGATTCGGTGTCGACTGTACGTCGCTGCAAAGTGGCCTTTGCAGTTTCCGTCTCTACTATGCTCAGATCATTTCTGGTGTATATTACTTCTGCTTAAGCCTTGCGTCCGCATTAAGATCATTTTCTTACTTTTATTCGCAGGAAGGCGGCGATTACGTACTTATTATTTCAGTTCCGTGACTTTCTCTTCAATGTGTTTGTATTTTAGCTATAGGGTGCACTTTTGCTTGACATAACCCCTGTACAAGTGGTATAGTCTTTCTTAAACCCCAGGGCAGCCCGTTTCCTTTTCTGTGTTGCGACCTTACAGCGAACTGACTGCAAACAATTCGATCAGAGTATCGCATACTACAATGCATTTGAAAAGGCAGTGTTATAACCCACGCTGAAGGCACTGTTCCCGTTACATTTAAACCATACCAGTTCCCCCTTGAACAGAAACAGAAAGTGGGTTAACAAAGTTAGGTAATTCAATTAAAATGTTCAGTAGCCCTTAAGTCAAGTAGCAGAATGTGGGCTTCCTCGACATTACAGCGTTTTCCGAATTCTATCGGTTTGATGATCTGGATATGTTGAACTCATTAATTCAAGAAAACGGTTTGAATGTGCATTTTCGTATCAGCAATACGTGAAATACTTTGTACATACAGTAGGTGTGCTATGTAACATTGTGTTCAGTATGGTGTTCGGGGCATTTTTGAATTTGCCCCGTTTGTTATCTCCAATACCATCAGCTTCTACTCTGTTCGCTAATGAAGCCAGGTGATGTTCTTGGTGTCCCAGGCACTAGAGATGCCCTTACTGTGTCAAGAATGGCGTTTTAAACACTGTAGTTTATTTTTGCGAATTTTCAGCTGTATTTCTATGTGCAAATAATATGTCCTTTTATACTTGTTTAGTTATTTGTCTTTCGACGAAAAAAAGATGTCGTCAGACAGGAATTCAAAGACAGATGTATTCATGGGGCACCCAATCAGAGTTTTCCTCGGGACTGATCTCCGGTTAAATTCACACCCATTCTCTCCAGAAATATTATCCAGTTAACACATTCGAAATTAAGGAAATAAGTGAAATATGTCAGTCAATAAACAATTAGACTAACCTATGAAATGAGTGACTGTATATCTATTTTTAAAGATTTTCACCTAATTAGGTAGACTAGAAACGAAGGTCGCCTACAGTGCTGTAGGTTTCATGTTTGAAGATTTTTGTCATTAAACATAACTCGACTCTGAACCCTTCACATGGGGTTCTTGATACCCAGTATAACAGGAGACTAGATCTTGAAAAGGATCATCATAACTATACTCTACTTTTACTTATAAATCGATTTTCAAAGATATTTTTTCAGTTGTTAATCAGGTTATATATACAGTATATATCCACATGTGAAACTTCTCCCACCATTTCTTTCACTCCCAGTATTTCCTCGCTGAAACAAGCCCAGTTTCTCCCGGGCTAGCCAGCCAAACTGTCTCCCTGCAATGGAAACCACACTTCACGTTCTCCGGAACACATGTAGGTGAAGTCGTCTGGCCCGCACTGATCCCTCTTCCCCTGCGTGGAAAAAAACCCGTCTTTTTACTGAAAGATGGAAAGTGAACTGGATGCTTATGCAACAGATGAAAGGAAACACTCGCCAACTAAACCCTTCAGCTGTTTGTCTCCGTTAAATCGAACTTTTCCAAAGGAATAGCTAGCCGTTGGTTTTGGCACGATAAGCGGGATAAGACCATTCATTGAAACCGTCCAGGAACGGTTACGGCCTGTTCTGACAAGACATTTGCTTGCGCCACAGTAAGAGGTTAATTTCCAGCAGTTCTTACGTTCGTCCGTCCAACGTCCCATTTTTAGTCGACTTCTGTTGGCTTTCTCGCTTCCCTGCATTATTTTTTAACAAAAACAACCATCTCGTTATAGCGTTAATAGTTACGACTGCTAGAACAATTACTGTACTTTTCGCTAGCGTTTTGTCAGTATTTTTTTTAAAAATTGCACATTCTTACCTTTGTGGGTTATTAAGATACATCTGATACATCATGTCGAACTCTTTTGTAAATAAGACATGAACTTTACATCTGTACATTATTTATCCTTTGCGTTATTTTGAAAACTCTTGAAAATAGAAAACCTACAGAAAGCTGTATCCAAAATCAATAAAACAAAAATTGTATCTATATATATCCTATAACGCAAACAAGGTAACAGTGTCATAGCTCCAACGTCCTTAAGGCTGTTTATTTGATCTCGAAGGTCTGCTCCAGAGAGGTCAGAGAGAGTGAACGCGATTGGGGCTGTTATGAGTGTTATCTACGAGGAGGTGTGAGCGTGGGGTTCAAAGTTTGTTTGTTTAGGGATTTCTCTGCTTCTGTTTTCCCCATCTTTCATGCCATCATAGCTGGGCTTTGGATTTGGTGTAGGTTACACGTCTGCTGTAGGTGGTAATTAAAACTGATCCTATGTAAAAACAGATTTTAAGGCTGTGGGAGGATTCATTCAGTCTGTTGTGACACTTTGTCTTTTGTTCCGAACGTCTCCTATTTAGCAGGTTGCTGAGGCCTGTTTTACGGTTCATGCGTCTGGTCCCTTGAGATCGAGCCACGCCGAGTCCTGTGAAAATAAATTAACTCCCATTACACACAAATTAACAATGTCACTTACATGATTATTGGCAAAACTTTGTCTTCGCGTCACCTAATGTACACTCCCTCGCCCCCGGTACTGTACAGACTTTTATAAACCGCTCTCGGATTCGCAGGTAAACAAGGAATGTTCAATAAAAAAGTGTTATAAAGCAAAACCATGCGGCACTCAGAACCGTGACTAAGAGATTTTCTTTGGCTTCCAACTGTGCTAAAAAAGGAGAGTGAGAGAGACTAAAAGGTTGAACTAAGTCATAACTGGTGTGGCATTAATAGTATAACTAATGCTCGAAAATGGAGAATAATAGCTGTTTCAATACCTTCTGCATCAGCGGGGTTTTAATAATTAAGTCTGAATATTTCACTCCTTGGAATGCGCGTTTAAACGACGTTTTTGTCCCTCACACGAGACGTAACTCAGTACAATAACACATGGATCAGGTTAGGCGCCCATAATTGTTACAGTTTAGTGCATCAGTTAATCGATTTATTTTCCTTAATATCGTATGAGGATAAAAGCACGTTCATTCACAAAAATGGCAAAAAAAAAATAGTTTTTTCGCCCATCTCTACATTTAGATAAAACGGATGAAGGGAAGTCGCTGAACAACCGATTAAAGGGGACCGTAAATTAACGGAAGCCAATGCCAATAACGTTTGGGAATAATATCGATTTTAAACATTATTGCAAAACAGTTACAACAATAGTCATCTGATAAATTTATTGGACATTGTTTCTCCTTAAACAGATCTCATTCTCCTTTTGTGGAATGCATTCTGTAATCACTCAGATTATGTCTTGTAAAGCAGACACATTTCAGGAGTCCGTTGAGTTTTTGTAAGCACGACAGGAGACAGTTGAAATATGTGTCGCATCAAGGAGGGATTTATTTCTGCCGTAAACGTCTTAGGTATCTGTTGCAATCTTCAAGTCAAATATATTGGTCACATTGTTGTACCTTTAAGCAGGTTTAAATGCAGATTGATAATAGATTGCACGAAGAACAACAGCACAGTTCAAATAGCTCGCATTTTTTTTTTTGACACGATGTGTCTTATGACACGATACGATGGTTTATTCTTGAGGAATGCAGCTTGAAGCTGCCGCAATTACGGACATTGCCAAGCTCGCTGTAGAAATCCCAACCCGGTTTGTGCCTTACCTCCAAAAACATGCCTCGCTCTGAGAGCTGATTCACAGACCTGCCCATCCGACACGGAGATGGGCAGCATTCAAACCGAGCACAACACGCACAGTACCTCGCGATGGCCTCGGCAGAGCTGCAGAGCCACAGAACATTCCCTTAAAGACGCCGGTCTCTGGAAACGCTTTACTTGGGGTTCTTTTGATTGATGCTTGACTTAATCCGAGGCTTGGTAAATCTTCCCAGGAGGGAGAAGCGGGCCTTTGTGCCTGCCTAGCCCATGTGAAGCGAACCAAAGCCGGAGAGCGGATCCTAGCTCCGCGACTTGAGTACCAGGTCCTCCCCACCGGCGCATCTGCATGTGAAATCGCCATTTCACCCCTCCACACTCCCTAATTGTTGGAAAAATTATTTGTGAAATTGCCTTCCACCAGGAGTGTTTTCCACGGCAATTTTCACACCATTTTCTATGCATGGAGTTCCCACAGAGCTGACACACTTACCTCATTTTAAATTACACGTATGCAGTATATATGTGAACAATAAAAGTAAATAAATTACGATTAGCCTTAAGCGATTACTATAACCAAGAAGGTCTGTCTTGCAATAGTCTTGATTTAATTCTGCACAATTCATATTAATGTCGACCATCAGTTATGATTATGTCACCCTCCATTTAAAACATTAAGCTGTAATTCATAGTTAAAAGTGATAGTATTTCTCTCTTGCTTTCGGCATATACAATTTTACACATTTCAGCTAAAATTGTGACATTTGCATCGACTTCATATTTCACTTCAAGGGTGGTACATGAGATTTTAGCAACAAGAGGATGGTGTGATTTTTGTAGAACAATTTAAACCAGGTTATTGTCAGTTATTTGCCTACACAAGCTACCTTAAAAAGTAAACAGTGGCTAATCTTAAATAGATTCCTGAAACATTGACACAGAGATTGTCATTTTTCGTCTTAACACCTGCCACCCTTTGATAAGATTTATGGAACAAAATTTTTTTTTCTAGTAATATTTGTTCGTATTAAGTATCCTCCACACATATTTTTAACAATCCTTTCCACGCCAAGTTGAAAAAAAGAAGGTAAACGGTGCCTTTGTTGCAAGCATACGGAAATATAGACCATTTAAATAAGGGTTTGGGCTTTTTAAATACTTCCATTTTCCTTTGGTCACGGTGACAAACTCAAGTGTTTGATCTTAGCTCCGCAACCAAGAGGAATCTCAATCCCGGTTTAGAGGCTTGTGGAAAAACTGATTGTAAAACACATTTATTTGAAATGATGAGGGCTCTTTTTAAATTGCAGCCTCTGGAGTCTGTCTGCTAGCTTTTACCTGTTGTGAGTAAACCTCTTCAGCGCCTCTCTTCTGTGCAAACGCCGGGGCTGTTCCCGGGCACGTTTCAAATCAAGTGTTTATTATAACGTACCGTAAAGTTTATTTATGTTATTGGATAATGAAATGAGATTACATGCCGTCGGATGACATGCACGGCAGCATATTAACGCATTTGAATAGGATAAATGACACTGGGGTTTTTAAATGTCAGTTTTGTGGGGTTTTTCTTTCCCTATTTTTTATTTTCAATTCATAATATCCCTTACCTCATCGATGAACATGCGGCTATTAACCGACCTCACCACCGTTATTCAATATATTAATGTTATTTGTATTATATGGAGAAATATCCATTTAATATTCAGCAATTATTTACTGTTCAATTTATGGATGAGTTCAATTTTCAGTTGGATCCCTAAAAGGACTTGCTTTAAGGCAAATGTCAAATGTCTTTAAAAAACAAAATATCTCAACTGTTCGTTTAATTGACTCACAATGATTATGGATTAAGAGATTAAGACATTTTTTTAAAAATCATTACAGATGAACAGTTATTGGATACTTGTTATGGTAATCCTGCAATTCAAAATGGCTAAAAACTCAGGGCTAATGTACAAAAAAAAACAGAAATACCGCTCCACTCTCCTGCTCAACAGCAGGAGAAAGCGCCATCCTTTAATCCAGTCCTGCGTTTTGTGTGTCTTGCTTGCTGGTTTTAAAATTCTGTTCCGCGCTGTATTCAGGCCTACCCCCAATTTTGGGAAATTTCAACAACAAAATAATAATAAATAAAACGTTATTGCTGAACCTCAATAACACGCCTTTGTGTTAAATGTGACACGCTTTCTAGTTCTTTCTAAGTGGGTTAAGGGATTTTAGAATCACATGCCAGCTTTCTTTTCCTCCCTCTCTCAAAGTGCAGAGCAGGCGGTGGCATCGCGAGTTCGAGCCATTAACCGCTGCCAGCGAGAAGGAACTGCCGGTTTGCAGTTAGTTCAGACAGGCCTGTCTGTTCAGTTTACGGGTTCGCGCAGAGAAGTCTCTCACATTCCGTTGGGGTGTTTTACTAGGCTCTGGAACAATTGCTTTACGGTTACATTTTCTTCTGGGGTATGGTTATACAGTATTCACCTAAGCGGTATTCGTTGTTTTTTTTTCTTCTCTGCGTGTCTGTGTGCGTATGTGGAAGATGCGTGTTGGACGGAGAGCACGGAGTTAGAGACGAAGCCTAGTAAGAACGTCTGAACTGGTGATTTAGAGAGGGAGGGAGCTAATGATGTCACGGATAAAACACGACGCGCTTCTGCTGTGTAGAAGTGGGTTAGATTTTGAGACGTGGAGGTTATGGAGTCGATCAACACCTGGGATTGTAGGAAAGTCAGGGTAAAATCTTTCATTTCCGAGTCATGATTTACTGCCTGACCGCATCTTTAGTTGACTAAACGCCAGGTTTCATTGATTACAGCACGGATGCTTTGCTGTTCTCCTTGAGATGGACGGCAGCCTTCAGACTTTCCTTAACACCTGTTCGTCTGTGTTAAGAAATGGTTTTCACTTGAGCACAGTTTTTGTTACCTATAAAGTGATGTTAACAAAACAAAATATCATCACGAAACGGAAAAGAAAGCATTTATTTCAGGGACGTCGCAAGTTTGTAATTCCATGCACAGAATGATTTCTAATGCAAAAACCAAAGTATTGATTGTGTAAGCAGGCTGTTTTGCAAGAATTCGTTTTGATTAAGAGACGAGTACAGTTCTATTAGGTTTATAGGATTAGGAAATAACTAATGTGTGCGTCTCCAGTTGGGTGTGCTTCGCTTCTTATGAGATTCCCAGTGATCCTGGAGGGAAAAAAAGTCTTTTAACATACGAAGACAAAGGTTTAGTGTGGATAGGCGTCATAGCCTGCTGTGCAAGAGCTCTCCAAGCCTGGAATAAGGCACCTTCAGTGATAGAATTTCTCCCGGAGCAGAACTCGGAGAAGACCCGGGGTGACTGAGTCACTAAAAGGATTGGAAGAGAGAAACTAATAATAATGCTTTTTGCTTGAACACGTAAATGACTTCTTCAACTCGTCTGCAGACGTCCGGAGTACTATCTGTCAAGACTACAACATGGATGGTTCTTATAGCCTGCCCTGTTAAAAAGTACCAGTTTTTAATACATTGAAATGATAGATCAGTTGTGAACAGCGATCAAACCTGAATAAATACCCATTTCTTTGTATTTACTTTCGCTTAAGGGATACTACACTACATAGTCAGTTTGCCCAAAACATCACCTGTCTTTCAACTCCTGAAAACATGCCAGGCACATTCTGTCTGTGAAAGATACAGGCAAATTGCCTGTCATAGATACTGGGAATATATCAAGTCAAAACCCTTTTCATGTTGTATTTAAAAAGGTCAGTTATTATAATTGCTGTTATTGCTCTGTAGCAAGCTACTGCATTAGGTTATCGTCTATAAAAGTTTGATATCAATAAAAGGATTATTGAGATTTTAAGCCTTCAAAATCGAAGCAATGGGACTAAACATCAGGTGTACACATTTTTTTTGACATCTGAAGTGTTTATCGTACACCTACATATGAGATACATAACTAAACATTTCCTGGGCTTGTGTACTCGATTGTCGTTCAAGCTTTTTAGATATTTTCCCCATTGTTGCCAGAACATTTACTGATAATTTCGCCGGTTAATAAAATCGCACCAAAACCTTAAGTTTTGTATTTTTGATTTTCTGTACTCTGCAAATTAATTCGTATGAGAGATTGACCATAGATTTTCGGTAGCTTTAGTGATTCAGTTTAAAAAAAAAATTAATATCGGAAACCAATATCTTTCCAAACACATGTACAGTTCTGTATAACACTAAGTCCCTGCATATCTAATGTCTTTGATGATAGAAAGAAAGTTTGATTTTAGATTTTCAATCAGGTATAATTTAAGCCTACCTTGTCCGCCCCAATTATCTTGTGGACTGTTTTAGAGACTTTTTGATAATCAACCTAAACTTTTGTTTCTGTATGTTCTAACAGCATTGCTCAAGACCCTCAAGACAGTCAAGTGCTAACAAGATAAAACCTTTGTTAACTTAGTTTTGTCCAATGAACTGCACACTTGGAATCTTTTTTTTTAGATTACAGCTGGTTTGAAAGCAGCAAAAATATTTCTGGAGATATTGGAAAAAATATATTTAAGTTAGCAGAAATGTTAATGACATTTTCATTACAGTTATAATTACAACAGTTATAGTAATAATACACTACTAATATTGTCATAATAATGTACACATTGTAATAACGTCTAGTGCAGTAATATTAGTTACCTGAAAATAAAAGGGTATTTGCGCAAATTGGCCTCAAATCCTATTCTTGCTGACCTACATTAACACTAGGAAGTCCATCATTACCTAATTTTAGGGTGCCTGAAACGACTGATAAAAAAGCTTTTAATAAAATGTTTTTTAAAATGTGTGGGATTGAGTGCATAGAAAGGTTTGAAGGAATACCTGCCAAATACGTACTTGTCTAAACTTATCTTAGTTACCGTTTTAATTTTAGTGAAACCAATTTCCTGTCGGTCCAGGTAACGCCACCAAAAATCAAGAGAAGATTTGGAATATATAGTTATTTATCGTAAACGTTTCGCATGAATATATTTCTAGTATACAATCATGAGATATGCGTTGAGGGGGTGATTTTTAAAACTAACTGGTATTCAAGGATGAACCCGAGGAGACAGTGGTGGGTTATAAAAAAGTTCTTTTTTTTTTCCTTGTGAGTTTTCTGTTCAGAACGAGGCAGCGATGCAATGAATTAAAATGAGCTAAGAGTGTGTTTGCGCCGCGCACCGTTCCCTCTGATTGGTCAGCAGGCTCAGAGCGTAACCCCTTCTCTTCCTCATGAATAAAAGAAAGACCTCCGAGCCTATCGGCGTGCGCGGCTCTCTCCTCCTAAACCGTGCGCCAAAGTTGGCCACTTCAACTACTCCCAAGCTCAAAGCAGACTTTTCCGTCAAAAACTACCAGACCTTTTAGTAAAATACAGCACAGAATTCAATAACCTTTGCCCACTTGTGAGTGTAAGATCCATTGCCCCCACACAAACTCACATTTACTCCACCTTGCGATCAGTGTTGTTGTTATCTATCTATCCATGGTTCTTGTCATTCAACTTCAGAACGACATTTTTTTTCTCTTTTGGGGGGTTTAGCGTCCCAAGTCGTCTGGCTGGACCTATTTTTTTATTCCCTTTTTTTCTTTTTTTTTCTTTTTTTGAAAAAACAGAAGACGGCGCTAAGTAATTTTCACGTTATTTTTGTTCGCGGCAAAGCAAATAGTCATCCTGTCTGGACTTGTTTGCGCCATTAAGAACTTGGCTTTATCTGTGACTGCTCTTCTGTTGACAGTAGAGAATGGCTACATTACCAGGAACAGTACCTCGAATGATGAGACCAGCGCCAGGCCAGAACTATCCCCGCACTGGATTTCCCTTAGAAGGTACGTGTTAACTGTTCTCTTTAAACCTGTCAAGACATCCTAGTGCGGTAAAACTGAAAAGCAAAGAAAGCCGCTGTTCGCCGTGCGTGATTTCTTGGTTGCTGTTAGTCTGCAGAGCTGCAAAATAGTTATCTGCTGTTGGTTGCTGTTAAATAACAAGCAGATTTTTATACTGCAGATAACGTCGTTTATTTTTCATCTGTTTCAGATGGTTTTTGGTGAAATGTTAAACCAGATGAACGTGTTTTTTTGTACGAGTTTTTGCGTGATGCAGGCATGAGTTCAAAGAGTCGAGCAGGAGCAAAAAAAAAAATTCTAGAAATTAGATGTTTATAAATGGCATTGCGAACATACTTCTGTCTATTTAAGTAATGTATTTTCTTTAAACTTAAATGACATTGTGTTAGGCTTTAATGGTAACGTAAAATTAAATTGCACATGAATATGATTTAAAAATATTGTAGACGTAAAACGCATCGATTATTACGAGCACCTTTCGTAACATGCAAACTGAGGAAACATGCAATTTTACTTTGTTTCCAAGGGACACGTTTTGAATAGAAAATGAGTCCTTTGGAGTTCAATCATTAATCGACGCTTCTATTAGAATTTTTGTTTTACCTATACTTTTGTGGAGGATGAAAAAACGCTGTATAAAATTTCCAAGCACATACACCTGCAAAAAAAAACCCGAGTCTTTTATTTGCATTTATTATTCGCTTATTCTATGGGAGTCAGTCCCAGGCAGAGACGGTTCGTGCTCAAGTGGTTCAGCCAAAACAGCAAAAAACACGAAGCTTGCAAGTTACACAAGCTTGGAGGATTTATTGGAGTGTCCTAGTGTAGCAAATGAAAGTAAAATACATAGCAAAGCGATGGCTCAAAGGATTACATCAATATTTGTACAACATGACTAGGAATAATGAAGGCGGAAAGTGCTACAATCTTCAGTGCCTCTTGAATGCAAAATTGGCCACTTAAGTACTATCTCTCGCTAATGATACATCCTGCAAAGAGCTCGCCAAGTTGACTGTGAATTAGTGCTGCATGATTCTTATTTAAAATACGGCTGTTATTCTGTGGATTCGGGCAGATTGCATTAGGAAATGACATTCACTTTTACGCGAATGCGAAATTAAAATTGTACTCCCGTACAGTTTACGTCTGAAAAAAAAATGGTGTGCAACTAAATATTTAATTAAAAAAACATGGATGCATAGATGTAATCTCATAATACATAAAACATAAGACCGCATGAATCATAACCATAATAATAATAAGGGCCCAACATAAAGTTTGCAAGGTACAAAAACAGGACCTTACCTTAGGTGTAAAACTAAGGCTCCTTCTTTTGTGATTTTGCGTATTGAAATGGAAATATACATTTTATTACCAGTTCCAAGCATGTATACTGATAGATCATTGTTGATGTGACAGATAAAAATGTTTTTAAACGGGTGCGAACTAGTGAAAAGGGTGTTTTGTACTTGTACTTGTAAGAGACGGGGGCGCCTTCACAGTTATAGGTTGTCGTGTTGTTGTTGTTTTTTTATCTTGTTTTAAAGACAAGGGGAAACGCATGACAATGTATTATACAGCTTTCGAGTCCCGCGTTGAATGTAGGCGATCGAACGTGTCGTCATGAGCGACCCTGTCTCTTGTTTTTCTCACGGCACAGTGTCAACACCTCTGGGTCAGGGCCGGGTGAACCAGCTCGGCGGTGTGTTCATTAACGGCAGGCCGCTGCCGAATCACATCCGACACAAGATAGTCGAGATGGCACATCACGGTATAAGACCCTGCGTGATCTCACGACAGCTCCGCGTTTCCCACGGCTGTGTGTCCAAAATCCTTTGCCGGTACCAGGAGACGGGTTCTATCCGCCCCGGGGCCATCGGAGGAAGCAAACCCAGGGTGAGTTCAAGAAAAGTTCGGACTGGGTGGAATTTGAATGAGGCAACCACAGGAATAAATGTTCCACTGTGCTACTGTGAATTAAGGCCTGGTAAACCTGTTGTTTTCGGCAGCACAGTAAAGCGAGGAAACGTGAGGATCCTTCGGGACGGACTTGTTACTGCGCTTATTTTGTTCAATTACCAGGTGAAGTTTAATGAGAATAACCCCTTCGAAAGTTTGACGACGGCGTTGCTTTGGCCTCTGAAATACATGTATTTACAAAGAACTGAACTAGTGAATATGTTCGCCGGGCAGCAAGCGTTTTATCTTTTGCAGGGCAAATGTCCATTATGTTGGAAGTTTACATACGTCGCCGCAACGTATAGAAACCCGAAGTCAAGAGCAGGAAAAGTGCAGGTCTCGAATTATGATTCCAATGAAATCTTTGAATCACAGAAGAGCTCCCCACGTAGAAGAAGCACGTGTCTCGTAAATACATATTTTGAGACTCTGAGACATGTACATCACCTGGGTGCAAAGAAAAAAAACCCCACAGAGACTAACGTGTTCACAATTTTTAACTCCCCGTGCGCTTTTTGCCTGGTGATATGCTATACTTGCATATACAGTACGCATAGCCTACATTCTCCATTTAATCCTTCAGCGTTTTGTTTTCAAGGAGGGAGGGCAATCCAGCATTACCTCAATTTAAGTTAAAAGTAGTTTTCGTCCTTCTTTCTTTCCCCCTTTTCTGTTCTGCGGAAATTCATCCCAAAAGCAGGTAGCAACGCCTGACGTGGAGAAAAGGATAGAAGAGTACAAGCGGGAGAACCCGGGCATGTTCAGCTGGGAGATCCGGGACAAGCTGCTGAAGGACGGGGTGTGTGACAGAAGCACAGTTCCTTCAGGTGAGGCCCCATCTGGTAAGCAACCTTTCCTTTTCTACCACGTCCGATTGAGAGGCTTTTCATGCGAACGCCCGGGCTTGTAGCGGCGGAAGGAGCTTCCAAGCGACATCCCGACACGTCTCTGTGTTTCTGGAGGAGGGAAAAAAAAAATCACGCAGCTGCAAGAAGTTAAATGTTTAGTACAGTTCTGGGTTTCTTTAGTTTCAGATTTCCTAATACTTGTGCTGAGAAGTCTGCTTGACCCCTCCCCCACAGCTCATACACACCGAAGTTTGTCCTACTTTTTAATGTCTTTCACAACCCAAGTAATAATAATAAAACTAATAATAATAATGAATAATTATTAATAATAATAATGATCATGTGTCTATTTGCTTTGGTCATCGTGGATTAAACATAACGATTCGACTGTCTCCTTGTGTCGATCAGTCAGCTCCATTAGCCGGGTTCTGAGAGCAAGATTCGGGAAGAAAGATGACGAAGACGATTGTGATAAAAAGGATGATGATGGGGAAAAGAAGACGAAGCACAGCATCGACGGGATACTGGGCGACAAAGGTAAAGCGATGGGCACTTCCTGCTTCCCGGGCTGCTCTCCAACATCTGGGTTTTCCAAGTGGTTGAAACATTCAGACCGCTGTTTTTGGAGTTTGGGTTTGACAGAGGCCGGTTCGTTTCATCCGAGGCGAGGCTGGTCGGCATTTGCGTGTTTTTGATTGCAGTGTTGTAGGTACGCTGAAACCTGTTACTCCAACTTTTTCTTTTTTAACCGACGGAACAGCGGTAAATTTCACATTCTTTAGTTCGAGGGCAGACATCATGCTGTTAGTTAACCGTGAATGTGTGTATGCTGTAGTGCAGCAGGCTTGGAAGCGGGCAGGCCGCTTTAACTTGGCCTTTTATGTCAAGTGTCTCCTTAAAAATGTGAGTGATTATTTCGTGCTGTTTTTCCATCTACCCGCTACTTGCTCAATTATTTATATGAGCCCAGACGGAAAGTATTCGGGACTAGTAGATTAATTTGTACAACCGACGCCTCTCGCTCTTTAAACGATCCCTTGAAACAGTGGATGACAGTTGACCGATTCGACAATCAATATCAATTAGAACGAATTGAATGTGACCTGTTAGAAGAATCGAGTCGAACATCAGAAATGATGTCTTAAATAGAGTCGCATACTATCTCACAGGCCGTCTTTCCTATCGGGGACGATTTTTAAACATGTTTTGGATTATGCGCCTAAATAAGTACGAGGATTTAAAAAGAGAATGGACATTGTTGTATTGATGGCATTGCAAACGATTTTTTTTTTACTAATAAACGCTCCGTATCAGGGGAGTCATCGCCAAGAATTTCTATAAATTAAGTGTAGTAATAATGTGTAGAAACGGAGGTCTTTCATTCCTAATCTCAGTAAATGTGTAGACATTATTTTTATTTCGCTTCTATGGCTTCTGTACCTACATGAATTGAATAAATTATAACAATCCAACATTGCGTTTGGCCTATACGATAACTTTTGTCTGAATTCTTTTTTTAAAATTTTATATAGGCCCGTGTCTACTTATTTTATTAATGCTGATGTAGCGCTATCGTTGTACATATTGTTTCAATGTCACTGTTTTAAGCGAAGTAATCATCTGAGTTTATGTCTTATACACCTTCATATGCCTTGTCGTAATTATCATTGTCTTCAGCTCTGAGTGCTTAACATTTGGCACTAAACGGTTGTGCTGTTTGGTTTTGTTTCATTTCATTGGTGACTTGTTTATAGGAAAGACCTCGGTATCCAGCCTTTATTGAAATAGACCCTATTTTCTAAAAGAGACAAAAGTTACCAAATAAGATGATCAAACAGTTGTGTATGGGGTTTTAAATAAAAGTACACAAAAAGCTTTTTTTCTTCCTCTTTAAAGAACCAGCCTTTCTCCAAACTTGAAGATGAACTTCAGTCGCAGTAAAGCTTCTAGTCTATTGAATCTTTTTAAAGCAAAGATTCCGAGGTACAAAGGCAAAACCTAAAAAAGCAGAGCAGCGAAAAGAGGCATGGGTCCATCCATTCTCATTCAAAAACCCGCAAAGAAGAAAAAACTCGGGACAAAAGGCCAAGGAGCGGAATAAAAGGAGATGAATTATTCAATACACCCCGCTGTTAGATAGTTTTGTAATATTATAGAATCGTCTGTTGGAAAAGAATAAGTAATGGAGAGTGCAAAATGTTTCATTCTTGTTTGGAAATGGCCAGTTGCTCATTTTGAAATCGGCGCTATTGTGTGCACGAACTGTGCACTTTTGTGTGTATGTGTGCAATCAATTTTAAAACACGCTTTACGATTAAGGTAGTGCTTGGAAAAAAAAACATGCTGAAAATAAAAATACATTTCTGAATACTCGAAGTGTATATGCAGCAATTGAACAGAAGAGTTTCGGTTAACTATTGCTCCGTTTGACTCGGGGATCCTCAATTACGTTTTTCTGCGCAGTTTTTTTTCTGGCGCACATGGCCAGTATCGTTTTGTTTTGCCACGAACAGAACTGACCATTTCAGCCACGTCATTTACCATTTTATCGTGAAAGTATTTATTTTTCTAGATTTTTTAGCTTGATTTGACATTGCAGCGTATTCCGACGTTTATGCTTTTTAAAGCATTCCAGCGTCACTCACTCTCCAGTAATGCGATCTACATAGACTGGACTGGCGGCTGAGCGTTCAGTCACCTGACACTTTTTGGAGTCATTACCTCTAAACTCTAAACAAAGGATGTGTATTTTATATATTTAGGTTGTATTTATTCGAATTTAAATCGTGAAGTATCTCGTTAGCATTTATGCGTTTGTCCCTCACCAGTGGATTCAGCGAGAAAGCGCATTTTTTACCTTGAAATCACATTTTGATGCTCTTTTCGCGATGCTCCTCAGACAAAACGTGAATTAGTCTTTGCTTTTGTGTACACGTGTTAACTTATTTATTTAATGGTGCCACACTTTGCTGCATAACCGTCAGACAAACTTCCTGACTAATTTCTGCCTACATATTTGGCATTTTATGGCGGTATGTTAAAACCTGGATACTAAATTCACTCTTTCTTAATTCTTAAAAAGATTCGTCTTTGCGCCTGTTTCATTCTATCATCCGGCTGGCATTTAATAATGTTAAGACTTATTAGAGTTAGTAATGAAAACGGTGTCTGTTGAATGGGCGGCTGTGTTGGAGAGGGGTGTAATAGCTCCCAGGCATGGTAAGAAATGTATTTATCCCCAATCAGCCCTCACTCTCTGAGTTTCAAGCACAAACGTTATGTTGAAGGGTTTTAAGGCAGATTAAATTGAGCCTTTTATTTCTTTTCACTTTCATCTCTAAACGGCTCACTCTGGCTAGCCCTGGGCACAAATTCATGAGATTTTAGGTTTCTTTTATAGTTGTTAAGATTTTTTTTTTATTTTTGGGTTGCATTAGAAACTCTGACATGCTAACTAGAATCTACACTGATGGAAAAAAACAGCAATCACTTTAAGGTTAAAATATAATTCACAGAATACCAGGACGTGTATGTAAAGGATGCAGAATTCCATGGGGAGTTAAATTTGAACTCGCCAGGAATAATCGAAGCTTTCCATTGAGACTTTATTTAGGAAGCCCGTCTTTAAATAAATGACAAAATATGAAAAGCTTTGTATAAACCAAAAATAGAAACCGGAACTGTTTTTTTTCGTCCGGTTAGAATGGCTTTGAATGTCCTATAGGGTTTAATGATTGAAAAGAAGACTCGTAATGTCTGCTTGCGTAAATAAATACATTAGTAAACAACATTTTCAAGTTTTCCATGTCCTGGTTTGCGGGCGTCGGTAAAAACGATGTGTACCTGCCGTGTTTCGTAATAAACGTGTTCTTTATGAGTATGTCTTGCGCGGTGAGAAATGGCGATTTTTTTAAAGAATTATTGTGTTTGAAAATGGGATGAAGTACTTGGGTTTGGGAGGGGAAGGGGCAATAATATAGTTTCAATATTGATATTCAACATAACTTGAGTAATTAAATTTTTCCAGGATAAATATGTTATATAGTAAACATCTTTCCGGTCTGGGGTTACACGATGGTCAATTTTGTTAAAAGTCACAAAAATGTTAATATGGGTGGAATATTGAGTAACAAATTAATGAGATGGAAAGCGGCAAATCTGTAAATGTTGACTGCAAACTAAATGGAGACAAAACGCTAATCTTGTGGCATCTGAGTATAAATAAGCAATGATGTTGGCCGAAATTGCACTAGCTATATATTTTCACTGCAGCAATCGAAATGGGATAAATTGCTGGTATTGTGTGTTGAAACTTGCCAAATCTAATTAGTATCTTCGATTGAATGAGGTGAAAAGAAAAGCTTGCAATTACAGGGAAAAAAAAACCCACTTTTGGCTTCACACCTGGAGGTGGTATTGTTTGTGAAGAGAGGGGGAGACGAAAAAAAGAGGGGGTATCAGTCAATTTATCGGGAGCAATCTGCATTGATTAAACCAACAAGCTGCCTTCTGTAGAGAAGAGAGGGAGGCGATGGACACTTCAGCAAATCGGCGGATTACCTAAGGTTCTGAGTCTAATCAAACAGAGGCCAGGCAGGATTTGCGAGTGTTGTGAGTAGGATCAGAGGAAATAATAGGGGCCAGTAGAAAGATAGTGGGGTGTCAGGCAATCCGGGGCTCGAGGCTTGGTTTCACTGTGCATATTCAATTAAAAACGAAGGTGCTGTTTCAGAACACAGAGAGATACTTGTCACAGAGAGACGAGGTAGGGGCAAATGAATCGTACCAATATAGTGAGATTACAATTACCGCAGCAAACAGGAGCTCTGGCGCACTGGTGAAACAGCAGTGACGTGCTCAAACAAACGAGCTTGGAAAAAAAATATATATCATTTTAGGATTTTATGAGTTTCGTATAGAAAAGAAAAATAATAATAAAAAAAGACTAGAGAGAAAAGCACCACTAAACAAACACTGGGTTCACGGGTAAAAAAAAATGAAATGAAACTGATGTAAGTTAAATCCCTGCTTGTATAAAAAACCTTTTGACCGTACATCAGGTTATAGAAAGCTCTACAAATCGCTGAAAAGGTGTTTTAAAGAGATAGATGGAAAGTGAGGGGGGCCTGTGTGTGGGGGGTGTGGAGGGTGGGATGTGCTGTTGGACCAAAACAAATATATTTAAAAAAAAATACGGATGGCAAAAATATTGTGAAATGTGATTTCAAATAAAAAAGTGCACATGTATAATTTTTTGTAGTGAAATGAATTTTATATTTAGGAGTCTAAAATAAGCCTCGTTGAAAGAAAAAGACAGGGGATGAGGCGAGAGACCACTTCAAACAAATCCATCTGGAATGGTGAGAGAGAGATTTAGTGAAAGTATGGGGAAGTTATTTAGCTATTAATAACATTTTTTCCTCAGGCATCGAGAGTCTCTCCATCTGCACTTTCTCGCAGCTATTTGGCTGGGTTGAAATTGAGGAAGACCCAAATGTTGGGGAGAGATAACACAATCATCACAGCCTCGGTCCTGGGCTGAGCATCACTGCATTAAACTCGGATTAACCTCCCCTTTCCCCCTCGCCGCCTCTCTCCAAATTTCATTGGAATTTACATGGGAGGATTTTTTAAAGAACATATAGAGAACCAAGACTCGAAGCTTTAAGGCACTTACGAATAGAATGAAATCCTTTCAGAAAATTACATCGGCGATAAAAAAAAATAATAATAAAAATAATAAATGACAAAATGACCTGGCCCTTATTGGAAAGAAAAAAAAACGGATCTGAAAATTTTCTTCTGAAGATTGTTTTCATTCTCCGTTTTCCCGTATAATAAAACGTTAAGAGTTTTAATAGAATTCTCCAGCAAAAAAAATCCAAACGCGTGATAGCCAATATTAGATTAACATATGTTGTTATTCTTATGTATTGCACTTTAATTTAAACACCTCGTTCTTAATTTGACAAACACGTCGTTAGTAAGCAGTTTAGCTTGTATAGGGGCGCTTTAAGAGGAATAAAAAAATGGGAGGTCAGGGAGACTGCTGCGTCAAATTATGCCTTGAACAATGCTGTGTAAAACATTTTCCAGTTTAACTGAATTAAGTGTAATTGAATACTATCATTGCCGGGTGTAAAATGAACACTGTTGGTTTCGAAAATGGACAGTTAAAATAAGTCCGTTTATACGACAAACTCCATTACGCGCAATCCTGATAAACCCAGTGACGTAATTCGTGGAACAAATCAAATTAACCAAACCAGCAACAAATGACCGTAATTTAGAATTTAAAAGACTTCGTTAAACAAGTTCCAGTTTTTTGAAGGAATGAATAATAATAAAAAAATCATTTGTCCTATAAACCATTAAATACTTTATAGGTCCTCAATGTTGAAATTAAACATAGGCGGTTTTCAAATCCGTGTTCTCTTTATAGATTAAAGATTTGAAATACTGTAATACATTTCTAATTTGTGCTAAACGACCTGTGATGAAGTGTGACTCCCTCACATCCATCAACTATATATTCGCTTTAACTGAGGTTTTACATGTGTTTATAGGTGTTCAATCGCAGACGTGCAATATAGTCTTCCCATTTTCCAGTTTATATATCCCTGTCCTTACTTGGCACACATCTTAATATGTTATCTTTAAAAAAGACACCATTATCCAAATAACATGCATTCGATAGCAATTACGCATTTTGATTAATAGGCAATTTAGAGATGATTGATGTTTTGCTGACGTCTTTAAATTATATTTATTTCTTGTTTTCTGTTGAATGTTCAAAACCCGTTTGCGGAGGGGTAGAGGGGAAGATAGGGACGGGGACGCCTGTATAGCTGAAAGATTGAATTTCCAACTGGACTTGCAGGACAAATAATGATATGTCAACTAATGCCAATTTATAAAGACATTAGTCATCATGAGAGAGCAGGAGTCGGGAGTGAGCCTCCTCTTCTTCGGGAGGGAATATTAATACGCAATTATATCCAGAGGCTCGGGTGACCTGTGAACTTGAGGCGGACCCTGCAGTTGTCATAAAGGGGATTTTGGTGAATGTTTCGGAGTTTTTTTTTTTAAAGGGGGGAGGGAAAAAAAGAGGAAAAACTAGGTGAGGAAAAGTAGAGGCGGCTAGAGGAAATTGAGAGGCTTATACTCTTTGATCCTTGGGTGCTTTTGCTTATCAGAAACATTTGTGGTGACACCACCACAATGGGAGTTCATCATATTACAGACTGCCAGTGCTGCTTTCAAGCCTGCCTGTCTATTAATTAAAGCAGCTCTTACCATGTGGGACAGGCTCTATCTGCGCACACATATTACTTAGCAGAATGGTTTTCGGATCTCTAGTGGGTTTTTTTTTTCTAAAAAGGGACAATCTCCCTTTTTGGGCTACTTAGGGAAAATTCAGAAGTCTACAGTGGAAGACATGGGGATTTTTTCTTCATATATAAAGGCGATTTCCTAATCCCTTTTTGCTCAATAACTTTAAAGGATTTCTTTGCGCCCATCATTTAAAGGTGCAGGATCTTGCAATTTGACGGGAGCGGGGGGTCCCAGCGCGAGTAGGAGAGGCACCGTCTCACTCCTAGAAAGTGCGGTTGCGTACGGAAACGCAGAACACGAAATGCTAATTATATTGTTTGCCTCTTTCAAAGCGCTGAAAGGCGAGTGCGTGTGAATATTCCCAAGTTATTTTACAACTGTTGTAATTATTAAACGATATTGTTCGTAATATCTTGTTTCTGATAGTCCGAGGTGTGTTTGCAAGCAATTCGTGGAAACGTTACGTTGATTAAATAACGGAATCATAAGTCAACAATAGGATTTTTTTTTTCGGTTGAACAAATATATTTATATAGGTACTTATATTGCGAGCCGCTATGTTTCAAGACTTTCGCAGATTTTGTAGTGAAGTATTGCACACCAAAGTGATTGAGATTGGTGGCGTGCGATCTGACTAAAACTCATTGCGGCGAGAGGGGAAGAAGGGGGTCGCCGGGCTACAATTTCGCAACAAAACGAACAAACGACATGGGAAAACTCCTGCTGACACAAATTAAAGGAGGAGTCACTGGCCTCCAGGCTTCCTAATAGCGCTACAGAAGTTTTTTTTTTTTGATGCCCCAAATTCGCTATCACTTCTGTGTTTTATTTGCTGCGCCTGAAACCGGAATACTGGAAGAACTCTGGGTGACCCTGACTAAATATTGACCAACAGAGTGTCTGACAGAACCACCGCCGGCCGAGGAACTGTCTTTAATCTCGACTGGTCCTGCCTGTGCCGTGCAGTGTCATAAGAGGTCTAAGGGCGGTAGCCCCCTCAGGAAATGTTTCTGAAGAAGTGTGCATATCGTGAACTTTGAGGGAAATCAGATGACATTTGAAAGAGCCTACATATACAGATTTTCTTATGCAGAATAAATAATATCATTCTCGTGGGAATTGAATTATGAAATAGTCCCGTCCATCAGCATTTCACAGTTAATACTGACCAAGCAACGTTTAGGATGATTTGGTGTTCTGTTAGCCTGTGTTTTGAACATCCTTTCAGATTTCCACCATGCCCTTGTGAAAACACGTGGTCTTTGTGAATTTAAACAGCATTCGGACATGTGCTGTTTTTCTCCGTCTCCGGAAAGGATAGACCAAACAGTCCCGTTTTCCTTTCGTGAACTCGTCTCGCTTAAGCATCTTCTTCTAACTCCGCCTGACGTCACGTCTTCCTTTTTAACAGGCCGCTAAACTACCCACCCAAAAACTTTGCCATAGCAGCATTAGTTGAGGGGCAGCAGAGGCACCGAAGACAGTTGTGATATTACTTCAGGCACTTTATTTCGAATGCTTTCTGCCGAGCTGCCAAGAGTGAAAATCACAGAAGAAAAACAAAAAAAACTCCAGCGAAGTCGTACTGCAGCAGGAACTTAGGTCAAACTCGGCGGAGGAGACGGTGAGAACTGCGAATGGAGTTTTTCTTTTCGGCTGGAGGAATGTCCCTGAGATCTCATATTGGGTTAGGTTTGTGTTGTGGTTATGGTTGCATTGTTATTGTGAACTAAAGCAGAATGCGACGCTGCCCACTAACAGTTCGCTATTAGGGTATCGTTACAGTACAGCCAGCCCAGTGCCACCATCTACTAAAGAACTAAATCTCAAAGACACTCGCACGTATACAGTACCAAAGAAAGACCAAAAATTGTACTCGTGTCTACATGTAGTTTGTGGCTATCAGCACGCCAGTGTTTTCATTTTCATGCGTTTAAAGCACCTATTTTCTTTTTGTACTTCATCTGTGCTTAAAACAAACCAGTTGCAACCTGCATTCGACGTCCGCTCAGCAGTGTTACACAATCAGTTTAATGAGCTTCCATTCCCCCAAGATTTGAACACTTTCCTTGAAATCATTGACAATATCATAAAGCGGTCCCAAAGTAGATCAGAAGTTGAGGATGTTTTTAGACTCCGCAACTTGAAAGGGAGACCCAAAGCTTTAAAAATACATTTTAGGTGACGCTTGTTTTCTAAGTGCGTCGTTAGCATTAAGTTAATAAACAATAAACATAAATGTAAACCGACAGTTAAATAACGTTAACTACCCGTTTAGGTTATTCCTTGTGAAGGAATGGTTTGGCAGTCATAAATAAGATCAGTGACAAAACTCGTCCCTGTGCTGGAGCAGATAGCACATTTGCTTCCGTTTTATAAGTTTAAAGGATTCATTAAAAAAGACCCGTAACGTACACTGAAGGACAAACGTGTTTCTATTAATCTTCTAACAGGCCTACTTGAATTAAAAAAAATAATTTCAGGATCTATGAAAATCAGAAGTGGAAAATAATTTTCTCATTTTGCATTCTCCTTTCGTGTTTACTCTTTTACTCGAAGCGAGCAAGCCTACTTATTTGTTTGGCCTTGTTGCCAGATTCGCTTTCTTACTGCATCAATGGCCACTTTAGAAATACAAACATATTTAAAGAGGAAAGTAACTAAACTAAAAGGGGAGAGCCTGAATGGGAGAATAGTTCCGTGGTCGTTTGCCATGGAGTGTTCAGTAGCCTTTCCCTAATCCCGCTTTCATTTCTACCGACAAATGCCAAGAATCTCTATCTGTCTGGCGGCCCAATGGGGGACTGATTAGCCAAGAAAAGAGAATCATTTACACAATGCAGAAACGGGCAATTCGCTGCTCAGAGCAGGGTAAAGGCTCCGGACATGAGAACGCGCGCCTTCCAGCCCGGTTAGGTCATAAAGAAAATATTAAACTACCATAAAGCCAGGCATAGACACGAAGTTAATGCCTTAGCTTTGCAGAAGCAGGGAACGTCGGGGCTACTCAGGAGTAAAAGTGTGCGTTGGTCTTACAGTTAAAGGCAAATTAATTTGTTAACTGTCTCTCTTCAGTCTGGGCTGAGAGAGTAGGGGCTGCTGAGGTCTGTATAGCCTTTACTGTGGAAAGGAGGAATTGTGAAAAACGACCCCCCCCCCCCCCAAAAAAAAAAAACACTGAAAGAAATAAGTAAATAGGCAACAGATGAAGTGAGTATGGGTGAGTTGTGTCCAACTTGAATTTGTTGTATCCGGGTTTTCTCATCTCCTGAGGCCAGAGTCATCGGCAGGACTGAAAGATGAGCAGCAGGAAACGGGGATACTGTCAAATTTTAGAGGAATGTTGACACTGCGAAAGTCGGGCCTTGCAAGTGTAGCATTTCCCTTTTCAATTTTTTTTTCTCCTTTTCACTTTTTTTTTCCGGTTAACTTGCTGTTTTGTGCATGACTGGTTCATTAGACACCGCTGCGCGGGGATTGGACGGGGGCTCCCGGGGTCTGCGGGTCTTCTGTAAATCCAGGTCATGTTGGTTTCCTCTGTAATTCATCCGGGGAACCCAGGGAGACGGCCCCAGGTACAGAAAGTATCTTAAACCCTTTCTTCCCGCATTGCAATAATCGAACCCTCAAAAAAACCACAGCGCGGACCTTTCTGGGAAAGCAGATCACTTCATTCCTAACCATAGTCGAGTATTGATCACACTGCACTTCCCTTATCGAGAAAATTGTATGCAAGACAACCAAAGCCTTTGAACGGTGATTTGTTAACAGTTTGAGAAAACGAATATTCGATTATAAGTCGTACAATTAATTGTCTGTTTAACGATATTAAAACATCCGAGGACATGCGAATCGACAATCCTGTATTTCCGACAGAAGGTGTTCTGTAATTACAATAATCATGTATTTATCGATTACCTTATTTTGTCTTCTTTCCGTTTTTGTAATGATCTAACACACACTTAAAGTTCAAATTATTGTACATTTATAAAACGCTAGCAAATATTTGTCCCAGACTCTGTGTGAAAGGGAATAGATTTCGTATTCTTTCCATAATGTTCAGTGGACAGAATATTTTCGCTGTACTCTTTTCCTCTGGTTGTTTTTAACGTTGCGCTTGTGAGGATTCATGTTAGGATTAAAAAAATAGCAGTTTTGATGTTAGGTGGGATGTAAGGCGGACATTTTAATGAACAACAACTAAAGAACCGGTGGAGTTTTAAACCGTTAGTTCACATATTCTTAAAAAGTTTCGTTAAATTTCAAACTCAAATTGAAAAAAAAATCTTAGTTGCAGCAGAAATAATAATAATGTGCGTTAACAAAAGTTGTTTAATGTTTTTAAAAGCTTAACACTACAATACAGTTTATCCATTAGAATGTTGCTCCGGAAGGAGACGCGAGACAGAGAAAGCTTTTCAGCTTGATGACTTGATTGCTTTAAATGACTCAGGTAAATTAAAGAGCGACTTGTTTTATTGATTTTTTTTCTTGAGGCCACATGATACCTGTAATGTTTTGGACAAGCGGGTTGCTGAAGTTTAAAGAAAAGGAAGCTTGCATTACGAAGTCATAATTAGCTGTAAACAAGAATACGACAAAGGCAGAATTCGCAGACACCCAGTGTAGTTAAAGGATTAGCACCCAGACCAAAAGAATGAGCTCTGAACATTGTTGATAACTGTGTGCGTGCAGACAGAATCTCTGTTGTCCAACAATAAGAAATATACTTCCATTACCGGCATTTCTCTTATGCAAAAAAAACAACAACAAACAAAACTGTAGGTTCCATAAAAGCATATTAATTGTTACTCGGAAATAGGCGTGTGAAGTACCTTATAAATTAAAAGGTAGTTGTAGGCATTCTATACATACACATAGCATACACATAGTCTTGCGGTTAAATCGATTGTACCTGTAATTTTCATCCACATTTTTTCGGTTGTGAGGATTTGGATCGACGAGTTACGCCTAAGCTTGAGTCAAACTGTGTTCAATAACTTTTTTTTTTGGTATTTTATAACCCTCGTCTCAGTGGCCTTTTACCCCACTGGCTAGGTTAATATCGCGACCTCTGGGGTCTGGATATTTTTCAGTTCTGACTGCAAATAACCGAAAGATTAGCACCAGCAGCTCGCTGGAAGCGGAACAATACAGGAACCTGGGATGCAGTAAAATTGGAAGAAGGAGAGCCCCTAATCACCTTTGTACAAAGTTCACAAGTCAGCTTGCATGACTTAACACCGCTTCTAAAACCATCTTCATAAGGCACCTTGCGCCGAGACTGCATTCCAGAAGAACTCGGCAGCCCTGCGTAAATGTCAAGGTCCATTTGGGAAAGCATCGTAGTTTCAGAAACAGGCTTGAATGCACAGACCTTTAACAGCATGGGGGGGAATTCAAGTGGTCAGTTATAGCCGATTTTGGTATTGCAGTGAAAGCGTGGTGACTAGTTGATTAGATTACTAGAGTAAAATGAATACATTTGACAGAAAAGTAAAGTCACTTTATTAGTTTGGTTCTAAATAGGTATTTCGTTGATGGTGTTGGCAGGTATCATTTTGGGGAAAAAAGTTGGGCATTGGATTGTTGTAAGAACTTGTTTGAGTATGCAAACAATACAGTTCGTTTGATTGCGCGCTGTTCAGAAAAAAAAAATCGAGAGTCTCACTTCGCCTGTAAGCACTATCGAGTTTCCGGCTTTGCAAACCCACACTTGGAAAGTTATCCCCTCACTGTTGTTCAAGTTCTGAAGTAAAGAGGTGTCAGAAGGAAAGCACTGATGTGTTTTGCGAGTGTTAGATTGCACACCAATTAGAAGTGTTGAATTTCAGTGATCTCGAGGTGGTTAAAAATAGAGAGCGTTAGGAAAGAAAAGTCAATTGAAACAAATCATTTGGGTATTGCCTAATCTAACATTTCTAGCGTACTATATAGAAAATAAAACACAAGATGTGTTCAAATAACAACAATAATAATAATACAGGACACAACTAATAATGTCCCCCGTGCTTGACGCTTTGAGAAACAGACTGAAACAAGTATCGCGTCGCTTTAGGATAAATTGCTGCCCCCATGTTTGCTAAACCACGTGAAAAGTCTGAGTCCCTGACCGCGAGCTGAACGCTCAATTAAGTCGAAAACAGTAGCTGACAGGAGAGAAGCTATCCAGGGATCCGCAGATGAATCTGACTCGGAAATCATAACTTGACCAGCCTTTCCCTTTTCCAAAACAAACTCGCTGAACTTGTCAGGTCTAATTAGGGCTTTTAAACACCGATCTCGCTTGCTGGGAAGCAGTAGGTGGTATGCTAGTGGCTGCAAGTGCAGCTTTCTAGTTCTGTTTTTTTTTTTTGCGTGCGAAGCGAGGGGGCTGGAGGAGAAACGCGCTGGCAGGCGAGAGGCCACTCCGCGCGCGTCGCTGCGGCGGGGCTCGCGCCTTCCCACCCCTATGGGGAAAACAGCAGCTCGAGCCTGAAATGCGCAGTCCGTCCTAATTAGGTATGAAATTAATTAAAATAGACATCTATTAAGGGCTTTAAAGTTTTGCTAACATTTTCACAGTGTTTAAAGGTATAACAGTGGATTAATGGCTTACTGCCAATATTAAAATTTATTGCATTTATAAAATTTGTGCTGCCTGTCTAACGGGTGTCAGCGAATCTTAAAATCCCGAAAAAGGGAGAAAAATATAGTGCTCTAATTATTTACTTCGCTGCTGTGGTGGATGCATCCTATATCTTTTTTTTATGCAACTCCAAACCATGTATGCAGTCTAATCATGCTGTCTGTACTGTAGTGCGGGGTTTCCAAGAGGCAAGACCGCTCTCACCTTCCATATTTTGTATCAAACCATGCAAAACGTTACATTAAAGCGTCTTTAAACATCCCTGCCGAAATTTGCCTACATAGTGAAGTTTTTTCCCTTTTTTTAACAAGTAAGATATCAGAGCGCTTGTATCGTCTTCTTTTTTTCCAAGAATGAGGGAAAATGCAATTGTTCTTCTTCTTCTGTTAAAAGCCTTTTTGTTCTTTTAATGGAATGCCCCTTTTTTTTCCTTGTGTTGGTTCTAAGACCCTTCTGATGTCTGACAGCCTACTCTCTCCATTGACAGACAAATGCCCACTTAAAAAAAGAAAGCAAAAGGGAAAAAAAAGAGCCTTCTGTTATTTTACGTCTTGAGACTCACTGCATCAGCTATTCAGGCGAGTTGATGAACTCCTCCAAAAAGTTTATTAAGAGGATGAAAACAATAAGAACTAAAGCCTTCAGGCAACCGGGCAGACAGTTTATAAAGTAGCAGCCATTGTGCCTTAAAGGCAGATGCATGAATACCTTTGAATGGGCTCCTTCAAACTGACACGATCAAACCAGACAACAGCGCGTTAAAAGGAATGGGTGTTTCTTGGGCACCGCAGATCTGTATTTTTTTGCATTAATGTACATCTGCAGTGGGAGGGGTACCAGCGTGTGCACAGGGTCTCATTCCCTCTGTAGCGCTACCATATGTGCTCTGCGTTGCCCTGCTCTGGCATTTGATCGTTTTGACTGTCTTGCCTCTGTGCATCCAACAGGAAATTCTGATGCTCTCAGCTTTAACTCGCTGAATCTCAGGTCAATAAAACGGTAGAAGATCCACTTGTTTCAATTCTAGTTGTTTCATTAGAAAATGAAGAAGGAAGCACATTCACGTTAATTGCTGAGGTGTCCTTTGCTATAACCCCCTCCTGGTTAGTCCCATGTCGCCTTTCTGAGAGCGCTGGTGTGAAAGTTCAAGCTTGGAGCAACAACAGTTGCTGCTGTCTCGTGCATCTAGGAGTTAAAATGTAGTTTGTGCACCTGAAGGATGTGACTTATAGTTGTGTGTTTTAAGCTTCCACAATTAGTAATAAAGTAGAGAATTCCAAATGTCTGGATCTGTGCATTTAGTTAATTATTGGGTTTAAAATAAAAAAAGAAAAGTATGATTTAGCAGTCCTCTTCCAGAACTGTTTGCAATGGAAAAACACTACTATTGACTGTATGGCTTTTTGAGTTGCCAAGCACCTGACATGAGGTGGTTATAAGATGTGTCTTGCTTGCTAATGTTTCTGTGAGTACAGCATGGAGCAGACATTCAGAAGCAGTAAAGATTCCTCTTCTTCCCTTGCCCCTGATGGTAAGAGCTGTGGCTCCTTCAGGTTTCCTGCTCAGGGACGGCACAGAGAGGGGTGTGATTTGTGACCCCCACTAACCCAACATTTAGTCTTCCTAAAGAGGGGGACTCCCAGGAGGGGTGACCCCGGACAGGCAGGGATCACAGGCCGCAGTCCAGCCGCAGTGCTGTGAAAGCACCCCGGCCCAATCTGGCAGGTGTCAACATTAGCAACACAATCGCCTCTCCTGGGAATGATATTCCAGCAGGGTAGTTAACTAAAGCAATCTGAAGCAAACTGAAGAAAGAAGAATAAAGGGGGCTGGGGGAGAGAGAGGCAGATTAGAGGGAGATTACACTCTGGGACAGCTATTAGAAGGGATGAGGCTTTTTTAAACAAAACAGTGAGAAAAGATCATTACTTTGTTAGTTTCCCTGAGCATCCTTTCTGAATCAGTCTTATTTCTCTGCTTTCTTTTTCCTAGACACTTGGGATTGTATCAGAGGTCAGATGGCCATCCCTGCACTTGTTAGTACGTTTAGTAATGGAATTTGTTTTTTTGTGTCAATCAAATAATGACTTTAGTGCTTAGTATTTGAGTCCTGTTCTCTTAATAGCACATATATACAACACGTTGTGCTGTAGAGAATCAGAAGTGGAGTGTTTATCAGTGTCTTGGCATTGAAGAAATTCATCAAAGTCTCTGACCAGTGTGACAACTCGGTAAGGATCTGCACAGCCTTTGAATGACAATCTTTTTCTTTCATTAGAAGAAGAAATACAGTTACAAGATGATCAGAGAGAAATGGGAAAGCACTGAAATGACATTCCAGTTTGTTGGCAGTCTTGAGTAGGTATTTGTCTAGACAAGAAAAACAATTTATTTTGAAGAGGCATTTATTTTACTCTTACCAGTAATTCTGAACCTCACCACAGGGAAAGACAAGGGCTCTCAGTACTGTAGATTAGTTCCTAAACCCTTACTGTGGAACCAACAATATATTTGCTATTATATAAAAAAAGTCTTATTTAATGGCAGAACAGTTGGCCTGTTACATCGGCAGGGATTTGCTCACTTCCAACTGAACCAAGTCAAAAGAAAAATGGCTTCGCTGTGTTTCTAGAATATGTTAAAGGGAAGTTTTATGGCCAACGTTCAGAAACAGTGAATCCTGCCTAATAAAGAAGCTATTTGGATTTACACAAAATCATCCAAAGTAAGAATCAAACAGTTGTTTCGAGGATTAAAATAATTTGTTGAACATTGATGTTGGTGCATGGCTCGTTATAAATCTGTTTTAAGTAAAATTACAAGAAGCACATTGTTTTTGACAGTATTCAATTTTTGTTGATCTAATTTGTTTAATGCCTTTGCAAGTAAAGGAAGCTTGAGAGACAATGTGAGCCTTCTTTTGAATATAGTACTGTTTCTGTATTTTCTCGAGGTCCAGCGAATTCTTTTACTCTGATGTGTGTTATGGTGTCTCTTCATTGTTGTTTACCATGACTACCCTGGTAATTATCCCACAGGGGTGCCAACATTCTGTGGGTGTAGTAAACAGTGCCTACAGCCCCTGAAGGAAATGCCCTTGTAATGCGACTTCAAACAGAAACCCCTGACCATCCCTTGCCCACCTCTGCCCCCCCACCAGCTGAGTCCTCCTGAATTCCAACAAAGAACAAGTACATATTAACTCAATTAATGAACTCTGAGAGACAATGGCACTTTCTGCTCTGGGTACCCTGCTAAGAAGAGCCCATTAAAAAGGCAGCCTGCAATAAAATGATCCCTCACTACCCTGTGCAGTCAGGGATCATAAAAATGGTTAAATAGAAGCCAAAGAGAAGGGCAGTGGAGTTCAGTACTTCATTCTATTCTTATGCTGCCATGTTGGAGTTTGTGCTTCAGTCATGTAGTCTGGCCAATTAAACTGTTAAAGCCACAGCGCATTCACAACAAGTGTTCTTACTGTATCCCAGTGGTTTGTGGGCGAACATGTAGGTGTTGCTTTGCACAATGTTATTGGGATGACCAGATCTCTGCGAGGTGGTTTACAATCAGGTTTAATTAAACCAAAGGGGCTTTAATATTCTCACTATGTTTAGAAGTTAGGCACCTCCAGACTCAGAGTGCATACTGTATACTGTATCATTTGTTCAGCTTGCAAATGTTCTGGAGCTCAGAAAATCATCATAAAATCCAAGCACTGTAGTAATTTGCACCCGTAGGAAATTGGAAACCACCCTTCAGAATTGTGGTTCTCTGGATATAATGACTACTATAGAATGTTATTTTTTTTTATAAACAGTGGGATCTTGTGTTGTATGACTGAGGCTAACCAGCATCATTGAGACTTGTTATGGGTGGTCATCACGCTTTTATTTGGAAGCTGATAAATCAAATAGAAATGGGAGTTTGCCATCTTAAACATCTGCTGACACTTTTTCGGAGTCATATTTAATGTCAATTGCTTATGTGTGCATGTATGTGAATGTGTATATATGTCATTGTTTTACCTGGACAAGGTATTGGAAGGTGTAAATGTCACATCTAATTTAAATCTGTGTTTTTTTCTCATCATTTGCTTGAACTCCAGGGATTTAAGCAGTCAGCATAGTCTTTAAATTGGCTTAGAAATAGTACAGCAATGGGAGTTCCATCAATGGGAACGTTAAATATGGATGCCTGCATTTATGTTTTTATCCCCATAGCGGCTCTCCCTGTTTTTTGAGCCTGCCAATAATGAAAGATATCACTTGTAAGTCTGGGGGATCAATCGGCTCCTGAATCTATAAACATATATTGTAATTGGTGTGTCGGTGTCTGCTTTTTATATGTTAGTATTGAGTTCACTGATAGCGAACTAAACACTGAAAGGCTGAAGCTTGTAAACCTTTTTTCTCTAAGTACTGCCATAGAAATGTTTTACCCAAGATAAAAGATGTAGTGATTTTTGGGAAATAATCCTACTTGGCATAACACCTGTCTCCTTAAAGTGCTTTTCAGTTTTTTATCATTTATAGAGCATTGGACTGTGTTTTATATAACAGCACAGTCATAAAGGGCCCCAGCCAGTAGTGTCAATATCTTTCTACAATCCTTTCAAAAAGCAGACTAAAGAACAGTCCCACTTGTGTCTTTTGTGTTGTAGTGTACACCGCAGAGACGTAGCCGATGCTTAGAGACCCAATCAGGATTTACAATGCGTGAATGTTAGAGGCATCAACACTTTACTCAGAAGCTTCCAGTGGTGGTTTCCACTACTAGAGCAGCTTGGACTAATATAGTTTAATGTGGGTGAGCAGAACCTAAACATGACATGGAGTGATTTATCACATTGATCAGAAGCTTCAAAAACTTGATCACAACACCAGAAGACTACATCTGAGCAGGAAGCACTGTACAGTGTCGCAGTAGTTAATCCATCACATTTTCCAATCGAATCTACCCGAAGCACTATCAGATGTTTCTTGTCATTAACATTATTTGTTCCTTCCTACAGATCCCTAAAGCAAAAAGGTTACATTTTGAACTACAACATACAGATCTATTAGGATTTATTTTTATCTTATACGAAAATGGCTAAACATTCTGAAAGGTTGCCATATACTTGTTTTTCAGCATAAAGAAATTAAAACATTTTGTTATCTAGTATTATATTACTCATAAAACACCTATGAGTAAAAGCTTAGTGTGGAATTGAATCTTAGTAGTCATCATTGTGTATCTATGTTTGTGTTTAAGAGAATTTCACTGTGAGATCTTCATTCCCATTGTTTTCCAAAAACTATTCAATTGTTGTTGTTCTCTTAATACATTTGGGTAGGAAAGACCCTCCAAGACACTTATTCCTCATCATATTTCTATCCTCTCCCAAAACAGTTTTCCCTGAAAACAAGTACACACCGTTCCATAAGTTAGTGAAATTTGCCTCATGGGAAAAAAAAATCAAAGTAATGATACTAACAAACACAAATCAATCAATTAAGGAGATGATGTGGATCAGATATGAGCAGGTATAAATTCAGACCATCACAGCTTGCGTGAACTGGGTGCTAGTTGCTAAACATCTCAAACACCACCAGCAAGATAAGGTCCGAACACATAGCCTCCAAGCTTAATAAAACTGTTGATGTTGATCTCAGAAGGAGAGCTTGCTCGGGTGTTTATTTATTATTTACAAACATTTTAATTCATTCCTTCCTTCTGACTCCTAGACTTCAGCCAGTCTATAGGAAAGGTCATAACTGAGAATACTCCTCTCACCTACAGCTGATCAATCAGTCCCATTCCATTAGGTTGGACACAGAAGCACACACATTCACCCTGAAGAGCTTTTTAACAGGGTGCAGGATTCTAGCAGCTACAGAACTCGTCAGTGCACATGTGCAAACCTATCAATTATGAGCATTTACAGCAGCTCATTAAAGTAATGTTTGTAGATCACTTATTTCACATTCATTTCATAGTAAAAAATTATGAACAAGATGCATATAACAGAAAGAGAGCACTTGCATCATTTGAGCAACTATACATATTTTTTTCCTCTAAAAGTGATATGAAATTATTAAAAGAAGAATCTGTTAAAAATGCTCTTTCTTCATTCTGAACAATTTTGGGAAAGAATGCTTGTTGCTGCATTGGCTCTGTAGATGTGGACTGACTGGTCCATTCCTTGTCAAGCTGCTGTATGCATCTGGACTCTCCGTGGCAGGCTGTACAAGCTGTAGGCCACACAGTATCCCTGCCTTTCCTGCATGTTTTGTCAGCTGTTTTAAGCTGTGTACCATATCCTTGCTTACCAGATTCCTCTATTCTGCTTTTAGGAGCAACATGCTGACATTCCTTAGCAAAACAGTAGGAGAGCGATAATATTGACACTCTTTACTGGCCTGGTACTCAGTAAAAATGTTTATCCTATTTTTTTTTGGGGGGGGGGCAGGGAGAGAGAAGACCATATTTATGGCGGAGTGTAACTAGACACCTTAAATGTTTGGCCTAGGACTGGGTTACATGCCGTATGTATACCTATTCATACATAGGTATTTAGCAAATATATTGTACATTGTATATTGTACATATACATGTTTCATAAACAAGTGTCCCAAAATACCACTCACCTGAGAAACAATAATAGTTTAGGCATTGATTTTGAAAATTATATAATTTCATTAAATACATTCCTTTGGATTTGTACTTTTCTGTATCACAAAACCTGCTTTGAGATGATTTGCCTTTGTCATTATGATATTCTTTGCTAAAAATGTAACACATTAAAATAATAAGGCTTTTATTTTTTGTACTTGAATGTATGCAAAACCTTTGTCACTAACAAACTGATTTAGTTAAAAAGTTTTATCTGTGGGTTTTATCGTATCTTGGTATTTACAGTATATATTTGTTTTGCTGCTCATTTAAAGAAATATAAAACCCACAACGTATCCCCTTTAGAAATGTTCCTGTGCATAACAGTTACACTGATGACTGCAGAAGAGCTTATCCAAATACCTGTAGGTAGTATTGCCAATTATTAAATTAATGAAAAAACATGTACATTGAAGAAAACCCCAGGTTATACCAGAGGCATAAAATAGAGTAAGAGTGGTTTAAAGGCAGATGTTAAAAAATAATAAAAAACATATTATCTTGGCTTTCCATGACACATATAAATAGATTAGGGGAATATGAAATCAATGAATATAGCTACCAAGCTGTAGATTCTCAGGCCTTATAAAAGAATACACTTTCTCATTTCTCTTTAAAGAATTGTGGAAGAAAAAAAAGATAGCTTGGCTTTCATAACATGCAGTGCCTCCTTTTCTGTTATGATGTTAAAAAGGCTCTGCGGCAAAGTTGATCTCTTCTCATTAAAAAAAAAGGAAGGACAGAATAAGAATACATGAAGAAAAAAAGTGTACTTCAATCTTAAATTGTTTCAAACTTTGTTTTCCCTGCTTCTCTGTGCCTGCCACAGTTGTCAAGCTCTGACAGCCCGTGTAGTTGTGGATAGGGCAGTGGATTATTCCAATTCTCTGGTAACCACAGAAGCGCATTAGAAACACACAACAAGAATTTCTGGCTAATTTTATTACAATAGAGGCATGGCTCACATAATACGCAACAGTAATTAGGGAAGGAGCTATTTGCCCAGTTTCACAGCGATGATTAAGCTAAGTTACCACCATGGTCCGCTAGTTTAAAAATCACCATCACGCCCACACCACTTACGGCCATAAAATTTCTTATTTTATGCTTTTTAACAGCTTCACCCTGGAATCTTCATTTGCTTTATTTATACGTGTGTTTTTCACTCGCACAAAGACAATAAACATGTTCCTAGAGTGTTACAAATCAGAAATTTGTTCAGATTTTTTCCACCAACTTAAAATGTGAATGCATTGGCCAGTGTGTGAACAGCAGTAGGGCCAGCCAGCTGTGAGGGGAAGCTCGGCCTCCCTAACTTCAAACAGGGAGCTTGTCTTACATTTTTAACTAATGGGCTTATTTATGCATCCACTGTCACTCTCTCCTCAGGCTACGCTTGCACTGATTTTAAAAAAGCTTTTCTTTTTCCAGTGGAGAAAATAGAGACTGCAAACCAGGACAGATTTCCGGCATGAATAACCGCAACTTCAGTAAAGCAACAGCATTTTCTCAGATGGGAAATATTAAATAGTCTTCTGTTTGCCCACAGTGATCACGTGGCAACAGAGCTTCTGTTTGGTTCTGTCCCTGACAGACCTCAACGTGTCAAGAGAAAACGAAATAAAAAAATAATCTGGATCTATTTTTCATAGAGCGCATCTATGGGAAGACTTTCAAAGGTTCCTTCTCCGTGGTAAAGTCTGTTCTCAGCACAAAAGCTCATGAGAAAAGGACAACAGGAATTTCGTGCTAATTTTATTAGGGAAGAAGCTACTGTATTTGTCCAGTTTCACAGCAATGATTAAACTAAGTTATCTCCATGGCAGCTCGATCTTCCTTTCTAAAACTACAGCTCAGAGAAGATGTGCCAGTGTTTCTGTATCTTGCTGGATTTGCACGTTTAAGCAGAAAACAGGTCAAACCTTGTCATGAATTGCTGTAAGCTGGAAAGGCAATGGCGGTGGGCAGCTGTGGGGGGGCTTTTTTCAAAAAAAGTGGAAAACATGTTGTTTTTCAACCATTATACTATATATCCATTCCCTAACTTATGTTCTCTGTAATTGTCACACTTTCCTTTTACATTAGAAGTCAAAATGTAATTAAAATCTTTGACAGCTGATTAAACATTTTTATTATTAGATGTCACATTGAAGAAAAGTGGGAGTGCATGTCAGATCATATGCCAAACAATCTGACTTCAAAAAACACGTCTTGTTGCTTTTTAAAAGAGCCCATTAGGCATAATCTTTAAAGAAGAGTCAAGTAGCTCAAATCAGTTATTTATTTGACGCAGAAAAGCCTATATTATATGAATCTGCCTTTTTCGAAATAAGATTATACTTTTCTATATAATACTTTTTTTTGTCTAAGCTCAGAGCTGTCCAGTGAGAGCTTGCATTCATTCAGGCGGTATGTCTGCTATTTCTTTGCCCCTGTAATCTAAATCAGAGTTTGTTCAAAAAGATGCTCAGCCATTTGTTTCTGTATGCTGTTGTTTTTTTATCACAAACAAAACCACATGTCAGGAAGGAAGAAAGAACTGATAAAGACTTTGCACTTAATATGTGCTAGTTTGCTAAAGCATATTGCCACAATCATGGACACTCAGCAGATTTCTGGAACAGCCTTGTGTCTGAAGTTCTTTGGAGTCTCTTCATCTTTGATTATGTTAAAGTCCTAAGCATGTACTGTATTAGCTACAGTATGTGTGTCTTTGAGGAATACATTTTGTACTGTTGGATGGATAGAAGTGCCATAATCTGGAAAGCGTTTTCTGGAAGCACTTTGAAGGTGACTGTTTGGGGTAGTTTAAATCAAAGCTAGTGGGACTGATTTTACTGACTACATTAGTTCTGTCCACAAGTAGAAAGTGAAACTCTGAAGGTGAGAAGCCCTCAGGCTGTGTAGGTCCTTACTGTGAGTGTGACATTGTTGTTGTTTAGGGATAGTGTTCATTCCCTGCGTGCATGTTGTGTAATCATTTTGTTTAGGATAGGGAAAAAAGACTGATTGTTTTGTGATGGACCTTGGAGGTAATCTTGTCTTATATTATTCACAATATAATTGTGCTCTATAAACTATAACACCAATTTATTGTTGCAGCACGACTAAATCAGATTAAAAAATAGTGCAAGTCAGTGCCGGCTCTTTGATCCTTTTCAGTCGCCATGAAAATGATGAGAGCTTTCATTCACTGGTTGGGCCAGGTACATTAATGGAGCCCTAGCACACCTCTGAAGTAATGTAACAGTTTCCCACTGACATTGAGCTGTTGACATGGTTCAGTTCAGATATGTAGTGAGGCTGTCATTTAATATAATAACAAGGTGAAATGACTTATTCCAATGGTTTTAGTGGAAAAGCGCTTTCATGTTTGTACGTGAATGTCACCCAGTAAACTGAACAGAGCTCCCTCACTCACATTCCAGTCCAGCTCTCGTACTGCTGGAGTTTCATTTCTTTGGATTCGGCCGTGCAGGAGCAGTCTAGGTACCAAACAGTGTGATTTGTTGTTTTTTTTATTACAAGGCATCCGTACGTTTGTGGATATGCTGAAAAATAAGTCTTGAGCTGCTGGAGAAGCGCGTTTGGCGAATGATTCACACAGGCTCGTTGTCGTACCTCTGTGTGCGTGACTTGCGTACCCTTGTGCACGTGGACTTGCAGTGGCCTGCAGGGAGCAGTTGGGCGCTGGGACTGCGGTCCTGCCCCAGGCAATCTGCTCTTTCTCCCCCTGCAGCTGTCCACCTCCAGCCTCTCCCTCTCACACCATTGTGTGAGCTCATCTCTTCACATCCCTCTCCTTGCCCCCATCTGCCCACATCAGCGCCGAGCTCTCCCAGCTCCCCCTGGCTTGCCACTCAGAACCACCTTTTAATATTTATTGATTTTACACGACGGATTCAAACTGCATTAAGGAAAGCACAGCGCTGTAGAAGTGTGAACGTGAAAAACATTTTCATGTTTTAATTGCTTGCCAAAATGGGCAGGGTGCAACACGTTACACCTTGAGATGGCATATCAATGTGTAGCATTTATCTGCTGTAAGGTTTTGTGTGTGTTGGTTTTTGATGAAATTTGAAGGTTTGTTGTTCATCTTATTTTCTTTTTGGATTCTGCTTGTTGCTCTGTCTTGCCTCTCTGGTCGCGCTGCAGGATGGGTGTCAGTTTAGCATCAATGGCTCTGAGACTTTGCTCTTTCCTGCCAAGGGTCTGGTCTCCAATGCCTTGCTAATGCAGAAATATGTTTTATTCTCAAAGGCACCAGATCTATTAAATTCAAGGTCTACAGGAGAACTGCCAAATATATTGAGTTAATTGTTGCAATTACTCTCCTTTTTTTAGAAAACCGTACAGTCAGCCAGGTTCACTGAGGGATTCTGAGCATTGAATTCTACAGCGTGGGCAGCAGACCCCAGTGGTTCACTTTTTGGTGTCAATAATACTGACAAATATGCAAAACACTTAATAATAGTCACTGGCAGGATTTATAATCAAGCAAGGTTTGATTGCTTAAGCAGCTATCAGACTGCCTCTCCTTGTTTACTCTTCTGTTCATTTGGTCCTTTGCTGCTTATATTTCTAATTTTTTAACTTGTGTTTTCTGAGACCCCAATTAGTGTGTTCTTAATCCCAGGAAATGAAAGACCATTGTCAAAGAAGAGTAACAGAGACTTGGCTGTAAAACTAAACCTGCCTCTTTTCAATACCTGTTTGCAGAAGCTGACAGGTTGAGATGGAATCAAGTACTTCTCCAGTTTTCAATCAGTGATTTTTTAAAGCCAAATCTTTTAATCCAAGCAGTGTGCCTGTGCCAGGAAATTGCAAACATGAAATTCTTCTAGTACTTCTTGAGACATTGTTCATGTTTCTTTCTTCATTTACTGTTAACAGAGTTATGCTGTTTTTAAATCTGTTTTTATTGTGACATGTGTGGTATAGCATTGAAGTTTTATGTCTAAGTAAATTATATTTAAGTGTATTAATAGATTCCACATGGTTCTGTGGATATTTACAGGTGATTGGAGGGAAAAATTGTAAAATTAAATAAATACATGAATTACAAGCAAATTCATATTTTGCTAGAATGCTCTTTTTTCAAATAACTCTTAGGTTTCTTGAATATCTAATGTATTAAACACTGATGAAAATGTGCAAAGCAGGCCTTCTCCATTTAGGATTTTATTTTAGATTATTCCGTGTCTAAATCACAACACATGTGGGGGTCTGAGAGATAATGGTCATTTTAAGATTTCAAAGCTATATCAATTACAAACCATGTGTTATGTTTTTTTTTTCTTAACTCTTAGTACTTTTGGACTAACTCTTTTGGACTTTTTTTAATTCTCAGTTTCTAATTTTTAATAACATTTGTGTTACTTCAGGGATTCGAGACCGTACAGGATATGTGAGGCAGCTGCTTGACATCTGATATTGTTTATAGCTGTAGAAAAACATACTAGCTAAAACAATCTCGACATTTTAAAGTGAAGAGAGAAAAGCGGAGAACTGTCTATTTCTCTTTGGGAAACAGGTAGCCCCTCTAGTTTTGCAGGGTTTGAATCTGAGACCCCAGAGATTAAAGTCCCTGCTGCCACCCCCACCCCCCCTCAACCCTTAATGGTTTAATATTCAGGCAGCACCTTCCAGTTGAGCTTGGGCACAGAGAGTCAATATGTCAGCGTTTATTGATGCCCCACAAAGCTGCACGGGGTTGTCAGTCCTCTTTTCAAGCCTTAATGGCCCCCTAAGGTGCGCCTTCTATCGGGCTGAAAGAGCTGAGAGGCCCTAGAACTGCTCTGTTGTTTAAGGTGAGCGCACACTCACACAGACGCACAGACAAAAAGCTACTGCGCCTTCACACACATGACAAGGCCCATAAAAGCCTATCGCCTCCACTGCTTATTTTTGTCCTTCCCCCCCCCCCACTCAAACTTTTTTTTTTTACTCTGAAGAAAGAAAAAAAAAAGGGGGCTAATTGTTTGTTGTGGGAGCCAAAGATTATAGAACCTCCTTTTTTTCTTTTCTTCCCCTTTGGATTCTCTTTCTCCTCCTCCTCTTCTGCTGCTTCTTCTTCGTTGTCGTTGTCGTCCTCTTCATCGTCTCCTTAAGGTTCTGCTTTCATTCGGAACAAAAGGAGAGAAAGGCAGAGGAATTTTCATGTGCAAAGTTGAAAGGGGGGGAAAGGGAGTAAGCCCACATTTTAAAAAGTGGCGGCGAGAGACAAGGATGACAGTTAGTAAAAAAAAATGGGGTTTTCTCCCTGGGAGTGAGGGGTCCTTCCACCAGTTCACAGCTGCGGTGGAAGATAGGTTTTTAGATCTTCACCAGTATGTCGCATTTGTTATCGCTTATCAGTCAAGACTTCTTAATGTGGATCCCCTGTAGTCAGGTTTTGTGAAAAGAAATGAAGAAACATGCCAGGTAGAGCTCAGATTAACAGTACATTGTTTTTTTCCACAACGATCCTTAAAACACGTAACAACTTTTTCTGTACAAGAAAAAAAAAATATTCGAGAAAATTTTTCGAGAACTACAAACCACAACTATTTCCGGTGTTCTTTTGCATAATGCTTGTTCTTCATTAATGTTGTTGGTAAGTGTAGATTTATCTGTGGATTTAACACTGAGTCTTTTTAAAACAGAGGGCACTCTCAGAGACCAGCATTATAAGCTGTTTATCACATTTAAGTAGGCAAAAGTGAAAACCATTCAAAATCAGAATAGTAAAGGGCACTTCTAATTAGCGTCAGTCTTACAAAGCAGTATTTCTCTTAAACTAAATGAACACGTGCTGAGACATCCACTTGCTTAATTGTTTCTTACTGGCTTGACTGTTCTTAACTGTGTGAGCTTTCCCACTGGTGTGTACATTATTGCAGCCTGACAAAAATATATTTAACAGAAGATGCTATTCACAAAGAATCACTGTACCAGTCAAAGTACATAACCCTCCATTAAGCATTGCCTGCAGAAAACTCAAGGGGTTAGGTGAGTGAAGAACTTGGGAAAACTTTTGCCATTGTTCTTGTTATAATCTATCAAGTCAACTCATTCGGCAGAGTCTTTAAATTAACTACGCTGCAGGAGTTGCTTGTAAAAAGTGAACTCTGAATTGAACTTTGCTGTAAAACGCCTGTTAAATATAATCAGATGTGCTGTTTCTTCTGCAGTGTGAAAGTATGTCTGAAAATGTGCAACTGGAAAGGAGGGCGGTGTATCTGGAGTACCTACTGTATCAGCGCTAAACAATCCTTGCTGCTTTGCTAATGATTAAAATAAGAAAGGCTGTTTGATTAGTATCACTAGTTGAGATGGCAGTACGTTGCAATTTATGATTAGAGTCATAATGCTGATTTCCACACTGGGCTTGTGTGATTTGGCGTTCTGGCAGAACGTTCCCCCTTTAATTCAACTGGTGAAGCAGTTGCTCTCTTCTCCACCTGCTCTGCTGTGTAGCTGGGGCTGCTGCTCTCTGTCAGCTAGGTGGGTGCTGTCATTGATTCTGATCATGATCATTCATGCATTTCATGCGGTAAAGGATCCTGAAGGACAATAATGTATGTTTAAATGCAATGAAGGCAAATAAAAAAAAATGTGGCTGACCCTTCTTTGCAAAACATACACTTCAAGATTGATTTATTCTTGGCTCTTAGGATTTCCGTTGTATTGGTACAGCTTGTGGTCCTTGCTAAGCAAACAGGACAGATGCAAGAGGCAGTGCTCATTTGCACTATTGCACTATTTACATACACTGTCTGAGGATCCGGAACATCATTATCAAAGACAGTTTTGCACGTGGCCCATAAGAAACACTCTCCGAAAGACACTCTCCATACGTTAGAAGTTGAAAGCACCCACCAGCGCAGTACTACAAAAGTAGGCAAGCTCTCCTGTCATTCATTTTCAGTTTTATATGCAGTTTCCCCATCCACCCTCCCTCATGTGTTCTGCATACCAGTATCTGAAGTTCAGATCCCAAACAGACCTTAGGAAAGGAAACGGTTTTTATATCCAAGCCTGAAGCCACAGAGATTGCAGCGAGGCAGATGGATGTCAAAGATAGCAAATCAGATCTCGAGCTCGCTGAGCTCATTATAGTGTGCTTGTATAATGAGTCCCCCCCACCATCTCAGTTAACTGACAAAAAGAATAATTACAACAACAACAAAAGGCACAAAATAAACATATAAATAAAATAGCAGGAGAGATATGCTTTGTTTGTTTGTTTGTTAGGTTGTTTTTCCTCTGGGAAACAAAATAAAATATCATGTTTGTAGATCAGTCTGTTTCAACTGGTGTCATTCACTTTGCCAAGGGTAGGCTTCCAGACGCCTGTAAAATATTGTAAGCAGAGCGGGATGATAATTTGGCTGGAACTAATTGGGTTTCAGGAAAGAGGCATTAGAAATCGATACTGCACCCTGCTGCGCTTGCAGATTCTGGTCCCTGTGTGTGAGAGGATTTCATTGGCTCAGGTTTAGTGACGCAAGAAGAAAGGCATATGGCTTGCCTTCTGATTGGAGCTAGGCTTTGTTTCAAGTTATGATGGGTGAAGCCACTCGGTTGCATGAACGTGGTATTTCAGTGATCTCCGAGAACACCGGACACTGCTGCTGAGCAGAAGGCTAGGGGGTACTTGAGTCACAAGGCCAAGGAGGAGAAGGGATGCAGGATGGTGATGACCAGCTTGTGTTTCTCTGTCCTTAACTGACTGTTGCACAAGCTGATATAGATCGCAGGTGTATATAAGCGATCCATTTCTAATTCTGCTGCCTAATGCTATGAAGGGCTTTGGTAAGAGCCCTGGTCTGAAAAGGAAAAGTGAACAACCTGGTGTGCTTCAGTTTTCTGGAGGAAGCTTATTATATTACTAAGTCGGCAAAATGTTTTATTTTCTGGCACGAATAGATTTGAGTGCACCAGTTTATGGGATGGAACCTATTAACAGATTTGGGTCACTAATTTGCACAGTATATTAATTAATTAGATAGTCATTTCTGATAGGTCACATCTCCGAAAGAAGCCTATGCCCATCTCACAGCAGAAGAACTCGTTCTGCTTTTTGGGAAATTTTTATCAATGTTGTATTCCTACCAGTACATGGCATGATGGCGTCAAATCTGCAAGATGCGGTGATGTACTTCTCTTTTAAATAAAAACGCAGTGGGTTCTTACAAATCGCACCCCCCACATACACACACATGCATACAAACCCCTTTGCAAAGGGCACAGTGGTACCTCTAGTAACACTGATGAAGACAGATGTCGAAACGTTTGTCTCCCTGCCACTGCGGAGTGATTGAGCACTGAGCCCAGCGTTCTTTATGGACTGCACAGCTGCAGCCGGGAGTTGATCAAGGCCACGTTACCTCAGGCGCTTTAGAAGGCCAAACAAAAGGGCCAGCTCGGAGAGGGTGGGAGGACTACGCTGAAAAAAAAGGTTAAAAGAAAATAGAGGGGGGAGAGAGGCGTGGGGAGGGGGCCCAGGCATAGCACTCATGATGGATATTCCATCTGCTTGTACTCAAAACAGGCACTGGAATTAACAATGAGCTGCAGCAGGGATGGGCTGTTTTTATGGGGTAGTCATAACTACAAAGAGATCTCTGCCACCCTCCCAAGGAACAGAAGTAAACATCATCTTGGAGCTCAAATTAACCACAGCATCAACTCTAAACTCCTAGTAGCATCATTTCTTGTCCTTCAGTCAGAATCAGAGCAGTAGCACTTCATATTTAAAAAAAATATCAAAGGATTTCTGGAAAGAATGAACACTATGAAGTTATAATGGAGTAGTTGTTGGGAATGCACTGGGTGTCAAACTTTGGAAATATTCGCATTAGAAAAGAAGGCCTGGTAAATGGTAAGAGAACAAACAGGCAGGCTTTGTCTATCTGTGAATCGTTGCTTTTTAGATTTGTTTTTAACCCAGCTGATAAAATTTTGAAACAGTTGTAAAAATTAAGGTGTACCTTGAAATCATAGTATCACTGCCCCACACTACACAAACCCCACCACCATGCCACCAACATACTAATCTGTCACATGAATTCCCTGTGGAGAAAGTGTGGTGCGCTGACAGATGTATGCTGGAAAATATTACATTCTTAGCTAACAATAATGGCCCCTATCTATCGCTGATTGCTGTTATCACAACAAGTTGCACTGATCCCATTGGGAACTATAAGACCAGGTTCTAATTAATGAGATTATTTAATTAAAATTTTAAAACAAGGAGAAGATACAGAGTGTCTGGCACGTAAACGATGCATTTTACTGCATTTTAATCAGCTTTGGTCAGAAAGTAGCATCTCTCTTATTTTGTAACACAGAGTTGACTTAGGGGCAGTGGGCATTTGTTAGTGGTGAAGTTCAATTTCAAAAGATATGAGTGAGAGTTTCTATTTGATTCTATTTGATTCATTTAGCCCTGAATACATGGTATTTAAACACAATATATATCTATAAATTACCATGTACCCTAGAGGAATATACTTTAAAAGGAATAATACACACCCGATAGTACATAATTAGGCTTTAATTTTATGATAAATCATGAGAGCAAAGCTTGAGTAGTTTATCAATCTCCCCAGAACCTTAAAATGGAATTACAGCCTTATTATTATATAGGGTGTAATCAGGATGTTCTTTATTTGTTATAATACAGGGTAAATGATTAAAAAATGACCTTGCTGTGTAATGGGATTTGTTGTTTTTTTTTAAAAAAAGATCTGATGTCAAAGAACATTCTCATAAACTAATGTGAAAACCTTGTGAGCATTCATTCCTTCATCTCTTACCAGTATTACAGCTTGAAGTTTATAGGAAAATTAAATTTAACCATGCACGGTATTATATTATCATCAGACAGGTTTTGTTGTTAAATCCTAGCCTTGGTGACTGCAGATGAAATGGAAACTCTGCCGTGCCTCATAGATACTGAATTTGGAACCATGGGCTGTATCTTTCTGTTAGAAAATGAGCCAGTCACAAGGCAGTCTAACACCTGTCACTGCTTTTACAAATCCAGCTTGCAAAGAATGATTCAGTTGACTTTTCACCACCTTTGTGCCATCCTGCCTTCATTATATCCTGTGCCATGTTAACATTCACCTGATAAAGCACAGCATGCCAATCTCTGGGCACCACAAGCACTGTAGACAAGAAGAGGGCAAGATGCATCACTCGGTACTCAATTACCATAATCCCTCGTTGCTCTGCTCCAAGGTGTTGACTTCTGTGTGAGGTTTCTGTCTGCCTGGTTCATTTTACTATACAGACTGACCGAAGCACTTGGTATGTGTTGTCACATGGAGGATAAATGACTGTAAGACTGAGGAGTGGAGCAGAATGAAACAGCACTAAAGAGATCCTCATCAGCCATGCATGGAATTTCAGCCAAAACTTACATTAAGACAGCTGCATTCTGTGACTCAATTAGAAACGAGTGGCTGCATTCTTTTTTCAAAGCTGAATTCGAAAAGAGCAACTTCTGACGCCTTGAGCGGGGAGATGGGGGACTGTTTAAAAAAGGAGTAATCTAAATCTTCCTCTAAGCCCATGCTAGTGGACAAAAATAAGAGATGCAAAGTAAGGTTGGCTATTGTGGGATTTTTTTTTCTAAATCCAGCAGCATGTAGAAGAGAACAAATAAATTCCATGCTGTCTCTGAAATGAAAGCTACAGCCAGCCCCAGGACTCCCGGGTGCCTTTGGAAAGTGATATATAGACCACTGTGCTGGTCTCAAGTGTTGTCATGGCAAGTTAGTAGCAAAGCGGTTTGCTGCATCCTCATAAAAACCAACAAAGGGCTTCACTGTACATGTACATATTCGCCTCTATATATACATGCACATGTTTGCAGCACTGCGGAGTAGGGCTGAAGAACCAATCTTTACTTTATATAAAAAAAAATTGATTTCATTAATGCGCCCTCATGTCCTGTGGCCACATGTAATCCGTTGAGAATTCTTGAGCCTGAGCTCCAGGAGACAAAAAGAAGTCAGTGAGAAGACTCCTCGAGTGGCCTGTAATGATAGTCTCTACCTAATCCTATAATTCCTTGTTTAATTAAACTCCAAAGCTGACCAGGAGTGCCAGCCATTTTGCTGGTTCTTTTTTCATTATTTAGCGGCACAGGAGGGGGGGGGGGGGTTCCTTGTTCTTCTTCTTTTCCTTTATTTCTCGGCACACCCTCGCCTACAGAGACACACACACATCCACTTGAGTTACAGGGACGTGCGGGCTCACACCCACAGGCACAAGAAGGCGTCCCGTGACCCTTGAATCCTGACAGCCCCCACCTGTTTTGGGGTAAACAAACACGCTACCGGCTTAACAGTTTTCGGAGTAGCTCGCGCAGCACCGATCCGAATTCCGAATCTCGCGACGCGCGTCATGCTTTGTGGGGGTTTCTGCATGGGACAAGGCTGTGAGCCAGTGCTTCTAACTCAGCCCAGTGTTTAGATCTCAGTGAGCAATTACAATAGTCCACATTGGCCAACAATCCACCAGTCACACTCGGTCTTCCACTCCCTTTCCCTTTCTGTCCATATCATTAGTGGAAAATGTGGCAGATGCACTTAGCCTGTATTATTTTCCTCTACAAGTGTAAGAAGGGTTTGACAGTAGACTGATCTTCCAGCACACACCTGCCATTTCCCACTGTGCATTCTTCATTGTGCCTACATTCCACCTGGGAGAAAGAAAGATACTGTCTTCCTTCATTTGACAAGTGTGTGTGTGTGTGTTTGTTTAGGGAGGTGTTAAGGCTAAGCTGTTAAAGACCTAGACTGTGTAAAACGTCCAGCTTCTCGGCGTGCCCCACACCTGTCCCCCTAGGCACTCTTCACATTAGCAGGGGAGCAGACACTGGAGACATCTAACAGCTACCGCAGACCTCTTCACAGGCACGTACAGCAATTGTGTAAATCCATTGTGTAAAATCCCTGATGGCTGGCAGCACTGGATTCAAGTGATAGCTGTGTGTTGGATGCAGTACAGTATTTGTTAATGTTTGTTTTTTTTCCTACTGGAGAGTTACTAGCAGTGTGACAGCTGGAATCACAGGGAAGATTAAAGCAAGGCTGATCATGTTCGTTTTGAACTCTACCATGAAAGTAAAGGAATAATGTAAATTGAAGCACCAATCGTGGAAAAAATAAATAATACTTTCCCCCCCCCCCCCAAACTGCCTTCATGATTTTGTTTCCTAAAACAATGAAAGAGAGTATATGCCTCTTGACAGAGCGGAGCTGGTTATTTAGGGTCATTCTTTAAGTGCAACAGTGTGTACCTGGAAGCTGTAACTCACAAGTGAGTTATAGATAGCTAAGCAGAGTTGGTATGTTAAAGTAGTACTTTACCTATGTAACATATTGAACAGAGCCATGCTAGTTCCGGAGTTTCAGGTCACTTTCAAGAATATGATTCCACCCATTCAACCTGTGGTAGGTAGATCATGTAGGCTACATCAGAACTTATTCCAACAAAGCATCTCTGTAGTGATGATAGCTTGTATGACAGTGCAAAAGAAAGAGACATCAGCCTTGTGTTTCTAATGTGAGCATACTGCAGGATTGTTGGTTTCGTGCAGTGCCGAGAAAGCAAATGTGCTGTGTAAAGTGGCCAGTCTTCCAATGACAGGGTTCGATGAGAGTTTAACAGTCAGTGGAGAGTCTTCCCTAATTACCCGAGCTCCCATCGTCACCCTTTCTCCACACTGGCTAGTGAAAGATCTGCCGCCTCTGCTGGAAGCAATCGGCTGTACTCCCAGCGAACTGGCAAGCCTGTATAAACACCTTTGAATAAGAAATAAGAGTTCAGCCATCCCTAATTTGGAATCGCTTAAATTTCAACAGAAGTCATGGCCCTGATTAAGCACCGTGTCTGGAGGAGAGGACTTCTAGTGCTGGCAGGAGGATTTGTAGGGATCAGCCGTTCAACTCCTGAAACCCAAAATAAGAAATAAAATAAAACAAAAGCAAGGGGCAAAAAAAGACGAGTCCTGCTGGGGATCAATACGATGGGCAGAAAGCAGTTATGGAGTGAAGAGAAAGGAAGAAATATGTCATTTGTCTGTCTTTTTTTCCTTTGTTTCTCAGGGTGTCTGTTCCTTGATTGTAGGGCTGAGGAACAGATGCCACCTACACCCCTTCTGGAAAGTGCTTCCTTGAGTGTTGCTCATTTTAGACCATGACACGATTGCCCAATAAGAAATGGATAAAATACGATTTCACCTATGGGACATACTGGTCAAGAAAGGCACAGCCATAAAAATATCATGAATATGGACTCCCCTACTTAAAATTAATTTTCTTTAGAAATGAGACTTCAAAATTGCAGGACAAATTAAAAATATGGATAACTACATGTCTCCTGATACCAGTATTTGCAGTGCACATTTTAAATAATCATGTAATTCATTATGTTGATTTATTTTTATATTCATGTATTACCCTTACAATTAAGTGAGGAAGTTTGACAGCAGTTACAGTATTATTCATTTGTATTTAATATGTAGGTGGCTAATTAATTGTATTTGTATATTCTGCTCAGGTTTGTAGTGTTTTTGAGATTAGAATGAATTTTGAGAGAATATGAATTGTAGGAGATATGATTGCTAATTAGCTCTGTCCATGTAATAACATTAGAAAACAGAACTGTCTAACAAGATGTTCAGATCTAATTAATGTGCATATTTCCCACGATTCATAGCAGCTTTCACTGATCGAAGTACAGATATACCACTCTGGTGACCCATAATAATAGTGAAATAGATGTCTGTGGCTACTTACTTACTTTGACTAAATATATACTGTACTGTGAAGAACAAGAAATTAATTCATATGGTTGCTATTATATATATCTTTATGTCCAGACCCCTTATCTGAGGACTGAGAAGTGTCCAAACCACACAATATTATCCTAACACGCAACACATAATGCAGTACTCTACTTGAAGTGGTAGACTGACTAAAGAATGAAAAGAATTATTTTTCAGCTCAATGTGCAAGTGCATGTTAATTTTGAGATGTGACAAAACCAGCGCAATACTATATTGCAAATATTTACACATTGCTGTTTTCCTCTCCGAGCCCCCAGGCGCTTGTAAAAGAATAGTGCTACATGGATCGCCAAGGTGGTCTGGGCAGATTAACACCCCCCGCCACTCCACTGTGGCTGCAGGGCCTGTTCGGATGTATTCTGATGCAGGATTGTGTTCTCAAAGGCCTCTCATGTATAAATAACTATAGATTAAAATAATATTCGCTGTCTCCAGCTTGCCAATAGTGAAAGGCATAGGAGACTGAATCGTTCTAATCCCCCCCACACACACCCAATCACTATGGAAACAGCCATATCTGTTCTTGTGGCCCACAGATGTCCTGATGGTTACTTTTGACGTCTTTTTCCCTTCTTTTCTCCCATTAATGCACAGTTTTCATTGGGGGCAAGTAAGCCCGAACATCAGAGACGTGATCTGTGCAGAAAGACTTCACAGGTCACGTCAAGCAAGTATTCCCACATAAAAACAAAAACGTTACCCCTCTGTCTGTTTGCCGCTTTTCATCCGGTGACGTGTTAAAAATGGTGTCAAGGTGCTTGGCAGACTTTTAAAACAGGAGGCTGTTTTTATTTTTCAGTTTACCTGATGGGAAGGTTGCTTGTTGCTGCGTGGTTTGTCTTGAGGCCTACTGGTTTTCAGGCAATAGGGAGCAGTCTAAGGAGCTTCAGAAGCTATCGGTGCTGCAGAAGCCCGATCAGGCAGTGGAGGACTCCTTGTGCTGAGGTGCCTTCTCATCCCTGTTCCGCCAGGCAACCGCATGGACGAGAGCTCGGACGTGGAGTCGGAGCCGGACCTGCCCCTGAAGCGCAAGCAGAGGCGCAGCCGGACCACCTTCACGGCAGAGCAGCTGGAGGAGCTGGAGAAGGCCTTTGAGAGGACGCACTACCCGGACATCTACACCCGCGAGGAGCTGGCCCAGAGGACCAAGCTGACAGAGGCCCGCGTGCAGGTCAGAGGCTTCACACTGCAGGCACGGGGCTGGGCAGCTTTACAGTTTTATCTTTCATTTGGTTTCCTTCATTTAGGCTAATCTGACTTCCTTTCCTGAAGTTTTGTGGGCATTAATACACTAGATGAGGAGGGCCACAGTCCTGACCAATTTTATAGGACTTTCTAAATTTCCAGTGCAACAGGGCTCATGCACTGAGCCAGCTACAGAAGTGACGTCACCGCTTTTAGCAGTCTAGTAATATTTGTAGAAAACACTAGTGGAGGCTAAAATAAATAATAAAACATTCTTCCAGTACTACAGCAGTAAAAGAACAACAAAAGATGAACTATAATATATCAGGGATAATAATGGGGAATTTCTAGAAAATGAAAGGGAACAGGCTGATTACTAAATGAGTATTTCACTCAAGAGGTCACTAAGGAAGAAGTCAACAACATGCCTCAGGCAGCAGAAAGTTCTATATAACATAGTACTAGCACAGAAGAGTCAGCAGGGGTTTGGATACTGGAAGCACTCAAGATTATTAACTCCCCAGGGCCTGATGGTATCTTTCCAATTGTACTCAGTGAAACAAGATATTATTCATAAGCTATTGACACAACACTTCTAACAGTCGCTCAGGACAAAGGTAGTAGTACCCATGGACTGGTGAACTGCTAATGCAGAAAATGATGTGGGGACTTGATACACGTGTTCAAGGTCTTAAAAGGCTGAGACAAAGTCAACCCAGCTGATATCTTGAGAATGAACAGTGAAACATGAACCAGAAGACACAAGTGGAAACTACATGGAAGAACAATGTGAAGACTTTTTATGCAGACTGTCATGCTGTGATTTCAGTTAGAAATCACTCTTTGGGCATCTTGGGGTGCTGCAGAAGAGAATAATTACACTTTGTTTTAGGGTTCTGTTTGAAAAGAATGTAAAATGCAAAAGCAAAAGCAAACATGAAAAGAATTATAGGAAAGTACATGGTGGAATATTGTGCAGTTGAAAGTATGTAGTTTCAAATTTGAGTAACATATAAGACTATTCTTTCCAGTCACAAAAATCTATGAGAATTAGAATTGCATTGCTTGTGTGGCTCACAGTTAGATTTTTTCTTGGCGCTTCAGTGCGTTCAGAATGATTCACCACGATCAAGCTAATAAGATGATTGTGTCCCACACACCCCCTAAATCAACAGTTTCATTGCATGTAGGCCCACCTCCTCGTGTCATAGTGAGTTGATTTAAACACAGTGGACAACTGTGCAGTAGACAACCAGCTTATTTGTTTGTTCAGCAGTATGAAATATATGTGATATAGACTACATATTGTTTGTTCAGCAGTATGAAAACTCAGTATTACATTTCAGGAATGCTTTTCTTTCCAGTGGTGTGAGGTACTTGGTAATGAATGGCTGTGTACATTTATTTTGACTGAGAAAGAAAAGAAAGAAGAAAGCTACAATGAAAGGCTCACATTAGGCATAGAGAAATCAATATGTTTGCACTGCTGGCTGGAATGCGCAGAGGGTTAAGGAGTGTTTCTTAGCTGTTGCCACCTCCTAGCCTGATCTTGGCAGACCTCAGAAGTTAAGCAAAGCTAGACCTGGTCAGGACTTGAATGGGAGACCTCAAAGAAAAGCAGGTGGTGGCTGTAAGTAGTATTTCCAAACCAATTCTCCAGTAAGGAGACTGGGAAACCTTTGCTGTGTTTCAATGAAACATTAATCCAAAGTCCTGACTACTTGGTCTTGAACTATCCCAGGGGACTCTTTGTAAATGTAGTGGGTTTATCCAGGTTTACACAATCTATGCTTCCCTAAAGTTCTCCCTTCATTTTATTGGTGAAGCAGTTTCTTGCTTCTCCGCCTGGTCCACTGTGTAGTGGGACTACTGGCACAGAAAGGATGCTTCTCCTCACTCTGGTGGAGCCGGCACTGCAGTGGTATATGCAGGGGCCACCCCCCTACATGTAAAGCACTTTAGAATGAGGAAGTGTTGTTTAAAAACAATTAATTAATAATGATTATTAATTAGATTGATTAACTTTTCAGAGTCAGGTCTCAAGGGCTAAACATCCTAAAAAATTATTTGTACCTACATCTCTCATCCCTCATCTCAAAAATATTAGTTTCTTGGGACACACACAGACAAACTTACAGAATAGACACAAACACGCTCTAACCCATAGCCTGTGCACAGATGAGATGAAAGACAAAGAGCTAATAATTTATAGGATTAATACTCGCTGTGGGAAAATGTATGTGGTTGTGAATGTGAGTGCAGAATCAGAGGTCAGCAGCGTGCTGGTGTTCAAGGGGGATCAAGCGTGTTAACAGAGCTGCTGGTGCGGACCAATCCCCAGGAGGGGTCTGCTGGCTGCGTCGTGTAACTGAGCTATCCCATCTCTGCCCGCTCTCAGGAATAACATTCCCCTCCGCAGCCTTCCTCTGAGCTCTCAGCCTACTCTCTCCTGCGCAGAGCCAAGTGGAGGAGGAGTCTCCTTCATGTGGGAAACTGGTTTTCTGCATGAAGGGCTGCAGTGCTTTCCAAGTGTTAGGATGTTTGTGCAATTTTCAGAAAACCTTGAACTATAGGTGAGTCAGTGTGATGCTGCTTACCTCTACTTGCACTGAAAGTTGAATTGTTGCATGATAAATGACAGCTTGCTTTGGAAGCCAAAAAGCCTGACTAGTAGAGATGGCAGCTGAGGTCACAAAAGATCTAAATTCTGTTCGAACCTGTGACTCATATCCAAAGACATACAGACACAGGTACAAGCTACCACGACCTTCCAGGCATAGTCATTCTCTCCCTCATGCTTGTAGGGAATGGAAGGGCTGCTGTCGTGAAAGATGATAGACACTCTCCTGCCTTTGTGTTTGTGGAGCATGATGGACAGCTTTGACATCTTCTCTTCGGTCAGGCATTGCTCTAGCCGCCTCATTCAGGAAACTTCACTCGGTCAGGCCCCTTCCCAGCCACACCCTCATCTTTCCTTCTCAATGGGAAGACTCACACATGGTCAGGTATCTCCCCAGCTTCCCCGCTCATCCTGCCTCCTCGACGAGGAAACCATACAGGACTAAATCAACGTGTCTAGACAGGGTACCACTTCCCATCCCAAGGCACAGGCCGTGTTCAGAGTAAAACCACTTCCTCGTGCCTGAGAACATCAGCCCCTGAGTTTGAAATGAAGAGGCCATACGAAGGGGTTCCCTCGAATTGCCTGTCAAATCCAGGGTAAGGTGAAGTTCTGGGAGTCTTCCAAGACGCGTTCAGCCGTATGTTCTTTGCATTTTCCCTATCCATCTTACTTTGGCACATCTCCCCTCTAGGCTCAAAACACTGATCAGTTTGTAGCACTCCAAACTCCCATAAATGTAGGAAAATGCAGGCTACCTATTGGGATAAAAGGCTCAGGCTTTAGCTTTCTTTATTGTTAACATGGAGAGAAATACTTGTCACCATATTGGCTGACTTTCTGTCAATTCCAGGACTTCCCTGGAATTGAAAGGTCCCTGTGAGACCTGTTATTGTGGATGTATCATCAAGAGATAGACCTGTAATGAGAAGACCTGTATCTCCATGTCTTTGTTAATCCAGTTATAGAATGTAGACTTTTCTGTTTTGCCTTTCAAAGTCCATGTGCACACATTATAAAAGACTCTCTGAAGGTCAAAATCATTCACATCTTTTATATCATGGAATAGTTATCATATTTGCCTTGTCCATCTGTGCTTGTAAGACCTTGAGTTTTAAAGGGATCAGCTTTGACATGTCTTGTCTCTCACACTGGGGTGTCGATCTGCAAAGATCACATAACACGTGCAAGATTTGTTTCTGAATGACACTTGCTGTAAAGTTGAGGTAACCAGCCCCTTCCACAACAGAAACTACAGAAGATCTGCTTTTTTAATTCCTCTTGTTCCAGATTTATTTAACACTTTTATTCACACTGCAGGGAGTGTAGGGCTCTTGTAAGACCTCAGCTGTTCTAAGTAATCCCTGAATCTTTTTTTTCACACCTAAGTCTCTCCAAGACAGTTTTGACAGCTCCTCTGCCATGGAGTTTTATGTAACACTGAAGGAAAATACAGTAGAGTTATAGCAACAGCTGTTCTCAGGAAGAAAAAAAAAAGAAGAAGAAGTGCATTCCTGATGGATTTCTCATTTAAACTCTTGGCTGGGATCTCTTCTTCCCACAACTTTCAAGCCTGCCGCTCCTTGTAAAATTTTCTGCATATCAGAGAGTATCTCTCACCCTCCCCTGGGACCCCCTGCTCCAGCACCAACATTAATCAATCAAGAGCTCATAAAAAGGCCTGAGCAGTGCTCCTTCCCTCTTGCCCTTCCTCCCACTCAATCTGTGCGTTCTGTGACTCCAGAATACTCGAAGAACGGTTGGATTGGTATAATGGCTTCCACATATGCCTGTGTATCTTATAGAGCTGAAGGAGACAGATATCTAAATGTTTTTTCCCTCATACCAAATGGCTGATATTATAAGCTTTATATATGCTGTAAAGATCTATTTCATTATCCCGTATCAAAAAGTGGACATGAGTTAGCTTTAGAAAAATGTATTTTCTTAGATGTGGTGCTGTTTGTCGATTCAGCACCCAAACATCATCATGTATCTGAGGGAATTATTCTTAATTCAGGTTTAAGTCTTTTATATTTTAACCACTTGTAACTTTCCACTCCAACGGTTGTGAAAGTATGTAGTTCTGCTTTTGTCTATATATGCTGTATTGTCAACTTATGTTATTTTGCAAGGCATGACTGCCATATGTTCCTGGCAGGGTTACAAAAACAATGGGGAACTTGCTTGACTGCTCTGCACGTGCACAGCCAATGTCAAATCCCTTTTATGGACAAGTTTTACAGACCTTACTGTATAAAAAGACCACTCTTTGTAATAGTTCTTTGAGTCTGGTCTACAAGAGCTAGGCTCCCATATGCATATGTAATAAAGAAGACTTCTGCTACACAGACACCCAGATTGCTGTCATTTGTTTGACACAACATATCAAACATGAGACCCGAACAGTTTAGTAAGGCTTGCAGGATTTATTTTGGGTACTATTGCTGAGTACTATTGTTTCGTACTGAGAAAGTATAGTGGTAGCAGTTAGACCAATTTGAGACTGTGTTTTAAAAGGAGTAGTGGAGGTTTTATATGAAAAGATGTACACCTGTGTAACTAGAAGCCCAGGAGACCTTCAGAACTGCATAACTGGGAATGAATTCCCTTGAGACTCTTACTGGCGCATGACATGGCTCTTGAATGCCAGTCAGTCAGCAGGAGAAAAAAAATAACAAAAACAGCAATACCCAAAGCAATTGGTCAAGATGAATCCATGCGCCTGTCTGGGAGAAGAATCTACTGTTCTTGGCAAGATTGCAGGCCCTGTCAAGCTATCTGCCATGTTTGTAGGTCAATGAAAGCCTCAGTCTTTGAAAGAAACCCTTGGGGCATTTGACTCTTTTGTGTATTTATGGCAACTGATGTAAATTAGAAAAGTGCAAACATTAAAAAAAAACAAGGCTCAAAGCAAAAGGGACACTTCTTTTTAAATAATAGAGCTAAATTATGTCATGTGAAAACCTGAGGTATTTGAGTCATGGATATAATTTGTTAATGCAATTTTCCTTATAATCTAATTCTGAAATGCTTTGAAAATCCCAAAAGGTCATCTCAAACTTAATTTTCTGAAAAGGTCACTCTAGGAAAATGACTCCAGTTAAACAAAGTAAATAGTGGCCATCGGTCTCCAATGTTGCTTGCAGGGGGGGAGAAGGACATTAAAGGGAGGGGTGGGTATTGGAGTTTAAAGTCCATTGAAGAATCGTTTCTTTTTCCAAGAGTCATGTGTGCTTTTGCCACTTGTCCCACGTGGTGTTAATCCACAGGGACTGGCATCCTTTCCACTGGCAGAGTGGTCGCTTTGAGCCCCTGCTATCAGGAAACGTCTTCAGGGCAATGTGTGGAAAATGCACCAGGACGACAGAAAGAAGCAGCAGCTTAATTTATTGCTCTTGCATATTTAATCCATCACCCGGACCCTGGTCCATTTACTTTTAGTGTTAATGAAATCTGATTTAACTGGTTTAAGGACATTGCAGTCTGGAGTTTCACTTAAAATAACATTTTAGCATTAGTATTGCAGAGGGGATTGTATAAGAGTAATCTAACAGAAAAGTCGTGCTGTGTTTATTCCCAATGGCAGCCCCAGTACATTTTCATGACACCTCACAAAGAGGGACATCAAAGACATATGTTTAAATGCTTGGAGATTGATTAGATTTTTTTGGTGCTTTTGCTGGTTTGAGTGCCTTCGGAGGCAGACATCAGGAGGCTGAAGTATGCGTTTGTGAAAGGAAGAGCTCATGACCTCCTTGACATTTGAAAGACCCTTTGGCCTGAGTCCTGACTCTGTCCTGTGCAGCTGCATGGACATAACATCCAGATGTCAGCAGAGGGGCTGTCAGAGCAGGCTTCAGGGTTAAGGAAAGGATAGAGGGAGACTAGCAGCCTGCCCCACAGAAACCAAGCGGTTTGCGCAAGTGTGTGTATCTTGCCGGCTATGTTAAAAGTCTTCCAGTCCGGTCCAGAGCACTCTCCCTGTGCTTCCAGAGGAACTGTAGTGCTGTACTGATGCCTCTTTGTTCCCCACTGCCAGCTCTGCTGTGCCTAGTGCGCAGAGTGTGGTGTTTCTTTCAGAGTGGTCTCACGCAGGGCCTGCTTGTTAATAACACAGATTAGAAGGAGTTGTATAGGCGAAAGGGCAAAAGAACAGAGAACAATACAACAAAAAGTGGGGAGGTTTGGGAATGGCTGGTGTCACTGCACCATGGAGCGGATGGAGGCAGCGGAGAGTCATCTGGAGCATCAGGTGACTCTGTACACAGTGATGCAGGCCTGGGGAGGCTGGGACAGATCTGGGACTGTCCTGCCCAGACCAGTCAGCCCTGCAGTCTTGCTTTTACACTGCAGCCTGTCAGAGTATCGCGAGCCAAGTTTAGATTAAAGAAAGAGCCGTAAAATGCTTACCAATGGAAAAAATAAATGGAAAAACAATTGTATAGTTAATAAAACAAAATTCACAAAGGATTTACAGAAGGATCTCAGATTCATTTGGAATAACTTAATTTATTTAAGTATCTGTGAAAAATCAGCTTATCTTTAAGGCATTTATATTAAACAGAACTATGGGTTTTCATAATTCTGAAAGATAGAGTTTTTTTCACCTTGACTCGGTTCTTTTTTTCCCATTTCTAGTTTTCTAGTAGTTTCCTAAAGTAATGCAACTAGATTTGTTGAAACATGAGACTCCAGTTCGAAAATGGCAAATCAGTTGAACCCAGTTCTTCAGGATTTCTTCATGATGGTACAGTCATTTCAGTGTCCAGGCTCTGGAGTGGTGGAACCGCACTGGCTTGTCTGCTTGTCTGCGATGCTGATGAACAGCTCGTCAGGCTAACGTGGGTACAGCTCATCAGCTCTATAGCCGGCTCGCACTGCTCTGAGCTCCTCGAGCTGACTTTCTTTCAACTCCCCTTACTCTCCTCCGCGGGCGTGCGCTGAGTTTTATTTTTGTCAAAGTTAAAAAAAAAGTAAAGGCAAACATCCAATCTGTCTTCATCAGCCATCAGTACCCCCTAATTACCCAAATAAACGCACCCCCCCCCCCTCTTGCCAAGCCACTGTTTCACTGCCCTGTCTGACAAATTGTGGGAGCTGATCCATATCTTTCTAACTGCTGAGATGATTAGTTCCAGACCCCTTGACAGGGGGTAAGAGTGTCTGTGGCTACCTGTCTTCCCCACTCCACTCCCCCCCACCCCACACTGCTCTGCTCCAGCGCCAGATGGTAGCTCTGTTGCCACTGCCAGAAAAGGGGAAGAGCAATTGCATAATCCACTCAGATTTAAAAGACAATAGACCTTTCTGAAGCTCCTTTTATGTCATCTGCCTAATATTTGCTGACAGGTTACTCAGGTAGGACGAAGAAGCAGAGGGCTGTTGCAATGTAATATTAAATGAATGTAAAAAACAATGCAATAAATCAGTTGCTGCAGCTGAAGTGAATTAGATTTTCGTTCCTGGTGGAAGTTTTAAGAGGCGTCTGTCGTTTCCACCTCTTGAGAAACTCTGTCTTCACAGAAGTGAGGGCTGAGTTACGGAGCCTGTCACATAGATTATGTTTCATTACCAATAAACATTTTGCGCGTAACTATTATATTTAGCAGAATCTAATAACTTATAAGCATTGCCTTTTATGAAGCGTAAAAATCAATTTGGCAAGAAGTTTTTTCTGTTGGGCTTTCAGCTATTTGAGTATCAACGGCTCGCACTAGCTTCCTAGTGTGAGTGGCACAATGGGAATGGGATTTCCTGAGTCATTCTTGTAGTTTGCTTTCAGACATTTGTACAAATTTGAGATGTTTAAAACAGAAGCTTTGTGCTTGCCCTTAATACCTCCCTGTGGATAATGAAACATATCTTACACAGACATGGTGAGCTCCACGTTCCTTTGAAATGCTTTCTTGAAACTCAGTGATGGGCAATGCGATGAATGCTTGTATGGGATATCGGTATGAGAACTTGAATTTCAATTTAATCTCTGCTCGTCCACTGTAAAAACTGCCTGAAGGAACAGTAGCATGTATCTGCTAAAGCACATACCTGGGCACCAGGTATGCATCAGCTTCCTAATTATAGATGCATTCCAATAGCCCTTGTAGGATAACCACTGGCCAAGCTCAGAGTTTGATCCTCAACAGATTTCTTAACACTTTTTTTTTATCACCAACAAAATAAGAATAAAATCCGTGCATGCTTAGGGAAACCATAAATGTTTTGTCCACAAGGATCAAGACAGTTTCACAGAGCTCTTTCCTCTAAAGTGCCAGCCTCTATCTCATATTCCTGAAATGATTCGCAAATGGAATTATTGAATGTGAAATGCGGAAAAGCACAATGTCTGAGTCAAAGGCTTTTAATTTGCTCATTTGATGGTTTTTTTTCATGAACAAAAACAAATGCTACTTCAGAGTCAATTTTGCATGCTGTGCTGTCAATAAGAAATGATGGCTGCATTCGGGCAGTGATCTAAGTGAGGCTGCACTGAATCCGTTTTTGTTCAGAACCTAAATGTCTGCTTTTATCAGATGCTTAAAAATGTCAGTTTTTATCGGATATTAGAGACAGGTTTCTAAATGTAGAAACAATCTGATTTCACCGTGGGAGCTTCAAAACCGTTCCATTTTTGTTAAAGACTTGAGACGATCCTTAGCTGAACGAAATTGGTTTATCTCTTATAGAAAAAAATACCCTACATGCAGTAAAAAAGATAAAAGGTTACAACTTTTATTTTTGTGTGTTTTAAGGAGTTGTTTGATTTCCTTTAGACCGTGAAGAAGTGCTTTTGGATTCTTACTTGGAATCAAACACCGATCTGCACGTTGTACAGTATATGGCAGTGAATGCGAGTTTTAGGTGCAAACAGAAAGAAGATAATTCCTGAGCATGCCAGAGGACTTTATAAAGGGCAGATTTGCCTCATAGGTAGAGGATGCTGGCTCACCTTTATCTCGCTGCCCTTGAAATCCAGTGATCGTAACATCGCAGTGTAAATGACGAAAGCTTCCTTTCCACAAACTAAGCCTCTGAGATAGTGGATTTGTCCAGTGTTATATAAAATTTTGGATCGTGAATTGCGTGGCTTTGATTTGGTTGCAGTTTTACATGTTACTGAAGAAAAATGTTCAGTCCATTGAATTGTGAGAGGAACAATTCTGTGTTGGGATGAGCAGCAACTTTCTACAGGCAAGAGCTGTAGTTTCTGCGGTTAGAGGAGTATGACTGTGGCAATGTGAGGCTGGTGACTAGTGATCTTACCGCAGAGGAAAGGCTTGAAACTCACTGCACCTCTTTTGTAAGGAAAGAAAAAAATGCTGTGCAAAAGCTCATCTAACCTTCCTTGCTGTGCTGCTCCTGGGAGTCATGTGTTTTGAGTGCCATAATGGAACAAATGGGATTTTATGTAGATTGCAGACAAGAAATAGTTGCAATGCATTTGTGCAAGTGTTCCTACAGAGAGTCTTATTATTAGAATTTAAATGAATTTCTTTTAGTCTCTCTTTATTCCCGATGCTTATCTAGCTAATCCTACCCAATACTCATACTTCCAGCAACTTTAATTAGCATAGTGCCAGGCAGACGACACAGAGACTGGCTTGCTGGCTGGCTGGTTATGATGAGTGAGGATCGTTCTCACACCAGCTGGGCTGAGTTGTGGCGACTTCTACAAGACCAGAAGCCACTATCTTTGTGTGCAGAAACCTTCAATGAAAGCCAGCTTTATGCCCTACCATAGTCTAGAGAGTGTGGTCTCTTCTAGCCTGTAAAACAGTCGGATTTTACAGCTTTAAAACTGCTGCGAGTACTAGTTTTAAACTTTTCAAAACTCTGACAGTTTTAAAATAAGATTTGCTGTTAGACATACCATTCTCGTAGCTCAGCAACCTACAGTCTCAACCGACAGCAGTAGATTGAGTGCAATCATATAAGAAAGAAGCCCTATGTAGGAGAGAATCCAAACCCTGACACTGTTCCTTAGAATAATTTTTGTAATGAACAATTTGTATACCTTTTTTAACAAAATATTTCATACGGTGGGGCACACTGTAAAATCATTCCGTAATAAAGTAAATCTTTCAGTCTTTGTAAGACTTATTCAAAACAAGAGATGTTTTCTGTCACTGGAAAGCATCTAGCTCGTGTAACGGAGGTATGACTGTATGCTCTGAAAATAGTTTCACTCCCCTTTCTGTGAAATATCTGGGTGTCAGTTTATTTGAGTAATTTTCATTTTCCCTAAAAACCTCAAGTCTCATTCTGGAAGGTGCTCTGGCAGCTCCGTTTTTCTCTTTTCCCAACAAAACATGCAAATTCTGAAACACTGATTTAAGGTCAAGAATTATTATTAATAATAATAATAATTATTATTTTTATTATTCCTTACACCTATATAGTGCTTTTCTGGACACTCCACTCAAAGCGCTTACTTATATTATCCAGTTTCAGAGATCTCCAATGTCTCTGAAGGGACCATCTGGGTCCAGAGCCCCTCTCTGACTTCCCCAGTCAGGATGGTCAAGACCCCCCCAGCAGCCCCAGCCCAGAGCCCGGCCATGAAGAAGCTGAGAGATTGATGTCGGTCTCTTTTACGCCTCTCAGGCTCTGTTATGTTCTACTTTTTTGCTGTGAAATTCAATCACGTTATCCAGGTTTTACTCCTCATCGTCTGTCTCCCAGCCATTCCCCCCTCCGCGCTGTAGCAGTAATCCTAGGAAGACATATAGCCGGTGTCTTCCAACTGGAAAGAAAGAGAAAAAATGATAGGCCTGTGTGATTGATAACAAATGAGAGAAGAAGGCTCAGGGAGGTTACTGTCCTAGGATCTCCTCTCAGCTGCCTGAGCTTTTCTGATTTCGTACGCTCTGCTCCACGGAAATATTGAACACGCACCACCAGCTCTTATTTTGTGTGATTCTTTTATTTATTTGTACCACCTCCATCTCTCCAAAGTACCGTTTCTTGTTCCATTCCTGTTACAATGTCCTGTATCTTTGAAAGGTGGTACACTTTTTTGGGGGTTTTGGTTTTGGTGTCAGGTGTCAAACTTCACTTACTAGAGCCTGGAACTGCGTTCTCAAAGCAGGGCTTTGGTTTTTAGAATGTCTGTCTGTGGGTTAACCTCCACAATAATAAAACATCTCTTCCTAAAGCAGGCGCTTTATAGATGAAAAATTATTTTTTCTTCTGGTTTTTGTTCACTTGATTTGTGTAAACTGTACTAGGCACTGTAAGATGAAGTGAGCAGTGTCCTGTGAGAGAGAACTAAACTAGGCTGTGGATATTACATGTGTGCTCAATGGTGACAGTGTCATCAAACCAGACTTGGATCACATATTCCAGTGTAGAAAGCAGAAAGCTTGTTATATTGTACACATAGACCAGTATGCATCATACACTTGGCAGGACAGAACTGTTTCTATCCTTTAGTCTCTGAAGACTACAGTGTTAACAATGTGCGGATATATAAACATTATGCCCCAAACTGGCTACTTTTAATTTTGATTGCATAGTGCCCTTGGGTATTTTATAAGCCTGTCTGTTCAGACATTACCACATTGTTTTAAAGCCTCTGTCAGTTCTGTGCAATAAAAAACTGTCACTGATACGCTCTTGTAAAAGGTTGAATGCTAAAAGTCACTGTCGAAGCAAGGTGGCATTACAGAAGTAAAACCTTTCTCAGTTGTCCTAACAGCTGGAGGGAAATACTGATGAATTTTTGTTAGTGCAGCACTGGAAATCTGGAGTGAAGTTTATGTTACTGTAGGAGGCTTAAAACTCAACAAAAAGATTATGAGTTCCTCCTGTAAATGTGGAGCATAGCTTAGTTTCAGCACAGCAGTTCTCAGTGTGTATAGGTTTGTTTTTTTGTGTTTCGTGCTCTTTTGCTGCAGTGGAACACCAGCAATCCAAACAATTAGTTTCCTGCGGGGTTGAAGAGGGTAACTTGTGCCTGCAGCATTTTGTTTCTGTTTTTTTTCATTTTCTTTCTGCATTTTCTTTCTTTCTGCGCTGAGGAAGGGAAGGAAATGGATCTGACAATAAAGGAGGGGTGGGGCTGGGGGTGGGGTTCAGAGTTCAGAGGTGAGGGGTCCCACTGGGCTGGCCAAGGAAAGCTCTCTGTGGAAGGAAGAGCAGTTTACTCTGATGCAGCACCAGAAAAATGCCTCTGGGCTGGGCTGCTGTTTGTCTGTGCCCAGCTGGAGATCTCCACACTTCGACGCAGTCCTCCTCTCACACAAACCTGCCATCATTCTCCCCGACATCCCAATAACAGACACTTCCTCCTGGGGAGAGGGAGCAGGAGTGGTGGGGGAAGAGACACATGACAAATCAGAAAGGCACCAAATCTTTTTGGGGGAAAAAACAGAGCAAATTGTAGACCTGTTGGGATTTGATCGTGGGTAAGACTCCTGTCTTCTGTGTTATTATACAGACATTGAGATGGTTTCTTAACTATCATACACAAATACATAAAAGAGAGTGGTGTAAATTCATATCAATTATCTTGATTGATTGCAATATATATATATAATTGTGGTCAGTGCACAATTTATTTAAGAAAGTTTATTTAAAGAGTTAGAACAGAATACACTTCACAGAAATTTTATTTATCCGTGTTCTATTAATGCACTGCCTTTGGAAATTTCAGATGCTTTTCCAAACATGAAAACAAGCGCTCAGGAGCTCCAGATGAGAGGATATTAATAACCAGGATTGCACTTCTTTGAATTTTGTGCAGAACATCTCGATCAGAATCTCTCGAATATTTATGTATTGTATGTGTGTGTGTGCGCGCACTTGTGTGTGTGTGCGTGCGTGGGCCCGAGTGCCTGCACTAACTCTTGATCAGTTCTCTCTGAAAGCATGGCTCTTGAAGAGCTGTTTAAAAAGGACGCCCACCCTTTGTGCTCACTGTTTACCCCAGCCCATTGAAGGGCTATGGTTGCTCTTTATCATACCCCCACACAATGGCCGGCCCATTTGAAAAACAACTGTAGATTAACTGCAGTAACAGTGTATTAAACTCTGACTAAGCGCCACTCCGAGGCACAGATCAATGTCTCTCAACCTTTTGCAAGCTGAAGGCCACAGCCTGGTTTTAGTGAAATAGAGCAGGTTGTGAATACAGATTATATTCATGTTAAGCAGAAAAATACATAAATTATACAAAAAACTGAATAATGATATTGCCAATTTTATTTTTAAAAATTAAAAAGGGTTTGGGTCAACTGTAAAAGTGACAGTTTTATTTTGTACTTTTCTGTCAAAAGAACATTTGGTTAGATTTCATATTTCTAATCATTTTTAGAAAGTAATTATTACTGTAAGGCACACAAAATCCATTTTAAGCAGCTTGGTTGCTCATTTTTCATCAACTGAAGTAAAGTATAACCAACCACACTGTTCGTTTCTGGCGCCTATACTGTCTTATTAAAGTTACTGTCGTGTTTTAAAATGTATTGAATAAGAAAAGACTTTAATAGATATAAGTAGTTCAAGTAGGTGGCTGCGTCAGCAGGTGTAGGCCGCAAAGGAACAAGTAAAGGTTTATTCCATGCTGAAAAGAGAAGAAAAGAAACACAACATTTCAGTTGTGGTGCCTTCTTTGGGTGTGAAACCTGAGCTGAATGCCATGCTTCCAGTGCAGTTTCAGTTTGACGATATGTGCAATTTCTTAATTAGTCCTTTGAGCGTTGATTGCTCCACTTGTAGGCCTACAGTGAAGAGTGTTCAAAGCACACAGCTTTGGAAGAGGTTTGCTCTGTGACCAGCGGTAGGTTACTCCCCAAATGAATTCAGATAAACAGTGAAATATATGAAGATCTCTGATGCAGTGGAAACAGAGGGTACAAACACTGCAGCACCCATCCCTCAGCCCCTGCCCCAGTTACATCCCTTCTTACAAAGTGTACAACAGGTTCACAAACATACTTGAGATGTCTGGACCAAGAGGTCTTGTCTATCTCTGACCTTTTAATTACTTTTCCTTTCTGACTGAGGATTAAGGGACACTGTTTACACAGATCACAGAGCTACAGCCTCTTAAGAAGAACAACCATCTTTGGCCACTGTGTTAACTTGCAGTTTTCAGGAGGGATTAGGCATTTTAACAGCCCACTCAAAGTGAGAGAGAGATTGATTGCAGATGGCTGCATGGATAATAGAGAAGAAAAAAAAACAGTTTTAAGGCTAGAAGAAAACTGAAAACACATCTTGATCCTTGTTGTCCTGTTCATTATGCTTTTAGAATTTTTAGAAACTCATGTTCAGGGTTTAATGGTTTAAGACGACTCATTATTTTTCATGTCTGTTTGGTTTTCTTTGGGGGTGGACAGTATAGCTGATGGTCATGTTTGTTTTCTGTCTCCAGGTGTGGTTCAGCAACCGACGAGCCAGGTGGCGCAAGCAAGCAGGAGCCAATCAGCTGGCTGCTTTCAATCACCTGTTACCTGGCGGGTTCCCGCCCACTGGAATGCCCACTCTGCCAACGTATCAACTTCCTGAGTCTACCTATCCCACCACCACAATATCACAGGGTAGGCCATCTTCTGTCGCTATCACGTGTGTCTAGTGTCTTCCTGTAAGTAAAGAACCAATATCAGGAATTTTCCTGGATTCTTCTTGTGCTTGTGTCTGGTAATGAAGTAAACAGATCATTGAGTGACAAGGTCTACTTCTATGCACACTAAAAGGGAATGATATCTTCCCTCGTCCCGTATGAAAAGCTATGTCCGGTCTGCAAATAGAATTCTGATATAATACAAAAAGCCCTTTTGTTTGAGAATATTTCACACACTCCCTCAGGACACTCCTATAACTGAGTGACTAATTGAAATGTAGAGATATTTTCACAGTGGTTTACATCCGGTTGACGAGTGTGAATTGTATGCAGTAGTGGCGCTTCACTATTTTGTGTTTCATGAAGAAAGATGGCAACTGCCATTTATTCGCTATGTTATTTAACAAAGAAATTGAATGGACATTGAATTTTGTATCTATCTAAATAGTGAATTTAACGTATATCAATGAAATAGCATGTGTCAATAGTCCTTAAAGAACTAATGGTTTCCCTTGTGTTTAGGACCAGTGAGCCCTGGATGTGGCCTTTCCCTTCACTCATTGTTGATCACATCTCTGCTCTTCTTGTTTTTTCATTTTAATTGTAATTGGAGTTCTGCTGCCTACGCAGCCAAATCCTGATTGGAGGGTGTTTCTATCATAGCGGATTATTGTTCAGGAACTCTTCTGTTGAAAACGTGGTAGGAGGTGCCACTCAAGCTTGTGGTGATGGTGGGGGACGTTCTTATTTCTTGTTCTGGTCAACTTTCCATGAATAAAATCTTTTTCATTCTAAATCCCCAGAGGTTCCTAGCGCCTGTGAGAAGTGTGCGGGAGCTTAGCGTTCTTAGCGCTGTCTGCCGTGCTCGTAGTCACACTAACGCCTGGCGTGTTCCTACAGATGGCAGCAGCACAGTTCACCGGCCCCAGCCACTCCCCCCCTCCACCATGCACCAGGGCGGGCTCACCGCGGACAGCAGCTCCGCCTACGGCCTCTCGTCCAACCGCCACAGCTTCTCCAGCTACTCGGACACCTTCATGAGCCCGTCAGCGTCCAGTAACCACATGAACCCAGTCAGCAACGGGCTTTCTCCACAGGTCAGTGAGGGGTGGCCGGTATGGGCGCAAAAAGAGCTGGGTGGCTGAACGCCCTTCTTCTCCCCTGCTGAATCTGTGTTTTAAACACCACTTGAGTGTCCTAGGATGATCTTTTGATGCCTTCTGTGTAGGGTTCTGCATGGGTTTTTGTTGTGTGCTCCAGTTAGAACCTGTCTTCCGAAGACATACTGGCGAGGTTAATGTGTGTCTTTCCATTGCCTCTGTGTGTACCCTGCAATGAGCTAGCATCTGGTCCAGAGTGAGCCCTACGCTTTGAAGACAGGCTCCTGGTTGCCCCAATCCTAAGTCTCTCTGGTAACAGATGGATGGATTCTTTGAGTGTCACAGTGACACTCAGTGACCAAGTTCTGTAACTGAAGTCTCCCTTTAGAGTCTGTTCCATTAGAACTATTATGAAGAAGGCACTTCAGCCTTCACTGTATACATTTCTACATTTCTTGTTTCATTTGACGGCTGATAAAATAATTTGTTTTGCACAAATCAACCTTAACTATCAGAAGTAGGATGAAGGAAATGAAAATAAATCCTTGTGTTACTTTTACAAAATCATACATAGTTCTTGCCAATACTAAACGTAAAATGGGTCAAACTAAGACAAAAATGTAAATATTTGAATGTCAAAATGCTAAATAAGGCATGTAAAAGCCCTGTAGGAAACCGAAGCAGGATAAAATATTTTGTTATGAGCAATATTGCAAAAATGTCTGTAGATACAGTTCCACTTGACATTGGGTGTTTGGGAGTCATCTTGTCGCATTGGAGGTTTTTGAAAAAGCTGTAGATCTAAATTCCCTCAGATTATGGTGAGATCCTTCTGTGAAATAGAGGAGAATTCCAGAGTCAGTGTGCAAACCCTGCTGTACAGTGTCGACTACTGTACGTCTTCCAAAATAACACTTTATATAGGCAGCAAACAAGCACTTCTTTCTGGTAATGTTTTAGTTACTGAAGGTAGCCGTTCAGCACCATTAAACATCAGTCTTCACAACTGTTCTGTCCACTGAGACTGTAATGAAGTTGGATTCTGGACCCTGATGAATTTTCAGTACAATAACCGAGGGCTCTAAATCCTATAACTTCATGGCCACTTTCAGCAAGGTGACTTTCCAGTGCAGGTATAGCCGATTTAGATATGAAGTGCATCCCTCTGAGCTCCCTGTCCCTCTTTCCTGAAAAGAAATAGCAGAGAAAAATGAATATAATTTGATGTCTTGGCGTCCTATTTGGAGTATAAATCAACGGGAGGCATTAGATTCGTATATCGCCGAGCAGTTCTTTTCTGTTGTAAAAAAATGCAATTGCTGAGTCTGTGTCTTCGTGTCTGTGTGTTTGAGCAAAGAGGGGATTCCACATGTTATGCTTTCTGGGCACCTTGAATAATAAGCATTCAAAATTAGACTTTCTGTAGGGGTTGATTCTTAAATACCACTGAATAAAAAATGACTGGTATTGATGCAAATCACTGGTGAAGAGTAAATTATATGCAATTACCCACCGATACTGGGCAGTCCTGCCCACCCTAAGCAACAAGATCTAGCTAACAAGCAGAAAATAAGATTGAAATGGTGTGTAAAGAGTTGAAAATGAATTTCAATGCTGCATTTGTCCGCAATTACCCCCTCGTTCACACGTATTTTATTGGGAGCCTTTTTTTTCCAAATATTTCTCAAAGCAGATTGGAAACATTCTGGTATTACTCTCTCTTTTTCTCGAGAGAAGAAAGAATTAAGGATTTGATTACAAAAAAGAGATTTTCTCTTGTACTTGAGAGTTGGGGGGATAACACAGGCATTTCACAGCATGTTTGATTGTTAATCATAGTGGAAGGGCTTTAAGTACTAATGCTCTCCGTGCAAACCTGCATAAATATCAGGAACATGGATGGCTTTTTTTTATTAATGTGAGTATTTAATGCCTGCTGTAAAAATAGCTCTCTCTGTACATCCTATGCGTGCTAAAAAAAAACCTTTCTCCTGTTTTATACGATGGTTTATTAGGCCACCGTGTAGACAACAAGAAGGATAATTTTTTTAAAGAGACCTCATAGATTCTTAGATGAATGCCTCATTTCTGTTGTTGGTGAATTGTCATTTTTGTGTGTCAGAAGTAAAAAGTCTGATTGAAATAAGTGGTTTATTTCTGCAATGTAATAAACCAATATAAATGGACATGTGGCAAAATGTAAATTAAATTTAAATTTTTAAAAGCAACAATGCTGCAGTTTGCAATGGAGGAAAATAATGTAAGGGGAAAAAACAAGGCTTTTAAAGAAATATTGTGTATGAATTTATGAAGGAATTTATGCCTTCCTAAATATAGTATACAATGATATATCGGCCTCCTGCAACACCAATACACACAGAAGTAACGAGGAAGGGGTGTGGATTCAACAGTAATTGGAGAGAAGTGAAAGCAACTCCCTTACTTTACTTGAGAGTGATGTGTTAAGGTACAGATGCAGTGCCAGCGGTATGCATTCCCCAGACTGTGCAGGCTGGCAGTGGGGTAGAAGACCAAGGCAGCAAAGGCTCTGGCAGCTCATGGCTCAACCCCAGCATGTGCCAGCCCCATCTGCGTCTGATCACCATGGAATGGGTGTAGGGTGGTACCTGCTGGATAAGATAAGATAAGATCACTTTGTTAGCCCTATACAATTTCTTGTATTAGGAATTTGTCTTTTCGCATACCCCAGCTTGCTCTCCATGGGACACACAGACAGGGAGAGAAGCTTGGGGTCAGAGCGCAGGGTCAGTTGCAGTTCAGAGCAGTTGGGGGTAAGGGCCTTGCTCAGGGGCCCAACAGAGTAGGATTTTTCTGCCGGCCGCGGGATTTGAACCAGCAACTTTCCAGCCAAAGGTGCAGATCCTTAGCCACAGTGCCACCGCTCCTACTGAGCCATTCAGTAGCATAGGAGGCGCAGCAGGTACCACCCGGCCCACTCCAATCGCACAGCCTCACACTGATAAGGGCCCATTCCATATTCTGATGGCAAACACATCCGCCACTGTCAGGGTCTTACTGTGGGGAAATGAGCGCCCCTCCTGCCCAGGCTCTCACAACTCGGCACTGCTTTCACAGACCGCTCCCAGAGCCTGTGGCTACGCACGACATTCCCTCTCCGGCCCTAAAAAAAGTTCACATTCCCTGGCGTTTCAGGGAAAACACAGGGCATCTGCTCCAGTCAATTACCCTTCGGGAGTTTTATTTCTTGTTCTCTGTTGATTTGCTTGCACCAAGTGCAGCTGGGATTTTCCGTCTTCTTTAAAAACATCCACAGCGAACAGACAGGGATTCCGTATCACTGTGCTCAGTGCAAAGCCAGGACAATTATTCTCCAGAGACGTGCAAATCAAAACTCTTTGAAAGCACTGTAATCATTCCTTACAAGACACTCAAATAACTTTTTTTCTATGTGTGTGTATGTATTTATGTGTTTTACCAATGTACTGGGGAACACTAATCTGTCACACTTTAATATAAGTCCCAGTTTTTTTTTGATGAATGACTGTGGACTGAGGGAATGAATGGAAGGATTTCAATTTGCCAGAAAATATTTCTTTCTCTCTTACAAATCAGTCTTTCAACAACTTCATACCCCAAAGGAGTATGTTTTTCTCTAAAATAGTTTTGTTTTCCTTTCCTCTTTACAAGGACAAGCTGTTTAGTGCCTTTGTGCTTGATTGACTTTAATTGGTTTAGCAGTACAATCCATGAAAGGATGCCTCACACTATTGTAGTAAGTTACCTTATATTTCTTTCACTGTCCGTGGTTAATACTAAAGGGATGGTCATATCTCATGTGTCCATCAGTTGTACGGGTCTCTTTTGCTTGGAAAAAAAAAGGAATAATTTTGAGGTAGACTTACAGTAGATGTTTTTTAGCTGCTGGTATTTGTTTCTTCTTCAGTGTAGCTTGTGTGACACAATATGCAGCTATAGTTAAAATTAGCGATATTAAGGATTGATTTCTGAAGATGGTAATGGAGCAAGCTGAAAAAGCAGGATGAACACAGAACAGACAACTTCTAGCCTTTGGTGGTGACGCAGGAGTCCTACCAGCGGGGATTTCATACACAGCTTCCAATAATGTGACCACCCAAAAGGGCTGGATGCTGGATTAGAAATGTCCCTGGATTTGTGGGTTCTTACTTCAACGTCTCTTAACATCTCTTTAGCCCTGTGTCAGGTTCAGGGTGTAAACTATCCATTAAGATCGCACATGCCAGTGTTGTACACAGTATTTTTACATTTACATCTTATTTCTATATCAGTGAATGACCATTTTTATGGATGATTATTTATGGAGTCACTTGCTGTAAATGCTTTATCTCCATGGGCAATTTGCAAGATTCCTTCTTTATCTATAATGTAAAGTGATGTCCCGCATGGTCATTGTGCTGTTGGTACTCAGTGCTTCAGAGGTAGAATTGCATCTCCAAGCGCATGGATACACTCCTCCACACCAGCAACCAGCTGCATGATGGCATGGCTGCCTGACCACACAATGCTCTTCACCCTGCCTGTAATCACCAGGCACCAGACTTGCCAAGTGTGCAGAGCGGGCGTTTATTCTGGGCTTCACAAAATCTGAATTTTGACTCGGATGTTGAACCTGGTAAGAAAGCCAGCATTCGGGTCAAACAAGTCAGGACTCGAGCGCTCATTCTCCCTCTCTCGCACTCTGTGCAGCAGAAAAACATGTCCAAACTGCAGTTGCACTCAAGCCCTTCTTTGTCCCTTTGACCATGGGAATGAGAATCCAATATTGTTGGGGAATTAAGCAACATCTGTTCGAAGAAATATATATATATACATTTGTATGTGTGTGTGTGCATGTGTGTGTGTGTGAGAGAGAGTACATTATTCCTTCCACTTCTAGTTTTGATAGGCTTCTTGTTACTTGTTAAGATTGGAAAAAACATGCAATTTTCTGTAAATAAGGTTCGGTGGCTGCCTGCCAGGGTGTAATGGATTCTCACTGTGTTTATTCCTACAACAGGTGCTCATAGTTTCTCCCTCACTCCATATCCCCTCTGGTGCATGTGGGTTTTTAGTGTCTTCTTTGTGTTTTTTTAATTATTATTATTGTTATTGTTGTGTCTTGGTGAGCAGCCCCTGAAGATGATGCTATGTAGGGGGTATGTGTCATTATCCCTGCTTGGCCAGTGTCCGAGAGCTGTCTTATGCTCTTGGCTTTTTTTTCTTTTCTGCAGCTAATGTGGAATCTGAGCCGAACTGAAAGCTCTCCAGACATCTCCATGTAAAATGAATGAACTCGGGCTCATAAGTGAAACTAATTCACAGGCAATGCAATACATTTCTGTACCATTGAGGGACTTAGATGAGGGTCACTTCGTGTCTATCAGCTATTGATGTTTCAGATTTAAAAATGTGTTATTGCAGAAGTGTGGTGGTAAAGGACAGAAATTCAGGATGCGGGTACCAAGTTAATACACAGCCAGGGAATACAAAAGTCTTCTCATCAGTAATTCTTTGCTTAGTGCAATGAATAAAAGCAACCTTTTTCATCTTGAATCATGCTCAGTGGCTCACTTTTATCACAAGTCCTTTATTGCAAGATGGGGACCCCTACTGGGAGGCCTGAGAAAATAGGAGCTTATAAACCAAAAAAATCTAGTCTCTTCAGGGTAAGACAGGAAGATTTGTTTTTCACAGTTTAAAATGCACTTTATTCATCCTGAAGCTAGTGTATTTCTTTTTTAAGATGAACACCTTTAGAGATGCTCTGTTTACCAACTGCTAAAGAAAAATGACTTTTTATGACAGATACCATAGTGGTCCATCTGTAAAAATATATGCCATATTTGATATCTTTAACAAGTTTAATAGACACAGATGTTGAAAAAAGGACAGAGCATTTCCTTCATTTACATCTGTGGAATAAACCTGTGCTCTAAATTGTGTGGCAAGCATTGATTCAGCCCTGGCATTTCATTAAAAAAAAGTATTTATTTTCTTTTTTATCAGTCCAAATGCAATGTATCCTCCCAAAATTGCTCACTTAGCTTCAAAACTAGCTATTGGAACCTCACTCCCAGCAGCTGCATATTTTATTGGGATTGAATTAAAATGCAAAGGCAGAAATTCAATACAACATGTCAAATACATAAAATGTATTTGACAAATAAGTCAGTTCACAGCTTGGATATCTTGTTATGCTTGTGAATCAGATACTACATGTTGAAGAGCATATTTCTGTATTTCTTTGGCAGTCTGTGTGTATATATATATAAACCAGGTTCGACAATATTAGACCTACACTAACTTTCATCTTGGAAACTTAATGAGATCGTGCAATGACCAGATCGAAATGTCATTGCAAGCATGATTTCATTCTGATTGAATTAAACTAACAATGCACATTGCCGCACAGCTCCCATGTCTGCGTCTCCACAGTGCCTCTCTCTCTCTCTGCGTACACACAGATATCTAGAGAATAACCGAGAGAGAGAGAGAGAAGGTGGAAGAGCTGCACCTAGCGAACGTGTACACGCCGTGGGCGTACATGCAGAAGAGGTGCATTGTTGTGTTTCTAAGACACAAGACCGACCGTCGCTCACAAAAGAAGCAGGCACAGCCGAGGAAGAAGTGCGCAAGTACGTTTGCTGCAGCGGTGAAGATTTGTGTTTTGGAATGAAGGGACTCTGGCTAGCATTTGATGTTGGGGATGGAGCGGCGAATAGGCTGGGTTTCAGCACTGGGGGATCAGAGGCAGAGCAGCACTCACCAATACTCGCTTTGATCCATATCCCCAGGCCTGCTTGACTGTGCAGCGCGCGCTGACTGAGTCCTCCGAAGTGATTCCTGACAACTGTCTGGCAGAGATAAGGGAGGGGGACTCAAACCGCACTCTGGAGTTCCATTAGCACAGCAGCCACTTTAAACTGGATGATTTATATTTAAGAAGCCCACACAGGGGTTGCCAAAAAAGAAAATATATGAAAAAAACTGTAGTTTTGGCTCAGTCCTTCTCCTTTTCTTGCGTTTGACAAGACATTGTGCACCTGAATATCAATGAGCGCCAGTCGAATATAGTCTCACATGTTATTAAAACTTGTGTATTAAGCCCTTCGCTGGGCACTGTATCAGCTGGCAAGCTCTACCGCCATCAAATCAAAAGAACCAACGCATATATTTACATCACATCAATACGCGCAGTGTAAGCGGTAAAAAAAAAGATACTTGTTAATTAGAAGTCATCTTAAACACAGATACTGTTTCAATTTGGCAAGAATTAAAAAAATAAGTAAGAGGCTTTAGCAAGAAAAAAGGGAAAGGAACCTGCTTGGAAGCTGCCAAAAAAATCAGGGAAATTAAATCATATCCACTGGCAGAATGTTTTTAGCATAAATTTCTGGAGGTTTGTTCTTTGCCTACTGTGCGGAAACAGGAGAGTCTCACTGAAGAATGTTTAATTTGATTGCTTCCATATACAGGCAGGCGGGTGGTTGGGGACTTGGGCCAGGCCAAGCTAACATGGGCCGGGTCAGTGTCCCAGTTATGACCCCTGGGCTTGGACACAGATACGGTTTAAACTCAAGGAACTGCACACCAGTGAGAACCCCGAGCCAGTCACCGGTAGGGGTTGACATCTTTAAGATGAATCCTGTCGAGTGCCCTATGACCTTGCTGGACCTGTGCTATGCTTTGACAACACTGTGGTGAAGGTTGTCCAGTGGATTCCTCCGTTACCGCGAGTATACCTCAGACCGACGTTGTGTGTAAAATCCTAACCTACGCCGTGGTGTAAGGATTGGGTGGCTCCAGAGGGAAGCCTGGTGCCCTACTGAGACACAGCAGGAATGGAATATTGTGTGGGAGCAGCATACCTCCATGCCGCCACAGTGGGAATGCTGTTTGACTCAGGTTAAGTGATCGGGATCATGTTTAGTAGTGAGAGCTTGTATGGCTTCAGGCTAGACTGGCTGTTTCTACATGTGTCAGATGAAGAATGAAGCAAACCGTAGGCTCAGCTAATGTCCTGCTCTCTTTTGCAGCCTACTCTGACTCCAGTATTGACAGCAGGGATGGGTGCTGTGATCTGGGTGTCTCCAGAGTGGAGAGAGGATTTTATCCTCAGGCCTGCTAACTCCAAGCCTGCCTATCGTCTAATTTCTGATGATTTACAACAGAAAAAATAAAACATAATGACAAAATGGGTATAGGATGTAGAGCTCACAGATTGAAACCTTTGTTCTTTTTGCAACATTTCAAAGCAAGTCCCATTGTGGTGTTACTGGCTTCAATCTAAAAAGCCCATTACTTGACATGAAGTGTTGCACCACCTGGTGGGCAGTTATGGAACCTACAAATACCGCTCACTGATAAACCATCAAAATAATCCCATTAGATTAAGTATTTGAAAATTATTTTTCACTCCTACTCACTCCACTGCATATCTCTGCCAGGTGTCTGATGACTGGGAGACAGAAGTGTTTATTGCTTGTTGCATTGAGTAGTATTATTCCTTCTTGTTATCCAGAAGAGAAACCTTCATTGCCTAGTGCTACTGAAGCTCTACATCCTGGTTTATTTCATTAGGTTCAGAAGTAGCTGCTCAGTTTCAAGAGGCATTCCTGTGGAATCATATCTTTAGAGAATTCAGAAGTTTTGCTTATTTCCTTCTCTGTAATTACTGTGCTGTCAAACACACTTTTAAAAGCTCTCTCTCTCACTGGCAGGTCAGGGCTGCGGGGGCAAAGAAGAAAATTAGAACTCATAAAATATAGAGATTATCTAAAATAAGTGATAGATCTGTACATGTCGTAGCTAAATAAATTGATCCTTTTAAGAATGAGATCAGCTGGTACAGTAGAAAAAAATGTATATTTTTGCCAGACAGCAATCCACTGATAGTCACACAGACCCTTTCCTGCACCAGAGCTTAACAAACCAGGCCAGTCAACTGGACTTGGGGTGGATCCTTGCTTGCGTCTTTTCTTTAACCTCAATCTCTAGCACCCTAGCGCAGCAAAGTAAGATGAAATACAGACTTACCTCCATTCCTCAAAGAAATAAGTTTGAGTTGGTGTTTTTATTATTTTATTCTTTCTTTTTTTCTACCAACTTTTTTTTTTCTTTTCGCAGCTTTGGCCTATAGTGTATGTCTCTCGCTCTCTCTTTCTTTCTCTCTCTCTCCCCAGAGAGAGGAAACATTATTCCCCTTCGCACAGATGAAAGGCTACAGCGGACAATAAAAATGCTATTTAAATGCAAGGGTGTTTGTGTGCGGGTGAGAGATATTTCCTGCAGAAAGTGAGCTGTTGCATCCTGATAAATAGTAAATATAAGGGAATGCGATTTACATTTATCTTGCAGAGGCAGCCAATATAAATTTCAGTAAATCCTAGAAGATGAGGATTTAAGTAGGGACTGGCTGAGACCAATTCTTACACTGTGGGTCCCACGCAATAGAAATGCCTATTAGATTGAGAACTGTATTTCCTTATTAAAGAGTATAGGCACTAGCATTGACAGCATCTCGATTGCTATCACTTTTATAAACTCATATGTGTATAAATATACTGTACATACATACACATCCATGCAAAACTTCTCTTTAAAATAAAAAAATAAGTCAAATTTCGTTTTTTTCTGATGTGATATGACATAGCCCTCAACTACTTCTGTCAACCTGTCCTGGTCTTTTCTATAATTTCTACAGTGTTAGCAGGTTCCACGTCTAGATCTCTGCACTGAACAATGCTCAGCTTTAAAGAATCCATGCATGGACATCCAGTCATCAGCGTTGGTAGACTAGGAAAGGGGACATTACCGTGAAGAGCAGGGTGATCAATTAAAACCTGTTTCTGTAAAGTGCAGATGATGTCATTTTCCACTGGTTTTACATTGTGACATTGTGACAGAGTGACCTAATGCCTTGCAAAGCATTACAGTGGATTTAATAGATACTTCCAGCAGGTGAAATACTCAAACAATTGCATTGTGGGAATGAAACGCTTTGGTCTGTTCTTGGTAGAAATGTTGTGCCCAAGTTATCTCAAGTCTTTTTTCTTAAAGTGATAGAAGAAAAACTGAGAAGTGATTGTTTGCAATAATTTAATGCTGAAGAGGTTCCTGCTTATGTCATCCTTTCCTTTTGCTGCAAAGTGTTACAAATTTCATTTGGAAGCAGAGAAAACCTTGCTCTTACCATTTACGTATTTGTTCAGCATCATTTGACTCAGTATTGTTTAACATTATTGAACCCTACAAATAGCTGTTACTCAATCCATTAAATGGCAGCAAAATCGAATTACCTTAGATTATAACACAGGCTTCTGCAATTATCTCTTCTCTCTCACAACTTGCTTCTGGTTTGTGTTGTTTTCAGGTTGTTTATTGGGCCACAACAAGAGCCTCTCTCTCTCAGTGGTAGCTTAGGAGTAATGTGGGAAGAATAAAGCCACTCTATATATGGTCTATATGGACATCAAGCACAGACTTGTTTAGTGGTCAACTTAATATTTCTTTCCTTGCCTTCACGTTGCCCACCTGTCACTTACTGAGTAACGGGTCATTCTTAGCTCACGTGGAGTGACACTAGGTTAAGACCAAAGCACAAGTCGCAACCACTGTTGCTGTCCAAATAGTAAGATACATTAACAGCAAAAGCTTCTTAGAACGATAAATATCACAACAGTCCTTTTTTTTAACAAAAAGTATCTTTGGCAGCACTTAGTCCTGTATATCCAGGCTGTTTCTGCATCGCTGCCCTCAGTCCAGAGAAGATGGTGTGTAGATGAAGCCGGATACCAGCACAGCCACAGCCAGGGTCTGGGCCAGGCGCTGTACAGTATGTCTCAGAAAGGCGTCACATGAAAAGACACAGCAGGCAGACAGAGCTCGAATGTGATTCCCACAAGCTTTAAACGCAGTGTCTGACCATTCAGAATACACTGAAGCCTTGCTTTTCTTTATTACTATTATTGAAACCTCAGGGTGCTTGAAGTGACCTTGAGACAACCTGTTGCTCCCTGCTGTGAAACGCTTCTAGACGCCTTGTGAGCCAGCCCAGCTGCACAGTCCACAGTGGGCAGGCCTGTGTCCACACGGGGAGATCCTGGGTGGCGATGGTGGTGGTGGTAGTGGGGGGGAGGTGTAATGTTGTGAACCCTCCCTGGTAGCTGGGGCTGGGAGGTCGCCCGTTTGCATGTGTTTCCTGTTAGTTCCAGATACCACTCTGACAGGTGCAAGGCGGTGATTAATTCTTTGGCCCTGCGAAAGTGCAGAAGGCCTCCCAACATCCAATTCACCCACCCACACACCCACACACAAACACACAACCCGGTCAGAAAGCAGAGAGCAGTCCTGCTGCCACCCCTGGATGGAACATCCTCTTGTAAAGCTGAAACACAGAACCCCTTTCAGAAACGAACACCCTGAACTTCTCTACCACCCACTTGTACCCTAACAATAACAATACACAGCCACCAGCAGCCAGGGTAAGGAAGAAGGATATTTGATTTGGCGTGGTGCTATCAAGCATGGGCTGACCAGTATCTGACAAGTGAAAACCGTGTGTCCTGCATTTTTCAGTGCCTATCTTAGATTATGAGATATGTTGAAAGGTTTTTGATCACTCATAAATTTCCTTCAAACCCTGTTTGAAGAGAACTGATCGGTGAAGTCCTGGTAGGGCTAACTGTTTCTCCTATCCCTTTAGCTCTGCGGTAGCTTCTGTGAAACAGCTGAAAATAGTTTGTTAGCTGACCTTAAGAAAAAAAAGAGAATGCTAGACTGACACTGCATACTGTATGTTTTTAAAATCGCTTACAAAAATGAAAATTGAACTCATGTAGCTTAGCCACAATTAGATATTAGCTCCTCTAGGTTGACAGAGAAGGCCAACTATGAAATAATGATGTGGGGTTTGTCTGTGAAATAACTTCTAACACCTTGCCCTTGACAGAACCGTCAGTGAGCTAAGTCAAAAGTGTTGTCAATTTTATCTATCTACATGCTACAAATACGGATTTCTCTCTCCCTCTCTTTCTCACACTCCCTGGCTCCCCCCTCCCTCTCGGCCAATAAAATAATGATAAAAAATCTGGTTGAGTCCCCAGCTGGCTGGCACAAACAGCAGCCTTCTCCTCTCTCAGACTCCAGCTGAGAGCTATTTCACTATTTATTTACATGTAATTATCGGTATGAGGTGCAGATATTAACACTGTCAAGAACAATTTGACCTGACATTTTTCACTCGGCCTGTCCCCTGCTGTTTTTAGCAAACAACACTCACCCCCCCCCCCTCCTCCTCCTTTTGCGTATTCCGTGATCCACCTTGCATTACTTTCGGTGCTAGCCTACAATACTGCGGGCCTTACCGCACACAAACCGCTCTTCTGAAATCATTAAAAACCTGGCATTTCATTTGGAGGCGGCAGCAGGACGAAGTGAGGGAAAGGGGAGAGACTAGGACGGCTTGCAGGAGGTGGAGGGGGGGGGGGGGTTGTTTCTGCTGGCGGAATTCATCCCGCGGTTAACTCAGGCATATTACCCGTGCGAAATAAACGGATTGCACCGCGCACTTTCTTCAATTGCAGCCCAATAGAGAGCATTAACCTTTGGTTAGCGAGAGGACCCCGGCAAACAGCCTGGCGCGTTTAAGACCGAGCGCGCTGGTTTTCACGACGTGTGCTGTGCAGCCGGAGCACGGAGGCGGATGGATGGCTGGAGAGGAGGAAGGAGGGCATCGCAGGGTTATGCGGCAGTTAAAAAAAAAAAGTGATTGATGACAGCGTGGCAAGGGAGCGATATAAACACTCGCTCTTTAAAATAACATCTGTAAAACTTGCGCTGAATCGGTGTGTGGTGCTTTAGCGCCCGTGTAGTCCCCTTGTTGTTGGACTTTTTTCCTCTTGCTTTGGTCAAGTGCGGGTGCAGCTTGCTTAAAGACCTGCAGAATTGCTTGATAACAGGGGCATCTTTGAGAGTATTTAATTGTGCTTTTTGAAGATATTGTAATTGATTTAATTCCTCTTTATATATTTTCCCCTTTATAAAGCATATTTTGAGTCGATGCTACCTCACTAATTGTGCAGAGTTTATTTGTCTCATAATGACAAATTAAATCCATCTTAAAAATACTCTGATCTGACCAATAGTGTCATGGTGCCCTAGCCTTAGTGTACATGTTATTTGCCTTCAAACAATACATTAGTTCTTGTCTCGGACCTGAGTAGCAGTCAGACTGTTGACTTATGCCTATGCAAAGATCAATCTCATTCAGTTTACTAATTGTCTTTCTTCATGTCCTGCTCTGGCCAGTTTGCCATTATGATCCATCTTCTCTCCTTCTACAGCTGCGACTAAGAATGGAGTCCGGTTTCTAGATTTCCAGTCCGGTTTCTAGATTCTCAGCCTCTGTCGTGAGGGAGCAGTAATCGCGTGTTCTGGCTCTGCTTGACGTAGCACCGCTGACTCCACTTAAAAAGTCCTGCGAAAGTGTCAGTTTGGTCTTTTTTGACAAAACGTGTGCCGAAAGACTCGTCAGGCATGCCAGTCTCCATCAAGAGCAGGCCCAGTGGACGCATGTCAGCGATCTGCCTCTCCTGCTGCACAGGTTCTGTTTGAAGAGGGAAACTTTAACACTCGTGTCACACCAGAGTCAGAGGGAGCCCCGGGAGGGGGCTGTGTACCAAGCTGCCGAGGGTTAAAAGAGCCATATGCAAAATATTTCACATAGCTAACATGCTCTGAGAAGTGACAGCTTGTTTTTTTGCCGGCTAATCGCTCTCATCTGTACCCAGCTTGTCAATGCCCAGTTTCTGTCAGTGCCAATCAGACACCTAATTGGAAACAATTAACTACCCCCCCCCCCTTCCTCCTCCTCTCCCAAACTGTTCTCTCCTTCCCCCAATTCCCCGCCCTCCCCCCTCCTTAGTCTCCTTATCCCATTCCGTTGGCGGATGCCACTTTTCACTTTCGATTAACGTGTCGCGGCCAATTAGCGGTGTGACATGCGGCCAGGATAGGAAATCATTTCTGTCATCTGCTCCCTGCCATTCCGGGCAATAACTGCAGGGAGAAACACACTGCCTGCTGGATGGATCCCTTAATTACAAGTTGCTGCCTCCGCCGTGACAAAATGCGCTAATTAAATTTATGCAATGATCGTTATTTTTAAATAGTCATTTTGGTGTGTGTTTTTTTATTTTCTTCAGATGAGTGCCCGGTTTGTCTGTCAGGCTTTCCACTTTGCTGGCTGGGGGAGGGTGGAGGGCACGGTGTTAGGACGTCTCAGCTGCGCTCCCTGCACAAGGCCGAGGCTGAGGGCGTACATTACCGCGGGTCCGAAGGCAGTAGCAGAAAGTTAACGCGGGCTTTCGGAAGTGCGCTGGGAGCAAAGCATCACTTTTCCTGTTTGTTTGTTTTTATTTTGTCACAACTGGTCGTGATATTAATATTATTTCGGCGTTATTTCTTATTTCGTTGTGACGTCAGGAAAATAAGATTATACCATCTTCACTGATGACCGGCAGATAGTTTTTAAATTTATGCTAGCATGCAGTTTTTATTGACTTTGAAAAAGACAGAGACAAAATCTATTACATAAAATGTGTTTTTTAAAAAGATACACTTATATGACAGTATGACGACATGCAGGTTTTTTTAAGAGAATTTCTTATAGAAACTTTCTTTGTTTCTATTTTCCCACTTGCCAATATAAGAGATTTGTGACACTCTTTGTCTATACTGACTCAATGGGTAAAAACACTTTTATTATTTTTCATTTTGTATTATCTGTATTCATTCAGATTAGTCATTTATTTTTTGTTATCCTATTAAAAAAAATCCTAAAGAAAAACCACCCTTCTTGGGGGGAGAAACCAGCACACATGCTCATTTTTTTTTTTTTACTGAGGGGAAAAATCGAACAATTAGTACTTATAGAGAAATATCTCCTTTCCAGATCTGGTTGGTGTGAGATATTTATTTTTCTGCGCTTCACAGATAGCTTCCAGATATATTTCTTTTTGCCCACATTGACCTTTTGTCAAACTTAAAGGTACCTCTTAAGGGCATTTAATTTGGGTGAAATAAAGGGCTATCTGAGACACAGGAGCTAATCCAGTCTTTACCAGATTAGGAGGAGACTGTGTGCACAACAGTTCTGTGAAGTGTTGGAGCTGGGAAGCAAACAGACAGGACTCCTATCTGCACCACTGGCAGACTGGCCCTCAGGCCTCAACACTCCTATATGAGCCTTTGTACTTCTCAAAGCCTCTCTCTCTAAGTCTCTCTCTTCCCCTTGGTCGCCCGCACGCTCCAGCCTGTGCTTAGCCTTTACTAAAGCCAGAGAAATGGATGATGATGAGTTAGCAAGTGGAGGAGGCAGATTGTAGCTGCTCTGTACCGCAAGCACTGGAGTGACCCATTCAGGCTGTTGTTAGTGGGGTGTGCAGGAGGGACGCGGTTAATGAGTAGTGGGGTCAGTGCAGCAGGCTGGACTGCAACGGGTGCACTAGTGTGCCTGTCTGTGGACTTGCTTTCCAGCTTCTGTCTTCTAGTGTGGAGGGGGGAAACCTATATCAGGCTGGGCATAATCATTGTTTTTGTGTTAATAAACCGCTTTTAATGAGGCGATTAAGTGTTACATTACGTAGTTATACACACAGAGGCATTCCATTTATTGCACTGCATTTTCACACCTTGCAGAGTCATTAACAGGGCAGTCTTGCCTAGGAAATGGACAAGTCTGGAATGAAGGACAGTACGTAATTCAATATCTTTTAAACCTGTACTAGTGTTTCTAATTGATGATTTTTAAAACGGGATTCACAACAGGTAGTTCATTGGTAAAAGGAGGAGCTGTACGTTTATCGTTTTGTATATATTGAGGTTACAAGTAATAATGTATTAAAAGTGTCTGTTTCCACATCTTTAATTCAATCCTTTATTTAACCTAATACCAATTGCAAACAATTTCTGAATTACAGTGACAGCCTGCAGAGTGCTCACTTAGACAGCAGGGCATCTACTGGGACAGTTTGAGTAAAGTGCTGTGCTCAGTGGTACAAAAACAATACTTCATCCAGGACTTGAACCCTCAGCCTTCTATCCCTAAAGAAATCTTTTGTATGAAAAACACGAGTTATTTTTCAGCTATTTATATGTTGTGAATAAGTGTCCTGTATTAAGACTGATGTTATTATTACTATTATTATACCTGGAATTTTAACTATTAGTCCGGAGTATAAGCAAAGAATAGAAAATTTAGATTTGGAGAAAAAAAACTGCATCGGATCATTAAATCCCCTCCTGTGAAGGGTCTTTAGTTCCAGCTCTGTTAAATTAGCTCTTCATTTGTCCTTTTTTTTAAAGAAAGAGACTATTAAATCATTGTCATCTGAGCCAGTTTAACATTTTAACTTCGTTCCAGCTGAGAGGGAGTCGAGTTGTTTTTCGGCAAAGAAACTCAACAAAGAAGGGAGTCACGTCAAACATTTAAGCAGACAAAAAAATATAATTTGACAGTTAAGGAAATTAGGATCGCATGAAAGCCGCTCTTTTTGTGTCGCGAACGCGCTATTTATTTATCTGAAAGGATGCACATTGTATCAATTTACAGTTTTACATTTACGCTGCCCGGGGCCGGAGTGCTCAGAAGTTGAGAGAATTAATTACTTTTTTTATTATTATTTATAAAGTAATCTATCTGTAGAGAGAGAAGCGGAGAGTGCCCCGAGCAATGTCCTTTAAACTCGGTCCTGGCATGCATTATCTACACTGCCAACGCGCACACAAACCCGCAACAAACGAAAATTGAGCTACTGTGCGCATGTTGGGGAGAGAGAGGGGGAGGTGGCAGAGTGGGTTTAAAAAGACAGAAAAAAAAGTTAAGTGTGTGCTATCGACTGGCCGCAGCTCTAAAGCGTTACGCTGCAGAAACTGCTTTCTCTGTGTCACTCGGATGTGATATCAGACAGCCCGGGGATGTTGTTTGTCAGTCTGGGTGATTGGCAGACTTCGGCGTTTCCTCTCGCCACCCGTATCGGATAAAAAGGTTACAGATGTGGAAAGAATATTGATTTTTATTTAGTGATGGTAATACGGCAGGAAATAATAGATTACAAATACTAGCTGAGCCCGGCTTCAAATTCCAACTGCCTTATTTCTCTTTAAGTCTTCTGCACTAGTTGTTCCCCGTCTCTTGTGGTTCAAAGCAGGGCGTCTGAAGGTTAAATGGCTGTTTCCTGTGTTAGCAAAAGTAACTTTAAGGACAGCTAGAGAAAACACACAGGCTGTCCTTCTTGGAAAGGAGGCGAGTGACCTGAAACAGGAGACCCTCTCACAGTCAATTTGAAAGGCTTTTTAAAATATACGTGTTACAGCACAGTGTTATGATATGTTATATATATATATTCTCAGTTTTACAACTTTGTAAATTCAGTAATTTCCTGAGTATGTGAGGTAAGACAAACCGCAATGCGTTTTATAAAGTTTGTATGATATTGTTTTAAAGTTGACCTGTACAACAAGTACCAAAGATTTGAATCTTAATGACCACATAACCAAAAATGTCCACAGTGGATTTTGAGAGAGGTTTTGGTGCAATACACACATTATATTCTTCTTCTTATTTTTTGTAGTTTTACTTTTATCCTATTGGAGTAGAAATGCATACTGTATATAATGTCCCGCTACATTTGACTAATTTTACCATATTCATATTCATATCCAGTCTTGGTGCTGCATTACTCGTAAGACTTTTTCATCAAAGTCCCATGTCATAGCTACACCACCATCCCACCCCATGCAGCAACATCACTTGACTTTTTTTTTTGTCAAAAATGGTTCTTGTCAAGCCAGAAATGACAGCATTGACTCTGAATCATGCCTCGCCGCTCTCTAACAATTGCTCATTGGTCTTTTGTTCCATTTTTTGTGTGTTTGCCTAGCTAACAGGGGGCTGAGAAAAATGCAGAGAGAAGCTGTTTTTTTTTCCCTCCTTTTTTCCCCTGCTGCGGGCCGTTGAGTTTCCTGATTGTTGTGCGCTGGAAACTGAACTTGGGATGGCCGGGCAGAGGAGCTGCGGGCCGTGGCGTTTCCCCCCGCGTGGCGGAGAAGGGGGCGGCCAGTGGCCCAACACGCCGCTCGAAAGGCCGTGCTTTACCTCTCGCCGCGCCGGAATACTTTCAATTCGCCACTTTAATTGATGTCAATAAGGTTATGCTAAATTTGGAGATTTGAATAATTCCACTTTCAGAGCAATAATGGGTCGCTGGGGCTAGGGGCCGGGTAACCACCCGCCTGAATAGACGTCCTGCCCCTCCTCTCTCTCTCCCAATATTCCACTTTGACATTTCCGTGTGCTTGCCCTGCGCTCATCTGATTAAAAACAAAACCCCTGTGGAGCCACAGTTCCCTTTAAGTGTGGGCTGTGTACTGCATACAGCTGTTTTATTACCGATATGCTTATTAAATCAATACAATTAAATCAAATACATATAGAAATGTGCTTGAGGCGGGGAAGCATTTTTATTTTCATTTTTCAAGCTGCATGGCTGCAAAGAATGTAAGGAATCTTGAAGCCCGCTCACCGCAAAAACTTTCAAACTAAGGATGCGTTTCTGAACACAACAAGCGATGCTCCAGAAAATAAACCGCTGTGCCGCCTTGTGTCACAGAACCAGAGGGTTTTTAGTGTTGGTTTAGCACGGGCCTGGAAGACAGAGGGCTGATGAACAGTGCTGACCGGACACTGGCTCGTCCCATTCTGTGAAGGAGTGTGCAGACTTGCAATTAAAATTGCATTAAGAAGTCTGAGAAGAGCGCCTGCAATGGGTGTTTAATTAAAACAAAGCCACAGTTAAATGGAATCCAGATCTGTTTTCCCTCAAGAACCCCTGTCCGCCCTGTGAAATAAACCAGTGTGTGGCCTACAGTCTCATGACGTTGTCTGCAAGATTAAGAAGAGCTTTACCTCCTGTAGAACCTGCTCCTGTGTGCTGGTTTCGTCTTTGTGGTTTTGCTTGTAGGGTGTATCAAACATCCAAAGCATTAACCTCATTTCATAGTTGAGCCAACTTTCAAACAGAAAAATCATGGATCCTGTTATGTGCTCCATTAATATTCATATGTATCAGTGTGAGGAGGTGGGGATCTGAGTTCATATATGAAATTATATGATAATTCCAGATGATTTATGACCATGGTATATACCTAGATCAAACACAGCAAAGCACTTGTCCTATTCCAAGTACTGCATATGTTCTGGGTCATATTCCAAAACAAATGAGAAGGTTTTTGTTTGATTATGTCTGCACATTATGAAATGTGCAGAACATCAGAACACAAGAATCAGGACTTGGCTCTAGCTGTGTTTGTGGCATTGCCTCCACAGTGATCTCTCCTGCAGGAAGTCTCATAGTAAGGCACCATCTTCATGGAAAATGGTACGTCTGTATGGGACCCTGACTCTTTGACCAGCGCCATGATGGGCTAATTGGTTTAGCAGGCTGAGTATGAGGAAGGCCAAAGGTCAGTTGAGCGTGGCGAGTCAGAACGTGAACCTGATGTTGGGGAGGATGCTTTTGTGTTGACCGTCAATGAGGAGCATGTGTGGGCCAGCTCTCCCTCGGCACGCTGCCCCATGAAGCCTGCACTCCGCTCTCCACAGCGGGCCTCAGACCTGCCTCCATCCCGGCTTCCCTGGTCCTGCCACAGCAAAGTGGGACAAAGAACTGTGATATCAAGCAGTCCCTGTCTGTGTGTGTGGCGTTTAACAACGACTGCAAGGACAAACATGTCAAACATGAACCTTGCCTTAAAAGATTGGGAATTGTCTCGCAGTTTTCTCTATGGTATAACCCCATGGTTTCTGCTACAAGAAGGCATTTCTTCCAGTGCAATCATTAATGAACCCCACTCTTTACTCAAGCAAAGCAAATTAGATACTAGTCATTAATATATACTGACTCTTTGTTGAAAAGTTGCAGCCATGTGCTATGTAAAAAGAGATTTTAGTCATTAATGTTGTCTGTAAAGGTAGATTTCTTGATTTTGTTTGGTATTTTCCCTAAGAGTGTGTATTAGTGATCTTCAGTGCATCTAGTGTTTTCAATTACTTTACCATCCATCAGAAGTATAAAACTGATTTTGGTGAGGGTAAGAGCACAACGGAGCCTATTCTGGAGCCTGTCCTTCACAGTGCCATGTGGAAAGCACTTGGAATAGCCAATCACACTTAGCCAACATCCAAACTCCTCATAAACAGATGCCTGAGACTACAAAGACCCTGGAGTAGTGAAGCACAATTTAAACATGTTTTGCGGTGTTATTTTTTTCTTTTTTGTGATTTCTGGTGGTCTGAAGAATAATTCACTGTCTCTGGTAATTATGGGAAAGACCCGGTCCCATGTTTTCCATTAATTCTTCATGTCTGTAGCACAGGCCTGGCCACACATCACATACAGATCTGCTATTGATGATTAGATCTATGACGGAGTCTTTAATTTTGATTTTGGGCTGAATTTTGCAGAAGATGTAAGGAATAAGAAATGCTGTTTGTAGTTTACCCAGGACTGTTTAGAGCTGCTGTAAATTGGAGTAATGATAATATGTGAAAAAAGAATAGTTCTGTCAGAACACTCTGTATGAATGTGAAACCCCATTTTGAAGAAGACACGACACGTGTGCGGCCTAATCTCAGAGGGGATCTGATGTGAGCATTTATTATCTTAAACATTATTACTATTCATGACTGTCAAGCTGCTCTGAGGGCTGAGAGCAGTAGATTATGTATTCCCCGAGCGCGTGTTCTCATGTAGGCCTCAGGACACGAGCTGTCAGGCACTGCTGGCTGATTTGTAACTGGAGCAGGCCTGTCTCACTCACCCTTGCCTAATTATCATGCTCCGAGCTCCAGCTCCACCCTGCTGCATGGAGCCGGGCCTGTTTACACCTGCCCTGCCAGTCCTGAGCACTCAGGTGTGTGAACGCAGAGAGAAAGAAAGCTCTTTTGCAAGGTTTGTGCCCAGGAGATGAAATGCGACCCCTTTATAACTTTTGGGGAGTGTTGTTTCCTGGATCTTTCATGAGGTGGCCTGCAGTTTTTAATGCAGTATGTCTCTTTAGGTTTGGGACAGAGCTCCATTGCATCTCCTATTATTTTCATGTGCCAAGAAGGAGTGTTACACAGCAAGCACAGAATACTGTGTAAGGTGTGCCACAGCAAAGTGTTTGTAGACATGCACTAGGGGATCTAGGTGCGATTGCTGGGGACAGGTGGATCCCACAGTTTCTACTGACATTCTTGCATAGAGAAGTGCATTTCATGGATGCATAAAAGGAACTGAATACATAGTTATGCTAACTAACTCAAATTCTGTGGAAACCCCCGTGACCCTTTCTTCATTCGGAATCCTGCTTTTCTGTGCTGGTTTGCTCTTCTATGTGAGCAGTGATATGTCAGGGCAATGTCATGACATTTTTGAAGGCCATCTTCTTTATATCCTTGTTGTGTAAGAACTAGAATTGTTGTCCCTGTTGTATAAAAAATGATCACTTCTAATTTTCTTTTCTCTCATTTACAACCAACAGTAAGACGAGAAATAAGCAAAATCTTGCTTCAAAATCTGTTTTTGAAAGCGTTTTAAACATCCTGTGCACATTTCTGTGTTAGCTGCACTCTGACTCTCTGTGCTTCTCCCTCTTTCTCTCTCCCAGGTGATGAGCATTCTGAGTAATCCCAGCGCAGTTCCACCCCAGCCCCAGCACGACTTCTCCATCTCCCCCCTGCACAGCAGCCTGGAGTCCTCGAACCCCATCTCAGCCAGCTGCAGCCAGCGCTCCGACCCCATCAAGAGTGTGGACAGCCTGCCCTCCTCTCAGTCCTACTGCCCACCGACGTACAGCACCACCAGCTACAGCGTGGACCCTGTTGCTGCTGGCTACCAGTATAGCCAGTATGGCCAGAGTGAGTCCCAGGCAATCTGCCTCTTGCCCTATTTCTTAAACATAGACACAATTGCCTCCTTTGCTTCAAACCATATACATTTAACAGGAGAAGTGGACATACTGTTATATAAAGCCTGACGCTCACACTACATTTACAGCCACTCAATGTAACAGGCAGACAGTGTGCAAAGAGAGGGCAAACTCACAGCTCTGCACATGGCTGCTTAATGAATGCTTCTTCATGGTGTTATATGATACTGTACTTTAATGTGATTAATTAAATACAGGATTTTCAAAAAAATGACTTTTATTAGCAAGAGAATTACTAGCAATAATAATACATTTATTAATAATAGCAATACATCATTAGACAAAAAACAAGTATTTTACAAGATATTCTTCTGCCGTGAAACAATGTAGGAGACTCTTTAAAAGTGTCTCGTGATGGAACTGGGCTTGCCTGGGATTTAAGCTGTAAACGTCTGTGAAAAGCAAATCGTCTCTCAGAGTGCTGGCTTGTGATCATGCTAAAACTGCGATTATAACACCGCGCCAGCTGTCACTTTCAAGGGCTTCTCTGCAGAAGGCTTGCCCACCCACCCACAGGTATGCAGCTCCTACCGTTCTGTGAGCCTCCTGACAAGTCTCTTTTCTTTACAAGAGCCCAGCCCAGCTTTGACACGCTGCTATTTAATGTCATCTTGACAGCGCGTTGGCAGGGTCTTCAGGTAATTCTTCTGAAGGGATCCCAGCTGCTGAAACACAACTGTCTCCATTTCCAACAAAGGAAGAGAGAATCATGAGCGGTTCGAATAACCGTCCCCAGGGAGGGATATTAAAGGTGGAAAGACTGAACACATTGACAAAGGTTATAGTTTAACAAGCTTATGCTGAGAACCGCAGCACGGCAGTTCTATACATGCAGTACAATAGTTTTTCTTTTTCTTTTTTAAGTTATGATTTATGTCCTCCTGCAGAGTTAGTTCCTCCCTAATCAGTTCAGACTCTCGTTCTCCGACTTCAGCGCACCTCTTGTCACTCAGGGCTGGGCTATACGTACAGTACAGTTTCTCCCGCCACTCCTCCTCCTCCTCCTCGCTGTTTGGTTCCCCGCTGCCTGCTTGTGGTTGAAAAGGGATAGCGTTATGCAGTGAGACTGCTCCAGGAGCCTGAGGATTAGCCATTCCATTCTGCTCCAGCTCCTCGTCTCCAACGCAGCTTTCCGAGATCGTTTTATTTGTGCTCGGAATTATACTGGAAGGTTAAAAGCCAAGTGAAGTCAAATCCTATCTTAATAATATCGAATAACGTTATGGCTATGAGTCAGAGCGCTATACAGTATAGGCCAGGAGGGGAGAGGGCAGGGGCACGGGGGGTTATAGGGTGTTTCCCAATACCTTTCCCATTCCAGCTTGCCCTTGGTTTGTCCCCATGACCCCCTAACCCATTCGCTGCGGCTCTTCCACACTCAGCCCCTCTAATGTCTTTAACTTGTGCCATTAAATTGAAACCTTGTGAGGCGCCTGGCTGATCGATACCTGCCTCCTCAGCTCCCAGGGAAAGACTGGGCGCCCCCTGACCCCTGCCCTTGCCCGGGGAGGGGGGGAGGCGGCTGAGAGCGGACACGTGCTCTTGATAAAGATCTCCTGCAGAATGCCGATACCAGATATTTCCAATCACGGGCGCAGCCCTCAGGTGCTGAGTTAGTCACACTGCGGTGTGTGGAGCAGGGGCTTCAAAGACCAGCCGGCCAGCCTCTCCCAGCCCCTGCCTCTGCTCAGGGCCAGCCTCAAGGCTCCGCGGCTGCCAGCTCCCTGGTCCAGCAAGAGCCGAGCCCGGCCATGCTGTAAAGAGCAGGGTGTACTGTATATCTGACAGCTGGCCAGTGTCCACCAAGGAGAGTCATGCACGTTGTGTGGAGAGTTGAGTAATTCTACAGTATTATGGGTTTGGTCAGTATAGATTCTGACTGTTTATTCTCACAATTAAAACTGTTTGTCTGTTCAAATGATGGTACAAGTGTTAATGGTACAAGTGTCTGAACCCACTTGAAAATTTTTTTAAGATGAATTTTGAATTAAAAAAATTATACTATAAATTCCCAAGAAAAACAAAATCAGCATCTCGACCATTTGTTTTTGCTTGAAAGCACACTTTTAAAAATCTTATGATTTAAGCAAAATAAAAAGTTCATTTGTTAAATGGGGAATGGTCATTAGTTCACATACAGTACATCAAACAAAGATGTTCTGATTTTTTACAAAAAAATGTAACATCTTGAACACATTGGGTATGCAGTAGCCAGCACAATGTAGATACAGTACTAGAACCCCAACCACACAAGTGACCCTGAAACACACATTATCAGTCATATATACAGATGAGGTTTGCATAAATGAAAGCACTTATGACAGTTGTGTAATTGCTATTGTTGTTTCCATTGTATGCACCACTGCCTGTGTCTATGCATGCACGCGTGCACCCGTGTTTGGACCATCTGTCTGGGCGCACACGCGTGTGTACAGGTGTCTGTGTGCACCTGTGAAAGTGAGTCCCCGCTCCGCGAGGGCCCTCCGAAACCATGGAGGCTAAACGAGGAGGCCCTGCAACTCTCAGAGCTCCCTGCCGCCTAATGATGGAGATGATGGCAGAAAGAAAGCGTGAAAAGCAATGCAAATAGAACTGACAAGTCTAATAAGCAGCGCTGAGGAGAAGGAAGGCCCAGGGGGACCCGGTGGAGTGACACTGCGTTGACAGGAAGAGTGGGGCTGGAGCTGGGGCCCGTGGCACAGCACAGTCCCTCAGGGAGACCCGCAGACAGGAGGAGCCTGTTCGGAGCAGTAGCACGTTCATTCACAAGATTCAGCGCGCGTCTCTGCTTGAACAATATTATTTTTTTCACTGCTGTGGTCACTGTTGGGGTCACTGTTAGCCTCAGTGGCAGGAGCCTGAAGGAGGATGCTGACCGAGATTGACTGCAGACGTGACGTAGCATTAAGCACTTTTATGCCTATGAATTGAAGATCCGTCACCTGAATCCTTTTTATTGGCCATAAAATAAAGTGGCCCATAAAAAAATAAACAAAACCTTGTAGTTTTACCAGCAACGCCTAGAGGTGTTTTACACCCTATTGACCTGACTCCTCCACGCAGTACTGGGTTGTGTCCATGTGTCTCAGCACCTCGTCCTCCTGCGGACTCGTTGTACTGATCCGCGCAAACCCCGCTCGGGGCCCGAGTTGCTGACATGTCCCGCATGTGTTTTGACCCGCAGCTGCAGTCGACTACCTGGCCAAGAACGTCAGCTTGTCCACGCAGAGGAGGATGAAGCTGGGGGAGCATTCGGCCGTCCTGGGACTTCTTCAGGTGGAGACGGGACAGGCCTACTGAACCCGGTCTCCCCCGGTCCCCTTTCACCCTGCCACTCTCACTCCCCCCACCCCCCCCCCACCCCCACCACCTCACCCTTTCCACCTCCACCCTCACTTTCTCATCCCCCGATATCTGCGCTCCAGTCCAGCGGCGGCCGGCGGAGTCCGGCGTGCGCGTGCGCTCGGGGTGTTTTCCCCACGCGAGTAAATGCGTTTGAAGTCACTTGTGGGACAGAACTGAAGCTATTCTGTAGCTGGTTAGGGTGAGAAGATTCTTAAAAAAACAGCAGCTCCAAAATCAAACACCCCCGCACCCACCACCCCACCCCCTCCCCTCACACCCCCTAACCCCTTCTAATCACCAACAAAGAGACCCATTCACTACTTCAGACGATCCAAGGAAAAGGACCGTCTGTTGTCTCGGAAAAAATCAAAAGCACTGCCCATTGGCGGGGAAAGTTAGCACACAAGACAACGTCTGAAGCTGTTTCTCACCCCAGATTTTGACCTTGCTGTTTATAGTAGTTTGTTAGTAATTGCCATTATAATTCTAATTGTTATTATTATTGTTATTATTATTATTGTTGTTATTATTATAATTATTGTAATTATGTTTTTTTTAATTTGTAGATTTTTTTTTTCTTTATACGACCTTGTTGTAAATGCTAACAGATGACTGAGGGAGAGAAGACTTGTGTGGCTAATAGCAGAAGCCGAGGACATTTTAGGATGCTGTCTCTCTGCCTGCTCTCTGAGCTCTTTGATACAAAGCAATGATCTGACCTTCCCATCGTAATCTGTAATTTGACATTCCGAAAGGGCTTGGCCACTCTGCGGGATGTCTAGCTCCCCAGCTCATTGGGGAATTTTAAAACAGTGTGGTGGCGGGTTGCCCTCCGCAGAAAAATAACTCTCTCCCTTAGGCATGGGGAACTGGGACAAGGGCATTTTTCAAGAAAAGGCTGTTGGAGGAAACGGAAGTTATAAAACAGAAGAAATTTGAATTCAAGAAGGACAAAGTGAAAGCCCTTCAGCCTGCTGCTGGGGTGTTATGGTGCACCCCTCACTGCTTGTTCCCCTGTGTATGCATGTCTGTATGCACTCAGTGGGACATCAGGATAATGACAAACCCACCAAAGGTTTTCATCAGATAGTTCCTAAAACGGGTTTGCATCCAGTTCCTTCCTAACATGTCTTACATTCCAGAATATGATACTTCATGTGATATTAACCTTTACCAACTGAAAGACCTTTCTGTAAAGTAAACATTCCATGACACTGCTAGCATAACCGATTCAGGTTTTGACCAATTTAATGACACTGTCCAGAGAGAGGGGTCCTAGCCAACTAAAATTCTCAGAATACTCTGTGTGTTATGATCATATTTTCATTGGCTAGGATTTCTCCATAGATAAGGCTGCATTGCAGTATGTTAGTTCTCAAGTGCTGAACAACAAGCTGATTAGGAATCTTTTCCTTTGATCTTCACCTGGTGTTTAAAAGTAGACAGAGAAAAGGTAACATCTACACAAGTGCCGAAGCAATTGTGCTTTCAAATTCTGTTTTATTCCTAAAATGGCCTTTGTATTGTGGACATTACACAAGTAATTTAAATCCTTTTTAGATCCCTTTTCTGATCATAGTAGTTCCATTAAAAAGTAATTTTGCTCTGATATTCAGAAGTTTTTTTTAATCAGGAAACCAACTCCAAGAGTACTATTGGGACTCAAAAACAATCTGATCTGAAGTACATTGCTGTAGGGTTTTCCAGCATTTTAGTATCAGGTTGACAGAAAGCTCTTGTATCTTGAACTCCAGTTAATATGCATTCATAGACCTATAGAAAAAAAAACAACGGAAAAAGTTAATAGTGAATATCAAACATTTGTGTAGCGCTTATAGTTTATCTTGGGCACAATCTATTTAGTCACATATAAAGTTCATTGTACAGTAGACATAAGCAGATTGTGTATTGTATGTTTATAAAGAGTATGTTTTATACTAAAACAAAAAAACGTGCAGTGGTAGATTGAACGAGAGACCTGTGGAAGTCTTTTATAATGCATCTTTGATTTACATTCCTTAATATTGTTTTTATATTTTTATTTGCCTCTTTTTTTGTTTTTAATTTGTCGTATTGATGTTTTTGGGAAAAAAAAAACGGACAGATTGTATCGCTTTTGCTTACGGAAAGCAACAGACTCTTGATGAAAAAGGACATAAAGTAGATCAACTCACCCACCTCAAGTATTAATCAAATATTTAAATAAATGTAGAATATTCTACCAGAAAGACTGAGACCATGTCATCTGGATGGCCAGAGCAAGGGCCAGTATCAGAGAATGACTGGGAACATTCCATCTGGACAGATCACTGGACAATAGGAATGTGTTCTACGTTTACACAAGCTGTTACTACTGGAAGCGTATTCTTCTGTGGTTTGGTCTGACATTCCGAACTTGATTCCGAAAGCAGTGTTTTGAGGAACAACAGCAAAAAACAAAAAACAAAACTGTAGCGTGTGAATGGACTCATGGTTTCCACAAAAAGGTGCTTTTTTTGCTCCTTCCCTGCCAAAGCACTGCAAGTGGCAAACCGCGGACCTCTGCTGCCATTGGAGACATGGACATCTTCTCTGAATCAGGATGCGTGAGCAGGGCTGTACATATACTGCCAGAACACTTGACCTCAATAAAACAGAAACAACGACAACAACAAAAAAACTTTCTTGATTTTCTTCTCCTTCTTCGGCTCTCGAGGCGGATCCAAACCTTCATTTTAAATGCTGAGACTTTGTGTATTTTTTAAAAAAAATCAACAAAAATTGAAAAAAAAAGAAAAAAATGGAGAAATAAAAAAAACGCTTCTAGTATATAACACTCATTTCTAACACTTGCATTTATCAACGTTGGGATATTTAAAGCACTATGTGACCTGCCCAAATATACCCCAACCCCCTTTTCCCTTCACCCCAACAGCCCCTGCCCCTGCCCTCTGTACCCCTTCACCCCAACACCCCCAGCCTTCTGTACCCCTTCACCCCAATAGCCCTTTCCTGCCCTCTGTACCCCTTCACCCCAACACCCCCTTCCAGCCTTCTGTACCCCTTCACCCCAATAGCCCTTTCCTGCCCTCTGTACCCCTTCACCCCAACACCCCTTTCCTGCCCTCTGTTCCCCACCCAACCTCCTCATCTGACTCCAGTCCTTGATTCCTAACCTGTTTACTTGCTGTTTTTGTTGCATCTGTGTTTTGCTTTATTACATTTCTGTTCAGCATGTGTGTATATTATCATGGCATAATTTATTCTGCTGTATGAAGTAGTAGAGTAGTGGGAACTTGTATTGGCATTTACTACCTTCAGCCTGTTGATGTCTTTCCTGTAACACTGGCGTAATGTTATCAATTAAAGCTCTAAAATGATCACAGACCTTCCTCTTTCTTCTTTCCTTCTTTGTTTTTTTGCTTCCTTCTTCAAATTCACTCCTCTCTTGGCTCATGTGGAAGAGAGTGTTCACAGATGCACACACTGCTTCGCTCTGGCTGCTGACTCTCCTTGAGGTCTTTTTCATTATGTTTCCATGGCAGTGGCAGAGGTTAGGCCTGTTGTACTGGGCAACAGAGGGAAGCCCGAACAGTAAAATCTAGTCTTTAGTCCGTTTTGACATCAGTCAAAAAAAATCAATTATTCCTACTTAATGTCTTACAATATTAAACATAATAAACTCTGCATTTTGTTTGTGACCAATTCTATCATTTTATTCATCACATACTAGCGCTGCACTGTACTGAATGCTTGCATTTAAAAATCAGTCTTCAGTCAGCAGAAACTCCACATCAAAAACATTTTTTTTGTCTCGTTTTGCTTTTGGCATCACTGTAAGTCCTATTCGGAAGTGAATGCCCCTTTCAATCTGAAAATATATCATCAAAGGATTTATAGTCCTGTATTCATATCATCGTGACAACAGCAGTCAAATCAAAAACCTAAAAATATCGCAGCACTTCCTGTGACTGTGACAGCGACTGCTTAACGACCCAACATAAATTCTGTCCAATACGCAAGTCAACTCTCCCCCTGCAACAAAGCAGGGCCTTTTGAAGACATTCTGGGCTTCACAAAGGGACCTTCGAGCCCTGCTTGTGGCCACTGGGTTTACTGATTTTATGACAGCTGATTCATTGCTGTCTGTCTGTCGCTCTAGGGTTTAAAGAGGAAATGGACAGCACTTTTCTTTCAAAGGAAATTCAACTTTTAAATACAAATGATCGAGCGCAAGAAGTGCATTCCTGAAGGTGAGAGGAAGGGCTGTCCTTGCTGGGTTCTGAAGGCCCATATCCATTGAAAGCCATATTTTTGTTTTTCATTTCTGCAAAGTCAGGGGCGATTCCTTACCAAGAACTAAAACAAATCTGAACTCATAGTCTGTTAAAAGTCTGTTTCCTTGTCTGCTGTCTGAAAAATAAGTTAAAGACTAAACAAACAAATTCTATCTGGTCTGGCTCCAAGCCATGAGCTCTGGAATTCTATCTATTGTAATCCCTCGCAGTCACATAAGATCTGTCCTATATGTAACCGGTGCTGTTGAAATCTAGTTAGAACTGCATTTTCCATAGAAGGATATTAATGGCCTTTACAATATAACAAGGACATAAAAATCATTTTAAACCCCCACACAACAGAGTGCTTTAGTTTTGCAATCAAACATGTTGAATCTATACCATTTGGTTCATTGATGCTAAGGTTGATGTTGGAAACAGCTACACATGTTTTTTAAACACTCAATTAAATCCCTTTTCTCTGGCTTGTTTTTTCTTATTGGATGACATAGGAGTACTTTACAATCAGGTAAAGCTGGGCTGTAACATTGGTATCCAAAAGACACAAAAATAACAAATGGTGTAAAAAACTGCCCTTCTAAGAGAGATGGTATAGGCAGATTTCTGATGGATTAATACTGTACACTTTAAATATCAAGCATACAAATAATTCCACCAGCTAGTTCTTTGCCTTGTTTTCAGCTGTAAAAGTGATTATGATGTTTTCTGCAGTTTCTTATATCATCTAGTGTGTTGTCCTGTGATGTAATGTGGACAGCATTTGCAGAGGAGCTCCTGGACTCAGGCAGTGGTTATGAAAGACCAGTCTGTGAGCACCTCCACTCTCTCAACTCTCTCACAAAAGGTAACTGTGTATTCTTATGGTTATGATCTCACGTTATCAAGCAGCTAAGAGCAACCTCAGTACATGTGATTGTATCTTGATGGCTGAGCTGGTGAGGGGCAGGCAGATATCTAGGGCTTGTGTTGTTACTGCATTCACAGATTGTTAGTGGAGACACTAACTCAGCATCATAACTATGGGTTCAAAAACCAGACAAGAACCACAGCTTTGCCACTAAAATGATATAATTGTACCTGAGTTAATGTCTTGCTGAGGAGTGATTTATCTCTACGGACAGTTCTTTTCCACTAACAGCCAAAAGGTGACTCCTTGCTTTTACCTGTTTTTTTCTGATTTACCACTTATAGGCACTTTACCGCAGCAACATATCCTAAATAAACACAAATACAGTTTCAGCAGCTGCTTTAAAAGAATGTGCATCTATAAAGTCTGAGTTTCTCATTTTACAAATGTAAAATAGCACTACTTATCAAAAAGATGTAGGCGTTTATGTTGACACATCATCTTCATTTTCTATGCAATGTGGGAAAGTAAAAAAGACAGAATATGGGGTAATGTAGTTAAAAGTGTAGAAATTAGGCCATGCGATGAATTGGTCCCTTTACTAGTAATACCTCATTTTCAGAATGTGGTATTCAATGCTGTTTATAAACATCCCTCCTTTAAACATGAAAATAACAATAACTGCAAAAAAATCTGATTAAAAATGTTCACTTTGTACTATTTTTATACAGGAAAAGAAGAAAGGTTCTCCTCAACTGTGAAAACTTTCCCACAAACTTATAAAATACATTGCAGGCATACATTACATTTACATGTAGTTTTCTCCGGGGGTAATGAACAGAAAAATAAGTATATGGCAGTGTCTGGGGTGTGTGTAGAAGCAATTTCCTACAGATATGTTGGTTTCATTCAGGATTCTTAGCCTCTTTATTTTCCTCTTTTTCTTGCTGTCGGCTTCACTCTCTTCTCTTCATTCTTCTTCTCTATTTCGGTCTGCTGCTTGTCTGATACAGGCAGCCATTCCTGCTGCAGTGTGAGGGAGCAAGTGGAAAAAAGACCCTCTCTTGCTTTGATCTCCTAATTGATTAACTACAGGAATAGACGGACAATTCGTCAGAGGAGCCAGAGTAAACAAACCCAACACAGCCGATTCCATACACCTCTCTGGAAGACTTTAGATAAAATATTCCAATACATTCACAGCCCGTATAGAAATATAGGGCCATTGACTGCAGCTCAGTGATGGTGGCTTAATCCACTGGCTTTGATAACCTTGTACCTCTGCAAGCCTGGGTCTGTATCCTGATCAGGTCCAGAGCGGTAATGGGTTTCTGTGGGATTTTTTGTTAATGGAAAACGAGTGCCAGGCCTGAGCAGAATGGTGGACTGGTGGCTAGCTCTGATCTTCATAGCACCAGGGGTGTGTGTTTGATCCTGGCCTTTGGAACCTGGCTGTGTGGAGTTCGCATGCTCCCCTGCGTTCTCTAAATGATGTACAGGTTATGCCTGACTGGCTGCATTAAATTGCCCCCATCTGGTGTATCCTGATGACCAGTGTGACTGGGCTCCTTCCTAATTGCTTGCCTGTGAATAGAGTGATACACTACACAGTCACACTACAGGCCAGCTCAGCCATTCCCTTTAACAGAAAACACAAACTGTTAAAGATCATCTCTCAAGACTTGGTTTCTCTTGCACTTTTTACATCTCCAGCTGCCTTTCTGAAACTGTATGTTTTGGTGACCCATTTTCAATGTCTTGAGTAAATACAAGTGATCCTGTACTTGAGCTATAGATTAAACACTGGCAGGGATTCTCAGAGAGCGATTGGAGGCAGCCCGTGTTTCTCAGGGGGAGATTTGCCTCTTTTAACTATTGTGCTCCAGAAGTCAAAATGGAGCAAAAATGTCCTAGGATTATTGAACAAATACAGTAACTAAGACATAAATATTTGAATTTAATAAGATCGCTCTTACTGTAGGTGTGGCACAGTGATGAAGTTGTGAGAGCTGCATATGACTCACAGCTCCATCTGAGTTTGAGGAGGTCTGTGGGACTGTGTCTGTCTGTGTGGAGATTGCATGCTCTCCTCACGTTCGTATGCTTTTTTTTTCAGTTTCCACCCATCTTTAAAAGTCAAAAGACAGGATGAGATCACAGGTAAGAAAAACATGAACAATAAGAGAAAAGATGTCAACAATCACTAGTAGCAGTTCAGGAAGATCCAGAAACACCAGTCAGACTGCCGCTGTTTAATACAATTATTTAAATAAAAGGTGGTGGTGGTGGGGGGGGGTTAGTAGCCATGAAGGCTGTGGGTATTAAAATGTACTTGAGAAGTTAGTGTTTTCTCCAGCCCTCTGAGCTATTGTGACTTTCAGGAGTCTGCTGTGTCAGACACTGGAGGATGTCACAATGAAAGCTCTTACAAAGCCTAACATCTTTTTAAATCCCATAATTATTCCAGGATACAGAATGTACCTGAGCCCTGGCTGTCTGATCTCCACTGAAGGGATTTCAGATTCTCACAATCAGCTTACACAGACAGATTGCATGATTGTCTAATAACTTTGAATGGTAAGGAGCGCGCTTAGCTTTAAGAGATTGAGAAAGAAAGGAATGTTGCCTTGTTTAACCCATTCGCTTGTTCCTTTGATTCCTCGTTTTTATTTCCACTTTCTCAGTATTTCCTAGAGGTCGTCTTAAAACAAATCCTCTCTTACTTCTTTCTTCGCTCTACAATTTCTGCACACTGTCTCCTCGTACCTCTAAGCCCTGCTAAACCGTGTCTCTCAACTTCTACAAATGAGCCACATCGCCTCAGAATATCCTCTACTGTTTTGGTGTCCCTCAGCTCTTGGTTTGGGTACTTTTTGGTAGCTTTTTGTTGTTTCATACAAACCTCAGGCCGCGCTGCCTCTGCTCAATACCACCCCACAGCTGGCCTGGCAGGGGAAAATGTTTGCTTAGCCTGGGAAAAATCACCCACTCAGAAAAACTTTCTCTACTTTTTTCTCCTTTTTTTATAATGTATCCGTTCTGTCTACCCAATCCCCCACCCCACCTTCCTCCTGTTCTCTCCTCTTCCGCCCCCACCTTAAACTACCCAGAGGAAAAAAAAAAAGCAGCGAAAGGGAAAAAAAGCAAGGAGAACTTAAGTTGTAAATCCAAGACATCAGGGTGAAGATAAAAATCACTATGAAGCCTTTTTGATTTACATGAAAAAAATCTAAGCTCAGCTTCCAGACTAATTAATATTAATAACAAAAATGGAAATGAGCACAGACAGAGGAAAACCTAAATAAAGAACAGACCCCAGTGCTTTTTGTCAGGAGATGTACATAAACCCTTTTTGAATATAAGTGGGCTTCTAACAAGCGTGACGCCTGGGCATAGACTCTCATACACAGAGACAATTTTTCTAGATAATAGCCTATCACGCAGGATACAATTTAAATTAAAAAATGCAATTTTCACCTTGAAATGAACAAATGATTACAATTTCTATACAAATTAAGGCATCCAGGCAGTGCCTCAGTACTATGCTCGGGCCATGAAACTTGACATAATTACCATGAAATACATTTTCAAATATTTGTATTTTGTCCATTGCTTTAAAACATGCAACTCTGCCTTCTGTGGGTATGTGATCTCACCTTCTGGGGAAAATACATAAAAAAGGAGAGAAAATCATCAGAGATGAAAAACCCTTCAACAGGCGAGATAAAAATTTTCTTTAAAAAAAAGAAAAAAACACAAACAGTAAATTGCCGCTGTTCAGCTCCGCGGCCCCTGGAGTTATCTCTAAAAGCCAAATTATGGCTCCTTATCGGGGAATCATATCTAATAGTTATCTGCTCATATGTTATTCTCTTTTCTCTCTCCTCCTCCCCTCTCTCGTCTCTCATTGCCAGAAATGCTATTTATTTACGATTACGGATACCCTTTGAAGAAAAGATGGGTAACTTTTGCATTTCAGATCAGAAGTTTCTGGCAAATTCTAAACTTTACCACATAGCAGGAAAAACAAAATCAATCAAGATGTTTTATTTCGGTGTAGGCAGATGAGCTGAAGGCGCCTTGGAGGTAACAGGTGTGAGAGAGCTTCAGGTCTGAAATAATCCTGCTGAAGATTAAAATGGGGGGTGGGGGGGGTGTTTGTGTTTTACTAACGGGGGACTCAGGTTGAAACTGTTTTGAGGGCAGCACACAACACTGAAACTTCTGCAACTTCTGATTTGAAGAACTCAGTGGTAATGTGTGTTACAGCATCAATCTAGTTAAATACTGTGTGCTATTATTTTATCTTTTGCCTAGCTCATGGGGCATCTGGGGGTCTGAGTAAACACAGGCTTAAAATAGGGGTACCCACCCACAATGTTCCTCATAATCTAAGCTTTTAGTGACTTTTTTGAATCGGTAATTTGCAAAACTAGCTATCGCCATTTCAATATCTTTAGACATCAATATTTAAAGGAACAAGTAATAGGTTTGTTCCTTTGCAGTCTAAGCATGCTGACGCAGCTACCCACCTGAATCAATATTTAAAGATCACTGTAAATACATCTTGACTGTAGCAATTCAGGACCATGCTCTACATCAGGCCTAAAGCGAAAATAGTGATATTAGTCATCTAAAGTGGTACTAAAGCGAAGTCTGTACAGCCAGACAGGCCTTGCTTCAGTGTAGCTCAGTCTGGGAGCAACAGCTGAAAAGACCATCTGAGTCAGTGACACAACTTTATATCACCTGCTATCTTTGGATCCTTCCAGCTATCAGTGGCAAAGTAAAGTTTTATGTAGACATAAATCTGAGGAATATGCTGGTGATACATAAATCTGAAAAACACATCAATGTTACAGTATAAATATCTTAAGTCTCCATTCAATAGTGTTTGTATATTTTTTTATTTTCTAAAGGGGAATCTTTATCCCTTTTTGGTTTTGAAGAGCCAATACTCTAATGCCTCGGGACTGACAGCAGAAATTGATGGCCCAGTTTTCTGGATTCCATGCTATGCTGTGTAGCAAAACCAAATGAAAATGTAAGTTTTTTCTCTACAAAACTGGCACGACCAGGGAATCCAACCACCAGTGGAACTCGCTTAGCAAGTACGATGTTCCCAAAGGTCCAGTGGTCATTAATTTGCACTCAGGTTATCTCCCCAGCCAGAGGCAATGCATAATGGGTGCCAGAGTTCTCCCAGCCTTGGAGAAATAGCACTTCCTGTGACTTGCAAGGGTGCTCTGAACAGCATTAACCCTCCTGTAAAACACTCTGAATGTTTGAAACCAGCATGTCTTAAGATGGATGGTCCTGGCATGTCAGCATGTTGAAGGAGCTTGTTTTTAAGTCCTGATTCTTTTCCAGCCATTACCCACTTTGTAACTCCAAGTGAATTTAATTTATACAGCTGAGGTTTTGGTGAAAGACTGTTAATCATTATTAATTCTCATTAACATGTTATGTAATGGTAATGGAATACATCCAGATGAGCTGCATACTGTAATTGTATCTATAGTCTGTGCAGCTCTGCCAGGGATGTGCAGATCTCCAGAAACATTCATCATTCAGCACGGAGAACTCTGTGTCTTATGTGCATCCCAGTGCCAACCAGAGGAGGCTCCAGACTGGTACTGATGGACGGACTTGAAGCCAATGTAGGATTCCTGGGAAAAGGATGTGGGGGGTACATAGCTGTGTTCTGTAAAAAGTTAAAGCTTATGAAAATGAAGAAGGGTGCTTAAGTTCCCAAGCTATATTTCAGAATTACCCCTAATGATTACCAATCATTAACACAATATTTCACAGTGTGTGTCATCTATTGTTCATGTATGCTATTCACTCCTATCCAGCCTCACAGCATATAAAACATGTAGAATACTAGTTCTGCTGAGGAACAGGAAGGAGGTCTACCTGTTGCCCAGAAAAAAAATCTGTTGCACCTATACTTTCCTTTGGGAGGCTTCTCACATGGTTATTGGAGCAAACAAGACGCATTTAGAGGGTCTTAAAGCTGCCCCCTCCACACACACACTCTCTGATGCCCCAGCCTGACAGTCACACATCAGATTTGAGCACTTGACCTCTTAATGCTGAGGGTCAGTGCTGCACCACCAACAATTTCACACACAAGATGAAAGGGAAATTAACACTGAGGCCTTCGCTGCGACTTGTCGCGCCAGGTGGGGTGTGGACTCGCTCATTCCCATCCTCGGCTTTTCCCTCCCGACAGAAGCAGCACAGAGGGAAGGCGCCCAGCACGGCCACCGGGAGGAATTTCAGCTTCTCCTCCTCACAAGTAGGGAAAGATGCACTTTTTTCACTTGGGAGAGGAGAACACGGAGAGTGACCCAGCCCTCTGAAATTAAAACGTTCAGTTCAACCAGGGAAAAGGTCTGTTTAATAGACCGGGTTTCTGTTTCAAGTTCGAGTTTCACTGATTTTTCGTAAGTCTGGCTTCCACAATTTCTGCCTGGGGTGCCCCAGATTGTCTAGAAATCAGGACTCATACATTTATATGTTTTTTAGGCCAGAATGTACAATGTAAATAAATTGTCAATCTGTACAACAATGGTCAAGCATTTTGCATTGCCACAGCACTATCTACAATGGTGATGGAACATTTTGCAACACATATAGAATTTTATTCACTCTCTTTTAATAATAACACACATATATATGACATTCAAGTGTGTTCAACATACCAAAAGCAACGTCAGCGATAATCTGAGAATCCTAAATGTTTGTATTTGTCCTTGTCTATTTCTAGACAATAGATTGTATTTTGAAAATGTGACATCTTATAAAAGAACCTCTTTTAATAATTCTCATTTTGATGAGCTGGGAACTTAATTAATAGTTAATTGTCTTATTGTCCTTTCATTCAGTATTAAATCGAACCAGAGGACACTAATGGAAATTATGTGCATGTACATTTAACACAGAGAACAGGAGGCTCTTATTTATGTAAAGGGTTGTGGGAGTATGGATCAATTAGGCAATTAGCTACTAACTGCCGGGCAGGATCGATGGACTCCTCCATTTGAAATCTTTTCTTTGTGTTTAACTTAATCAAAAAACATGTTTTTTCTCATCAGCACCAATGTTATGTATGTATAAAAACAAAACCAACAGGCTGATCAGTGAAACCACAAACTGAAGAAACTTATACTTCTAGGGGAAAGTTCTAAATCACATGCAAAACATAAAAAAACAATGTTAATATTAATAGGACTGGGTTTGCAAACAAGCACACAAAAACTATTTTAGTGTGGGTATTACAAGAGCTGGCCCATGCTACACAAGGCTGCTGCTCAGGTCTTCATTACGCTAATAATGAAAACAAGAGTTGAAATTGTGAAGGCACAGCTTTCTGAGTTTTTTGCAGGGCTCCGGTTCTGCTTTCCCGGGTGAACCCCTTTCTAGAGGAAAAATGGAACCAGTTGTTTTTTTTTTTCCCTTATGTTTTTTATCGAACCAGTTGTTAACGGAGCATCAGGGCGCAGACAACTGAAGGACTTCACTTTTGTGCGGCGGGAGTGAGGGGTATCCACGCCGGAGACTGGTACCCCCGTCACCCCATTATTTCAGCACTGTGCGCCCCCCTCCCCATCCCGGGGCAGCGCAGGGATCTCTCCCTCTCTCTCTCTCTCTCTCTCTCTCTCTCTCTCTCTCCGGTCTGCCCTGGCCCAGCGTAGCTCTGCCCTCCTTGCTGCTGAGCACAGCTGGAGAGCAGCTTCTTATGCATTCATGAGCTGCACCGCAGATAAATAAAAAGGTTCATTACCACGTAAAGTGTTACTAATGACATGTACCTGCCACCGAGCACCTCCGAAAATCTAATGTGACACACTAGAATGGAAAATCTATTCTGCCGCTCAGTGCCTCCAATCGTGCCACTGTGTGCTCAATGGAAATTTCCCACACCCTGCCCTTCATTGGGTACTCTCTAAAACCAATATTTACAATTCCTTAGCCATTATGTCCTACCAGGCCCTCTGCACCTTCTGTCACGACCTTAATATTAGCTGAAAATTGGACTTTGCAAACTTAACAGGGAAGGAGGAGTGTGAACGGAATTGCTTCTCTCTCCTGCAGAAAGTGCAGCGCCGGGGAGCCCAGCATGGGGCCCTGCAGAATTAACCCCCTGTGAGGCTGGCGGAGAGCGGCCTGAGCAGACAGGGACCCCCTGCTCCTCGGGGGTCTGCGTAGTACTGGCCGGCCCACAGGGAGAAGATGGAGAGCGGGGCAGCTCGGTTTGAAAACAGTCGGGTTTCTTTTTAACAGCTGATTTGGCTTGTGTTTGGCTTCACACGGCCTGTGTTCCGAAAAAACTAAAAGGCGGTTTAGCGTCTATTGTAAAAATCTCCCGTGTTTTTAGAGTGAGTGTACGTGCCGCTGATAGGAACAGAATCTTCAAACACTGCACTCTCCAGGACAAAACTCCCTGCAATATTAACAATGTTAAAAAAACGGAGTTGCCTTTTTTTTTACCTGTTAAGCTTTCAAAATGAGTGCTAATGCATTAATGAATACTTTGGTTGACCATGCAGGTCTGACAGATTGTGGCTGACAGTTGTCTGCCTTCACCTGAAACTCTGCTTTTGAACTGCGCAACTCTGGCCAAATTCTTGCCCTGCCTGCTGAAATTACATCAATTACCTTTAATTCAGGGAAACTAAGGACATGTCCTTACAAAGTCTAACTCTTACTCACCACATGAGTTCCTCCTCCACAAACAATAAGGCATCTTCCAAATTCCCTGTACTTTCCTGGGAAGTGTAATACTGCAGGTAACGCAGAATAAAATTGTCCTTTTACGCTTTTTTCTTTGGCTTTCTGTGTGAAACATGCGCTTGTTTATAAACAGAAGTACAGTAGATTCCTATAGCTAACTAAGGGAGACTTATTGAGAGCAGGTTGAATGCATTCTTTGAGTGATATACCTGTTTGTCATACCCACTGCAAAATAATGAATGAAAAATAACAGATTCGGTGTTGAAGGCTGTATTTATGAGGTTTTAATGTGATCGGCAAGACTAAATTAAAATATGAAAACAAAACAGGCAAAATTAGCAGCCGTGTGTAGAATGGGACGCTCCCCATCTACCCCCTTTCTCTGCTGTTATTTGTATTTGCTGCTGATGAAAAATAATCACCTCGCTAATACTCTGACGGGTGCTACATTCTCAATAATCATTAAAAACATCTCATCAAGCATTTGGAATATTGGTGTGATGGCTCCATGGAAACGGGGCTTAAGTGCTTTAATCACAGCTCGAGATGGCTTTAGGAACTGGCAAAAGGTAACACGACTAGGTACCGAGAGCCTCGCAGACGCCAAACCAGGGGTCTTCAGATAAGTTTACTCCACTTTTAAATGCATGTGTATCGATGTATAAAACCCATACAGTAATAGCAGAGTGTAGCTGTAGCCTTTCCCAATGTTCTTGTATTTAAAATTCAAACATTTTGAATCGGCTATCTCATACCTATAAATTAGACCAGTCTAAATGATGTTATGATAACTGATAATAGTTGTTATCTGAATTCATGTGTGTGTTTTAAAACGCAGTACAGTCGGCTAAATTTAACCGACGGTTTTTACGGACTGGGGATCAGGACTACTGCCGTTAGGTAGTGAGGTGTCCGGAAGCGGTCTGTTTCATTTACCATTAGCTGTGAAATTCGTCTTTAAAGAGTAATGGAGGTGAAAACACCGTTTTGTCGAAGTCCTGTGCCAGCATTGCCGAAAATTCAGTAAACAATGCGCGATAGGGTGCAGTAAAATAAGCGGAAAAAAGTAAAAATGGATATGTATATGGGTGAGTTTTTATGGGGTTTTCCCCAATTTGCTGTGGTCGTTTCCATTACCTATTTATACCCGACTGTTTAACAACATTTAAGGGACAACATAATTATTTTGAATTCGGAAATTGAAACATTGCAGCCGCCTTTACATTCATACTAATTACACCTTTGCGCAGCTCTGCTGTAAATTAACCTTCATGGTGAGTCAGGTTGCAAACGCTACATCTGCGTCGTTGAAATGAATAAAGACGAAATACAACGAGGATGAACGAATACGTCGAAACTCCATTATCGATATTGAAAGGTCCCCCCCATTTATTTTAAATAACCTTTTTTTCCCCTGGCACTTTCCATCAGCTTCGTGTAACCTCTGACACCTCATTGTTCAGGAAACCTTTGATTTGATTACATTCTGGTTACAAATTGATTTGTTTGTTTAATCTTTTTTTTTTTAGGGGGGCATTTTACTTTCCATTTTGGAGTTTATTGTGCTTTCAAACCTATAGCAGAAATCCTTGAGGTTACGTTTTTGCTCCAAAAAGTGAACGGGTTGTCCAGTTTTCTGCACCCACAGTCTCTATTGTATAAACATGAGACTTTCATATCAGTGTAGCTATCAGGACTTTCACAATACACAAGGCATGCCTGGGCTGTGTTTGTGCCTCTTCCTTTTTGTGCTGGCTCTTATATCCCATGCAAGTTATCACTTGTCCTTTCTGCTTGTTATCGTGTAGGCAGGGGCTCAGCTCCCAGCTTCTGTACTGGACATGATGGTTTAGGAGGTAAAGGGTAAGATTGTTGGTACATGCAGTGTGTTATTCTTCCCCAATTAATGGAGAATGGGCCACTTTAGCCCAATGCTGCCTTCATCTCTGATGTAATTAGCGTGGCGTTCACAATCGTCAGCCATCAATGGAAAAATGTGTGCCTGTCAGTCTGTATTGGGCTCTCTCAGCAAACTGGCTGCCATTGTTCATCCCCCAAACATGTTTGTTGCGTTTTTTAAGAGCCTTCTAATTTAATCAGCAGCCCCATCAGGCCGCAGAAATGAATCAAACGTTTGTTTACCCAACATGTCTGTGCATTTGACTGATTAATTCATATGACGCCAAACGAAATGTTCTGCCTTGTTTGTCATGTTATCCCAGCGCTGTTCCCACTTTGTTATTAATTGAGAGTTTTTTGGCCGGCGTTTTGGTCCCCTAATTCCCTATAAGGAGGCTGCTTCAAAAGCTCCTTTTCACAAGCCCAGCGCTGCGGGTCATTAATTATGACGGTAATAAAAGGTAGCTGTGTTCTGTCTGTTTGCTTCTGCCAGTATGAGGAATCTTACTCTTCCGCTAACTGGTGCTGCCAGTCTGTGTGAATGTGGCTGCGTTTGGAACTCCGATCCATTGTCTCAAGCACCAGCTGGGCGTTAGACACGTCAGCCATTGGCATCGTCATTTTTCTTTGCAGCAGCTCGAAGATGCACTCGTCAGCAGCAACCGGGCTACCGAGATGGGAGATCCTCGGCTTTGCTGTGAACTTCTTTTCTGAAAAAACGTGCCCGTGTTCTGCATTGTGCGTGATCACGTTTTTGTGTGTGTTTGTTAGCTGAGGGAGGTGGGGATACTTCTAAACCTCCAAATTGCCTTCACTAAAGATTCCTAGGGGTGATCTTCCTTTTAATGTACAATAACACCTTTGTAAAGCGCCTTCATCCGAAGGGATAGATTCAGGCTTCTGGCGAAGGTACTCCTTCAAGGAAAATTAGAGGCTCTGAATCATTGAAACACGTTCAGTCCAGCTCTAACACGGATTTTATCTGCCTGTTGTTCCGGTCCTCCCAATTCTGCAATTCTTTTTTTTCCTTCTTTGGTGTAGTTCATGGTTGTTTTGTGTCTACCAGGACATGTGTGTTTGAGTGTTTACCCCCAGGGAAGCAGTGAGGAGGAATCGGGCTTTGGATTCATGTTATGAGCTCTTTGTTTGTTTGCGCGGCCTTTGTTATCACCAGCTTTTCCCTTCGAAACAGTAGCCACTAGCCAGTCTTCTGCCTAAAGGTCAGGTGTGCATTGTGAACAAAGCCTGCTGAGGTACAAAGGGTGGAAGTGTCAATTATAAGGCCTTCCTTTCACCTGTCTATGTCAATAGAGCTTGTTCATCCTGCCTGTATTAAGTCCCTGACACTTAAATCATAAAGGGCAGTGGTTTTAACACGTATTACGAACTTCTCACCTGGGTAGGCAGAGCTTTTCTGCATAGTGCTGTGTTGTTTATTTCAACGAGGCACGCGGTCTGTTCCCTGTTGGCAGCACAAAGCGTGTCTGGGACCCCTCCCTCTCTCTAGTAGCTTGCAAGCCTACCTATTGAGTTACCTGCAGTTGGGTTAAAAAGTAGATACAATAATAGAGTCGAATAATGACAAAGACTCAGTCCTAAGCCCTCATTTTCAGCCTGCTCTGAGTCTCATTTCCGACGGCTGGCATTTCACAGCTGTTAAGTGGTGTCTTTCTCTTTGTCATGATTAAGGATAAATTAATAGCTGCCTTTCAGTAATCAGCTTTCATTAAAGCTGTCAAGTCTTCAGCTCGTGGCAGCACAGACCTGCTCTGAGTGGACAGGGAGCAATCTCGGTGCTGCAGGCGAGCACATTAACAGCCTCCTCATTACGCATGTTGTAAATGAGTCAGAGCTGGCGGGGGGTGCGTCTGAGTCTGTCATTGGAGGAAACACCATCATCATCATCAACTTGATTTTGAAATAAGTTATTTCATGTATAGGTGAACTGGATGAAAATGAAATGCATATAAGATAGACAATGCATAGGTAGCATGGTGGTGCAGTGGTTAGCACTGCTGCCTTGTAGGTCTGGGGCTCTGGGTTCAGTTATGGACATGGGCTGCTATCTGCATGGAGTTTATATGTTCTCCCTGTGTTCGTGTGGGTTTCCTTCAACTGCTCTGGTTTCTTCCCACAGTCCAAAGACATACTGGCTTCGGGGAAAACTGGCCCTAAGTATGTGTGTTTGTGTCTGTGTGCCCTGCAATGGACTGGCACCCCATTCAAGGTATAGTCTTCCTGGAGCCCATTTCTTGCCAGGACAGAGGTAGGCCCTGGCTCCCCTGTGACCCTGAATTAGATGAAGGGGTTTGAAAATGGGTGGATGGATTAAAAAGTACAAAGTGAAAAGATATAAGGAAATAAAGACACAGAGAATATATGTGCGTGACTGGTATGCTGAATATTGTCACTATGTCGTGTATTTCGTATTTGTTACTTTAGGGAGGAGACCTGAAGAGGCAGTGGAAATGAAGGGAGAATCGTGTGATGTTGTTGTGGCTGACTATTTCATCTTACACATAAAGCCAAATCTGTCTTTGCACCCACTATCTTCTGCTCATCTTTTGGTTATGGCTAACACATTTCTTTTGCATATGCCTCTCTGACAGTAAAACCTTTTCTTGACCGAGGTCTGTGGGACAGTTTTTGATAACACTACTGTTTCTCTGCAATTTCCCTTTCCTGTATTATAGAAACATTTTTTACTTTTACATTTTGAAATCAGAAACTGCTGAATTCTACCACAATTTGGGTTGACTATTATTTGGACATTTTTCTTGTTTTGGAGGGGCTTTATTGCGGTGTCACATTAGTGTATTTTGTGTGTCTGATTGTGTTGCTTTAGTTTTTTGACATAAAAGGCTAGAGACTTGAATATTATTAAGTTTCCTACAATCTTTAAAAAGTAAGAGCAGATAGATAGCAGAGGTTTACTTTCCTATAAACTAAAGCAACACACGTACTATGGATCGAGCAATAAGGGGTGAAGGAACTGGATCTGAAGACCAGGATATACACCTAAAATAGTGTGGGACTCTCTGGTGGTACTGGTCCTTATTCTGGATCAGGTAGGAGACTTCACTGATATTATGTGAATTAATATTGGCACATCGATAACCCTCTAGAAATACTAGAGTATTTTAACTTTCCACTTCAAGGTATATATGAGATCTTCTCGGGAGAAAAAAAAATCCCTATTGTGTATGCATTAACTGTGGAGAAAGACACAGGACCCAGGCTGGAAATGAAAATGGAAATCAAAGGAATGCATATGCACCTTTCATGGCTTTTCCCCAAAACTCATTCTGCAGAGGGTACCTTTCAGTCACTTTGCTTTTATTCAATTCTTCTCTTTCATTTCTTTTAACTAATTCTTGCCTTCCTGGGTTCCAGGTGGGGGTCAGCAACAATACATCTCCCATTTAAAACACCGCTGCTTAAGATACTAAGCCATGCAGCCAGTAACCTGCGCTGTACATGGGGATAAAACACATACCATTGTCCTTGGGAACAGTGCATTTCATATATTCTAACTGACTGTGCATTAGGATGAAGGCAATTACAATGGGATTTAATGTGCTGGTGAGCCAGGGATTACTAGCCTTATATGAGCAACGTATAACGCTCCACCCTCATTAGAGTCACATATGGGCAATCCAGCTGTGATCTGAATCAAAGAGAGAGAGTGACAAAAATATAAAAAGAAATTGAATTTGCAGGATTAGTGGGGCTATGTAAATCAAACAGATCCTGTGTGATAGTGCTAGGGGCTCCATTCAGATGTCTGTCAGTTTAGTCAGGGTTTGTGTGCTCATAGACTGTAATATAGTCAAGAACTCGTGTGCAAGACATCTTTCCTTTAAAAATGCTAAAAGCTGTTTTTCTGGAAGGAGCACATTCTCTCCCTCATGTTTTGATTTTTTTTTCTGGAGTATGACCATTTAATCTGTAAAATATACCTGGGAGCATATCAGTTCCGTTACAACGGTATGACTATTTACTGTATAATAATCATGTTAAAGTAAGGTGTTCTTAAAATGATAATCTTCTGTGTCTGTGACTGAAAAGGACAAATTTCAAACAAAGTCAGTGCTATACCATAGCTATATTTTTTTTAGAAACAAAAAGATTACCAGTTTTAGGCAGAAAAAAAAGAAATATTAGTGCCAGGATAAAAAAATCTCTGTGATGCTATTCAGCTCGAGACAGAGATGAGGATTTGATACTCTGGGATTTTGGGTGAGATGGGAGAGATGCACAGTGTGCCGACGCCAGCAAGCTTTCGGAGAGAAAAGGCCAGAATGGGAGCGAGAGGAAAGCAGAGGGAAGGAGACAGCGGTGCTCATTAATCAATGGAAAAGAGATCCTGCGCCCTCATCCAAATTGTTCTTTAAGCCGTGTTCTCTTTCTTCTGAAAACGTCACCAAAAAAATATGATCAGAATCGAAGCTTCGGGTTTCAAGCGGCATTAAAGGAAAGGGCACATGCTGGAATAGAGCTGCACCAGGGGGAGGAAAGAGGATTTTTCCCAGGGTTATTGACAAGCGCAACAGCTGAGGTTCCTAGTTTTTCCCTTTCCTCCACCCGACCAGGGCTCTTTGTGGACAGGGCAGATGTGTGAGGGAGAGCCGGGTGTGATGTGATGCCAAAGAGGGGAAAATTCTGTCATGAGAAGTGAAAGCTAAGGAGCCTCTCTGGGTGACTGTTTTTATTTAGCCTCTCAGAATGAGAATGCAGCTGTGAGTCCCTGAGAGCTGAAACTCATCTTTAAAGACTCCCAGCTGGAGCAGCAGGAATGGTGTGTAATCCAGGCCAGTGGGCAACACAGCTACACCGTTTAAGAGTCCTTATAATTTTCCGATTGGCCATCGTGAATACAGATACAGAAATAAATAAGTCACTTGTTTTAGTATTCTCCGTGGTTGTGGTGGAGCTTTACAATGGCCTAGGCCTAGCCTTTCTGTCTACACATGTGAAAATGAGGGAGAAAAAAGTTGTTTGCCACCTATTTTGTTAGTGTTGTGTATAAAAAGCGAAAGACGGACACAGAGCAGATGGATGGGGCTTGGGCTTGTGCTCTGCTGCTGATGGAAAGGCTCTGTTGCTGGGTTATTATTTTAGTCTCTGCAGTTACACCATGCCAGGCTCACTGTTTAAACTGCGGGCGTTCTGCAACCAGGTGCAACACTTATTTGTGCTGTCAAATTCATTTCACCTGGTATCTGATATATTCCATCTAAATGTGTGAATAAGATTAATCAAACCCACCCTGATTAAGTGTCTTCAGCAGCCCTGCAGTACCTGCTGCCACTCAGTGCTGGAGTTTGTTGTTGGAATACTGATCTACAGTACACTCACAATCTCCATCCCTCTCTTTCTGTGTCTTTCTATCTCCCTCAAACAGTTAAGATGTTCTCTTCTCCAGAAACAGCAACGCACAGGGCCACACAAACTAAGAGCAGAGCAGGGCATCGTTCTTGATATATACCCTGATGAATCTGAAAATCTTAAGGTGCCTGTCCCTTGGGATGCCTTTCGAAGCCAGAGCTCACACCAGCTCACACTAAACAAATCCTGTGAGGATGGTTGATACATGAAACCAGCCTTGGAGAAAACCCCACCAAAAGTTATCCTGCCTCTTAAATTCAATTTCTCCTTCTTTTCATTTATAATATGTGATAGAACATTTTGCCTAGATGAAAACATGACAAATGTGAATTGTTTTTTAAAGTTTTTGATTATTTTTTTCTTTTTTCAACATTGCGGTTTGATCTCACATCTGGCAGGATGCAAAAACGTGTGCAGAACAATTTGCAGCCGAGGGGACCCTGAGTCTGTGAGTACATTCATTATACTCTCATTATGTACACACTAGATACAGTGTGCTGTGCATACGTAGGGTACTTGTAATTATTGCTCCTCAATCATATGCCTCTGTAATCAAAGTCATGTGAATGTTAGAACCAATTTATCGCTCAGAATGAGGTCAATTCATGGGAGAAACCTCCTCCAGTGGGCATACCCTGGGGACGAGGAAGACGCCAAACTCTTCAATAGAAAAGAAATTACAAAAGATTGCAAATCAGAAACCACTCCTGGAGGAAGGGGAGTTATTGAGTTAAATTGGTTTTGCAGCATGTCATGGGGTGCTTAAAAATAAAAGAAAATCAACTCTTGTTTTATTTTCTACATTATCCTATATTTTTAAAATGAGTGTAGTATATGAGACACAGTATAGTCAAGAGAACCCTGGGCTGAGCAGTGCTGTTGCTCATTTACTATACTAGTTGGTGCCAATGTGGTCTATCTTAGGGAGTACACAAGGCAGAGATGTGTCAGCCATTGATGAGCAAGGAAAGGGTTGAAACAGGCCAAAACGATGAAGCTGTCAAAGACATTTTCATCTGTAAGACATTGCACAGCTCAGTGTTGCCCTGAAAGAAGAGAGCCTTGTGTAATACAAAGACTTTAAAAAGTGGAGAAAAAAATGATTCCAGATTCTGAACTGCTAGGTGCAGGATTAAGTTTTTTTTCTTCCTTGAAAGGTATGGTAAGGTATAGAAAAGTAATGTATAAAAAGTAGGCAGCTATAACAGTATGTTCAAAAACTGAATAGGTTAATATGCATTAATCAAAGCACTGTGGTTTGGACTGAAGTATTAGAGTTCGATACATGAAGCAACACTAACATGGAGCAGGTTTCTGGTAGATAGAAGATGTTGCTTGCTGTTCCAAGCAGGGATACTGGCAGTACGGCCAGTATGGACACTTGGGATTTTGAGGAAGAATTGGAATGTGAGGGAAGTTGTTTATCAGCAGGGCCAGCAATATTTATTTCCTGCAGATATTTCCTAACATGATTCAAGGGACAGGTGTTTCGATGCATTGAGGGAGCTGGCTCAAATCTCGACCAGAGAAGAGCCGCCAAGCACGCGATGTTCAGGGAACGGCAGGCAGGGAGGGCTACCACCTCTGTGACTGAGTGGGGGTGAGCTCCCATGGCCAGGGCGTTGCTGGGGTGAAATGAGGTGCACTGCCTCTGGCCATAGCAGTGTTTGTGCAGATCATGGGAGTTTTTCCAAGGGGGTGAGATTTTGAGCCATCCGCTCCAGGAAAAGCTGTGTGTGGGGGAGGAGAGGGCGTTCAAGAATGCCAACATCTGCTCGTGTCACCATATTGATGCAGCTGGAGTACCCTCTGATGTCATCGCTGAACAGCTGGTCCCGAGCAGACATCACAATGAGGAATTGTGTGGTGATGTAAGGTGCAGTGGGTGTATTTTCCAATACCGGGCATAGTATGCAGCATATTTGGGTCATGAGAAGTAAAGTATGGTGCACTCATTCACATTCTTTAGGAGCCAAATGAGTACACGTGTGTCAAAGTTTTGCTGATACAATAGCTCATCTCTTAACAGTTGTGTGTGGCTTTGAATGGTACAGTAGGTTTCAAGACTTTGGATCCTGAAGATGCCAGTGTGTTCTGGAGATGTCCTACTATTCCCTTTAGATTTACACTTGCCTTCCAACCTGTGCTGTCAAGATATACACTTGAATCTACTCCCTGGAAAGGTGGCTACTACAACCTTAATTGTAGTGATGTAATAGACACTACAGTGGAAAGTGGTAGTTTCAGCTTTTTATGGATTCTATTTTAGAAATCCCATCTTATGGAGGCCAGTGATCATTTGTCTGCTATCTGAGAAAAGGTCTCTTACCTTAACCATGATGATGCGTTGTACTATGGAGTGTTTTCCCTGTATTACCTCCAGGGAAACTGGAACCTTCTGAGGTTCCAGGGTCTTCCATTGCACTTCCAAAGAGCAGAATATTATCGTTGGATTGTTTTTGTTTAATTTTGTTTAAAGAATAAAAAAAGATATGTGAATAAATGTGACCCTCTTGTTTTTTTAAATTCATTTAATTGTTTATGACTAATTTGACTTTGCTCTATGGAATCTCCAATCTAGAACTCTTTCTTCTCTGTGATGTTTTTTATTCCTTTTTCACCAGAGGTTTGTATACATTTGGAGGACACTATGTCTTGACCATATACTTGCTGTTGTATTGTCATTTTTTCATATATAATGAACACATTTAAAAGGCTACGATATATAATTTCTGAAAATCAATAGTTTTTGTTATAATTTGTGTGATTTTCAGCTACAGACTTTGTTCAAGAACAAATATATTTATTGCAGATTGCAGACAGCACAGTGAGAGACCTCATAGAGCAAATATTGTCGGAAACACAAATGTTAGTAATTGGTGTCATGAAGTATTGTGAATTATGTAGGAAGCTCACTAATTAAAATAAAAATGGCCGTTTTGCAAAGCAAATGCTTGAGCCTGCTGAAAGAAAGATTGCACCAGTAAATATCAGATATTGGAAAAGGAGACTGTGTTTTGATATAGGCCTGCTGGAAGAGCAGGGGGCCTCCGTCTGGGAGAGACTGTGAAGCCTGGCTATGGAGCTTAAGTCTGGATCCGTCCTAATAAAAAACGCTAAAGCCAAACAGCCCCCTTTCCTTCTCCCTTCTCTCCTCAAGCCCATCCTGGGAGCTACCTGCAGGCCCCCAGCGTTTCTTTTTTAAGAGCAGCATTACTCTCTCAGGTCACTCCTCCAGAGGTCTGGCCTCCCACAAGAGCCATGTGGAAAATCTCCAAGTAAAAATCCTTTCCATTGCTGCCCTTCTCTTTCTCTAAAGAGTAAGACCTTGTGCTTCCTTCCTGCAAGTGCAGCAGTGCCGCTTCCTTCCTGAGCTCTGTTTTTTCGAATCATGTGACACGCTTGATACCCTTTTGCCTTACTCACCTGCAACCCTGAGTTGCTCAGATGGCTGCTGACCACCCGGAGCCAATAAAGCATCTTAGTTGCTTCCTGAATCTAAACAGCACCCCAGTGATTGATACTTTCCTACTGGTTAGACGAAGTTAACCTGTATTAACAATGCACTGTGTATTCACGTGTCCTTCTGTGCTCAAAAGTTTAGATATATGCTTTGACCAGGCTCACCGCTTGCCTTAAGCCTGTGAAACCGAAACCTTTTCCTGAGTATGCCTAACAAAAATCAAGAAGTTGCAGACTTTTATGTTCAGTAATAATTAAAGTAAAAATGCTTTTAGTCCGGTGTTAGAATCAATGACATATTGCTTCCAAATCAGTTCTTTTCCTAGTTAAATATATCTCTTTCTGTGGAAGCCTGTTTCATTCATTTTCTTAAAATAACACCATGAAATATCAGTGATAATAATAAATAAATTTTGCTCTTTCTCCCACACCTCCACTGTGAAGCAATCACTAATTAGGGTGGGAGTGTGACCCGTGAAACAATTAGCAAACAGTCTGGGAGTTCTGCAACTCATCACCCTTCTGAGGACAGAGCTACAGGACAAGTGTTTTTCTAAATGGAGAATGGTATTTTCATAGGCGTTTTAAGGGTGGGAACACACCTGCTCATGAAGGAACTGCTGCTTTTCCCTCCTTTCTGTATTTCTCTCCCTGTTCCCCCTCAGTCTGAGAACTGTGTGGATCTGTAGAATAGGTCCTGTGCATTCCTTCTCAAAGGGAAAAACTTTTCAAGGGAGCTCTTTCATGTTTTTTTATATTCACATTTTATACTGTAATAAGGATACAAAAGATCTAGCATTCAGACACAAATTATTGTTGCATTTTAGTTTTAGATTTCTGAGTGCAGCAGTTCTTTTTTGCTGCCTAGTCCCAAGAAAGCAGAGCAGCTCGTAATAGACTTGTGGTGTTAACAATACAAACAAACATGAAAGAGAACATTTATTTTGCGTCCTGTTTGGTGCTGAACAATATGAACAGTCACAGAGAATAATGCTTAAATACATCATGCGTTGCTGTGTGCCACTGCTTAGTCTCAGCAAATTGTCCTTTGCTTTCAGCTGATGTCACTTTCACTTAATGTAAGTGTAAACTGTATTGCTTAAGCTACAGAGCTGCTGTGTCCTTTGAAAATGAAAAGTCCTGCAGTCAAACAGTTTCACTACTCTCTGCTCCCTAGGCTTGTGCACAATATGACAATGAAACCCAGCTACTGGGTAGAGGTTCTGACTTCAGAACCTCCTTGAAGTCTGATGTGGCAAAGAGAGGTTGTTGGGACGAGTCTTTGTCTGACATGGAGCTATAGCCACTCTTGTACTTTGAGAAGGAAGGTCTGGTAGTATCTCATTCAGTTCAATATTGGGTATTACTCACACTGCCCCCATAAATAAACCCCTTGTGGTGCAAAAGGTATAGACCGTGTGAGATGAGCCCCGTCTTTATTGCTTCAGGACATTCCTACATGTTAATGCAATCAGAGTAAAGCCTTTCCTACCACTGATCTTATATTCCTGGCAGTATAGTCTATTGATGGAGTAGGCGGTAGGAAAGTAATTCTTCAGACATATGTTTGAGAAAAAACGAACACTGAGTTTGTAGCTTCCAAACAGCCTAGGAGGACCAAATTACCTCCTTTAATTTGTAACTTTTCCTAAGTTCTTATGATTTGATTTAAACACACTTATTATACTAGTTGAAATCTTGTTGGAGTTTAGAAATTAGAGTTCCTTATACTTTTAGTCTTCTAGATGACAAACCTTCAGTCTGGAATATGGTAAGGCAGATGCTGACACATTGAGCGTGTGAATTATGGTGTATGGAACAAGCTTCCCAGTCACATTGGGAAGCCTGGCCTCTCTCAAGTAACAGCTGGATGAGCTGCTCAGATCAATTAAGTACTAACTACTAAATAAACCAGAAGAGTAGGAAGGCCTACTCTTCTTTGATACCTTTCTTATTTTAATATGAACTGACAGTGATGTCTAATGTGAAGATGATAAAAAAAATCGAATTTGGAACACTAAAAAAACTACAGCCTTCGGTTTGAAGAGAAGACTTCTATCCAGTGTGAAAGCCTTCCTTTCTCTGCTCTGCTGTGCACAGGGATGGCTGTGGAGATAATAATACCGCCTTTCTTCATGTGGTTCCCCAGTGCAGATCACAGAGTCCCCTGACAAAGTATCCTCTGATGAAGAAGAGTTGGCTACTTTATCCCTGTTCTCGTTGGTCAAGAGATGTAGTTTTTTTCTATTTGGGGCTGATGATAATTTGGTAGTTTTATGTGACCTTAATCACATGGCTATTCTCTCCAACCCTAAACATGCCATTTCACATTTGGGAATAGCAAAACAAGTTGTTGTATCTATAATGGGACAAGTGGTTTGCGACAGACTGCTTTTGCCCCAGGACATACTTTCCCTTGGAAATTGGGTTTACAAAAGTAGGCAGTGTACTGCTGCAGTTTCCTTCCTAATCTGCTGTATCCTCTTAAACACCCCCCTCTCCCGCACCCTCCCAACGCACATATCTCCTCCGTCACTATAATAAGACTATAGCCCTATAATGTGGTGGCATGTTACTGATCGACCTCTGGCTCATGCACAAATACAGAAAGCATCATGCTGATAAGCAGGGGGATCCATTTTCTGTGATGGATTTTGCTAATAAAGATGGACAACTAAGCCCATTGACGGTTTGCTTTTCAAAAACCCTCGCAAAGCCCCTATTCCTTAAGGAGTTTTTAAGTTGCTGAAAGCACCACAAGGGTTTGAGAGAACTGCCTGCAATTATTGCTTTCTAAGTCAGTTTTGTCAGTTGTGGAAAGATCTGTTTACAGGCGGGCCTGATGGGTTATTTAAATATACAAAACCCCTTCACTGTGGCTTCCATTCATGTTCTGTATATATTACATTTTGTGTATGGTAACAACCATAGCTGTGTTAACCAATTTTTGACAAAACCAAAACCTTTCTTTGAAAATAACAACAGCAAAATGTGTCAATCCCATTTAAGAATCATATAGGCAACAGTACCTGTTTTCTTCTAATTCAACATGAAATAAATTTTGGACCTAGACTAGGGTTTTCTTTTGTGCACAAAGGACTGTCAGTGCATGATGGAAAGGCATGGTTAAACTGTGTTGCAGATTAGAAGCCACTGGGTGTATTGAAGAAGAACCTCAGTAGGGTGCTCGGCTTCCAGCTCCTTTTAGAGGAAGAAAAGCCTCCTCTCACCCTTTCTGCTTCTGAATTCCTTAGGCTCATAATCATCTCCTGCATGGTTTCTTCAGTGTAGCGATTCACATAGTTCTCTGGTGATCTGTGAGTGAGAGAGAGCACTGGTAAAAAGGTCAGCCTTGCACATTTTCTTTTTGTGTCAAGGGCACCTTGAGAAATGCCTTCGACAGGGGCTTCGGCAGTGAGTAAGGTCTGGGGTATGTTACCCTGCTTCCCTGAGTCCCTCACTGGAGATCCAGTATGACCAGGAAGGACAGGGCACATTTCTTCATTCTAGGCCTGACATACCATCAACCTGTATCATGAAAGTATGTGATCCTGGGAGGTCAGGGCGAGGTGTTAGGGACAGTTCATTCATCCATCAGTCTATTTTCTAACTGCTTCATCTAATACTATCCTGGCAAGCAAGGCAGGTTACACCACGGATGGGACACCAGTCCGTCACAGGACACACAGACACAGACAGGCACACACTAACACCAGGGCCAGGTTTTCCAGAAGCCGATCATCCTGCCGGGTATGTTTCTGGTCTGTGGGAGGAAACCACCAGGAAGCACCTGGAGGAAATCCACATGAAACGCAGGGAGAACATGCAAACTCCACACCAGCAAGTCTGGAATTGAGCTCAGGTCCCCAGTGCTGCAAGATAGCAATGCTGACCATTGTGCCGCCATGTTGCCCAAGTGCAGTTCATGTTAAAACAAAATATAAACTTTTTTTTTAGATTCAAGCTTTCATAAACACGTTTCTGATTTCCTGAGTGACATGGCACAGGCAAGACAAGCAGACTATGTGACGGTACTGAACCAAATCATAGATACCTAACTGTATCTGTGATATACTGTTTGTGCTGGATAACAGAACAGATGAAAGAATTAACTGTGGTGAACTCTGATTTAGGGGTGTTGTTGCGGATCCCTTGGAGATCTTGAAAGATGGTTTGGAATGTCTCCTCCAGCCAAGACAGCTGTCAAGTTAGCTTCTGGAATTGTTTTCACTTGATTGTGCACACTGAGGATGTTTGGAAAGTCTTTTTTAGAACTGATAGGGGTGCCCTCTGTTGATAAGATTCAGTATTGCACATCACTCAGGACCAAAGAAAATCAATGCTTTTAAGGACTTCATATTAATTAAAAATTGATGCACTAATGCACAATGAGTGTTTTTTTCTGGTATTTATTAGATATTAAATAGTATTTACATATTGCTTAAATTATGTCCCTTTACCAACAAAAAGCATTTATTTAGCTTTCTGTTCAGTGTTTTTTTTGTTACTTTTCTTTAACACATTCCAACTCTCCCAGATTCTGTGTTTCTTTCAAGTCCCCGGTTCGAATTTCATCCCTGATTTGACTTTGTTGGATTCCAAGGATACAGATACAGAAGAAGGACAGAAATTGTGTCCTTTTCTTCCCTGTTTGGTTTTGTTTATTTGCTGCACAGCCTTGCACCTCCATTGAACTAGTCTCCTATAGCATACAGAGAGATGCCAAAGCCTGTTATCTTCTCCTTTCCTTAAAGTCTAGGTATTTCTTTGTAGACACTTTTCAGGAAATAATTATTGTTTAATTCCTTCCATTTACATGAGCATTTCATTCCAGAGACATTAAATACCTACGTGATATAACAATCAAAACTGTAAGGCTCACTTTTCCTCATTTGTTCTCATGTAGAAGTTCCAGACATTAATAAGTACACTACTAAGTTTACTGTGGCTCAGAATGGGTTCTGAATTCTGGTCCGGATGTGCCTGCACTCTGTAAGTGCACTCTTCATTTAGTACGCTCTTCAGCTGGGAATAATAATGAGAATAACACAAGAACAATAATTCAGGGTGTAGCTGTGATCTTTGAAAGGCACGAGGGGTGAATGTTTAGTTTGCATTTGGCCTGAGCAGCACAGTTATAGGGCCCCACAGTGAAGACAGCCTGTAGAGTTATTCTCCTTGCAGTCAGTGGGCTGCCTTCAGGAAGTCACTGTGAAGAGAGTACATGTTCGCTGGTCAATTGGCTGAAACATCAATTTTCACCCTTTTTAAAGAGCGGAATATCCGTTTAAAATTTAAACAAACTGAATCAGTACGATTCTTTAGAGCTTTCGGACAGCTTCCCACTGCTGGCTCCAGCGTCAAACCGTGCGACCAGTAATTAGCTGTTTAGCACACTGACTTTTCAGATCCTCGCGTTTGACTTTGTTTCCTGTCTTTTGGTAATGTGAATTTTTAACGCATCGCCTTCAGTATCTAAAACAAGAACTCATGTCCCGTGTGACAAATAAGTCAAGTGGCAGTGTCATCTACTTGTTTCTAAAACTCGTAACTGTTCTTGATTAATTGTAGTAGTGTTTTGGGTATGAATGGTGGTAATATAAAATTGGTGTAGAAGAGCCACTACTGGCAGTGGGACTGTGCAGTAACTGAACTACAATTTAACACAATTGACTGGATGGCACCTTCTCATTTGTGGTTTTACTGATGTTCTGATGTTCTGAAAAACGCTGTGGTTCCTTCAAAAGAGATTTCATTTTTATCATTTTTTTCCCATCCTTTGTCTAAGGATACTGTTCATGATGTTGTTGTAGTGAAGCAAGTAAATGTTTTGAACTGCTAGCTTTTGGTTTCTACTCTCTTGACAGTAACAAGCACTCCTGTACCATGTGAATAACAAAGGGGTAAAAGGTACACAGAGATCCATATATACTGGCCCCTAGCACACATACAATATAGTGTAAATGCTAGCTGCTGTTTATCAGTGGCCCACCCTAGAGCTATAACAGTGTTATAAGAGTGTTTCTGCAAAACGATTGGCTTAACTGTCAGAAAAACTGAGAGTTTGCAAATATCAGACACTTAAAAAGAAAAAAAAAGAATGATGGTAGTAGTAAGAATATTCTGAAAAATACTGTTTGGCGTAAAAGCTTTGTGAGCCCAGATCTCAGAGCCTGGGAGACTTTTTGTGTTGTGACGCTCTTTATCCAGATCATTTGAAGTCCGGGATGACTCACCACAGTACAAACACAGTAAACTTGTACAAGTATGAGTGGGCCAGATGAAGAGAAAATGTGAAGCATCTTTGTGTCTCTTTAAGTTTCCTTTCTTTTTCCTTCAAAAAGAACTTTTGCCTTTCCAAAGAGTGTTGAAGAGGCTTGTTTTCCGTGCACGGCGAGCCAGGGGTATATCATAAGGGCTTCGTTTCATGGGAAACAAGGCGGCGGAAAGGATGATCCTGGGTTGATTAATTTTTTTTACATCCTGGTGGGATATTATGCATAAATAATTGATTTTTCGAGCAGCATCGCTAGTGTTGGATCTTGATGGTGCTGCTGAAATGTCACCTTTCTGATGTTACAGCAGCCGAGATATTAAAGCCCCTGGAATCAAACGCTTCCAGTTTTGTTTCTTCCATTTTAAACTGTGATGGTGTTTGAAAGGGTTTTATTTAGTGTTTGTAAGGGTTTTATTTTAGCCCACCAAATCACACACAGTCTTATCAGTCCAGGACAGCAAACCCATTCTCAATTGCATTGAAATTCTGAAATTGGAAGTGTACTGTTCATGCCTTTTTAAATGGAAATTTCCATTGGAAATAGTGAAAAATAATTCATGATTTGTATTGTGTTCTGTATATACATCTATATTTTTTTGGTTGGTGTAACAACAACTCGAGGCTTGGAATAACATATTAAAACAACATTTACGCCGCACTTAGAATTACAATGTATTAAAAACATTTTAAACATGCTTAGAATTACTTTGCATTAACAAAAAAAATTAAAACACATACATTGTTTTTATTGAACTGTTTTCATGCTTTTTTGACTTTTTGCTAGAGGGAAATCCTTTGAAAGTATTTTACAACATTACCTATAAGGACAGTACCGCAGAGTGCAGTTTTTCTCTTTGAACCAGTATATCTAAGGAGAGGAATAGGTAGTTAATTGCAGCATTAGAGGTGTGAATACACTCCAGGCCGAGTCTATGGGCAAACTCGATTGAGCTTAACTGAGGAAGCCCCTCAGAGGTCATAATGTATCAGGTGTGAAATGAGGAACCTGAAATTTTACCTCTAGAATGTAAAGTTAAGGTCAGGCAAGCCTGGGGGTAGGGTTAATATCACCACCAGCACTTCTCAATTACCAGACAAAGTGTGTTTTATGCCTAATGTGTGTGTCTTCTTAGTAATGACATTTTTCAACAGTATCGCTCTGAAACAAGTCTGTCCTCTTGAAGCATTGCAGCTCTGTTGTCATCTCTAGCTTGTATTCTCTGATACTGTTCCCTGTTTTAAGTGTGTTGGACGAGTTTGTTGGAAATGTTTGTCACAGTTGCTGACGAAATTTTTCTCGGGGAGGGAGGTGCCCCCCCTCTGAACTAAAACGTTTAGAAACTAGAGAACATACCTAAAAAAATATTCACATTTCTGGTTGCTGCAGCAGAAACTGGACAAAATTTTCAGTAAATGTTTTTTTCTTTAAGTTTCTGATCTTAACCTGCATGTGTGACCTGCATACTGATCTCCTTCACATTTTCTAAATCGATGTTTGGGGATACCTGATTTGAATAAGCTGCAGTAGCACCATCTTGAGCACTGGGTGGTACTGTTTGCTGTGGAAATATTTTTTTTAATTTGACTGGTCTCGGCAAATGTATGAAACACTTATCTCTCAGGGTTGCTAGCTGTTAGTTTCATGTTATATGTGGAAGTATCTTTAATGAATGGAATGATGTGTGGCTTATACTTTATGTATGGTATATCCATTTTATTTTCCTTGATCATTCCTTTTCTAATATTGTGGGTTAAAAGAACTGGGTGGACTTACACTGGCCAGCTGAGGACTGTACATTTTTTTCCACACATGGATCACGATTACCGTACATAACAGAAGCCTTTTCCCAGTAATGCAGTGTGAACGAGCACGTAAACTTAGCCAAGTTTTAACAGGAACGACGCGCTTTCTCCTCAACGCACCGTGTGGCTACCAGCGTGACCAAGGCAAAAGAGCAAATAGATTAAGGGATGGGAGAATGAAGGAAAACAAGAAAGAAAGAGTGGAAGGAGTGATTGTGTGTGTTGCGGGGGTGAGGGTGTAAATCTCTTCCCGAGATGGAAACGAAGAGGGGAGCTTTAGAAGAGAAAGAAGGAGAGAGGATTGGGAAGAGGGAGAAAGAGAAATTGCAAATTGATGGCCTCCATATGTCTGTGGAGTCCAGGGCACACGATAAATTACATGACCTAATGCACACAGCCTGAGCCAACTACAAGGTGGCAGATAATGTGCCTTAAGACAGCTACTGTGTGAAAAGCAGACTTGTGTTCTTGACTGGGACAGCCGATCCGTCATGCCACTCTGGTTTTTCCAGCGTGGGGGGGAGCCGAGAGGCTGCAGGGAAGACTGGGGAGTTCACCTGCTCTGGCCTGCATGTGTGAGCCCCATCAGTCGGAGGCACGGGCAGGGAAAGAAGGATTTGGGTCACAGCATGGAGTGTGCAGTAGCTCCTCTCATCCTGATTCAGATGATCAAATGATACGTTTTGGCTCATGATTCTTTTTAACTGATGTTTAATTTCTCAAATAAACAACAGCTTAATTGGTGACAAACACAGATGACAAATACAGATAAACTTAATGCTTAGTGCATGTGGAAGTTTCTCTGATGTTGAAAAGAACTGTTCAATTCAATGTTACATTCATACACTAGCATTATGTTGCACTGTACTTACAAAGGTGGACATGATAAAATGTAAATAATACAATTGTACATAAACATTGCAATTCACGCTACAAACTTGTCACTTCTATTGCTGTGCTCTTTTTACTTTTGAAATTTAACACCCATGTTGTCTGATAAAATTGTTATAATGTAATTGGATTGTTGCTTCTTTTTGTGCATTGAAGAATACCAACTGAAAACTTTGTGTAAATGAGATCCACAATAGCTGATTTAGCTGTTCTCTGGCTGTTAAGCTACCCTTCTTATCACAGAATGCATTAACCACTAAAATAAAATTCCTCATAAATTTAGTCATTACATATTTATCTGTCTGGATAGCTCTTGTGTACAGGGTGAGCAAGCCTGCAGGCACAATTCATTTTTTTCACAGGCACAGATTTGACACCCAATGGATTAGTTCAATATGGTTCGCAGTGACAATGTATGTATAGAGGACTGGAAGAATTTACCATCATGATGTGCTTAATCACATTTCTTGTGAAAGATATAAGACAGTGTAGTAACGAATGTGGACAAAGGAATGAGTTAGAAGCTGCTCAGCTGAGTTCAAGCACATGGTCAAAATATATGTTGAAATATTTCAATATTGAACTACCTGAAGCCGAAAGTTGTCTCAAACACTTTGTTATTTTATAATCTCAGAAGTCCACTAACACTGCACTTCTATCTGCTTTTCAAATTCGTAAAGTAAAGCAAGAATATTGGCTTAGAAAACATGGCAAGGGAATCTGTTTCACACTCTCACAACCCATTGGGCAAAGAAGTGCTTTATCCATTTTAAATGTACTTCCAAGTAGTCTCCACTTGTGTCCTCTGGATCTGGGTGCTGAAGAAAAGCACTGGGTTGCCTTTGTCAGTCCCTTTGAGGATTGTGAATAGTTGGATCATGTATTCATATGAGCCATAAAGATACTACATTGGAAATTTATGGTCTCTGCACCATTATACGACCAACACTGAAATAAATGGAATTTTCCAGCACAGACCCAAGGAAACCTACAGTGGTTTCTCAGTGTAAATGTCTCCTATCTCTATCAGCTGAGATTGATTACAGAATGCCTCCATTATTAAGGCTAATCCTCCATGCTGCAGTCATATAGTCCAATGGCAGCACGTCATGACATTACCACTTTAGGGCTCATGAATGCAATGAGGTTTATGGGTCTTCTGTGATGCCCAGTTATGTTCACAACCATATTTTCAGCTGTGTGAAAGTCATCTTTTTAGGTGAGGATACGTGTTACACAGAGTATCCTGGCTTCATTGCAGGTGCATCTGTTAATGGGAGATGGACCCTGAACACTTCTGTTTCATGTTGCAAAGTTCCTGGCATCCAAGCAATGACATCTCGGTGAGCCCTCATGCCTTTTACATGTATACAAATCCCCTTTGCCCTCCTAATTCCATAAGCACAGATTTTGCATGATGCTTGTTGTCACATTTCTTATTTTTATACTTACGAGCTAATGAGGAGTTTAAAAGATGGGATGTGAACGTTTTTTACAGGCATATCAAAACCTTTCATGCACAGACAAGACATACCAAGATAGTTGAGTTGAGTTTCTTAAGTGTCTTGGTTTGTAGGACTCTCCTTTTCTAAAAAAGGTCATGTAACTACAATTCAAAAATGAACTAAAATAAACAGCACCATCTTGTGGTCTCTTAAAACTTAACAAAACACTCTTAAGTTCTCAAAGATCATTATGACACCCAGACTTGACAGTCACATTTGAGAGTCATTTCTAATCTACTCACCAGCCCTCAGACCGTTCAAATGAAGACAGCAATACGAAGATGTCTGCTTAGGCTGATCACAAGTATGTCCAGTCTGAGATGCCCTGTGTCCATCAACCCCTGCAAACAGTGTCTATTGTTGCTGTCACACACTGATTCTGACTGTACTGTAGCTGACTACGCTTGCAATTCTGTGTTCAAAAACACCAGGGGTAGATGAATGAGGTGGGGGTGGGGGTATTCTGTTCTCTTGTCCTGTTGTATATTTCCAAATTGTTCTAACTCCCCATCTGTAGTGGTCAACAGAGACCGGAAAGGTGTTTGTAAAAAATGTAGACTCTAGTTTAGGGGAGTGTTTGGGGACTGCGATATTTTAAAGGGATATAGTGAGGGGAATATGACGTCCTTGGCCACTATTTGAAGAGTTTAATGGATTGTTGTTGTTGGAAACCTTTCTCCTACTAAACTCAGTACGTACTCTTAACTGTCACCAGGCAGTATGACAGAGCTCACAACCTCAGGGAACAGGAGAAAATAAACATTCCAGTCCCCTCCTGACCTTATTATGAACCAACAAGGTGAAACCAAGAACTCTCTTTGTGGTTAAAAATCACCCATACTTGGGAGCTTCTCAGCAGCTCCACCAGGAAAGTTGTTCTCTCAGTTTGCAGGTTGATCTTGGTGACTCAGGAGTCACTGGTTTGAATAGCGGCAAACAGTGACTGTCCCAAGAGCAGGACACAACTGTCTGTGTGCCACCAGAATGGGATGAGCAGTAGCAGGCCAATCGTCTCTCAGCTCCTGGTGCAGCAGTGACTCCTTATTACTTCCTGGGTGCTTGCAGGCTTGCAGTGCTGTCAGGGAGAAACTCTGCTCTGATTGCTGTTGAGTCCCTGATTAGGCCTTGTGGAACTTTAAGTGCAAAAGAGTGAATGATTCCAGCAGGAAGACATGGTGCCACAGCACAACTGTGGGTCCTCTTTCTCCCCATGTGGGTACAGAACTTGTAGCCTGGTAGGACTACCCCAAACCAACTGCTGGTTCCAAACTGGTTGAAATAATAAAACAAGAATGATGTCAAAGTCTAGATATATAAAAAGAAATCTCGCTTTTGAATTTTGTTTGGCGATAACTTTTTCAGAGACTATGCTATCTGCCCTACACTGTTATGCTTTGTTCCTTTTTGATGGTTGTTGATTTAGCAGACAGCGGTTTCTGGGATTCTTTGCTTTTATTTAAAGCATTGCATTATGGAACACCCAGTGGATGCATTTTACAACCCCTTCAGCCTTCTCAAGAAACCTCTGCTGCTCGCTAGATAAAACTGTGTCAAAACAGAACCTAAAGTCTGGAGGGGTGTGAGAGAAAGCGCTAATGAGCCATGTAGCAGTGTAGAGATCGCCCAGGGTCTTTCTCTTCTTAAATGAAAGAAGATCCCATCTGTGGGGAAGTACCCATCGCAAATCCAGGGAACAAGACACCCGATACCATAGTGAACACACACGCTCTCGCACAAATACATACCCACACTGAAAAAAATTAAATCAGAAAACATGTTTTGTAGTTCTGCCAGCAGTAGATCAAAGAGGCTGACACTTGTTAATATCCGTTTGTTTTTTTTTTACTTGTAAGCGTTAAATCTGGTTTAAATTAGCACCCTTAAGCACTGTGGTTGGTGGGACATGAATTTGGGAAGGATCCAAGAGTGTCAGTGGCGATTTGCGCTCACATTTTAAACAGCCAGTGTGGCACGTAAAAGCAGCTCTCCCAGTCTGCTGTCACTTGTGGAGGTGAGTGAGCTAGCCGAAAGCAGACAGCCAGTATTAATGGCTATTTAATGAATCGGTGCTCTGTTGGTACTGACACATAGTGGCTCTCCTGTTCAGTCTAATAATCATTTTCCTCATCTGCATTCAATTATAATCTCACCTGTTCATTCGAATATCATTTTCCTTTTCCTTGAATTTAGCAATTCCTAGCCATATTTCTTTCTGTAATGTAATAATGTTAATACCCAATTAAATTCAATTCTAATACACTCGTGAATGAATATTCGAAGCTGTTTAAGCTGTTGAAGCAGCGGTATCCACCTGCCAGCCTCCCCTCTGTGAGCTTCCACAGGTGTGATCCCTGCCAGCCGGCCTCGCCTGTCCCTGCGGTGTGCCGACTGAGGATCGGCCTGACCTGAGGGCGGCGGCGATGCGTTTACTCCAGGTCTCCCCAGCAGACAGACGGAGCACGCCTGCCCCATTCCCTCTCCTCCGTCCCCATTGCCTGTGTTTGAGACTCTGAGGCAGGGTGGGCTGGCCAGACTGTGTGACATGCTCTGAGGGGATTGCACCTGGCCGCAGAAGCATGTTGTGTGAACCAGCCCTGCCTGGCTCTTTGACCCTGGTAGCTGCTGCTGGCTTTTAAAGCACCTGGAAGACCTCATCGCCAACTGCCGACAAGGAAGTACTCCCTTCACCATGTGCCACTTCAGGAGGCATTAGAGTACGTTAGCTTAGTGACCGAGAGGAAGGCATTTAACCCCTACTTCTCTCTTAGTGGACTGTAGCATACTGGTCCATGGATCTCTTCTTGATACCCTTGATATCCAACATTCCAGATTTGAATGGTAAAGTCATAACTTCAGCACGCACTGATCTGAGACAGCCGAATCGGAGAGGGGAGGGAATTTATCTCTGACCCTGTTTGGGGCTTTAAATTTCAATCTGGGAACTTTAAAGAAACACACACATCCGGGAGCTGAGTATATGGGGTTGTGGGGAGGTGTCCATGCAAGGAAGTGTGATGTTTATTTCCAGGGCAGCTGGGATGGCCACCTCTCCTCCACCGCTACGCCCCTGACGTGATCTACAGGGAGGGGTCGAGGTAGCCTCCTCCGTCTTCTCAGAGTTCAGGACATCTCAGGGAGGTTGAGGGAGGAAGGAAAATATGGCAGCCTTGTGCTTAAAAATAGGATGTGGAGGATATTTTCTTTTGGGTCTTAGCAGTAGCTACAGGCTGTAAAATTAAATTAAATTATACTGTGGCTATGTTGGTTTGCACACTACAGGTGCCCTTAGCTAAAGGCCTTCTACCTAGTCAGCAGAGCAGATTAGCTGTAACCAGTATTGGTACAATAAGTCGGTGAGCTGCTTTGTTGAAACAGCAACATTAATCGTGAAAACGGTACAGGGCTAAGAAGAAGAAAAGCCTTTTGAAAGCAATTACTCTTTAAGAGGTCTTTGTTTATTCTCCGCCTGCCTTTGGAAGAGGTTTTCCTGCATGACAACAACAAAGAGCGGCGGGGAAGAAAGTTGGATGTTTAGGAAGAAGCGCCCGCTACGCCTCATTTAAGTTTGCAGAATTGCACAGATGGCTCAGCGGGCGAATTTGCATCGTCAGTGTTTCAGACTTTAATCCCTATTCTTACGAGGTTACCTGGTTTACAAGCGAGTTTAATAAGCATTCCCTCAGTATGATCATATGCTCACTATAAGCTTCTTATGTAAAGAATAAAAAATAAATAAATGCCTGTTTAGGGAAAATAGCTAGTGTACGACTATGCGGCAGGCTCAGTGATCCCGGTTACATATTTTGGTAATCGTTACTGCCTTCTGGATTTGCAAACAGGCACGTAGAAAATAGGCTGGCTACAGCACCCCAAATCTTTATTTAATCCGTTGTTTCATTGGGCTCTTTTAAGTTGCACAAATATGAAAATGCAACTGCAGAATGCACACTGGTGCATTAAATTGGGACAAGTGCCTGCATATTAAATCTCCAAACCATTCACGTTCTGATTTACATGAAAATATAATTCCCTGGTGTCCGTTTATGACTCGCTTCTGCAGCTGAGCTATTTGCACGGCGTAGCTTGTAAGGAAGCAGACTTCCTGGGCCCAGTTGGTGCACTTACCCCAAGAATTCAGACAGCGATTCAAATTCCCACCAGTATATTGTAATTGATTAATTGAATTGTGAGTATAAAAATATTGTAAGCGACATACAGGGTTCGCGTAAAGTTTTCGGTCCTATTGGAACAACCATATTGTCAGAACAAGTGTCAGGCTCACACCTGTAGAAGGCTTCACAGCCGAAACGTTGTGTTTTCTATCTTCTCTTCTCAGCATGGAATACATCTATTTTCTTGTTTCTTTGCAGACTACGCATGCTGACGCAGCTACCCACCTATGGTCAGAACAGTTTGCTACAGAGCATTGAAATCTAGCACTTACACAAATGGGATCTATCCTGACCCTTACGAGACGTTCTGAACGTGGACGTGATCAATGGACAAGAATCCAAGGAGAACAATTTCCTATTGAAAATCACGGTGCACACCTGAGAGTGCGGTTACCTATCTACAGGGATCCACATTATGCATTATGCGCCCTCTTGTGGACACTGGTGATGTTAGCGCTTTTGGTGCGTTCATTTGCTGTTCATGGGTTGTGCCATCTGAAAGTTATTGAGAGCGCATTCACATTGCTCACATCTGTAAGAATAAAAACAGTGCATTTCAAAATATATTTTGAATAATATTAACATATTTCAAATATTAACAAACTAAGGCTAATGGAAATACTAAATCAATTGGACTTAAATCAAGTAAAAGATTCTGAGGGTACTTTATTTTAAGTATAGTACTTCAATTATATTTTAATGCACTCTATAAGGACTTTTAATATATTTAAATACACACCAATACAGCTGCCACCACGTCTACTACTAACCTAGGAATGGTAAATATTGACAAAATACCCCAAATCTTCTTTTTAAGTATAAAGTACAGGATGTGAGCCCAAGGAACGTGGAGAAAACGTAATCTATAACTAAACTAATTACAGTTTAAGCAACGTGTATTTGAATATAGTTGACTACATTGAATATTTCTGACAAGGTGCTGATCGCAACATTTTAAAAGGCGCAAAAGTGATAATAAGTGTGACACACCGCCACACGAAACTGAACTTTTTGCGGTCTCTCACAAAGGCGCCCGTGCAGAAGCGTCTTTTACACTTCTGGATGGAGGATGGAGATGTCTGAGGGAAAACGGAACAGCGCAGTACGGAGGGGTCGTTTGTGGTGAATCTGTATAGGCACTTTTAGCTTTTTTGGAATATGACACACCCTTCAGAGATTCTACATCAGCATTTATAAAAAGTGTTCACATCGCAGAATTTAATGGATCTATATTGTTTCTGGTCTTAAACCATGTGGACATGCGCCCTTAACACCTCTGAAGAAGAATAGCAAATATCTATATTAAGCATCTATATACATATAAAGAAAATATGTTTGTGTTAATGTCATGGACCACATAGCATGCATCTTCATCACTAAGGTGACACCGCCCTCTAGTGGCTGAAGAAGTGTCACACCAGCCAACAGCAGCTCACACTGAGAAGCTTCCTATTTCTTCATTTCGTTATGCGAGAGTTGTTTTCATTTATAGTTAAGTATGGACACGAAATAATGATGGTAATAAAGATTTAAGTACACGCCTCGTGGATTAGGATCAAGAACGCGCCTCATAGAAAATTGAGCCCCCGTGGCTTTTCGGTCGCGCTGTTTGTCCCCGAGCCTTTGCCGTAGCTAGGGAAGTGTGTGTGGACACTGTTGCGTTTCAGCTTGTCTGCAAGTGCCTTTTGTTCACAACCTCAATCTAAGAAGTTTGCTTTGGCTGTTCAGAGTTCACACAAATGGCAGCCAAGCGGGCTCTGGTTATCCTGTCGAAGGGTGCCGAGGAGATGGAGACGGTTATCCCGGTGGACATCATGCGCAGAGCCGGGGTCTGTATGCGGCATTTTGACACGCTTAAACTTGACCTCAGCATACAGTAGGTGGTGCATGAAAACAACGTGCTATCCTCAGGCCTAATGATGCGCATTCCTTCTGTTCTGCATAGAATAAGAGAACTACTTTTGAGTTATTGCTTCTGTATAATATATTCTAGCTTCCACAAAAGACATAACTGTGTTTGTACTGAAAGAAATTACGAAATAAACCGCCAGCGTTGCAGCAGATTTTTGAGTATGAATCGGTGCCTTGAAACGGTCATCCACGGTAATAACGACGAATAATCGGCGTAACGCTATCTACAATTCTGCGATGCATTTTTGTCTGCTGCTATGAGGTCTTGATTTTTAACAAGTGATTGGAATTATTAATACATTTAATACTACAAAGCACTAAAAAACAAGGACACCGAGTTAATAGTAAATGCCGTAGTCTTAGGTTGATTAAATTCTGAAAGATGAATATGTATGTGAGAGCTCGGCATTTGCAGATTGCAGTTGACTAGAGTACAATGGTACTGTAATTTTCATTTACTTGTCCGTGGCTTGAATATCACTGTGCATCTTCACGGGATAGTTCTGGAAAGAGCAATGTCTCTTAACCAGTCTGCAGGCACGGTGCAAAAGTGGCGTGAAAGTGATCCACTAAACTAAAGAGAGGCGGGGTCAGTGGCGCGGAATGTGATAAAGATAGATCTGGGGTCTACTGTAAATGTCAGTTAGCTGCAGGGATGTTCTTGGGTAGTTCATTTCTAATTAAAATGACTTCTGTGATATTGCAAAGGCTGCCTAATTGAGGCAGAAGTGTAATGTTAGGCGAAGGAAGCCCCGTCCATCACTGGGATGCGTTCTCTAAGGCTCAGAGACCTTAAGGAGCTCCTGAGTCCAGGCTCAGTGATCAGAATGGGACGCTGTCCCACAAGGCCTCATCTGCAAGCGTGTGTAAAGCTGGCCTCATGTCCAACAGTGTTTGAAAGCATTGCTAGCCTCTGACTTTACCTTTGCACATAATTTTATGTGTTTGTTATAAGTGGTGCCATTCTTTTGATCACCGGCATATGCATACAAAGAGGGTTGAAACGAATCAGGCCAGTAAAGGATTTTTGGGCACCGTGTGAGGCCAGAAACCCATTGACCTGATGGAGGGTGCTTGTTCCGCAGGTGAGCGTGACGCTGGCCGGCCTGTCGGGGAAGGAGCCCGTGCAGTGCAGCCGAGATGTGCTCATCTGCCCTGACGCCAGCCTGGAGGAAGCCCGCGCGCAGGTCCGAGCAGCAGTGTCCCACACGCGTGCGCCATGTGTTGAAAGGAGTTTGTGTTTAAACCCCGTCAAATTCAAGTTCATATTTCTGATCCCAGGCTAAACTCTGTATTTGACCACCAGTTTACCAGTAGTAAAACACTGCGTGTTCCTATCTGGCAAAGGGTTAAAAGAAACAACACTGGTGGGCCACAATCATCAATATTATTGCAGACTTGAGGAATACAAGGGCTGGGCTTTATTAGGATTTATTGATGGATTCGGCAAGGATTTATTAAAGATTTATGTGGTATCATTTTTTTTTCTTTAAGTGGTGCTTTTGTAGGTTACTTTGCACTTTTTGTAGGTTAACTTGTGCACTTGTTGACAATGGCACCTGTGTCAGCCTAGTAGAAGATTCAGGAGTAAAGGCTGAAGTATTAACTCTGCTCTCCTCACACCGTGGGTAACGTTGGGCATTATGTGCTTCAGATTATTTGGCACACAGCAGATGGATTAACAAAGGCTGCCCGTCCGTTTGTAGAGAGGTGTTCTGTGGCGATGTGTGAAAAAGCCCCCCCGAGCAGGGCTGTGTCGGCAGTGATGTGGCCTGCCCTTTTCTTCCCAGGGCCCGTACGATGTGGTGGTTTTACCCGGAGGAAACCTGGGGGCGCAGAATCTGTCTGAGGTAAGAGCAGGACCGCAGCACAGGGCCCTAGTTTCCACTAAAACTGTGGGGGAGTGGGACAGGTGAATAGGAACGGAAAAGAGTTACTTAATAGAAAAAAAAACGTAATTCTGTCACATAGTGTGGAGTTAAACAGCTGCCCCAATGACAAACATCAAGGTGTAATTGTATTTATGTAACATGGGAATCCTATGAGAGGCGCAGAAATCCACTGCTTTTCATTACTGCGCGTACGAGTGTTGAATTGTGTGGCCAGACTCCTTGTGTTCTGTCTTCCAGTCTCTGGTGGTGAAAGACGTGCTGAAGGACCAGGAAGGCAGGAAGGGGCTGATTGCTGCCATCTGTGCAGGTATCCCCAGATATCGTGGCTCATTCAGAGCACACAGAGGGCTACACAGTCTTGTCCTGTTAACAGATGCATGTGCCAGTCCATTCACTGGCTCTTTCTGGAGAGAGCTGTATGTCAAAGAATTTAAAAATCCTAGACAAATGGGAAGACTTAAGAAAAACGCACAAAGAGGTCATTTAAACCACTTTTGCGAGACGCTGTCAAATTTCAAACTTTGTATTTGAAATAGAGTAATCAATTTGAAAAAAGAAGGGCATCTTAAACGTGAAGCAGTTTTTAAAACTTTTTTTAATTTGCTGACAGATTTTGGAAATCCCAAATGTGCGCATCACCAAATATTCCCTGCTTGCAGCCTAACAGTGCATCAATACAGAGGTGTTTTTATTCCAGCTGCCCCACTTTCACTGGCAGTTATCAGCTGTAGATGAGTGGGCTGGTTTGACTGAGCTGCAGCTGGAAGGCGTTTCCACTGCTGCTGCTCGGATCCGACCCGGACAGCACGGTTCTGGATCTCGTACTGATGTGGACCCAGCAGGTCTAGCAGGAGCTGTGGGACTTAACAGTGAAGATTTGGAGTCATAGTTCCCTCCTTTTCTGATTTTAATTTAAGAATTTAAAAAAATAAGACCAAATGAGCCTTGCAACTTTCAACGTATTGGATGCTGGATGATGCAATGAAGTTGTCCTGACCCTTCTGTCTTACAGAACGGAAAGTCAGTAATAAGACTGCTGACAAATGCTTATGCAACAAAAATAAAAATAGCAACAAAACTTTGATCCTCTTCATCCTTCTTCGCAAGCTTGTATTTCTTTAATTGCTTGACCTTTAACTGACACTTCCTACATCGGCTGTGTCGACTGGAATTAGAACTTGGAATGCAAGCAGCTGAAGCAATGCTGCAGCTGATAACGACCAGCACAAAGATCACTTTATTGGCCATATACAATTTCTTGCATTAGGAATTTGTCTTTTCACATATGCCAGCTTGCTTTCCATGAGACACACAGACAGGGAGAGAGAAGCTTGGGGTCAGAGCGCAGGGTCAGCCATTTATACGGCGCCCCTGGAGCAGCTGGGGTTGAGGGCCTCGCTCAGGGGCCCAACGAAGTAGGATTCCTCTGCCGGCCGCAGGATTTGAACCGGCAACCTTCCAGCCACAGGCACAGATCCTTAGCCACAGTGCCACCACTCCTTGCTTAGAAAGAGGGATGTAGTGTTGTTTTTACATCACCTTATGACAAGGCAGCATAGAGATCTACAGACACAAGAAAGTATAAATAAAAGGTTCGTGTTCACGACCAAAAAGAGGTGAAGAATGTCGCACCTTGATGAATTTCCCTTAAACGGGTGCGGATGTTTTCCATGAGCAGGGGAGGAGATTGAAGTGTATTCCTGACTGAGCAAGGGTACTGGAAGGCCACTGCAGATGGCACAGAACAAAGACGGCCAGCCTGTGCAGCAGTGCAAACCACAGTGAAGGGTGTCCTAGGAACAGCCTGACATCCCCACAGGAATCTTTAATGAGGGCAAGGTTTTCGAACGCGAGCGGGTCTATGACATTATACCTGGCTCCTGTGCAAGGACATTGATTTCCTGGACTTGGAAACGCTTATCGCCCAAATGTATTTCTGTCAATGTCACAGTACAATAGTACCGCCTCCTCTGTGTTAAATACATGGGCATGTTTTTAGTGCTTCCCTGCAGTAGAAAAAGTATCAGAAGCATAAGATGCAGTATAGCAGCATGAGTAGCTCTTGATTTACATGCTCATAATTTTCACATTTGTGTTTTATGGCACCTCCAAGAATATACTGGTTTTGAAACTAGATTGAGTTCACATTTTAACAATTGCTGGTGCAGCCAGCAGCAACCACATCGACAGTGTTTGAGACAGTACACGCTGTGCGTACCAGCTGTGAGTAGAGATATGAGGAGCATTGCATCCATGATGCACAGACAGCTGGGTAATCTGTCTCTGTGCTCTTCCAGCCACCATTCATCTCCCATTGTCTCACGCTAGCTCAGTTTGTACAATGTCTTTATTGTCTTAGGCTGTACCTTATGTTACTATTGTGGAAAATCGAAAATAATACTGTAAAACAGTGTGGGAAAAAATCCTAAGACAGTGTGAATAATTTGTAAATAGAACATTCTTTTAATCCTTTATAACAAAAACCTAAATCATCAACATTTACATTGTTTTGTTTCACAGTCGAATTTATTCAGTCTTAAATTAATAATAATCTGAAAACCTACATAAAGATGATGTGTAATGTTACTTAGGAGATTTTAAAATAAATGGCTTTTAAATAGCTCACTGAGAGTAAAAGGACCAAAAAAACAACTGTGCTGTGGAGATGCGTCTGTGGCCATTTTCCACTCTGTTTATCACTCACCACTAATGAGTCTTGCTTTCACCTCTTACCTGTCAATAAACAGGAAGAAACATTTAGTTTAAAACTGACTTTTGGCACAATTATATAAACATCTTTATTGAGTGAATGTGTGATTATTTTTATCGCAGGAACTCTTACAGGAAATTAGTTTTTAATCTATGCATTTTGTAGTTAAGTGGCATTTTCAGGAACACAGCTATCCTTTAAAACACAAACTACCTGTATCGATAACTCGGCTAATTTCTAATTTCACTTGCGCTGTTTTCAGTTTGGCTCATTGCACACACCAGTCAGCTGGAAACGGGAAGGAATTAACACACCGCTTCTTCAGCATGCTCTGAAAGTCTGATTTGATGTTGTGGGGTTTGATTCCAGATTGTGATGTCTTCTGCACGATGTCTACATGTTCTTCCTGGGTTGGTGTGGGTGTTCTCTGTGTCTTCTTGTTTTCTCCAGCTGTCCAAAGTCCAGATAAATGTGGCTATGTAAATTTGTGTGTTTAATCATTACTTTGTTCATGTATATCTTCCGTCGGATGGAGAAGCATCCTATCCAGGGCATAGTTCCTCCTCGAGCCCTGGGATTTTGGGATAGACTCAGGTTTCTTGCGATCTTAATTAGGAATAAGAATTGATTAATCTTTTGGACACCACTCAACTAGACTGGAACTGCTAGCGTGGTCCTGCTGCCTCTGTCTGGTACCCTGGCGTGCTCTGGTGACTGAGCCTACACGACAGTGTAGTCAGAACCTGGTATGTGGTTCCTTGTGCAAAAATGGTGCTGTGTGTTTTTTTTTCTCATTTTCTGAAACCAGCACTCGCTCCAACTGAGTCTCTTTCACAGTGCCTCAGGTCAAAGACAGGTCGCGTAACAAGAGAAGAGAATAGTGCAACAGCACACCACTTGGAGAGTGTAATCCGGAGAGTTTGTAGGATTCTAGCCAGGAGTTTTAATCAATAGCTCTCATCCTCCTGCTTAATGATTTTTTGTTACATCTAAAGAAGGGTACTGCCAATATTAATGCAGCAAACATAAAGTAGTTAGTGAAAGAATGGGCATTGAATGAATTTTCCCTTCTTTTTTTGCTGTTTGAGTCTCGGAGTCTTGGGTTTAAGTTGTACTCTACTGTTTTAATTCTGCTTGTGTTGCAATATCTTTAGTCAGTAGTGTCTAATGTCCTTGAGTACTTGTTTAACATGGAATTGATTGTTCTTAATGGTACTACTAATGGATATTCCAAGAACTATATCGTTTATACATACATTACTGAAAGATGTAACCTTTTCAAATTGTCTTCTTTAGCTCTTACTAAGTCTGCTAAGTTCTGTTTTTTTTTGCTTTTCTCTAGTATTTAGTGTTCTTAAATTGACAAAAAAATACAGTTCACATGTAATTAAAAAATAGTGATTGTTTGGAATATGAAAGATGTCTAAGAATGAATTAAGATGAGCTACATGGTTAAATATGCACAAAGGTACTAAATACCTGTTGGCACAGAAAGCTGAATGCACATGCCTTTACTGCATCATTCTGTAATGGTCCGGAGATCCAGCAAGACTACATAAGATGTATGACATTGAAAATGTGTTGTAAGCTGCAGACTTTGTATTTACATTATAGCTGAGCCAAATCATATTCATTTTTTACAGTACTTGCTATTTACTAAACTTGTGCAGCTGAACTATCTGGATGCAGTTCTTAAATAACTGAACTAAAATGAACCAATAAAATGCTTCCTTTTCTAAGACCATTATAAAATGACGTCTTCTGAGCATTGAATTCAGTGCTATAATGGCAAGTTACATCTGAGCAATTCTGAGTTTATAAAATACAGGGAATAAGTCGTTAGTTGATTAAGGCGGGTAATTAATTGGGTAAATGTATATATTCTGTTAGGAAACCTTTTACGTTAAGGCCTTTGCTTCTGGGCAGCTTAGGTCAGTTCCAGTAGGCTCTCTGACGTCCCCGAGTGAGCCACCTGCATTCCAAAGACAGCGCGCGGGTGTCAGCGACTGCGCGGCGTGTCTGAAAGACGTGTCTTGTGTTCTAGGTCCCACTGCCCTCCTTGCTCATGGCATTGCCTACGGCAGCACTGTCACCACCCACCCCCTCGCCAAGGACAAGATGATGAATGGAGGTAATGGATATCTGCAGGGCCAGGCAAAAAGGAGTTTGCCGCTTGTGTCACCATTGAGCACATGCTGGATATTTGGCCTAGCTGTTCATTGCTCACTGTTACATTCACTATCAGTTCCCATTAATTAAGAAGTAAGGGCACTACTATAGTCTGCACTACCTTTCATCTTCATTGTCCATTGATTTATCTAATTATAATAATTGCTTACACTTATATAGCGCTTTTCTGGACACTCCACTCAAAGCGCTTTACAGGTAATGGGGACTCCCCTCCACCACCACCAATGTGTAGCCTCATCTGGATGATGTGATGGCAGCCATAGTGCACCAGAACGCTCACCACACATCAGCTATCAGGGGGGAGGAGAACAGAGTAATGAAGCCAATTCATAGAGGGGGATTATTAGGAGGCCATGATTGGTAAGGGCCAAAGGGAAATTTGGCCAGGACACCGGGGTAACACCCCTACTCTTTTCGAGAAACACCCTGGGATTTTTAATGACCACAGAGAGTCAGGACCTCGGTTTTACGTCTCATCCGAAGGATGAGAACACTTATCTAGTGTTTATTTTGAAACCGTGATCATCTGATGTGTGGTATAAACACAAATTTTCACATCTGTAAGGAGCCAGAAAAGCTCTGTGATCTACAGGTTTAAGGATTCTGAGATACTCAAGAGAGCTGCCCCCTGCTGATATACCGTTGAGGAAATGCAGAGAGAGTTTGCGAACTGATTGGAATGGATTGTGGTGAACCTTAAAACGATCTGTTCAAGACTCGGAGCTCACACTTCAGCGGCTAGCCTTTGACCTGACTTTGTGTGTTACTGCACACCAGTTGCACACTGACAGAAAGGTCCCTTTGCCACACGAAGACAATAACGGTGTGAGATGAGGAAAAAAAACATGCATGTGCACATTTTCCTAAATTTGTTTAAAAAGTTAGCACAAATTGCTATGATGTGTATAGTCCAGCAGGGGGTGCTGAAAACAGCTGCTTGTGCTGAAATTCCCTCTCGTACTTTCTCAGCTTGGACAGCGAGCCTGGGTGGCATTATAGAGAGGGGTAAGGTGCAAAGTCAGCTCCAACAGGAGTATCTATATTGACATAATTGTGGTGCCGGGGTTTGCTTTTGTAAATATTGGATTTGGCTTTTTTTCTGCTTTATTTTACCTTCTGCTTTGCGTACCAGTATAGCAGTCTCAGCCTTCACAGTCTGTTGCCGTTGAGTCTCATGGGTAAACTCCTCTCCCGCAGAGCACTACAAGTACTCAGAGGCTCGGGTGCAAAAGGATGGCAACCTCATCACCAGCCGCGGCCCCGGGACCAGCTTTGAGTTCGCCCTGGCCATCGTGGAGGCGCTGCTGGGCCCAGAGGTGGCAGCTCAGGTCAAGGCGCCTCTGGTTCTGAAAGACTGAGTTGGCCCGCGAAGCTCTAACAGAACCCCAGCTTGATAACGGGCACTTACCCTTTTACAACCATCCCTTTAGAGAGAGGGCTCAGTGTTTGGCTTGTCATAAAGATCATGGCGCCCCATAACTGTTACCCCTTCCATGCATAAGAGACATCCAGTATATCTGTTTTGCAAAAGAATCTGTGCTTTGTGAACTGATTTTAATAGAGGAGACTGTTGAGGGACACAGCAGCAGGGGTCTTGGTATAAAAGGGGAAACTGCAGTCCCTTTGCTTTGATTTTTAGTGTTGTTGTTCACAGGGGGTGTTGTAATTAGGGGAAGAGTGGGTGGCATGGAATGAATGATGATTTCTCCTTTTAATGTCTGTCATTAATCAAATAAACTGTTAGATGTGTTCTGCTTTATTGTGCCGGTCGCTAACATTTCAGGAACAATATTGCTATATTAGGCTCCATGCATGGGTGGAATAAGAATAATGATTTTGTTGATCTAACGATCTCTATGAATAAACCAACTGCACCCTCTCTGACCCTGTCCCATTCTCTGAGTGTACTAAAAACGAAGGACCCTGAAGTTCTGAAAGGCATCATTGCTGTTTTTTGCTGCACTATTTCTTAGTAAGGCAAACACATGTATTTGGTGTCGTCTGTCATATTAACTTACTGCACCCAGCCCCCTTGTATTGACTGGATTGCGCAACACCTCCTGTAGAATGATTTTGCAGTTTAAAATGGCTTAAAAGCTTCCGGTGCCTGTTCTTAAAGTAGGATTTTGCAATGTTATTACCATAGGAGAATCGAAAGCTGGTTTCGGCCGGAGCTGTTGTATGTGTGAAATTGGCTAGTGCGAATATCTGATCTGGTTGCTCGTCATTTAACTTTAATTTAGCTGTTTATCTTTTGCCAGCAGGGATCAACTTTCCATGGCTGAGTAAAATGCATTACTGGAAGTATCCCGAAGGCAAGCTAATGGATGGTGTAATTTATTTTTGAAAAAGCTTCTTTTGTGCATTGCCATAGTGGGTACGGTAGGAAACGGCAGCAATGAGCTAAACATCTTCTGAAAGGAAACCAGAGCTCGGGTGTTAGAATCCCTCGTTCAGAGCTGAATAAACAAGATGATTAAAGTGGTGCAGTGGTTGTGTATTCTTTATAAACACCCGCCGAAGAATGTATTTCACATCAACATGGTGCTTATTGGAGATTTTCCTCCTGGCTTTCCTTTTATAGAGACGCATACTACACGACCATCACAAAAGCTTGCTTAAAAATATCTGGGGTGTTTAATTTGTTTACTTGTGGAGGTCCAGGTAGAACTGTGCTTTCCTTCTTTCTGTGTCATCCTTTTGCATTTGCATTTATTAAAAAAAAATTCAAGAGAAAGGAGAACTGAAGTGGGTTGGTACCTTAGACAGCCCATTCAACTGCCCCCTGCTCTAGTTCTGAGAAGCAGATAATCCATGGAGCCCAGGTCCCATTGAAAATGGCCTACTGGTTCTGTAGTGGCTTTGATGGACAGCTCTGAGCCCATTCCCCAGAACAACGTAGGGAGAGTGTGTGTGTGTGTGGGGGGGGGGAGGCAGTTGTGTTTGCTGCTCTATAGTATTTGATTTTATGTTGTGCATTAGCATTTCAACACCTTCTAACACCATGTGTAATATGTTCATAAGCTTTATTTTTTAACCTTACATTATGAGAGTTTAACTATTGCTCTTTTAGTATTAGCATTGCATTTTTTAATGTTTATTAATACAGATCACTGTAAGGTTTGTGGACGTTCAGTGGATCAGCTCAGGTGCAGATCATATCTCAAAAGCATGATGATGGGGCATTACCGATACAGGAGTCGTTAATCCACAAAATGCAGTCAGATATGTCAATGTGTCAAGTGCGTTTTGCCCGACTGTCTTTGCCTTGATGGAGTAATGCTGACTGTAGGTGTCTAGTACATCAGCTGCTGACAAACTGAGAAGTTGATCTGAAATGAAAGTAAAAGCCCGCATTGCACAACCCATTTGTTTTATTGGAAGTGTGGACAGGCTTCGTAACTTTAACCCCAGGACTCCCTTCACTGGGTGTACTGCACTTATGTCTAACTGTTAAAAAATCGTTCAGTATTTCTCCCGTTTCAAAAAGAGGGCAAGGGCAGACCCCCCACAAAAAAAAAATCATGGAATCGCTTCGTGAGTTTCAAGTGTAAACCCAGCTGGCATGACATAATTGTGTTTTAGGTTATAAAACACTGTTAGGTTAGGCTGTATTTTGGTGTTTTGCTTAACATAAATTGCTTTACAGTTCGTTGATTTTATTGTATTTTTTAAAAATAAGCAAACCAGTAATTGTGTTGGTATAACACAAGGCACCGACTGTGTTCTGCCATTCCTTATGTAAATTACACTACCTGGTAACAGGCAGAGATTGAATGCGTGATTTGATGGCTATCGGCCAATTATATCACGCTAGACCAGGCTGCGCGTTGGACCTGCCAAACTTGATTCCTGCGGTACCTCTGCTTTGAACGAACCAAACCTCGCAGGCCGTGGAGTGCGGCAACTTCTCTCGTTTTCAAAACCAGACGCTCAGACCAATGGCGTAACGGCATGGCGCCGACAGACGTCCCGCAGGCCGTATTGCAGCGCTGTCGTCCGCGGCGACGCAGCAGCTCGGCCCGCCCCCGGGGGCTGGCTGAGAGAGAGACAGCGCCGCCGCCCAATAGCAGCGCCGCCGCTGGCGACCTTTGGCCCTCTCGTCCAATGGCAGCTCCCCTGCGGGCGAGCGGGCGGGGGTATGCGGCAGCGCGTGGTGGGGTTGTCAAAGCGGTAAAAACAAGAGGTGCTGGCGTGACTAGGATAGGGAATTCCGTTGCTGGGTTACTCTCGAAAACTTATCGGGATTTACCGTGTATTTTGACTGGACGTGTCACAGGTAAGAAAGGCCTTGTTCCACGTTTTCAACGGTAGCTATCGTTGTTGCCCGTGCTGTAAAAAAAGCATCTGTTTTACTTCGCTGCCTTGCAAGGTTTACACGCAGTTTTTTTTTTTGTAGAAGGCGAAACAAAAGACAGAAATCTGCTGTTGCAGGATGTGCGCGCTACCTTGAATTTTGGACACATTACTACTAAAATAGAAGCACGCAAAGACTCATATTTAATGGGGCGCTGAGGAAAACGTGTTTGTCGGCTCGCTCCGTATCTCCACAACAAGGAGGATTAAAAAAAACTTTGTTATAGCATTTATCAAATTATCCGTTATGTTTTAAAGGGACCGCATTCATTTTTTTAAGCAGAGTGCTTGCAATACCCGCAACGCGTTGCAGTTGTCTGTGCGTCTTGTGTGCTTTAAAAAAAAAATCAAGCGCGCTAGGAAGGACACGCATGACTCGGTAGTCAGTAGTTAAACGAGGTGGTTAATTTCGGAATCACAGAGCAGCTTTAATATCTGCAGAACTGATTATACGCGAAAATAAGCCCAGAGGGGAAGTGATGTGTGTTAAACGTGCCGAGCCGGGGTTTTAAACGCGGAGCCTGTGCAAGGCCGGAGCGATGGGCAGCCGTGGCAGGGGAGGGCTGTACTCTCCATGTTTATGGCGCCTCTGACTCGTCCTGAATCGGTTTAATCTTCTGATGCCGGAGATGCCGCTGCTGCCGGATGCCCCGGGCTACATCTGAGTTCAGGCGTGGTTTACCTGCAGCGCTCAGATGCACGTAACTTCTGCTCCGATACCCAGACCGACATTTCTCTTTTTCTTGAATCCGCAGTGTTTCTTCTGAGCTGTTTCCTTTTTCTCCGTCTCTTCCTCGCCTGCAGCGAAGCACTTCATTGAGTGCAGTTTTATATAATATTGCGCGGAAGGCAGAGGCAGGCTATTGGAGAGCAAGCGATTCCAGTCATCACCCTTAACACTGTGTGATTAAAAAAAAATCCTGCATTCTTTTACAAATGTAGAAGCAGGTGCACTGATTCCCGAATTGAACGTTTTGCCCTTTTGCTGCTCGCCGGTGAAACAGTTGTTTCGTGATGTGTGGGTCCTATTAACCTAGAGTCCTTCCTAAGGAGCCCTTAAATTCCATTTTGGGATATGCTCACAAAAGAGTAGCTTTGTCAGTGAATGGAAATGATAAAATCATACAGTTAAACGATTAGATGATCTGTTTGTTGGAAAATAAATCTGAGAATTTAACTGCATCTTCAAACCAAATGTGCAGACATTTTTTCCTATAGAGCTTTAGTGTTATGTCCTCCAAAATCAGGCCTGTAGACAGAGACGTGTATAAGAATTAGACTGAGAGAAGATGGACCAGGTCAGGTTTTATATTGGCAGTGTGAACATTTTTATTCATTCTGAAGTTTGAAAACTTTTGATTAGCACACACTGTTACACTTTTGAAAATAACTACCATTAAATTTTTAGTATTGTAGTTGCAGCGTGGTATCAGTTGTAAAACAAATTATATATACAGTAGGCCTATATCTTTACCAACACACTGTATCATGTCTTAAGCCACTTGAACAAGAAAACACAGCAGCAAGCCAGGGTCTCAGTTTTTATCATGTAAAGATGGGAATTAATACTCTTCATAAGAGAGAACATTTTCATTAGAACAGTATATCTCAAGAAAAATAGTTTTCATATTTTTGTGATGTAATACTTATGTGATTTATTTATGTTTAGGTAAAACACCCTGTATTATTTGTGCTTCTTTTAAATTAATTTAAATATTGCAGCTCAAATTGTTGTTTTTTTTCTTGAAGAGGTTGCTTTAATTTTATTCCAGACAGCTGCAAAGGTTGTATTTTCGTTCTTTTGATAATGACTGGCCATTGCATACCAGAGCCTCAAAATGTGCAATTTCCGGCTCCTCGTTCTTGGGGTGAGGACAAGCACGTCTTGTTCAGCGTTGAAGGTATTTGTAATGTGGGCCTCTTTATATTATAACACTTGATTCTAACACTTTATAGGCTTGTAGGCTTGAGGTGTTGTAATCTGCTTGTGTTCAGGGCTGTGCTGTCTAGGCAGAGCTTTCTGGGTCAGTCCGTGGTGTTACTGCAGTGAGGGATGGAGCGGATACATCAGCAGCTGCTGTCTGGCCTTTAATGAAGTCAAAAGAGATTATTCCACTTTCCTGTGAGGCTTGTGAAAAGACTGCATGCAACTGGGATACACCTGAAATAGGTTGATGGTTTTTCCTGAGAAGGTTGTGTGAAAATTGCTGCAACTTGTATTCTCAAAACTCAGAACTCCTTGGCTACAGGACAGTCTACTTCCAATCACAGAGATTCTCTTATTCACTTTGGAGCCTGGTCATTGAATTGAGATCCTGAAGACCTTGGAAGCAAGTTCAGAATGATGAACACACGGCAGACATGCTCACACAACACACGCTGTGCATTCAGACTTGACCACACAGGCAGGGGCTCTGTCACACACCGGGTCTCGTGCTTTCAGATTTGACCACAGAGACAGTAGGAAACCATGCTCTGGTCACTCTTACCAGGCAAGAGAGAAGAGGTCACTCAGCCTCTTTTGCAGACGTTCTCATGTTCTTTGCTGCAGGAGCACTCTAATCCATTTTGTATCTTAAAGTGGGTTTTAGATATATTAAAACATTAAACTATTTTTTATTTTTCCTATGTAAATGGATATGCTAAGCATTCTTCTACCCATCCATTATTTGCAAGTTGCTTATTCTGGTGAAGGTCGCGGCAAGCGTAGGCTGCATTTTGGAACTGAGAGCACAATACTGCTCCCCCACAGGTAGGGTGACAGTTCATTGCAGAGACATTGAGAAAAAAATTACAATAACCATTCAAGCATAGCCACCATCTTTCTGGGAATTGGGAGGAAATCAGATCACTATCAAAAGCCCATGCTAACTCAGGGAGAATATTTAAACTCTATGGTGACAGATGCCCAAGACCAGAATTGGACCCCTGGGCTGTGAGGCAGTAGCACTAAATTTTGCAGAACAGTGCTACCCAAATATGTTGGAAATGTTTTAATTGTCATAGGAAACAAATCCCTTGGGTGCCTATATTTGTGTAATGAAATGTGAAAGCTTCTGTATATATATATAAATATTTTGGTATAATCCTCTTTTAGAGTTTGTTTCCAGTTAGTATTTAATGAAATATCAGATGACAAGAGTAACAGACAGGTGGAGTTAAAACAAGTCTTCTTCTTTGGATTGGTAGCTGCCTGTAAAACCTTTGTCATACAAAACTATAAAACTACATTTTTTTAAATAAAACAAAATAAAAAAAATGTTCATTTTAAGCAAACACAATTTCCAGGTGCCCATAAACGCATTCAGTCTTGTTAGTTTGTACCAGTTAACAAATTTTGCACAGTTTCATTAGAAATATAACTGATCCATCATAAGTGGCATTTTTCTCAGTTGTCATATAAATGTTTTTAAATATAAACTAAAAAGCTGAAGACCTCACTTCTGCAGTCATTTGTACATCATTAACTCTTACAATTTTATTTCTTTTCATACTGTACTGATCTGAAATGCATAAGATTACACTCTTTTAAAGATTAATTTACAGCTTTTTTACATGCTGTATTGAAGCATTCTGAAACAGGAAGCCTTAACAGAGCAAACTGTGAAATAGGAGTTCTGCCTAAGGTTGCATGCTCTTGCAAGCTGGTGTTAGCTGCCGTTTCCTCCTTTTCTGCTCCCCTCCTTTCTGCAGGAGTGTTGCAAACTGCTGTAAACTGTGCCAGAAATAGAAACTGTCTTACTCATCTCTAACTAAGCAACAGCCACAACCCGAGCCATTCTGGGGTCATAGAGTCAGTACAGCAACTTCATGTGTTCCTGGTTTATATAGCTGTACGTCTCTCAGGCAACACGGAAGATTTGAAGCATAGCAGTCTTTTTGTTGTAGAGACCTGTGGAGGATAAGTGGGGGAAAATCTGTAGTCCGTGTTTGACCTACTGTAAATGATCCTCATGGCACCGCTGAACCACGCAAGGGACCTACACCTCTCTACTGGCTTCTCCTTCATACGTAGATCCCAGCTGATTAATATGATTAATAGTTTTAACAGTTTTGTCTTGAACCACTTTAGCACATTGCTTGTTCCTGAGGCGCTGGTGATGTATGGTATTTATAAAACATCTCCTGAGGCTGGGAGACCTTTGCTGTAGCTTGTGGAAAGGAGGCCAGAGCTGGTATTTTTTCGGAATTTGTAATGAATTCCATGATTGGTGTCCTTGAAACACACAAGGTCCCCTTGTGTTGATTCCACGGAGAATGTTATGTTTTTTTTTCTGAGGTTAACGTTGGATATTTACGAGTACAGTGAAGCCCTAGCTTTTTAATGCTCGTGCAGAAATGCCCAAAATGCAGCATGAGACATTGAAAGTAGTAGATTAAAGTAGATTAATTTTATTTGCAATGCATACAATACAATTTTAAGTATTACAATTTTACAATTATTATAATTTTAAGTATTATAACTACATTAAATAGGATTTCACCAATGTGTACTATTGAGGATTATCACTGTTATATATATTTACTTTTAACTTGAAACAATTATCATGGAGAAGAACACTAATTTTTCTGTTTTCAAAACTAGTTATGGTTATCCCATCATTCTGTGTTCTTTGCAAAATATTGAGAAATTTAACAGTCTTACTTGCTCTTTGGGATGCTTGTACTTGAAGGCACATTGATATACCGGAAAGCAGTGAGCTTAGTCCTGCAAAAAAAATAACCTGGTTCAGAGCACTGGAAAACCATACCCCCTGTTGACTTGATGTTAAATTTTAAAATTTAAAATGGGAGAAACATTTGCTCTAATATACCCAGTAGTGTAAAAAATAATGTTTCTAGAATGTTTGCCTTTTCCATGTTGAACACACGTGCCAAGCAAATGTTATTCTGCTTGAGTTGGAATCCTGTATACAGCCACAGGCAGGTTTCCAATGCAGTGGGGCGAAATAACAAATGGTTTTGCAAAGACTGAGTAATTGGTTAAGTGATGCAGTTACAGAATTCTTCCCCATATCTCTTGATCAGATTGTGCGCATTAGACAAGATGGGAAAGGGATGTTTTGCTGAGTGATTGTAATGCAGTTAAGTTTCACCAGCCATTTGATATTGCACTTCAGTAAAAGAAAATTCCCAGACCTGCTTTTTTAACACAGTGGCTTTTAGTGTATTATACTGTATAAACCAATCATTAGCAATTCTTGTTCTGTAGGACCAAAATCAATTTTTTAAAGCGATTTTTTGTTATATCTGATTTTCAGCAGAGTTACACATTTTAGACCACACATGGGCGAAAATGAGGAAGTACAGGCAGGTTCCTCTACTCGCCTTTGAGCCATTTATCGTTCAACGAGTCATGGTCCAGTACCAAGGGTTCAGTGCCTAGATGCATTTCTGACCAATAGCACTGCAAACCTTCAACTTCCCAGCCTACCCAACACAGCTGGCCTTGCCCTGCCACTTGAGAAATCCAGGTGTCGGGCGACTAGTGACACGACCCAGACTCAAACCCAGTTGACCACAGAGGTCAGCTGGCACTGGGGTAAGCTTCATTACCTGTTGAGACACTTTGGAGACCTGCGATCCTATGGTTTTTGTAAGGAAGTTGCTATAAATGTGTGTTTAACAATAGGTGAAGGGTTGCATTTCACCAGTTAAGAGTAAGAAAAAATAAACAGTAACTTCCAATAAGTGCAAGATCAGCTTTAACAAAGGTGGAATTCACCATGACGCTAAAGGAGTAGGCAACATATAGACAGTTATTCTTACTTCAGTGTGCTCAACTCAAATCTTCAAAAGACACAAGGAATAGAGTAAAACAATAAGATTATTTGAAATGCTACAAATGAGATATAACTATTCCGTTCATTCTTACTTTTACACGAGGTTTCCTGCCATTGTATACGGGCTGCTTGTCCAAACAAATTCATGAATGTACACAAGAATCCATATTGAAAAGTGTTTTGTAATAATAACACCACAGAGTCTGCCAGCCAGCAGCCGAGATGGTATGTGATCGCACAACTCTGAAGTCTCACTCACTGGGACCAAATTTCTCGGGCTCGCGCCTTGGTCTGAAAATCTCTCGTTTTTGCGTCAAGTTAAGGTTGATAAAAACACAAAGTAATGAATGTAAATTATTGAAATTTCTTTAGACAGTTTATTCTGTTGATTAGCCACTGTGTTTTTTTAATGTGAATAAAAGAAACCATCAATACAAATAGGATGTAATCGCAATTTTCAATTAGAAATCTCGCACGTTAGCGTTTTGAAAGCTATGTTAGTAAGCGACGTATAATAAAAAACGCTGGGGTTCCATGCAGCTGAATTATCAGCTTGAGATAAATACTGTCTCCTTTTGTCCTTGTCAAAGTTGGTGAGAATAAAGACAGGGAATGGAAGCCACTCAATTTTCAAAGTGAAATAAAACGTATCGCCTCGATGAGCACAAAATAATAAACAGCACATCATTAGCAAAAAAGCACAACAAAGGCTTAATGCACACAGAAAATAGCAAATTCCAGTGTGTTGCAGGTACAAAGCTCTTCCTTGGGAAGCATTATCTTTGATAAATTCCATATAATCAAACTAGTTGTTGACTAGTTATCATGGTCATATAACGTCAGAATAAAATTGATTAGTTAATAATTAGCCAGCTGGTTAGTTTGCAAGTTAGTACAGAAATCTAGCTGTTGAATATCTAGGTTGGGGAGATGGTGACACATTATGTCTTCTGTGGGAGGTGTTACCACCTGCCCTGAGCTTGTGTTTGCGGGAAACCCTGGCCCAGTTTCTTTATTTTACTCATTTATTAACCCCATCCCGCATCTTGAAAGAGCCTAGTTATTCAACTGACTTAGCTTGGATTGGTGTTTTTCTGCCCTTTAACATTCAATAAAGCTCTGCCTTCCATACCCTGTATTGCTTCATCCAGTTATTCAATGTGCTAAATATTCAGGCAGCTCCACACTTGGCAGAGCACCACAGCGATAGAGTGGGCGTCAGTTGGCCAGGGTTTTCACAGCTTTTGGGAAAAATAGTGACCCTAGAAACTTGCTGGGTGCCTCCAAGCATAGATGTCACTGAGAGAGGCCCTGCTCTTAGAGTTCGCCATAAATCATCTGTAAGGCACAACAGAGCTTATGGTGTGTCAAAGAAAAATGGCTCTGACAGATGGGAGAGGAGCGGTTCTGTAGAGGGGTCAGCTGTAAAGGGCAGTCTTAAAAAACTGCTGATGTCAGATTGACTGAAAAAATAATGACCCAATTTCAAGAAAGAGACACTTGTTTATATATATATATTAATTTATGTGATTGACTGTATCTTTGAAATTTAGATTACAGATTTTTTCCCACATTTGTTTCTGATTCATCAGAACTGATGCACTAAATTTGATTTAGAGATACAAAGTCTTATTTCAGACAAACCTGCATGCCTTCTTATGCGGCTTATGGTACAGTGACCTATTAAACTGTGTACCCTGTGCTGTTACATTGTTTCATCCAGTTGTTTACTTACCCATTTGAATGGTCTGTCCTCATGTGGCTTTGTGTAGCTATTTGAGCATCTTAATGGAAAAGAGAAGGTGGTATGCTCCAGCAATATGAAAAGAGTTTGTTTGTCAGGCATTTTATAACACAGCTCACAGACTTTCCATCAGCTCATCATTGATTGTTTAGAGGTTATTCACTCAGTGTCCTTTCAGTAGAGGTTTTCAGCTCAGACAGGAAGGCTGTGACATTGCTTTTGTGCTGATTTTAAGACAGTCATGTTTTTTTTATCATTACGTCTGAATTGGTGGGTTAGATCTTAGTGTTCATAGTTGTGTTTCAGCTGGCCTGTGTGCAATCCTGTGTGCCGTTGAATGTCGGACGTAGTGTGGGGGTCTGTTTTTTTCTCAAGTAGTGAACGAAATTAGCCTGTAGATTGGACAAATTGTCCGACATCTTTGAGGCTCTCCTTCTACAGGAGTTTCCATGCTGTGTTTGTGACTTAGTGGGGGGAAAAGCAAAGACAGTTTGAGATGTGCTATTATACCTGGCATTCTGCAGGTATGATAATGTATTAGGTATGAAGTATAACAGCTTACTGAACAAAGAAGATGTGAGAATAAATAGCTATGCAATACAATTGTAAACTTCAACTAAGTTTCCCTTAACAAATACAAAAAATGTACAGGGAATATCCTAGATGCTTCTCACCTCCTGTTTCTAAGTAAAGCATCTGGTTATATTAACAGAAAGGGAGGAAACAGCATGCAACAGATACAGTGGGGGCTGGAATTATTACCAGCACAGCAGTTTACAGTAACCAGCTTCTTTCAGAACAATATTCAAGGCATCACTTAGGATAAGCAAAAGGGTAGAGCAGTTTCAGGGCACCAGCCATGTTGGATAAGGTCACTTTGCATTTGGTTTCAGTGACTCTGGGTCCTTGTGCATCCCCAGATGAGCATCATCAGAATCCAATTCCAGTATAGGCTGGGGACACAGTGAAGTGCCAGCAGGGTGTACATGTCACTATTGTCCAAGGATTAAATTACAGTACGGATTTGTACAGTATTTGCAGGATGCAGTAGATTTAGTGTTTTTTATTTATTAAAAGAGAATGTAAACCTATTGTAGTATTTCAATAAGAAAACGTAATTCTGCAGCAGAGTGCAAGCAGAGGGTGTCCATACAGTATAAAGGGGCAGGTCTGCTTAAACTGGCGTCAGTGCTGCTTCTTGAAAGACTGAGACTATGTATTCACCTACTATTGACATGCAACATTCAAAATGTTATTTTAAAAAGGGTTACCATTCAAAACTCCGGGGTATAGATTATTGTAGCTAAATGTGTCGTACAATTTGTACAAATTCTAAAAAGGAAGAGGATTAAAACTTACAAATTTTTGACTTGCATTATGGCTGAATATAAACATACTCCAGGGTGAGTATAAATGTTTAACTAAAAATTAGTTAAAAACAGCTTGATGAAAAATGCTTTGGGGGATTAAACTGTTTAACAAACAGAAAGGAAACAGGAGGTGAATAACAAATGACGATGTTTAGAATCAGCCAGACACAGTGCCGTAATATCACACCATAATCCACTAGACACCCACTTTCAGATGAACTGTTCAACACATACAGAGATGGCTTCTACGATGATTTTTTTTTTCACTTGCACACTGAGGTTTATGTAAAATTCTGTTCTGCTTCACCAGCTGTATTATTTCTTTACCAAAAACAAAGCCCAGTTTTCCCACGTAATATCCTCTAGTCTAGAACCTCACACCTTACCCTCACTTTGTCTTTAAAGCCTAGTTTAATCTTATCAAACTATACACACACTGCCCCAGCTGCAGTAAGCCTGAAGAGGTACTGTACAGGAATTTTACAGCAGAGATTTCTGTTGCAAACAAAGTGTATCCAAGCACTACAAAATTGTATTTTGAAAGAAAGGATTAGTGTGCTACAGTAACAAGTAATATGCCACAATGAATTATTAAGTGCTTTAATAATAAAATGTGAAAGGTTTTTAAATCCACTGCAAAAAATAATTTCAAACATAATCTGATTTGTTTGAACTCCTACATATTTGTGTTGGAGCTTTCCTCCAAGAAAAAAAAAATACTGAAAGCACGTTCCTTCTTCTTTTTGACAGTGATGTGACAGACAATGTAATTAACATGTAAGACTGCAATTGTAAAGCTGCTGGTTACTTGAAACGTCTTCCTAGTGAGAAGGCTGTCAAAGGAGAAGTGTCTGAACTAAGCCACCAGCAAACAGAAATAGACATTTAGTGGTTTTAGTGGTAAGACATTTGCTTAACATCTGATCTCTTTTACATACTGTGTGACATACTGAAATTTTAAGGGAATCTCTCATTGCATGAAGCACATTTGCAGCCTGCAAACTCAAACTGCAATGGTTACAGGCATGCCAAGGCTGTAGTGATTGAGATGGATAGCTGTATTTACTTTTTTGGCTTTTATTTGTAGACCTAAGAGCTCTATCTTGCAATATTTGATGTAGTGTACTTGAAAGATCCACCTTAAAGTTCATCAGCATACCATTACTTTGATTAAATGCACTGTGTATGCTGTTTTTGTCATGCACAGTATTGTGAACGTGTTTGGATAGTACATGTTACAAGGCATCAAATTACTCCTGGTAGTTCACAATTTAGGTTTAATGAAGTAATTTTATTTTTTTCTTTATCATTCTATTCAGGTAATATAAAATGATCCCTTATTGAAAAAATAAAACATTATATTTTCCCCTTAGCTTGAGGTGAATGGTGGCTTTTTCTTAGTTTTTATAGTGAGTAAACTTTTCAAATCTCCCAGCCCCCAACATTTCACCCCACTCAGAAGTCATGGTATCCGCATTTATTGCAATATTAATGTATTAATGACATCCTATGAAGCTGTGCATCCTGGAGAAAATGGGATGGTAAGCAATATGTTGTTGTGTAATTCTTGTTCAGTCATTATAGGTTTAAAATGTAAAAATGGTTCCGCCCATCTATTGCTGATCAAACTATATGCTGAAAGCACAGAAAGAACTCCGCAGTGGTTTTCATACTCTGGGGATCCATTAATGGCTAAAGCCGCATTTGCATTCGGTGATTATAAATGCAGTAAGAGGATTTTGAAAACTTAACTTGCAAGTGTTGTTTAGGCTTGTAACCAAGCAGATCTGTATAGCTTAATGTGTCTGCAAAGCTGGATGATATCAAAGACATGTTTTTGACGGTTATTGTCAAAGGGTAATTGCAATTGCTTATCAGACACTGTCAGTTAAGGAATAAATTAATCTGCTACATTTAAAGGAGTTTAGGATAAAAACTGTGAACCTATCCCTGTGTACTTTACTAGGTCTTGTATCTCCAATTCTTACAATGTGTGTCTGTTATATACAGGTCTAAGAAGACGCTGTGCATTAAGTGCATCATGCAGCTATATTTCAGTGATTCACACATTGTATGAATTGCAGTCAAACACGTTTTTCAAATCCAAACTGGTTACAAAGGATATTGTTCAAGCATGACTTTGCAGTGATGACAAGCATTTAAAAATGGTGATGCATTTTACAATGTGTATCTCTTTTTATTTAATCGAAAATGCTGCATAATTGCTGCACATTAAGAAAGTTGAGCAAATTCATAAGAAAGCTAATGTTCCAATTATGATTTTTCAATGATGAAATTAAGCTTTGGGCTTGTCCCAAGCGTGAATGTCACAACAAGTTGTAAACCACTTCACAGAAACACCTATAGATCATGATTATACACCTCAATAATTGCCTTCAGGCAGCGTCAGGCAGAACACACCAATGTAATAGTCTCTATAAGGAGAAAAATATGATAGGTCTTGGTCTTTCATTTGCTGTTTTCAAAGGCTTTGAAGGGTCTGTAGTAATTTTAATCAGGTTACCCTTACATGTTGCACATCCTTGAAGTTACAGGTTTAAATGACACATGGTTCTTGAATGTCTTTTGATTAATCTCCAATCAAATCCATGGTATCCCAGTAGGGATCAGAGGATGGTCAAATCATGTGGTCTTGGCCATGTGGAAACATCTTTAATCTTGATGAGTTCGTAGTTAAACTGTGTTTGAAGACCATATAGGTTACTGAAATGTGATAAAACTGGCAAATATTTAAGGACAGTTGTAGCAGTTCTTTTTTCAAGTGATCTAACTCTTTTTAAGAGACAGTTTTCGTGTTAAAGTTCAGAGAGAGATTTCCTGCCAACAATCATGACTTTGCCCTATTGAATGGCTTCACGTAATTTTCTTGTGTTTGTCAGGTCCTGCAACCATGGAAGAGACACCTCTTGGATAAACCCTACAAGGTTGTGTTTGTTTAGCATCTGACTAAAACATTATCTATTTTACCCCTTGACTTGTATCGCTTAGCAGATTGGTTTACCACCTTTGTCATCACATGTCACAGACACAGCTGAAACTGTATGCGCTGCCTGAGAACTATTTACCAAGATCAGTATGTCGTTTTTCAAGCAACCTGAAATGAATCTAAAGTCAATGTGATTTTAGTAGCACACTTAGGGTATCAGGTAAGGGTGAGCAGTTCAGGTACATTATTAGATTACATACTTGCACTCTTAGGTTTTCAGTTCATTATACCTTGCAAATAAGAACACAACCATTGATTGTGTGTGGTTAAATGACTTCACAGAGCACATTTTACATGACATTTATGAGTGCTGCTTAATTTGGGTGAGTTTGGGTTGGCCAGGGCATCCCTTCCTTGTCTTGTCCTGCAATTCTGTGACCTGCTTGGCGACAGAGAGCTTAGAGTGCAGTCCGTGAAGGTCTCACCACTTCTCCAGTCAATGCTGACTGTCCAGTAGCCAAAATGGAGGAATTTAGTCTTTACATTTCAGCATACATCTACTTACAACTAGTCAGCACTCAACATTGTTTTCTCACAAATAATGTTTGTTTGGATGTGGTATTTAAAGCAGTGGTCCTGGGTATAGACAGTGACTATGAACCTGCTGCGAAGCAGATGTAGACAGTTTAGAAATTTTGCAGGTTGATGTTTTAATCTGCTTCTTTGTAAAATGCTGGCAATTGGAATACCAACTAATAAACTGAAAGAGTGGAGCTGCAGGTTGTGAACATAGATTCTTTATTGCTTTAGTGCTTTATTATTTTGTTGAAATGCCTGTTTTGGTTCTGGATATATGTAGGTATGTAAGAATGAATACGCGTTGGACACAGTGGACATATATGCAGACAGAATCAAAAGTCTTAATTGTTTCTGGATCCTTCGTAATGGTCACCTTGTCACCAAGGACAAATGGGGCAAGGGGGGAAAAGGAGCCCATCAGCACACATTCCGCGGTCAGACACAACCCTGAACACTGTACACAACACACACACACACCCCATGAAGGGCCTGTGTATCGTCTTGTCTGATCTCATTGATCTTTGTTTAATTGAATGGGTAGACCGTTGGGTTTCAAAACAGACTTTGAATGGTGGTTAGGTGTTTGAGTGGGAAGTGAAAGAATTAGTTGACTCAGTGAGCAACACTTCCATGTTTAGTCTGAGGAGCATCTAGAAAATGTGTCTGAAATAAAACCTCACCATCTACTTTTTTCCCCACTGTCATCCAGAGTTCAGCTTGTTTATGGTTTCTACACTACTTCCATCATACTTCCAGACAGTTTGCATTTCCAGGTATCTTATTTTAAATGTTCAAAGCTCATGCCATGTGATTCCTTTACCTTGTGATTCCTTCATCCTTTTCAGTGAAGTATTGTCAACTTTTTTTTCTACCCAGCACCAGGACCCTCTGTTTGCTTCGTTAACCTAAGTATGATTTTATGAGTTGGTCAAGTACCAGAATATTCAATTTTAGGCTTATGCCCAGTCTCCTCCTGCAGGAATTGTACAGAGAGGGAGATCGTTTTAATTAATGGATCACTTACATTGCACAGCTGGTGGTGAAGCAGTGTGCCAGGAAAATAAGTTGCTGAGGCTGGCGTTTGGGTGTCCTCTGTTAGGGCAGATCACGTTCACAGCCTTGGACCCAGCCCAGGAAGTTAATATTTTAATCTTTGTCACTTAGCCACTCTATTCCTGAACATGCTTTTTGAAGATTTGCTCACCTATGTGTTAATAGATGGAAGGATGGGTGGTGAAAAGCATAACACACAGCTGGCATACCCTTTACTGCTCTGAAGTGTCTGGAGTAAGTTAAGATCACATATAGCATCAGGAAGAATACTGTATGTGCATTGATTTTGGGTTGGAAACAGTATATAAATGTGGGTCTTATAATCAAATCACCCGGAGAATTTTAGCCTTTAAATGCCTTTTTTTTAATTAAAAATGCATACCAACGTATAGGGATAGGGAGTGTTTGTGAAAATGAATGCTGCATTGCAGTATAAGCTAGATTGTGTTGAAAAATTGATTGCTTGACATGGAGTTTGGCTGAAATCCCTATTACGGGTTTTGCTCATATAACTAACACACTTGTATAATAGATGCTTTCCAGTGTTGTGAATGATTTAAATGCTCTTAACAGGTTATGAACTCTACCCTGCCTGTTTTGACACCAGTTTTCTATGTAAGCACATTATAAAAATTAATAACTGCACCTCCTAATTTCAGGAAATACTAAGTATAACATAGCATTTGTTTTCACATTTCATCATTTGTTACAAAAAGTATTAAATAGGTAGCAAGCTAACTTGCAATAAGACGTGCATGTATGACTATATGGAGATATTTACAGACGTGTGAGTCAGTGTCCTGCTTTCTACAGACCTATAACAACATAGAACTCTATAAGAGACACAATACAGCAGAAAAGAGGGAAGGAAACCTGTCTTTTATCAAATAAAAGAGTTGTCAAATAAATAAACTCACTCTCAAAAATGGATGAAAAACAAATGAATAACTCTCCATATTTAAAATAATGCTTCACTAAACAAAACGGTTTGTTCCATCCCGAAGGATAATATAAATAGGAGCTCTGTGTTTCCAACAAATATACTACTAATAGTCCCTTTTTAAAGTCTATGATCTGGTCCTATTATAGTGCTCAAATTACTTAGACAGCTTGTGTTTTTGTAGCAGTTTCTTCTCTCTGGTGTTTTTTCTCTATGCTTTTTATCTTTTCTCTGTTGGATTTCTAAAAGAGTCTGCTTGATGATTTGATTGCAGTTGATCTAGTTCTAGTATTAAAAAATAGTACAATTGTTTGGCCACCTGGATCTTTGGTCATTGTGACTGCCTCAAGTGAAGCCTTCAGATAAGGGCACAGTTGTGTAAACACACCAAGAATGCCTATTGTCTTACCTATCAGAATAAGGCACCTCTGATATGAAATCCACCTTGATATCCCTTCTCAAATAACAATATTTACCATTATGCCCTGAAGCACATTGAAAATGCAGCAATGTGTTTTGTATCAATATTTTGTTGGGCTCATAAAGAATAGTATTTATACATCATTTAAGTAGTGGGTATTTATCTTTGATCATTTGAGTCATATCATAATACTGTTCTGTTCCATTTTTGTGAAATCAAGTCATGTTTTGTAAGAACACCAGATGCTCAAGGTGGTTTTTGTACTGTATATAGCCATTTACAAAGGATATTTTTATTAAGGTAAAAAGAGTGAAATATGCAACTATGCACTGGCTGAGTAATGAAAGTTGACTGGTTGCTGTTTCCGTGATATGAAGACAGCTTGTCTATGATAGACTCCGGCCAGAGAATGAGATATTCAGCTGTGACAGTAAACCGACTACTCTAGAGAGACCAGGAAAGTGCATATGTTAGGTGCAGGCCAGGTCCTGGGAGATAGAGGACAACCACACTGGCCCACGGATATCCATCTGATTCATTTACTTGAAGAATGAAATAGCCATCTACAGTTGCTCAGAGAATATCTAAGGTAGAAGCGGAGTTGTGGGGTGTTCTCTTTCTGTACCGTATGTAGAGATACTGTGGTGAGTTCACTGTTGTTATAGGTTGCATTGTATCTTGGGTGGATATGTTGAGGGGAGGAGTCTTATTCTTTTGTTAAAAGAGCCTTTAGTGCAGATTGGGGACAACCTTATTGTTCTGTGATGCACTGATGAAGTCAACAAATGGAAGTGTTGATTTTCTAGCTGCAGAAAGCAGTACCACACAGTGCTAAGATTATGATGCTAACCTCAGAACAACTGAACACCTTTGGGATAATTTTGCTAATGCCATCAAGAGGAGTCTAGTGCTGCAAATTTACCTTTGCCAGCAGTACAAGTAGAGTGGCAGAACATCCCACAGCAGTCTACCCAGGGGCTGATCAGGTATATGTGTCAGTGCTGCCAGGAATGTGTTATTGCTTAGGGTCCATACCTGATACCAGTTTTGTAATGTTTGCATTATAACTGTGCCACATTTCATTCGTAGATTAAAGATCTTGTTCTTGAATCTGTGGTTTGTTTTCAGTGATCTTACTTATCTGTATTTAAAAATATTTTGATTAAATCTATTAGACCGGAGTGTTAAGTTTTGTTTTGTGCATCAGTATACATGACATGCTGTGAAGTGTATTTCTACATAAATGTGGTATATTATGTTTTAAATGGGAGTTGTACATTTTAATCACGTAAAGCTTGTACATTTAGTCTGCTTGACTGGCTTGCAAAAGAGCTTGAGGAAAGGCCTTGCTGGGGCTATTATCTTGTTACTTGGGGAAATGTTTCAGTTAAATGCTGCATTAAATACCCATAATTGGTGGTGTAATCATACCACTCTGAATGAAGAAGTCAACCAAGATTGCCCTTCTATATTCAGTTGCAACCCAGCATGAAAACCATGTGACACTTTCTGATGATTTTTTAAAATAAATAATTGCCTGCAATCTTAATTTTAAATTCTGCTGTTTTTAACCTCAAGGCGTTGCTTGTTCATAGATGGGTGTGGGGAAGATTGGAAAGAAGATGGCAGGCGAAACAGATGATGCTGTGATATTGCTGGCACACTGCCAGAGACAGCAGGGACACAGTGGTCTGCAACACTGAAGACACTGAAATTTAGGCTTGGGGCTATAGGCTGACAGTGAAGCATAATGGATTAGAATAAGCTGGGAAATTGAGATAATCATTAAATTAACAGAAGACAGACCTCAGAAATGTGTATTTTATTGAACATGCACCAATTCAGATTTAGTCAATGAATAACACTTAATAATAACTTGGTGACTAGCTGGAGTTCCTCAGTTCATGGGGAAAAAGCAGTAAGACTTGACACAGCAGGTTAGTTACTAATTGCAATGCATTGAGCACTTATTGTCATTGCTGAAGAGCTCAGGTCTTAGTCTCACATTGCATAACCATCAGTTTGTGACGTATTTTCACACCACCCTTGTTTGAAAGGGTAGATGCGTGCACTGCAATTGATTCATGATCCTCTTTATATAACCAAAGCTAATTATCAGAATGCCAATATCTCTGTTGCGATAAGTGTTTAAAATGCATTTTGTTAGTGCAGCTTTGAGGAGTTGCTGTAGCTAATTTAGTAAATTGCACACAATGTTTACATTAAGGGTTTTCTAATTAATTAATGGTATACCCAACTGATAAATTATTCATATGTGTCTGCATTTTATTCCAAGAAGGATTGTTAGTCATCTGTAAAACGGTGTCTGGTACAATTATTAAAGCATTTGCTGTTAAAGCTATTTTTTTTCTACTAAAAACATTACAATAAACTTTAGTGAGCAAGCCTCTGAAAGGGTGAGGTAAAGTAATAATCAGAAGTCACAGTGTTTTATTATCTTCAGTCTTTTTCAAGGTAATTGTTCTTACAGTATTTCAATGTGCCTTGAGTATATTGTAATACTCACTTGTATGCCTGGAGAAACCTACCTTGGTTCCACCTCCGTGTGTCCCTACTGGAATTGTGGACAGTTCTGCTGGGTTTGAGTCCCCCGTTTGTCTGTCATTTGAAAGGCTGAAGGAATTGAATCTTTTTGAGCTTCAACAAAGATGATTGAGAGGGAACTTGATACATGTATTCATAATTCTCAAGAGACTTGATCAATGTAACCCAGCAGACATCTGCAGCATGAACAGGGAAACATGAACTAGAGGACACACTTGTCACATTTTAAAGTGAAGTGCATTTTAAACTGGTATTACTATTTTATCCAAAGGTTTGTGGTACTATGTGGGGGATATTACTGAGCCACATTGGCTGGATGTGGATCCTTGAATCAGTTCGGTACTAACTACCAGACAGGCTAAGTTTGCCGAATGGCCTCCTCTCATTTGTAACTTTTCTTCTGTTATTATCTGCGTCATATCTTCTCAGTATTGTATTGGGATCATTTATCTCTACAGATATATGCTGCCTTATGGTATAAAGACTTTGTGATGGCTCAGCATGCCTCTTTCATACAATTGATATCTGGGTGCCAGGGGGTTATATACCCTATAAGATGTTGTTTTTGGGTTGAGCATCAAAAGACCATTATTACCAGTATTACTCTGTTAATTAATGAATGTATTTTTCATATAAAGAAGGTATACAGATTTTGGGTATTGACAAAATATTTTTGGTGGCATTTTGATTAACTGACCATTTGTGACTGTGATATTTCTGCCTTTGACTGTTGCATAGCCATTAAATTATCTCATTAGTGAGAGACATGAATGGGCACAGGTAATGAGGAGATTTAACCAGCTGAATGTCAAGCCTGGCTTAAATCGGAGAAAAAGGCCACAAGTAGCCCGTGTACCCTGCTTGTCAAAAGTACAACTCCTCGTACCGTCAGTATTTACAGGTTGGAATAAGTCCTTGCACTGTTGCTCACCCTCTCGGATGTTCACAGCCAGCAATTTCTATCTTGGCAAGATATGACAGACAAACACCATCTGTCAGTGACAGGGCACGATCTGGGAGACCACACTTGGACACTTGGAGTCGATTAAGAGGTACAAGTTTGATGGTCTGGGGGGAATGTCTTTTCCAGGCTATGCAATACAGGGTGTGCAACTTGCTCCAAAGCATTAGGCTGTAACTTGTTGAACCCCATGCTGAACTGTGTTGGTTAAAAATTTTAATCAAAATAATTAATTTCCCTATGTCTTGTCTTAACTTAAATGCCAGTGAAAATGATGCAAAATGATAAATGTGAAGAATTGTTATTTGCTTTGTAAATTTTTGAAAGTATCAGTTGTAGACTGTTCTGAATATAGCTCATGTGCAAAGAGCTACATTGTAACTGGTTCACTAGCTGATTTTTTTTATGCAAATCTGACAAATCCTTGAATGAGCTGGGAGTTGCAAGTAATTGTTTCTTGATACACATAGTAGTTTTTGAATATGCCCACCATCAGTCATCATGAGTATAAAAATGGAAGTATATCCAGTGTGCATTTTGCCCCTTTTTATGGCTTTGTGAAGACAATAGCAAACAAGACAAGATTCTTGGTTCATGGGTTTCCACAAAACCGGCAATGTTATAGTCTATCCTAAACAATCTGTCAGCATCGACGTGAAACACAATTACTCATTCATTTTCTTTGTGTTTCTTTGAGTGGAGGCGTAATTTATCTACATGAGAAGATGTATGGAGAAGTATGTGCAACTCCAAAACGCTTTGTTGCTTTGCCGCTTTCCTGTCCCTTTAAGAGGTACATGCTGTCGTTTCTGCTATAGCGTTTTTCCATAATGCAAATTGGCTTCAACACGATTGATTTAACAGGGAACGCTTCTCCATCATGTGGGTGCGCGTTGGCTATAACGCTATTCAAGTACAGCACACGTAGTCACGTAGTCAGGTCTAGAGTAGGAAACGGTGGCGTGGCAGCCTCAGCTCAGCAGCTCACGCGGGTTTATTCACTCACACATTGCAGTCTTTCTCCAACCTGCATAGGCAAAGAAGTTGTGCGTCTGTGCTCAGCCTCTATATATATAGAAATTGGTGTTGCAATGCGTGGCGAGGGTCTGGCATTCTGCTCGTGGGTGTGGTGCAAGTGAAAAGAAAAGGAAAGCTGTTACTCTGGAACAAAAGGTTGATGTCATTTGCGTTATGGGGCTTAGTAGTGTATGCTGTCTCACCCTGTTCCACTGCAGTATTTATTATTGCTGTTTTTTCAACTGTTTTCTGTTTAACATAATATCATTTCTATTTTTAGTGAGTGTTAGAATATATTTGTAAATAAAATGTATGTTTATGTTCTTTGTGGTATATTGTTAAAAACATTTTTATGAAAAATGTTTTCTCACCCTCCTCGGTAGAATTTATCATCGCTTAGCAATGTGTAAATACTAATGCATATTATAGCATTTTAATCTTTTATTTCACTGTTTTCTGTTTAAAATTGTCACATAAGTAATTAATAATAGAACAAATACCTTCATTATTGTGAATCCAAACTCTACCTCCCAACTTAATTATAATTAAACAAATCTATTGCAATAACACAGTGTTTTCTAAGAACACAAGAGTCACATTATAGCAGAACTACCTGTACTTTGTTGTTCTTCCCAGAAATCTAGTTTTCTGCAGATTTCTGAGGAACGTGTCAGTTACAGAGATGTGTGTTATTCCCAGCATTGGTAGGATCCGTCATGGTGGGCTTTGAAGAATGCTTTAAATTGAACATATTTCTAAAGATAGTGTTGCAGTAAAGAATCAGTGTTATGACCGTTGGTGACAGGAATAAGAACAGATTAAAAGGAGCTATCCGTTCAGCACCACAGCTTTTACTGACAACTTTAAAACACTAAGGAAAATCAACAACAGCATGTATTCTTTACTGGTAATCTTTTGCATGAGCCACAATGGGCATTCAGGTTTATGTCCCTGAATATTAATAAACCGTGTACTTGTCACCTTTTATTAATTTCGCTGTTCCCTGGAATACAGTAGCTCATCGTTCACCAGCTCTATCTGTAAGTGCACCATGGCATCGAAGAATGCAGTTCGTTACTATTGTTATTAGCTTTTTTATTTTTTGTATCTACTCTGGAAATGTCATCATGTCTAAGATCAAACATATTGTTTACAGTAGGGGTTCCAGCTGGAATCCAATTTCATGGTCCAGTAGACACAGCTTAGAGAAGGTGTGATGCTGTTTCAGGGGTTCGGTAGGAAAAGCAGTGCATGTGAAGGGGAGGTTTGTTTGAAATCAGGGTCTGCTTGACTTGCCTTGGGATCCTGGGACAGCAAAATAGTTCTCTTTCTCTTTTTTTTTAATATATACAAATATTCTAAAAGGAATGAATTAACATTGTTGCTAAAGAACATAGAATCAACCTTTTTCACTTTAGTTCAAAGACAGCAGAGATGACTATTTCTTCTTCTAAGATCCCTCCATGTTACATGAAAACCTACAGTATATTCTAAAGCGGTTTCCTTTTTGACAGTTTCTTTCAAGGGAAATGGGGCCTCTTTGTAAGCATAGAAGATAAATGGATATTGTTTATAAGCCTTTATACCATATACAATGCTTCTTCTCCAATTATAACTTTAGCAACCCTTTTAATCTTTTTTGGAGTCAGCCCATTGTTCTTAAAAGCAAGATGGGGAAAGTTGTTGTAAATATATCCATAGAATAGGTTTTTACTTAAGGAATCTTCCAGAAACAAAACCAACAAGTTTTACTAAAAGAAATATTTTTCTTTGTGTTTTGGCTAAGAACAAGAGCAAATTATTATTTGATCATAATTACTCTGCATGGATTGTTAATGTGAAATTTAGTTTGCTATATTGTTTACATCTTGATGACATTTTTGCATCCCTTGACCGCACACTGGACAACGAGGAAGTATAGACAGAGTCCTCCAACCTGCCTGTTTTCCAACCGCTCGTGTTTTAACACATTGCAGGTACACAGGCCCATAATGGAGGTTCAGCACCTATTGGATGAGGGGCAAGTCCCTCACCAGTGCATGACTGCAAGCACTTGTGAGACAGCTGGGATAGGCGTGGTAGCCCTGACCGACTTATCCCATCCTACTCTTTGCAGCACTTAGATAATTGTGTGTCATGGCTTGGGGACACAATTGGGCTGCGCCTTGATATGTTATCCATGATGATCATGAATAGGAGAGGGGACAAGACGCACCGTTGATGGAGTCCAGTGCCCCCCTTGAACGGGCTTGACTTAACACCACGAATACAGACACAACTCTCGCGCCACAAATACAGGCACTAGATGGCAAGCTGCAGTGGCCCAGGCCCTCCGAGGTCCCACAGCCCCTCCCCCACGATATCCTGGGGTTCATGCCTGTAAGCCTTCTCCAAGTCCACAAAACTTGTGTAGGCAGGGGTGGCAAACTCCCCTGTCCCCTGAAATATATTTGAGGATAGAAGTGTTGGTCATCTGTTCTTTGCATGATCTGACAGTGATCTGCAGCGCACCACTGGAGAGTTTTGCAGCTGACTGACATGATTGAGATAAGTGTCAGCACCTCCAAATCTCAGATCAAGGTTCTTTCCTAGAAAACAGTGGATTGCACCTTCCAGGTGAAGGGTGAACTACTGCCCCAGGAGGAAGCGTTGAAGTACAGTTCTTCAGAGTCTTGTTCTCAAGTAAGGGTAGAGGGGATGGTGAGATTGATGGTGAATTGGTGCAGCAGTTGCAGTAATGCGAACACAAGACCAGGTGGTGAAGTGAGAGCTGAGTTCTTAGATGAAGCTCTTGGTTTACTGGTCAGTCTATGTTGCCATCATGACATATTCTCACCAGTAGTCATGAGCTTTGGGTGAGAATGAGATCACAGCTACAAGCAGTGGAAAAGAGTTTTCTCCATTGGGCTGACGGACTTACTCTCCATGACAGGATGAGGAGTTGGGCAATGTGGGAGGACCTTAGAGTGGAGTCACTGCTCCCTTGGACTGAGAGGAGCCAGTTGAGGTAGCTCTGACATCTGGCGAGGATGCTCCCCGGACAGCTCCCGTCGGAAGTGTACAGAGCACAGCCCACTGAGAAGAGACCCCTGGGCTGATCCCGGACATGGTGTAGGGATTAAATCTCAGTTGGTCTGGGAACACCAGGGAGCTGGAGACTATTCTAGGAAAAGGGAAGTCTGCTCTGCTCTCACAGCTTGTTATCATTGCAACCCTTGCCAAGAGTAGGTAGTTGGAAATTGAGATGAGGTGAGGCTGGGGAATCCTGGTCCCAGCTGAGCCAGTGATAACAGATTGTAGAGTTCAGCCTGCACTTGGGCATGCACCTTTACTAGTTGAGCCATTCAGGGTTTCTGATGTATTCTTGTTTTTTTCACAAGTTAACTAGTGGGTTTTAAAATTAAACTATGGCTTGTTTTTTTTACATGATTACTGCTATATTATTATTGTAGATGGACCTTGGTTCAATCAAAATGCTAGTGTACACAAATTCATTTTAATGAGCTATTGATTATTCTGTGTAATTCACTGCAGACTGCAACTCTAGCTATACCTCTCTTGTGCATTTTAAACCACAATAGTAAAAGTGACATGTACTCAGTAACTTGTAAAACCTCCAATTTATGAAATTTCCAGGTATAATAGAAATATTGCTCTCCACTTCAAGGCTACCAACAGTTGAAAAGGATTAATATGATTACAAATTTAGTAAGTGTGAATTGAAAATATTTGCTTATGTTCTTTTTGTAACGGAAATTATGCCTGTCTTCAAAAAATCAATCTTGTCCCCATTAATTATGCGGGGAGTTTGAAATTTTAAAACTTATTACAGCCCAGCCGACATCAGTAATATCATGGAACTATGTGGTCACCTGTCGAGAACCATGCAATAAAAATCTTTATTTAAATGTGTCATTGTGACCTTAGGGAGCTCACCTGATTTCATAATTGACTAAAAAATCTCAAAGAACAGCTTTAAATCAAAGGGGCCTTTTGATTTACTCAAAGGCTTTAATTGGCTGAAAAAAGCCTGACAAGCAGCTGGGCTGAGCAGAATATTGAGGTCAAGTGTGCCCACCTTTGGGCAGAACTGACCTTTATTGAGATACATGACTTCTTCCCTTTGCAGCGTTTCAATGACTTGTTTATTGTGCAGAGGCTACCCAAAGAACAGTAATGCTGTGGTTATCAAGCACAATAATTAGATTCTGTATTATCCTTTAATGGCAGCACAGTGGAGCAATGATGAGTATTGGGTTCTGTTTTGAATCTGAGGTGCTATCTGTGTGGAATTTGTAAGTTCTTCCCGTGTAAGAGTGCATTTCCCATGGGTGCTCCAGTTTCCAGTTTCCTTCCACAGTCCAAAAACAAATATACAGTACTGTTAGGTTAATTGGCTTCTGGGAAGGTGGCCCCAGTGTGACTGTGTGCACGTTTGTGTGTGCCCTGCAGTGGACTGGCGTCCCGTCCAGGGTGTACCCTTCCTCGAGTCTGTTGCTTACTGGATTGGGCGCCAGCTCTCCTGTGACCCTGAAGTAGATGGAGCAGAATGGATGGATTGTATTCAAAAATTAATAGTGCAATGAAGACTTTGATTTTGGAATTCCCAAACATTATTACATATTCATCCAAATGCTGTAATTGCAGTTAAGTTAGAATTAAATTCCGCACTTGTCTTCTGGTTATAATGCTCTTAAAAACATAATAATGAGCATTTCCTCAATTTTTAACTATAGTGCTTTTCGGTTACAGATATTTCAGAAATATATAAGTCCCATTCCCAAGGTGTTTTTATGACTGCAGGGTCCTGCTTTGTATTTTGGAATTTAGGATTTTTTCCTTTTAAAAAACAGATTCCTGAAAAATCCCACAGCACGCTATGGAAATAAAATCTTTCTGATTTATTCATGCTGTGTGATTTCAGAGCCCTGGTCTGATGTGACTTTTTTATTTAGTCCTACGATTGTCCTTCAGCTGTTCACTTTGCGCTCTTCTTATCTCAGGGTTGAAAACTTACACCATCAGACTTGCAATCCAGCCAAAGGTTTTTGCTGCAGTTAGCTGTGTATGGTATATACCGTGTATAATATACTGTGTATGTATTCTTTCCAGGTTTTAATTGAATTTCTGCCAAGCAAGGCTTAGAAGGAGGTTATTCAGTTTTTCTTGACTCATTTCATTAAAAAAACCTCTAAACCTTTGTTCATCCCTGGCTCTCTCTCTCTGTTCCCGTGCCTGCTCACTCTAGCGCTGACAGTGCAAGGTTAAGAAGAGTGTGTGTGTGTGCGTTAGTGGAGGCTTGCATTTTAGACGTCTGCACTACTCTCTGGCTCTGACTTACTCGTTCCTGCTCGTGCACCAGCACACTGACACACACACATGCTCTTGCACTCGAGCACGCAGGCACACACGCTGACAGGCACACAGCAAGCAGAGGCAAGGCAAGGGCACCAACCCTGCCTTATTCCCCTCCCTCTCGCCCTTTTTTTCCACACCTTCCAGAGGGACTCTCATTTTACCCACCCTGGTTTCCACCTTTGAAGCAAAGCTGGGATTGCAGCAGTGGAAATTGGAGGAGGACAGAGGTGGGTACTGTATTACAATGGCTGTGCATCATGCTGATCTCTTATTTATTTAAGAAGTCTGTGTAAGTGTCTTTCATTCTCTCTTTTTATTTTCTGTCTGCAGTCGTCTGTCAGTCTCTTGTCTTGTGCTGAGCAAGAGAACGATGCATGCTGATTTGAGCGTTTATGCTCTATACCAGTAGCAGATGCAGTGCAGCAGCGGTCTTTATCAAGAGTGCCCTTCTCTCTCTCTCTCGCTCGTTTGCTCTGCACTTTCCCTGCTGCATAGAGAGGCATCTGTGCATACCATATTACACAGGGGATGTTACTGCATTCCTCCTCGCAATCCCATCATGTTTAATGCAAGTTATGTCTTCAATTAGTCTTAGAATCTAGCTTTTTGATGGAAGGAAAACTATAGAAATAAACGTGTATACTGTATGTAGTTAAAAACAGAGTGCTGTTAACCCTTTTGTTCAAGTGACTTGTGATTCTAACAGCCTATTCTGATTAAGCTCATGATTTATGACACCCATCTGTTGCAGATAGAAGTAGCTTGCAAAAATCGTTATGCCCAACTTTAATTTTAATTGTTTTAAGAATTCGTACTAAAATGTTTTAAAATATTTGCTATTGGCTTTCAGTAATTAAAGCTTTTTTTTTGCTTCAGGAATGCTTGTAGTCATGCCTTTTTGGTTTTGGATCCATGCTACGATTGTTTCTCACTGTATCGTTTTGCTACAGTATGTGTCTGGAAATGCCTGGTGTTGGTTGATTAGTTTTGGGCTGCGTTCCAGTGCCGTGCTGGTAGGTGCAGGTTGCAGTGCTTTGGTGCAGTAAGTTGCCTAATGCAGCAGGGCACAGAGCAGTTTTCGGAGTTTTGCTGGGAAAGCTGGAAGTTGGAGAGTTGACGCAGTTTCAGCTTTCTGTTTCTACAGTACAGCCCTTGAGATCATTAGTGCTACAGTTTCTTTTAAACACGGGCAGTTCTGTGTCATTTTTCTTCCTCAAATGCATGCTTTCCAAATGAAGAAAACGATTAGAATCACTGTTTGCAATTGCAGGATCTAGCAAGGCAAAGGTTGCCACTTTTTTTATAACGTACCTTTTGAATTCCTCCTAAAATCTAGATTTTTATTTAGCGATGTATATCGGTTGGTATGAATTGTTAATGTGATTCTAAATATTAATGTTAATAGTGTCCTATTTTACTTTAGATTTATGAGCTGCTGTGCTTTGCTACTTTAAATTTAATATTCATCCTTTTAAGGATCTAAGGAACAGTGACAGACAGAACTAAGAATACAGGAATTTTCATGGGAATTAGATGATCTACATACTGATTTGTAAAAATATATTGGAACCACTTGCTTCTTTTATCCAACACTTACGATGGAAGAATTTCAAGTGGCTGCAGGGTCTTGTAAATGTAAATGATTCAGTTCCAGCTGTTTTTGAAGCTGGTTTGATGTTTTCCACAGCTGATAGAATGAGGTGAAGGGAGTGTTTCCCAGAGGTTCACCCTAGCATGGCAAAGCTCATGTGCAAACCTGAGTCCTGTCTCATTGAGCCATGCTCACAGTGATATGTTTGATCCCTAGGACAGTATTTGCTTTTTACTGTTGACTTTCAAAAAACTCAATTTTTGTTTTAAAAGTTCCATACTGTATCTATGTATTGTTTAGTAAGCAGGTTATTTGATTTAAAAGGAAACAATTATTCCTAAATTAAACAGAATGCAATAATATTATACACTAGGTGATTTTCAGGAATTTTGTTACTGTACACATAACTGAAAATAAACATTAACTACTGACTATTTGTCGTTTTCTGTTATTCACATTTTTCAGTTTTATTGGAAAACATCATATCTGAAGCAAAATGTTTTTGTTTAAATTTTGAATTTCCATGGTAAGAGAATTTTAAACACTTATGGGACTTATTTCTGTATAGGTCTACACGTACAATCGCAGATGTAAGTGCTGTCATTCTTCATCTGAAGTGTTCTTCATTCGATTTAGTTGTTAAATATTGTTTCTTAATATCTACTGGATGTTTATTGGATTGTTTCATTTTAGCCTGAAGAAGGCTTAGTAGTTGTGCCCTTTTTCTTTTTATAAGAGAGGCACAAGACACAGTTAGCACCCAGTTCACGTAGTGTAAGTATACTTTATTAAGCATCATTTACTAAACTACACAAATTGTTTAAATATGTGTATGTGAAAATAAAGGTGTCAGACCTTAGGTCTTTATTTGTGCAGGTGGCCTACATGCACATTTATTATGTTTGTGTATAAATTTAATCTGTTGTCAGTATGAGTGTGTGTGAAATTGTGGAGGGAGTGTATTCACTCTGCTTTCTCCAATGCTGCCTTCCTGAAGCTTAAAGTATATACTGACATACTGTTTGAGTACAGGTAGCCATGCATACAGAGCTGAACGTTTTTATTGTACTTTCATATTATTTTATCTGCTGTTCTTAGTACTTAAATGTAATGTAAAAATGCAAGTTGCCCTTCTGTGAAACAAATAGTTATACTTATCTCTTACTAAATGGAGATGCCAGATTAAGTAAAGCAGGTATAAGAGGGGAAAAAAGATCTTGTTTCAAGTGTCACTTGATTCAAAAGTGAAATTTGCTTGTTGGCTTCAGGTTTCTCCTGTTTCTTGGTGCTCTGCCTGCTGCACTGTATTAAATTGAGCATTGTGATGCTGCGTTTTATGAATTAAGTGATTAAATATTATTATTTACTCATTCAAGTGTTAGCATGGTAGATTTTAACTGAGATAAGTTTTGATTTTTGTTTTGAAGTTACTGGGAGAAAAGAAAGATGACAAATCGCTTTGACAAAATGTTAGTGTATGAGTTCTCATGTTCATGAGTCACATCATGCACATCAGGTATATCTTAAGCTCAAAGGGAACACCCTTAAGCAGATTTGTTTTGCTGTCCATTTCCTAGCCAAAGAGAAGTTAAGAATAGCTAACACAGAGCTGATATTAACTTAACACAAAAGCAGGAATAATCACATGAATTTGCGTTTTCCTTTTTAAAATGACCAGGGTTCACTATATTTAAAGAGATGTTGTTTAAATAGCTGAAATTCCCTCTAGAGGGATACGTTTCTTTAGCACATTAAAATGTGCTGAATTGTCTCACTTATTCTGGTGGTAAGAAGCCAACAACTGAGTTAGAACCTGGAGAGAGTATAGCACCTTAAGCATCTAATTCAGTTTTCTCTTGTGCTTAGGTTAGTTCTTAATGAAACACAGATGGTCAGAGAAGAATTTTATCTGTGTATTATCACTGTGAATGCTTAATAGGAAAAAATACATTTTTCTCTTGCGTATTATGTTCATTATAGTATTTTTACTGTCGTGTTTTTTAATACACAAGCTAATATTTTGAGGCTTTCCCTATCAGAGAATTTCCTCTAAAAAGATGCTTTATGGAAAAAGTCAGATGGAGAAAGTGCTGAAGGTTTTGCTTGTGCTTGTGCAGTGGTTGGATTACTTTACATAATCTGGAGCAATTGACAATACTGAGAATCGGCTTTAGTGTGAAACTTTATTCCAAGACATTTTCTGATTGCTGAACTCATTCAACTTTTTAATGTAATTAAAGGGCACTAAAAACCCCGGAGTGGAATGAATTTCAGTTCTCACGCAGGTCAGGAGGCGTGATCCCAGCTGGTCTTGTGTGGCCTTCTGCCACCCGCCACTGCTCTCGAGGCTTGACCTGGGAAGGGGAGCAAGTTTGTCAACTTTGCTGGCAGTTCAGGTTTGTCCTTGCAGTAGGCTCTTTCCTGGGACTTTGAATTTCAGCTAAATAATAAGGAATGCAGAAAGGAGAACAGATTCACCCTTCATAGCATAAAATGAATAATGCTTTTGAAATAAGTTGCAGGGAGCAATCATGGGATGGCCGGTGGTGCAGTGTTTAGCATTGCAGCCTCACAGTGCTGGGGCCCTGGGTTCAATTCAGGACCTGGGGTGCTGTCTGGATGGAGTTTGCATGTTCTCCCCGGGTTTGTGTGACTTTCCTCCAAGAGCTCCAGTTTCCAGCTGGAAAATTGGCCCTGGTGTGAATGTTTGTGTGTCGGCACTGCAATGGACTGGTATCCCGTCCAGGGTGTATCCTGCCTTGCACCCATCATTTGCAGGAGCTGGCAGATGTGGTTTGAAAATAGATGGATGGTTGGATGAATGATAACAATTAAAGTTTCAGTTTGCACAATGTCCATCCTCTTCTTTTCCTTTTTCCTTTTACATATCATATGAACTAAGTAATCAGCATTACTTACTTTTTTAACAACCAGCTCTGGCTGCCATTCGTATTTACACAAGTATTGTATTTTGATATAAGTCTGTTTCTTACTTTATAGATTGCTTCCCAGTGTAAAATTGACCCTGTTTAGCCCCATGCGGTCTCCTCACCATTTCTGTAGAATCCAGGGAGATATGCTATCATGGTGCAACCTCTCACAGTACTGCAGAGCTGAATGAGGCTTAGCTTTTTTTAGTGAGTTTTGATTTCAGAAGACCCCAATTAGCTGGATCACCAGATTAACCAGTGTAACCTTGGGTGAATGACACTAGTCTAAGATAAAGGTAAGCTGGTCACTGAAATCCATGTCTTTACAGCATCATTGCAGAAAGGTTATACAGTTAATCCAATAATGAAATATGTAGCAAAATGTCTATATTGAAAGTAGTAAACCCTGATGGATCCAGTAAGGTAATTCATCATACACTGCAGTGTTGAAGAGTGTATTTGGAAAGCCGGTGGTTCACGGTATATGTATATCATACACATGCATCCATGTATGTCCAGATCCAGTATGCACAGATGTTTCCTGCTATTGAATAATTATGTTACTTAGCCACAAACTGTTTTGCTAATTGTAGCATACTACACTGGTTTTGTACTGCCACAATGCTATAATTGTGTTTGTGTTAAGAATGACTATCCAAGCATTTCTCCCATTTCAGTGTCTCTTTACTCTGGTTACTTAACTCCTTTACTTAACATTGTCATGCAACAGACCACCCCAAGGAAAGGTGGCACCTTGAGTTAAATTCTGGGGTGTATTTAATGGATTCCAGTATATTGTGTGTTTGTGCGCTAGTGTGTACTAAAACCTAGCAGTCCAGTGCCTTTTAAAGTGGTTTCTATCCTGTAGGTAAACATAGCAGTTCAGTTAGGCTATTCATCATGAACTGATGCATTAGGTTATTAAAGAGAACACAGTGCTTTCTTTGGGATGCATTAAAGAGCAAATGGTTTACACGCTTCACTCTGTCCAGAAGTGTAATTGATGGGTTTTAATACAAAGTGCAAATTGCTGTCTTGAGAGGAGGAGTGGTTTTGAAAGCCCTCTGTGTTGTTTAGCGTGCTGGTGTTTTCCCAAGACTGCTCTTTGCCTACCACAGGAGGCTGTGCTAATGGTTAGGGACGTTGCAAGCTAGAGACTGTATTTGTTTATTTCAGCGTTGCATAAGAACAGCAACAGCTCAGGTCAACAGCCTACAAAGGGACACTGGCAGAAGATACCCTTGGACAAAGAACTGTTGATCTGATTTGGACATTTCGTAGCTTCTCTGAAGTGAGGCACACACTTCCCTGTGAACTTCATGGTCTACCTTGTAATGAATTTACTGCAGCTCTGGAACTTTACAGCCATCGTTTAAGATATAGGGGATGGGCTTGTGACAGTGATGGTTAATTAAAGAGTTATGAATTCAGTCCCATTCTAATGCGTAGCTGTGGTACGCAGGGGAGCCCCAGTGCTCTGTGGGTAGGCTTTCAGTGTAGTATCAAATGTTGGCAATGGTTTGCAGCAGTGCTGGATGGAATAGCAGCTGAAGTCTTCTTCTCTGTGTGTGTGTGTGTTCCTAAGTACATCAGTCTTCACTGTCGTGAATGTATTCCCACTGGCATTCTGTGGTTGTATCCCAGTGAAGGTGTGAATGCAGGCAGTGTTTGAAACGTCTCGTTTCAGCTTTATAGTAAGTACCGTATGTACTCCAAATTCAAAACCAATTCAAATAACATTGAATTGATTAAAAAAATTAACAATATAGCAATAGTGTTTCAGTTGGACTGATGAATGGCAATTTATACTGACTCGCATATTAAGAATGTTTAGTTTCTGGTTGTTGTATTTTGATGTATTATTTCCTAAGAAGATATTGGACATGGTGGCAGTTTTTTTATGTTATCTACCTATTGAGTGTTTAGACCAATCAATTAAAAAAAAGATTAAATTGGGTTAACCAGGGTTATTTAATCTCTGCTTTAAAAATGCCTCCTTTGCTTGTGTGCTTAATATCTTCATGATTAGAATTACCTTTCTGGATATTCTCCTGGAGAATTCATGGTTTTATTCTCTTTCTCACTGTTATGTTGGTTTAGCAGTTTTCCACAGCTTTGTGCTCACAGTTGTACAGCGTATTGTCCAGAGATGCGAATATAACTGCTGGACTTTGAGTGTCTCGTATTTAATGTCCATTAGAAATGTGAATAAGGCAGTACTCCGATTCTGTTTTCTCTCTGTCCAGGCCTGTTGACTTTGTGTTTGTCTTTAACATAAGCAGGTTCTTTCTAGAAGCTTTCGTATTGTAAATGTGAGGGACCAGCTTTAGGGACAGGAGTTTTTTTTCTCCTGACTTTTTGCCAATCCCTCTGTCTGGCAGCGCAAGATTACAAATGACACCTTCCAGCACTGCCGCTGTGCCTCTAGAAGTGCAGTGCTTTCCCTTTTCTCTCTTCAAATGATGTGTCTGTGGAGCTGAAGATAGCAGCTGACACAACAAAAACAGGGCTTGAATATCTCAGCACTGACTAGGAACATTTTTCAGTCTAGTCTGATAGGGCAATCTGTAGTGCTGCTGTATACAATTTATTAAAATGTTTTTACATAGCATTATGTTTCCTTTGGAATACAATATTTGTGTGTTTTATTAGGAGATATACTGTAACTAACATAGCAGTGGAATCAATTGTGTTGAATATTTTAACCTGGTTATAGTGATGCATGTGATACAGGGGCTTTCCTAAATAGTCTCTGTGCTCCTAATGTTTTTAGGTAATTTTTTGTGCCACATCTCCAAAATATAGTTTGTTGTACAGTTGTTTTCTCTCTGTTGTTTGATGCTTTATCTCTCACCATCACAGTACCGTCACAGTATCTCTCACCATCACATGATAGCAAAAAAAGACTGATATTCAGTGTCTGATACATGAGTCCTGTTTTCTGGCTGTATTCTTTTTCAGCATTTAGGCAAACTCAGAAGGGATTGGTCTCTCCTGGGCCTTCATCAGTCTGGCCTCAAGAGACCCTGATCTGCAGAGTTCAGTTAGCTGCTGGTGGTGTGATGAGATGAAACAAGTCAATGTTAAAAACCCTTCACTTCCAAAACCCAGAAATCACCAAGTACTGTACACTGCTGAGTAGCCAGCAAGATCTTAAATGCAGTTACCAGAACTACTGTTTTTCTCACAATATTGTATTTTGATCTGATCGTGAAGAAATGGGCATCCTTCTTTAGGTGATGACCTGAGTGCTCTACAAGATAATGTAAAATCCTGTGTCTGAGGCAGTTTATGTGTTCTGTAGACTTTGAGTGAACAGCTTTAGTGCAGCAGTCACATAGTCCAGGCCCTGCTCTTACCAGGACACATGTGCCAGTGCAGGACCTCTGGAAGTGACAATTGACGGAGCACAGCTGGCTTGCAGAGGCACTGCATAGTGTATTGTAAAGTGCAGTAGCATATGTTTGCTTAGGGATGTGGTGTCCTTAATACTGCACTGTTCAGACTGTTCCCTTTAGCAAAAATATAGTTTAGCCTACTGCACTTAACTATAAAAGCAGTGTCTTTACATAACACATGCTATTATTGCATAAAAACACACACATAAGCCTTCTGCTTAAATCAGTTAGCCCATAATTTTCAGCTTCATATGCTTCACTAAAATTTGCCTTCATGGAAAAAATGCTTTTATGTTTTGTTTCTTACAACTTGTATTAACTGTATTTATTATTCTGAACGAATGAATATTTAAGCAGTAATTTCTACTTTTACTGATCTAGCAGATGTCTTATCTCTTTTTATCTCATTTTAGAATTATCCATCACATCATGCTGTCTTTTGTGCAGGAGAGAGCTGATCACTGGTTTGCCAGTGCTCCAGACAAGCTATTTTTCTGAGACATGGATGCACTGCAGAAAGATGTTTTTGTGAGGAAATTCCATCTGCTATCCTGTTCACAGTTTCAAACCTAGCTTTAAAGGTCCTGATGTCTAATGTAAGTGATAAAAGCCATAAAGAGGGGTCTCAGAGTTCCTTAGGAAATAAACAGGATGTATTAGGAAAACTGTATTTGACTAGCCAGATTTGATTATACCACTTATAGACGTCTTTTGAGATACTAGGTTGTAGTATGCAATAGATAGGGTTCCATCCAGGGTGGACCTTGCCTTGTGCCTTTTAGCCAGGATAGGCTGTAGCTCCCACACAACCCTTAATTGAATGCTGTGGTTATAAAATGGATGGATGAATCCCCATCTTTGTTACACACCTCACCCAAAAAACTCCATCTCTTACTGTGCAGTATTATGGCACAGCCCTACAAAGTTTTAGATTCTTGGTGCGAATTCCATAAACACCAGTTGTAGCTGTTCTAGATCAGAGTTATCCTATAAAAGCTAAGGTCTCAGGGTATTGTGACTTCAGGCTTTGAAGAGTGTTTCCCATTGTGAGAGACATCTATCCCTTCCATGTCACTCTCACAGCTGTGATATGTGGTGCAAGACACACAGGGTTTATCATAATCAATGTGGTAGATGGCTTGGACTGATATGTCCTGAGACCTGTCCTAACTATTTTAAATGTTCTTTGTGAAGAAAATGTTATGCGCATAGTATTTCAGTTCATGCGCTGACTACAGTAGGTCTAAATTCTAGGTTAGTACATGTAGTTTTTGTTCAGGGAGCAGGTCCCACACTCTGTGTGCTTTGGTTATTAATAAGCATTTGCCACTTGAGGTTTCATTCCCACACGAACTGAGTGTATGCCTGTATATACACAATTATACACGTAGTGTAGGTAATACATCATGTATTCTCTGCATGTATGATGTATTAAATTTGTCTGCTTTGATAGGGTATGCAGCTGGTTGCTTACAACTCTTTCAATTCTTTTTAAAAAATGGAGAAAAACAGCACTTTTGAAACATTTTTGAAATAAAAACAAAAATGGACTGGCTTAGTACGCTTTGCAAGAGGAGGCTGTAAGTCTGAGGCTGGGAAGTGACAGGTAACGGGGAGGGAGACAGAAGGGAGGGAGACAGAAGGGAGGGAGATACAGGCTGACTTAACTGCTGAGTAAAGTGTAGCTCCATGCTCTGCAGCTGGGCTCTGACCAATCGCAGAGCTGCTGCGTGATGGAGCTCTCCAATAGGATCTGCTCCCTGTCTGTTGCAATATGGGAGAAAGGAGAGCTGATTTATGACCTCGGCTTCTCTCTTTTCTGCTGTCTCATGGCATTAGCATTGCCGCTGAAGAGAGAGGGGGAGGCAGAGACTGGATACATGTTGAGGCTTTCAGTTCAGCTCCGTGGCAGATAAAAGCTCGGCCACATGCTTGTCCTTCTCGTTCAGGCTGCAGAGAGGCCAGGGCTGACTGATAGAAAAGACAAGGCAGATTCCACTGGTGCAAAGAAATTGTGCTGCAGGCTAATGTGAAAGGAAATGGATAGTTCGAAATTTAAAAGAGGAAGAAAAGTCTGTTGGTGCCAGCCTTTTAATTATCTCAGTGGTATGGAAGAAGGTTAGATCCGATGAGGTACTGTGCTTTTAGGATGTGGTTGCCACATTGCGGTTAACTAGATGTGAATTGATCTTTTGACTCAGATATCACAGAGGGTGTGCCAGCCTGAGTAAAACACAATGACTTTATCAGCCTTTTATGTGATGAAGATTGTTTCCATGTACATGACTGAATGTATGCTTCTTAACTAGCTAATTCCCTGTTCTTCCCACTGCAGGACTTTGTTAGAACCATCTACTGTGTGTCTCTATGCCTGATTAATGAGTTGAAAATTCTTCAGGAGTCTGCGACAATCCTGTGTAGTGACACAATTTGGAAGAACTAATTTCTGTTATGAAGTGTATGAGTGTCTCATGAGGATGTACTGTTTTTAAAATAATATTCTGTATTTTGCTGATTTATAAGTAGCTCACATCTGTTCTGCAAGAAGAGATGAATGTGGAGATGTTTGCTAAAAGGTACCGGTTTTACTATCTTTTTTTTCCCGATAGATCATTTAATCACTTTCTAGTATTTTCTGTTTTTTGCCCCAAAGTGTACTTGGAAAGACATACTGTAGGAGGTTAAGCAGCTAGGTCAGGCACAGTGCCTGGAAGAGCCACTGTTCTGTAATGCTGAACCTTGGCAAGCCCAATTCATCACTGTCCAGTGAACCCCTTGGAGTGTGGTCTTGGGCTCCTGAAGAGTTTCAGGAAGGTATAGCAGTTGGAGGGTTAAATTGGACTATTGTACAAATGACTGGCTCCTCCGAGAAACAAAAAGGGAGTACTGTAAAAAGCCTGATAGCAAGAACAAGTTCTTAGGTCTTAAAACATTAGTACATCAGAATACCAAGTCCAGAGAAGCTGGAAAATTGCTGAATATGTGCCTCATCCCCTGAGAAATGTCACCTTACCTGTACAGTATATAAGCTACATTTTGTAGCTGTCAACTGCAGTGGCTTCAGCACATTGTAAAATGTTTAAGTTTGAAGACAGTTCTGCTAGGTTGCAATGTCTCCATGTGAAACCTGGAAGCCGAAAGCCAGTTGAGCAGTTTGGAACTGTTGCAATATATAAATCCGAACATTTTCCATATTCCTGTTGTGCCGAGAGTCATCTTTTTTCCCATGATAGCCCCCCACTGTGTAACTGTACTGTATGTTCATGTTGACAGTGAGCTAACTGTTTAATCATTCCACATGTGGCCTCTGAAGGGTGGTTTACCTCCAGTAGCTGGGGGCTAGCTGCCACAGTGGTAAATGACACAGTAGCCTCCTTGCTTCTTAGTTGGCCAAAGCTGTAGTCTCTTTCTTTGCTTCTATTTTTTTTCTGTGTGAGCCGAGTGCATGTTGAAGTGTGCTGAGCAATGAACGTAGCACCTCCTCTCCCCCAGGACAGTGTGGAGTGTCTCGTATACAGAGTAGTGTTTGCAGGATTTATCTCCAGCTTTCTTTACCAATTCCTCATGTTGATTTTAGTAAACAGTACGTAACATCTATAAGAATGATTTTTTCCAGCCTAGGGGAAGATGCCATCAAAGTTAACGTTCAGCAACACAGCGATGACATTTCATAGTGGTAAGGAAAATCTAGAGGGAACAGAGTTTGAGTGGTTTCAAAGTTCATTTCTGATAGAAAACAAATGATTAAAATATCTTTAATTTTTATTTGCGCAGTTATTGTTGTAGTGGTATTTTGGCATTTCTTGCCTGCTCTGCACTGACATTTGTTTAACTGAAACATCTGAATTGTTGTCCTATAATAAATATACAATTAGCTATTGGCTTTATCAACTCTAAATCTGGACCAGGTTTGTGGAAAACTTGATAAATACATTGATGAATAAGAATTTATGTAAATATGCATTTTTACTGTGTGGATTTAGGTACTGTTATTGTTCTTTCAAGGATGTGCCTTTTCTGCCTTTTTTTAGATATTTTCCACCAAAAAATACTGTAGTAAAATGCTCATCTTTTAAAAGTTTTTGTTTAATTGAAGCTGACTTTCACACCTCTAATGGCTTTCGTGATCTGACTGGCGGTAAGGGAGCTTCCCAATTTAAAGTGACAAGTGTTAATTAATTAACTGCTTATTTTTTATGCAAATGAATTCTGAACTGAAAACCCCATATCCCTTTTCGCCCTTGAAAAAAAGTGACTTGTTTCTGAAAATTTGTGTTAGTTTTAAAAGGTGTTAAATTCCTTTGTGCTCGTGTATTTTGGGCAATTACAAAATTAGGTTGAAATAACGATATAATTTTAGAAAAGGGGTGTTTCGTTACAGAATTCTGTGCATAGCAAATGCACAAACATCAGAATGGGGCAGTTCTCACGCTCTTTCAGTGATGTCTTAATTCTGAAACCGCTTTACATAACCTCCAGTACCTTGTGCGTTTTCATAGATCTCTGTCTTGTTTCTTGTGTCACAGAGGTCTTGACAAGTTCTCGTCTTGGGATTACCAGTGTTTGTTTGCTCTGATCTGTACTATACACTTTGCTCAGTGCTGCTGCATCAACATGCTATTCAGCTAGACAAGGCACTTAGCTTTGGCGAAGTAGAGGTAAACCACACCTTTCTTAGAAACCAATTTGTTATTTGCCAATTAGAGATGCTATCTGTTACTCTCTCCTATGTTCTTTAAGCGAATAAATCAATGTGACTTTGTAAGTTTGCTGTCTGATCCGGTTTCATGGTGGTTAATATTTAATGGCGGTAATTGAAGTGGAGGTGGAAGCAATGTGAGATTCCGAAAGTGCTGCAGAGAGGTTTGGTGTTTGTGCTGCCGTTTCCGTTGTATGAATGACTAGTGTCATCATGTCAAGAGAAAATCTTTAGTTTGTTAAATAGATATTTCAAAGGAAAGTAAATACAAAGCAAAGGGGTAAAAGTGTCAGAACTGAACTGTACAGTGCATGTTCATATAGACATATTATAAGCATGTAAACCTACTGTAGGCATCCTGTACACCATAGAAGATTTTAATCTCATTCAAATACTTAGATTACTTCTTACCTTCATTTTGTTTTTGACGTTTTGCTTTGAATTGGGGAGAAATGCTGCAGGGTGGAGGAGAACTCTGTCTTTGCGGCCCATGAGAATGTGGCTGCCACAGTGATCCACAGTTTCCAGCTGTTCCCAGGTTGGCTGTCCCCGCCGTAACGAGAAAACTACTCTACCAGCTGGCAGAGTACGAACCAAGCACAGAAAGGAGACAGAATTCTGCTTCGGCCTTGTGCTATAAAAAACTAAATTACAAGGGTTTCTGTGACCTCCTTTTTGCAGGCTTGAAAACTCTGGGACCTACTGGTTTTTACCAAATGCCTTAATTGAAGGAATTTTTTAAAATTGGTTCCTTATTTGCTGAAAGACAGACTTTAAGGTGCAAGAAATACTGTTTAGTTGGTATGTAGTCTACCTGAAATTCCTAAATCCTGAGAACTTCTTTGTGCTTTTACAATGTGGGCAGATAGATTTTCATTGGTGGGAGATGGATTCCATGTGTGCTACTCACAGATCTGCAGTGCCTAGATTAATTTCTGCAGTGCAGGTTGGCTGACAGGAGACACCAATAATTGGTACAGTGACCCTTCTGTAAATAGATTTTTCATTCATCTTTGTACAATGGGATGCTTGACATCCATCACAATGTGAATTAGGCCTGGATTAGCACTGAAGCCCTTAACACACATTAAAAACTTTTGATATTTTATTATTTTGAAGGATGAACAGGTTGTTGTTCAAAAAGGTTTGTGCCTTGTTTTACAGAATATCAGTATTTGACTTAAATGAAACTCCAATTTGGGTGGCATGGAGGTGCGGTGATTAGCATTGCTGGAGCCCTGGGTTTAATTCTAGACCTGGGCTGCTGTCTCATGGAGTGTGTATGTTCTCACCGTGTTCTCATAGGTTTCCTCTGGTGCTCCAGTTTCCTCCCACAGTCTAAAGACAAACTGGTAGGTTAATTGGCTTCTGGGAAAATTGTCCCTAGGTGTGGGTCTGGGCGCCTGTTCTGTGATGGACTGCAGTCCCATCCAGGGAGTCCCCTGCCTTGTACTTGCCAGGGTAGGCTTTGACTCTACCATGACCCTAAACTGAAAGAAGCAGGTAGAAATTGGACAGATGCTTGGAAATTCAATTTTACATTGGACTGCAATGTAAATCAAACAGTACTGATTTTACATTTCTCCCTTAAAAATGCTGTCAAAGACATTGAAGACATTTTTCTTAGTATTAGAACTATTAAATATATTCTGGAAAGATTGACAGTTTTGTTGTCAGTTAAATTAGATATTAATTTAAATACAAATTATAAACTCATCTGGATTTACCTAACCCAAGAGACCTGTGAATAACCCTCACTTACATTGCAGAGAAAAAGTTTGTGAGCTTGAAATTACAGAAAGTCCAATTTCGTACTATGATACCTTGTTAAATTGTAACTGGTATTTTTTTTAATATAACCAAAACAGTTTATATTTTCCAATTCAATGATTGACTTAAGAATTTTGATATGCTACTTCTTAAAGAATCCTGTGAAATCTGCTTTAGTGCTTCATTCACAGTGTAAAAAAGTGCCTACTGTTTTCACTTATGAACTCTCTAAAGCTTAAATTCTAGTGTCCCTGAGTCCTTGTTTTGTTGCTGATCTCGAACAAGTCGACATATTCCTTGGTCAGTGCCCTTCAGGATTTTGAATCAAGCCCCTCTGTAATCTTCTCTGTTCCAGGCTAAAAAGATTCAGTTCCTTTCATCTGTCTGAGTGCCATTCCATTCAGGCCAGGCATGAGTCCAGTTTATCTCCTTTGTACTGCCTCTAGAGCAGCGATACCTTTCTGGTACTGTGGAGACCGAAACTGTATATATATTATAGTATTACAAATGAGTCTGACTAAGGCTTTGCATGATTTTCACTTTCTCTTGAGCTTTTGTTTGGAAATCTGTGTTAGTATCATTAAGCATGTGCTGGAGCCAGACAGCCTGTGCTTGTGTCAATGAATTCTGAAAACTCACAGTATACAGTATCTCGGAGATTATTTTTTCTTTAAACGTCTTTAAAGTGACCACTCTTATAAAGTATTTGCTAGTGCTTGTTTTCTGCATTCATACTTAACAAGGTTTGCTGTTTCTTTAATGAGCCGATTTTACAACTGATAGACAAACGCAAATGAAATGCATGACTGAGAGAGTGATTACATTTTGAAGGTGGTGGTTGAAGCCATTGTGTTTTCTTTTCCCTCTGATAATTGTGAAGTTAATGGGCTGGGATACAGCATTACCATCTGCTGACTGGAATGGTATGATTTTTTGTACAGGGTTTTTTTAAGTGTCCTGTAATATAATGAGCCTTTGAGCAGAATATTAGAGGTTTGTCAGAGAGATGCACTATACCAAAGTGACAGGAACTTTGTGTGTTGTAAAGTGAACTAGCTCTGGCGATATTACACTTGTTAACAAGACCCTGTAGTGTTATTGAGTACATTGCGCTATCAGGGAGCAAGCTCTGCTCCCTGAGACAGACTCCAGCCTTCAAGGAAACATTGCAAAACATACAACTTTATCTGAATGCACTCTGCATGTTGTATCTGCAAAATCCTGTTCCCTGATGACAAGCCATTAACTGCCAAGTGTCTTACCGATCGTGCCTGAGATGCTAACACGTTTGGTTTGTCATCATGAAATTCGTTGAATCTTTGTCCTGCAAACAATTCTAGTTATAATGCAGTTCTTACTTGCTCCATTGTTGTCCGAATATTGAGATTTGTTTATCATTATTCATACTGATTAATACATGGGTGGTGTACTACATATCAGTTTGTCACTCCAGATGCTACTGTAAGATTTATGGAGTCATCAAGTGACAATACAGAAAAGTCTTCATGTCATTAAACACAAAACGTTGACCTTTAAACATTAAGGAAGTTTTTATTAAAGGTTTTACAGCAGTATATACGGACAGTAAATTGGATGAACGATTTGGAACAGACATGTCTGGTGTACTGTTCTCCGAACTAGTAGAATAGGAGAGTAGGGTGAAACTGGATCTTCCCAAGGGAAGCAGTGTCTGGCTCCAGCGGAAGAGTGCCATTTCCAGATGGCTTTCTGCTTTATGAATATTGGCAGTCTCAGCTCCTAACTCCTCAGACTTGTCATAGCGCGGTATCTTAGCATGACCTGAAAGGAAAAAGTGAGTATCTTCCCTGATCCTTCCCTAAACTGGGGACAAGTACAGTTCGCACTGCACACTGGTTGAGACATACAAAGGTGTGTAACAGTCTCACTCCCCAAGACCTGATCAATTTTGCATCTGGACAGAATTTTAGTGGAGATAATACTTGTCTTGAGTCCAACTGCAAATATCTGTTTCTTCCCAGTCTCAAACCTAGGATAGCAACCTTTGATTCTATCTTGACGTTAAATGAAAAACTGTGCAATACAAGAAATAAGGTTGTGTTGTAACGATTTTTAAAAGCAAATTTATATGAAGTTTCAATATAGATAGTATAGCCTAATTGTACTGTAAATTGTTTTATGACTGTGAAAGTTAATATCCTGTTTGCTGACAGCCTCATACACAAGTTCACATAGCCTTGTGATCTTTTGTAACTTCTTTTTAAATTGTTTTTTATTGAATGCTTCTTACTTGCTGCAGGATTCTTAAATAATCTTCCAAGCCTCGAAGGAGAGAGAAATGGCTGCTTTAATGCTTAGCCTCTGAATTGGGGATTAATCAGAGCTCAGTAAGTCATGAATCATGTCCAGTGTAATCTCCTCAAGGCCTCACTTGTGCAGTTTTCTCTGCTCTGCTTTTCCAAGTGTGACCAGAGGAAACCATACACACTAGCTGTGCGCGTGTGTGTGCTCACTTATTTCCATCTTTTTGGAGCTAAGTTTTTGTGGAAAAGTTCACACAATATGGGGATATCTGCACATTGACCAAACTATCCATCCTTTATACAGTACGGGGTCGTGGGACAGCTGGAGCCTATCCCTGCAAGCAAAGAGCACAAGGCAGGGTACATCCTGGGGGGGGGGGTGCCAGTCCATCTCAGGCCACACAGATACCAACACAAACACGCACACACTCACAATAGAATCAGTTTTCCCAGTATGTCTTTGGACTGTGGGAGGAAACCTCCAAGAACATGTGGGGAACATACAAACTCTATGCAGATAGCACCCCAGGGCCCCAGAGCTGCAAGGCAGCAGTGCTAACCACTGTGCCATTGTGCTGCCTGTGACCAAACCAATGTAAACCTATAGGTATCTTCAGGCTAGATGGGCCAAATGGCTTTCTTTCATGTGTAGCCTTTCTCATCTTGTTATAAAACTGAAAGTGGCAGATCGAATTGCTTTGGCTCTGTTTTCACCCAAGGTGGAGTTTCATTTCAGTGAGAATTAAACAGTAAATAAAACAGAATGCCAGTGAATCGGAAGGCCCCACAATTTTTAGATGTCACACGTGGAAATATGTGCATTTGCTCATGTACATGAGTGTCAGTGTGTGACTGTGCGTGTAGGAAAGAACTTGTGGTTTCCTGCATCACATGCGATTGTGTAAGTGTACGTCAAGAGTGTATGTTTATACAATATGTAGTAGTGTAGGGAGAAGTATGGTTACAGCCCGTTTTTGAACATAAGGAATAGGCAAGTGAAAGAGTGTGCTTGTTCACTAATGAATAATTCAGAATATACGTGGCTATCTAGAAATATGTCTAATGCATGCCAGATATTGTTTGATTCTTGCATATTGCTATACACGATCAGTCCACATACTGCTGTGTATACTGTACAGCCTGAACTTTGGAAGTCATGACTTGAACTGTGCAGTGACCACGGTGGCTCGTTGCTATATGTAACACAGCGCCAAAGCAGGCAGTAATGGATCTGAAAGTAAAACCGCCTGTCGCGCCATCTGACCTTTTCATCTTTCGCTGTTCAGAGCCAGTCATCGAAGACTGAAAAGTGTGAGTTCAGACACAACGAGCCATGTTTGTGTGGCTCACACCTCCTGAGCAGGTGTGAGGCGATTGTCTGGCCCGAGCATGGTTTTCCTGATCTGCATAGCTCTGCAGCATCCACTGATCAGTAGTTGAACGAAGGATTTGATTAGAGTGGTACAAATTCCTAGCTAATTTATGCTAATTTACCTTTTCTAGTAATATTTCATTTTCATTACTTTTGTCCTTTTTCTGACTTTCAGGGGTGCCATAGTATAGTTTTACTGTACAGAAAAAAGTGGAGAGAAGCTCTGAATGGCTTTGCTTATAGTATTTAAATTCACATTCTTTCTACTCTCTTTTTTGCTTTTGTCCTTCTCTGCCCATGTTTTAGTTGGGTGCCAAAATGATGGTTGAGTGAAATAAGAAAATAGGAGGTTCTGCTTTTTCTGTGGCTGGCCAGTGTCTTTCTGAAAGACTGCATACCGTTGCAGACCTTTGAAAACCAAGCTCTGTTTTAGTTGGAGTGTAAAGAGTATTTTTCCACTTCCTAGACAGCAGCTTTCAGCGGCTAACTCGGGTACAAACCGTGGGACACGTTCTTCTGTTACCATCTCCTTTGCGTTGAAACCGTGACGCCTAGTGAGGGACACAAAATAGCAGCTCAGCTTTCCTCCTGGTGCAGTCTGACATCAATACTCTTGGATGTCCAGGTCCTTCTTTTCTTGTTCATGACCTGGTGGATTATTATACTTGGAGGATTTCTGACAAATGTGCCCTCAAAACAGGAGTTTAGTGAAAAATATTTACTTTCTCGTCTTTTACTTGCAAACGGCATTTTGTCTTTGTGTGTGACCTCAGTGAGGCAGCGCGGTGTAGTGGGTAAGTCTTTAGACTCTGTTGGGTTATGGGTTCAAGTCTCCACTGCAGATTTGCTATTGTAGCTTGACTGAGCTTGAGTGAGGTGCTTTGCTCTGATTGCTCCAGTCCATCCAGCTGTATGAATGAAGACCAGCATTTGCTGGGGTTAGGCTCTGTAATGGACTGGTATCCCATCTGGGGGATGGCTTTTGCTTTCTGTTCTCTTAACACAAAGGAAAACCAGAATAAAGATCTTGTGCTCAAATACAGAACTATCTACAAATATATCATCATCATAAAATCTAAGCAATCTTTCTAGCAGTGACAGATTGGGTGCCACTTTTTTACTTCTGCTAGAGGGGACTCTTGTTCTTGCACAATTGATGTGATTTTACTAATGGACATTGTTGAGAAATTGTTTGAGGTTATAAGTGATGTGACATGCTTTATAAATACTGCATGGGGCTGTAGAACTGGTGCACTGTCCTATAGTGTAATGGCAGGGTAGAAGAAATTTAATATGTTAAGACCTAATATCCTTGTCAGGGGTATAGTTAGGTACAGTGATTGTTTCAGTGTTCAGAGCTTTGCTTATGCCAGTAAATCCTGTGCAGCAGTCATTAGCATGAATCTAGGACATTGAAAATCAGTGAGTCAAGGTGTGCAAGTGACAGGCAGCGATACAGAATTCTGCAACACCTGGAGGACCCAGATAGGCTTGCTCCAGCCTCCCCTCTATATCACTGCAGACCATTTGTCAGTGTTTGCCTTAAGTATGTAGCAAAGTTGCCAATTGAAATTTTCAGTCGGCTGTGCTGACCTGGCACTGCAACAGCAGGTATGCGGCTGATAAACAGCTCCCACCTTGAAAGAAGCAATGAACAAAATTTTGAGGCTTCGTTTATTTTTTCCTCGACATTTTATAACACTGCAAAGGCTGTATTGTATTTCTCATCTTCTGCAAAGTGACCTCCACCCCCCACAGTGCTACTTCTCCGACAGGAAAATTCCACTCAACTTAATTCCTGGAGCATAACTGCGTGCGCGCACACACACACACACAGACCCATTCTTCAGGCATACCTAGACAGAAGACATAAGAACATATGTGAAAGGCTACAAATGAGAGGGAGCCATTTGGCCAAATTGGCCCGATTATTAGCAACGTATTGATCCCAAGGATCTGATCAAGCTATTTGTCGTAGGAAGAGGGGTTGTATAGCTTGGAATTCTGTTTTATTTCTGTAAAGCAGAAACTCCCTTTTCTCTGGTAAATACATTTAAAGAACTAGGGAAAATTGGAAGTATATCTCTGAGGGTCTGACCAGTAGGGCATTAATGAAATTTTACTTTTCTATTGGAAAACATAAATACCACTGGTGTAAAGCACTGCATTTTCTTGATGAAATCTACTCTTTCTTACAACCCCGGCATGTTGAGGTTTGTGTTTAGCAGTTCTGTAAGTAACGCGTCGAGTGCTTGTTATGCTTAGAACTTCTTAAAACTTAGAATACCTGCCCTCAAGGTAGATACCCTGCAGTGTATTGGGGAATATGTAGGCTTCAGTATTGATGCATTGTGGTACCTCAGAGAATACTGTAAAAATGAGCACCTGCTGCCACCTGCTGACTATATGTTTTCAAGAACAATGCAGCATGGAGCCTCGTTCCCGTGGCTGCTGAAGTTACCATGCGCTTGCTGAGTGTAACATTTAAAGCCCAAAACCAAATGTATAGTCCAACATCTTTTTCAATGGACTGAAACAAGTCTTCAAAATTAAAGTCAGTACTTTATAAACAAATAGTACTGATTTAAAAAAAACAAGATGTGGCTCGGGTCATATCATCAGTTTTTGCCTTTTATAATATATAATATCCCAAGTTGGAAAGTAATGTTTTAAATAAATGTTATGAACATTTTTGTTACAGTCTTGTCATCTATAAATCTGTATATACACATTTCACTGCTGATGTCATGTTGATGAGCCCTGGTAAAGATGAAACTGCCCTGTCTGTGGCTTCCTGCTCTGACTTTATTTACGAATAGCAGATCTATAACTCTCTTTAGATGGGTCTGATCTCTAGCACAGTGAACTATTCATATTTGAAGTTCAAAGTTTATTTGCCATTAATACATTGGAATTCTTAATTGCACTTGTTCAACCTGTGTACACATAGGCAAAGACAACCATAAATTAAACCACAAGTAAACAGTGTAAAAGTCACCCAGTGTAAAATACAATATACAGCATAGAAAAACAATATACAATATATAGTACTGCCATTCACATTCCTAATACAATCTAATATGGTGTTTAAGAGGTGTACATTGATGCTTACACCAATGGTTTAAAAGTTGGACAATTTTGTAATTGTTAGTTACATGCAAAGAAAGTTTTGAGTTCCAAGACCGTGTTTTCATTCACAGCGTGTCTGTTGGTGTTCCTGCAGCTGCATGTGTTGCAGTTTGGCTGCAGACGGTGAACATATGCATGGATCAGTGTGCGTTTGTCTGGGTGCTGGAGATTCTGTGTGTCCATGTATGTGGTTGTGTATTCAGCATTGCTGGTGAACAGTGTGTCAGTATGTTCGATTAGAGGACATCAACGCATGTTAGATATTTGTCTGGGGATAAAATGTTGTACCACCATTGAAGTCCTTACTGTACAGTAAACTGGGGTAATGTTGACAGATATTTACTGTAATAAAGAATACTGATGATACTAATAAGAACATCTGTAACATTAATGTTAATTAACAAATGCTAATAATCAGTTAGTTAACCTACATCTCACTGAAGATGACTTTACAGCAGTGAGCTTTTGCACGCTGGCAGTCACAGTGAAAATGGTCTTGACCTCTGCCCTCTTGTGTCTCGTCTTGGATCTATTTGCAGGGCTGTGCAGAATTCAATTCAGTAGCTTAACTGGCAACTGGAAACTGTGTCTTTGAAACAGATTTCTCTTATCTTACAGCAGGAACTGGTGGAATTTTTATCAATTTGGGAAAAATGTCTCTAAAATACTGGAATGTCAAGTACTGAATATTCAGGAGAGAATGTAGAATTAGAACATAACTCTTGGCTGAAATCTGTATCCCTCTTTTCCAATGCATGATTGTGGTAACACTCCAGGGCAGTCTAGAGGACTGTAAAACCAGTATCACATTTTTTTTCCTGCAGAAAGCTGGGAGGTTACATGGTGAAGGATGGCCATTGTGCTCTACTAGAGAGATGGCACCATCTAGTTTTTGTCCTTCCAAGACCACCCCATCACACACAAAAAAACGTATCCTGTAGGAATTTGGCCTCATGGAGTAAAGATCATGGAGGACATTCCACAGCACATATACATGATGCTTCAAGTAGTGTTGCAAAATACCTAAAAAATCAATTTCTTTCCTGAATTTTTGCCTGATTTCTGGCAGATATAGCAAGTCCAGATATAGATATAGCTATGAGTGCGAGAGTTCATATAGTTTAATTGAATGAATTAGTGACTGAATTGCAGAAAGGACAGCTATCTCCAAATTGTTGCAGTTTTATTTTGTTCACCGGGGGCTCTTTGGGGGTTATGAGTTATTGTATAAACCAGCGCTGGGCATTGGATGTTTCAGGTGTTATAAATAGGTACAGAGGTGATGCAAATCTACAAAGATAGCTGTATGAAGTTAAATTATCTTAAATTTCTTACACAAATGTGTTTTTCTTATCTAAATGCCTTTAGCTTGGAAATATATAAAAGGGTCCTCGTACTGTGTCCCTTATTTCCCTGCTATAGATATATACTATATGTGCAGGAATATGAACTCCATTAATTCTTAAAAGCAGCCTTAGTCAGATGCTATGACAAGGGTGTCACGTATTCTGTCTGTGCTCGTCTGTAATTATTTCTTTTGTGCTACGCCTTTGTGTCTTGTTTTGTGCTCTGTATAGGAATGATGTCACTAGCTCAGTGGTTCTTATCAGATTATTTCACTACACTCATTTTGTGCACCAAATCAGCTTCTTTTCTTCTCAAACACATATTTGGAGTCAATCTTCTTTTGTAATTCCAGCTGTACATGCAAATTATCTTTCAATAATTAATTGAGGATACGTGCTGTGTTTAAATGCACCATGCAAGGTCAAAGTCAAGAGAGGACAGTTTTCTTTCAAGCTATGACCGCCGAGAAGAAGACTACTGGATAGAGGTGGCCGTTTCTTTTTCTTGTGTTGGGACTGGATATTTTCATGGATTTTTGCTCTTGCAAAGGTCCACAGCTCAACTGCATTCAGCCTCTGTCACTGCACTGCCAGCTTGGGACACAGCTGTTGATAAAGCATGACATCGTGTTTCATTTTTCTTGTAGAACTATATTTCTCCCCCATTCTTTCATTTTCCTTTGTTGTTTGACTAGTTAACATAATGTACAATGTGTATCTCTGGATAATGTGTACTGTATGTGGTCTGTTTTGTTCTCTAATTGCGTCTGTGCTTTCCTCCTCTGTGGGTTTAAATAAATAAGAAAAAGATTTGCTAAAAAAACAAATACGTCCAAAACCTTCAGTCGGCTTTTCCTCCTTTCCTTCTTTTTTATATGCCTTCACTTCAACTGTGTCCTGGGAGTGGTTCAGTGTGTTATGAAATGATTTATTGAAATGATTTTCTTATGCTTTCCATACGTTGTCGTAGAAATCAGTGATGCAGAACAACTGCAGGGAAGCAGACTGCATTGCTGCTGCAGAGAATGTGATAGCAGGGTTTTTAATACTCCAGGGCTACCTGTCGGCCACATCATAATGTTGATCTGACAACTGATACCTTGCTGGCTAGAGGGCAACTCAAACTCCAAGAAAGGGCTTTAGTGCTCTCACCTCCTCATTGGCATTGATCCTTCTATAGAAATGTAACACTTTAATAAGATCACCAGAGGCACAGTGTGCTGTTTGCTCAGGAAATATACCCTGAAATCTCTAGGAATTCATTCCGAAAAGCACAATTACAATACATGCACCACTTTTAGAACAGACTTTGAATTAATCATAACAAGACACTTATAGTCGATAGGCATTAACAGTATGGTTTTAAAACACTGTAGAATTGCACCATCTATTGGTAAATGCAACAAATCACAAAGATTGTTCTATTTTCTGTCAATTGAAGTGCTTTTCATCTTTGATGCTTCATAACGGTATAGTTAAAAGTCTGAACATCTAGATGTGAAAATGGAGATGAGCTTAAGATTCTTTTTTAGTTACTTAATACCACATGAAAGGTCAAACAAATATTTATACACTTATGTGTGTGTAGTACATGATTAATATACTGTACACAGAGTCTATGTATTACTTGATTTGATTGTATATCTTTTTCACTGTAGTTAATTCAATGTGCTTTCTACTGAAGTAATATCTTAGGCTATTATGTAAGGCTTTAGGCTTTTAAGTGGCATATAGGCTGTTTTACTCCATTAATTTCCATTTACAAGTCAATCAAAGAGTGATAAAAGCTTCACTGCTAGAGCAGTTTCCTGGTTTCTGCTGTACTGAGCAGTGTGCTGGTACAGACTGAAGGCTCTACCTGCTGCAGGAGAACACTAACTGTACAAGCAATGTTGCTGATTAGACAGACGCAAAGAACTCTAACAGGCTTGTTCTCTAAGTACATTATTTATGTTTCTTCTCCATTAGTTAAGACAGAGTAATGGAAGTTAGTGGGAGAGGATAAGGACAACCACGTTGAACAGTTTGAGAGTCTGAATGGAGAATCATGGGTTATGGGTAGAACAAAAGAGATCACTAACCTGGAGATGAGGAATTTATTTTATAAATGTAGGGGAATGTCCTGTATACCCCCCTTACATATCAGATGTGATTTCCTGGAAGGTGCATGATGGAGGAAGTGTGTAGTTCAAATAATTTCTTTGACATCTGATTTCCTACCTCCTACCTAACCTCCTCTTAAGAATATTGTGTTTTAAACCTTTATCAGTTTCATCCAAAAGTAAGAAGAAAAAACAAAAAAAAGAAGTTATGGTGCAGGAATGCTTCTTTGCTTTTTGAGAGTGCCTGTTGCCTTGCTACTTTAATAAATCTACTGCTATTGCTAAAAAATCAAAAACAAGATGTATAAATGATCTATAGTAACAAATCAGTTTCTCGATTCATTTATGTCTCCTTGTGTTTTTCGTTGTGGGTTTTTTTCAGATTAGGAATTGAGACTGTCTAAACTCTATATGGTGAGGAATACTATAGCATTATGGGCCCAGTTGTTTTGATGAAGGGGAGGTCATGAGACAGATGGCAGTAGGTGGGAAAAAATGACCGTTGTCCTTTAACCCTGACAGAGGCCCTGCAAGGTGAGAGAGAGACCCGACTGCAGGCTGTCCATACCACAACTGCTGCAGCTCCATGTATCCCGAATCAACCACTGACTCGCCCGCTCGCCTCTCACTACGACAGACTGGCTCCCCAGGCATGATCTACAGGTCAGTGTTCTCCCATGGTCTGTGTCCACACTCATGCACATGCTGTCTGCCTACTGCCACCTGTAAACGAGAGGACAGAAGCTTCCAACAAAAGTATTTCCTTTGAGTTTGTTCTTCAGGACATTTCTGCCAATCTGTGTATAGGGGTCTTCAGCGTTTAGCAGCTGGAGGACATCTTCTTTAAAACATCATTCTAGATAAGGACCCACATATTTGCTTTGAGAATCCTAATTGAAATATGCAATTACAGTATTATTTATAAGGTTATTATTTTTGTGATAATAGTAACGTTTTACTTGAATTAAAAAAAACTATCATGACGCTTTTATAAGCACTATACATCATGATATGACAACATGCCTAATCCTTTCCATCATTTAATCCTTTGCTCATCGCAGTTCATAACGAAACAGTTTGAGCTGAAATCTAAGGACTCCAGCTAGAGAGAAGTTAGGTGGAAATGATGCAGCTCAGTAACAGTAATAAGGTTTTTGTGCACATTGTTTTCACGTTTTCACGTTATGAAGGAGTTAAGAGTGAGATGAGTGTTTCATTAAAGCATTTCCAGCATTTGAAGCCACATTTCAGGTCAAAAGATACTTTAAATGTTGCTTAATCTGCTGTGTAAGAGTATAGAATTTACGCATTGAATGAAATGGAGATGAAAATGTATCCTTTTTTTTATTGGGCCCCCAGAGAACCACCCAATCATTAAACTGCTGCACACTTCATGATTTAATGATTCCTATTCCCAGAGTGTCCGCAGAATCCCCAGAGTGTATTACACAAGTGTGTTCTGTATTGCCTGGAATAAAATTCTAGATATTTCTGATTTCAAAGTGTGCATGGTAAATATTCTTAAAACTTCTTAAAACATGTATTTTAAAAAATCGTCCTGTCAGTTTTTGTCTAACTGCACCTTTTTCATGTGGGATCAGTGCCTGAGGGTATCCCTTGGTTTAGCAGAATCAGAAAGTTGGTGTCTTTGTTCTCAGAGTGACGAAAAGGGCAGAAAGAGTAATAGTTTTACGGTACTTTTCCAATCCTTGTTGCACTAGGCAGTTTGTTTTCGATGAAGACCGACAGGGACTTACAATACACAGCAGTGTTCCTGGCTATAAAACCGAGACCACGGCTCTGAATCACGTCCCTGTGGTTTGGTGCCTGTAATTTGGTCATATCGAGAGTGGAGGACTGTCACTGACTGTCGTTCTTCCTCTTGTATGTGAGGGTTGTAATGTTGAGGACAGGATAAGGTTTGAAACTTCCAAATGATGGATAAATCAAAGGGAATTCTAAAACTGGGAATGAATCCAGATCTGTAGGATGCATGCTTAGGTTTGACCTCTGCAGTAAGGTAGGTGATAGCCCCTGTCTTGACGTTTGTTTCTGCTCTTCAGAGGCAATATTAAGAGATGTTCACCAGTGGCTTCTTCTCTGGCACACTCCCAAAGTCCTGTCAAGTGCTCAAGATAATAAAAAAATTGCTGTATTTCACTTGGTCCAGTCGAAACCTCGTTAAAAATTCTCTTTGTGTCTTTTACCTCTTTAAATAAATGCTTTATTTTAAATAGAGAATGTTTCAGTAATTATAAAGGTATAATATAAAAGCAAACCTAATTCACTGCTGACAGGAGACCATCATGGTAAACCACACTTAAGAATTGGTGTGTTCCAGCCACTTGTGTGGTTTTAGTGCTGACATAAGTCTATAGCTTATGTAACTAAAACACTTAGGCATGCCCTAATATGAGTGTTTTAATGCTACTACTGTTTATATAACTTCTGTTCCTGTAATTTAATACCATCATCTAATATTCAATATAATACTTTAAAGTGTTCTTTACATTAAAATACCTTCATTGTATCAGTCAAAAATCTCTACTACTTTGTCTTCAGAGCTGCCACCTGTCCCTGCTGTTATGTCATCGACCACAAGGTGGTGACATAGATCTCCTTTTCACCTTTCTCCTCGTTCTATTCGAGGTGAGGCGGTGAATCAGCAATCCTGACAAACCTTCAGAAGGAATTGCAGAAAACATTTGTCTGTTAAACCAGCTTTACTGATCCAAAAAAGACAAAATCAGCTTTTTAATTCCACTCTAAAACATGCTTGCAAATGTAAAGAAGCCTTTGAATGTGGTCTGATATCGAAAAGCATCCTAATTTGCATTTTCCACTACAGAGGTGACTCTGTGTGCTGTGCGCTGTGCTCAGTGTGTGCTAACTGCTTGTTTCCTCCCTTGCTGCGGTAAACTAAGCTCTTTCCTTTTCTCTTCTCTCCTGCTGGCCGCAGTGCTCGATATGGGAGCCCCAAACGGCAGCTGCAGTTCTACAGGTACTGCTTTGCTTTCTGTTAGCTCTCACGCAGGTTCAGATGTGGACACAGATGCATGCTGTGCCCTGGTCTTTCCTTGTCTATCCATAGATATGGATATCATAATTGGGGAAAAAGCTGCAGGATCTGCAGAATAGCAGGAGCTGCATGGAAGTTCAGAGCTGTGAGAAAGATGTGTCAGCACAGCCTGCTTCCGGACTTGGTTTTGCTAACTGTATTTGTTAACATTATATTTTTTTAGGAGGAGTAATGCCCTTACTAATCCTACAAATATTCTAATGAAGTGTCCCAGTTTGTGGACTGGCTTTGGCAACAGAGATCTTAAAGACCTGTATTAAAAGATCTTTTTACCGTAATAGAGACTATTTAATATGTTGTCTGCTAGGCCCTTGGGAAGCTCACAGACTTGCACATATGGGGTGCCACTAAATGAAAGCTGCCTGGCATGGAAAGAGTACTGGGAAGAGTTTCTGGATGAGGACTCCTGTGCTGCAGTATGTTTATTGTGCTGTTGGTGGTGACTTGATGCTGGTTTGTGTGAAGTCAGTGTGTGGCCCTATGGCTCTGTATGTGCTGCAGCACACACATGCAGTTGCAGCCTGGCCTGGCGACAACCTCCCTAGAAGAAACAAGCATACAACTCTGTTCACAGCAGCTTCTGCAGAGCCTTGAAGCACACGGTTCTGTGCTGCAGTCAGGCAGTGAGTATATAGTATTTCTAATGGACGGACAGGAGGAAAGCATTGTCTAAGCCTGTTGTCATGGGGATATTTCTGTCTGCATGCTGTACTATATGCATTGTACTCACAGGCAGGGCTGTTTCACACCAGAAGTTTTGAAACCAGGAGATGATGTGAAACTGCTGTCTTCAGTGCTCTGTGTGTTGACATTTGAGTCCGGACTGAAGTATTTTTTTTTTGCATTTAAAAACTGAACGTAGTTTGTATTTTCAACACCTGACATATACAGTTGTCCAGGGTGAATACAGTTGCACTATTATTTACTTTTCTTTTTTCTTTTTATTTATTAAGTTGTATTTTTCCTGTGGATTTGCCTAAACAAAAGGCCTCTGTAGACAAAGACAAACTGAGTTCTAAGCTGGCCCTTTGAAGCACCATCCCTCTTTAGTATGTAGTTTGGTGTCATTACGAAAGGTACATACTGTATGAAGGTAATACAAAACACGTATTTCCCAAGTCAATGCTGGGAGAAGCTGATGTCTGCATCTTAATTATCCTAGATACATTTTTTTGCAAACTCATGTAGACAGCACAAAATGTAAACCAGACCTTTTGCACATTTCTTGGTGTTTTCCTGTATGTATATTTCTGTTCTCTGTGGTTCTGTGATGAAAGAAAACAAAAGGGTTTTATATTGTCCCATAGATGCCTCGGTACTTAATAAGTGCTCAAATTAACTGCTCAGCTTGAGACACGAGTATTGGACGTTGCATAAGGAGTAAATGTTTATGTATATCACTTTGGATATTCTACTTAATATTCTGCGTGTGGTAAAACTGATTATTATGTGCATTATCCTGAAGCAATAACCTATGTTTATTAGAGTGATATAGTCATGGCCAAATTTTACATTTTACATTTGTAATGAAGACTGTTGAATGAATTGCAGTGAATATATATTTTGAATTTAAAACTGGGAGAAAAGAATGAGGAAGATGTTGAAAATTAGAATGAGGAAGAATAAACTGCAGTTTCAAGTTGATGCCCCTCCATATAATATTCTGCATTCAGCAGTCCTGCCCGAGACGGGCTCTAAGAGGGATGTTTGTGCCAATTCTGAAAAAGGATTGTGTATTTGTCTTCTGAGAAAAAGCCACTTTTTGCTGATACAGTTCTAAAAACCCTGACAGTGTCAAACTAACGTAATGAACGTTATATTGAATTTTTATTTTACCTTTCAACATTTTCCCTTTCTAAGCGCAAAGCAGCTGGTTTCCCATCAGGGTTCAAGAGGAAATATTGATTACATGCCTCTCTGGGTCAGACTGCTTTTAGAAGTGGGATTAGGAGGATAATGGAAATTTTTTTTTCAATTACTGTTGCAAAAAAATTGACAGAAGTGAATCATGGTGATGTCTTTTTCTGTCATCTAAACGCTATTATTTTATTGTTTTGTGTTATATTTGTGTGATATTAATTGCAGTTTTATTCTAAAGGGAAGTCATTAAAGATGGATTTTGTGGAAGCAAATATCTTCTGATTTTTTTGTACTTCATGTCTTGTGCATTCTGTGTTGACCAGGTGATTCTCTGCAGTTGTTTCCACTTGCACGTCAGTGTAATTGTCTCATTGGTTGTTCAGCTGAGCGGGCGCGTCCTGTAATCTACACTGAGGAGCGTGTTGCGCTGTGGTGGGGGGGTAGAAGAGACGTCACTGGGGCTCAAGCCTGTGCCGTGTGGATCTCACTCCTCGCCTCGGACTTCGAATTTCAGCAGTTGTTTCTGCAACACGGGCTTTGTAATGGCAACAACAGGACCCAGGAAACAAAAGCGAATGTGCAGCAATGCACACATCTGTGCAATTTAACAAAAGAAAGAGACTAATGTCGGATGTGGTGACCGCGACTCAAATTAATGGATTTTGATTTACTGTTGAATCTTTTTTTTAACAAATAATTGTGTATGCCAAACAAATACATGCAGTGCAACTACTAGTCTAAAGTGTTCAGTTTTAATAAATGTATACCTCATGCAAGGATATTACTACATTTACTGCTCGTTAAAGAAAGGAAATGGACTTTTTATGAGTGATTCATTAATACTGAATTGGTTTAGTTATTACGGCCGACAGAAAAATAAAAACGGGTATTTGTGTCTATATTTCTAAAGAGCTGTTAAGAATGGGAATTGTAGTCAGTCTGCATTGCAGACTTTGAAAATGGATTAATATCTTGGTATCAGGTCGGTTTTCTAATGGCAAGTACATCTCCGGGCTTTTAATATGGATTTCATCCATATTATGACACATCATAGATTTCAATCTGTGTACTTGTGGAAAATCTCAAAATGAACAATTAATGTAATTTTGGTTATCAGTATCTAGTAAATATGACACTTATCAGTATATAGACAGCAGAAATTAATTAAAAAAGTTATTAATTAACAAAATGTAAATGATGTAACAGCAGTGTCAGGCGGGTGTAGGGTAATACATTGCATGAGTTGGTCTGTTTCTGTATCTCCTTACTAGATTCTTGTTTGTGTCTCCTGAGCTTGAGGCATCATGGGAAATAGATGATACGGTTTATGAGAAGCTCTTGTTGCTTTTTGCACTTTACTGTTCTTTTATTAAAAACCCATTCCTGTAACAGCACTGCATAGTGAAAATAAAGCTGCTCAAAAAGCACCCCAGACTTTTTGTATGTGCCCTAAAGGTCTGTATATTTTTGTTTCTGAGGACTGATAATGTCCTGATGTGAACCTCTGCCTGTAAGGTATTCCTCTTGGAGGAAATGGATTATTCTGTTGTAATAAAATGATTACACACCTGTCTTGTTAAGGCTCCAGTTACATTGAGCCAAAGACAGGGGATTGAGTGTTGCTTTGGACTGGTCCTCTGCAAAGTGCTGTGTGCAGGATCCCTCTTGTAATAATGTTATGTCTCTTAAGGCAGTGCTATTATGCTATCTGAGCCACAGCTGTGAGGATGTTAATGTTGTTAATTGCTGTTGATAAAGGGTCAAATGTTGCAAAGCAGTCTTCCTTCTCTTGCACTCTTGCTGTCTGACATATTTATTGAAAATGTGGGTGTAACTGGCTTTTGCACCATAAACATAGATTCTTGGGCATATCTTTGAACACTCAAGCCTTAAAACTGAAGATAATTAGCCAATCACAAATAGCTCCATCCTCTGCCTTTTTGCCTGTATTTTTATTACATTGTTAATACATTAAATAAATTTTTATCAAATCCATGAACATGTACATAATACTGTTTTTATGTGTTATGTTTTTTAAAATAATGATTCATTTATTTAATATACACTACATAGATGATTAGATTATCTTTTACTTTGATAATGACATGCTGTTTTGCCAAGGAATAGAAAGTAGAAAGCTGGAGTCCATTGCAAGACATCTTCTGGTCTCAAGGCTTAGGGCTGCTGGGGCTCACTGAATTACCCCTGGGGCAAAGAAAGCTGTTCATGGCTATGCATGTTGCTGACTATAAACATGCTGTTCTACTGCACTGGGACTGAGAACAGCAGTCCTCCTTGGCACAGAGAGGACAAGGATATGGACCTCTGGTGGTGGGGCAGGAGACTGGCCACACATTGTAGACAGTGAACAAGTTCCGTTTATTGTTTTAGGAGCCAGCAGATAGGATTCTTAATGCCTGCCAGCATCTGAGTCAGAGGTGTGTAATTAATGCAGACACAGAACAGTAGTACAGTATTTGGTGGTTTTAATAGCAGGAATAGCAATTTTAGTAGTAGATATGGACATTTTAGTTAGCACAGTATGTTTTTGCTGTTCTCATTTTCATTCAAGACTTGCAAGGCCGGAAGTAGATTCTCTTAAACAGTTGCAAGGAGGGGTGTACCTATGTCTCTGTGCAAAATGAGCATGCAGCAGTGCTTGTGGTTCGTTTCCTGATAGATAATATTTTGTGTTAAGTTTGATCAGCAGAGCTGGTAAAAGCTTGGAGGAGTCCATTAGTCCTAATGTCCTAGGTTTAAATGCAAGTACAAATCCCTTATGAAACATATGAGTGGTGTGTGTGCACATGTACAGTACGTAGGTCCTCAGACATGGTCCGTAATACTGTTTGAAATGCCCGTAAGTATTCTTTCCAATGGACAGCAATTGCAAGCTTTTAGTGTGAAAGCGCTCGTAAATAATTTAGCTGGTATTATTTGCTGTGGTTTACAAAACATGCTAGCACCCCTGTAGGTCTAAATGCACTTCCTTCATGAAAATCTATTTGGAGCCCATCTTTCATTCGCTAATTGATGTTGACGCTTCTTTGTTAGACACTCCCTTTTTGGAAAAAAAAAGGTAGTCCTGCATTGCTGACCGCAGTAGGTTTTTATAAGAGCAGCGTGACAAAAATTCCTCTTTCATGAGCCGACCCCAAAGAAACCGGGTAAGTTTGTACTGTAATTACAGAGTTGATGAGGTTAACCTGTGTTTGATGGTAAAAGTTGCCTTGCCAGTGCATGGAGGATGATGCCTGTATCGTTTCCCTCTTCTCTCTGGATCTGCAGGGCTGTGGTCTAGGCTTTGGAGGAATAGAAGGGCATCTAAAAGCTGACATGGTATAAGTTTGCATTTAGGAATTTTTGAAGAAATAGTTGTGCTTTATCAATGTTTTCAGATCATCATACTTTATTTTCATCTTTTATTTACATAGCGGTCTAAAGTGTAAGCCCCTGTATCTATGTTTGGCTTTTATTTTCCTGAAGATGCGAGCTGTGCTTCAAGTAGAAATAAGAACCGTCTAGCTCGAGTCCTTCTGCTTTGGTGTTCAGGAGTTCATTAGGGTCATAGTCTTTGTAACTGAGCAGATTCTTCTGTAGTGCGTCAATGTGGTCCGAGAGGGGCTGAGAAACGCGGACATGAAAATAGGTTGTGAGTTATGTTTCGAGGTTAAGACTATCTGAGATAAAGTCAGCTGCCCCAAGAAAAGTATCAGTAAACTTTCTCTGTACCGTACTATATGTCAAAAGGACATTTAACAATTGGTCTTGGTAAATCAGTTGCTTTTAATGGAATCATTAGTTACATATCATTACATTTGGTTAAAGGAATGGTATTTTTTATGTCATGATCGACATTGAAAAAGATTAAGCTGACAGTTTCCTTATTTGGATCTCATTTTGAATGCATTACATGTTCTGGGAATTTCTTTTCATTATAAATATCAAGTAAGTTTATAGTTTCAAACACGAATGCAAACGATCTGCATTTGAAAGAAACCCGATTTGGAAGTGAGTGCGATGGCCATCTTCTCCCTGGGATTGCATGGCTGACAAGACTGCACAGGTGCCTCTTCAGAGACATTAGTGTCTGTCTGGCTACTGCTAAATAGTTATAGGGCTGCATAATTAAACATAAAACATGGCAGAATATAAAATATCACTAATAATACAGACGTGGTCATGGTGATTTTCATTTCAATTCACTATCTGATTTTCCTGAGGGACCATGGCAAGTAATGTGACATCATCCCTGTTCTACTGGAGTATTGGAATGTTTTCCTCTGACAGGTAGAAGATCAGGTGCTGATCATATTTTTTATTCCTCTTTTGAAATGTTGTTACACAAAAATTAGGTAAGCTATTGTTTTTCCACAAACACAAACGTTTACGCTTGCAATAATAACCTGTATTTTAGGGCTGGCATGATATTCTAATTCTAAACAGAATGTGTAGCGTATTTCATGACTAGATTCATTAGTTATTTTATTTATGCATTCTTGATCAGTATTGATACTGGTTTTAGGAACAGTTGCCTACTTCAGCAAAGCATGTTGTGCATTTGAATTGCCAGACTCAACTATTAGATCACAAAGTAAAAGTTATGACAAAAGAGGTTTATTTTTTTATCTTTGAAAAACTACTTTTTGACATGAGTTTTTACACACACGTCAACACTCTATCAGATTTTTCCAACAAGTATCCATTGGGATCCACCACTGATGTGTATGTTAATTCTTGGCACCTCTCTGATGTAGCAAGCTTTGTGGTCATTGCGTATGACTATTACTAATGCTGCATACTGTTTGAAGCAGTGGCATTGCTTTTTAGCAATGTAACGTACCTTCCAACGTTTTAGGCTTCTGTATATGCACACAGAGAGACGGGGGCTGAAAGTAAACATAATTTCTGCAGCCTGTGGTACTCTCTGTGCTGGGCTATTTTTTGACTATCACAAGTTAACAGACAGCTTTAGCAGGAATAAAGCTAATAGGGTGCTGGCCAGTTCTCAAGAGATTTGTCATTCCACTCTCCCCTTCTACCCCTCCTGAAATTGCAATAAAAATAACCCCAGAACAATGACTTTGCATGCCTGGCTGCAGACATCCCTTGTTGTTGCCACCACAGACTAATTCTTTGCATGTGTTTGGTTTAAGCTGTCTTTTGATTTGCACCTTAAGTACACACTGGTTACCTGAAGCCACCTGGAGGAGCCCTATCGTTTTAACTTGGCTATTGTGTCCCTGTCTCTCAGAGATGGAGGCACTCTGACAGAGACGAGCTCTAGTTACATGATGCATGGCCACATGGTTTTTTGCCGCTGCCTGGAGCAGGAAAACTTTTTTTTTCTAAAAGCGGGTGCTATTTAAAGGAATGGCTGTGGCCGCTTGTCCCTCTCCTGGTACCCGCTCGCTCTGCCTTTCTCTGCTGGCTGGCACCTGGTGCCGCGAGCGGTAGAGGAATGTTTATTGCGCACAGGAGCAGCCTCTGTGAAGTGCGGGGCGGGCACGCTGGGGGCAGGCTGAGCCGTCAACAGAGTCTCCCTCACGACAACCTGCAGATCCCCAAACCAGCGGGCACCGGCAGCGGCATCAGGAGGAGCAGCAGCAGCAGCAGCGGCGGCAGCAGCAAAATGCTGTCCATGTCGTACAGCGAGAGCGTGCGCAGCGGCATTAACCGCTACCACTCCGACCTGGGCCTCAACCAGCCGCGCCACACCGACCAGGCCGAGCTGCAGAGGCTGAGGGAGGTGCGGGCGGCGGCACAGGTCAAGAACATGGAGGACTTCCTCAAGATGAACGGCCTGTCGCTGGAGGACTGTGTAGCCTACCAGACAGGCATGAAGTACAGGTAAGAGCTAGGCACGTTAACTACTTGACGGACTTACAAGCAGGTGTCAGGGCTTCTCCAGTCCCCAAATTACTGCCTGACTCTTATTTTGGCTAAACTGACCTTGCCTCAGCTTGCCTAAAAGACCTTGGCTTCTCTCTTTTTTCTGATGCTCTGCTGTCGCATTTGACATAAACGCCGATGATGTACTTAAGTAGTTCATTTTGCGGCATGTTCCATTCATGAATTCTCATTCATTTATTTCATGAAAAAAAGTGAAGTCTTCTCCTTATTACAAAAAATGTGCTGTAAATGAAGTTTTAGTGCTTTGCACATCTTCCACAGAAGTTTTCTTTTCATTTTTGGACAGAATGAAAAGAATGAAAATCCTAATGTGCCGTGATGCCGTGACAGTGCTGCAGTATGCAGCTGTGGCTGAATTGGAGATGCAGTGGGCTGTTGCTTGCCCCATGTCCCAGATACGGCACTGATGTCCGGGGCGCTGTCTGGATGTTTTATTTTAATAATCTGGGTCAGTAAGCACTGTGTGCATTAAAAGGAGGTCTTGTTTAAGGAGAAGGAGAAAAGGTAATGTACTTTACACGAACTGTGATGCACTTAAGCCAATAATTTCAGGAACTTGAATTTTCATCTCTGTCTTTACAGATGCATAAGGCAGGTGACATCTGTCATACCTCTATCTGTTTTTTTACTGGTGGCAGCAGTCACAAACTAGTTCATATTTGAGTTGGCTGTTATAGTGCGGTTCCCCAGATAACTGTGAGACTAATAACTGTTCTTAACGGGAATCTTACTTCACAGCAGATCTAGCCAAAGCTCTGTTCTGTAGATCTGAATAGTGGCTCTCCTTTTATGAACCATCAACAGCGCATTCCTCTCATTGCTGTCTGATGGGGTGTGTGACTTCTGCATTGCAATCAAGTGACTTACTTCATAGCTCAGTAGTCTAAAATGCGTGGCCATTTCAGTGTGAGTAACAGTGCACTTTGAGCTGGGAAGTATACATGAGAACACAACAGGAATGCTAATTTCCAAAGAAAAGATTTAACTCTGAAACTGATGAGGCAAAAAGCAATCTGCTGAAACTTTAAGCAGTTAAGTGTACTCATTTTTCTATCAATGTTCAGCATCCCAGCATGACTGGGGAAAGAGATGTACTCTTAGATTTATTAGCATACTATTACAGCAGTACTGAAGGGTATAGGGAAGCAATGCAAACATTGAATATCCTTTTTAATTAGGCTCTAGACATGTAGTTTGCTGCCTGGTTAGGTTTTGTGCCCATAAATGTATTCCTTGGAGGACGTTAATTTTGTAGCTGTCAATATCACTCAGTTTAAATTATGTTCATTATAAAATCCATCCATGTTTTAGAAATTCATTTATGCATGCTTAGCTTTATGAAGCAATTATTTATTATGATGTAGTAGAGTTGAGGGGGTTTCTTGCAGATGAGCTGTTTGTGTGTATACTTTCTGCAGCTTGTTGAAAAATGTTAATGAGGCCTTTCCTTTTATCCAGAATGAGAGAGTAGCCCCCCAAATAATATAATTGCATTGAAAAACACAGGACAAATCCTGTGATTGTTGAAATGACTGTTAAGATTTTAAACCAGCTTATTCAGGACAGTTACTGACTCTTTTCAAGTGAAGAGCTAAATCCTCCTTTATAAATATCCCTTGAGCTCCTGTCTGGAAACTGGGAAAAAGGGATCAGTGTGTTTTCAATTGAATGTAGCTCCGTGTGCACAGCTTCCTGGTGCCCTTCTGTTGAGTGCATGTTATTAGAGTTCAATTTTAGTCCTTTTTGGTCTGTTAAAATACTTTGTACTTGACAATGGCAGTGGCCAATGTGTATTGAAAAAGATGCAAAAAGACCCCCTTCTTTTTTTTAAGCTTTTCATTCCAAAATTCAGTCCATTAAAATTTAATGATCGCATGTGATTATTGAGATTTTCTGAATAAGTGTTGAAAAGCAAAACACAGTAATAAAAAGAGATTTGTCAGTGCTAAGCACTAAGATAAACAGGTCTTTAGTGCTTCTGTGGCTTCTCCATGGACACATTTCTTGAGTGATCAGCCCTATTGTGTGACTTGTGGTGTAGCTGGTTTATTTCCAGAGTATATACAGTAGCTTCGCTTTTCAGTCCAGGTTACTTATACTCCTCATGGCTTTACTATAAAGCATAGCCATTCTTCCATGAAAGGCTGATTGCATTACTCACATCAGTAGGTTATTAAATTACAGATTCGCTGCCTGACTTCTGAGATTCTGGAAAGAGAATTTGTTGAAGTCTGTAATTAAGACATTCATAGCCCTGTTTAACACTATAATGGCTTAATAATCCAAAAACATATTTTAGTCCAGAATTGCCTGTCTTTTTCTGCGAACCAGTCTTCTCAATTTTATAGTTTCTTCGAACTGGTAGCTGCTATATTAGGGTCATTCCATGTCAAATCAACCAAAATGTTTGTGACAATGTCAGATTTGAATTTGAATGGCAATCGGTAGACTTTAATAAAGGCAGCTTTACAGAAAACAGTGACATTTGAACAATCAATTCCTACTAGTTTCTGACACAAGTACCACCCCTTCTTCGTCTTTGGAAAAACCACACACTGCTTTTTAAGCTACAAAATTTAGAAATGCTATTGCATATAATACCACCACCAACTTCTAACCCAGATCCTAAAATGTCATTTTAGAATCCTTCCCCATTCTTGAGATAAAATAATGGTATTGGAAATTCTTTTTGATGGGTAGAAATGCATTTACTATAGTTTATCATGTCAGAGTTGGATCTCTGATGTGGATTCTGTATAGACAGGTGGATACATAATGATTGACCTCTTGTGTGATCCTGGTTGAGGCAAGGGACATGCCTTCATACACACTTGAGGCCGGTATTCTGGACTTGTTAATGATAACACTGGAAAACTCTGCTTCTATGCGAAATTCCAGAGATGTAATTTTTTTAATATACAGTATTGTTGGTATGTTCCCCAACTGTAGCAAGATATTATAAATATACAGCAGTAAGTTTCATTGTGTTATTTCAGTTGGCACAAAAGTGTAATGTTCCTCTTCCTTCTGCAGTGTACTACTGTACCTACTGTTGTTGCTGTGGTCAGGTTACAGTCCAAAAGAATGAAGGCATTTAGTATCTGTAGTTAATCCTAGTATGCGGGGAGGTTTCCCATGTTATTGTAAATAGTTAAATATTGAGCACAAATGTGCCTCTTCTTGAAATGTGCCCACTGTAATATATCAAATTTTACTATTAGAAAGTATGTCTTGATTAGCTAATATAGTAGCTCCACAAACTTTGTGTCAGTCCAACTCTGGTAGACTGTGAACTTTATATTGGCACCTCATAAACTTTATATAAGGCACTTCATATTTTTAATTAAATGGGGAGTACTTATTAATAATGACCAGGAATATGATGTTTTCATTTAAATTCTTAATCACCTGCCTTATGTTATCTTTCAGACTCTTTGCTTGTGGTCTAGAAATGCAGGCAAACCTGTTATATGAATGTGAGATTATGCTATTGTCAGATGTCTTAAGTCACCATGGGTTTTGAAGCAGTGTGAATAATCACTGTTTTGTAACCCACTGTAATTTTCAGTTCTTCTCTTACTGCTATTCCCCATGAAATATTAGTTCCTTATCCAGTTTTGTACGAACATTTTCTGGTCTTTCCTATATGTACACATGTAGTGTTTTTAAAATGTTCTTGGGACATTTAATTGTGTTCGAGACAGTGTTGTGTGATTGTGTCCTTGAAGCATCTTGTCTTCTGTTCCCCTCTCTGCATTTTTTATCAAGTCTCCTTATTTTGTTTTTGTTTTCCTAGTTGATTCATGTGTTCTTTTGTTGGCCTATTGATGCGGAAATTATCACCTTGCGAAACTTGATACGATCTTAATTAAATGAATCTCCCTTGAGAGTAATCGAGTCACCTCTCTCTGTAATTGAGTCACCTTTAAACAATGTACTGTATCTTGATCAGCCCCTATTCATTAAATCAGGCTGAATCAGGTCAAGACAGAAACATTCTCCCAGAACGCTGGCAGCCTGCAGCCTGCAGCCAGCAGCCTCCTCCCTGATACTACTTGAAGGCGTTGTGGGTAATGACTGGTAGATAGCTGTGCCAGAACAGTTTGCAACTTGTTTCTACTGCAGTTCACATTCAGACAGGCCTGGGAAATATTTAATAATGTCCACAATCTGTGCTGTCCAGGGTTCAGCACATTTTACTTTGTAATATGGACCTTTGAGTTCCAGGAGGCTAAGGGAGGAGGCAGGCAAGGCTTTGTGATTTGCAACTTGAGAGGCTACCTGATACACAGCTGTAATTAGGCTACCCGATACACATCTGTAATTGTAAATGTAACACCTACTGTTTGTCTTGATGAAAATAGTTTAGCAGTGTTTGCTTGACACAAAGTAGCATGCAGAAGGCATAGGATAGTGCTTTGTTCTTGTGCAAAGCAGACCAAAAAAACAGAGATGTTTTAAGATATTGAAAAATAGATACAATTTCACTAAAGGGTCTGACTGCAATAAGTCTGAATTTCTTTTTCCATTTAGCAGGCTTTGGACGATCATTTACAGGAATCTAAAAGGAAACATGCTGACATTGTCTGTAAATATGCCAAATATCCTGTATTGATTGAGTGTGTGAAGTCATGGATGAATTAACTTCGAATTTTGCTGTCCAAGATGTTTGAGATGCTTAAGTTTGAAAATGCAGTACAGTGGATAATGAATCTTTTAATTACTCAGGAAAGGTCGTCCCTTTTTTTGAGGTTTGTGGATATGCTCTTGTCTTTAATCTTCCATTAGTGTTAGTAATCCTACCATTAGATGTGTTTTGCTGCTCTTTAGTGATTCATTTTGCTGGTAGTGCTGACAGCATGGTCTGTCCACTGCACCCAATATCTTCCACCTGGAATCAGGCAGACAGGGCTTCAGGGTGCACTTCAGGCATGACAAGTCCCATTTTCTTTTTTTTTCATCACAGCTGGAAATGCCTGAGTTCTATACAAACTTTCAGTTTGAAGTAAAAAAAAAAGAACATTAAACCCTGCGTTATTCCTGACTCCAAGCTGTCAAGAATATAGAAGACTACGAGAGGCAAATTCTGAAAGGCATTTCACAAATTCAACCCAAGCTACCCAGTCATGTTGTTGGAGCCAATACCATGGCTTTTTTCAAGGAATGACTGAATGACATCCTTGGGTCAGTTAGTTACAAAGTACCAAATAAGCTACTGTAGGTGGGCTGAATGGCCTCCACTCTTTCGTAGCTTTTCTTATGTTCTTATAAAGTGAAGTTCATAAATCATACAAAGGCCATTTTGTTCCACCCACACTACCTGTATGCCCAGCTGTGTTATAGTAGGATAGCACCATTTGATAATGTCTTTAAAAGCACTGGGATTTGTCAGTTCTTTATTGTTGTTGGCAACATGGTAATGTGTTTCTGAAATGTACCACCTGTTCTACATCCTTTTAGGCACAGTCTTCAGACAGTCATACCAGTGGGTGATGTAGTAGAACACAAATAGGTCTTCTTAACATTTCCTGACCTACAGTATTGGCTAGATAAAGTTTTGGCATTTGTAAAATTGTACCATTCCTTTCCTTTACAGTAAATACTGAAAATATTAATGAAAAAATAGGGCTTTTTCATTATATCATAAATGAATATATATAATAAATGAAATATAAATATTTCATGATGCTGATGGGGGTTTTAGACTGCACACAAGGATTTCCTGAGTAGAGCGTATTACTGTTGGGTGAGAGTTTGAAGTCTCAGCTGATTTCAAGAAGAGCTACTGTATGTGAACTGAGAAATACAGTAGATTGATAGAATAATATGTCACTCTCCTCCACTGCTCAGTGTCTGCATTCACTTTTCAGGGCTATTATAAAATAAAAGTTTTTTTTGTGTGACAACTGAAAAATGGAAATTTGTGGAAGGTAATTTATCAGTTAATTAATCAATTATTTAAGCAAGTAAAATTGCTGAGAGCACATAGTGATGGTCAGTCGAAGGCACAGAAAACACAGTGAGATTCTGAGCAGTTATAGGAAAACACTTCAATAAGATATCAAATCGAATTAAAATTGAAATATTTCAAGTATTACGTAGTAATTTTCTCTCATTTGAGGTTTTATTTTAAACAAGTGGTGTTCTCTGTGGTGAAATCATAGACCACAGGCAAGGCAGAAGTAATGTGGGTGAGTGTTTTCTGCTTTTTAATTATTGTTTTTAAATGACACCTGGTCAGCCAAAGCTATTGAACAAGTAGTTTATACTGTCCTATTGCACTGATCATCCAGTGATGCTCTGTTATTGATCTTCCTAAATGTCTGCCTTATTGCATCATCCAATTCGAATTATCACTAAAAGAAACGGGGACAAATCCATCATACATAAATTTTGATTAAAGTGCAGCCGTAAAGAGTTTGCAGACATGATGACAACTCTTGAACAGTGCAACACTGTAGCCTCTATTTTAGGCTTGATTTCCCGCTATACTCTTTGAGATTTGGAAAACAAAGCTGTATATCTGATGTTGAAACTTGGAGCTTGGAGTTTTGACTTAATATCTCAAGTTTGATAACCTTAATTCCTCAATCGCGTCATCATTTCTCCCCTCACATTTTTTCTAGGGCTTAATTTGGCCGTCTTTATTTTGAACTGCTTCATGCATATCATGGCCCCAGTGCTCTTAAACCTAAGCTAAAGATAAGTATTTTTATCATACATAACATGCACAACATAGAAAAACAAACCATCAGAATTTTTTGTTGTGGATTCAGGGGTGATCCGAGGACAGCAGTGGTGTTAAGGAGCAATAACAGAAGGAACAGTGCTCCTGATGTTTAATGCCTGAGTGAATTTGCCAGTGTAAGTATCCACCTAGTGGTAGGAGTGAAGAGCTGCTCATCTTAAGGGAGCAAGAACATGCTAACACAATGCCTGTTTCACTGACTGATCCAGAATGTTGCCCCTGTGAGAAAAAATCTTTTTATAGTTTTGCATAAGTTGACTCAGGATTTCCTAAAGCAATACTCAGGTTATGTGTGAGTCAGCCGTTTCCCTATGGTAGTGCGTCTTCAGGAATTATTTGAGCCTAAGACAACATATCAATTAAATGTGTTAGTTTAATTTCATAGCACTTCCCCTTATATTTCTGTTTTAGATTCCTTCACTCAATTCATACCAACCTAGACTCAGAAACTATGCTGTGTTGCTTTCGCCTCTGTCAGCGCAAGATGGTACCTTAGAAATGAGAAATGGCAGTTAAGTATTTTTCATTGGCAGTTGAATAAAGCCATTAGGCTCAGAGGCACCTTTTTATTCTTCTGTTAATACTGAACATCTATTAATGCAGAATAGTGGTGCTAATATAGATTTTTTTAATCCTTTATCCAGCTAAGTCCATTGAAAACTGAACTGTACTGTACATTACATGGGTAATGAAAAAGATCTGGGACTGGGACTTCATTTCTATACCACTAGGTGGCACAGTAGACCTGTGCTTAAATTATATAAACGTATAAAATACTTTGTTAAATTTGATTTTTATATTAGATCGTTTATAATATTGACTTTCATGATAATATTTTCTTGATATTTTCAAAGTCCTCATGCTCACCTCAGGCTTTTCATGACTTGGCAGCTCAGTACATACCTCACTTATTGCAGGTAAATTTTGAGTCAGGCTGCAGTCTCTCCAACTTTACACATACCAATAAATCCCTGCCCATAATAGTTTCCAATTAGTATCATCACGTTTTTTGAATGTTGTAGTTCTTACTTGTTCTTGGAAATGAAGTGCTAGACTGACAGCCTTGTACTAGGTGCTGAGTATTGACAGCCATCAATACAAGTTTTGAAATAAATTAATTTGCATTGAACAAGTACTGTCTGTTATTTACATCAGAAAAATACACAATAGGAAACTGATCTAAGCTGAAAACCTTTTTTTCTCTTTTTTTATGAAGATATTTGAGATTTATAACAAAAGCTTCTAGCCTTTTTCTGTGTGATATAGGTACACATATACTGGAATTTCTCTATTCTGACACAACCACTGATTTTGCCATGGTATCTGAACCTGTCAAAAGCATTTTACAATTTAGGATTTCAGCTGTGCTGTCAATCAACTGACAGTATGCTGTCTAGTAGTGACACTGAGTCTTGATAATTCTGGAGGCCAGCTGTCAGGAACAGGGTTGATGAGCTAAAACGTTTTTTGGCTGCCACAGACTTTTTTCTGTCTCTAATTGTCACTTTAGGAAGCCTTTTTCTGAATGCATTTCCCTTTAACTTAAGGGCTTTCAGAAAGAATCAGCTACAGTAAGCACCACAGCAGACCTTCTAAATATTCAATGTCTGAATTTTTTTTCTTGGCCTTTGATGCGATAAAGTGAATTCTGTGTTCCGTCCTCATGATTTTATAGAGAGAATTCCTGTGAATCTGGGGTTTACAGACAGTGACTTAGTTAAACGATTCTGAGATATGTAAGACAGTGGGGCAATAATTATTGGGCAATATTAATCTCAGTTCTACTAATATAGTGTATCACTGTCAGCCACATTTTTTCTGACATTCATGTGTAGGGAACCAGTTTTAGCAGTGGCTTAGTTATAGATGTGCTTTTATTTTTTATGTCGTCCAGAGCATTCGAGACAGAGGGCAGGCGACTATACTGTATGTGACAACTTCTCTCAATTAATTTTGCAGAGCTGAAAAAAAGCAAAGCAACAATGCAATTACCAATAAATAATGCAGGTCCTTTTTTCTGCAGAATCCGCCACTGGGGTGCGCTGGTTTGAGGCGAGTGCCTCTCTGCTGGCTGAGGGCTTTCCACACCGGGAGAGAAGGAGGGAGACGTGGGGCTGCAGCTGGAATGTACTGGGGCCAGAGCACTGTTCACTCCCAGGCACTGACAGTGCTACTCACGCTTGTCTAGAGGACGCCACTGCTGGTTTCAGCTGGAAGTTCTCTCTTTTAAAACAAGCACGACAGCTGCTTTCGTTAATGGAGCTCAGATACTGTGATCAGTACTTCTTATTTTATATGTATAAATATGATTTTTTTACTGTTTATATGCATATACAGTAATTCTGCCATGGCAGGTGGGCTCTTCTAGGGCTGGGTTTAACATTGACAAAGCAAATCAGGTACACAAATGGTTTAATATAACACAAACACGCACAGCACACATTTGTATTATGCTGAAAACTGACATTTATCCTGCAACATGCCCACAAGGGTGAAGATGCTGTTAATTATTTTTAAATCTTCTGGGTCACATTTTGGTGTGTTTTAACTGATTGAGTTTGTTCTGTATGTATTTTTATCAGCTGGGGTTGACGTTTTTTCAGTGAGGAGATGAGAGGTAATTTTCTTACTGTCGGTGGAAATATCATGAGACTGTTATGTCAGGGACCAAAATAGCTTTCGAAGGCTTTTCCCGTTTTGTGGATATGGCTAGTTTTCATCCACATACGGTATTTATTTACCATCTGCCTCCTTTTTCAAGCGTTTCGGGAAGGGGAGTGATTGTTCAAATAGGATGGGATTCATGCGTTCTCCCGGTCTCCCTCAGCAAGTGAATCGAGTGCATCGCCAAGCCCCCAATGGCGCAGCTTGCGTTTCTGCTCTACTTCATCCTCTGCTTCTCTCTTTTTTTTCTTCTTTTTGTTCCCCTGTTTCATTATTAATGGTGTCCTTTCTCCAGGGAGCAGCTTCTGGATTAAGTGTGGTAGCAAGTCTTTTTAAGGGCCTTGCGTAATCGGATTAAAAGAAAGCAATAAGACTAGGCCCCACCCTTCCATTTATATTGAGAAGCTCCTGTACAGCTCCATCCCGCTCTGCTGTGCTCTAATAATACTGTTTCATAATTAATGCGTACAGATTTTATAAACTCATTCTGGTCTACAGTGTACTGCAGGTCAGCTCCAGGCAATTCCTATCTCCCGCTATCAGGACTTGGTTTATTTCTGGCACATAATTATTTTAATTATTTTAGGTAGCAAACAAAACCAATTCAGATATCTGGTAAATGTTCCTGTACGTCTGTAGGGGAGCTGCTTGTGTTGGCTGTGTTTGCTCACACCTGTTTGAGGTGGTGGGGGTTGTTTATTGTTGAAATCATGTATGGAATGTATATTTCACATCTCAAATAACATAATTCTATTTAAATCAAGCAGTATTGATTAAAATATGTTTTTTCCTCTTACGTGTCGTGATAAATAAATGTGCACTACAGGCTTGAGTGCATTATATCCTTGCTATAACCTTTTGGGCTCCAAGCTATAGTTGGGTACTTAACAGAAAAAAGAAAATTGTTGTGACCTTTAATGAAAATGCCTTAGGTAGATGTTTTCCAAAGTAATTATTAATAAAAATAGGCTAGTTGCTTTATTTTCATTATTTGATTTTCTTCTTAGAGTATTTCTGTTTGTAAAATAACTAATTGCTTTTAATGTTTTCAACTATTAGTGCTAATATTAACTAGAACTAATAATATCAATAATTATTAGATTAGTCTTATAAAGTAAATTAAAGTTATATTATGCATACCTGTTTGTGACATGCATCTTTGTTCTAAGTTTATTCTTTGAAAAAGTGCATGCTTATTTGCATGTATGCTCCAATATAAAGACATTAAAGGAATCACCAAAAACAAACACTGAACAGCAGCACCAACAACAAGCTAAATAACATACAACTTTTAAAAAAGTCAGACAAGCAGTGTGAGAAATGCATAAAATAGGTTGAACATTAAAAATCTAATGGTGATTCAACACGATTGATTTAATTTTGATGCAGTTCAAACAGCTGTGGAGCAATAGAGGATAAAATATATTTTTACAAAGGAACTAATCAATGTGTTGTTATGAAAACATTGTTAATAGAACAAAAGTATTACCGCGTTTGAAGGTTTTGCAGCTACAGTATGTCTGGACTGATCTGCTATGTGGGGATAGAATGCGTTAGAAGGGCCTAATAGTGTTCTCTTGTACATAACCTTTCTTGCGTTCTTATGCTCCATCTTGGGAATGGAAAGTCCAGGGAATGCAGACGGTGTGATGGTCTATGAGCAGACAGCAGATTACCAATGTTGACAGCAGCTAATCCATATAAGGTCTTAAAAGTAACAGAATTTCAGAGGGTGCCAATATAAGGAAACTAAAATCCGAATGAAATCAGGCAACAAAGAATGAAATTATTTGGTAATTCAAGGATTCTGTTTTTGTGGGGAATATATAAGCACTGCTGCTAAAGGTTTTATTAAACTTATGTCAAAACCATGCTTTGAAGTTATTAAAATCTTGTATAAGCAAAGCTTTCTGAATGATGTTAAATCAAGGTACAACTGCTGACTTGTCTCCTCTGCCAGAAGCACATGACTTCTCTAAGCAAACGTATGTATCGAGAGAAACCTGATGTGGCAGGTAGCATTCAATAGTAATTTGATGTTTGTTAAAGAATGTGTGTTAAATTAGCGCTGACTTAAAAACATTTCCACAAGCAACTCAAATCAATGGTGTTATGTCTAGCTAAGTCAGAACACCTGATTGGCTAAAAAGAACTGGCAGTATTATTTACTTTAATTAGTATAGGCACAGCAGTGTGCCTGTTTTACATTAAAACCTAACAGTCAGCAAAATATGGGTTACTGAGCAAAATAAAGGTATCCCAGATACACAGGACTCCTGAAGAACAGTGAAGACAAGTCCGCTGTACAAAGTCAAGAGTTAAGGCACCAGACAGTGGTAGATCCAACACAAAAAGTGAGGTGCAAGTTGTAGCAAGTTTGTTTTATTTTATTGTTTAGTTTTGATATAAAAAGAAAGTCTAAATAAGTGTTATCAATAAAGCGTTGAGCAGAAACATGACAGGCAAGTGTCGCCAGTATGCTCTCAACCAGAGTGTCGCCATGAGATTATGGTAGAAGCTATGGTAGAAATCATTTTGCCACACTACTAGCGGCTGTTTTCTTGGAAGAACACTTACAAATAAATTAGAGGGAGAAATCTCAAGGGCCTGTTTATTGAAACATGATGCCTTTTGGGCATAGTGTAGGCAACAAGAGGGAAACATGCAAGGCACAGCTGACATTGTTTACTTTACTTCTTACCTCTCAAGAATGACAAACATTTCTATTAGCGGATCTCTAATACACTTATTCCTCTTATTTCTCACTTTGAAATGTGAAGTGGCTCAGAAGATGTACTGTTTAATGCCCAGTTTTATGTATAGATCTAGCAGTTTATAGATTTTGCAGTAAGAAGGATAGATGGGGCCTACAGTGTGTGTAATGGTTCACCTGGCACTGTAATCATACAGTACTGTATATGTATTTACTAACTGCGATGAGCATTATAGTAGGGTTGCAGAATGCCACACATCTTCTGGATGTTTTTATAATCTCTAATCAAACTAAAAATATATTATGAGACTTAAATTACAGGAATGTTAAACTTCATGTGAGCTCTGTTAGCAGTTTTTGTCAGTTGGTTAGTATCGTAATAGTTGTAATATGTGGAAAAAGCCTTGCGTCTTTCTCCCTCTGGAGTACTTCATTGGAAATGAGACTTGTTCTTCTGATAAAGGGTTGGGCAACACCTACAGTATAGTATATCTTCAAGACTTTTACATTTTTTTTATCACGTAAGAGTAGGTGTAAGTTATTCACATTAATAATGGTTTTGACTTTGACCAAGATGGCTAATGGTACAGACTAGTTTGAGATCCCACTGACTGCTTCTTACAAGTACACTGTAGTGAGTTTTTTAACTGTATGTAAGATGGGAAAGAAAGACTGTCACTGTTAATTGTCCTCTCTCAGAAAACTGTTGCACATTCTGTCCCCTTGAAGTGCCCCCCATCCAATACGTAGACCCCACATGTCTGTACTTGAGTAAACCTTCTGAGCCTTAAGAGCACTTTCTATGTCAAAACTTGTCTGGAAAGGTTAAAGCAAGGTTGTTGCTGCTCTTATCTGATTTTGGAAGATTTTGTGTTTAGGCTTCTGCATGCAATAGCTTTTAAAAGTCTTGTACACACATACTGTCTATGCATCACTGTGAAACTCTTAGGCCCTATAAGTATTCTCTAATGCCGGTATGTTTGAGACGACAAAAACACAAGAGACATTGGTTGTGATGCTGGAAGTCCTGTTGAGAAATCTGGGGCTCTGTTGTCTTGATAGGTGGGAGACGTGTCATTTCTTTACTTTCTGTGTAGTCTACAGAATCCATTAAAAGTTTATTCATGAACATGCTCAACTCTCTGTGATACAAATTATAATGGGTGCTAAATCCTCAAATGAAGAACTGCTGGAAATCATGGACTGGATAGCACACTCATTGTTTTTTCTTCTTTTTATTGCAATTGCAATGAAAAAAAGAAAAATGAGTGGGAGTGCTTTCTCTGTAGTCTGCCATGAATCCATCCCTCAGAAATCCGCTGAGATTGGTTAATGTGCCTTAACCAGACCAGTCGGTTGTGTATTAAACATGTATAAGTATTGTATAATGTCTTAGGTACTGGTACTGATAGTGGAAATTAAAAAGAAAAACTCCATAAAACAGAGTTCTTTGCACAGATTCACTGTGTTCAGTTTAAGAGCTTGAAATGAAGTTAGTTTTGCTCCTTTGCCATTTTTAAGTATTTCAGAAATATTAAGCTGTATTTAGTGGTACGTTCTTCTTAATGCTTAATATCTTAACTTGGTGCTCCTATGAAAGTACTTATGACTATGTATTGCAGGGGCTGAGTATCCACTTTATACATTACAGAGGCTGATTAACCACATTTTCAACTCATCCACCAAGTTGGGATATATATGTCCTACATTCATCAGCCAAAAATGTAGGTGCATTTCTTTCATTACCAACCTAACTATCCAGTTATCCTCTCCTCTCTTCAGCCCATGAGGCAGCTGAAGGAGCTCAGACTTACATGTTTTATTGAGATTCTCTTCCGGTTGCTTTTCTGAAACACACACGCGTCTGTGCGTTTATGGAAACTCGGCAGGCTGTTATGCAATGTCCTTCATCAAGCTGCGCACATGACTATCCTTTTGTTATTCATTTCCCATGCTTAGATTAAGTCTGTCGGGGAGAATTTTCTGCTGGGTTGGCATGCAGTGCAGCGAGGGGCTATTTAAGTCAAATGAGATACATGAGATACGTGAAAGAGAGGGACAGCTGAGCAGAAACCTGTACAGTGTTTATGCTTCTTTAATTAATGCAGTCTTGACGTGCCACATCTGAAAGGGCTTACAGAAGTTTTGTATGAGCGGAACTTTGCTGCGTTATATTTAGCAGGTTGTTTACGGAGCTTAAAAAGTGTGAATTATTTTAAGACTACTTTGAGTCTTGATTGACAACATCGTTCGGAAGCCTAATCCTCTTGCGTGGAGTGAAAGAAACGTTCAGCGAGCCCTCAGTGATTTTTGTCGTCTTGTTTCCTGCAGCCACACGGTCATAGTTTTTCCATCAAGGTCGAAATGGTAAACACTAATTAAGTTCAGCATGTCCTAGCATTTTTCGGGGAGTATACAGCAGACACTGTAGGCCTCCTCTGGTTTCAGGCTTGATCGGAGGTCTGTCTGTTCCTTGCTAAAAGCGATAGTACAATAGGTGATACAGTAGGTGTGCTTCCAGTTGTGGTTTATCTCAGACATCAGTTAATTGACCTTAAAAAAATAATTTTGCACATTTTTGTGATTTGCTTATAAAATGAATTTTAGTTAAAATCTTAAGCAGTTTGAACTTGTGCTACTGTATAAGCTATTTCTTTTACTTTTGTCTAATGATTCATTAAAAGCGCCTGATCCATAATGCAGTCTCTAAAACAACTGTTTGTATGTTTGCATAGAGTTCATAGTTGTACATGGAAGCGGATTTGTTTTTGTGTCTGTATAAATTCAAATGAATGACCAGCCACATTATCAACTTATACATATAAAGTGTATGATAGGACCAGATGCATACCCCTGTCTGTGGAAATGTCTTTCTAGAAGACCTGGCTCAGTAGCGATATTGGATTTTCCTTCATCATCTCCTCTCCACACTCTCAGAAGTTTATTTGTGAGGGTATAGAGACATGAATTGGGATTGTGAGAGAGTAACAATCTAAGAGGCAATCTAAGAAAGGGTTTGAAAAAAAGAGGGCTATTCTATCAGCAGCTGATAGCAGTATATTTTCTCCAGAGACTTAGCTGTGCTTTTCTCCTGTGTGGCTTACAACCACAGAGCAACTTGGAATGCTTTGCAGTGGAGCAGCTCATCATTAATTCAGTGGATTAACTTCTGCGGAGATCGCCAATGTCAGTGTGATTTGGTTTATAAACTTTTGGCAAGATGTGCTGTGTATTTAACAGTGTTGGCCCCTGGGTGTACAGTATATGGGTAGTTAAATGTAGCACATTAAAAAAAGACTCAGTGTGATTATAAGTGGTTTGGTGTGATGATCATCAAAGCTTTTGATGAACTGCAGTGTGCCAGTGAGAGAGACTGATGTTTCTCTGTTGCAGTGTTTTCTGGAAATTATAGTCAGTGTAATAATTGCCAGTTTTTTTTGTTTTATCCCATTAAGCAATCAGGATTATGTATTATTCTATCAATTCTTATATGCAGTGTATATTATAGTTCTGTTCTTAAAACCGATACAACATTAAATTGAGTTTTTACTGATTTAAACCCCTGCCCTCCTAAATAAGTTAGCAGAGACGTAGGGCAGGCAGTTTGATTTTACACTGAACTCTACAGCTTTTGTTTCCACTGTGAGAATACTGTACAATGCACTGTAACACTCAGAGAAACTGTGAAATTGTGTGGTAGGATATTGCTTTACCTGTAAATCTTTAAGGGATTTTAGCCTCTTATTTGTAATACAGCATTCTTAAAGGTGTACAGTATATGAGGACCTGACAGATTACATCTGGAAGAAGTGGTTTTAGGAACTGAAAAGAGAGGGGGCAGCACATGGAAAATGGTAAATACATCCAGCAATTAAATGTGTTCCTTCTTCTCTTCTTATTATTTTTGAATCAGAAATCTTGTGCTATAGCTCACGGCTGCTCTTAAGTTTATAATAGAAACAACATTATATGAAACAGACTTAAAAGACATATTGAAACTTATTTTGGAAGGTTAGCACAATTGTGTATGTACAGTATATATACACAGTACAGCAGAAGAAGGCAATGCATTATTCTGGGGATTTGAGTTTGTGAAGTGCAATCGGCAGTTCAGGCCTAGTACTTTTGGAATGACTCAAGGAGTAACAGAATTAGAAAATTAATTGCTGTTCAAAATATTGACATTTTTCCATGAAAAATTCTGCATTTCAAAAATACAACTAATACACTAACTTTTTTTGTTTGATTCTATATAATGTAATTTGTATAAACTTGTGCCCATACACCATTGTTTTTTTACACAACTAAAGTTTTTTTTTTAATGACTCCTAAGGCAGTGTGGATGGGTTATAATTCTGTTGTCAGAAGGGTCATAGAGAGATTCTGCACACTTTTTAATGTCAGCCTTTGTTTAACTTGTAAGTGGGCGGGTCTTGGAAATAAGCACTTGTGTCTGTGTGCTTCGTGCAGATAATAAAAACGTGAGTCAAATTTCATTTTATTCCATCCGCTGTTAAGCTTCACAAATCAGGAGAAAAGTGTAAGTGCAGTGTACATGTGTAGAACGCATGTTAAGTATTAATGTATTGTGTATTTGTGATTTACCTGCAGTGATTCTCTTGTGATGTAATGGTTGTTGGATATTGACAGTATATCTTCCAGTTGTCCTTTACTTCCGACTACTTTATTTAATTTCACTATAAAGTATAAACCTGTACACTGTCATGCTCAGATTTGCTCCTGCCGTCACTGTTTTCCTGTTATTTACCTGTACTGTTCAGTTTTCATTATCACATAAAAAGGAGATCATTTGTGGCATTTTGTCAGGCAACTCAATAAGTTGTTCTAAGTAGATTTGAAAAACTGACTTACACATTTAAATTCTCTGTTAAAAGTTTAAATAATGAAACGTTTTCAGCTTTTTTGTTCAGGGTGGGGATCAAGCATTCAAAACAACTAGCAGACTGTAGAGTAGTTCTGCTCATTGCTTTACATAAGGTTAGTTTTGACGGGGACACAAGCATGATCACTGTGCTCTCTCTTTGGCCACCTGTATGAAACGGAGGTGGAATAAGCATGATGATGAGTAAACCCCCAGTCTCCATGAGTGGTGGACACAGGGAAATAGCATGAGGGTGACAGGCTGTGCTTCACTGATAGCAGCAGAGGAACTGTCTCTGTTGTTAGTCAGCATTCTAGGGGTCAGCCTGGGTCAGCCATTATCATAACTCTGCTTACATACAGTAGTTATTTTCATCCCCAAAGCTGCTAGGGCTTATTCTGCTCATAAAGTGGTTCTTGATGGGCAGGGATGGACGTCAAACTTCTGTCATTCCTGTTTATTTTATGATGTCTCTCTCTTACAGTGCTGACTAATGAGACATAACTTGACGTTTTACTTTTCAGCTGTTACCATCTTTACAGATTGCCCACAAAGGATGTTGTACAGTGTCTGTGCCTGTTTCTGGAGGAGGATTCTATATTGTATGTGGTGGAAAGTGGTCTGCATGGATGCACAGCCATTTTTGTTTTAAATCATTTAAATGGAAGCTGAAGAAAAACGTTAACTCGGGAGGGTTATCTGCCTGGCATCATTTTTTATTTCAATTTATTGCAAGTCAAATGATTGTGGTGATCACAGGTTAGCCCCTTCAGTCTTACACATCATAGCACTTTAAGGAGTGAATCGCTGTAGCCTTTTTGCTGTATTCACCGGCACCAAATGGCAAATGTACCAGTACAAACAAATTGCATTCCTCCACACAGAACAAGGGTTCCCCTGATTTCTCAGGGCTGAGTGTAGCTACAGTAGAAGGTGTGGGGATGAGTGGTTAGACACATGTGGGTTGTAGGTGTTCTTAAAACAGAAAGAGGCAGTGTTTAAATGATTCCACTCCTGTCTGTGTTTATTTTTTTGGGGCACTGAATCTTCCCTCAGCGTATTGTCTGCTGCCAGAAATTCAGGCCTCTGTGGGGGAATCCCTTCCGTGTATTAGTAGCCGCTTTGTTTGGAGCATTAGCTGGAAAGCTGAAGCAAATCAGGTGGTCGGGGAAAATTTTCTCTTTGTAAATGTGCCGTCAACACAGGTTCTCGTCCAGAACTGCAAAAATGATGGCAGGGGAAGAAGCCTTGAAAAGACGGCTTGCGGAAGGTTTTTCGAGTTTAGTGAAAGCGAAAATGCCTTATGAAATTGTTCGTACTGTAATAAGGGAAATTGAATGTGTCTGTGAGTCAAATAGTAATGGCTTCATTTCTGCAGGAAGGAGTTTGGGACAGTGATGGTGAGCCAAACAAGAAAGGTCTACCGCCTCGTTCGGCATCCACTGTCTCTACCGGGGAGATCCAGGGTGCACTGAGTGTGTTGGGACAGCAGGTGGAGTGTGGAATGTGTTGATTTGTGCTGCATTCAGAATCAATCGAAAAATGTTTCTTCATGCACAATTACTTTGGAATTGCTGAAGCTGTTAAATGTAGGAAGTAGATTCCAGTTGACTGAGGGGAAACTCCTAGTGCTGATATAAATAGCACAGCACCTCAGAACAGTGTCTGCCATTCACATGTGCTGTGTCCTCTGACTTACAGTAAGCTCTGACTGGCTCTTTCATCTTTGTTCATGGTGTTTTATTTCAGCCTCCTCCCCCACTTTTAATTCTTTGAAGTATTTAATATTTTTCATCTTTCCCAGAAGCAGGCAAAGCACACTTAAGTCTAGTCCTGTATCCACAATGAAAGCCTTTAATATAAAGCTCTGGCTCTGGGGAATGGGGCTGAAACGATGATACAGTATATCCACACAGCGCAGGCCAACTGTTGGTCGTGTTTATGCAGCTACAGTATGCACAATTGAATGATCCAAACTAATGTTTCAGCAAAGACCAACACTGAGGTTCTGCCATCGGTGAAGTGGCGTCCTTAGCTTGTCACATGTACTGTATATATTACATTGTCCCCTGTTCATTGTGTTTAAAGCACTGCATTTTTTGGAAACAACAATTTATAATCACCTGCCTCTTCTCAGGGACATTGCTGAAGTGGCCCTGAAGAAGTGCAAGAGTTAAGACTCCTTGCTTTTAAAACAATAAAAAAATCTTCTAGGTCGAATTGCATAGTTATAAATACGCTCACTCTTATATTCCAATGGAGAGACAAGGCTGTGGAATTTTTTGTATGGCTTGCACATAATTTCGAATACCACTCTGGGAATCAACAGGGGTGTAGTGCAGAGACTGTGTGTGTCATGTTCCTGTCAGATTGTCAGAATCTGCTACGACTGTCTCCAAATCACATTTCTCTGGCAAATGTGGAAAACAAGGGAGACTCCACAGTCAACACTGTTTCTTCCTGATGGAAAAAAAAGCACAGGCAAATATTATTACAGCAGAGCTTTAGGCTATTTTATCTCTGTACCACTACTGCTTAAATCAGGGCTTCACAATCCAAAACCTTATGACCCCAGTTTCTGCTGCTGCTAAAATTACAGTACATGGTGTGAATTACTGCTTCTATGCAGATGACACATAAATCTATGTCTACATTAAACCTGACACCAAGGTAGGTGTTTCAGTACTCTTTCATTGCATTTCGGTTATGTAAGTTTGGATGACACTAAATTGTTTGCATCTTAATTGTGACATGACTGAGGTCGTGCTGCTGACTTCCTACATAATATCAATGCTTTAACCTCAGTGACTGATGTTTGAGTGTGAATGTAAAAGAGAACTGTGGGTTGAATGTCAGTCCTGGATTAATTTTTGAACCTCATGTGCAGAGTATTGTAAAAACTTTGTGTTGTCATCTGAGAAATATCAACAGGCTGTTTTCTATGTTCAGGTGGGTAGCTGCGTCAGCATGCGTAGGCTGCAAAGGAACAAGTAATAGGTTTATTCCATGCTGAAAAAAAGAAGAAAGAGAACACAACGTTTCTCTTTTCTCAACGTGTCACACCTGAAGAAGGCTCCACGGCCGAAACGTTGTGTTCTCTTTCTTCTTTTTTTCAGCATGGAATAAACCTATTACTTGTTCCTTTGTTTTCTGTGTTGTCCACAACTGAAAAAACTGATTTATGTGATTGTTTTTTTTTAAGGATTGATTTACAGTATGTAATGCTTTACATAGAGAAATCTCTAATACTATACTTAACAGCATACAATATTTCAGAATTCACTGGCTAGAATCCTGGCTAGGTCAGTTGCAAGTGATCACCTCACTCCTGTCTTGGAGAATATGCACAGGCTTCCTGTTAGGTTTTGAGATATTTTGATTGAAATGAAAGATCCTTCTTACTATATGTTCAAGGCTCTACATGACATGGCTTTTTGTATCTTTCTTGCATGTAATGGTTTAGTACCTGCATGAGATCTTGCTGAGCTGACTCTGGTTTACTGTTTGTTCCCATTGTGATTTCAGCCCCTCTTTCCCAGAGAATATGTTAAAATGTAAAAGGTAACTTGATTTCAGGTGGAATGGAAAATTCTAAAACTGACAAAATCCCAAATTTGTATCACTGTGCTCTGGCACCGAATTTCAAAGGAATTCAAAACCTAATGGCTCCCTCACAGTATTGGGATTGTAATACAGAGGCTGGTTTTAAGGGATGTCACTGTATCATCTCTGCCTCACTTCCTTTCCTGCTCCACAGCCATCAGTAGATAGCCGATAGTCCTCTGTGTTGCAGCTTTCCGATTGTCTAATTGACACAGGAATGCTACAGTGAAGGGTGAGAGGTGAATTCTGTCTTTTGGAAATATGCTACCCTCTCTGGTGACGGCAGCTGTGGACAAGATCTAGACTGAAAACTTCTCCATCGCCAGCTCTTTCCCCCTTTCTATCTTGGAACATGTATATTTAATGTCCCAGTAGGGGGGAAGAAATATAGGTGTTTTGGGGGAAAAAAGATACTGCATCTGCTTTACACTGAGCACATTAAAACACTCAGGGTATTAACAAACAGCTGTTTAACTTGATGGATTTCTCGGAGTTCCGTACAAGACGGAACATATGTTTGTGTAAATATAAATGCATAATTCATCAATACGATGTGTTCACTTGACTTAAGTTATAGCGGGAACTAAATCTTCCTGTCAGATTGCAGTGGGAAAGAGAGAGGAATGCAGAACAAGACCGGAGAAGAAAGGGAAGCACTTGCAGAAGAGGAAAGCAAGGCATAAAGAAAGCAGCTGATACTGTTTGACTCCTTTGTGAAGCCGAGGAGCTCTGGGCTTGTGCACGCGTGCTTACACACACACACATACACACACACACGCACGCGCGCGCTGTGTGTGTGCGTGAAGGATATTTTTTTTAAAGCATGCCGGAGGTTGGGAGCAAGCTTTGAGGCTGTCGAGTGGCGGCTCTGTAGCGTAATCCAGCCAGCAGGGACTGGCTGCAGCAGGCAGAGGCAATGCCAGTACGAGAGGCAGCGCTGGGTTCCAGTTAGCCACCTTTTTCTTTGCATCCATTGGAGAGCTCGTTGTGTTGGCTTTTCCCTCCCCCCACCCCTTCCATGAACCCGCGCACCTGGCACGGCGACTGGGCTCCTACATCTTCTTCTGTCTCAACTCAAAAACTCACAGAGAGCAGTCCAGGAATGTCAAATCCCTTTCAGTTGCCGAGGATGCGCAGCATGGAAGGCACAAGATGCGTCCTGACAGAACACTGAAGTATTATTCTCCGTTTTTGACTCATCAGCTTTCCAGGTTCTGTCTGTGTGGATAGCTGGCGCTGGAAGGAGCAAGTTGTGATTGTCGTGTCTGTTTTAATCCGGCCTCGTTATTTATTCATTGACTTTGTTTGCGCTGGGGTGTAGTGAGTAGCTGGCAGTGTGCTCTGGAAGGATGCAGGTGTCTTTCGTGTGCACGGACCACAGTCTGAAAAGCCGAAGCGCGGAGGATCGGTTGAACCGACAGAATGCCAGCAGTCCCAGTCTGGGCACGCGGAGCAAGTTTCGTGCTGTGGCCATGGTGGCACGCAGTCTGGGGCAACTGTCTGTGCAGAATGTGCCTTCGTCCAGCGACTCCAGCATGAAGCAGCCGGGAATGAAATACAGGTAGGGGGGACCATCCGGCCAGAACAACCTGCAGGATAGTCCAGAGTAACAAACAGAGATGCTATAAAGTAATATTGGATCAATCAAAACATTGAGTAATTCGTTGAAATAGCCCCTCTCACCTAGTGTTTCTCTGCTGATTTGAAATCTTTTTTTAGAATACAGGTAGTTATGTAAAAGTACACGTATGGGAGCTTTTTTTGAATAAAGAATTGAAAACTTTCGTACAGTAAAGTAGTTAAAAGTTTTTGTGACACGGATAGTAATGTTTAGAGATTTGAACTGAGGTTTTCCACTATTATTGTGTGTCATTTGTTATAAAGATAACAACACACTGGAGCAGATGCTCAGAAGCTCTGTCCTGCTCTTGTCATGCAGCAAAACGGCATCTTCACATCTGTTACTCCAGAAAATATTGTAAAAAGATGAGACAGGACTTCCCTGATGCATGAATGAAAACATAACTTTCAAGCTTCTTATTCCAGTAAACGTTCAATAATATTAAGAAGGAAAAAATGTAAAAAGATTAGTAAAGCCTCCTAGATTCCTAGTTCCCTTAAATATGATCTGAATAGATAAATACAAAAATGTTATTTTGGTAACTGTATATCTCAAGGTATTGTCCCTTTCATGTGGTGAGACAATGATCAATCAAAGCTGTAGGGGACACATTAAAGGGGAGATAGGTGACTATCTGTTTAAAATAGCTGAGGGGAAGCTAAATAGCTGCAGCGTAGTAAAGTCAGGCTTGCACAGGACTGTTGTAATTTATCAGACCGGTCCATGTTGTTTACCTCTACTGCATTCTTTAAACGTGGTCTGTGTTATTTTTTTTATTGTTATTTACAATTAAAGTAACTTCTGAGAGGCATAAAATTCCTCCTTCTCTTAATGACAAACCTAAGAAACACAGAGTTGCCGTATTTTGTGAAACCATAATGTATCTTGCAACATTGATATAAATATGTGTGTAGGAGGGAGAGATAGTGATGAAATGCCATCGATGAGTCCAAAGGTCTCTGCAGACATCTGTGCTGTCATCAGCCAAGCGTAATTAATTTGGGCTTGGCACACGTGTAAGATATCATTGATTGATATTGCTCCAGTATAATTTGTTTTGATTTGTTTGGGTATTAAAAACTGAAATTGTTGTTAAAATTTAATTGGGTAATGTGGCTCATTCATTTTGTTTGCCCAGTTTGCATGTTCTTGCCCTTTTTTAAGTGCTCATTTTTCTCCCACCTTATAAAGACGTGCTGCCTAGGTCTGTGTTCGTGTCTGTGCGCATATACAGTACTCTGCAATGTGGTGTAGTCCTGGCTTGCGCTCGCCACATTGCTCTGTACAGGATGTAGCTGGGGGCGGATTGTTCAGGGTCACAACTCTGTGGTGGCCTTTTTGAAAACATTTTTATTGGGTATATTTTAGTCTCATCATCTGTCAGGGTCCCCACTTGTCCTGATCAGTCTGAAAATGTTTAAACTCTGTGACCGGCATGAAAAGACTATAAAAAGTAGACAACAAATTTTAATACATTCATGGAAAACAGAAATGTCATGCCATTAGAATAGCTTAAGAAGGGCAGTAGGCTACAATGTATTTTTATATTTAGTAAAACATTTAAATATTTTTATTTAAGAGGTAGCTACTGTATTCTAAATAAAATATGCTAAAGTAGAGTGTTAAGGTGGACTTGGAGCTGACAATGACAAAGTAAGATACTCTGCAACGGTTCTGGAAAATCAGACTCGGCTTACTTTGGGAGCACATGTACCGTACTTTGCATTCGTCATCAAGGTCTCGCCTTTCATTTATTTTTAGTCTTTGTCAGCTGTGTCTGTTTGATGCTTAATCGTTGGAACAGAAGATTTGCATTTTTTGTATTCAGACATTTTCTAGGATGTCCTGAAGAAACAAGACTGAGGCCCGGTCCTTTGTCAGCTGGTGATAGATAGTGTCATGGAAGTGGCTGTGGCAGAACGCCTGTTGATTGCAAGTCTTCGGGGGTGATAAAAGTGGCATTTCAGAGAAAATCGTTCCACCCGGCAGTCAGGAATTCCCTGTTGTGCCAACTTGTCACTCACAGCTGAGAGTCACGGGGAGTGCTAAGCTGACCTTTGCACACCCGAAGGCTGAAGAAGGTAGATTTTCCTCAGATTCCTCGGCTGGCTTCATTAATGTTTTTTCCTAAGGTCAAAGAATCGCATGAAGCAATTTTTTACTGGGAAAGTATTTTTTTTAAAAAGCGGCTGTATGCATTTTTAAGCAGCAGGTTCAATGATTCTTCTTTGATGAGTTTTAAAAACAGTGGACGTATTCCAAAACAGGCAGGAATCAACCCCTTGTAACTAGTAAGACGCTCTTGTTTACTGTTTATTATATCTCCTTATCATGTTTAATTTTTGACTTTACATTTCTGCACTAAATATCGATAATTTTGAGTAACTTGATTAAATTAGGTCCTATCCCCCTCCAAATCTCTGCACTGTCCAGGAAGGGTAAATTTTTAGAGAAGGGCTATCAGACTTCATGGTCACTGAGACCATTTGGGCATTTAGGGAAACCCTCATTTGCTGTGTTTTTGTCTTGTATTTTACAAGCATGGAATTTGAAGAGATTGTGCTTAAAGATGCTCACAGAAGCAGAATGGCTGACAGGCCCTGAGGAGTCGGGAGTGGGGCGGAGTTAATCTGTCCCCATGTCGCTGCGCATTTCTCTCCAGTGTAATTCTCAAAAAATGCACCGAGCATTGGAGCTAGAGCAAACTACAGCGAGGCAGTCCCACAGTCGTGGGATGGATATTTTTTATTTGTTTTAGTTGTTCAGAAATGTAATTAGCACAATTTGCTGAAAAAAATCAATTGTTTTTAGACAGGGGCAGCACAGTGGTGCAGTGGTTAGCATTGCTGGCTCGCAGTGCTGGGGGCCTGGGTTCAGTTCCGGACCCGGGGCGCTATCTGGGTCGAGTTTGTATGTTCTTCCCGTGTCCGTGTGGGTTTTCTGCAAGTGTTATGGTTTCCATTCACAGTCCAAAAACATACTATACTGATAGGTTACTTGGCTTCTCTGAAAATTGGCCCTGATGTGAGTGTTTTGTCTGCGTGTCCCCTGTGATGGACTGGAGTCCCGTCCAGGGTGTACTGCCTTATGCCCAATTCTTCCTGGGATACGCTCCAGCTCCCTTGTGCCCCTGAATTGGATGAAGCAATAAGAAAATGGATCAGTGGATGCATGCTTCTAGGCATCTAAAAAAAGTCGCTTTTGTCTAGTTGGCACCTGTGATCACTGGATCGTAGTTCTGACTAGTTGCTTTAGTAAAACCTAAAACAAAGCAGACACTCCACAAATCTTTACAACATTAGGTACACATGCAGTTAAAAAGGCAGGACCATAATCCATGATCAGAAAGCTACCATTTCTTCCGAAACCTTTGCTTTTTTCCTTCTGATGCTGAAAATGAGAAGGGTTAAAATGAAGCCGTACTGTGTCTGTTAGCAAGGAAAAAAGATCAAAACTAAGTGCTGTGCATATGTGTACAGATGGATCACCCTTGTTATAATTCTTTGTCAGAAGCTCCACTTCCCTGACTTTCAGGTGGGAGCCAGGCTTTGCTGATGTGTCTTGTACAGCCTCGGAGGTGTCTCATCTTTATTGCTGCTGTAATTCTCTTCAGAAGACTGACCAATGATGGCAATTTCTGAAGACAGTGGAGAAACAGGATTTTATACTTAAATGGTACTTTAGATTGGCAAAGTGGCTCTTAAAAACTCATAGTAATACTGCTTCTGCCTACTTCGTCCTCTGTAGTTGCTGAAATCCTCCCAAGAAGAAGTGGATTTGATTTTAGAGTATACTGTAGTTGTCACAGGAGTATAATCAAACTAATAAGTTTGAAAAAATGTTTCATCTCTCACGTTAGTTTTATAGAAGTCGGAGGATATGTTATTTTCCCTCTTATAATATACGTTTTTTAGTTTTACAGAAAATGCGGGTCTCACAAATGGGCAACAGCCCAAAAAACTAAATTGAAAAAGCCAATGTGGTTAAAATACCAATTCCCAGGTTACTGACGTGAGAGTGCAGGCATGCCTGTGAAACAAAGGAAGCTGCTCTGCTGCTGGAGGTAGGAGAGAAGAGACATTCTGTGAACAATCACACCAAGTCTCAAACTGGAACTGAACGAATGGCTGTCTTGTGTAAAAAGCATTTGCTGCATGTCATAGAAGAAGACTGCAGAAATAGCAGCGCTCACCAGTTCATGAAGGATGCTTTTTCTTCTTCAGCTGTACGCAGAATACAACCGAAACGTGTGCCTGATGAAGTAATTTCACCCATCTGTTCTCCTCAGTGTGGGCATAGTTAAAGTAGTTACAGTGTCCGTCTCTGAAAGGAATGACTTGATTAAAGAGGGAAGCACCTAGCATACATGATACATATGGTAGACTCTTACTGCCTCTTCACAACTCCCCAGATCGGCCCTTCAGTCTTGATTAAATTGTAATGATAGGTAATATCTTGCATTGTTCACAAGTTTGCATTTTTAAATGTAAAATCTTATGAGAATCAATTCAGTTTCTTCTGAACTGGATAGATGAGTGAACACAGAATAGCTTGGGTGGGTCATTTAGAAAACTGCTGACCTGTCTGTAGGGGAAAAACCTGCAGCATTTTTCCTAAGAACTGATATGTTGTGTATGCTACCCCCCCCACCCAATCTCCCATTTCCAAAATCCCTTCTAAGGGCGTTCTCTGTTTTGGGGGGAGAGACTGCAGATGAGAAATTTCATGTGAAGTCTATCTTAGTTACCCCCATTGTGGTTAATGCTGGATGCTGCTGTGTGGCCCAGGTGTGAGACAGTGGCTATGTAAGTACGCTTATTGTACTGTAGGTTGTTTTGTGGAAGAAATGGTACAGAACGCAAGACATGATTACATAAGCATGCTCTGCTGTTAAAGCTGCTGGATCGGTCGTCCACCTCAGCCTCTGCATTCAGCAGTTTTGGTTATGCAACTCTGTGTATACAGTCAATCACATGAAAGGCTGGAGCAAAGTGGTGCTGAAGAAAAGCAGGGGAAAGCTGGAGGCTGTTGAAAGGATATATCAATGTGGAAAGAGTCATACTGGTAAAATAAGGAGGTTTTGGTTAAATGCTTTTCAAACAGTGACAAATCCCCTTAGGGCAGTAACAGAATTATATTCCATGATCAACAGACAAACACATGGAGGAATTAATTGGAAAATATTGTGTTTGAATGCATTCTGGAACTGTATAATCATTGAGCTCAGTTTAACATTAATTTACTGTTCTTTGGAGATGTGAATCATAGACAAAGAACAACACACTGGCTCATCTTTGGCAAACCGTCTGTGGTGGGAGACTGAGTGTTGTGCCCCATACACCACACACCATTGAAAACCGCCACTGGGATTTGTGTAGCTGCAGACAAACTAGAATTCTGGACTGCACAAAAGTCTGCCAAGAACATAGGGGCACAAGAAAGGTGACAATTGAGAGGAGGCCATTTGGCCCATACTTCTCATTTGGTTCTAGTAGCTAATTATTTCAAGGATCTCACCCAGATATTTCATGGAAGAAGCCAAGACATCAGTTTCAACAACATGGCTAGGTATCTTGTTCCAGAATCCCACAGATCTTTGTACATACAAATTACCTCCTGTTCTTCATTTAAAGTGTAATTCCCTGTGGTTTCCACGCGTGTTGTCCGTTGTTGTTTTCCCATTGGTTTGACTTTGTCAGTGCCTTTGAGGATTTTGAATGCTTGCATCAGGTCTCCTCACAGTCTCTTCTTTTAAAGACACAAATGTCAGTTCATGCAGTTTGTCAGTACGGAACATTTTCATAAAGTGACAATGAAAATTGTACACAATATTCTACATGACATTTCATTAGTGAAGTTTTTACTATTTAAAGTCTGTGCTTTTATCTATGCATTATAATCTTGTATGCTTCCTTTTGCTTCCCTCATTGTCTACAAGATGAACAGGATGTGTCAATATAAACACATAATTAACTTCTTTTATGTTTTGTTTCTCCAGTCTTATATTTTTTGTTTGTTTTTGCTGCCTGTAGGTAACAATATGCAATTGTCTAGAGGAAATGTCATTAACAGTTGAATTTTGTCACATCTTTTTGAATTTCCTTTGCAGTCTCTGTGGTATTTGCTTATCCTCCTATTTTATTTACTAGCTATGTCAGAATCATTGATCGTTGATATAGATTAGAATGAGTAATTAAACTAGTACAGATCACTGTGGAACTCCACTACCTACATCATCCCAAATTAAAGCATTCATGAAAATGCATGAATAAACATGAATGTCTAATGCCTGCAGTTTGAGATCAAAAGTTTTATAATTAACTGTTTCAAATCCTTCTGAAGCTAAAAAGTCAACTATTTCATATACCCCTTATATATCCATTTCTGAAGTTGCTTGTGTATAAAGACCTCCGACGAGTTAGGTAGCAAGTCCTATCTTTCCTATGTTACCAAGGCCCTAGAATATTATTTGTTATGTATTGCCTTATTTATTTCTAATTGTTGTTTCCACAATTTTACACATAATAGAAATAAGACTGTTTGGTCTATGATTTCTTTGTTTGGTTTTGTTACCATGTTTATGGATGGGTTCTACATTAGCAGTTTTCCAGTCAATGGATATCACCACTGTCAAGTAAGTGCTGGGTGAATTTTGTGAATGGCCTGTAGATAATGCATTTTGTATATTTAAGTATACAACACAGTTGTTCATCTCTATCTAAATTGTATGTGCTGTCAGACTATATACTGTACCTTTTCAAATTGTATATTTCTTATTACACACAACCTCTGTCCTTGTCCTTAAAAATCCTGACCCGACAGATATTGTTTTTGCAGCTGTAACAATGTTCATTCAGAGGCCATCAGGGAAGTCAAACATTTTTACTTTTCTTTTAGTATTATAAAAGAAGCTGAGGGAATATTTTCATTTGAATCAAATTAAACATAAACAGACTAAATCTTTGGTACTTTAATTGATTATTTTCAATTTGAACAACACAGACTGGTTTATGCATGTTTGTTTAGAAAAATGGGTTCCTCAGCTTTAAGTCTTCATGGTTTTGATTGGAACTGCATGTTGGCATTTATTTGAATTTTTCATATTACCACTAAATTAGAATTATTGGTGCTATACTCTGTAAGCGAGAGGAATTTAAATTATATTTCCCCTGCTTTAAAAGTCTGCCTGAGCAATAACTTTCAGTAAAGGAAAGATTGACTGTAGGTGCCACTCAGTATATTTCTTCCGATAAATCAGATCACATTCCACCTCCTTCAGCCCGTAAACATGAGTCTTGGACTTTGGTCTTTGTAATGAACAGTCTGAAATCCTATTTATGCCCGAATATAAGATATATGCGAAAACACTCCAGCAGAGAATTTATTTTAAACATCGAAGCAGCTGAGGAAACCTGTATTTGGCAGCTGTAATATTTTCTGACAAAGGGTGTGCTGTATAAAGATGTCCTGGAAACTCCAGATCAAGATCTTGACCGTAATTTCCTTTTAATTGTCCTGTTTCTCAGATTCCTTTAATGATTCAGGGACAGTCTGTGAGGATAGTTGAGATTCCTTATAAGATCTCTAATGGAAAGACCCTTGTGGTTGTTTTTAAAAATCTAAACCAGTTGTCTCACAAAGTACACGATTCGTTTAGCACTGTCGACAGTGATGCATGACTTTCTCTCCTTCTCTAGCCAAACACATTAGGTGAAACTACTGCATATTAAGAAATTAGATCTACATGGTAAAATTGTGCTATAGGTTTTTTTTAGTTTAAGAGCTTATCCTTTAACTGTCCTGTATTTGTGTTTGAATTCAATGGAATGAGCACTACTTGCAGTTAGTTCTTTCATATTTTGTGAGGTGAAATAAAATTAATGAATTAAAACCTTTTTATCTCCTGTGAGTCCCTCATCCGCTCCTCCCAGCCCAGTTTTTGGCTCGTGACTCTGCTCGCAGACACAGGGCCATTATGTAACTGCTCACTGATGCCAACAGACTTCTCTTTGAGGAAAGGGCGCAGGGACGACTGAACACGAAAGTGTGCCGGCGCGGATTGTTGTGGTATATGGACCTTCTTCCATCATGTAGCCAGAACTACAGCCCATTTTCAATGCATGCAGAAAAATGCTTGGAAATTACAGTCTGGTTGTGCAAAACCTAAAGATGTCTGTGAGGGGGTGAAAAGTGGGGTATCTATGAGATGAGCCAATATTTATGAATCAAACCTATGCAGGACGCAAGGTGCAAAGACATACCCCTGTTCTTTTAGGCAGAAATGTAGTTCAAGTCTAATGGGCAAAGAGATGTTTTCCTTTTTTTTAACTTGTTTTGCTTCTTGTTTTGTTTTGACTGCCTGCTGCCTGCGCATTGTGCTTATTGGACTCTTGGGACTGTGATCATTGGATTGTAATTAAACACTTTTTATTTTATTCTTGCACATTGTTGCTGTCAGGCTACCCTCTCTCGGCTACATTACATAGAGCAGGAGAGAGGGTGGGGGCCCTGGTAATGTCTTCCTCAGAGTGAGAATGAGTTGTTCTCCGTGGGCTCAATAAAGGCATGTTGTTCATATTGGTATCACTGTGACTTATGGTTGTGGATTCTGACCTGGGGTTCAAATCCTGTGTGGAACACCATTGTTGTACCCTTGTCCAAAATACTTCATTCAGATTTCTCTAGCAATTACCCTGCTGGATAAATGTATTTGAAGATTGACATTATAGATGAGTGTAATGAGAAAACCCATTGATAATAGTTGACACTTTCATTGCCTGATGACTTAGGTACAGCGGGCATCTTTTGAAACCAATTTATATTGTAATCTTGTTTTAAAGCTTGTGTGTACTCCTTTTCTCTGCAGTTTCCATAAATGTCTTTTGAGTGTGGGTGCATGAGTGTGTGGGTTTTTGTCTGTCCAAGAGTTTGTGGGTGTGCATTTGTTCAGTCACGTTCTCTGAAGACTTAGTGAATTAATCAGGCAGATAGCTAGCTGTCGACCAGGGCTGCATTGCTCATACATCAAATATACCCATAAAGACTACAGACAACTGGCGCAGTGTTATCCCAGGCAGAAAAAAGAGTTCAAGAAGTGTCTGTTAATTTTTCTGTTTTTGACCAGACTTCAGTATCATTGTTTATCTTGAAATTAATATTCAATTGATATTAAAATTGGTCTTAATGAATTTAAACTCTTAAGATAAGATGGTTTCTGGTGTTCTCTGTCGTAGACAAACACAATTGAGGTAGAGCACAACAAATTACTGAACTGTAATGATCAGTTAAACTTTGTGGGTTGCGGATACCATGCAATACCCAAACAAAAGAACTATTTTTACACCATCTATTCAAAACGTCTTATGTATCTTTTATTAATATTCGTTTGTGATACAAAATCATATTGCCTCAGACACAAAAATTATTAATATCATGATTAATACCATCTCCCTGGTGACCACGGTAACGAATGTACTGTAATTACTGTTATTATAAGGGATTTTACTTCACTAAAGCCTGAAAAAAAGCCTGTTTGTGTGCTTTTCTGAAAAGTCCCTTCTTCACTGTGCAAACGGTTCCATTTGGTGCCTTCTGTCTTGACTGTGAGCGTGTGAGAGCGTGGGTGGTGTATGTTGTCGTTAAAGGATCTGCTAGGGAGAAAGAGTGCTGTGCTTGGGGAGCCACATGCAAAGGCTTTCCTATAAAAAAGGTTAACGGCTCCCTCAGAAGTAAATTTAGCCTGTTTTTAGACAGCTGGAAAATGCCATCTGTCCATCTGAGTTGCTCTGTGATATGACTTGACAGGGGCATCTGTAGAGAATGGCATCCTGCCTATTACAGTACTTCTCCCAAATGAAATGTTCAAACTCCCATCTACTTAAGATATCCGCTGAGGTCAATTAGGCAGGCCCACGCAGTAAGTACTGAAGTATATTCCACCCTTATAGGTCTTCACTTCAGGCAGCAGATGGGTCAGTTTGCTCCCCGTTTCGATGATTGTTTGAACTGGATATGCTCAGCTTTGCAAAGAGCTGATTAAATGTGATGTTTTCTACTAATGAAAATGTGCAATGTGAAATCGCCTACTGTAGCTTACTGTAATTAAAACATCTGCTTTATCTGGAGTCAGAGCACTTGTGGCCGTGATATCCCAATGTTTTCGTCCTGGAACTTTGCAGGGTTTGTTTTTGGAATTGTCAGAAGAAAAGAGAAGAATTTTAAAAGTGCAGTGACTGGAGTGTTTGCATGATTCACAGTAAGGTTGCTGTGGTTTGTCTAGTTTCTTTACCAAGTGGTGGTGGAATGTTAATTGAGTATCAAAGAAACCTCCAATTAAAAAAAAAAAATCTTATTTTTCACATACATTTCCCATGTAAAAAGTAAAGCTTTTTTTCTTTTAGAAAGCAAATTAATATATATGTAATATTATTTTATGCAATGCCGTGTTTGGAGATTCATTATTTAAAAATCCAAATAATCATAAGATCTCCCAACTTCCAGTAATAATCTTTGGTGGTCCTTTAGAAAATGTTGTGCTCAACTACAAACTGCAAATATGCTGGCTAAGGGCTGTGAGCAGAGTTTGGCACAGAGATTAGCCATTGTAAGTGGGAGCAGGAACACCACAGATTTGCACGGAGCTGCTTGTTTCCTGGGGCCTTTTAAATACTGGTTGCCGTTCTAAGTCAATAAGCCTGTCAGACATCCATTAGTGAATGCCGGGCATAACTGGAATAGAGATGGTTCTTCCGGCTGGGTTTTTGGCTTGAAAACTAGAGTCCCTCTGGGGGTATTGCACTGAATGTGATCTCCTTTATTGATCCTTTTCTTTCTTTATAATATCTTTAGCTCTTATAAAGCTTTTTGTTTTGGGACCTGACTACTGAGAAGCGTCACTAATCTACTTTTGTTCTTGGATATACAGTAGGTAATGTTTTATTTTTCTGGGGGTGTTGGTGGATGAGGATATTACATTTCAAACTTAAAAGGAACCTTTTATGATCGTTGCCCCAACTTTGAACCAGGGAAGAATTTACAGTTTTGCTTGATCCTTTTATTTTAGGAAAGGCCAATGGAGTGAGTGATGGACTGCAGTGTGCAGTGATGTATTTGGTCTCTGCACCATCACATATAGAAAGGTGCAACGAGTAGCTAATATAAAAGCAGGTGAAGATGACCACGTTTTATAATTCAGTTAGCAAGTAATTGCAGTAGCATTTTGTCAGCATTCAGCAAGATGCAGGACCTGAAGATGTGTAAAATACTGTATCTGGTCTTACGGTATAACAAGCTTTCAGCACTAGTTCGGTGTTCTGACTATCAGTATTGTGTGAAACTATTCTAAGAACTAAAATTCTAAGTTCTAAGAACTGCAAATCCATGTAAAATTAATTCAAAGCTTGTTAATCTCCAGAGGATGGGCAGAGTAGCCCATAGATATTAGCAAGAGTCTGAAGGATGTTTGAAAATGATAAGTTTTCTGTTTGTTTCTAAAGGTCATGCGGTATGATGGTCCTGAACTTCACATTTAAGAAGCTAATTAAGGACTTGATAGTCCCCCTTATTTTAAATCACCCATCACCCTCTTGAATGACGTTTATATTGGTATGGAGCTATGCAGAGAGGAATTTTAGGATTGTTCTATATCTGCTTAAATAACAGGCTATAGGAGTATGGGAGTTCAATTTTTAAATGTAATTTTTAAATACAGCTTGGTAGGGTGATTAAGGTAGACCAGAATGCTCTGTTTTCATGTACTATATGCTCTGTATTGTACCCAATATGAGCCTGTATAAGACTAGTTTGCACAATCATTAATCTAGCATTAATGCCAGATACAGTACCTTCATTCATTGCTTAGAAATCTCAGAATAACTGCACCCAAAACACATCCTACAAGACACAAATGGGTTTATAGTGTGTTTTCAGATGATAATAGTAATTGTTTCCTAAAAGGTTTTACTAAATGGACCTTTACAAATTTGTCTGTGATTTTTTGAATTTGTGGTACTGTTCCATTTGAAGGTTGAATGAAGTATATGGTAAATAACATGAGAACTAGCTTTAAAATATGCCTAAAATGCAATGAATTGATGTAATTAAATCCTTAAAGAAAAAGCCCCAATGTATGCCTGATTTTTTAACAAAGAATCTGAAAAATAGTAAAAGACTATGTAAGATCACCCATTTTGTGAATACTCAGCTAATCAATGGGCATGTTATATACCTACAGGCTCTTTCTATCACAAAGTGGTTTTTGAAACAATTAAAATCTCTGGCTTTCTCTGGTAGAGTGTAGACTTCATGCATCCAGTTGTCAGTTGCCTGCATTGGTCATTTGAGCTGTTTAACTGCAGAATATTTGAGCTGTTTAACTGCAGAATAAGCCAACCTTTCTGCCCAGCTGCCTGTCACTTTGCTTTTGACATCTTTCTGTGAATGTCTAATAAAATCCACTTAGTACATAATGGCGCACAGTCCTCACACAGCTCTGCTGGGCACGTGTCATTCTGAGTGACCATACTGTACCTGCAACCAAGCTTTTGCATTGACAATCCTATGCTGTTGTTATGGAGATCTGTATACTGTATGGATTATACACAACAAGTTAAAAATGTTTTTTTTATGATTTCACCCACATACTGTACATAAATATTCTAAACACTTGATCAGATCTCATGAGATGGTATATCAATAATATTAATAATAATATTAATGCAGATCTGTTTTTTTCTTTGTGCATTTGTATCTCTTTGCAGACAGAAAATGCAGGTGAAAACTTCAGGTGGTAACTTTTGAAGCGCAGACTTTTAGAACTTTTTTTTCATTAGGACATGAGAGCTCTCAAAATAGTTGGGGATAGGCAGTTCTTATAAGTGGTTCTCCTGGATAAATTTGCAATCTCTTTCAGAAGAGGTGCATTGGGTTACATAAAAGGCCAGTGACAGTTCTGTAGTAGTGCAGCTTTTCATTAATAATCATGTGGGCTGGTATTTGAAACTGTTCCTGCCAGGAGTTTTAGCTGGCTGTGGTGACCTGTGGTAAGCTTCACTGCGTGATGGACAGGCTGCTATCACAGCACTGTCTGAAACTTGATAGTGGAGTCAGAAAATGATGACTGCCTGGATGCTGGTTTCATTTTCCACCACCAGTGAAGGTCTTGGGCACACTGAGTACTTCAGTTCTGGATCTGCTACTTAAAGGAAACTCTATATTGTATACTCTCGGTCCTATGCTCTTACTGAACATCCAGAGCTATTAAACAGATTGCATGGGTAATGGTTGCAAACATATTTGGCTCCCCTCTTTATTCTTTTTTTTTTTACACAAAGAATAAGCAACTGTAGCTGAGACACACATGGAAAGCCTTTTCAGTGTTCAAATATATGTTCATCTTTCATATCAAGATGTTACCGAATCTGTAGATTGAAAGTCATAATGGAGGCGCAGGGGTACTGCGGTTAGCACAACGGTCTTGCAGCTCTTTGGTCCTGGATTTGATTTTGGGTTCGTGTTCCTCTTGTGTGGAGTTTGCATGTTCTCCCTGTGTTCTCCCCCCCCTGTGAATTTCCTCCAGGGTGCTTCAGTTTCCTCCCACCTTCCAAAAGACATACAGGCTAGGTTGATTGAGGTCTCCAGGTTAATTGTGTGGAAAACTATGCCCATTGTGCCCTGGGAACATATACAGTAGATGTTTTTAAGCAAACCATGAGCAGTTAGGGGGAGGAGCACAGGAACATATTGAAAAGTCTTTTTTTTTTACTTGAAGCTCTTAGGACACGTTTAAGATATGCTGATAGATGAGTTATAATAATGCTCAACTATATATGTAATGTGGGTGTGAGTTAGAACTGAAGTGTGGTTCAGAGCCCCTGAGGGATAGTGTGTGCGTGTGCTGTAGAGAGAGGGTGTAGGCGTTGTATTCAGGGACTGAACTGATGTTGCATAAACACAAATTTAGTGGAACAGAGAGTGCTGGGGTGGCTGTTTCTCTGTGTGAGTGGAACAAATCCTCCTGCAGAAGTTGGGGAGCTGACAGACAGAGGATATAGGGGTGATTTCCCCCTCATCAGTGAAATGCCCCATGACATGCACTACTTTCCCAAATTAGCGAGTACGTTGCTAAACCGCTGCTCGTTAGTCCCCGAGAGAAACTGCCCTCACTGACAATCTGGCATCAGTGCAGCAATTTGTTCTACACACCTTTTGAGTTGATCAGGCTTGCAGTATAAAAAATAAACACTGCTGTTAGTAGCATCTCGTGTTATTTGTGTTTTTCCTTTTGTTATTCGTTAGTATTACTCATGAGTATTGTTACGTGAGCAACACTAGTCAGTAAGGCTTTAATACAGGCTCTGTGGATTCTTTCTGAAAATGACTTGGTTTTAAAGAGATTCAGGAGATTTGTGCTTTATTCTTCAGAATGCCTTGTCTCCCTGTGTTGCTTTCACACCCTGCCATTGCGTTGGTGGATGGAGATGGGAGCGAAGCTGTTCGGCACTTAATGATTCCAAAATCTCGAGGGACTCTGGAGGAGCAGAGCCATCCAGTTTACATGGAGGTGTTTGTTTCTCTATGTGACAGTCTATTAGATTTGATTTTGTTCAGTATGGACCTGCCTCATGAAATATTTGCACATTTTTAAGCAGTGACTTCATTTTATGTTCGAAATACAGCTTCAATTAGGGCACAATATAGTGCAGGTCAAGAATCTATAGCTGATTTAATGTACACTGTACCTGGGTGTTCATATACAGTAGAGTCAGAAGGTTTTATTACTGTGCGTTTTTCCTGTGATAGTCCTAATAGATTGCAACGATCTGTGGGCAACAGAAGTGCCAGTCATCCATAATTGAAGAGGGTACAGACGTCTTTGACCTGTTTCTTATTTCATTGTCTTGAAGGCACTGGCCCTCCTCCAAGACTTTAATGAGAACTTGATCTTTGCCATGAACACGTCCCTGTATCTCTTTGGAAATCTCAGACCTGCTACATTAGTCCTCCATGCAGTATTGAAAGGTGGCAGGTGAAATATTTAGCAGAACATTGTGTAGACAGAAGACTTTGAGCCACTGAAAATGAGAGGCATGTCCTTCTTGTCTTGCTGGCCTTGCCAGCATTTCTTTCTAAAGATGCAATTAGACCTACAGTATCCCATCATTCATTAGTTTAAAGCAGACTGACAAAATTATAAGTGCACTTTTACTGATAAAAGAAGTCTCCAACCTCCACCCTCCATCTTTGTAGCACAAAATCACATCAGATCACTTTCGATAACTGCTTATCCAATTCAGAGTCATGGTGGCCCGGAGCCGATCCGGGGAAGCACTGAACACAAGGCGGGACACACCCTGGACAAGATGCCAGTCCATCGAAGGGCACACATACTGTACCAGAGCCAATTTCACATACAGTATGCCAGTTTACCTTCCAACAAGACTTTGGACTGTAGGAGGAAACTGGATCACCCAGTGTAAACCCCTACAAACACAGGGAGAACATCCAAACTATATGTAGATAGCACCCCAGGAATTGAACCCAAGGCTCCAACACTGCAAATCAACAATGCTAACCACTGTACCACTGTAGCACAAAATCATTCAACTGAAGCCCACTGATAGGATTAATACTGTAGTTGTTCTTGAAATTGCAGTCGTTAAGCCAAAAATGTTGAGAATCAGAGGTCTGCAGTTTTCTTTCTGTACATGTAAAGCTCTGCCTGTCTTGGCATGTATATTTATAAAGAAAGGCCTTCGCCTGTCTTTTTGGCACTACTGAAAAAAGCTTCAGTGTAATTTAAATGATCTGCAATTGGCATGATTCAGTAATTTGTCAAGTAACACGGGAGGTAGTCTTTTTGAAAGCCCTGAGCAATGGCTTGCTCTAGAAACTCAGCTAATAAAGCCTTTACTCTCTGTTCTTTAATAGATTTTTAGAGAACCCTGTTTGGTCCTTTTGCCAGTGACCTTTGACCCGGGAGGAATCGGGATAAGTGTGGTTGGTATGTTAGATAAAGAAAGTGTAATTGCAGTTGTGCTTGGCTCTGACAATAATATAGCTTGGGCCTGCTTAAGACATGCAGCTCAGGAGTGTATCTAATTACAGTCAGCTTGGTGAACAGGTGGCTGCCGGCCGTGAGAAAATTTACAGTGAAACCGGGCGATATAAGCCCGGTTTAGAAACCCGATACAGACAGGAAATTTAATAGTTGATCAGTGCATTCTGGCCTTGCAGAGTTCATGACTAATTTAATTTGCACAAAGTCCCAGGGCCACATTTGTTGAAAAAAAGACAGATTAGTTTATTTGTCCCTGTTGAAAGGATCTCTGCCCTTCAAAGATCCATTGTACATTTTTTGACAGTAGCATTTCTGTTGAACTGCAAGTCACAACAGCACATAAATGTTCTTGCTCGTTAAAGTGCCTGACTATGAGAACGCTGTTTTGCACATGCAGTATGTATTGAATTTAAAAATGTATTTGGAATGCTTAAAGATGTTTTGAGGTGTTGCGTTTGTTACAGAGCAAAGGACTTGCATGCAGAACAGATTACATAAGTAGGGGCCATGTCTAAAAAATAAATCTAAGTGCCTCAGCCCTAATGGGTTGTTCCCCTTCTGGACAGGACCAGTGGTGGCTGGCTAGGTTTTGTGTAATACAACAGTGGACATCTAGAGACTGATCAAAATGCAGAGGTTTAAGGTGATTTTAATATTTCAAAACAAAAGAAATCAACTACAAAACTGAACCTGCCCCCAGGCTCATCCATCCTTTTGGATGCCATTTTCACACCATTTCCTCCACTTCAGGGCAGTGAGGGCCTGAGCCTATCCCCCAGGGAATCCCCTCAGAAATGAAATCAAACAGCAAAGAGGTCTGGCCATGTCAATGGCAGCACCACACCATTCTCCTCAAGCCCAGAATCCTCTTGGAAGGAATGTCAAGGAAAGCCAGTTCCAGGGACCCCAGGACAGGACAAGTGTAAAGCTTGTCTGAAGGACCTTTTCTATATGTTGTATATGAACTTCATCCATGAAGAACCAGCACCCGTCTGTCTGTTTCTTTTGCTTTTCAAATGTTCCTTTTTTCTTGTAGTTTGAGAATCATTACGTTCTGAATACCTTCCAATTTAAGACAATTAAAAGAAAATTAGCAGTAGAAAGGCAATCAGGGACTGACATAAACAAAGGGTGTTGGCTTTAACTTTGTCGCTAGTGCTAATTATCGAACTTACAGTAGCATATCTTTGAATTATGGCTTAGAAAACACTATTATGTCTTTCCCTGGCATGAAAGAGAGTTGTAGTACTGATAATTGGCTCAGCTTTATTAATTTTGTTTATCATTATGCTGCTCTCAGCCTTCCCTAATTAATTGGATTAATTCTTTAAAACATTTAGATTTATTTTGCTGGCCCAGTGGCTCAGAACTATTATCCAGTCATTAGTGAAATGCATCTGCAGATGTCCTGAGAGCAGTATAGCGAGTTATCAAATCTTTAGCACCAATTAAGAACAGATTGTTTCAGATAGCCATGAAGATATCTTTCTCTAAAATACAAAGACAATTGAGACAAGTAAAGGTGTATCATTTAGGAAGATGCTGTCGGATGTTTTTTTTTTATTATTTCATATTTGGCTATGGGAAAAGACGAGGAAGACATTGTGTTATTATCTCTTATTTGAAAAGAAAAAATCTGAATTTGCACAAATATTCTGCCTTTATCTTTAATTAAAGTCATCTGTTTAATAATAATAATAATAATAATAATAATAATTCCTTAACCTTATATACATGTAGCTCTTTTCTGGATGCTCTACTCAAAGCTCATTACAGGTACTGGGGACTCCCCTCCATCACCACCAGTGTGTAGCCCCACCTGGATGATGCGACGGCAGCCATAGTGCGCCGGAACGCTCACCTCACATCAGCTCTCGGCGGGGACAAGAGCAGAGTAATGAAGCCAATTCACAGATGGGGATTATTAGGAGGCCATGATTGGTAAGGGCCAATGGGAAATTTGGCCAGGATGCTGGGGTTACATCCCTACTCTTTAAGAGAAACGCCCTGGGATTTTTAATGACCACAGAGAGTCAGGACCTTGGTTTAACGTCCCATCCGAAGGACGGCACCTTTTTACAATATAGTGTCCCCGTCACTATAGTGGGGTATTAGGACCCACACAGACCGCGGAGTGAGCTACCTCTGCTGGCCCCACTAACACCTCTTCCAGCAGCAACCTTAGTTTTTTCCCAGGAGGTCTCCTATCCAGGTATTGACCAGGCTCACACCTGCTGAGCTCCAGTGGGCTGCCAGTTGTGAGTTGCAGGGTGATATGGCTGCTGGCATATAAAAAGCGCAGATGTGTACACATCAGCATGCATACTATACACCTATGTGCATATAGAAATGTTCTCGTTTATGATTCAGTTCCACAAGTTGCTTGGGTTAATACGCAATATTCTAGCAATTGCCTTTTATGACAGATGTGTCAGTGACACCAGGTCGTACAGCTGAATAATTTTTACCCAAATATACAGTATACAAATGTAGCAAACCCAACAATTGAATTGCATGATGAAAAGTTAGACGTGGTGTAAAGGAGTTTTTTCTTGAACTGCATCAAAGGAGTTTCCTTTTATTTCTTCTTCCCCCACATGATGTATGCACATTAAAACGAAGGTGCAATTAAGATGCTCAAAGTGTACAATCATGGGCCTTAGAGACCCCAGACCTACAGGTTATAGTTGTGTAGTATCCTGTGTAGTATTATTTCAATTATGTAAATCATTACACAACCAGATTTCAAAGCAATTTATGCTGTAAGCCACTTTAAAGAAACCGTGTAATGGAGTGCACTATACAGTGTGTTATCAATCGTGTATTATCACTGTACCCTATCTTCTCAAAAACTATATTGCAAAAAAAGAGTGTATTATAATAGTGGACCTAAAGCAATAAGTTGTCTCCTGCAAGTGGTCTTCATCTGAGAATTTGTGTGATTTGTAGTTTGATAAGAGTAAAGTGGGTTCTGTTTCATTTTAAATAGTCTGTCCTCCAGAAGGACCAGGCCTCTTGCTCAGTCTTTTGCTGACCTTATTTCCCAGGACATCTGGAAGTGTAACATCACTGTTTTGCTCACACCTCTGTTGGCTGGAAATAGGCAGCTCTTCATGTTTGCATTTGCCTTTGGGTGACAGATTTTCTGTAGTGCACTGAGCTGTGCCTTACAAAAAAGAGCAGCAGTGGCATTTCTTTTTAATCAATATGTTTTGTGCTTATAAAGCATATACAGATTCAATATCCCAATTCTTCTTAAAATATATAGAGTATAAATTGCTTTGTGTTATATTGCTTGGGAAAATAGGATTAATTTGCTGTGCCATAACATAACATTTAAGTGGACATTTCAACAGCACACTGAAATGATTTCAGTACAGTACATTTTCTACATCTTTTTACTGGAATAAATCCAGTAACTACTTACAGTTGTAATACTTCAAATAAAATCTTAAAGCTAAAATACTAAATATCATCCATTACTATTTTTCCTCTGTGCATTAGATCAAGTTAAACTGGGTCAGTTACATTCTTTTGCTGCATTTAAAAATACAAATGCACACAGCTCTCTGTGGGATTGAATTATACATATGACAGTGCAATATGTTTGATATGGAATGTTTTATAACATTGTTATGAGTGAAAGTTGAGAGTAATGCAGAGCTAGGTGGCCTTGGTCCCTAATGGCTGCAGTGGCTGTAGGCTTTCATTCTAACTCAGATCTTAATTGCTTAGTTAACCTCATTAATTGGATCACACATTGAATCACCTGTTTGTTTTTCAGGGCTTATTCAGTTGCTAACTGCAAGATATTCTAATTCCTAGAGGAATTCAGTCTTTGAGGACTGGTGTTGCCTATCCGTGGCACAGATAATTGTGCAGCTGCATTCCTTGGATCTGGAAGTCTAGAACACACATACATTACAGTACATAAGAAAGAACTGATCATTTATCATTGATAAAACAGCCTCCAAGAGAAAAAGGAATGTCAATCCCAACAAGAGACACTCGATTGGTGATTATAAAAGGAAATGCTGCTGCTACTTGCTACCTGCACAAGACTCTGAACGCATTATTTTAAATATTGTTGTCCTGGTGGTTAAGAATATCTATTTGAGAAGACTGTTATGAAGAATTTGATTTGCCTTTGCTAGTACTGCTCCCTGAGGCAGATTTGTATTCTTTCTGTGCTTTGATTCTCTTTGTAAGCAGTGGCGATTTCACCCAGGCAGTGCAGGATTATTTGAGAAGTCCTCTCTCCTCTGCCACCGTGACGAATCTCCCCCATGGCACATATACTTAGCCCTCTTCATAACAGAGCACCTCAAAGCAGGGACTGTGGGCAATTTAAAGCGATTCTGGATAAGCCGGTGTCACTGTTCTGCCACAGTGCTCTTTTCTACTTCATGCTTTAGTCACTTTCCTGCTCTGATATGCTTTTCATAGCAATTTGCATCTAAACACCAAAGGTTTCACATTCACTCTTCAGCAGGAGAATTCTTCAAGCAGGATTTTTTCTGGCCTCTTGCTGGTAGTTCATCTATAACTACAATCCTCATGCCATAGGAAGTAGCCAGCCTCTAATGCTTATGCAAAAGAAAATACTTTTTATGCATTGAAATTAACTTAAAATTGCAAATAATTTACAGGTTGAATGGTCTGGAATCATAGCATATTTGCCAGTAAACAGTGGTGTAGTGTTCTCATGAATAAAATAAAAAGGCCATTTAAGTGATTTTGAATTTCATTTGGAATGAGTTGATCTCCTCATCTTCCTGGGGTCTAGAACCTGAGTTGAATCATGTTTAGCAAAGCTGAAAGGTCCAGTCTAAGTCCTGATATAAGCTGGACTGTTCCTGTGAGAAAAGGGTTGCAGTGTTGTTCAACGGTCATTTCTATCTCATTATCACTTTAAGGAAGCTTCTTATGTTGAATTTAAGTCAAAGAAGTGTGTGCTTTTAAATCCTAATGGTTTAGTTGGTTTTGACTATGCTTTATAACCATCTATGTTGATTGTTATGTTTATAATTGTATAGCTCCAGGGCTTCTGAGTCAATGCTAATGAGCTTGACTATATACAGTAGGTGCATAATGCATAATTAATTCCACTGAACCTTTGGTGCCTTTGCAGGTGTGGGAAGACGTGTGTTTAACATGTTTTTATTATGTTTGCTTTATAGGAAAGTGCTTAATGCTGATTAGAGGTTCATACTAATGAGATCTTCTCTTTTCACAGAAACCTTGGAAAATCAGGATTGAGAGTGTCCTGCCTTGGACTAGGTGAGTGTGAATGAGTTTGTTGATTAAGAAATCAAACAAAAAGGGCTGCATACAGAACAATAGCTCAAATGTCTGAAGGCCTTTGTGATGTAGATTACTTTTAAAACAGGTAAGATGAAGGTACCAATGTTAGTGCACATCAAGAAATTAAGGTTATTCACAACCTGTGCTACTATTACCCTATGGTCTCTGATTGTTTTTTATTTAAATATGTCCTGCTGAATCATTGCAGTTCATCTACAAGAAAGTAAAGTATATAAACCTGTTTGCAAATAAACAAACTGAGCCCTCCAAGTGAAGGAATTAAAGGACTTGCAAGGACTATTTGCGTATTTGTGCAACTCCTCTTGCCATCTGTCCTCCAGTCTTTATTAACTGACTGTCAGTTCCCTTCTTGACTATCCTCTACCAGCCCCGCGGGCATTAAACTGCCAGGGGACAAACAAAAGGCTTACATTAGCACAACCCCCTGCTAATGATTTCTGACATACAGTAACTTACTTAAAAGGTAGGCAGCTACTTTTCAATCGGACAATGAATGTCTTGTTCTGAGCAATTCTTTGTTCTTTTCTCACACGAGTTTCCCCTGGTACTGTATATCAGTAATGCAGTTTTGTGCCTGGGTTGTCTACAATATTGTACCCATATACCAATATTTGACTTAACAAGATTTACTCTGTTTCATCGTACCAGAGTATGATAAAACATTGATTTGCCATAGTAAAGGTTATTATGGTAGTATTGCACAGCGGTCATAAACATTTTCCAAGGTAAGTTATGATCTAATGGCGGCATTGTGGCGCAGTAGTTAGCATTGCTGCCTCGCAGTGCTGGGCCCTGGGTTTAATTCTTGGGATACTGCAGTATCCCCATGCAGTTCTCCCTGTGTTCATGTGGGTTTCCTCCAGGCGCTCTGGTTTTCATTTTTAATACCCTGTACCCTGCCTTGCGGCTCTTGCTTGCCGGGCTAGGCTCTGGCTCCCTCACAATTCTGTATTGGATAAAGATGTCAGAAAATGGATGGATAATAGTCTAATGTAATGAGATTAATACAGGTTGGTTTGTGTTTGAAAAGCTCGAAATAAATTTGAAGAAATCAGTTGGAAAAGAGTAAAATAACTGCAGAACTACTTTTTGTTAAGGTGTCGTACGTTTTCCACTTAGGTTCGTATTTTTCTAACATTAGTCTGTATTTTGAAGCAGAAATGTAGGGGAACTGCACAATCAGCCATTGTAATATTGTGGTGTGAGGTGATTGATGGAAGAATGAGTAGGATGAGTGGTGGGCTGCCTTTCATTCTTTACCTGAGTGTGGGCAGACAGACAGGAACAGCAGAGGCTAAGAACACTAAGATCAATGAAACAGGCATTTGGGGAAAAAAAATATGCTGTTAAAAATCCAAGTGTATAAAAGCAGCCTTCAAATTTTAATTTTACCCTAAGTAGAAGCTTTGTGTGTTCTTTGTGTCAGATGTCATTGTATAGTACCACTGACTGCAAGTGATGAGCCATCAAGGTCCTTTATCAGAACTCTTAACTTATGTGCAAAATAAAACATTTTTGCTTAAAGAGGAAGAAAGGAAAATGGTGAAAGCTGTGAATTTGTAGATTTTCTGAGTTTTAGCTCAACTGTCACTCCCAATAACACAGTGCAGAGCATTGCCAGAGTTAAATCAAACTGAAATGCCCTAACAGAACTGGCTGCCGTTGGCTTGCACAACCAGTACAGTCTGCCTCTGTCTCTGTAATTGTGCAGAAAGGTCTCCCTCACCACTACTGCAATACAGGGATTATTCCCTGCTAGTTTTTGCTGTATCCCTGGTCAGGATTCTTCTAAAATTGTTACTTGTTTGATTGACAGTTCAAAGTGATTTGTCTTATTTTTGGGAACTTAAGAAGGTTGCACTGAAATTTGTTAGAGAAAGCTTGGTATAATATATATGCTTTAGACATGTTAAGGATCCCTTTTATTGTCATATGTACATCATTTTAAATACACAATCACTTTATGTTATGCTATTTTAGCAGCACCAGGCCTTGTGTTCTTCTAAGGTGCTGTGTGGAGTTACTGAATTTGACTAATGAACATATTGATCATACTCAGACAATATTTTTGGTCAGAAGAGGCATGTTCTTGCACAGTTGCTAGGAATGGACTGGATTGTTGTCAAGTGATCTTAATGCCGGTTGGGAAAAGAAAATGTTTCTGTTTTGTTTTTTCCAGGAACATGGGTGACCTTTGGAGGTCAGATCACAGATGAGGTAGGATCGGCTGCCTTTTTTATTGCTGTCTTCTTTATTTAAACTCTTTAACCTTGACTCTTTTTTAATACCTGAATCTGAGAGATTCTGGAGCCGAGGTTATGATGGTGTTTGTGCCTCTTACATCACAAACTGACTGTCTTCCCAGCTGAAGAACAGTCCCCAAGGTGGCGGGACAGCAGCTCAGGAAAGTAAATGCAGCAGGACATTTGGCTACTGACAGTAAAGGTCTGGGTGGAACATATGGCTTCAGCAGTAAGCTGAGACAACAAGGAACTGAATCATGTAGAGTGCTTTGTATACGTCAGCTGCACTTAGTAAAAGCCATCTTCTGGACAAACAGTAATTTGATTAACGCCGCTATCGTTGGCCTCACGACAAAGGCACATGCTGTATCTTTCAAGGGCAAAGCACAATTTCCCCTTGCTTGAGTGTGAAAGCATGAATCGCAGCAAAGTCCAGGGACTTGCTGGCCTAAGGAGTGTCACAGCCTTTGGTATGACAGGGCTTTTTTGTGAGTTTGCAGATCTTTCAGGGAGAATGACTAAAAGTGAGCAGTCAGATTTTTCCCTTACACTGTGCAAAATAAGTTGTCCTGGCTTCAAAGCCCTCATGTCCCATCTGAGTAGCCTTTCTATCCATCTCCAATGAGCTGATGCACAAGCTGATCATTCGCCTACCCCATCTGAAGGCAGAGTTGTTGCGATAATCTTAATCTGCTGGATGCTTTAGCAGTTCCAAATAAACTAAAGTAAAAAAAAAACTTTAAATTATTGATGTTACCTTATTCCCTTATATGAAGCTTTGTGTTTATCAAATAAGGGCTTGTGCAGTGTATACACTCAGATTAAACCTTTCTTCTGCTGTTGGCCTGTTGAGTTTACAAATCAGTAATAAGGTTGTAAGCATCATTTATCCTCTCACAATTAGTCTGTCATGATAACCTGGGATGTTCCAATATCATGACAGTAAAAGATGAAAGACTTAGCATTGACCATTAAACCCAGTCTGTTTAGTGAAATATAGTCTTTCATAGTGTAATAGTGCTGACAACACTTTGCCTGCACTATGCAGTATTTTATCGTTTGATGCAAAGCAGGTTCCCTTGTCTGAAAAGCTAGTTCAGTGTTGCCTGTCAGTATTAAGAGCTGGGTGCAGAGAGGCTTATCAAAGGAACTCCATGCATCTCTCAGTTCAGCAGTAATGGACTGTTCACCCATCCTTTCAAAATACAGTCTTTAACTTTTCTAATGAAGATTTTCCAGCCACAAAAATATTTTTTTACGTATGAGATTTAAATGGGGGGCCTCACAGTGGCGTGGTGATTAGCGTTCCTGCTTTGCAGGGCTGAGCCCTGGATTCAATTACCAGGCTCGTATCTGCATAGAGTTGGTTTGTTCTCCCTGTGTTCATGTGTGTTTCCTCCTGATGCTCAGGTTTCCTTCCACAGTCCACCAACCATAATGGTAGATTGGCTTCTGGGAAGATTGGCCCTGGTGTAAGTGAATCTGTGACTGTGTGCGCCCAGCGATGGACAGTCTTCCTGTCCAGGGTGTATTCCCACCTCGCGCCCATTGCTTGCTGGGATAGGCTCTCGCAACCCTGTAGTGGATAAAGCAGATAGAAAATGTATGGTTGGATTTAAATTTGGCTATCAGAGTATAAAACAACCTACCCAGCTACTGTATATTGTTGAAGCTGATATCCTGGCTTAATTTAAAAAGCTGCAGGTTGAGGATCCTTGGATCGATCACCTAGGGATCAAGATGGGCTTAATGGCCTCTTTTTGTTTGTAACCATTTTTACGTTTTTGTGTTCTGCGCAGTGGTGTTTGTTTTAGTGACTACCCAAGTAAGAGTGATTGCTCAGAACACACAGTGAGCCCTGTATTCCAGATTCCCCATCCAGCAGTGCAGAGTGGGTCGAGCACCGCAAGGCTAGACAGGGTTGTTTCTGCCAGGGTTTCCCTCACAGTGAAACAGCAACTTCTGGGACCTGCCAGGCACCTGCATTCTTTCAGCAAAATGGATGCACACAGACATGCACCTGTCTTCATTCTGTCCTTACAGCACGGTGTTTGTAGCAATAACCTGCCATGAAAACCAGTTTCAGTATTAATTAACTATGTCAATGCCAGAGGGTATACAATGGAAAACAGGTGGTGATTTCACATGTATAAAAAATAGGCTCTGGTTGTATTTTTAAAGAAGGGATGTGTTGTGTTTATACATTATATATTCAAATAAATGTGACCATTTAACCTTCTCTGTTGCACTGTATTTGCTGCGCATTGTTGATAGCAGTGCAAATACATTAAGGCAGAATTTTGCCGTTGTGCCATGGCGAGATTCAGAATCATGACATTTAAAATTTAAGTAACAATACCTGTGAAAAGTGTGAAAACAGGCTGTGATTTTGGTATTCAGCTTCAGCAGCATTTCCCTACAGCTCTGTAATCTACACATGACTGAGCCTCATCTTCATCTCTTTGTCTTTCCCTGTCTGTCTTGCTGTCCATCTCTCTCCCTCCTTGTTTCTCCTGCTTCCAGATGGCAGAGCAGTTGATGACCCTGGCGTATGAAAATGGGATCAATCTCTTTGACACGGCTGAGGTCTACGCAGCAGGGAAGTGAGTAACAAGAAGCTGGGGGATTTTAGTTTCTCTCTGTATTTAATTAGTTTTGTGAAGAGTCTGCGTGCTTGTAAAGGTTTATTCTGCTCTTGGGCTCAACAGCAGATCTAATAAAAATAAATCATACTCAACGGGCCTACACTAAAATAAACGGACTGAGAAATTGAAAAGAGGCCACTTTTATCTAATGAGAGGCAACAAATGCTATGGATCCAATACTCACTTGTTAATTTTAAATGTTTCTAAGTATAGTAAGTATATAAAACTTTCCTGTGGCTCACCAAAAGGTAAATTAATATTTCACAAAGGGTATGGGGGCCTTTATGGTATGATCCACTCTAGGTGTCTTTCCCCTTTTAATTTTAGAGACATATTGCACCTTCACTATCATGTAAAAAAATGTAGCCCAGCCTAGGTTCAGTCATTGTGGAATAGTTTTAGATGTATATAAACACGAGGTGTCTGTGTATCAAGATGCTGCCCTTACCTGTAGACCTTCAGCAGGGGACTCTGAACCAGCAAACCAGAGATGAACTCAGACCTGACCATCTGCCTCAAAAAGAGCTTGTTAAGCTGCACTTGCTTTGGAGGTATATAGGTCTCTTCCATGGCCTTACGTACAGTTAAGTGTTGTGTCCTGGTTCAGCAGCGTGTGCACCAGGAAATTCCAGTCATCTGCATCCACACCATATTATTTTAGCAGTCTAAGCTCCCACTACGTATACAACATCTTAAAGATGATTCTGTACTTGTAGAAATAAATCATTTGATTTGTTTCTTCAAGTCCATGCACTTCTATCAGATGTATTATTCAGTGTCAGCCTTGAGTTCCACTAAGAGATGGGACCATTTTAGACTGCTTCACAGGAGCATGATGATGAGATCCTGGCTTGAGACATGCCCTGTATACAGTGAAACAGATACCATTATGCCACAGGCAGCTACGCTATGGAGTAATTGTGTTGCACAATCTGTCCTCATGCTGACTGTGCGTATCACTAAGTAATCATCAAAAACACATAATGCATTTGATAATGCATCTGTTAGATGGGATTGAAGAACTGTTAAGATCTGTTTTTGCTAACATTAAGGCGAAGATTTTATTGATTTGTATTAGCTCTGTTAAAACTTTAATAAAAATGCTCACAGCACTTGTAAAACACACAGAGATCTGTGATACCTTGATAACCTACTATACTCTATGTAAGATAATGCACACAAATATCTGGAACTTTAAATTATGATTGATTATATTTCTAAGGTTTGTTCTTAAAATACTATTTTTTTGTTTATAGCAAACTAGGGCTTATCGTTGTGAATAGCAGCAAAGAACTGTGACAAAACTGTTGGCACCAGGAATCCAGTGGATTTTGTGTTAAGTAAGATAATCACTGCAACATGCAGCTTTAAGAATTAATCCTCACTGCTGGAGTGGAAGTGGAACTCACTCCAAGATGTGATGTTTTCAAAAGGCACAGGAACATCCATCCTTTTTTTCTTCACGTTGAACAGAAATAGTGCTGCCGATGTTGCTTTACGAAAAGAGCAATTCCTTATTTTTTAGTAGTTTTATTTCCTTTACTAAATCTCCAACCCTTAACTTCTTAGATGTGTCGGTTTGACAGTATGCTGTTTGAATGCAAGATGATATCTTTCTCAGAACTTTAGTCTCTCTGCCAGGACTCTTTTATCATTAGTGAATATTGACTGGAGCAGGACTTCGGTTTAATGTCAATACCTAGGAAACTGGAAAATAATCCAGCTGGAAAATAAGAGGTAATGAACAGTTACCTCTTTCTTTAAGTATTCTTCAAGAAAGTCTTTTATTGCTGCAAAAGTAAAATAAAAAACCCCAGTTACAGAATGTGCTATTACCCAGGAATAGTGCTGAGCTGATGGTTTAAGGTATTGTTATATGATGTCAATGTGAGAGCAGATACTGTACCATGTATCATGCTGTGGTTTCATAACACTTTTAATGCATTTTTTTACTGTTTGGCTTCAGGCATTTGAATTTGGAAGAGGTGGCACAAAAAAAAATAAATTGGAAGGTTTTATAATAGGTGCAAAAATTATTCATACGGTAAGTCTCCTGGCTGGTCGTTCACAGCAGCAGATCAAAGTGATTGCTCTGTAGGCTACAGAGCTGTGATATGCAAAATGTGGCTATCGTACAGGTGCACTTGGTCCCGCAATGTGAACTATTTCATCTTTCTATATTTTATTTATGTGTGCAGTACATACAGTTGGCTGTGAAATATCACACTCTGTCATTGCTACGTAGTTTGCAGGCACAACTTAATGTATTATGTTGGGACCAGGTTACTCTACATACTGTGAGTAAGGGGAGTCTTGTTTGATAGTTATTTTAATAGGAATAAGTTAACAGTTGCCGGTTTTCATTACTGTATTCTGCGAGCATTAACTGAGGACAAAAATGAAAACCTGTTTGCTACTTAGGACGTTTGCTACAGAATGTGCTCAGAAAGAAGAACTGTATGCAGTGAATTCCCAAATACACTGACCATAAACATGAAGGCTGGTCAGCTTACAGAGGTGTAGTTCTAGTAATAAGTGTGGTTGTCTTTGCCTGTATTATTCTCTAAAACTCTTAACTCTGCAGTCCAGATACTTCTCTAACAAAATAAATCGTGCACCTCTGGAGTTTACCTCTCCAATAAAAACATGTATTCAATTATTATCTGTATTTTACTGTGCAAAGTAATTACAGGTTTTAGTGTTGATATTAAAATTATTATTTTAGTGTCTTCATTAAAGCTATTTTTTCACCAATATTCAAACTACATGCATCAGAAACTACAGTATATGTATGAGTTAGGGTGCTTCTGCTGCAGCTTCTTATTCTTATTCTAGCAGAAAGGGTAAAGACAGGTCATTTTTTCCTCTGAGTCAGAAAAGTAGCCCTAATAAAGCTCTGTCATTTGAAATGTACACACAAAATAGCAGTCTGTCAAAAATGTAAAGTGTCTGGCAAACAGAAAAAGATTCTTGACCTAAGCACTTCTGTGCTTTCTGCTGGAGTTGCAGGGTAGCTAATGTTCTGAGTATGTTGTGTTTCACTGTGTCTGCTAAAATAAGAGCTGCCTGCTGCAGAACCAGAGTGCTTACACACGCACATGCGTCCTTGCCATGGGCTTGGGGTGTAGAGAAGGAACTTTCACACGTGTCTGTGGGAATACAGGCCTCACATGACACGTTCGAGTAATGATAAATAAGTTGGTAAAGAAAATGAGTATTAGGGAGGAGTTAAAGACAAAATGGTGAAGTGTTTCTCATGTGAGACTGTTATTTTTTAAGCTGGACAAAAGCAGCTAAAATAGTCAGACCAAACCAGTCTGCTGCAATCCTAGCAGGATTAGATAGATTGCCATAAAGCTGAAAAGGTCTAGGGAGACATTTGATTAAGTAATTGTGTGGTAAATTTGATGTGCTGTTCTTCCAGTTTTCCACTGGTATTAACTTGTTTATTATACAGTGCTGTTATTTATACAGTGTGCATCACACTGTACCATGTATTTAACAAGATTTCACATTCTTTATTGTACTTTACAGCATGTTTTCCATGGAGTACTTATATTAGCAACATCCACAGGAATTGATAGGGGTCACTTTCATGCAGCTCAGCTCTCATTAAAGAGTTCTGATACCCTGGGGGACAGGAAGGGGGGGGGGGGTGAGAGAAGGGAGCGGGAGATCTTGAAATATTGATTTTGTGTATGAATGCAGAAGCGTGCAAAATATAAAAAGAATTCATAGGGAAGTTCCCGCACTCCTTTTTTGTGCAGTTTTTTAAACAGGACTACAAAATGAAAAGCAGCTGCTCCTGCTTTTCTTTTTGCTGTAATACTCTGCAGTGAGTTATCTGAGATAAGAAAAGATAGAGATCACTTTCTTACAATTTCTTGCATTAGGAATTCATCTTTTTACATACCCCAGCTTACTCTCCATGAGACACACAGGGACACAGACAAGGAGAGAAGCTTGGGGTCAGAGCGCAGGGTCAGCCATTGTACAGCGCCCCTGGAGCAGCTGGGGTTAAGGGCCTTGCTCAGAGACCCAACGGAGTAGGATTCCTCTACCGGCCACAGGATTTGAACCGGCAACTTCCAGCCACAGGCGCAGATCCTGGGGAAGGAGTTGTATCATAACATTTCAGCACAGATCAGCAACCTGCTATTGTAACGCTTTATTGTTGTGTGATGTACTGTATAGGCTAACCGCAGACCCTTTTAAACTGTTCACTGAGATAGGTTGTATTTGTCTTGTCAGCATAAAATAAAATAAAGCAAAAACATGGACAACCACAGAATCGCCATATGAATATCTGCCATTATGTTAGAATTAATTTTTATAGGCTATGTTTCTTTTTCTGAACAGGATAACATTCTACTTAATGGACTAGTAAGCATTACTTTACTGGGGAACAGTCTGCACAAATGCATCAAAATCATTTTTAATTTTTAGATGTTGCATTTTGTGTATTTTAGCACTCTGCTCTCTTTGCCCCCATTTTATTAAAGCGTAACATATTGCATTAACTGTGCAAAGACAGTGCAGTTCTTTTTCTTTTGCAGTTTTTTTCCTGCCTGTGTTTTAAATGGTTTTGTTAAAGCATCCGTGACACTGTCTCTTCTAATGGGAGTAGGGGAAACTCAGTCGCGAAGAAAACATCAGTCCTGAAGGCATACATGTGGCATCTGCCATTAAAAACTGCACAGATTTTTACTTCCTCTCAGAGTTAAATACTCTGTTCATACAGTCTAAGAGATCTTCTTAATTAATGCATATGGTTAGCCCCCATAAACTGAAAAAAGGGATTTAGTCATGGCTGTTGCTGCAGATTACATATATACTGTATGTGAAGCTAAATCTTTGATCTCTGATGTACATATGCAAAGAATGGTTATGTCATTGCACTGTAAAACTGGCTGAGTAATGGGGTGTAGTTATCTTCTCCCACAGTCTTTTTTTATATTTTTTTAATGTGAGCAGTAAAACTGTACAACAACATATGCTAACTGGTTGCACAGGCAGAAAATTACAACCATGCAGTACTGACTTCAGCAGCATTCTGTTGTGCCTATTTGTAAAGTAAGGTGGCACTTAGTAAAAGCAGTTGTTGTAAATACAGTACAAAGCTGAAGTATCTGTTCTTTGCTTTTCCCTTAAAATGTGATGTTTATAAGTAATCCTTGCTATTTTGCTTCCATTACTGCCCCTTCTGACCAATAAAATCAAGTATTCATGGTTGAATCTCCTGATTTACAGTATAGGAGAGCAACATTACCTTTTTAATGATATAAAAATATTATTTTAAGATATTTTTAAGACTTTTAAGACTTGTTTCTTTATTCCAGGGCAGAGGTGGTGCTTGGGAATATTATAAAGAAGAAAGGCTGGAGGTAAGGTGCTGTTAAGATTTTCTTATTCCCTCTAACCCATGAGCCCTCTTCTAGTTTTAAGAAACCTGGCTGTTGCGGTGTGATTAGAAAGCCAGTCATTATAAATTAATAAAGGGAACAATTCCACTACTGTGTCCCTCTTTCTAGCACGCTGCTGTGAAGGGGGAATGAGGTGAATAATTCATGGAGTGGGTTTGGTAAAGCCTCACCTTCTGTGGCTGCAGCACCCTATCATAGTGTCACCTGTCTTCCAGAATCCTTCGTGTGAGAGGATTGATGGCACAAATTAGTTATTTAACATGAGCTTTCCTTTACTTTCATATCTGAGTGGGCTGGCTGTAAAAAGTACATATACTGTACTTTTTGATTGTAAGTTAGCTTGAACACAGCTTCTAAGTACAGTTATTACTCATAATAACGTGAGTATATAGTATTGGGGTGATATTGAAGGCAGTGCTCTAGCTTTTTACGTACAGGGACACACCGTAGAACCAAAAGCAGTTTGGCTGGAAACATACTTTAATTTTAAAGTATTTGCTTTTCACACCTTTTTATTTTCTGTCTATACTTTGTTCTTGTTCATGTTAATGTAGGATCTGCTGTTTTGGGACACTTGGGCTGCAATGTGTGTGTCTTACAGTTCCTCATATTAAGGTTAATGTACAGTTTGTGTTTGTGTGCTGAAAGACGAGTGGTTGGAGTTGCCTGACCTGCATCCAGTCTGTTTGTGACTTGGCTGTAGAGTTACAGAGTTCAGTATGTGAGTATGAGTGAACTATGACTTACTTGTGGTCATGAGACGATGGTCATTTTATAGGCATGGCTTTTTAAAGGAATACTTCTTGTGATCTTATTATCTTGTTGTGGCACTGAAGAATTTGGGTTGGGAGTGTCTGGAAAAAAAGGTTGCTATTTATAAATTCACAAGAAACAGGAACAAAAATCTAGGGTTAGGTGTTCTATTCTGAATCATTATATTATTCAGGATTTGTTCATCACCATCTGATAGGCTATTGCACATATTTTAATTAAATAACTGTACAATAAGTGATTATATTCACTTATCACAATGTAAAGGCATATATTCTAATACAGGTTATCTGCTGGAGCTAACCTGAATTGACCCTATAAATCAGTGTGTCTCAAACTTATGTTCTTTTCATGTCAGCTTTAATATGATTTAAAATACAACTCCCCTTTCTCCCAATTGTTATCAATATGAATTGTTTATTTCTCTCTTCTAGACGTTCCAGTTTGGTCATCACCACCAAGATCTTTTGGGGCGGAAAGTAGGTGGAATTTTCTGTCCTGGTGAGGGGGCCTGGCTCCCTGTGGCACGTGTGGGTCAGAGATCGAGCAGAGCCTGTGGTGTGACTCCGCAGTGCAGCACTTTAATAAGCTAAATGAACAGCGGGGAGCAGCAGTGGCTGATTGAGGGCTAAGAATATCTTGCATCTGAATGTGTTCGAAGCAGAGGGGGAGAGTCCCGCTCATGCAAGGCAATTAATGAAGAAGCACGCTGAGGAGTTGGGCTTCAGCGGCTTCATAATTACCTGTGCTTAACCAGGTTAAGCTCCCCCTCTGTGAATCCGCTGTCGTTTGCATTGCAGATCTCACCACACGAAGTCTTTGCGAAGTTAATAGTTAATAACAGAGACAGTGGGTCAAAAATAATTGCATTATCTCTTTATACATGTATGTATTTACAAGTCCATGTCCCCCCCCCCCCCCCCCCCACCGTGTGATTAATTAATTATTAATTACAGGAAGAGTCCAATACACAATGTATTTGGGATGCAAAAAGTCAACCTACCATTCCAGTAATCACTGTCTGTACCCTTTCACTGACAGGTTTGTCTTGTGTAAAGCGTCTGATTTTCAGGTATTTGCGATAATAGTTATCACAATCTCTTTATGAATTAGTGTTACAGAAGATTTTCAGTTGTTACAGTATGTCAGCCAAGTGCTCAAAGTCAATCATGGTTTCTGACTGGGAGAGGTAAAGGCTTTTACTTTATGTTGCAAATAATACATACTGTAAGTGCTTAATATCCAGACTTTATACAACACACGTTGTAATGTCACAATGCACATTGTAGAACAAAGTAAGTAATCAAAAGCTCTGTGGAAGAAGGCATACTGTTCCATTATTTGTGGTAATAGCTCTGCAGTGCATGGGTGTTTGTTTTTATTTTGTTTTTCAGAGCAGAGACTGAAAGAGGGTTATCCAGAAAGCATATAATTGAAGGTAGGCTTTGTAGTTTGGTTTAAAACCTCATGTGTTGTAATAGATGAATATAGTCTTGTTTTGAAACACAAGGGTGATCAGGAGGATGTTTTTGTACATGCTGAGTGCAAACTCTGATATATGTGTTATTGTTATTGAAGTGGAGCTTCATCCCAGGACCTTTCATCTCTTCCAGTCCTTAATTTAAATGAATTTTATAAACACACTTGTGACTGTGAAGAGGGCTCTCTATCATGGGTCATAAGAAGCCTAAGTTGGAAAAGCAGAGCTTTGTATCCAGACTAAACAGCCTCCCAATCCAACAGAAAATATTTCACATTCCAGTTTAAAAAGCCTTCGTAAGTGGCTACACTTCAAGGGTTTTTTTAGAGAGGAGCCCTGGTCAATAAAATGTTTTTATTTTATTAAACAAAACATTTCCAGGTCCGCAGTCCTGCAGTATCATTTAAAAGGTGAAATCCAAAGCTGCCAAATTCAAATTTAAAGAGACTTTTCTAAACAAGGTTTTGTCTCTTTGTGCAGGTCTTAAGGCTTCACTGGAGCGACTGCAGTTAGAGTATGTGGATGTAGTGTTTGCTAACAGACCGGACCCCAACACACCCATGGAAGGTAGGCTTGCCAATACTGTATTTTCTCCCTCTACCTCTCTTTAGTTGACAGACCTGAAAATGAGTCATCTCAGCTGACTTTGCTGGATTTGCAGCTATGTTCAAGAGGCTGCTCCACGCTTTGGCTGAGATAACACCCACACTGCTCTGCATCTACGCATGTTGGGATCTTTCTTGGGCAATAAATTGCTGGACAGGGTCATACAGCAGATCACTACCACCCCATTCCATTGTCCCAAGTAGCTTTCAACCACAGGTTTTCAGAAGCGCTGTAGTCAGTATTCAAAAATGCATTGATTATCCTTCCTTGTAACTCGTAACTTGAACTGATAGTACAATATTGAAATTGTGAATTTATTACTCTTTAAATTGTAATAATACGCTAGCTTCTTGAATGTTAAGCTGAATTGTGCGGAAAGTTGTGGTGGAATAAAATAAACATGCATACCTCACGATAAGCAGTTCAGAATCCCACAGGTTAACATCACCTGTGATAGACTTTCTCCCCTCTCCGAGCAAAAACAGCAATTATAATTATTAATAATAGGAATGATAAGTTAAATGTTTTTGTTTTAGAAATTTGTGGATCCAAGTTTTTACTTTAGTTTTTATTCAGCAAAGTGAATAAAACATAAAAAATTCAGGAATACAGTGGTTCAAGTTTATATTCATACTGAAGCCATAATAGGTAAAGAGGTTCATTTCATTGACAATATGGCTGTATCTTCCCTTAAAATGTGATTCTTCCTTGGCTGCTCTGGGGAAATTACTGGCAATCACTGAACAAAGATGTTAGAAGAAAGTTTTCTACATCATGTTTTAAGACACTTGAAGGCTTTTATCATGTTTAGGGTCAAGTCAATTAAAACCTTTGTTTTAAATCCACACTTAGATATAGATATGCTCTTGTAAGGCTATTATGTGACAACGTGGCAGGTGTTTGCCGATTCTAGGTAATGAAATGTTAAAGCTGGCTGGGTTATAAACATACTCGGCAAGCAATGGTAATGAGGTCTGCTTCGATTAAAGTGTAACATTCCAGGACTAGTATATGCCGTGATTTCTAGTTCCTTGCTGTACATTCGGCCTGCTTCCAGACTTTTACCTGTAGTTTCAGTATCCACTTCGGCCTCGACATTGAGTGAGTGGATTCTTTAACAAAAGGCAAGTAGGGATGGAGTGATGAGTCCTATTGCAGAGCAGTCTGATCCAGTCCAGTTTATACTGGGGACAATGCACGCCTGGGCTTGCCAATGTGAAAGTGAAAAAAAGCTGCACTTTTATAAACTTATAAAGCTTACTTAAGGCCATACACAAAAGTCAGTGGTGCTTCTTTTGTGTTCTGTATGTTCCAGGTTTTCCTTTTATTTCAGTATGTGTACATACATATACTATATGTACTGTAAGCGTGCTGCAGAGTGTTTTATTTCTGTTGGAATCACGAACAATACAAATTGCACTCAAAATATGAGTTGTGCATGGCTTTAAGATTTTGTACAAGTACTGTATGTTGATCAATGCATATATCTTCCCTGATTTGTTTTTCAAGTCTTAGATTCTTACACCTAGAATTCAGGGTTTTCTTTGTTTAAAAGCACCTGTCCCCTGATGCACGCCTGTTGCACATGTCATGATGTGCATGTGAGCCATTTGAGTGTTGAGAGACTGAGCTGAAGTGTCTGTGAGATCTGGGTAGCGCCTGGGCAAGCTGGTGCTGCTCTGCAGTGGGACTGGTACTGTACAGCTAGATGCCATTCCCTGAGATGCCATTCCAGTTAAAGCTATAAACTATGGTCTTTTTTCTAAATCTTTTTTTGTCACCAGGAGACCCATTTAACACTTCAAAGTCAAGAACATTCATCATAGAAGGTACATGGTACCCTCAATCCAAGTATTGACCACCTATCTTTAAAGGCATTTTATGGCAGTGATTTATTTATTTACTACTGCTCCCATTCACCTGCCCTTTCCTGTTTTGGAAGAACAACAAAAATAAAATCCATAAAATGCTTTATTAAAAAACATTATAGTTATCATTTGTTGATTGATAAGTGACAAATTCTTGACCTTTAAAAACATCTTGCAAGTAAAATTTGGGAAGAAATACAAAATCACAATTTTAAAGACCTGATCATTCATTCATTTTCCTTCTTTTGTTCTTTCAGCTCTTGTTCATTGCTAGATTGCTCTGCCACTATTGAAATGAACATTTCACTTTGTTTATTTTCCATATACTTGCCATATGTTTCTTTTATTTGCTGCCATTAGGGCTGCATTGCTCAAAATACCCTATTTGCTTCATTGGGTTATAATGCTGAATGAGTAGAATGAGCAAATTGCAGCTTCTTTTATTGCCTGCCTTCATGAAAACTCTCCCACAGATCATGATTTTTTTTAACCTGCTTGCTGCTAGAATCCCTGCATTTGCTTCACACTGAAGGAGAGTTAGGCTGTTTGCTGATTACAGGAGTCCACTCTCTTCTGATCCACATAATTACCCAATTATAACGCATACAGTAATTAGACCTAAGTAAACAATCACCAGAAATAAAAGTGAACATTGTACAGATTGATGATAAAATTAGTTCACTTATTGGCGTACTTTGCTTTGTCTTATGTAAATCAGCATGCATCAGTCTTTCTGCTGTGAGTGATTATAGCCGTTTCCTGACACAGAATGTCTTTTCACAGGGATTGTTTGAGAACATTTCGGTTCTAATTTGGATTCATGTTCTATGATTGACCTTGAAAGACTTGGTCCATGGTGCATTGACTTTCTGATCACATCTGGAATTTGCAAAGTCTGTAACTTTTACCCACACGTCTGGATTATACCAGAGGGACTTCTGCAATTCTTTACTAATGGCCACCTGTCAAAAGAGGACACCCTACTCATGCTGTGCCAGAGATCTGTCTAGATCTAACCAGAGTCTCTGGCTAAACACCACAGACTTGGACCTCTATCATGTCTAGTTCTACTTTGTTACAGATCCTTTCACTATAGGGTAAAACCTAGTCATACTGATTCTCTAAGGTCAAAACAAACAAAAGAAGCTTCAGTTATCCTCAGTAATGTGACATCAGCACAATTTGTTTTATCTGCCTTCTGAAAAGCTCACAGCAATTTGTGCCAGAAACACTGCCTCGTGCTCCATGGCTTTTAGATCATTGCCAGTGAGAGCAGTAGTTGACACGCGAAAGACATCAAGCTGTGGTTATAATTGATTATCAATTGCTTGCCATAGCATTCTCTTTCTGCACACTGTACTGTGATATAGAGCATGCCTGCAGTCGAACATCTGGGCTTAATGGGCCCTGCCCAAAGTTACCATGTGCTGTTTCACAGCCTCACAAGGAGAGAAGTCTTCTTCTCGAGATCCCTTTCTTTTTCTACTGTGTAGCAGCTCTAAAATCATTAGAATTATTCAGACGTTTAGAGCTTACTCATCTGTTTTTCTTTCTTTTCCTTGCGGTTTCGCCATTTTTTTTTCCATTTCCGTTCTTTCCAGGAAAACAACAGAAAATGTTACAGGGTTTTCAAGCCAGTTGCAATGAAGTGTTGATTCAAGTGATCATTCCCACTCAGAACAGCTTGTACACGCAGTCAGAACTTACAGTGTACTTGCAGAGGTTGAGATGTCAGCCTTGTCCAGTCCGAGGAGCAGTGTGGGTCTTTGCTAACTGCACTACCCCAGTGCTGTTGTGTGCCCCCCCCCCCCCCACCTCCATTCCCTCTCTGCTTCGCTTACAGAACTTCAAGAGATTCCTCATTGTGGTCATCTGCTCAAGGTCATCATAAACTCTGTTGACAAGAAGCAGATAAAGAGTGGATGCATCCCACAGCTTCACCAGTTCACACACCTGAGCGTTTGCCTTACCTGACATTCAGCTGTCCTTTCTCATTACACTTGTCTCACCTTTCATGAACACTTCAAAAGATGAGGTTCGTCTCCCGTAGCTGCTGGAGTCCCATAAGTGACGCACAGTAGCACTGGGGCTCTGTGGTTTTTGTATGTGCTACTCTAAAGCAAAACTACAGCACTCATTCAGCCTTTCTAAAATGCAGACCCTGACTTTGCACAAAAAGAGCTAGAGGCTTGCTACTCCAAGACAAAAGTCTTTATTGCCATATATGGACCCTTACTAAAGATTGAAGAATTCAGTGGGCTTTTCTGTTTAGGTGCAGGCTGAATGATGTTAATGACAGATAAGAAGTTAGTATTAATTCCTACTTTAGGGAACTACATTCCTTTCGGCAAGGTTCTGGCAGCTGTAAGGTTCGCTACTGTGCCTCTGACAGTGACCACAGCAGAGCTTCTTCTCTCTTCTCCTCCTGACACCACTGCTTCATTGCTGTTTGTTAAAGGCTGGCCTTGGTCACACAATACAATTTTTTTGCAAGATGATGGCTGATGTTACAGCACCTCCCCTCCTCCCATGTCTGTGTGTTGGTGCTGTACTGTGAATGTTGTCAGTGCATGTGTTTGTGTGCTGCGTGCTCTATCCTTCCAGCGGCAGGCTCTGCCCTTCTCAGAGTCTTGCTTTGCTTTGTTTTTGTTTCTTTTCTCTGTAGCCTTGTTTGTGCAAAAACCTGCATGACGTAAGCTAATTTATTAAAGGAGCTACTGCAGAGCTTTATTCACTAATCTTGAGCTTTAACTCTTAAGCTGGATACATTTCTTTTAGTGTTCAGCTTGAAAACAAAATCTAGTATGTAGATTATCACGGTGCTGTTTCTTCAGGGAATATCTCTGGCCATCTTCTCTGAGTGGAGAGCACTTCCTCTCAGGAGACTTCACTGGCCGATGTGCCAATTCAGCTGTTTAAACGGACATCTTATTGACTTTGATTTATCAATTGCTTGGTACATAAACACTTAAAGTATAATGATTTGGTAACGCTAGCTTTATATTGTAAACACTATAGGTTTGTGAGTAAGGCTCTTCACTTCTTAAGAACTGAATTAAACTGTTTTATCACAGTATATACTGTATATATGCATGTGAATCTGCATATCTAGAAAATTCAATTTTTGTCTTGATTTCAATGTTTAAAATGTGCCATTGTGAAACCATAAGGCCATGTTTGGCATTAATTCTTGCACACAACGTGGGTTATTTTTTATTTCCCCCATGAAAAGCATTCCTTCTTAACATTCAGTGCTTAAATGTTTTTTCTCTGTTGAAAAATAACAAAATAAAAAGTTGGGAGAATTGTTCTGATCATTGCATTATAGGCTCCATCCACACACATTACGCAACTAAGCAACAGTTAATACATTATTATATACATTTAATATATCTTATATATATTATATAATATATTTATTATGTACATTGAAAATATTAAAAATAGTTGTATGCATTCTGTTGTTTAACCACCTAATGTTAGTAAGATATGACATTTTATTATTGAGCTTCTGCCTATTCTGATCTTTAGAAAATAAAATATGGTCAGCACAGTTTCCTTCTTCTCACAGCTTGTTCCTAGAGATACATCTGATCTGGTCTCATACTGAGTGACGGTTAACTATACAGTGCTGGACTGGAGCAGCTTGGGAGATCTCAAAACCAACCCGTAGATCTTAATAGTTAGAAGTGTGCTTTATAGAGGCATTGCCATGGGTGGAACAGTCTGCCATCTTTGCTTTCTTTGGTATATATCAGCACAGATGCATACATCTATGCCTCAGCATGAGTGAACATACCCCAAACCAGGCATTCCTGGTTGTCCCATCCAAAACAAAGTATGTCGCATGTTTCTGTATGTTACCTTCAAAATCCTTATAGTGTCCCATAGTTCTGTACAGTTGCACTGTCATGAGCATAAATTAGAAGAACAGTAAGGTTGAGGGGAATACAAAGATATTTTCCCAAATGGAATGATGGAGTTGAAGGGATGGCTGGGTCTAGGTAGTGTGTCTTCTAATTCTAATTCTCACCTTGTGATAGCCAAACCTTTTTATTTATACCAGCAGAGAAAGGAGCACATAAACATTCTGGACTTCTTATTCTGCCTTTCTAATGGCTCATGTGTAGCAGTATATTTTCCTCTTGCTTTATAATCACTGAACTAAATAAAATATTGTCACATGGTGCTGATGTACAGTATTGAAACCTTGACTTTGCCTTTAGAATGTCTGTAATAGGGGAATGAAAGGGTTCATAATTTTCTGTGCTCTGTCTAACCTGAATCCAGAACTTTGAGCTCAATAAGACTCATTTCTCTCTGTTTTTTTATCTCTCTCTTCTTTACATTCTCTGTCCTTTCCCTGCTTAATCGTTTCCATGATCCCCCTTTTCACTTTCTGTGTTCTTTGCTGCCTTCACCTACCTCTCACCCCTACATCTTCTCCTCCCTCTTTTCACTCCCCCCCTTCTCTGTATCACTCTCGCAATGTTCTGCTCATCTTGCTCCCCCTGTCCATTGCTCTGCTCCATCTCTCTCTCTCTGCCTGCCCTGGGCCTTCTGTGTTTGCTCCACAGAGACAGTGCGGGCAATGACTCATGTCATCAATCAGGGGATGGCCATGTACTGGGGCACGTCACGATGGAGCTCCATGGAGATCATGGTGAGCTGGCTTCACGTTGGCTTGTGGATTGTGTCATAGCAGCAGGTGATGGCAGGGTTTCATGGTACATTCACATGGCACTACAGCTGTTTTGTAATACAGTTTACAGTTACACCAGGATTTTTGGTGAAATGTTTTACTATTGTGGAAGCACACAATGAATCATAGGAAAGAACTGTGAATGCATGAAAGTAAATTGGTTTTCAGGTGACAAAATCATGACAAAATTGCATTATTACTATGCAGGGACCACGGTAAACTTGTATTAAGAATCTAGCATAAGCACCAGAAAGAATAAGACACACTGTTGTTTTCCCTTGGCATTACCAGACTGAATCAGCACCAGTCTCATATACCGTAGTTAAGGGTAATTTCACTCAGTACTTTTTTATTCAAGTATTACTTTTTTCACAGTATGAAAACTGGTGTTCCTAATGTTCGGTAATCTATCAACTTTAGGGAGAGTGTCATATTCCAGTGATGTGTCAATCATTCACCAGTGTTTACAACACTAGATGTTTTGCTTGTGTGTGCCATGCCAGTGTCAACCCAAGCTGCCCAGAGTGCACTACTACCTAGAGCAGTGTTTCTCAAACTGTTCCATCCTAGGCACACTTATTTAGGAAATTAGCACACAGCCTCCCTTCCTTCACACAATCGTTACCAAACAGGAACATTCTTATGAATTTATGAAACCTAATCTATTTCAGAGTTTTTCTCTGCCCAGTGGCCTCATCCTGGCAGGAATTGATGGCAGAGAGCTCTAGTTCAGCCTCTCTCAGATATTCTTCATTCTGATTTTTGTTTTGTCCATCGAACTTGAAAACTGAAGATTTAATTATTTTTCTCATGCTATATGTAATGTTTCCAATATTCCACTGCGTACCTGTTAAAGTCTGAAAGCAAATCACTGTCCTGCTTCACATTGGTTGAAAAACACTGACCTAATAACTCCAAATTTGAAATGAATTCCCACATACTGTACTGTACCTGTTACCTTCCTATAGCAAAGCCTACCAGAACATGTTTCACTGAGCTGAGAAAGTGTGCAACCTCATTTTAAAGAGTGCTAGGTACCATTCTCAATTGTCTTTGGGCAGGCTGAATTTAATTTGGGATGGGTCACAAGCCTTAACAGTAACCCCCAGTGTACTGTACATTATTCCATTTCAAGACTCCAGCTCCAAATCTGACCCAATTGTACAGCCTTAAGTAGAAACAAGGGACCCAGCCTTAATGAGCATAGAGACTGAAGTGAATTTCTCATCATATTGGTTTGAATTGAGTCCTTTGAATGGAGGGGATTGTGCAATCCAGCTTTATTGAGGAGCATACTGTATTTCCCTGAAAATCTTAAATTGTTATTCCACAGCACTGTTAGAAAGCTGATAAGCCACAGTGGTAACATACTAAGCCAGGTGAATTGAAGTCCTGAGCAGTGCGCACTCAAAGATGTAGGGACTATGTAGCACATGTGTGGAGATTTGTAGTGTAGGACTGACTCCAAGCATGCTGTACAGCCATGTAAATGTGTGTATAGTATTATTGAGAAGGACTGAAGTGCTATAGAGTCTGTTAATGCTTTGGGTTCCAGGATCAGAAATGGATGCTTGCCTTATATTAGAGCTTTGTAAATATTGTTTATTCTATTTCCTTTATGTGCATGATATTTTGATCGGGATTTTGATTTTTGACCCGGTTGTGTAAACACCCTTAGAAAACAGGAGATCTAGGCAAATATAGGGCCCTCAGGATCTGAGAATCAGTCTTTTAGATTTTTGCTTATGATCACACCACCAAAACAAGGCAATGAGATAAAATACAGACTGTGTCTCAGACGAGTGTTACCTGAATTGGAACTAATGGTTTACTCCGATGAAAGAACCAAGGTAATGCTTGAGGAACTCAAGTGACAACGTGTGCTCGCTCATTCCTTGCTGTTCCCACTCTTGCAGGAGGCGTACTCTGTGGCGCGGCAGTTCAACCTGATCCCACCTATTTGTGAGCAGGCTGAGTACCACATGTTCCAGAGAGAGAAGGTGGAGGTGCAGCTGCCAGAGCTCTTCCACAAGATAGGTACAGAGAGGGGCTGTTGATCTAGACAAAACATGTAGATAGTATTGAGTCTTAAGTCAACTGCAAAATAAGTACATAGCATAGTGACTTTCATGCTTCTAGTCATCGATTAAATTCGGAGATAAGATACGCAGCTAATTTCTAGTATGGAAGAAGAGATTACAAATGAAAGGAGACCACAGAGCCTATTTTGTCTAGAAATTAATTCAACCAAATACCTCTGCTGTTTCTTGAAAGAGCCAGTGGAACAGCTAGAAGAAAGCTGGTCTGCGTGTTCCAAACACCAGCAACCATTAGTGTAAAGAAGTCATTGCTTTCTCAGTCGTAAATTCACTACCTTAGACAATTTCCAGTTGTCTTCATGGTTCTTTCTTTCTTTGTTTATCCTGAAGTAGATGTGCCCATGGATTTTCCCCTATCTTTATACATTATATATTCAATTACACAGTTACTATGCATTATTAGATTTTTAAAAATAAATGATGCACCTGGTAAAGACATTTCTTGGTATTATATCCTGTAACAGACGCAATTTGGACATCTTAGATTGTCTGCCCACAGTTATAAGAGGCCAGAGTAAAGAAATGGAAACGAAAGCTTTCACATCCCTAAGATAATATTCAGATTAGATCAGGCAGATAAGATTCTTACCTGTGTATGCAGTGTCCTTTGCAGTACGAGTGCAGTGTGGAGTCCTAATGAAGCTTGTATGGGGTGTATGTGTTGAAGATGTGCTGCCTGATGGAATCCTCTCTCTTTCCAGGTGTGGGTGCTATGACGTGGTCCCCACTGGCCTGCGGGATCATCTCAGGGAAATACGACAGTGGGGTACCTCCTTATTCTCGGGCATCTCTGAAGGTACCGCTAGCCCCATGGTGACTGGTGCACTGCAGGCACCCCGGCTCCTCTCTGCATTTCCACCACACCCTGCTGTACTGCAGGGCCTTATTTTTCTCTCATGCTGTTATAACTGTTCTGAGTTTTCTGGAAACTCTTCTATGCAAACAGATGAGGACAATGTACAATAAAGCCCCAACACAAACTGTACAGCCCAGACGTAAACACTGGTGGTAGTGACGTGAACTGACTTCTTAGAGATCTTCAGTATCCTAAAACCATGCATACTTCAACGCACACTCCATGGTATTGCTACTTTACTTTTATGCAGATATAATGACCTTTTGTTGTTTCTCCTGTATTTGTGATGTGATATGCTGGGATAGTGTTGGTCTTCCATTGTGTTACTGTGCACAGCCATCTGTTTTTATGGTTTGATTGACCTCATTTAGATTGTTAAAATATATTTTTTACTTTAGATGACATAGCAGACCCCCCTATGCAAGACTTCCTGTTTTCCCATAGAAATCTAGTTACTTCATTGCTTTAAAATACAACACATACTGTAACAGCTGTCAGCAAAACAAATGCTAGTTCACTTATTCCTTTTCTCACACCTAAATGACATACTTCCATAGAAGGTTTCATATTTTGTCGTGTTAAATATACTTCCAAGATACATGGAGTATATAGAGTGAATTAGATTGGAGCTAGAAAAACAGTCCAGTAGTTGTCATAAAATTGGTTGTTAGTGATCTGCGCATTTACAGGGTTTTATTCCTTTAGATTCACACTCTATTAATGCAAACAATGTCCTTAATATTGTGCATCTTTGATGTGGATGTACTTCTAGTGATGTTGGATTTTATATTGTCATTGCACATACACCTTTTTAAGTCAACCACTTCGTAGCTCAGTGCTATGTCTGTTGTGCTCATTAAGGAACATTTCTCTTTGAATTGAGCATGATCAACTAACAGGCACTGGAAACCATCTGCTGTTCATTTGTATTGATTTAACTTGAATTTAATGTTGATTCATTTAGTGCTAAATTTGTGTTGATTTCGCCTTTTCTAAAATTGTATATTTCGTTGAGTGTGAAAACAACTTCTACAGCCAAAACTGTGTTTCTCCTTTCTGTTTTTCAGCATGGAATTTACCTTACTTCTTACTTTAAGTCTTTAAAATATTGAACAAGAATCCAAAATCCTTTAAACCTTCCTATGTTTTCAGTGCTTGCTCATGCACTGTTCCACACAAAATTACCTTGCACTGAGGACTCTTATTAGACAGCATTCTGGATCAAAGTAGAATGGAGGTGTGTGTGCTGGAAGGTGAACTGCTAAAAAATGTACTCATCTACCGTATGTCTCTGTGTATTTAAACTAAAAGGGAAAAAAGAGTCACCTGTTTAAAAACAAAACCGTGCTGACTTACAGTATTTCATCACCCAACTAGTGGGAGAGCTGTGGGAAACCTGCCTCTTGTTGACAAATGATTTGCAAGTTAAATCAAGTATTCTTCAAAGATGGAAGAATATTTCTTATCAGGTAGTTTTAAAATATCAAAAAGGAAGGTGCAAATAGGATTATTATAGAAGAGATACTATACACCTCATAATACTCTCCGCAATGTCATTTAGGCCCAGTGTACCTAAACAAAGTTAGGTGTGGAGCATGCTGGGGTTTCTGAGCGGTACTGTGTGAGAGTGAACCTGTTGCCTTGTGCTTACTGGCTCAAACTCTGCTACTGGTGTGCAGAGCAATTCTCTGCATCCCTGGCACTGGGCCAGGACTATGTGGGTCTTTGTTTAATTACAGTTGTGTCTGTCCTCCTGCTGGCCCAATAGATTCTGTTTTAGGATCACAGAAACAGGATTGCTTTTACCACGCCTAGGCCCATGGGGTTCACATCCTTGGGGGCTGTGGAAGTGAAAAGGATCTGTGCCGAGGATTAAAGATTAAGAATTTAAACTCCTGATCAGATAAATGCCTTGACATTAGCAAAGAAAGCATTCCCAAAACCTCGACTCTTTCTCAGGGTAAATCATGGTTGGCCAACAAGACTAGTAGGTTTCCTGCAGCACCTCCCCCGGCAGGTGGGGCATTGTGAGCAGCAGCAGGCGGTGTTTTTGAACACGTGTGCTGTGTGTTGACAGGGGTACCAGTGGTTGAAGGACAAGATCCTGAGTGAGGAGGGCCGGCGCCAGCAGGCGAAGTTGAAAGAGCTGCAGGCAATCGCAGAGCGGCTGGGCTGCACACTGCCACAGCTCGCCATCGGTACGCGCAACACTGCTGCTCTCTCTCTTTCTGTCTGTCTGTCCGTCTGTCTCTCGCTCAACAGCAGCAGCAGCACTGGCACATTTTGTCCCGTTACCTGTTGTCTGTCTGTTTGGAAGCTTGTGTGCACTGGGCTGCTGTCTGGCTCAAGGAGTGATGTGTGGCACTGTGAACACTAGCTCACTGGCTTCACTCCCAGGGAGCTGAAAAATGTCTGAGCCCTGCGCTATTGACCCAAAGGAGTGAAAAATTAAAACTTTTTCCGCTTTCTGATAGAGCTGGTCAGAAGGAGATCCAATTTGTAGAGGATTTAAACATGATCATCTTCAGCTGCCCTTTTAAAACCAAAATTATTTTGAGCTTTTAAGGAAAGATGATAGGGCCTAAAATCAAAACCATAGCATTTGGTAGGACGTGTGGACTCAACTACATGTTCAGAGCAAACATTTTGCCATTTATAAAGCTTTTCAAATATATTTGGGTTGTATGTTTTCTATTTAATAATTTTGCATTTTGAAACTATTACTGTAGCTAGGTGATCATTAGAATATGATGAAGAATAATTCTTTGAACCAGAAATTTTTGGTATATGAAAAATTTTTTTTTTTCTAAGTAAAGGATATTTTAATGTTATTTTTTCCCAATTTCATTTAGCTTTCTTTGTTTTTTTTTATAGTAGAATGTTATTAAAGCAGGTAAAAAACTTTTGCAAAGGACAGTGAAAGCTATCACAATAGTTGGTATTGAAAAAATAAAAACCAGATTACAAAAGAAAGGTATGGTGTAGCAGGGTCAAAATGCCACTTGCTGTGGTGCAGCTCAGCCGTGTTCAATATGTGTTTTAGAAATACACTTTGTCTTGCTTGGTGGACTATGCAGTGTGTTTGTGGCATAGTTAAAAGCAGTCTGTGGGAATGCTAGCTGTACTCTCAGTGCACTGGAGGTCTTTGTTGAATTTACATATAAGATTGTTTTAATTTAAAGAAATTAAATTTCGCATAGCGGATATTGATAGAATATTTGTAGTTTTACTGTAGTGTTAGTTTTTGTTTTCCTTGGCACTTAAAAGCGCTACACAATTTTATGAGCAATGAGTAGTAAATAATAGTATCATAATGTCATCTGGCAATGCACTGTAAAAACATGACAGAACCAGGTGAGATCATACTGCAAGAAAAATGCAAAGCAAGGTAAAACGAGCTCCTTGAAATGTGTGTTTGTACAAGTGATGGTCCTTACTGTATGTACTGTATATCTGAGCAGATTGCAACAACAAACAGATTATTGCAGTATTTAAATTCTGAGAGCATTGCCCCATACTAATGCATCTATTGACCCTTTGAGAGATATGTAGAGGTCACTAGGTTCTAGAATTGTGCCTTATTTCCATGGTTGCTTTCTACTTCAGGACATAGTTAATGTTTAAACTGGTTTTCTCTGTACTGTAGATCTTAACCCAGTTTCTAGCTAATGAGCTTGGTTGCATAACACTATTAGCAGTAGTGAAAGGGCTGTGTTTCCCCAATCAGTCAATTTAATTCCCATACACACATACTGTAATCTTCCCATCAATTTAGATGCTGTTGTAAATCAGGTATCGATTTAAGGGGCACTGGCAAAATTGAATTTGCAAACTGAGTGATTAAAACTCCCCAGAGAATCCTTAAAGTGCCTGTGAGACAAACAGGCTGTGTAAAAAAATTGTAGGGGAGTTCATCTAACATGAAAGGAACCTTACATAAACTTCTGGGCTGCTTGCAGAAAAACAAAACTGACCTTGATCAGTTTTTTTTTGTTTATATTTTGCAGCACTGTGGCACGACAGACTTGTAGATGGTGATTCACAAACCCTTGGCATAATACCATTATCTGCCCAGTCACTGTAATTAATGTTGTCACTCGGGCAATAGCTGTAAGTGATATTTGTAAAGATAGTCTTTAGTCAATAGCAAATGTGTCATGTTTTTCTGTCCCTGGAAAGGATCTTTCTCTTTTAACCCATTGTATTTCTTACAATACCATGTAAAGTTTTGCTGTCATGTTTATTTTCTATAGTTACAGCATGTGTGTTACCTGGATGGTAGAAGGATGGACATTAGCCAGTTTCTAAAGACCATCCTCAGACTCTGCCAGTATGTTAATAGACTGTGTCTGTGTGACCTTGGTTAGCGCCTTACAGCTGTCAAAATATTTATTACAGACCTTAGAAAGCCCATCCCTGCATTTCTTTCAGTGAATTTTCCAATCCAGTGAAACGAAAATCTTTATTTTAAATTTGACAAATGATATGAGCATATTACATGCTAGGTAAATTAGAAATGGTGTTCACAATTACTGTTTTTGGCTTTAGTTTCTCCCTTGAGTTTATTAATAAAGACGGAATTTTATTTCTAATTAATACTGCTATTAAAATCCGTTTTTAAAAAAATCTAGCAATTAACTTGGAACGGAATCTTGCGTGTTGCGCAGAGTGGACCCCCTCCCACGTTGCCATTATACTCCAAATACCACAGATGGCTTACACCCTGCAGGCTTGCTGGCTTGTACAGTAGTGGGCAAACACATCTTAATCTCCACTGCGCAGGGGTCTGCCTCTGTGGGTGGATCACGTGTGCTTCCAGCTTTGAACAATATCTTGGCTGGTAGGAAAAAACACAGAGCTCCTCTTCTGCCACAGACCACTGTGGCAGTGGTCCGGTCTCCCCCACCATAAAAATGGACCTTGGCGCTGCTTCAGAATCCCATGACAGAACTGACGCAGATGAAGAGTGGGTCTGCCATGGGACTTTGCAGTCTTGCAGGTGCATTTTTATCTGGGATACCGGCTGGGCCGCAAAGTGTCATCCCTGTATTGTGGTCTCTTCTGCAGCATGGTGCCTACGGAATGAAGGGGTCAGCTCGGTGCTGCTGGGGGCTTCCAATACAGACCAGCTGATGGAAAATATAGGAGCAATACAGGTGAGTGTGTGATGTTCTGCGCTGAAAGCAGCTGCAGGGACAGGGGTGTGTCAGAGTTTTGTGCACATCATCACTATGGGGAGGTACTGTAAGTATGTAAAGCCTGGACACAGTGTGAGAGCATGAAAAATCCATATCTGTGAACGTTGGTGGTGGGCATCTGTCTGTCTCCTGTTAACATACTGATCCATGTTGGTGGACAATAGACCTTTCCTTTTAGTCAGGCACCTATAGTAAGAATACAGTTTATTTACACTGCAGGAAGCTAAAACGTCACCCCTTCACAGTTTAATAAAATTGTTTCTAAAAGAATGTAGGAAATATTATCTGGACAGTATTCATTATTTCAATATTTCTGGCTGGTTTGGTTTATAGAATAATAAGGCCAGCTGTGTTTCATTCCACTGAAGGATTTGAGATGATAGCTTCTGGCATCACTGCTCACTAGACTTTAATGACATTTGAAAAAAAAAACTAGGAGTGTTTTGTTTGTGCCCTGTAGTTATCCAAGGGAACAAAATAAATGTTTTTGTGTGTGTAGTACACAGTCATATCCACCTCTCCCCACTCACGAGACCTCATGATAATATTTCACTACATGTTTTAGGGTATTTTAACAGTGTCAGGGAATTAATATGTTTTCAGATGCAGATCTTTGGCTAATGAGGGTTTATCTTGACATTTGCCCTGCAGGTTCTTCCGAAGCTATCTTCTTCCATTGTGCATGAGGTGGACAGCATTCTGGGCAACAAGCCTTACAGCAAGAAGGACTACCGCTCCTAACGCGCTGCCGAGCGCTGGGGGAGCCGCCGCCGCCCCCTGCCTCGATCTCTGCCCGTTCCTCTGTTTGCTCGAGCTTTTACTGAATGAGAAACTGGCGTGTGAGGCTGGCAAAAGCCATGGTCCTGGGGGGCAGGTCATCTGATAAGACAATGAAATCCTCACAAAAAGAAAATCTGGGAAGCAGAGAGAGAGAGATCAAAGCGAGGTACACTCGTAGATAAACCAGTAATACATTTATCTAAACCAGAGGTTTTTTTTTATATATTTTGGGAAAAGCACATGCTTGCTTGGCAGCTTAAGGTTTTTTTTTTTTTGGTTTTATTTTTCTTTATGGTCTTTTTAAATTCTGCATTGATGTTAAAGCGAAATAAGATTGATATTAGTCTACAAGCGCAAACCCCAGTTTTTCCATTTATGTTTAATTTAAACCTTTTAGGAAGGTGCTTGAGTTTTTGAAGTGATATTAATTAGAGCTGTTTTTTTGCACATGGGTGTAACGGCTTCTCCTGAAATGAAATAATCTAGCACTTTAGTTACAGACTAAAGGAATCAATCCGAGAGTGATGTTCACAGACATCCCCTATAATGAAGGTCCTCTGAAGTCAGTCAGTTTAATTACCAAAGCTAATTTAAAAGATCTAAAATAACTACATACACTGGGATATCAAAGAAATTAAATGTTTTTTGGGGGGGATCTTGTCTGAACGATTATAACTGTGTGCTTAGCTGTTTTTGGCAAGCCATTCACTTAGCAATTACCATTTTAAACATCATTCTTAAATTATTTAGATTTAATCAGCTGAAAAAAATATTCTTTTAAACAGAGCATCTTCATGCAGGTCAGTTAAAATTAACTCTGAATCCCACATATGGCATAACAGAATCTTGAAGCTAAAATCTCCTGCTCCTGTTGTTACAGTATACAGCACAGCTGAATAACTGAAGCACTGAAAAGAAAATTGATTTGGTCTCGAAACAGAAATGGGATGGATCTTAACCTCCTGACTTTCAGACTTAGTAGATATCCAGGAAGAGGAAAGAAGATTATTATTGCTGATTTTCTACTGTGATATTCTACTCTGTGCACTGTTACTCAGCAGGTTGTAAGTGAAACTGCAGTACTAAGCACCCGGGTGCTGTTTTTAGTGAGTTTGTACAGCACACATAGGCTCAGTTACTAAAACCCTCTGGATATTTTACTGTGGTTCTCGCCTTGTCCTGTTTTAAGAGGTTAAGACTTTTTGATTCGTGAAACATTAATTGTTTTTGTTCTCTCCACAAAGTGTGGGAGAGAGTCAGCAAACTGGCACCAAATTTTTTCGATTGTTCTTTCAGAGCTTTGTTAACAGCAGCTGATGTTCTAGCAAAGAAAGAAGGGAAAGACATGGTTGGGTAGTATTTGGAGCCCACGCCAGCCCATCCTCAAAAAGCATTCACTGTGATGTACTGTGGTGACCCCATAGAGAAGCATAGTAGAAAATGGTGAATTCATAGCAAAATGTGATATACTGTAAACTTCAGGAAGGCATGACAGACAAAATACTGTGCATACCTGTATATACTATGGAACAACTTCATTAATGGTGGTAATGTGGCTAAAGCCAAAGATTTTCAGACATCTTTCAAGAACATAAACACTCGCTGAAAGAGTCAGGGATATATCATCTCCAGCTTGTACCATTTGCCTTTCCTTTTTTATCACTATGCTATTTAAAATCACTTCCCTGGTGTCTAGAAGCTCCGGGCATTTAGAGTTATACTGTGATTTTGTCCTGTGTCGCTCCAGGATCGAAAGGTGGATGAATAAATCAGTGGTGATCACACTTTTTCTTTTACTAGCTCTCTTGGCCCCTAGTAGATTCTGTATGTGGGCTTCTACAGAGTGGACCTGGGATCCTCTCCAGGATGATGTACTTGGTTTTGTGAGATCCATCGATTCTGATACTGTGATTAATGATAAATATATACAGTATATATTATTGTTGCACCACTGTTTCCTCTGTTACCAGAGGGTGGGGCTCTTTCTTCTTTTTCCTCTTGAATTGGAATTTAAATGCACCCATGTAACCAAAGGCTATATTCACACAGCATTTCCTGTGTAATCAGTCTGCAATATTGTTGCATACAGTACATGTGTTTTGTTTTTTCTTGCTTGTCGGTAATGCTGGCATGGACAGAACTCCAGACACCATCGTCCAAGATAGCTTCTCTTCAGGTATTGTCAGAAAACATGGGTTGTCACGCTTGTATAATGGATTAAGGCTGGTGGATTATCAGAATAGTTATAGTATGAAAGGTGCTGGGTGGAACATTTTTCCAGGAGTTTCTTTGTTTTCTGAAGATAAAGTCAGGCAGGATGATCCAAGAAGGGTTAGAGAGGTTTGCAGTCAAAAGGAGAAGAACAGATAGAAGGACAGATGTTTCATTAGTAGATTTTGAAAAAAATTGGCTGTATTTGACTCTCCAAAGCGTGCCTCTCGCATAGCAGTGTCTCTCAGCAGTTACCAGAGTTTCCACTATGCACATTATACCCTGCCAGAAAAGCCACAGAAAGCATTCATCCATTTTATCTGCCTTAATAATCAATTGTTAAACTGGCAAGATTATCAAAATACTACCCCCTTCCAGTTTGCTCAGCCGGGTTGGTTTGGAACGGTGAGAGATTTATTCTAACTATGAGTACTGCCTGAAAAGTTGTGCACTGTGACTTAGGAACTTCCATAAAGCAACCTGAGCTTTAAGAGTGGAATTGAAAAGGTTACTGGAATATTTTTGCTTTCAACCCACATGACCAGAATAGCATAAGACAACACCAGAGTGAGCCCTTTACATTGTACCATAGAGTCTGTTGTTTTTCATCGAGTTATAAAAATTAAACTCATTGCATGACTGGATGCAGTTTATTCACACTCTAATTGTGGGCTGAATACATTTGTCGAGAGCTGGCAGCTAACTCACTTTTTTTTTCATATTTATTGCGATGTAATAACATAGTGGAATTGGGTTGATGCAGATCCAAAACTTAATTACTATTTAGATCTCTGTTGAAGTTGTTTTCATTTTCAAGAATGTGACATTTCCCTTTTATATAATCAGTATTGTTACACATTCTGGGAGGCACAGTAAAAATGTATTGTCTTTTCTATTTAAAAAAAAATAAAATGTTATTTTGTTCATACATTATATAGTATGTTGTACTGTATGTAATGGTTATTAAAATTGCTATATTTGCACTGGTGACTTAAAATCTGCATAGTGATTCTGTTATCCTGTTGGGCTGTTTTTTTGCTTTGCTTTTTTGTCATTTCATTTTCTAAAAATAAACAAGGACACAGAAAAGGAAAATGAGGGAGAGAGCCATTCTGACGTGCTGTGCTGGGGTAGTTTGGCACAGCTCTGAGACAAATGCTTTGAGTTTGAGGAAAAAAAGTCTTTAGCTCCACCATGCGGCCAAAGTGTCAATTGCATCTGCGTCTCATAGCATCTTATTACTGAGCACAAAGGCTGAATGTTTGACTTACCTGTTGTAAATAATATATATAAAAACACTATTATAGATATAATGTTACTAGCAGATTGATAATCCTGATAGAAAAGGAATGTTCAGCATGGTGTTATATGATGAACTTATTTAGAGCAAAAGGTGAGTTTATGTCAAAGTTAAAAATGCAGCTCATTCCCTGATCTATGCATGTGTATTATATTAATATAGGCAGATTCTATCTATGCTGCTCAGTACATAAGTGGTACATACAAATTCCAGTATAGTCAAATGAATATAATTCATGCTAATTTCTACTTTTCTGCTTGTCAAAGACTATAAAAGCTGTGCAATCACAAACTTGTGTACTGTAGAAAGCTGCAAAGTTGTGATATTTGTTTTCTTTTAAGAGAACTCATGTATACATATATATTTTTATCATTGCAAAGTGTGCAGTATATATATGGTACTGACTAGCAATCACTTTCACTTTATGTTAAAACATAGTTGCAGCTGGGTCTGAAATAGAATCAGACTGTGTATACTGCATTTAGGGCAATGGTCACATTTAATGATGCCAAATAGAAGTGATGGCTAAAGTATGAATGGAACCATCCACTAGTTTATATGTAGATATGTATAATACTGTATATTATTGAACAACTGGACAGGGGCTGTAAAATGTACACAGTTTTCAGCATTCACTTACACATAGTGATGTGATCATCCAAGATTGATGTGCAAACCTTATCCGTAACTGGCAAGATGGACACATGTAGTTTTAATCTCCTGTAGGCAACCTAAATGTTTTGTGAGTGGCTGGCAGTGTGAAAAAGCAGTGCGCTGTCACCATGCAGCTGATAGCTCCAAGTAGTTGTCTAGATTAGGACATGGTTTCCAGTGTGTTCAAATGGAAGAGGGTTTGGAATAGGGACTGCCAGTTTGATCTTACATACTGTACATAAAGTAAATCACTATGTATTACTCTTCTATCAATCATGAAATATTGTGTGGAAGTGTTAAAATAATGTTCTAAAGTGACCTCTGTTGATAATTGATAGAGAAAGTCTCCTTATACACCTATTACTTGGATCAGTTAGTGTCTTTGTTCCCAAAACGGTCTGGGGACCCTCAAGACCATAATGACCTCTATTTGAGAAATTACTGGTCCAGACAACTGCTTGAGCATTTAGCTGCATGGCTGGAACACATTGGGTTTGCAGTGTGTGCACATTTCCAACCACAGAATCACAATAAAATGGCAATAAAAGGTTGTTTTTTCAGAGGAAGATTCTTGTTAAAGATGTGTGGGATTCAGGTTGAGGCTGGATGATGGCAGCTGTCTTATATTTAATACACACAGCTCATGAGGACAGATTACTTACTGTAACTAAAAGCCTTGTGACCAGGGCCCATTGTTCATTTTACTTAGACCATTTTGCATTTCTGCTTTAATAACCAAAGATCATTGCAGGATAGAAATCGAATTGAATGAGCTCGTAACCAAGAGGAGAACACAGACTGTTGAAGTGATGGTTTAATGTGCTTTACCCTTATTTGTTTAGAAATGGAGTTTTTCAAATTCTCTCATTTCACATCCCATTTCTCAACCAATGTTACAGCACAAGCGGTAACAAATCCATAATTTGGTCAAATTTGCAGGTTATCCAATAGACCTCCTTCCCCTGGGGTTGCTGTGGCCTGTACCTTTTCCTCCATCTCCCTTATTGTATACGTAGGTTTTTTGTGCAGGGCAACAAAGCCCTGTGTGGCTTAGTACTGCACTGCTATAATACAAATACATGCTGATCTGACCCCCTTTTGGATTCAAGTGAACGGATATCTTAATTATTTATTTTAGAATTCTGTAGCTGATCCATTTTTAAAGAATAATCCACTCCAGCCTGTCACAAATGCTTTTTTTTCTGCTTAACCCAATGCTACTCAATAGAGCCCCCCTCCCTTATCACTGTTGCTACTGTAAACCAAATTATTCATTCACTTTCAGAATTAATTTTTATAGCACATAAAACGAACAGCCTTAAAAAAGGACACAATGTGAAGCCCTCCATGCAGAAGCATGTGATTTGAGTTTAAGAGTTTTTGTGAGCAATTCTGAAGATGTGATGGAAATAGCATTTGATTTACAGACCTTGATATTTTGTTTTTAATGAACTATAAGATCCTGCATAGCACAGTATTAAGATACATCTATATAACCGCACATAACCATGTATTGGTTTCGTTTCAGTGCAGGGATCCTTAGCAGAAAACAACTTTGTTTCCTGTTTGTGTAAAAATAAATAAAAAAATATGTATTCCATGTAAAAGAAATATATAGAGCTGTTGTTGTAGAGGTGAGGGAATTACACCCTTGAACTGTCTTTGAACCATGATACTGTTGGCTTTCAGACTAAAGGAGTCGATGAGATTATCACTTGCATCCCTTTAAGTGTAATGTAAAATTGCCACAAGGCCTGCATCCATGTTCTGTCATTGGCAATGACTGCAAAATTGTCTGCCTGCGTTTCATTGCTGTTGTATTCATCAACTAGACAATGAGTAAATGAGTGCTGTATTTTAAAGGAATCGCGTTCTGGTTTGCTTGCATTTCCTCTTGTTGTAAGAGTTATTTTTTTATGTTCAGGCCTATATGCGATGTTGAATTGGCCTATTATTGATCTGAACAAAAAATATTTTTTTAACATGCTGCATTTTCTTCCATATTTAATATGAGTCAATGTTGAGCAATGGGGATTATTTGTACTGTAGATGCCTTTGAGGAATTAATCTGTAATGATACTATAATTATTGATAATACATATACTGTACTAATAATGGCAAGCTGTAAATTTTCACTCTTTTCTGGGTACTTACTGCACCATCAGATACCTTCTGTATGTATATACTTTGACCTTTGTATATATATATATTAATGGTTGTGATCACTTCCGCATTTTTTTTTCCATTGGCAGGCATTGCTAATTGCATCGTGCTTGAATCAGAATTCAGACTATGTACAGCTGCGGTATTTATGAAATGACAATAAAAAATACAAAATGATATGATGTCTCACAACTTATTGTTGTACTAAAGGTTCCAGAATACTGTGGGAGAATGTGTATTTTAAAGTTTATTTCGTTTTAATAAAATGTTCTCCTTATCTTAGTTACACACATGTATACTGTATATCATTGTCCCTGTTTTGATCTTTAAATGTCATTTTTGTGTTATTCGATCAAGACCAGGGGCTTTCTATTTGTGCAGGTTGATCTTTATGACTTAGACGGCACTGGATTCAGGCTGGGTGCTGTTGCTAACAGTCATTGACTCTGCTTCCTGACAACAGCAACTCCTGCAACTTGGCTGGATCCCTGCAGGGTATCATTTATATTAAAGGGGAACTGACCAGTTATTAAATTATCAGACAAGTCATTAAATCTCAGTAACAAAATAACTGACAGCATCGCAAAATTGATCAAATTCCGCATTAAGTGCAAAATCATGAACTTTGTGAAAGAAGTGTATAATCTCCACGTTGTTGAGAGCTCAAGACAATTATGATGTGAAGCAGCCCTTCCTGCTCACTAGTCACTCTAATAACTAATGTACCAGCGAATAAGTACAGGTCAGGCAGCACACATTTCAGCGCAGAAATGTTCCAACGTGATTTGCATGCATGGTTGCCTCCTTATGAATCCCAGGACATGGCACTGCGCAACTGCGTCTATTTTGTTCTGTAAATTGGCGGTTTTACACGTTAATATGTACATTTTACTTTAAATCAAAGCTGCCTTAAAATGCACTCATCAATGCAGATCCTTTCCACCACCGACCAACTTAAAAATAGCGTAAGGCTATGACGAGTCTGTCAGTAACACGTTTAACGTAACGTAATTACATGTTGCAACAAAATGCAACAGGCTTAATGGGGAATGATTTATTTCTCGAGCGCGATGACAAGTCTAAGTAATGAGGGGCGTTTCGCAGGTGGACGGATTCTCGCAAACGGAAGAGGCGTTACTTGGGGCGGAAACGCCCGAGGCCTCGGTAGCAGCTCGGAGCGTCGTTTTATTTTTCACGGTTTCAGGACGACTTGCAGTAGTAACGACTTCAGGTAGGGGTATTGTTATTTATGCTTTTTGCCCCCGCTTTATTATTTCTGTACATTGCATGCAGCATTCCCTTTACATACATTGGTCTTTTCGTTATACACGTGTGCATTCCGCTCGGTAATTTGCACTGCTCCGGTCTCCCAGGCAGTTCGACTCTGTCCTCAAACTTTTGCCAGTTTCTCTGAGCTTTGATACATCAAACCAAGTCTCGTGTTCGTTGTGCCTTCAAAGAAGTGCAGAGTGCCAGCGCTCCTGCATACACATGGCAGGACATGGCGAGAAAATATGGGTTGCGTGCACAGCGTGGGGCGAGTAGCGCATTTCATGAGCACCGTGGCAGGAAAAGAATGGAGGAATTCAGATGTAATTTAACCATTTAGGTGGTATCACCTCTTGTCGTTACTTAGTACAAGGTTGCTTGTAAAGTTTCGTCGATGTCCGTGTTACAGTGTTGACAGCAGAGCCCCCCTATCTCGCCAACGATTCTTTTGAGCGAATCTGTTCACGAGTTGCGTTATGGACTCGTTCGAACCAGGGCGAAGTGATTCATGTCCAGAGCTCAGGGGACAAAGGAGGAGTTTGGGTCACAGTTGGTACAGGAAACATTAAGCAGCCATAAACCATTGTAAAAATGCACGTGGCCCTCATTAATTGTGTGAGCAAATTCAAGGGGATTGAGTGTGAAACATGTATTCCATCCAACACTTTTATAGCTGCTTTTATAACAGGTGTAAGGTTGGGATATACCTTGAACCATTGGAATGAATAATGTTTTGATTCTTATTTCAGACAGCAGCGTCTGACATTTTAAACATTCTGGGGTTGCATTATGATATAACTTTATTATGAATAAGCATTGGTTACTCCCACACTGAGAGCAATACGTAATTTTGTGTTTCATTAGTACATACAGTGTACAGTCTATTTTAAATGGCATCTGAAATACAGCATGCCACTACTAACCCAAAATCAAGTTTGCAATTCCATTTTGTTGTAATCAGACAATCTGAAATGCGAATTGTTCTGCGGTAGGACTATTGAGAGAAACAATCCAAGTAAAAGTTATTTTCCAGGTTAGGAACACATATGAGGTAGCACCTTAAGACAGATTAAAAATATTATTTTGGTTTTGTTTCTTATAAGTAGGCTTTTCAAAGTAAAACACTGATTTTAAAAAAAACATATGTCAAGCTTTCTCTGCCAGTAGGTGTAGGTATTAAAGTTCTCTTTATGTTAAATTCATATAGATTTGGAAGGTTTTTTATTCTGTCATCCAGCAGATGACATTATCTGATTTACTGCTGTTATCGGTTTGTTATAATTCAGTGTAATAAAATGTGGGTACTTTGGTAATATTGTTACTTCTCATTTTTGTGAGCATCTCATTTTGTGAGCTGTTTTGCAGATTTTTTCAAAGGTAGTGTAAATATACATTTACAGGTCAAATTTAGTTCTGCATTATAGATATTCATTTTTTTTCTCTGACTTTAACAAAAAGATAATCTTGTTTCTCTGAAGGACTACCACTTCCCAGTAGGCAAAAGCAAACTACCGAAACTAGTTTTCTGGTCTTGAGTGTCTTGAGACTTGATCTTGAGTGTCGAAGACGTAGATAACCCATATCTGCCCCTTACTGTCCGCTCTGTGTATCTGAGGCATGTTGTTTTGGTACAGTACGTCACAAGGCACTCCGAGCCTTCTGTATGTGCTGCCATTGAAATACGGCTCGCTGTTTAAATTAAACCATTTAGCTAAAGAAAAAATGCACATATCTCCATGTTCCTTTAAGTTTGTTGGTGATTTGATGTAGGCTGGGACTTCCATTGTCAACATTCATTGCGCTAATATTACAGTGGGTCTGTGTGTTACAGATCATGGACATAAATATTTACCCGACTTGATATAAATGGACCTCAAAAGAAGCACACTTCTAGTAAAATCATTGCAAAATTGTATTATGTAAAATAATGATCTATGACTGTATTATAATAACTTTGTGTTTGAGATGTAATTTTTACGTCTTCTTAACACGAAGCTACTTAACAAAGCAGGTCAGAGGAGCACCAAGAAGAGCAAGCAGACTACATTGTTAGACAAGTTAATATGATTGACAGGGAAACCTTATTTACAGCATTTAATATAATTTTATGGAGTACTAAATTACAATAACGTATACTGTACATAAAAGGTTAATGTAAAAGTATTTTGCCATGTTGGTTTCATCTTTAAGTAGTGATATGCTACTCATTATTAAAAATAAGTTTGATGTTTTAAACGTAATTTTTAAAAATGTCTTTTCATCACTAATACACAAGCTCTCTCATTTTTAGAGTGTTCAAATTCAGAGTGTTTCTAAAACGTTTCAAACAAGGTTAAATTGCATTTTAGTGCTCTAACGGGTCACCTCAGTGATCATTCTGTTTATACTCAGAAAACGTGAATTAACAACGGTAAAAATTGTGTTGTCAAGTCCTGGACACTATTCCTGTTGAAATATATTGATTCTTATGGAGAAATATGCTGCACTTGAGCCTCTGGGAATATTTACATCCTCCCAGTCCACATGAATCCTATTTTCATAATTTTGTATGGGAAATAATTTTCCCGCTTAACATCCGTGTTTTACGGTTGCCCTTAAGGATGTGAAGTGTGCACCGCCTTGTTCCTGGTTTTGTTTGTTACTGGTTCTTCACACTAATACATCACTGAAGCAGACAGACAGTGTGCGTTTCTGCTTTACTGCATCAGAATCCCAGCCTGTGTAAACGTGTCCCAGCTGCTTCTGGTACATATGGAGTAAAATAACCATCTTTTTTTTACATCTCTGAGTAAAAGTCTGAATACCCCCCAGAATAACATACTTAAGTACAATACAGCTCTCGGGGAAAAAAGGACTTGAGTAGTGTAGCACAGTAGCTTCTACCTCGCTACTTCCCACCCCTGGAAAAAGGTGATATACAGCTGCCTTTCAAAGCTCACGGAATAAAGCCTTGGATGGTACTAAAAGTAATGTCATGTATGAAAATATTGTTTTAATTTTGTTTTTAAGAAATTAACATAGTGTAAGATGTTGTGCTACTGACTGCACTGTTCAGTCTGTTTGTTTTAATTAACAACAGAGAACATCTGAACCTTTTTCACCTTAGAGTCCAAAAAGAAATCTTAGCTATAGACTTCTGAGCATTGTGATTGACAAAACTGAAATACTGCTTTTGCACACTAGTTAACTTTTCTGTTCATCTTTCAGCAAATGAAGCAGTGCTACAGTTGTAATGTGAGATTAGATAGCTGGTGTTGCATCTTGTTGATTCACCCTTCAGGTACTCTTCAGCAGTCATGCAGGCGAACTTTGTTGCTTAGTTTTCTTAATAGTTTGTCATTCTTTTGTGACCATTCAGCATATGGTTTTATCCACACCAATATATCAGAACAGGATATTTGAAGTATTAAAAAACACATGTGAATCACTTACAGTAAAATGGTTTCCCAACAGGAGATGTTTCTTCCTATTAATGCAACATTGCATTCTTAAAAATCAGGGTCAGGACAACCTCTGCTCGTAGACAATTTAAATTTATTTTAAATCTGTTGGACCTCTCTAGGACTTAGATTGCAGACTGCTGGTTTAAATGATAGCTTTTCAAATGACATACAAACGTGACATTACCTGTCTTACCATATAAATACAAATTTCCATGGGAGCCCACCTAGGAGGGACATGAATGAAAATTAAGCAAATAGTTAAAAACGCCTTCAATTATAGATGCTTTAAGCATTCTGAAGGATTCCCTTGTTTGGAACACTGAACCGAACAACAACAAAAAAACTTTTCAACTCCAGTTTAAGCATACACCTTATACTCTCATACTTATCTTTATTTTTTTTTCTTCTTGGCTGTATTTACAAAAAAGCAATATTTACAAATACAACTTTCTTACAAGAGTTTACTTTTAGCGTTTGATATTCAATGGAACACAAATACAATCATTTTCAATAGAGCACATGTCAGTGTTTTACCTGTTGTGTGGTTAGTTTTTGTCTGGAACACCTATAATGTCCTGATGTTTGCAAATGGATTTGTGCTTTATTGGCTTTGAACCTCAAAGGTTGAACAGATTAAACCAAGAACACACAAACACTGGAGAACCATCACACCCATTAAAACAGACACAGCAGGCAGGTGAAAAGAATGTGCATGGACAACTGCTCAACATTAGAGGGCTGGGTGCCCACAATTTCTTGCTTTAAAATCTTTTGAAGCTGCTTAACTAGCTGGAGCTCACAAACTGATGGAAAGCTGTGGTATTTGTTTATGCATGTGCAGTTGTGGTTCTTGATATACTTTACTTGTGCTTCTTTAACTGCCAGCTTTCCCTGACAAATGGCAAAAAATGATTATTTCCCCAAAGGATTTTATAACAGAAGTTTGAGGGGGGAAGGTTAGATCTTCCACTCACCTACGTATATAAGTCTCACACCCAGACCTTGCCTGTGCAACTCCCCCCCACAATAGTGTTGGAGGGGGTTCGTCTGTCATTCCCTCAGATACGAGAGTTGCGCCTAATACTTTATCTCTCTCTATTGCATTCATCAGGATCTGACCAAAGTGTTGAAATATTTCACCTGCGAAATTGACAGTTTTCCTAGTCAAACTGCTTTTTAATAATTTTAGAATGTTGTTGTTTTAAACTCTTAAACGTTATTCACAGACCACTACACGTATGTTCTGTCCACTGTGTCCCAGCCCGAATTATAATGTCCAGTGGCATTTTTATTTAGTAAAAACCCTCATCAAAGGACATTTTGTTCTTGTCTTGACCTTAGGAATAACTTCTGGTATTGCAGAAATCCTTCCTTTTAAAAGATGATTCCACTATGCTTTGTAAGTCCTGTTCAGGTTCCAGTGAATGTAAGCCCTGCAAAATAATACTGTGAGCTCACAAGTCACTAAAATCACATGTAGCGTGCACATCAAATGATGCAGCATGTGAATACAAAGCATAGGATTTAACTTAAGTAAATGAAACAGAGTTCTGAGTAATATGCAATAATGTAAACCTCCAATTTAAAACATCAGTGAAAAAATATAATTTTACCTGATATGCAGTATTCTAGGGGAGTGGGAAAATTCAGACTCTATGGAGGGCAGCTCAGAAGTAATCTGCCTCTCAACGGAACAAGGAATTCTGCAATTCATCTGTGTATTGTGGCAGTGCTACACAAGCGTATTCTGATACGCAACAGAAACTTGAACAGACATGATCTTTCCTATCTTTTTAAAAGGTAATTGTTAATCTTTTTCACAGTATGTCACTTTATGTAGTGCACAGTTGATTCTCATTTATTGTAAGCCTCTAAAACAGTTATATTTCACATCATTTGTGTTATATTTGAAAAGCAGCCTAAAAAAAGTAAGCATCTACTTCTACAACAACATCTTTTTTTCTTTGTGTGGGGGAGCATCAAGGTGGGTTCTTTCCACTAAACACACCTTAACAAGCAACAAAGTGAATCAGTTCTTTACTTGTAAAGATCATTTCAAGCAGTTCGCCTGAAACGTAAAAGTATTTAATAGCTATACTTTGTTGTCTTAAGATTTTTTATTTATTTGTTTGCCATATGTGTTAGTTACGGGACACGTTTCTCATCCTAAAATCATGTTGGCAGCTTCTTAATTTTAAGAAACTGAAATGTTCAGTAATATGTACAAGCTTTGTACCTTGAACTGCAGGCTAGTTCTTCTTGAGGTACAGCGGCAGGGACACCAGCTCTCTGCCATATCTCATTTTAAGACATTCAAACTCCTAGCGGCTCCTTTTTTGTCCATTTATAAAGGTTTCAGTTTTTTAAACAGATAAAACAGCCTTTTCTGTATTTACAAAGGATATCTGGCAACTACCTGTTTTTAAAAATACTCATAAAATCTCAGCGTATCCCTTACGTAATTGGTATGTAAAACAAAAGCCCCTTCACCAAAGCTGGCTAGTCATGTCGTGCATAGCTGACACTGGGGAACCTGCAATGATCGTCTGAATCACAGTGATCTTAAAAAAACAAGAACTGGATCAAGATCCATAAGATTTGATTAAATTACGGGAAAAATCTACAATCTATAATACACCAGCTTCAATCACAATGCAACTACATTGCAAACTGTTCAGTAGAGAGCTGCCTTAAAAGTTTTAACTTTGCCTTGATGTGATTTGCTATTAATCTATGCAGGTGCATCAGAGAAAGCAAGGGTCAGTGTCTGTACAGATGTCTTAGTGTGTGAATCCCTGCTGCACTCTTTCTCAGACGTTTGCCTTTTGAAATTTGAGAGCCTGTATCTGTCAGCTGACTTTTGTTTTCCAGCTTCAGTATTTCTTTTACTGCAAGTGGCATTTTGAATAGGCTTCAGACAGCTGTATATTTATCTGCCTGTCATTTCGAACCTGCAGTACGCATAGTCTCACCATGCACACAGTAGCATGATCTCATTGTCAAAGGTTGGTATACTGGGATACTGCCCTCATTGACACGGGAACAGTGTCTCTGCAGACGTTCAGTGCACATGAGATCTGACAGCTGTATCAACCCAACCCATGAAAACATTTACGCAGGTTGTGACCCAGTCACCATATTTTTCAGAAAGAACTGGAGGCTAATTGAGTCTTCCTGTAGTAAAATTAAAGTGTTTGGATTTTAACTATCATGAAGACTTATGAGGGGTATTCTAACAAATTTCAGGACGTTCAACCGTAATGATCAAATTATCACCTAAACAATGTTCAGTTTTACACTGAATTTTAAGAAGATGTTCTTTGTTGCTGAAAGTCTGGGATTTGAGTCACCTTCATAGATTTCAGACTTGGTTCAAAAGTAATTAACAGTGCATTCCAAGACAGAGTAATAAAAGGGAAATTATGTCAGAAGGTGTGCTTTACACCGAAAGAATTGAACTAGCACAATTAATTATTATTCTACGATAATAAATTATATTTTAGTATTATCAATAAATTACAAAAGACAAAGAATAGTAATCATTAACATTCAAAGACAAAAAAGTTTGAGATATCTGCCACGTACTGTAGCTCACTGGTCATAGACTCTGGTTTTCGTGTTTTTCTGTAGCAGCAGGCTTTGCTTTCGACAAGCAGAGCCTAGACCATTCATTCCATGATGACTGGCTTTATGAAAGCCAGTCAGCAGCTGAAGATGACCACTTAATGCCTAGCACTGAATCTGTGTTTAATAACATCCCTCAACATAAGCTCTCTCGGGTGTTTCAAACACAGATAGTACCTGTACAATCATTTAACTCTTTTTTTTTTTTAAACTGTACCTTCCACATAATTGTGTGACAAGGTGTGCCTATCCATGCTCGATCCGGTGCACCCTTGTTTTTTTAATTATTTTTTTAAAATCAATTTTTAAAAACTGCAACAAAACGTTAGCGTTTATATCAGCAAGACAGAAGCAGTCTCCACGGGGCTGACTCCACAGACGAACGGTGCATTCAAGAAAACGTGAGACCAAAGGGAGGAGCCAAGAAGCGAAGGGACAAACGCGACATGACCACAGTGCAGGTCAGAGTCCTCCTCTCCTGAGCCTGCACGGGCTGCAGGGAATGCGTGCTGTGGTGTGGTCAGAGGGATGAGGGCTACAGTTCTGTGGTGGTGGTCCTGTGCCTCCCACGCCGTTGCCACGGGAACCAGAGGGTGGCACAGAACAAAGCAGCCGGGGGGGGCGTCACAACCCTGGTGGCGAGCTGGGGTTGTCCTCGTAGTCTTCGTCATTCGTAGTGGCAAAGGCCCGTGCTCGTCTCATCTCCTGGAGGGGGTGTTTTTTATGAGAATGCTGTGGAATAGGAAAGCAAGGGGTTAGGTCACACTCTTCACAGGCAAGGCTGGAGCCGTTCGGCTCTCTGTGCTGCCATAGTGCACGTTCAGTTAGTGTGCGACTCCTGCTGTAAAGCTCAATCCCTGAGGGTGGTGAAAGGTCATAGGAATGCTGGAATTAAACATTTTTGAAGTTTTGATTTTTATTGGAAGGATACAACAGGGTGGAGCAGTGGCAGAGGTTAGCATTGCTACCTCGCAGTGCTGGGGTCTTGGGGTCAATGTCAGACCTGGGGTGCTGTGTGTGTGTGAAGTTTGTATGCTCTCCCCATGTACATGTGGGTTTTCGCCAGGTACTCCATTTTCCTCCCCCAGTCCAAAGACATGCTGGTGGGTTAATTGGCTGCTGGGAAAATTGGCCCTGGTGAGAGTGTGCCTGTGTGTACCCTGCCTTGTGCTTGATGCTTGCCGGGATAGGCTCCAGCTCCCCCACAGACCTGTACTGGATAAAGCAGTTAGAAGATGGATGGATAAAAAAGGGAAGAGAATGAACTTGGACCCGTGTATTCCATCAGTCCTGTGTGATTATTGAATAGGGCAGTACTCAGCTGCACGGTAATGTGGCCTGACCAACTACCTGAGGGCCATGTTGTGACATTCCCCTAATCCATCTTACAGCACTGGTTCTCTCTAGTTCTGTTTTAATGATGCTGCTCCATGGCAGTGCCTCATCGTGGGTTTAGAACAGGAATGAGATCAGTAAGCTTCTGTTTGAGCATGAGCGCTCTCCCAGAGTTTGCAGCTATTTATTTGCTTTGCCTTTTATTCAAGTACTTTTTTTTAGAAAAGTCGGTACTTCTACTGCTCTACATTTTTCAGAAGTCTCTTTCCCTCTGGGATATACTGACGTTTACCCAGGCTGGAATTCTGCTGGGAAAGGCAGAAACACAGTGTCTGTCTGCTTCAGAGACTTATTAGTGTGAAGCCCGACCACAGACCGTGGTGTTTCCTACAATAACCAATCAGCAAGCACACCGATACCGGTATAAAGGAACACAGGGGGTTTGCATTTTACATCCTTAAGGAGGGTCATAGAACATGGATGTGAAGGGGGAAATTATTTCCCATAAGAAATAATGAAAATAGGATTGATGGGGATGGGGAGGATGTAAATATTCCCAGAGGCTCAAGTGTGACATATTTCTCCATAAGAATCAATACATTTCAACAGAATAGTGTCCAGGACTTGACAACACAATTTTACTGTTGTTCATGTTTTCTGAGTGCAAACAGAATGATTACTGTAATGACCCGTTACGTTGAGCACTAAAATGTTGTTTAACTTTGTTTGAAATGTGTTAGAAACACTCAGAAATGGAGAATTAACAGCTTATGAGTTTGATGAACAACCATTTTTAAACATTATATTCATTTAAATATTAAACTTGAAATTTTAAACTTGTTTTTAATGCAGAGTATCACACACGCGTAGCACGCAAAGATGGAAATGACGCCACAAAATAATTTCAAATTCAAATTTTATGTGCAGTAGAAATTATTTTGTTCCTCTAAAATAGTACCTCAGTAATGTTTTTAATTTACCACACACATGATTAGCAGCACAATCTTTTACTGTAGAGAGTAAAATTAGTTTTCAGTTTATCTAGAGGCAGCGCAGTCTGCTTGTGCTTCTCAGTGTTCCTCTGATCGTCTTTGTTAGGGAACTTTGTGTTTTAGAGGATGTAAAGTTGGGGCCCAGAGAAGATGCCAAAATTAAATATACAAAACACTAAAACTAAAATATACTTAAATATGCTAAATTAAATTAACACAGTTATAAATAGTGCAACAGTTATAATATGTACAACAGTTTTATATATGAAGCTCTTTTTGCTGTGAATTTACTAAGAATTTTCCATTTTTGTACAGTTTACATAAAGATGGGGAAATCTTTGTCAGCGTTCCATAATACATACGAGTCACACCTGAAAAAGACTCCACAGCCACATTTTTCTTTCAGCAGGGAATGAACCTGATCCTTTACAAGTACTTGGGACTGGACTCAGATAAAAACCTAAGATGGGACAAATGGTGTGTTTTTCCTTAGGAAACCAAGTCATTTATTGAAAGTGTCTTAAACTACTGTCTCCCTTGTTGGTTTAGCAACATCAGTACTGTAATTGGAATTGTTTGGGAAAATTAGTGAAAATAAGTAGGTAAAGTCATGGAACTATGGCTACTTTCTTCATTCCAGTACTTGAATACCAATAAGAAATGATATTTATGCTTTTACTTGAGTAGTTTCCTTATTTTTGGAAGTAATGTTACTTGAGTAATAGTACTGTATTTGAATACTTTTTACACCCCTCCTGGATTAAGCATCATAGGAAAAAAGTGCATCTCTGTAACTCACCTACGATTGCATGTTTTTCAGATTTCAAATATATTTCCAGTGCTAGAAATGTCCCTTATCTTTCTAAATTACAAGTTCTAGTGTATCTGACACTCATTGATCTTTATAAGACAGATGGACGCCTCCGTGCAGAATCATGACAAGTGTACAAGGCCATTCTTGTACATGTTGCCTTCTCTTTGCATGGTTATTTTGAGCTGATAAAGAAAATGAGTAGATGTAGGATGATGAATGTGAAAATCAGCCTCTGCAATTTAAAGCAGAAAATAATAAAGCAGAACATAGTTCAATAGCATAAAGTTGTAGTTTCTGAACTAAATAGTCCTGTTTGTAATTACCACCTGCTGCATAAAAAAAGATGACGGTACAGGTATAGCATTCTTAAGGAAATTGGAGACCATCTGACCATCTGAATTCAGCAGATGGTAACGTGATCTTAACTTTATTCTCCTGAAACAAGGCAGCACACTGAAATGCCCCGCCTGGTGACCAACACCCCCAGGAAGTTACTGTAGTGGCAACAGTGGTAAATTGCTGACCTGATGAGGGACATCCATGAAGCAATCAGGAAGGAGAGGCTAGCAGTTCTGCACAGGACACACAGACGCACAGAAAGCACAGGGTTAACAAGGGTCCTGCTAAGGGGTACAGTTACATTACAACAAGAGCAGGCGACTACACCTAGACATCTGGCATGCAACATCCCCATTCTCACTTTGGACAGGACATCCGCCTGGTTCAAACACACTGTGCAAGGGCCTAAAAGAGAGTTGTCATTTAAACAAGTACAGGACAAAAATGCCAAACGAGTCTGTACTGGCTGTACTCTAACTTACCACTTGTATTCTGTATGCAGAATTCAAAATATTTCTGAAAATGTTAAGACTGGATAACTATAACCAATTTATGAAATCTACTCTAAGACATATATCTTTAGTTTAACATTTGTGTGAAAAAGAAACAGATCAACACTGGACCCACATGCATACATTTAATGAAGGTCATATACTCCAAAACTGATGAATTTCCAACTGTTTTTCTAAAAAGAGTGAATATGGTAAACAACATGCACACGGTGCAGGCAATACTTTCTATGGGCCTCATCCCCAAAAGTCATGTCATACAACCCACAATCAGTACTATTTAAGATAAAAAACATATGCTAATGAATGCAGATAGTGTGGATTGTTAACAGTACTGAGGGGCATGATATGTACACAGCGGTCACAAAATCTTGAGATGTGCTTCAACGGCTGTGCAGATTAGTACTGATGGACAGCAGGTGTTATGATCTGAGATCAGACTTAGAAAAAGCCACACAAGTGTTTTTATGTCATCGAGGGTGCCGTTCTTGCTAACAGGGAAAAGACTGTTGTCAAGGGGGAGAGGAAACAAGAAGGGGTCAGTGCCAGAAGCACAGCAATACCCAGAGACATCGGGGACCAGCAAACCTAGTCAGGCTTGGCAGGGCTACAACTCCCCACACTCTTTCCTCACTGTCAGTCTTTCCTCACTGGTACACTTGGTGGAGATCACCAGGTCCTGAAGAAGCACCTTCTCTACAGATGCACTTTGTGTTTGGCCACTCCTTAGCCAAAGAGCTATGCTACTTTCTGTCCCACAACCTTTACACAACGTGTGTCACGCTGTACAAATAGCAGGCAGCTTAACACATGGCATTCGCTTTAGTTCATGCAACCTCGTGGTTCTAAGACTCGTGCAGTGGGATGATGTTAACTTGTATCTTGTATTAAATTTAATGAAGCTTTTGTGAATGAGGCCCTTATTTCCACCCACATGCACTGTTCACGTTTGGTAAAAACACCATAGGAAACAAAGCCACACAGTCACAACCCAGCTACTTCAGTACTGATAAAAGGACCAACTCTCGAGCTATTGTGATTACTAGTAGCAACAGCAATAATTTAAAATTATTACCACTTAATAATGGCACTTTTAACAGCTTACAAGGTGTTTTGATTAATATAACAATTTGCTTGTTACAATATGATTTAATTGCTTTTTAAAACATTTTTTCCATGCAGGAATTTTACCTGCAAGTTCAGCTGAAAAAGTGCTCATACCTTTCATATACATTTTTCTGTAAAGGTCACACCTTCAGAACTTGGAAGAAACAGGCAGATGACTGGGAATAAGGCAGGACTGCTGACATGATCTGCACAGACCCTCTGCTACAAGTTGAGCACCAGTAAGTGAGCATCAACTCTGAGCACCGTTTCTGAAACAGCAGAATATTTTCAGTTCCCGGCCAGTGATGAAGGACCAGGTCAAGAGCGATATCCCTCCTTACCGATGACGACTTCTGGTCCTCCGGCTTCTCCAGCTTAATGCGGATCTCTGGCCTGGGCAGCTCGACTCCCTTACACCCCTCAGGCTGAGGCCTGGAGGTGGATGCTGCTGGAAATAGAGATGGAGCTGTTACAGCATGTCACACCTGTCCACTTGTACAGCTACTCAGGGAGAAGCTCAGGACAGCAGTCTATGGTCAGTCTGTGGTTTAAATAACTAAGGTCCAAGCACTTTCCACAGGGTCTGCAAACAGTGTATTTTTATACTTGCTTTTTTATGTCACTGCGGCTGAAGTCATTAAGATATGCCAGAAAAACCCCCTCACCTGGAGAGCTCCCGCGGCTGGCCAGGCTGGCACTGCTCACGCTGTCCTCCAGCCAGGTGCTGTAGGTGAAGGAGTCGCGCTTGTGGGGCGTCCCCGCTGATGACAGACTCTCCTGCAACACACAGCTCGGCCATGAGTCTCTCTGCCCCGGGGGGCACCTCAGTGCTCAGTGCTGCAGTGTTCGTTCGGAGATTATGATGTTTGTTTGATGTTTGAGACTCGTCTATTACTGTAGAAGTTATTTATTTTATGCCAAGATAACTCTGCCCCTGATAAAACTCACAGAAGGAAGAGCTTTGATAAATCAATCAATACTTTAATAAAGACCTCTGAGGCTTAGAAGTTGCCCTTATCTACTTTCTTTAAATTCTCTTGGATTTTTAATGTATTCTTTGTGATGTGTATATGCTGTCAAATGCCCTTTGACAGTGCGGTCTTCTCCTGTACTATGCAGGTCTGGAAAATTAAGGTGCAATAATTTAGTGTACCTTTGCATATTGCACACTCACCATGCCTGTGTCATAGTCCTCCAAGGCCTCATTCTCCTCCACCACACTGGCAAAGCTGCTGGCATTGGACGAGGAGCGAGACAGATCCTGCACTTCAGGGATGGATGGAGCCCTGCAGTACACGGCAGAACTACACCACCTTTGTTACTGAGAACCCATCAGTGATGAAAACTTGACATAGTGAAGCTACTGCATCACTGTGCACCTAAAGCATCTTACTGAGATACTGTACATCCTAATGCTAAACCTGCTACAAGATACATTTGATACTTGGAGTAGTGGATATGTAGTACTGAAAGAGTAAAATATTCAATCTTTAGACTAGGGAATGAATCGTAGAGTAATAGACTTCCAGATTCTTTATAAAAAAAAAAACACGTCAAGAATAACTATTTACAGCCATGCATTTGGCCAGCAATTAAAACTGTCAACTGATTAGAAAACAGCTACAATATGTCACCCCACAATGCTATACCACCACTATACCAGCAACACAGCCAAACAGATATTTGACTCACCTGTTCTTTGCAGTAGGAACCTCTGGTGAGCTCTGATTGGATGAATTCTCAGACTTGGGATCCTGGGAGACATGCCCACTGTCTGGTGTCTTCTGTGTGCTGGGGGAGCACTCCCTGCTGGGGTTAACAGTGATCAAACAACATTACTACAAATATACAACTTACAACATTAATTCAAAACGTGAGCCTAATGCCCAATGTTAACCCTAAAACTAAAAACATAATTACACATACAGAGAACATACCCATTTATGGATCACACAGCTCATTGTCAGTAAGAACAGGAATGTGCTGAAGTGACTGTTCAGAAGGTGCTCTACAAGCAGGATTTTCAACCCCAGGTGGTCTGTACCTGGAGCCTCTAGTGCTGCAGGTATTCCTAATCTAATGCTAAGAAGAGTGTGAAACATGAGCAGTACTTGGTGAGGTCCATGGTTAGCCTCATGCTCTTCAGGCTGATGCTGGGCAGAGATGTACAGAGTACAGGCCTGTCCAGAAATGATAGGCAGGCTGTTCTGGGACACAAAGGACAGGGGGAAGACAATACACACAGATGCTGTATCACCCCAAAAGCACACCACCATTCTGTGCTGAGCATCTCTGTGCCCCCTATCCCACAATAAATACCAAATGTTATATCTTAATTTATACGGCTCTCAAAATTAGACTGACATAGGACTTAAAAATATCAGAAGGGAAACAGTCCCCAATGAGTAAAAAAACACTTTCAGCCAAAAGCAAATACAGATCACTCCATCTGAAGCTAAGATTCTTGTCTCCAATATATCTCAGTCCATGGTACATAATTAACTCAGCAGAGTGTTTGCTATCGAGGAACCCTTTGCTCCATAAGATGACATGCTGTTTTTCTTCAGCCAGTGCCTTTAACCCTAACCTTGAGAGTTCTCACTTATGATCCATCTGACTCCCTAGTCAGACTAGTCACCCACCTCCCTCAGCTGAAGCTGACCTCAGGCCGGCTTACCTCCTCTCCTGCACTTCCTGGATATTCTCAATACCAATGGCGCTGCTCCGCCTGGAGCTGAAGGGGCCAGACTTCTTCCTGGTCGGACTCTTCCCTGGGATTATCAGTGACTGCAAGACACAGAGCCAACAATCAGCACCTCGCACTAGTGGACAGCTCCCACTGTTCATCTTTTCACACATACTGTAGGGGATCAACGCTACACAGTGTAAACACACAATCCAGGAACTTCTTTAGCTTTTATACTGCTTGTTCTTACCTATATAGCTCTTACAATTAACGGCACCATATACCATTTATGTTTCTATCAAATATTTCGCAATCAGGCTAACCAAGCAGTAATTTTACAAAAAATCTGAAATAAATACATATGGAAAAGAGGAAATTATGTAGATAAGATTTTTTGTACAGGCATACATAAAAACACTGCTGATAAATACACAGCAAAATTGGCAGAGAACTCAGAAATCAATACATACATCAGTATGTTAAAATATATCAGTATACATTTCTTAGAAAAGCACTGTACTAATTTTTGCACACTTCTGCTCATTATTGTAGCAGAAAATAGAAACAATGAGCACAACAATAAACATGCAAAAATGGGGAATTATTTTTAAATTAACATGTAAACAGCCAAATAATCAGTTCACAGGGTATATTGTGAGGTTTTTCTGAAGGGGAAAAATAGAGTCGATGACAAGTGTGCTTAAATGCAGAAATACAAATGTGCTGGTGTATATGCTCAGTATTTGCATTTGCTTTTCTTTTGTACAAAAAAATGGGCAATTCATTCACGTTACAATTACTAAGGGAATCGACAAGTGTTTTCATAACCCAGAAGCATACTTACAAGATACATATAGCCTCAGACAGCATAAATTCTGCACCAAATGAGCTGAACGTTCACGTTTTCTTCAAAAAGAGCAACAACTATGTAAAAGGAGCAAAACCAAGACAAAGCTGACAGAAGAGCTGTGGGTTTTAGTTACTGTTGAGCTAAAGTGTGTGTAACAGGCTTTGAGAACAAATGGATTCATGTCAGAACTGGTGTTAACCTGCACTGCAGTTTGCTCCTCTTTCTCAGCTAGTCCCCACTATAGTTACATCAAATAAGCCTTTGATGAAGTAACGCTTTAGTTATAAACTTAAAAGTCTTCAGTTGTTACACAGCAAAATCCTTCCATACATTTTTTAAACTCAGCATGAACTCATTTCCAGGTGAGGCTGGTTTGTCATTCTGTTTGTGAGAAGATATTCATACAACCAAGTCAGGAACTCTCCTGGATCTTTAAATTACATCTTGTATCGAACGGTTTCATGTGCTAAGTTTCCCAAACGGTCACGCTGAATCTTCCGCAAAAGAAAAACCAAAGCTTGAAGTAAAAAAGGACGCTAGAATTCCAAAGTGTCAAGTTAGAACTTGCAAGGCCTTAGAGATATCTGAGGCACTTTTTCTAAGAGTCATGGGAGTCTGGAAAATCTTCCCAGCTAAGTTGTTATCATGGGATAACAAGGAGGATCATGTGTTATCATGTGATCCCTCAAAACATCTCGAAGAGATCGACCCTAAATTGTTATAAATTATGCTTCCCAGCCTCACTTGTCCCCAAGTCTGAATATCTGAAATCTTCATACTGCACTGTAAACCAGCCATCAGCCTAGAAAAAACAACACAAAGATCTGCATCCATATTTTGGAATCCTTTTAGAAGTCCAGTAAAACGAATGGAGTGGGAATGGAGCCTTTAGAATGAGGCCTTAGTAATGTTTTGCTCTTGAGCAGATGCAGGTGGGACTAATACACTAAAATACACTAATGGAGAACTTTATGGAGGCTGAATTCCGCAAGCTCAAAGTGAACCCTGATGTAACACTCCTACAGCTACAGTGTCATAGGATCTTTAATGAGCCTATCATGAAAAACATCTCATTTGAAAGCACCACCTGTAAATGTCCTGGTTACCATAGTGCGGCACTGGTTTGGAAATTCTGGTCCTGAGGGAAGTATGCCACCTGCTGGTCATTATGAGCCTCTATCCCAGTACTGACTAAACACAGCCATGCTTTAGCTTCTGAGATCGGTCAGAAAAGCACTTCTGACTGAATTGCTCTTCCTGGCACTATTCCACAAAGCCAAATCTGAGAAATGTGTCAGCAAAAGCAGACAGAGAGTAGTCCAGTTTGTTTTCCATCCTTGTTCAGCTGCCTGTACCAACACAACAGGCTTATTCCATTCATCTATCCGCTTCAGATTAAGAGTTGCAGGAACACCAAAGCCTATCCCAGCAAGTAACGTGTGCAAGGCAGGATACACCCAGGATGGGAATCACGTCCATCACAGGGCAGATGAACACCCTCACCTTGGGACCAATTACTCCAGAAGCCAAATAACCTTGGACACTGAAGGAAAGTGGAGCAGTCAGAGAGGGGAATATAGACACTCCATACATACAGCACCCCAGGTGTGGAACTGAACCCGAGACAGCAGTGCTAACCACTGCTCCACCGTGCCATCCACAAAAGGCTTATTTCTAAAGCTAATTCCAGTAAGAACTGAACCTTGTGTTTGGCAGGTGGGGGCGTGGTAGTTTTTAAACAAATATCATTTCAAAGATAAGGGCCCATTGTTGCCCAGTTAATAATGTCAGGGGAGAGATTCAGGTCCAGTCTTGCTTCCCAGAGATGATACAGTGTACAGTTCATTGAGCAAAGAGTAACCTTCTAAACCTCAGAAACCTCATACCTGAGCTTGAAATATTAAAACAATTATTCATATAACAGAACCACTGTAATGAGGAATCACAAAGATATGTTTGCACTAACAAACAACAAAGGCAACTTTCTTTGTCCAAAGCTGTATGAAATTTTCCCACCAAAGGAATGCATGGCAAGCTTAACGATTTAGGCGTGCATTAAGTTGTGTGTAACAGAAGAAAAACCATACGACTCGGTGTCTGTCTCATGGGGGGGAGCATTAGAACATACTGTATAGCCAGCTTGTTCTCAAGAGGGAAATCAACAAAGCCACTTTACTTCAAATACAGAAAAATAAAGTCTACAGGAAGAAATATGTAGCATGTTGTGGCTGTACAGCAGCCCCTTTTCAGAAAATGCTCAACAGGTTTAGATAATATTCAGCAGAGAGAGGACATTCCAGAGATTTACAAAACAGGACCCAAGGGGAAAAAAATGACACCTCTCTGTTGATAAAACTTCACAAACTGGCAAGAGATAAGCCTGAGCTACTACTGATAATGCAAAGCTGGGGTGGCTTCTCTTACTACCATGTCAAGTCATGCACAGAGACAGACGCCAAGCAAAAAGAGTAGGGAGAGTTATACATGAACCTCTTCTATTGTTCCTATCCCTATGGCACTGCCGCGGCGTCCGTATTTACTGGGACTTTTCCCCGGGACAAGCAATGACTGATTCGCACAGCAGGCACAGAGAGAGAGAGAGACAGAGAGAGAAACAGAAATCCATGAGGCTCCAAGCAACAGGAGAAAACACAGAGAAAACATTTATATCGAGCGCCGCAGGGGCCAAGAGCCACACAGGTAGTGAAATGAGGAGAGAGAGAGACCAGGACGGAAAAGCAATATGGCAGAGGAACAGCTCAGCGATCGGGCCCTGTGTTGAAAGAATAGAGAAAATCAGTAAAGAAACAGAGAAATAGTTAATGAAAACAGAAGGGCAGACTGAAGTCAAAAGTAGAGGTCCAAGCAATATTAGCACACAGGCTATTCGTAAATCATGTTTTCAAGACAGATGTTTTTAATTTGCATTAATTTAAATGCATTTAATTGTTTTTCGTCAAGTGCATGTCCAGTCTATTCATATCCCATTTTTGCCCACACTATAGGGATATCAGTTCATTCCCTATTCACATTATTCATTATCTGGGAACTGTGAATGATTCCTCTGTTCCCCTTGCTGGAGGACTGTATAGTGGTGACCACAGTCTCTCAGCGTAGAACTCCTGAATGTTATTCAGTATTTCCAAGAGGTTAGGTGGAACTTGTTAAAATATTATTTAATTCATATTTTGTTAAAAAAGTAAAATCTGGTATGTATTAAAACTGCATGATCATTATCTGAAAATACTCTCAATGTCAATAGGAGAAAAACTGCATTCATCCAATCTGCCGTGTATGTTGGAGAAAAAAAAAACATGATTTATAAATGCCACCAGCTAGTTTTCATTCAATTGATTTAGCAGACTTTTCACTGACCATGCTGAGCCATGCTATATGTAAAAATGAACTTTGTGTGAAGGCAGTATAATCCAGGAGATGCAGTATGCCACAACCGAGCCCTAACCCAGCAGGCCGGCTGTCAAGCACTCTGTCACGCTATCTGCTAGCTAGACCAAGACCACACTTACCCACGTTCACGAGTCTCTAGGACACCAAAGTGCAATTTGCATTCACTGTGTTAGCAAAGCAGCATGAGGTTACAGTTCAGATGGACAACTTGCACCAATTATTAACAGACATACCACTGATCATGATTAAAATCAAAATCAGATTTTGGGGAAAATACAGGAAGGACAGATTCCTGACAAATTATGTTATGCAGATATTTTATTTAAGTACAGCATAATCTCTTAGACTATAATAAGGTGAAGATCATTATTGCATCAAATTAGGATGAGGGTACGTTTTAGAGTGCAGGTTTGAAATTGCATGATTTTTATAATTACTACTCATTTGGCACACTATGGTACAAACTGCAAATTGGGGTACAGGTACTAATAATCACGACCTCCTACTGTGTCAGCCTGGGTAACAACCAGAACCTTCCCCACTGCCCTCCAGCGCTCTTATTGCAACACCGTCAGCAGCAGCACACGACTCACAGCACTCACTGCTCCGAACAGACCGGCCGGGCGACACGGCACTCGTTTTATAGTCTACACTTTGTTCACAGTGTTGAAAATATTTAGTCTGTTTTTGTCTCTTTTCTGACACTTTAGAGGTAAAATCTTGAGAAATAGCAACCTGATGAAAGTACACAGTGACACGATAAAATGTCAACCATCCAACACTGCACAATGAAGACATACTGCGTTTAAAGGCGCAATACGCTGCTGAAGAAGACTTTACCAGGATGACTGAATCTGGAATGCTCACTGTTTTTTTATGGCTTGACAGGATCTATTACAAAAAATACAATTCATCTCGTGCTCATTTTTTTTTTGCAATTTTTAAGCTGAATATGAATAAATTAACGAAAAAGTTAACAAGCAGGCATGTTCAATAAACCTGCAAAAAACACTTTGGTTAAAAAGGTTTCTATGCAAGATGTGCTCTCGGACAATTATTTTAGGCACTGTATCAGTAATGCACGAGGAGGCAGCAATGAGACAACTATTTACTTTTATCTTTATGAACCCAATTATATAAAGCTGGTTTCAGAGACTCAGAAATACTACTAGGCTTCTTTAGCACTAATTAGGATCTGTGAAATTACTGGAAGGACAGTTTACTGTATGTCAGTGAAGGGGCACTGCTGTATAATGGAGACACACTCCTCTCACTACAGGGGGCTGACGGCTGCTCTGCCTTGTGCAGCTCTAGATGGGCTCTCGATGGACCTGCTTCACGAGGGACACAGGTTGGGGCAGTGGGCTCTTCTCCGAATCAGCGATGGAGATCATCACTCTCGCCTCTTGAAATCCAAAAGGGTTACTTACTATCCCAGGGGTTTTGGGGGTCTCTGGAGGATTGTGAGTAAAGCTGCCGCTGTGACTAGTGGAGACTGTGTTTTGCTTCTTGTTACTGAGGCCCATGGCGTCCATTGACTGGCTTCTGCTGCGGATCACCCGCTACAGAGAGAGACGTAAAAACACGTTGAGCTGCAGAAGTGAGCTGCGTGGCAATGGGATTGGTGGGGCGAGGGGGGGGTCGGGGTGCGGAGGAGGGAAGAGGGAGGCCTGAGCTCCAATCCCAGTATTAACAGATGGACATTATGACCAAGGTTGCTCACTGTATGATCTCAGAACAAAAAAACACAGAGCGCTGGAATGCAGTGTGGAAGGAAAGGCTTGTGAGTCCCAGCTCTAGTAAGTGGAAGTAATCGGGATGCAAGAGTTCATGCTACTTTCAACACACCAGCCTGTCAATGGAAAACCATTCAATGATTCACTGGGCATTAGCACAGCAAGCACACACCATCATTAAGCACAGCTGGGGCTGCATTCCAGATTTGTAAAGATACATTTGGTCCAAGTGTGAAGTGTTAGGACACTCTTTATATACCTGTTCATCACAGGCTGTGTGAGGTCAGATGTGTGACTGAATACCAAAGAAGAACTGGGAAACAAATCTCTTTTAGGACATAAGACAAAATCCCTGAGCAATATCTGATCTAAATTATGAATGATACATAATTCAACTTCTGGATAGCTGACAAGATAAGTTGAATGAAATCTGATAAGAAATGGATGGTAATCACAAGTCAGAATTCAACCTGCTACTAGTTTCAGTGATACCGGATACTAATTTTGAACATTTCCCACTGAAAACCTCATTTTAAAAAGTTTATGAATAACAAGGTCTCAATATACATATCACACCAATCTCTGGTAACATCCATGTGAAATATGCATTTTATTTCTGCATAAATTAATGTGAACAGGGTCACAACAATTTTTAACAGTTAATCTGTAATCTATTTCTAAATGCAGCTGGATATCACTGAATTTTCAGATGTCTCGCAGGTCCAGTGTATACTGTATATATCAATGAGCTCTGTCAATGGTGAATGCTTTTTAAATGGGATGATAATTCAGTCGCTTGTAGTTGAGTTATGGACCCAGAAAGGAATCTGGTATACAGCCCCATAGTATTACGCACATAGAAAAATCCCAGAATCGCCCCACCTTCCTCCCTCCATTCCCATTGGTTACCTTCATGAAAGCCCCTTCCCCTCCTCAGTTTATAATGGAGATGCCTCCTTCATGTGTCCCTCGCCCTCCCCTGAGCAGTGGCTGGTTACCTTAAAGGACTCGAAGAAGCCCCCTCCCCCTCCTCCCCCATTCTCCAGCTTGTCCTCGTCACCCCCGATGCCCATCATGGACTGGCTGTTGATGTGCAGCTCCTCGTACAGGGTCTCCAGCAAGGCAGTCCGCGTGCGCTCCTGCCAACAAAGACAGTCTGCACGTCTGTATCGACACACGAGGAGCTGCGCGCGGAGGAGGGCTCTTTCATTAAGGATCTGTCCATCCACAGCTCTCACAGTACAGTTACAATGACACAGGTAGAGTACAGTACTGCAAGCATTTTCTCTATGATCTATGATTTGTTCATTAACAGACCAAATCTCAACAGAAACCTGTTCCTCAGTGCAGTTTAAAGCTCAGTCAATAAAGGCAATCCTGCTTGCTTTCATCTGCACTTCTCGCGCTGTAATGATTTAGGATGGAGAGGTTTTCAGCATGTGCCTCCGGCTCACCTCTAGTTTTGCAAACTTCTCTGCTTTGTAGCAGGCATACTCTGCGTTGATGAGCTTGGTCAGAAGGAACTCATGGAACTCGGGTCCCTGTGTAAAAATCAGGAACACACTTATGGGCAGCACAGGAAAAAAGGAAAATAATCAGGAGCAATTTTATGACTGGAATCAGACTGTACTTTCCACACACTTTCTCTTTTAAAACAGCAGTCACAATAAAGTCCATCCAAACTTACGTAGCAGTAATCAGAATTCCTAGGAAAAATACAGTACAGAAATAGCCACCCATCCATTTCCTTACAGCTCCATGGGAGAACTGCCTGCCTTTTATTTCTGAAACTCCTCCCTCATTGTTACCACCCCACCGTCCTCCACAAGCATGCTGTTGCTTTACATATTAATAAGTAAAGAATACGTAAACCTGACAAATAACAGCTGCTCTTCCTATACAAATGCACACAAAGCTATTAATATATATTTCTATTTTCCTTACCTAAATATTTTAACATAAGAATACACAGTTTGAAATCTCTATACTGTATATAAATGGATGGGAGACTAGCTTTCCCCTCAGTCCACTAGAGGGCACTGTGGAAACAGGACAGCAGCCATCCAGTTACTGTTTCTTGCTCTGTAATTTTTGCTCAGACCTGAATATTGTTTTGGGGCAGGTGGGTGTAAGTAACTGCATCTTTTATATACCAAGCAAAAACATTCTGCTGCTGCAAAATGCACACTTTGTACAACAAATAACTTCACAGCTTTCCTTTATTTTAAAATGAGGTTTGCCTAGGCCTCCTAGCAGAATGCATTTACAGGCAGTGAGATGGCACCCCATCACAACCTCGACGTTTCTATTGTTACCTTTTTGAAAACGGCTGGGTCAGGGAGGGCAGGCCCAAAGAAAGGCACATCATCTCGAGCAGTCACAGACACCTGTAAGGGAACCACAGCAACATCAGGGAGGAGATGCTGTGTAACAGCACCAGTAACACTGCCTACCCTGTCACAAATTGCCACTTCTTCGAGGACAACCTACAAGCTTTCAGATTGTTGATTCTTATTCTTACAGTATACATATAAGAATGTTTACAAATTAGAGGCCCAGCTACCCTGTTTGGCATTTTTGCATTAGCTAATTCTAATACTATTTAATGTCAAGCAGCTGTTTCTTAAAAGAGACCAGGGAAGAAAATTGAATATACTGCAGCTGGTTAACCTGGGCCATACTCCCACGATCCTTAGTGTAAAAAGTGGCTCCTGTTCTCAGTTTTATATGAGATCCACTAGATCAGGTTTCACTGCTGCTTCTACCACTGTACCATGAAAACTGGAGCTGAAAACTGAAGTTTGTTACACATACAAATGTGAAATCACCAAAAGACACCTCTGTGCAGGTCCAAGGATGATTTTTATACTCCAGGATATGCCAGGGGAGTCCAATTCTGGTCCTGGAGGAGCACTTTGTCTGTTTAAAGGGGTATCTCTTGAAGAAGTGGGAGAAGCTGTTAAATTTCTCCATTTATCTGGTAAGTAGATTCAGTTAATTAAAAGGAGATGTCCAGACACACTAGCTCCCTAGGCCCAGAACTGGACAGTTTTGAGGTATACTGTTTTTCCCAGAGATTACATTTGTACCAAACTGAATTACTCTAGGGTACAGTTTTCATGATGCATGTGTTTGACTGGTTCAACAAACGTGCACAATGTATATGTGCCATGGCTGCTTTGAATTTCTTTTGAAAATTGAAATTGCCATTTTTCTTAATATGTACCCACCATATTTGCAAATTCTAAGATTCGAATCTGGCGCTTGTACAAGAATGAGACTTCCTATCATCTTCACAGTGCTCCGACAGGAGCTGAGGACTGACTGGAGGAGTGGTTTGTCAGGTATTAAGTGCGAAATCTGTGAGAAACTGGTTTTACCTTGTAAAGGGTGTTGTCCGAGCAGGGGTTCTCCACCTGCACCACGATGTAAGCGTGCAGGAAGTTGGATGCAATCATGTCTGGCACGAATGGCGTGCTCTCGTCCTGGAACACTATGGCCACGATGTCATTTCCTATGTGCCTCTTCCTCTGAAGCTATAAGTATAACAGAAACATTGCCATGACTCATTGCTCATAAGATCATTTTTGCACGCACAAAGTCAAAAGCTCCTGCAGAATACAGCGTTTATTTTATGGCTCTTCAGAGAAATTGTCAGTGAAATATACCATGCAGGCACTCTATGAAATAAAGCCTATGGCTACATAAACTCCAGCAAACCAGACAGCAACAAAATTAAAAATACAACAATTGTATGTGCAGTAATTTATAAACAAAATAATGGTGTATAATGACCTGTCAAAAATGCTAATGTCTTGCTTTCCTGTAAATGCTACATAAATCCTAGATACCATTAAGCCCCTTCACTTAAGTGTGTCCAAAAGCATTTTTCAGGATAGTATATAAGGTCTATTTAGTGAAATAAAACAAACGCAGCATATTGAAATATGAACATTAAAACTAAGCTATTTCACAACATTTGTTTCTGTTCACAATAATTTACAGCACATTAAAAGACTTAGAGACAAATCTTTAAGATCTAAGAAAACAATTATATATACAAATGCAATCTAGCGATCCCACTGACAGCCATAAACTACAAGTGATGTCTTAGTCATTACTGATGTGGAGCCTTTGATGGCATTTACAATTATTTTAGCTTCTTCTGAGTGTCCCTGGCTGCAGAACAGAGTAGCACAGGGAAGACAATTGCTCTTTCAAGTGTTATTAGAGAAACAGTCCATAATACACAAAAGCCATCTAAAAGCACTCCAGAGGAGAACCGTTTTACCAAGAGTCTGGTCTGTTCTTTTTTAATGTTACTATCCTGTCTTCCTAAATCCTACAATGTGCCATGGCTGTTGAATATCATCTCATCAGATCTACTCCTCAGGTCAGGATGAACTCTAGGTACAGTTAGTGTGCACGGGCGCTCACTCTCCTGATCACCCTCTCCTGAAGAGATGGCCTTCCTAGCCAACAGTCTATCCTCTTGCAATGCCACCTGCATCCTTCAGATCACACTTCTCAACAAAGCAGGAGCTCTTCTGCTTGTGCGTGGACAGTAATACGGGCTACACACACACACAAACTATTGAACTTGGGAAGACAGAGGCTGATTTCTTTTAAAACCCAGTTCCTTGTAATGCTGCTTTACTACAGACACCTGTTGCACTCTAATGTTGACTTTGCCTGATACCACTCTGCACACAATATATAACAATAATACCCCAGGAGCGTCTGCCTTCTCCACCTCATATTTACTGCTGGTGAGAATCCTCTGGTAAATGAGAGACTGAAACATTGCAATGATAAGTAGCGTATTGATCATGTCATAATTTAATTCAAATATCTGCAGGATCGGATAACAGTTCAGGATATTCAAGGCAAGGCCCTGCTTACCACAGACCACCTGTTTCTTGCTGATCAAGCTAGAACTTTGACAAGTGAGAACTTTTCAATGATAAAGATCCAAGGTCTAAAAATGGAATTGAACCACTGTTACAAGACGGAGTAAGAAGTAAAATTAATGCAATTCCTGATACTGTAATAATTACAAGAGGCTAAAAGAAAATGACTTAATAATTAAGAATGAAAACAAAAAAATAAGTAAAGTACATAAATACTACCTGGCATACACACCATAAGGATCAAAAATGCCTTTGATAACAGTAAAGAAATGTTAGAAGAGAGTTTTTCTTTCATACCCAGGAAATTTGGACTCCTGGTGAGAATGAGGAAGGGCTGACCTTTTCACCTATCATGATATTCAACTTCTGTACATGCTCAAGCTCCACAGGTGGTGATAGGAGACCTAGCACCAATCGGAGGAGTGGTGTGTCTCTTGCTGATGTCACTGGAAGCCCACAGACACCCAAGAAATTGCAGGGGCCTCTGTTTCTTACAGAACTGTCAGAACCTTGGCCAACTATTGCAAACCTCACCCAGCAGCACTTATCCACAGCCACTTGGCGAGCATTCACAGTCACAGAGACACGGCCCAGGCTTGAACTCATGAGATCTGGGCCATAGAGCTCAAAATAGGGGTGGCCATAGGGCTCAGCGCGTGTCTAAAAACAAGTGAGCCTTCAACTCCCTTTCCAAAGCGAGGGACTTACTATCCTCATAGTTAATAACAGTTAACTATACTGCCTGATCACCTGAAGGACAAAGCCCTCCTAGGACACTAAAGGACCCATTTGCTTCTGGGTTCTATGGGGTCAGGTCAGGATACAAGGTCTAACCAACCCACCCAGCCAGATGTCAGCGTTTACTTACATATTCTGTGATTAGGACAGATGGCACTATAAATGTGGCAGAAAAAAAAACAACAACACTAGCAAGAACAGGAGTTGAGACGTGGTATCATCACCAGTGCGTGCAGAACTAGCGGAAAGGTTCTCGGGATTAACCGAAGCAACACAAGTTTCACTTCTGCAGTCATCTGCACTCTTGACGCCTTCCGTTGTGCGAAGAATGCGCTCTAATTAGCCTAGTGTGGCCTGTGACAGTTATCTGAGAAAGCTCCCTTGGGTAAACCAGAGCTGCACTGTGGCGGAGAGAATAACTGCAATCAAAATAAAGCCCATCAGCAGAGATTACTCCATCGAGCTGGCGTTACTGGAAATCAGCCTGCCACCCTTGCAAGGATAGCAAGGGCATTCAGACCACAGCAAATGCTTAATTTTTTCTGAGGACACCAAAAAGCAATGTGATCATCTCTCATTTTACACAGAATAATGAAAATATTTGAAATAGGTAGAGAAGGGCAGTGTTCTGTTTAATATACATTACTCACTTTGTGGTTTACAGTTTGACGCAGGACTATTTGCATTTAGTAATCTGCAATTACGCTGTGTAGACAGTGATTTCCAGGTGTAACTGTGAAGCCACAACTGATCTGGACATACTTTCTCTGGCAGAAACAGAAAACCTTTTAAAAGGTTTACAACTACTAAAAAGTAGTATAATTTCTCTAAAGATGCATTTGAGTAAAAATTTAAGATAAACCACATCCACTAGTTTCTACTTCTGTTGCTTTGCTTGAAAGTATATGCGTCAAAAGCATCTACAGTATATGCATGAAAGAAATCCGTATTAGATGACAATTTGGTGAATATTGGCGAATATTTCTCAGCACTACTACCAAGTGATTGCCGACGGTGAGTAAAGCAATTGTCAGCAGAAACTCCAGTATATACTGCACCGCAATGTGATAGCAACAATCTCTGGGCCAATAAACCAACTTTAATAAGTAGGAAAGAAGTGCCTTAGCCTTTTCTTTTCATATCTGTTAAAAAACAGATTTTATTTGAGTCAAACTCTTTATCCAAAGGTTGGGTCGCATAAATGAGTTAATAATAACTTATGACTCAGATGTAAAAAAAAAATAGCATTACAAAGAGGACCTGACAAAGATGTGCTTAAAACAGCTGTCCTGATTTCCGTATTAATTCCAGAAGAATGAATTTAAAGTTTTATATTTAAATTAGGGACTATTAGAGGAGCTCTTAATTCAATACATTCAGTCATCGCAATAAATACTAATTGTCTGATAAAATTGAAAGTAGTTATAAAAAAAAAGTTAAAGACTTATAAAGCTACTGAAATATGTCTTTTTATCAAACGTAGCGTATCTAAAACTTTCATAGACAATGGTAGCATGTACCTAAAATGCAAAGTGCAATAATGAATTGCCTTCTGACAGAAAAGTCAATATTCTGCTCCCTAGCATCATTTGTACCCGAGTTACATGAGAATAAGTAAAAGATAAAACCCACTACCTCCACACTTTGCCTTTCATTCTGGGGAAAGAACCTAGCAGGTTTGCTGCACCACATCACACTGTAACCAAACCATGATCAATATATTCTTATGTGTGCTACAGCCCTGCAAGGAACGTTCTACCCTTTTTTTCCAAACTGGCACAAATTAAACTGGCATGAAGTCTTCTGAACAAGTCACCTTTCTGAGGTAAACCCCGTCTATGGTGGGATCACTATTTTTGCGAACTGTCCTCACTGAAATGTGGGGAACATACATTTCAGAGTAATAAGAAATGCCCCTCTCCCCTGCCTGCTGTGGAATTCCAGGATCAGCCACACTTTGGGACAGCACTGCCCCACTGAGCCTTCCTAGTCCTGTAGATCCACAGAGCCTTCCATTTCTCGTTCCAGCTCAGCCCTGAATGACCTCATGGGATCCATTCCTTACTGAATTAAATCAGCAGTTCCTCCCATCCAGAAGTCATTTCTCTTGGCATCTAAACCAAAAATCTGAAAAGGTTTAAAAGACCAGTACATTAAAGCAACTTCACAGAATTTCTGCCACATAATACTCTTATGAAACCTGTCCTTTGCATTGCTCTCAGACAATCTGAGCTACTTGTGACTCTGCGAAAGGCATAGTGTGAGGGGTTATTGATTGACCCTCTCTGTGCTTTCTCACGGACTTAGAATTTCACCATTTTAACAACCAGGCTGGGCTTCTTTTACTATCTGTTTCATTTTCCACAAAAAGAGCACTTATCCTTGAACAGATATAAACCACACAACACAAGTACAGAAGGAGAAACACGTAGATCACTTACAATGTGTGCAAAAAATATCAAAATCCAATAATTATATATTTAGAGTAAATGGCTCCATTTTTGAATTCGTTTTCTCTGCCTGGAGAAGTATTGGGTTTTTAGAGAACATGTGTTCCAGGCAGAGGTGAGTTAAGTTGATTCAAGTGAAGGAAGCTGTAATATGTGCTACATGCAACGTTACAGTGCTATAAAAGTGAAAAACCAACATAATTACTGTTGTTTGAGGAGCAGTCTAGTTCAGTCTGGTACAAACAGAAATGCAGCTGAAGACTGTACTGTAGCTGAAAACTATCAGTCAAATATCTCTCTGATGAAAGGGATTATAGCATTTTTATTGTGATGTTTTGCCTTCTGTTGCTTACCTGTTAATGGCTACAATGAATCGTAAATATCTCCTTAAGGTCTGCCATATGGTGTTTCTATATAACAGAATGTAAATATCAATGTGACACTTTAGGTTCCTATTGAATTATTTGACAATATCCATTTACATACAACTTTAGTTTAATTTATTTGAAAGATGAAGAACTAACAGACCTGAAAATCACCAGGCTAGCTATTCCCTAGTAGCTATTTTAACTCAGATGAACACCATGTGGGTTTAAACATCTGCTTTCTGCCAAGCAAATGTAGTCTTTATTCCTAGGCTTTTTCCCTAAGGAATAAGTACGGGAGCCTGGTGCTGGTGTTGGATCCTTTTATCGGGCCTCTGATTACCCATAAGAGATGTGCCCAGCTGACATGCCAGGCCTGTGCGGAGCTCAAGGTGCTCACCTGCTGCATGTCACCCTCTGTGTACGGGAGCTTGGTGGACACGTGGAACATGATCTCCTTGTTGCGGAAGTTGTAGTAGACTGACTCAGTACCCGTCTGTCCATGGGTCACATCCAGGCCTCCTCGGAAACTGGAAATGAACAGAGAGGAAACCTGAGACTCAGAATCTCATTACATTCTGCTAGCCTTTACATTATTACTCTTTGAAAGTTTCTTTTTTTCTGCTTGGTTCTAAATGCATCAGGTGAGTGATCCTCCATTGTCCGAGCAATGTCCTCTCCAGTTCTGTTATTCCCTATACAGCTGAACCACACGAGAAGAAACCCAAGATCTCTGTCTTGCTCATCACTGGGGGTGGTGATATTTCTCACCACTGAAGAGCGCTGGTTAGAGAAAGAAACAGAACCGAGTGAATCATCCAACCATTATTAGAGAGCTCCTCTCAAATAATGAGGAGCTCTGATGGGGAGGATCCCAGCAAGCCAGACCCTATCCCAGATACATACAATGCAAAGCAGGACCGAGCACACGACAACTGTACTCCTCCTTTGAATCAGTCACCAGTCCCTGGACAATTTGGAATATGGAATCAAGTATAGACATCATGTCTTTGAGAGGAAATTGAAGCACCTGATGAAAACTCAAGGAGAACATGCAACCTCCACTCAAGTGCCAGAATCTGGAATCCAACCCAGGACCCCAGAGCTGTGAAGCATCAGCACTAACCGCTGCACCACAGTAACACCCACAGCATAGGGATGTAACTATTACTAACTTCATGGTTGAGCTCCAGTGAACACATATTTAGCCATGATATTCAAACAAGGGGTCCACAGTGGTAGTAGTGAGACAAATATACAGGGATAAACATGGAAAGTAGTGCCAGTGTCGTGTACATGTTTCTGTGCTCCATTAGAGACCCTACCCTTTGAAATCATGCAGCTCAATTTTCTGTCCCAGGAACTCCAGGAATTCCACAAAGGCAGGGCTCTCCTCGTTGTTCCCAAAGAGTTCTTCCTCCGAGGTCTGTAAGGAATCACACACTTATATTGAAGACGCTGCTAAGAGTGATTAGACTGGACACATTTCACTGTCACTCAAAATAACTCATCCCCTGCAGTTCTGTAGCATTCTGAATTGCTTCACTAATATTTTAAATGTAGAAGTCTGGATCTGGTTAGATTATTATTCATTTATTTGGCTGGAGTTTTTAGCATTTGTGATCTTTCAGCTGGGCTTTTTATTGAAGCAATTTGACTGAAGTACCTTGTTATTGTGACAATGACAGTCATCCTACTTATCATTTGAACCTAAAAACTTCTAGCTTTGGCAGCTTTTGGAATCAAAAGCTCTAACCATTATTTTACACTGCTACCATAAGAGTACAATGTTTCAACAGAGTAGTAACACTAGCTTATATTGCAGGTTAATGCAGAATTACAGATCAGTACATTTAATTGTATTTCTTTAATGAGATAAAACATAGACTGCTTGGCACTACAATGTTGGGATATTAAAAAAAGTGAAATGGAGAAATAATATCAAATCTGTTGGTCTACAAGACTGACAACTTCCTTGACAAACCTTCCCAACATTAGCAATTCTATAACACTTGTTTTAACTGTGCATCAGCGTCCAGTTAGCATAACGAACACCAACACCTTACTAAATAAACGTGTTCTCTAATTTATACCAAACTGGGGGTTGGGGGAGATGAGTGGATGGGTTCAAGAGACTGCTAACTAACTATTAAGACCTTTATTTTCCACCCTGGGCAAACCTCCCATCAAGTTCATTTAAGATGAGGGGATAGACCAGCTATTGTGGCAAATCAAGACAAAAGTTTGTGAACCACTAACTTTATCATCTTTGGATGCCAGCACTACATTCTGCTGCTGGACCAATGGTAAGTGTGGCTCCTTAAAGAGAGCTGAAAGTAAAGTGTCTCAAGGGGTCTGAGCACATTAAAAAAAAAACTTGGTTTCAGTATTGTAGAAAAATCTCTCCATACAGTATATACATACTGCCATGCTATTCTAAAGCCCAAACACCACACACCTGACTAGTTACAAAAAAGGGAGGTCATTCAGACCTGAATCTGGTATGTTATAGCAGGTGATTGTTCTGAGGAATCTGAGCATCTTGCAATCACAGTAACACTTTAGTTAATGATTTTCAAATGCCATTTATAAAAGTTTTAGAAATTGAATATATCCATCCACCCATACATCTCCCAAACAGCTTTCTCCAGTACTGGGTCACAGGGGGAGCCAGAGCCCAGCCGTGCAAAGCAACATAGCAACAGAGAAATCACCCCGGATGAGACGCCCTGTCCTTTGCGGGGCACACACTCAGACACGCGCCAGGGCTAATTTTCCAGAAGCCAATTAACCAACATTTCTTTGGGCTGCAGAAGGAAGCTGGAGCACCTGGAGGAAACCCGTGTGAACATGGGGAGAACATACAAAATGTATGAAGAGAGCACGCCAGGAACTGAACCCAGGAGCCCAGCGCTATGAGGCAGCATCAACGTGCTGCCCATTGGAATAAATTGAAGTATAAACAGATAAATGTGATAATAACTGACCTCTACTGGAGATTAATTTCAAGTGAGCAACAAACAGGTATGTATTAATACCTGATTTATTCATCATTGAGAAAGTGTAACTTTGCAATCTCTACACTGAAACAACAATCTTGCAGTTTTACTGAGTGTGGAACAGATGTGCTTACCTGTCCAAATTTCTGGTAGATGACTCCGAACTTGAAGTTATTGCTGATGACGTGCTCATCAAAGGTGACAACGAGACGTGAGGCCTGTGCCGGAGAACAGAGGGTTAATTAGGGAGCATCAGGCTGAGCTGTGGTGAGTGAACAAGTGCACAGTTACCAGGACTAGTACAGGAGAGCCACTGGCAATTACTGATCATGAGAAGGAGAGCAGATGGTGTCATAAACTTGATGGAATTCTGTCTCAGAGGGTTTTATGATCAGCTTTATAAGGGTGCTGGATTTGCCACTGTATCAAATTATCTTAATGGTTTACTGATTGGTAAACCTAGAAAATGTCAGACTAATAAAACTGCAGCACTTACAAACTGAATTTACAAAAAAAGTAGGTTTTACAGCAGACAATTTTCAACAAAATGCTTTGCACTTATAGATCGCTGAGTGTAGGTAACAATGTAATTCAGCTGCAGTTGGGAGGTCTTGCAAATCAAACTGGATCTACGCCTAATATGTATGTTTGTTTCTTAATGAGTGTTTTTATTTCAAAATACATTTTCAGTTTAAGTCATTAAACTTGAATATATTCTCCTGAGCTATCGTTTTAGGAGGATTTGCTGGTCTACAGAGATCTGCATGGAGTACTGGCACACAGAGGACATGATGCAAGACCTAATACTCCACATTTAGTACTTTTTTAGAATTGTATAATGTTAGCATGCCCAGAGGGGTTGGGCAGCCAGTTGACCTTGGACTCCTAGAGAGTTTTTTTCTCCTTACAGAGGAGGTTTTGTCTCCTCTCCTCCATTGTCTTCTGGCTTGTTCTCTGTTTTGAAATGTCATGTACTGTCACACAGCTTTGTTAAGTGCCTTGGGGCAACCTTGTTGTGAAAGGTGCTATTTAAAAAAAACAGCAGTATAAATGGGTTTTACTACTTTTCTTTTAGAAGATATTTGTACAACAGTAGCTATTTGTACAACATGCTCACTATTTTGTCATGCATTTTGCTTTTTGCAGACAGTCCTTGAAAGACCAATCCCAGCTGACTGCAGCTAATTTACAACCAATCTTAAGACTATACAGGGGTCAGTGCACTCTCTACTGAGACCGTGAATTTTCTCAGGAAGCATTTTACAAACCTTTGGGTACAGTACAGGATAAAATCTGTCCACATTCACCTCTTCACAGACGAGCTGTCAAATTAAGAACAAAAACATTTTTGTTATAATTATAGCATTTTTTAAAAATAAAGTCAAATTAATTTTTTGTAGATTTTCAGTAAATATACACAAAGGTAGGAGCACAAATACCCAAGTCCTCTGGATTTTATTCTGAAAATACCTTTTATGACATAAGTATGTTTAACCCTTGAATGTAAGCAAAATGGCCATGACTTTTATCTACCTGACTTTTTTTAATGACTTCACAGTCACAGTCACAATGAAAGATTCTAATCTGCATTAACTATCCTGAAAATGCTTAAGCATTTTGTCACAACGAGTCTCTGAAATTTTGTTTCTAGCGTGAAATGAGTTCTTATTGAGGATAGGGTTGGGATTAGTCGACCAAAGCCAAGGTGTTGTCTTGACAAGACAAAAGGTCTTGTCTCCTGGCAACACAATGACCTCCTGACCTGACCCCCTACTACTTCCTCTATGGATTGTAGTGCTGTCAGTGAGGGATGTTCCTTTCTGAACCTCCTGCTCGGGGCTGAATTGTCTGTGATGTGTTGAAAGACTAGCGGCTCAAAGATGGGTGGATTAGAGTAGTTCTGTTGTCGTTTTCTCTCCCGTGTGCTGTTACAAGATGTGTAGCAGCGAGCCAGGACATGAAAATACACAACCAGCAATTCCAAATCGGTATGTAACAAAAAATTATTAGGGAAAAAGTTCCTAGAAATAAAAAATAAAAACCTGCCACAATAACTAATTCTTCCAAGAAGAGAATTTTCTGGAAAGTCTGTTATTTGCCTCTCAGGAATCACAAGTCTTTGGATACTTTAACACACATATTGCCACTTCACTTCCTGTCTATATCCTTTCTGAAGGCTTTTATTTGCTCTACTTGCCTCAGGCTATTTTAATGCTTGGAGATCATTAGTATAAGACATTACCATAATGCACAATTAAAATCACAGGGTAAAAGGACAAACAGGATAAGCAACAACAAGCTTTTGAATTAGAAGGCGGGGTATTGCTACATGAACGGAAATCAATTGTCTTAACTCAACTATTCATCTCTTTGTTTCCAGTCTTCCTTTTGTTTCTATACAAAAAGAATACATTAGCAGACTATGGCAGTGCTAACAGAATTACATGAGCTTGTAGGTGTCAATAGATTAGATATTTAAATTTCACTGTGTATGCCTCACCTCTGCGCTGGCTCCTGGCAGCTAGTATGAGGAACACTGTCAAGAGCTGGTAGGCCAGGTTGTTGTGCTTTCCCACTCAGACAAGTGTGAAACCTGATTCTACATGCCAGCAGCACAGGATCAACTGTATCCGATAGCCAGGCTAAACTGCACCCAGGAGATGTTAGCTGAGAACAGTCAGAGACAGCTGTCCATTACTGCACACTCTCGCCTAACCTGCACCCGGATGTATAGAACGTCTAGTGCAGTACTGGTATTCAGCTTAAATAATATCAGGACTGAAAGCTCTTAAATACAATGGGTCAAAAAGAGTTGCTTTTATTTGACCTTTTTCTGGTTAACAAAAATAGGCATTAGCAAAATATACTCAGAAAAATACATTTATGATAGTTTTATGGATCCATTCCATTATGGATCCATGTGCAAGGAGGTCCACTGAGATCCAGTGTCAGTTAAGTAGGTATGGATATAAGTTAAAACTCTGGGTGAATTTCAATTCTGCAATGCAGGTCATTTAATTAGGGAGTATACAGGGTGCTTATAAAGCTGGCAGGCCCATTCAATCAACTGTATCATGAAAACTAAAAAGAGTGAAGTAATGAAATTAGCACAAAGTTGTGCATGTTAATGTGTAACTAAGGGACAAAATCATCAATCATATCCCACTAGTTGTCATGAAATGTAAGCCTAGGATACACAAAACTGTTAGCACCTCTAATGGAGCAGCAATTTGTGGTAAAAACATCAGTTGTTGACACAAATGTTTCCATTGTGTGATAGTTGTTTGAATAGATCTCATAATTCTATAAAGACCCTGGTTTTACACCTTACCTAATCTTACTAAGGACAGGCATAAAATCTACTGTATTAGGGAGCTGCCTATTTAATTTTAATTCTGGAGCTGTAGACTCAGGTATCTCCGATAACATGCTGTGATAAAAATCAGGATTAATCCTTCATTTATCAGGCAGTACCTTTTAGGTTCTAATTTAATTAAATGAGGTTCCTGATTGGTACTGTGCAATTCTGAGTCTCAATGGGGGCTTTTAACCTGTTACACTGATTAAAAAGTCACACTCAGTGGTTGATAAGTAGCAGATCACTTACACCTTTAAGGCAGGATATTTTTTCACAAGACACAGAGATGAACAGTTGATCTGATTCTTAGTAATGAAGAATGTAAGAATACAAGAAGAGATCATTTATCCAAAGGTCATAGAAACAAATGGATCTATTGTATTGAATTTTGAAGGATGCAAGTATAGGGTCTCACTGTTTTGCAGTGGTTAGCATAGCTGCCTCACAAAACACCTGGGCCCTGGGTTCAATTCTGAACCTGGGGTGCTGTTCGTATGAAGCCCGTATGTTCTCTGTGTGTTTTTGCTGGGTTCTCCAGGTTTCTCCCACAGCCCAAAGACATACTGGTAAGTTGATTGGCTTCTGGAAAGATTGGCCCTGGTGAGAGTGTGTGTAATGGAATGGCAGCCTGTCCAGGGTGTGAGCCGCTGTGAACCCATTGCTTACTGAGCTCCAGCTCCCCCGCAAACCTAAATTGGATGAATCAGTATGAGAAGCAACATAACAAAAAGTAAAACATATTTTTGGCACTCTTTTTCAATGCCGCTTTTGTGATTGAAGAATTTTAAGAAATGTTAATGACTCTTCCTGAAGGTTCAGGGTTCAGTTGCCTCCTAAGAAAATAGCAATGTGGGTTTTGGCTAAACAGTCAGATATTCAAAGACACCAATAGTCAGTTTGCAAGTAGTCAGACTGCCATGTTCATGAATGCCCTTACACCAGTTAGAACAGGAAGCCAATTTGCAGTGCAGCTCAGCTCTTTCCTTACCTTAGCCATCTGGACAACATTGGGGAACTCTGTGAGACAGGATATCGGGATTACATCATGATATGTTTTCAACTTAGTCCTGAAAAACACAAAGTACTTGGTCAGTTTTCTTGTTTTTTGTACTAAGTTTTAAGACTGCATGTAAGATAATTTTTTTACCTCTAGGTATCAATAAGATTTTCAGTTGATATTCAAGAAATATACAGTACAGGAGATGCAAAGTGGAAAAGCAAACAACCTCTGAGCATTAGAACGTAATCTTTTCTTACAAATTGATATATAGCCCGCAAGTTATGAAACAAACATTGATAAAACCAGAAAAGATAAGTATTTCTGGTGCGGTTTAGTAGACTGACGTTCATTCTTTTCAGAATAAACAAATGTTTGACACTTCAACTCACCAATGTCTTTTAAAAACACAGAAGATCTCACATATATTGTAACTGTCAATGGTATTTGTTTTGCCTTTTAAAATCTCTCAAATATTTATCATATGTAAGGGTTAAATGGAGTGATAACATGGTAGATGCTGTGCACAGGGCACTTATGACTTCCACATAGATTCCCCCAGCACACACTGTACCAGATATATACTGTAGCAACAGGCTTTCCTGATAGTTACCTGGTTACCAAAACATCATGCTTCAGCTACACTTCTCTTATCTTCATTGCTCTTGAAAACAAGTGAGGTCATTTCATTCAGTTGTGTTCATTTTGAGCCTGTTACGTCCCAGTGTGTGTTCTGTGTGTGTTTTTTCTGTTATGTCCACACTGCTGACCCTTGATTGTTCTCCGTTCCCCATTGGCCAACCATCACACCACTGTTTCAATATGATGTCATCATCAATCAGCCCTCAGCCAATCAGAACTCATTTTATTCATTATATAACATGGAGGCTTTCAGGAAGAAAAGGCCTTTCGTTTGACTTCGGTCCCGTTTGGTTTTGGTTATCGCTTCGCTTCTGGTTATTGCTTTGGCTTCGTTTGTTGGTTTGTTTTGCTTTGTGTGTGTGTATTTTTGTATAGCTTCGGCTTTGTTTTTTGTTGTTTTTTTTTGTTAGTTTCTTTGTACTTTCGTTTGTTTGTGTGTTCATCCTTGTTTTGCCATTACCTTACCCCAGTGTTACATGTTCAACTTCTGTGTTCTTTTGTACCCTGCTCCTGTTGATTACTCTTGTTTTCCCTTATTTGTATTCCTGGTTCACTTGTGTTTTTGTGTGAACTTTTGTATATAAGGTTAGTTTAGGTTGTTGGGTACACTTACACACTTAGTTGATTTTGTATTAGTACACTAGTTTAGTACGGGTGAGTGCCATTTGTCTTGTATGGTTTTGGGTAGTCAGTGCAGGTTAGCTAGGGTGTTGAAGACGCCGGAGACCGTGTGTTTCAGGTTTTCTTTCGTAGTCAGATTAGCTTTCCCTCACTGTCCTAGCCAGCTCCATTTTGTTTGTTATTTTCTTTCCTTTGACACCACTCTAGTTCCTTACCCTTATCACGCTTCTTAGTCCCTCACCAAAACCCACCTGCTTCCAAAAGAATTATCCTAAATGTTACACCCCTTTACCCCTAGACACTTGGGGTCGTAACAGAGCCATTAATGAAAAGATTCACACAGATTTACAGAGCATAATCTATTCACACTTATTTCCAACTGGGATTGGAGCAAATCAGGGTTCAGAGACTCAGTTTGGAATGTGGCTGTTGAGAATGGCAATGCTAGGAAGAAGGTAACATTGTGCCCATTTCATCCACTACTTGCAGTAAGTGCTCTTGATCCACACCACTTATAGCAGCAACCTGAATTTCCTCAGAAGTCTTCCATCCTTGTACTGACCAGGCCCAACTCTGTTTAGAGTCTGAAATCTGATCAGATGGGGCTACAAGGTGGTAACCATGCTACCAATGTCCATTTTGAACTAGGTCTGGGGATTTGTTAGAAAAGAGAACTATTTATATCACCAAAAGAAGTTATAAAGGGCAGCACAGTGGCGCAGTGCTTTGCTGATTGGGCATACTGGTAGGTTAATTTACTTTGGGGAAAAATTAGCCCTGAACTGAGTTTGTTATCAACTAAGTTTTATGCATGTCTCTGTTCGTGCCCTGTGATGGACTGGCATCCTGCCCTTGGTGTACCCTGCCTTGCACCTGTTGCTTGCCAAGATGGGCTATGGCTCTCCAATGACCCTGAGTTAGAGGATGCCAGCTCTTCTATTTGCCCTTTGAAAGTTTATTTTCTGAAATAGTTTGAGAGGCCTGAGACAGCATTACCCTAACCATACACAAGCTCCCTTAACCCCCTTAAGATTTTTGTTTTTAAACCAATATTGATTTTTTGTTTTTGTACACATTACTGAAAGTGGCTTATGTGTGACAATTGTCAGCTTGTTTGCTTTTGGACTGCTAGAAGGTATTTCTGTTGAATGAAAGCAAAACAAATTATGCCAACAAGTCCTACTTTTACAAGAACTAAAAATAGTAGAAACAAGAAGCACAACAGAAACAACAATTAAATACATGGGGAAGGACATCTTTAGAATGGAAGAATTTTATTTTTCAGCAACTCAGGTCAAATCATGTAGTTGTGACGAACCAGAAAATGGAAGGTGATTTTGGGTAATAGTGGAATTCTGAACTCAATTCATGTCAAATATGAATCTCCCTCAGACTGCTCATGCTGAAGGAGAACAGGGATATGCTTTAATGTTTTAATGAAAATTTCACTGGGCTGGTCTGATGCCAGGATTTCTAGGTCTCTCTAAGCCATCAGTAGCTGAAGATCTTAGACGTGATAAGAATGACCTCAGTTAGGTAAAAATGGAATAAAAGACCTATGAAGTGATCCACTCCAGGCCTGGGGTTGCACACCACTGACGGATATTGATGTTGAGTGCTTTAGGAGCACGGCTCACAGCAAGATAACAGAACAACTACCTGAGAAGCAGCCGGAGGTGCTCCTGGTCCCCGATTACGTCATACTTCATGGAGAAGACCAGGTGGCCCAGGGCACTGTCCATGGAGTAGTAATTAAAATGCTCCTAATGAGGCAACACCGGGAACAAAGGTTAGTCATCATGGTTTTTATTCATCCTAAATCATGTCTCTGTGAGTTGTGGGAAGTCTGGATCTGGAAGTCTCCTGGATCCTTCAAGTACATCTCGATGGGTTTATGGGAATGATTAGACAGTAGCAATCAAAGGTGATTGGTGAATCAAAACACTGAATGGCCTCCTTCCTGTTTGCATTCCGTCTTATGGTCTTATAGATCTAATGGAAATTTTTATTTATCTCATGATTATAGTGACTATATTCTTTTTGGAAGTAGTTCTAAATATTAGAAATAGAAATGTTTCTTTCACCACACCCTTTAAAGTCCCTATCTGAACAACAAGTAAAGTTTAGACACCACAAGTTAATCTAGCCCATTAGTTTTTAAAGAGGGCTTCTATCCAGCTATGGGTTTAAATAGGGACAACAGCCATATGACACTGTCTAAGAGAGTTTATGAGTTTGAGAAGTGGAGGGTTGTTTATTTTCACCGACATCACATAAATGGGAGCTGCTGGAAAGTTTTCCATAATTTGCTTAACGCTTGTTTCCCAAAATAGAAAACATTAAAGCCCAACACAATACTGTAAGCTGTACTGAAATCTAGAAGTGCACATTCAAAGGTACATACTCACTGAGGAGTAGACCAGACAAGGCGACCACTATCTGCATTCCTCACAGTGTCAGTCAGAGATCACAATCAATGTGCCTTTTAGGCAGAGTAACATGATAGAAGACATGTCCATCCTTTATTTAACATATTGTTCTGTACAAGGTTCTGAGTTGACAGAAGTTGTACATCAGTTTCTTATTTAGCAATTTTGTCTTTAACTTATACTGATGCATTGGGACACCGATCAGTTTGACAAATGATATCTAGAAAAAAAGCAGATGCTTTTACATGTTAAAATTATTCAAGGAGATACTGAAAGTCTGGAGAAGCAACTGACATTTTTCATTCTTTCAATATCTCTGAAATGTTTGTGCTATAGCCCTAATTAGAAAATATTAATAAATCCCTAAATAAATTATTATAAATGTTTCCCTAATCGAATGTATAAATTCCTCTTTCATCCATTTTTCTCTAAACCTAATTGTTTTCATACTACATCTGGGAAAAAGTTTGCACAGTTACTCAGTCGAGTCCTAGTAAATATTAGTTTAAGGAAGAAAGGAATAATCCTATTAAAACTACATTCTGTTGGACATTGAACTTCTTTGGTCACACTTTTATGGTTATCACTGGAGAATGTAATTGCTAATTATATACACCCTTCAGTATCAGGCTAGTCACTTACAATACGTGTTCCTCAGGACAGTGAAACGAATGCATTTTATGGAACTGCATGGGACAAATGAATGATATAACAAATGTTATTTAACAGCAAGTCAACTTTATCTTATCTCAAATGTAAAGGGGGCAGTTATAAAGAATCTGCACTAGGCATGACATCTGTTAGTGGCATACTGTACACAGGCCATATCTACCGAGTAATTGAATGAGTGTCTGAATGAAGGCCAGTGGTATCCTGTTTCATTCCTGGAGCTTCTCTGAAGCAAACTTCCGCTTTGCCACAGATTTTATTGCAGCAGATGTCATAGCTGCTGAGCTTTCATCTTCTAGATGAGTTTAAGCAAATTATATGCAAAAGTAATTAAGAGACAAATGACTTCCTGCCCACACAAATACCTATAGCATTGTTATATGTGTACATGTGCAAACTGTACATAGAAAACGGGAAAAAGAAGTCCATTGTGACATTCCCAAAGGAAGACACATTAAATAATAAGTCTACAGAGGAAAGAAGAGGTCTACTTCAGCTTCAGAGAAAGAAGTGACCCAAGAAGCTGCGCAGAGCGTCTGCCCAGTGCCAGTCCCTCACCTTGCCCAGAAAGTGCTTCCTGTAGATCTTGGCAATGGTGTTGCACTCCAGCTTGGCACGAGAGGTGGGGGAGAGGAGCTGCTCGGTTTCGGGGATGCTGCCCAGCTGGTGGTTGGTCCCTTCGATCCAGTACCCCCCAAACTGAGGCAGCAGGATCAGTGGGAAGGGGCTTTTCCGGGCCAACACCTAAAGGAAGCGACCCCCTTAGAGATCAGCATTGAGGTTTATTGCAGTTTTACATGCTTTTATTCTTCTTAAATGTCTAGCTGCCCTGTGTTCTGGATCACATTCCAAAGAGCAGTAGGCCATTGGCTGTGAGTCACACACATTTCTAACTTTGATAAGCCCAACCACTGAGGCAAGCAAATCACTACTTGTCTGGTTCTTCCTTCTCTGTCGTAGGCAGAACGCTAAAACGACCTATTTTTTGTGTTCTGTGTGCTTTTTTATTGTAGCTTGAGACTGACATAACCCATGGGTTTGAAACAAGTGAAAAACAACATAGTGCCTCAAACCCTCTTTACTGTTGAAAATATTTTTAATTACAATACAGTGTTCATCTTTTAATCAATCACAGGTAGAAATCACAGGCTCCTTTGTTTCATGATATTTTGTCTTGAAGACATTATATGTCAAATAAAGTCTGCCAAATTTGAAAATTAAGGTCTTCTTACTTTTTAAGACAAAGGAGAGCCTATACTTAAGGTGCAATGGAAAACTGTACTTTTCTGCCCAACTCCATCCTACAGGTATCTTACCTCATGGACACTGGGGTAGGGAATGTAATCTTCTTCCCTCTAGAAACAGAAGAGCACAAAAGAAATTAATGACTGTTGTCTGTTTTTGACAGCTCAGAACATGTGTTGTAATGTCTTTCTGTTTCTTGCTGTATCCCACTGTCCTTTGCCATACTTTTGCCACAGTTTCACTGCTTTTCCAATGCTTTGGCTTCACTTAAAACTGTGGTTCCAGAGCCTCTTTCATCCTGAACCTCCAGCGCATCTTAATAAAATAAAAGTGCTACTCAATTTCTATCATAAAGATTTCCCCCAAGCCTTCACAACACTCCACAGGAAAATCTTGCACTGCATCTCAAATGACTATTTGAACTCTAGTAAATATCAGAATGTAGAGAAAATATTTGATCCTGCTGACAAAGGCGCAACTGTGTGCGAACACAGCCCTGTCACACTGCTATCAAAGAACCAAAGAATCTGGGTATTTGCTTCAGGCTAACATGGCTCAGATGAGGAGAAGCATCATAGAAATGCAGGGCTGGAGGCACGTTTATCAAAGCCCTGCATCCAAAAACAAACTTCATTTCCAAGGAAGACACATTAATGGTTACATTCCAGTATCAGCAAGTTCAGAGAGTTTATAGAAGATGAGGAGTAACATGAGTCCTACTCTACGTTTTGTATATGATTCTCACGTGTTGTTCTATTTTGACCATTTTTATTGGAGTGTGACACAAAAAAAATTGGGATCTAAGATTGCCAATAATTTATTGATTTTATGCCCTCCCAGTCAGAAATAACTGACTGTATCTTAATATCTCAGTTCATGGTAAGGCAAGAGCCTTTTCTGACCGAGCCACAGGGGAGTTTCCACCCATTAATACTCTCAACCTGACACACTGCTCTTGGGTCCTTCCTTCAGCTGTGTGAAGTCTCTTTACAAAATGACTGTTGCAGATCCTGGCCTTTCTAAACCATTTATATGCAACTGCTAGGATTCATGGTGTGTTGGGCAAGGCGCAGAAAGTTGTTGCTGTTGTGGTCAGGTCTTGACAACTTCAAGCTCCTATCACTTCCACATGACTTCACTTCTTGAGGATTTTGGCAGGAAACGTATAGGGCAGTGGCGCTGATGCAGGGAGTGCTTTCATATTGAATATGATTCATGCTCTGGAAAAACTTTAAACGAAAAAGAATGTCTTCACAAAAAAAGAAAACGAGTGACCTAAATCAAAGTCTTGGCAGAAATATCAATAAATAGAACGTTGCACCATATAAGCACTATAAATGCAAACAAAGCAGAAAAGAATAAGCAGAATGATTAAGAAGATGCTGGTTTAAAGCATAATAAATGAGTGGCAAATTCTAAAATAAACTCAATGCCTTCCTAAAAGAGACAATATGAGAAGCAACAATTTGACCTTTGTCCTTTTTTGTTAAGGAATAATAAGAAGCCTGGTTCCTATATCTAGAGCAAGAGAGACCATTTACATTTTAACCTTTAGATATCTTTCCAAGTTCAAGTAAATGCATATTATAGTGCTAATGAATGTGTCCATCAAATGTCTATTTTCCCGAATTATCATTCCTTTCTTATAACCACTGACAAAGCTTGTACAAATAAAGGTTTTAAAGCTCCACAAATCCTTTCCTACTTTTAAATTAAAGGGGAACTACAATGCAATTTTTCTATTTTGGGGTTACAAAGAATCAGCATTGATTAAAACATTTCAATCCACAATAAAAGTAAAATAGACACAGTACATTGTCAATTTGTATCACAACATAGATTACATTTCCAGGTATGCACAGCGCTATATTCTGCCTATTCAGAATGAGGCAACAAAACTTCCATAGTGAGGCCCTATTACATTGTAAACAAGCAGGCTTGTGAATACATCTTTTAATCCAATATTGCTCTCGACTTCAAGACAGCTTTGTTGACAAAAAGTACTTGTTAACTCTGCATGCAGGTCACGTTGGAAAATTCCTGTGGTAAAATGACTGCTGCACAACCTGTACTTATTAGCTCGTACATTACTACATTAGTCAATGAAGTGACTAGTGAGCTGGAAGGGCTCTTGCCTGTGGCAACACCAGGAATTTGGAACAACATGGTGACTTACAGTACTTTCACAGCGTTCACAATTTTGTGCTTAATACGAAACTTGCAAATTTTTTCTAGAGCATCACTTAATATATTTTGTTACTGAGATTTAATAACCGGCCTGAGAAATTGGGACTGCAGTTCCCCTTTAATATCTATAAGAACCCAAAAGCAATGGAAGAGTGAACGTACTTTAAGGGGAGGGGGGAAGGTGCATCTCTGTTCATCCATTCTGTTACCCTGCAAGAGAAACATGTTGAGTTCATGAGCCGAGATCCCACCCCAAGCCACATGAATCGTGCACTGAACCCATAGTTTGCATTGCAAATACAAAAAAACCTAAGAAACAAAGGTAAAAGAAAGTGAAATGTGTGCTGCCAACACACATCGTTTTCAAGCTTTGTTGAGTATTTCAGAGGCCATATACATTTTAGTTGTAACAAGAAAATTAATAACCAAAGATTTAAAAACACAAGGGAGGAAAAGATAAAGAAGGAAAAGAGCTTTATTAAATACTAATTAAAAATGAAATGGGGAAAAATAAATCATCCATAGCTATTTGAGACAGTGACACTTATCAAGATGAAGCCTGGCAGTGCGTTTTTTTGCTTAAAACTACAGGAATCTAACTAAACTTGCACAATCCATTATAGAATTGGAATACCAGTAAATACACAGTTAATGCACTCTAAAACTAACCCTACATAGACATGGTTGGACTATTCAGCTAACATTCTTTACTCAAATCTTATCAGCATTAAGGTTTTATCAGAAAAGCTACAAATAAAAGCAGACCGTCCAACCCACTGTGGTAATTTCTCTACTGTACTGGGTCAACAAACACCCCAAATATGAAATCCCCTTAAACTCCCCCTCCTCCTGTAAAGGGATAAATCGTGAAAAAGTGCCCCTATAGCCGTCCACGTGAGTTTAAGAGTTCAGCTGCTGATGTGCTGCTGTGGTATCCCAGTGAGACAGGTAACAGCAATAGACTGATTCATCCACAGTGCGACAGGGAGCACTACAGGAGGTCATTCTTGCCTTCTGTCATAAGACTGTACAACGCATCCACCTTGCGTCTGAGCAGAGGCAACATTGACAGTGACCTGTTTCTGGACTAAACACATCTACACATCTACTGCTACATCTGCTCTCTTTCTTTTCACGTTCACAACCGTTTTTTGTGCAATATATGCCAGGGACCCGTGCAATACATTTATATTTATATTTATATCTATTTATATCTATATTACATATATTTATATTCATATGTGTTATACGATTTTTCTGCGTACTGTTCTGTTCTAGTTTGTTCTTTGTGTGTCCGGACTGTGGGTAACTCTTTTAGTGCACCCCTCACTGTACTGATTGTATTGTATGTATTGTACTATTATTATTATTATTGTATCATTCGTTACACTGTGGCTGTGTTGTCTGTGTAAAGCTGCTGTTGCACTGCAATTTCCCTCACGGGATCAATAAAGTATCTATCTATCTAATGTAGAGACAGCAAAGACTCTCACATGAAGTAGAAAGAGGAATTTATGTCAAGGCTCTAAATCTGAGAAAAAGTATACGACAGTGATCCCAGTGCTACCCGTGGCAGTGCTCTTAAAAATGTGCATTGCTGCTTGGGGATTTTTAGTCAAAGTTGGCTAGTAATACTGTATGACCCAGGCTCAAATAAATGTAATAACTTGGCTGTGATATGACTCTTTTTTGCTGAAATACACTATATAGTACACATTGTAGTTCAGGTGGGTAGCTGGGTCAGCATGCGTAGGCTGCAAAGGAACAAGTAACAGGTTTATTCCATGCTGAAAAAAAAGAAGAAAGAGAACACAACGTTTCGGCCGTGGAGCCTTCTTCAGGTGTCACCTGACACCTGAAGAAGGCTCCACGGCCGAAACGTTGTGTTCTCTCTCTTCTTTTTTTTCAGCATGGAATAAACCTATTACTTGTTCCTATATAGTACACATGCCTGCCATGACCTTTAAATCAAAATAACATCTTTAGCTTCTTATAAGAAATACGAAACCTTCTTCTGTTGCATTTGTGTTCCAACATACTCCCTCACAGGGGTTATGGAGAGGCCCAACTGAACATTACACTGTCCTGTTTGACCTAAGAGAGGATGTCCACAGGATTAGGAGGGCTCCCATTCCACATTACAAAGATTTTATTTTATGTATCTATCATAAAATATGCTGATTGATGTAGAATTATGTCCATTTATCCATTTGCAGAACTCACTTCATCTTCTGAGGGTTGTGACGAGTCAGAGCCCAGCCTGGTAGAGTTCACACAGGGCATGTCTGTGTAAAACATATTACTAAAAAAACAAATAAATGTAAGCTGAATGTAAAATGAAACCCCTATAGAGATTAAGATAGGCTCAGAAGTGTACCAAAAACAAGTAGATTTATTCCACATTCATGTTTCAAACAACATTAGTGTGACTCCTGTGTTCATACCCTGTCAGCCATTTCAACTAGTGCTTGTACTATTCAAGAATGAAATGCGATTAGCTGGGAAGACAGGGCTGAGCTTCTGTATCTATTAGCATGGCAAGAGTCAGAAGAGTTAACTTATTAAAACCAGCAACAAAAAAGAAACAAAATCCAAGTTACTACTGTAGATTAAACCCAATTTTAAATTCAGGTAATAAAATGACCAGGACAAACATCAGTCCTTAGATTTGTCACTGGTATCACCTTCCAATGTAAACACAAGATACATAATAAAGTGAATTGAAAGTTATGTAACCAGATACTTATAAAAGAGTACAAACAGAAAACTGTGTAAAAACTAAGATTACAGCAGCTCCCAGCCACACAAATTCCATTAGACAGCATGGAAGATATACAGTATATTCCTACAGTTACTTCCTTCAACAGTCCTCTGTAAGACTACAGAAATACTGCTTAAAGCGTTTCTAAAAGCGCTGCAAATGCACAAGGATAGATTTGAAAACAGCCCTTGCAATACTAAAAGCAGGAAGGAACTGTCTTTTATTGTAAAAGTGATGACTGCTGCTACTGTTCGTCTACAAACTGTATGGCCGTGGGATGTTTTGGGTGAGGTAACTTTTTCGGAGCAGGAATCCTGAGGGGAAAATGACTGGAAGTGAGTCACAGTGTGGCAAAAAGGTTGCAGCCATGAGCACTGAAAAGCAAAGGCTTGGCTTACAGGCCCAGTAAACAAAACAGACATGGGAGCCAGGCTTCCTGGGAACTGGAGTCAGTAGACATTTGCATCTCATCAATTCATGTAGGTACTGTAGCAAAATCCATGAAAAGAAATTTGCATTCAGAACACATAAGGCTAACATAAGCTCTGCAAAGAGATTGAGGTGGATTCAGTTACTGGCACCCCTACCCTAAAACTTCACCATGTCAAATCTGTGCTCTGATATTAATGAAACACGTTTCAATAGAGCTCTTAGTACAGGTGTTAATATGTACAGTATATTCTTATCATTTCATTTTCACTTCTTGGCTACTTTTTCTGGATTTTGTGATGCCTAAGTAAGCCTAATTCTACCCATGGAAAATATTCAGTGGAAGTACAGTACAAGGAAAGTTAGAGTTGTAAAGCTATATTGTAGGAAATGATTGAAAAATTATTGTATATTGTTTTGTTGAATTAAAAGGTACATATTATGTGCAATTTTCTAAAAGTTTTGAAAACATGGCAGAACCATCTAAATGAGACAGCAAGTTACAATATTTAGAATCTTTGTACAGGGCTCAAATATCGGGCACAATGAGTTAAAAACAAGTCAGCTGTTATCTGTTCCTTCAGTGAATGAAAGGCGATGTACAGTGGAGGCTAAAACACTAAAAGGTTCGGGGACCTTTTAGTAGAACAACATATAAAGGCATATGATTAGTGCACATTGTTCTCTATGGACCAGACATCACAACTCAGGGCTGTCATTGGCCACCTGTGACCAGGATTTCTGCATGCAGCTGCACCAGGATACGGTCAGCCTGCAGTGCAACAGTGAACCCTATGACTTTTCTGCAAGCTTGCCGTGTTGTCCACGAGAGCTACATAGTTCTCCAGTTACTGCTCATCCTCCTGAAGGCACAGTGGGGTGCACAGCAATTAAAATAGCAAACAGCCCTGGCAAAGACGGACTCCGCTGAGAAAGCATGGTCTGTTTGCATTCCTGCACCCCCATACTCCCCAATATCAACCCCCAACTCCGAAAATTGAAAATAAAAGAGAAATAAGGGTGCTTCCCAATCAATAAATACAGAAAATGGGACCGTACAATTTTCCATTTCTCCACAGATGCAGTTATCACAAATGTGATAATGTGATTAATGGCGATCTTTAGCTTCAGTTGTTTAAGGTAAGGATAGCTGATGTGCATGATGTTCAGGGAAATACTGTACACCTGATACTAGTCTTAGATATTGAAAAGCTGGTGTCTTATGGCCAGTCTGGCTGAGATGCATGATCAGGAACTGTGATCAGGAATAGCACTCAGATCTTAACTACACTGGAGACAGTGCAAGAATCATTTACAGAATTTATTTTGCCCTACCTCCTTTCTTACACACCCCACACCCATCCCTAACAAGCTGCAAATAGACTCTTCAGAAAAACGTATCGTCTTTACAGAGAACTAGAGCATTAGGAAAAGGGAAGGAAAACCAAAAAGATCTAAGCAGAGAAAACAGCAGAAGCTAAAGCTGAAAAAATATATAGTCTTACCTGCATCTTTTCAATCATTTCAAACAAATCAGTGTTCTGGAAAAAGAAAAGTCAAATGAAGGAGTGATTTTTCTCTCTCAAGCTTGTCAGAAGTCCAGTCTTGTCTCAGCTTCAGTTGGAAGGACTGTTTTCAGTTGTATTTGTAGAACATGCCCAAGTCTTCGTGAGGAGCCTGCGGTGTTGCTACTGAAACCATGCTTTTATGTAATGCTTACAAAAATTAATCAGTCACACTGGTTATGCAGCACTGTTACACAGCACACGGTCTTCTTTAAACTTGATTTTGCGTCAAAATAAACTTTCATGCTAGCATTACCATTAAAACATTTCTTTGAATAAAAAACCTTCAATACTCTTCATGTGTAGATATAAAAACAATATTAAGCATGTTACACATTTTGCCAACTACAGTGTCAGGTCTGTACTTCTGTATGTAAAATGATAATTTTATGGTTATACGGTTTGTAAGAATACACATACAGTGCAGTATGTTAGAGTATTCGAATGTTGTTAGGAGGGTCCAAGCATGTTAGTTGAGATGCTGTGTTATAAGAACTATTGTGTGTTAGAAATGCAAAGATAGGAGAATCCAATTGAAGATGACCAGCTGGCTAGTGGATACTCTGTTTACAATACCAGAACCCATTCTGGGATCTTGCCCTATAACCCTCAACACCCTCCGCCCTCTTTTAACATCCTAGCAAGAGAGAATAACCCCAGTCCTTTTTTAACCTAAACTCAAAAGAGGCAATGTCCCAGCTTGTACAATCTAATTTAGGGGTTCCCAACCCCAGACACAGGACCCCCTGTGTCTTCTATTTTTTCTGACAGCTAAGTTCTTAATCACAGGTTGATTGATTTTAGGTCTCTGTCTGAAACATTTTTTAAATGTGCTTTAATCTTTTATAAATTGTCAGATGAGCTTTGTAATGAATATATCAGGCTTTGCTGGTTTCTGCATTTTAGGGCCACTCTCACTCTGTTGTAGCAGCTGAAATAGAATCAGCTGGACTCCTGCATGAGGAATAAACGATCATCATGAGAGTGTTTTATACAAATTCATGTGTCTGTTCATCTTACACTGATTACTTATTAAGAGATTTTATTTAGAAATGAGGTAAGCAGGCTAAGGAGAGATTGTTTAAAGTTCTGTAAGCTGAAGCTCTCGGAAACCGTACCCATCAAGGTGAGTATTTCTGAAACTTAGGTCTGGGTGCAGAGTAAGCCTGAACAAGTAAGCAGATCAATTAAAGCAAGATCAATTAGTATTGGAGATTTAGTGCTGATAAAATCGACAGACAGTGACCCTTTAGAGGTACCAGTGTTTTAAACAAGAAAACCACAGTACAACAACAGAAGGTTTAGTATCTTGATTTCTGAAAGCTGAGAAACGTAACCCAATATTCACCCAAGCCTTTTATATTTGTGTGTTCCACACAATAATTATTCAAAAGCACCTCTCCATATGCCAAAACACCACCATAAGCCAAAACAGACTTGGGGCCCAGTTCTATTAGCAGTCCTTTCCTTCATTTCGGATATGAAAAATAAGAACAAATAAGGAAAGAGCATGTAAAAGTATATTTAAGGAGACTATCAAGGCAAAATATACAGGAGTTGTATTGGGTAAAGCATAAAGCAAGTTCAGAGGTAAATACACATCTGATTAAAAGCATGTACCCACATAAAATAAACAACTTGATATCAAGGTAGCTCATAAATGACTTATCATAACAAAATGCCCTAAGTTAACAGAACCACTCTTTATTATGTGCAATGATGAGATCTGCTTTTGCTGCAGCTATTTTACCTATTTTAACTTAAGATTAATTAAAGTTTTTACTTCAAGTAAAAAAAAAATAAGGATATACATTTAAATCTCTTTTGTTTTACACAGAGTTGTGAGTGTCTGCAACAAGTCATTAAGCCATTATCTTGAAGCAGATTATCTTGTATGCTGCTGAAATGAATGAAGATTTAAGAGGGTACGAACCAAATGAGAACAGTGTGTACACATAGCCTTCTTTTATTTGTAACCTTTCTTTATTTCTGTTTAACGCCTGTATCATGTGAGCCACTACTGTTCTTTCCTTCTGAGATTAAGCAGGCGTTGCTGACTGTGGATTATAGGTGTGTAACTAGTTGACTGAAATGACTGCGTGGCATCTGCGTCTGTCAGCTACACAAGAATAACAGAGAAACAATTGTTTGACTTTGGTCATAAGACAGGGGAGCTGTGCCCATGATATCAGCAAACAGTCTGACAAGCACACATCGACTGAAGCTTTCCCAACCATCATATTTGTTTTCTCCACGTGTCTGCAACACTGCTGCTGAAGTCAGCAAATAAAAAGCACACCTAAGCCTGTGTTGTGTGTAAATTCGCCAGGAAGCAGAATTACACTGAAACATGTGGGCCAGTATTCTGTCTGATGACAGTATTCATTCAATATGGACCTTGGTGCTAGTTTAGCCTTAAACTGGTAACAACGTTTAAGAACAAATAGATGAGGGGTTAGCATTTTTGAAGGTCTGAACCCTATGGGTATCTATGCTGTATTTACTTTTCATTCCAATGAAATGCTGTTCCATTAAGACTCAGAGTCTTGGGAGGTGTGTTTTTTTTTACTTGAACAAGTTACTGTTGGCTCTTGGCTGTCAGCTGGTGTGTAACTGTGCCCTGGGTGTTAGCTCACATGTGCATGTACTGCTGATGCTATGTGCGAAGTCCTGTGACCTCAGTCAGATTCCATACAGAATGTCTGTGCAATGAAAGGCATGAAAATATCTCAACAGCATCCGAGAAATGTAGGAATGTTGCAGACAGCTGTACTGCTGGTATCAGAAATAGATCATTATGAAAATGTATTAATCAGAAGTTTCTAATAAATGGACACTGCATTCGCAGTCAGATAACTTGAGGAAAAGACTTTTGATTTATTGTATTTTTTTAATAAAACATTTTCAATACAATGGAATCGCCTTCAAAATGACTAGCCAATTTGTTCTGTGTCCCATTAAGAAATACAAAGAAGCAACTCCTGTTTTCAGTCCTAAACATATTTTCTCTTCATTTCTTGTATTCTTGATCAATTATTCACTGATGTAATCCTCTGTGCTATCAATACCTTTCAGGAGTTATCATACTTTAAAACTCATCTGTTTAAACTTCATCTCGGGATCCAGAACTTATTTGTCTGTTAGTTCACTTTTATTACATCGCCATGTACTGTAGTTTCCGGTATTCTAAAGACTACAGCAGTTTTGTTCTTTCAACATATCCTTTGTCATTCATTATTTTGTTTAGCATGAGACAATTTATTTATTAAACTACACAGTGTTTGTTATCTTCTCCACATCTCCATAATTACTAGCATTAGTGAAGATTAGAGGTGAATTAACAATGCAGACAGGGGTAAAAATATGTCTGCATCTGAGAGAGATGAGTTGATTAAATGAATACTAATGTTTCAAGCGAACCATATCAAATATTTTTACATATTTTTTATATATATACATTTTTTTATTTCAAGATTCTGCAAAGGATTTATGAAAAAAATCAATAGCTACAAAGCTATTTTACAGCTACATAAAATAAATTAAAAACCACATATAATTTTTTCAGTTATAGAGGGTGCCCTATTGAATACTTTTACATCACCTGATGATTACTGCAGCAACTGTAGGAAACAATTATGCAGGGAGTGAAAGACAAAATTTCCAGTTTTGAAATGGATCCAGAGGTGTTGTTAAATACATGGTAAAACGCCACTAAAGAAATCTACAGCTAGTCTTGATCAAAGAAAGGGTGCATCACTTCGTGTCATAGTTACGTAAATAAAGTCCTAAGCCAAACACATAAAGACCAAGACACTGTCTAAAAAACAAATAGTGCTCAGTCAATAAGGCATTCTCTAAGGAAAACAATCTTATAGGAACCCCTTGGACTAGCCACTGTGAATCACTCAAAGAAAGACAGATATATGAGCAATGATAAATTCACAAGGCTGGCGATCATGGGATGTGTCAGTCATATACTGTATGCCCTATTGCAATGCAATCTATTCAACTAGGAAATGTCCATCCATATCATTTGGGGACATGCAAAGCCATTTAGGATACGTGCAACCCAGCTTCAGGTTCTCCCTTTCTTCTTAAAACCATGCATACGGTAGGAATCTGAAAGTTTTGCAACTTTTTGTAACAAGCCTTTTTTTAGAGCTACAATCTTAATTACTGTAGTGACAAAGAAAAGATAAGAGGAATTTTGCCCAAGGACGACAAACGAACAAAATGTCATTTTTCATGTCACAGAACACTAAGGGAAGAACACAAACCTCAATATGCACACATATAACAGCCAATGTTTATCAACAGCCTTGATATATAGGTAGTAAAAGTGCTTGGCACTTGTCTTTTACAACCTGCAGTGCTTTCCATCAGTTTTTGCCAGCGATTCATATTCAGCAGCTTTACTAATCAGCACTTGGCAATTCATGGCTGACAATACTGCTTGAAAATAATGACAATAATGCATTTTCTGACAGTCGCTCAGATAAAAGTAAGTGGAAGACTTTCAGTAATGGTTCAGGTATGCCAGCACACACTGACGTTTGGCAATGTTGCAAGCAACCTCCCTTGCTCTTCTGTTCTAGCCAGCTTGCCACCTACAGAGAAATAATTCCAAAATGCCATTTGTATATGTGCCCTAAGACCTATCTATGTGAGGGCCTTACAGGAAGCGATAAACTATATGGAACACTCCCCAGAACATCTGAGCATTAACTTATCCTCACTGTCGAACAGCAAACCTCCTGTCTTTCAACTTAGCCACTGAATTACATTAAGTGATCCCCATAAAATGTGACAACCAACGAACATTCTTAAGTTTCATTTTAATATCGTATTACAAGACAAGCCTAAAGAAGAGGAACCAAATTATACGGAACTGAATATGAATGAATGTGTAAGTAAATTCAGTAATAAAAATGGAGACAATATTAACAGCAATTATGATCTGTGATATGATGCTGTTTTGAAAATGATTCAATTTAATGACTGCAGTGCTAGAGATAAAACCATGCACATTGATTTCAAACTATGAATCAAGAAAAATCAAAGACAAGTAGAGTTTAAGCTACCTCTAACATGATGCACAACATTTGCAAAAAAAAAGGGCACTTTAGGTCTTTAAGGAAACTTGTTTTTATCTTAAGAAACTACTGAAAAACAACTATTTTTGGAGACTAGTGTTTTGCAGTACTGTATTTTTGCTGGACATGTTTTCAAAAAACAAAGTGAAAGTTTGACATCTGAGGAGGCTTTATTGTGATTTTTATGTGAATCCCTGTTTTTCTGCAAAGACTCAGAGGAACCGGGTTGAAAGTATAACACAGAAGTTCAGTGTGGTATAAACTGATCACATTATTGATCACATGGGCAGAAAATCTCACATTGACACTTGGAGCTTATTCTGTGTCACACACGTTGTACATAAAGAACACTTTTGTTTTCTCGTGCTTAATGGAAAATGCAGCAAACAAATGCCTTACCGCATTTATGCTACTGTATGTCTTACTTGTTGTAATGTAAGTAACTACTGATGGTTTTCCCTCTGAACTTGCTTTAAAGAAACTTCCCAGATGAAGAAAAGAAAGTTTTTCTCATTCATGAACGTCCATAAATTAATCATCCACTTGAACCTTAAAATCTTAATTTTTGTGGCACGAAAGACACACAAACATGCAAGTGGCCTGACAAGTGCTCAGTCCCAACATGCCCTAAATGTCTGAACCGCAGTGACAAGTCGCAGTACAACACTCTGCCTGGAACACTATTAGTCACCAGGGAGCACAGGTATGACAGGATACTTACAGCACTGTGTCGTCTCATCTGGCCCACAGTTGACATATAAGGACTTAAATTCAGAAGATGACTCTTAGCCATTTTCAGGATTTAAAAGAAAAGAAGTTCTCCCAGATGGCTTTTTAAAAAGTGCAAAAGATGAAGAAGTCCAGAGGGTACCACTGGTTTTTACCACACGGGTTCCTCACAACGATTTCCTTATAGAAGCAGAGGAGAGCTCATTAAGATCTTCGAGGAAAATCTTCCGGCTGCATCTTCATTACAAGGAAATCCCTCTCCCAGCACACAGATGATCTCCCCAGAGTGCAAGCCATAGCTCTAGGCCTGGCTGACCATGTGGGCCGCCTCTCTGAGAGCCTGTGTGTGTGAATGAGTCCCTCGTCCCCCCCCTCCCACCCTCTTCTCTCTCTCCCTTCTCTCCAGCTGACGGGAGGCAGCCCCAGGGAGAGGGACATTCCAGCAGTGCAGCGAGGCCGTCCTCCTCTCGGCCTCCCTCGCTCCCGAGCTCACTCCCTCTCCTGGCTCCTGTCCAGAGGTGGAGCACAGACTCATCGTGCGTGCTCCCGGATCAGGACATGTTGTAACACAACCCCGCCCTCATCTATTGACACCCCAGGCCTTAGACACTAGAGGACAAACAAACCTGAAAATGCAGAAAAGACTGTATTTACTTTTGACCCCATTATAACCTATCAGTCTCCGATGCTGAGTCCCTCACATCCCAAGAAAGGAATCTCTACAGATGTCTTCTATTTAGATAAGACTGCCTGGACAAAATAATTACAGTAGGTAACAGCGTTTATAATAAACACATAAATTAGGAATCTCAAATATTGCTGTCAGACCTATTCATTGACAGACTCGATCCTTTTCCATTCTGTGTTATCAGACAATAGCTCAGGTATCTTCCTGGCTTATATCTTATGAATGCAAATTTGTGCATTCAAACAAATTCTGTGTAACGTTTCCATTGTAGTTGCAAGCCGACAAAGGCTTTTCCCTTGAGGCAATTAACGTCTCTCTGGCAGGTATGGTGTAAAAGCACTATGATGTGGTGGTGGTGGAGGAGAGGGGGTTGGTTTTCAGCCCGTAGCAGATCTGAAATCGGAGATCTGCTCCTGTTAGAAGGACACATCTGCTGTCCGGGTTTAGCCTGCTATGAAGAGTATGCAAGTGTGTTCAGTGTGCTGAAATAACAGTCTCCTACAACTAAATGTAACATTTGATTATGGAGACTTCTATGGTGTAACAGGTGTCAAGAATCTTGCCATATGCCATTTCCTTTATCTTGTGAAGTTAATATCATCCTACGCCTGGGCTGTACTAACAAGCTGTGACACTAGACACCAAGGCTGTGAACACAGTGTGCAGCAACCAGCCAGCCTTTGTAGAACTACATATGTTCACCTCTGCAAGTTAAACCTTTTATTTTTATGCACTGAGACAGAGCCCTTTGAAAACTGAACTATTTAATTTAATGAAGAGAACAGCTTTGTTTAAACAGTGTGATAAGGATAACTTGCAGTCAGCACCAGACGTGCCCACCAGTCAGACTCCTGTTTAACACCATTCTCACCACATCCAAAAAAAAAACAACTGAAACTGGGATATGTTTGGAATCTCAAATCCCAGATGTTTTTCTGTGGAAATGTAATTGTTTACAGTACACCTTATCAGCAGAAGACAGAAACACTGTTACTAGAGACAAAGAACAAAACTATTAAAACTATTTGGAGAGCTAAATTGAAGAAGCAGCTCTACTTCATGAAGTGGTTAGAGGAGAAACGACAACATTTAAAAAAATCACAATTTTGTTAAAGTTAAATAGAATCCCTGGCAAGATGAAGAAAATGTCAGCAAAGTGAAACTGGATTGTAATAAATGTCATTCTTTTAGCATGTGCCACTGAAACTTAATGGTAGGTTAGAGAATGGCAGACATCTGGCTGGCAGTGAATTGCAATCACTCCACCATGAGCTGCTCAATCTAACCTATGTGGGCTCAAGACAACAAGGGATTTGTCTGCAACATCAGTGAACAAAATTTGTTCCTGACAATCAATAATCTTTTAATCTTTCAAGCCCAATAACTAGATTTAAGGAATGAAAAAACTTAGTCCTTATTTAATGTACAAATTAAATTAAGTTAAATCACTCCTACAGCTGGAAGATCCTTTTAGCAATATGAAAGGGTATCTATCGCACATTTTGACAGAAATAATTCTGATCAGTGTTTTACTGAAGGAGGAAGTGTCAATAAGTCTATGACCTCTTTGTAAAAAATAGTTTCAATGATGGATGCCATTGGAAAAGTTATTTAATTCTCCCACTGCAACATTTTGTAAGTCTGTAAATTGTAATTTCTAGTTTTTAAAAAAATCTGGCAAGAAAGTATACTAAGAGTAAGAGGCGGAATAATGTACAGTGTTTTATGGATTTAATGGAAACTGTTAGGTTGATTCATGCCCCTGACACAAATAGAAAAAAACATTTCTTTCCATCCCAGTGACATGGAAAAATGGTATTAGCTAACTTGCAGTGATGAAATAGCTTCAGATTTTCTTGTTAAGAACAAACATTGTTACACATTGTCTTTCAGGCATCTGACACAATCTTTTCAATGATCACAGCAGAGGATGTGGATACTGCCAGCTGTAAAACATTTCTGTGTACAATGTTTCTGACTTTATCCCACCAAAGACATATACAGCTGATTAGAGTTAGCAACATACAAGCTGAAGAATGGAAATAATGAGTGAACTCAAAGGTTAACACAATTCCAAGTTATGTGGCCTCTTTTCCTGAGCTTGGAAATTCAAATGAGGACCCAAAATCTCTTTAGTCTTGATTATACTCCTATTAAATCTTCTCTGGGATAAGAAAAAGAAGGGAAACAGCAGCATTCTAATGAGACAAATTCAGTTAGGTTCCCATCAAAAGTGTTAGTAAGAAACATTACAGCTACAATTAGGACAAATTTAATCTGGATGCTGATTTTATCTGGCTTGTTATACAACATGGACACATTGTAATACCTTCCAGACAAACTGGAACATGCATTCTATGAAGAAAGAAGACAGAACAACATTTCAGATTTGCTATGATTAGCATACATAGATTAAAATGGACTGGGTTTAAAAAAAGAATTCTCTTGAATTGTAGAATGTGATCAACACCTACCCGAGAGAACTTTGCTATTTGATTTGAACAAACCTTTGTTCACAATATGTAGGACCTTTGCGAAAGCTGATAACATTATTTCCAAGATTAGAAACCACCAGACTGTGAAATAATTAAAAAACTGCCATCACTCAACAGGGTAGGTATGTTTAAATAATTGACTAACCCATTATGTAGAAACTGAATTATCCCACCAAAGAAAAATCAGATCACTTGGTTTTGTCTAATCCCAGCAAACAATGCTCATATTACTCTGATCATAATACTGAAATTATTTCAGGTGGGTAGCTGCGTCAGCATGCGTAGGCTGCAAAGGAACAAGTTATAGGTTTATTCCGGACTGACCTGTCTTTCTTACACCTGAAGAAGGCTCCACAGCCGAAACATGTTTTCTTTCTTCTTTTTTGCAGCTTGGAATAAACCTATTACTTGTTCCTTTGCATACTGAAATTATGTCAGTAAATTATGGCTTCTTATTGTTTTAAGTTTTTAAGTTCCTAAAAAGCCCTAATATTACAAGGATGCTAAAATTCTACACAGTTAAATCAGCACTTCAGGCCTGAAGCGTGGCTGTCTTGTATAATGCATCTGAAACAGATTAATTTCATAATTAATGTTTAAGCTATAGCATCGAGTAATTAGCAGAAAAGCCTTCTTTCTATATTGAAGAGGTCTCTGCTGGAGGAAGTGAGAGGGAATTGGGGAATCTTTTTGAAGCCACACCCCCATACAACTCATCCCCCAATAGACCAGTGATGACTTCACAACGCTCTGACACCATTCTCCTTCTTTCAGCTCAAGTGTTGACTGGAGGCATGATTTCACTCAATTCAAAAGTAAAAATAGCCATAGAGTTCTGCATTAAATATTACGAGCACAGTTATCTTCTTTAGACCACCTCACACCTTCTGGACTGAAGCAATGTGTCTCGTTTCCTTTTATTATCAATATACTACCTACCTTTACCTACGCCAAAAAAAGTCTTTTAGTCTAGATTTTAAAATACAGTACTTGATGTGGCTTAGCTGTTGCACGTTGCTGTCCAGTGAATGTGTGGGTGAGTGTGTGTGTCTGTGTCTCTCCTTGTGCCTGTTGCTTGCTGAGACAGCTTCCAGCTCCCCCGCAACCCTGAACTGAATCAAGTGGTGAGAAAATGGATGGATGTTGCTGTCCATTTCAAATAGTACCTCATGTGCTTTGCTCATCAACATTCCTTAAAAATGGCCAAACTAAGGGTTTGCTACCCCACTAAACATACTGGCTTATACAAGGCTCATCCGGCAGATGCTCATCCAAAAGCTTTTCAGAAAACTGTATATAAGAACAAAGAACATCACAGAACTATAACCAGATTATATTGGAAGTTGGAGGAATATTGAAAATAAAATATATACATTTTATATTTAGTTGAGGTTCAAAGTGACAAGCTTCTGAGGAGCAAAGATTTGCAGAAACTTTTTAAAACTAAGAACAGCGTCAATGAGGGATTACCCTGATCTCTCAGTGAGAATGATGAAAGGTATATCATCCTTTCCTATTCCCTGCTTACTAGAAGCTGGTTAATCTTTAAGTGCAGTACTTTTTAAACCATTCATTATCACTTTTATTTTATTAATTCAGCTTTATTCAGCAATAGATCTCTCAGTCTAATAGACCTCTGCAGATTAATTGTATCATGTGCTTGATTTGTTAACCTTAATTAAAACCATTACATTCCTTCATCTCTACATCTCTAGAAGGAAAAAAAAACATTTCTAGTGTTTGATACATTGATACAATGGATTGCCTATTCACAGTTGTTTAGTCAGAAATAAGGGATTGTGAGTGGAGGAGCTCTGCTTGAAGCTCTGTTAGCTGAAGCTGTTGATTACAATCTGAAGGTGGGGTAAATTTGAAACTGAGCACAGAAACAAGTTGGAAGGAAAAAACCTGACCTTTTTCTGGAGGTTTAAGACCTTTTACCAAACCACACAAGAGTTAAGCAACATTCTCTCTCTGTGAATCTCTGCATGCTTAGTTAAAAAGAATTGCAGGTCTCATCCTGTTTTCTTACAGACGCTCAGTTTAAAGTTTGTGACCCAGCACTGAGATATTTTGTTTTCCCGGCTCCCCACCTCTGCCCCACAACCACCAGTCAGAGATGTGAAGCAGTCCAGCTCCTCCTGTGGATATGAGCAATGTCAACCCACACAAGTGTCACTCTGACCCATCATCGGACCGCAGAAAACAGGAAATGACCTCCAAACGTTTTTAAATATCAGAACTGATTTATCTTGTATTCTTGTTCAATTCAGCTTTTGATCAAGAAACTGTTTTTTTAAACAGCACTAAAATCTGATATATTGATTACTGCTATGCAGAGATATCCATGCAGGCTTGCCTTTTCACTAATGAAGGGACAGATGGACTTACACATCTTCATCTGAACTGCTGCTCTCCTCCAATTAATGATTTAATCAAGTGACAAGTATTTAGCACTTTAGTGTGATCTGCTACATTGACCCATTACTAGGAGGGTTGCTGGAGGGTGAATGAACTAACACCATTATCCAATTTTAGTGTGGCTTTAAATAAAAAGATAAAATGACAGATATTAGATGCAAAGAAAATAATATTTACCTGAATTTCCTTGATAATCGTTACTTATGTTTATACATTGAAGTTGCCATTTTCTCTTACTATTGGCTATTCAAAAAAACAGCTAACAAACAAAAAAAAATTGGTTGATACAGTATGTATATCAAAATTAAGTTTAAATTAAGAATCCAGGCAATCAAGTCTCAAAGAAATTTGATATTTACTTAAATACTAAACTGACACCTGGGACAAGAGGGTTAGCTGGGAGACCATAAATCTTTTGGAAGTGTGATACTGGAGATTTAGAAGCAGAAATACTCAAATATGGAATTCCAGTCTCATACAGTTTATTGAACAGGACTCTGTGCTGCACATCTATATAATCCTAAATCCAAATTGCTTTTAAAATCAGTCCTTGCCTTTTTTTACCAGCAGATATCCTCAGAAACAAATTAGTTCAGCTTTCAGACCTACTCAGAAAGGTGAATGGCGCAGAAGCAGACCGACATTACAGAGATGACATCCTTCTGAATCATAAGACCCTAACACTATTAGATGAGAAACAGAAAGCATTTATAGACATATTAAACTCAATGTTTTTAAACCCATAAAACGGTCTGCTATCACCTGAATTCTAATTCACACTCAAGTGGTCATTAAACCCATTTCAGACAGGCAAGGACAATAAGTGCACCTGTACTATTTTGAGGAAGAAATGGCAATCTTTTGCTTCAGTCAAAAGAAATAAAAAAAACACATTTTAAGTAACGATAATTACTTCATGGTATTCAAATCACTTGAGAGTTCATAAAATGGCATAGTACGATTTCAATATTCATGTCATTACCTAACTACAAAGACAATGTGCTCAAAGATATTACTCATAAGTTTTTTCTTTCATTATTTGAATATACTGTGATAAAACACAAAGAGGATTAGGAGTGGGAAAGAATTCTCAGTTCTTAGTTAAACACTTTTAATTTGACAGATTATTCTGATGATCTCATGAAAAAGAAGAGAGAAGGAAATTATATTTTAATATGTTGAGCTGTAGATTCATTTCAGACCGATCGGAGGATGAGAAAGGCCCAGGAGTTGTACTGTAAGTATGGGTGGCAGACACCTGGGCCACCCTGTGCTGGCTGCCCCTAAGAAATCCGTCTGTGAGCAGTGCTGGGTTCCTGGTCCCTACTCAATCCAAGAGATTTATGAAATGCTGAAACCAAGTAGCTCTGCAGCTTTTTCTGACTCTACTGTTTCAGCTACCCCCCACCCCAGGACACTTTCCCTTGAAACACAAAAAACTGAAACCACAGCCACTCAGGACTTGTATTAAGATTCAATTCATTTCTTAAATAATAGAAAGGTCCACTGTAATTGCATAATTACAGAACATCCTTTATTAGGATAAAAAAATAAGCCAATGTTACTAATCATTATTAGTTGTGAGATAATTATGATTATTATTTACATATTCTGCTATTATAGTGACGTCTCTCCTCATTACTGACAGAGCAAAGACAAACTAAAATGATGTATTTTCATGAATGTCTATTTATCTTCTTTTTGTCAAATGTGTACCTTAAGATTACAGAACTGCACACGAAAAAAATTAATACTACGAAGCTGGAGTAGGCAAACAAAATACAGACAGATGGAAGAGCAGATCTTTGATTTAAGTACAAAAGAGAAAACTCTATATATGCTTAAAATAGAGCAACTGGATATCTGGATAGAGCAATGTTGTTTTACACAAATGCATGAAAAATATATCTTTATAATTAAAATGGAAGTAATATCAGGTGGCAGTTGCAAAGGCATACTAACAGAGAAAAATATAATATCAAGGACAGATAGAAAAAATACAGCATTACGCATTACTAAGAGAGAATGCAGGCTTCAGGGTCTGACCATTACTCAGAGAGCAAGTGGAGAATTCATCTTCTGTGACTGCTACGTGCTTTGTAAAAATCGGTGCATACTGTATTTCAAGTAATCTCAGTGTCTCACAGCAGCATCAAGGGGACAAAAAAGATCTTTGTTATCCAGTGTCATGAAAATCACACAGGTCATAATTTAATGCACCACACAATTTCACAACTATGTGTATTTGAAAGTCAAAACTACATTTATTAACTTATTAATAACCTCCCACTTCTTCAATATTCACCTTCTCTAAGCATTTCATAACAAATACAATTATGAAAACTGGTCAAATATATACTTTTGAAATTCTCAAGGTATTCAAGAACTGCATTGGGGTATTCAGTAAAGTGTTGAAATTACATTTTATGATTTTCAATAGTATTCTTACAATTTTCTTTTCAGACCTCTCTGAAGAGTGAAACATCACGCAAAACTTCTCAAACAGCTCACATAGTACAGGGTCATTTTTATACACACAATTACAGGTCTGATCAGCTTGAAGACTTTGCAGGCTGAACTGAAACATTAAATGGTGTTCATCAAATCAAGTGGTGATGCAAGATTTGAAGTTTACTCTGTCAAATGTTGACACATCAACAGGCAATATTAGGCCTAAAATCAAGTCCAGTGCAATTTAATCACCAGTATAAACCCCCCTAAAAGCAGCTCATGAATCCCCTGTGCTTGTCTCCAATTGGCCACCAGGTTCACTGACCTGAGACTGATTTGGGCCCTGATGTATAGAGGCGATAGGCCAAGACACAGTATAAACCACTGCCCTGTCTATTTCTTCCCAAGGGTGGCTTTAAAAAACAACAAACAACAACAACAACCTTATTTTATAAAAGAGTTGCTTTTTTCTTTTAAAAATACTTTTTTCTTTTATCTTTTCTTGTTTCTTGCAGTTTTCTGAAAAATGAGAAGACTGAGTTTCTGCCCTGTCGGAAATATCACGTTAGAATGAACCCATTCTAACATGAACTGAAGGAATAAAAAAGCTACTTCTGCATTTACGGTCATAAAATGAAAAGCTCAATGCAAACACACACATCTAGGTTCTCCTTCCTAGACTGATGCCCACAGAGCGCATACACCAGTACTGTGAAAGCTGACACTAGCAGCACCAGAATGTTCCCAGGTGTGAGGATCTCACATCACTACAGAAAACCACTCATGTCTGTGTCAAAACATCATCACCACCGCCTGCACATACTGGACACACTTATTATACAGGACTAAAAAAGCCATCTACTGTACATCAAGAACATATTCTCAAAGCTTGAAAGGAAAGTCTACCCCTTATCACTGTGTTCTAAGGTTTGAAGCATCATATGCGATTTCAATTGGAGCTTCTTATGAAGTTTATTTCCCTGTTTTTGTTCCTGCTATTAGGGGAGTAGATGCTGTTAGCTCCTCCTGGCTAGACGGTCTTAATAAGTGACACTTCTCCAACTATGGATGGGTGAACGGCCTGTCAGACAAAAAGAGACTGCGAGTGGGGCTCAAGAGAAGACAGCAAAGGTGGGGAGGGGGCAGACCGAGCCACAGACATGCAGGTTAGTGCCCAGCAGCGCAGGAGCCCCAAGCTCTGGGGTGTTCAGTTGGACCAGGTGCTGTCCTACCTTGAAACACGCAGGAGCAGTGTACGGAGGTGGGGGCTGGAACAGTGGCGGCTCTAGTGTGCTAGAGATGTGAGGGTCCCCTCCATCCTGTTTCCTGCAATGTGAGCAAAACACAACAACGTTAAGCACAGGCCTGCCTACTGCTGGAGGACATGAGCTGGGAAACCAGGAGCAGACAGAAATCCTCTTTCAATCTCCCAATGCACTTACTGTGTACTTCACTGAAAGCAGCCACAGCCATTTCATTATTGCTGAAAGAAAAGTCCATTTGTTTTGAACAGGTTAAGAAAGTTAAGAAAAGGGCAGTAGCTATGTTTGTCCGATGTGTTCACCTATCAGATGACAACAGCAGTAAAATACAATTGACATGGGTTGTGACTATAATGATGCAACTCATAGTTTTCCTCTATCCTATGGAATCGGTGGAAGGTGGCACAGATAACTTGAAAAATAAGAAGTCTAACCATTCCTTTCTGCATGCTTGGTTGGCTGAATTGTTCTGACAAGAGCCTGTTTTTAGACTGGACAGAGTGCTTTGACCTAGTCCTAATGCATTATTTTACATTTGTGTCAAAGGCAGAAACAGCAAAGACACATCCTGATCAGCGAAAACAACCAGTTCTTAAGTTCCTTATCCGTTTGCCAAGATCCACACAGAAACCTGGAACAAACCTGTACTACATGTGAAATACACAAGATGCATCAGAAGGCAGAGAAGAGAAAAAACAAAAATAAATATGTAAATAAATAAACAGGTCAGTAATGATCGAATCACCATAAAACTCGCATTTTCTAAGAGCACAACAATATACTATGAAATCAACAATGATCTCTTATTGTGGCAGAGACTGTGGTTCAAAATCCACATTGGTTGAAATCCGTTATTAGTTTCGCATACGGGTTTGCAAAAATTATTAAAACAGTTCAGAAAAAAAGGAAAATATTATCAAGAGAACTGAGATCCTAAGAATATTCTAATAGCCCTGCTGTTCACTATGGGGTTATTCGAAATTATGGTCTAATACCATTAAATGAGGGCCTATTTTCTATCAACTCTAATTGTTTTTCCCCAACAAATGATTTGAAACTTCCTTTATTTACCACTAAAAAGACATACATAGAGTGCGTGTCTCTGGAGAGGTAATTAAGATCTGTCAAATTAGCCATAAGGCAAGCTGTTCATACAGTAGGTGGGTGTCGTGTAAAAACACACCAAAGTGAACAGTTTCATCTGAAAGGTAGGGGTGTAATTTAGCTCTTCAAATACTGTATATCTCTGTCCTTTAGTTATAACGACAAAGGCAGCATTTTGCATCTGATTTAATATTCCTCTATTAAGTATAATTTATCATCAAAAGATTATGTGGAGTATAGCTGATGAGACATATGTCTTTGTAATCACCTAGGTAAAAGAAAATATACTATAATTTAATACTAATGTCTTTATTTTAATAATTGACTCACTCTTTCCAAAATGTGATAATACAGCATCATGTAGGTGGTAGGTCAGAGGAGGAGACTATATATACAGAACTGAAAAGCTGTTACCTTTCTTTTTCAATATAACCAGAAACTGACATTTCATTCATTTTTTTTCTGAAAGACACTTCAGACATTAAAATTGTGTATTTTCTAACCAGCACTTTGATTAGAAAATAAATGTAAGAAAATAATAAGAAAACTGCTTACATTTTATTGTGCAGTTAGAACTGGAAAGGCTATTTTTTTTTGTTCTAGCTACATTTCTAGTTTCTTTGTATGCTACCTTTCATATTTCCCCTAACATTAAATAATTCAAATACCTTTTATTAAAATGTGAATACATGTATTTCAAGAATATCCTGAAGCTATCCTTTTATCCCATAATATACAAAATTCATGAGGAAAAAAGAAAAAATTGAGAAAGAATCATTACTGTTATATAGTATACATGTTCATACCACTGTTTTGCAAAGTCTCTCATTGTAGTCATAAATGAAAAAGCTTACTGTGTGCAAACTGTGACTCTTGTTATTTTACTATAGTTCATTTTTGAGATGTCTGAAGGGCAAATAGAATTAATTTGAACCACATTTAAAACCACTGCACAGCTGACCCTATTTATATAATTCCCTTAACACACAGTGTGGAGCCCAGGCCAGCCTTTAGTAATCAATATCAATTCGCCCAAAAGCCCATTCTGGTGCCTCTCATACCATTTTCCTCCTCCTTGAAGCCTATTGACAATGACAATTCATAGCAGGTGGAACATCTTGATCAAAAAAAAATTACAGAGGTGAAGAAGACAGAAATCTGTACTTTAATTTAGAAGACAGCAGGACATTCGATACTCGGCTTCAATACAGGAAGGTCCATAAGCTTAAAGCACATACTGTAGATCAAGATGGCGATTTTTGATTGATCGGTCACTACTGGTGGGGTAAATCACTACTGGAGTTTACCAATGTGTGGAAACCTTCTGGATCTATGGCTTAGGGTACAGTATCCCTTTGTCAGCAGGTATGTGTGTGTGCAAGTGTTCCTCTCTCTATGTTTTGGGCTCCGTTGAAAGTGCTCTGGTCAGGGTGCCTCTGATTTACCTGCTGATCTACAGCCTTGCCTCAGGATTGTCAGGCAGTGACCCCTGCAATGCCAACACGGCTCCACACAGTGCTGTAATCTGTCTGCCCTTTCAGGCCCGGCAGTGAGCAAGCTGGAGTGCAGGGAGTGCCGCGGGGGAGAGAGGGGCGCCTGTGAGCAGGGCATGGCAGAAAACATTGGCAGAGAACCGACTTCAAAGGAGAAAACATTCTTTTTTTTTGTTTAAATGAATATTTAAACAGGCCTTATAGCCTGCTGTACAGGAGTCGGTGCCTCTTCCAAAAACAACCCCCTCCTCCCCTCTCACCATCACACCGCAGTCTGATGTCCAAGCCTCCAGGCACACGCTGACTGTGTGAGCACACCACACTTACTCTCATGTTATTATTCTTTACTGCGGCTGCTGTTTCCCTCAGAATGCGTGATCGCAAGGGGGCTTAATCAGCAGTAATATACCCAGCACGCATGCATTAGCTCTCTGGCCTTTGATAATGCACGGCTACCCCATCTGTTCCTTCGTCAAATGTCAATGCTAATTGCAGGTAATTACCAGAAATGCTGAAACGTATAGATGACTCTTCTAAATTGTTATTCACCGTGTCAGTGTAAACACCATCCTTTTCCTTCTTCAAGCATCTAAAGCATAGCTTTTGGCAGTGTGAATGGGCAGGAGAATGAAAAAGGAATTTGGTAATGCCTCATCAGAGCGCACGGCAGTGAGGTTCAAACACTCTTTGGATTCAACTGCATGCAGTTCCTGTCAGGACCAGTCACTCCCTGAATAAAAAAGGAAATAGGAAAAATGTGGAAGATTTAAGAACATAATTTCATTGCAGGGTGGTGCAATGGTTGTATTGCCTTGCAGCACTGCGGGTAGAATTCTAGACCTGCGGTGCTGTCTGTGAGGAGTAAGTATATTCTTCCCTTGCTCAAGAGGGTTTCCTCCAGGTGCTCTGGCTTCCCCACACAGTCCAAAGACATACTGGCAGGTGTATTGTCCCTGGTGTGAGTGCCATGCAATGGACTGTCATCCCATCCTGCGTGTACCCGGCCCTGCACCCATTGCTTGCCAGGATAGTCTCCAGGTCCCCTGCAACCTTGTACTGGATGTAAAGATCCGGAAAATGAATGGATGGAATTTAATTGCACAGACGTCTCTTTGCATTCGCCTCACACAAAAGAACTCTACCTGTGTCCTGTTCCAAATACAGAAATGGCCTGTTTTTGTTTTTGTTTTAGGAACTGTACTTCACAGAAACCACACACCAAGCAAATCTGTAAGACAGACTAGGATATTTAGCTAGTGTAGAGAAGGAAAACAGTTAAACTAAAAGGGCATTAAATAAACTTGAAACAACAAACATCTTTCTTTTGGTTGAAAAGGCCACTGAGGTGTGGTGAACTGCCCGTTATACTAATGGACAAGCTTCCAAGCATAGCCTTAAGACCTCCAGAACTGTTTCATCTGATTTCAGTCCAAGTAAGATAATCTAAAATAGCAAAATCTGTTTTAATACATGCATTCTCACCAGTGTAACTGGCATCTCCATACTTTGAAAAGCTTTTCAATTCCCTTCCTAAATTTGTAAGAACTGGATTATAACACCAGCAGTTTATAATACAAGCCCATAGTGAGCAAATATTAATGAGCTCTTCTAATCTGCCCTTTTAAAGAGATAAACACCATAAGTCCCTTCACAAATAATGGTAAAACATAACCAATTTATTTACACAACATATAGTCACTGGAAATAAAATCCACCGCTTACAACAAAAGGTTTATATTAATTCAATTGGCAAAGGCCCAGTTTAAATTGAAGCTTTTACCTACTTCAATCACAATAGCACCTTTCCATTGTATTGCTTTTGCAATCTTCAACTGCTGGGGGGTCAAAAGTTTCATTCAGTCTGGGCTAACATCACATTATAAACCATTATACATTTAAAAGGTACAGATAACTACAGATCCTTGCTTCTAATGAATGTACTGAATGCTACAGATTTAGGAACTGTTTGTTTTATACAACTTGTCAGCCTAACTAGGATATAGTCTTGAATTACAGACTGCTTACGGCTCAATATCTAACAAACAACAGTGATATGAGACCCCAGGAAGCATTTATTCTGAAGAGACAGCTTTATTGAGATATTCTTTATGACTATAGGAAGAAAGGTTGATTAGGTAATTATTATACATGTAATTATCAGCTAATTAGAACACTTTTGAGACAGTACCTCAGTCATAAATGGCTTGGCAACTGTGGAATACCAATTTCTCACTCTAATAAGTAATTTCTAATTAATATTCAATAAAAAGAAGCCTTGCTTCATAGTGATTAGTTTGGGACTCTCGTCACAAACCAAGAAACATTAGATGCTTTATTTTATCATTGTCTAAACAAAAAGAGAATATACTTAAATAAAGTGACATTACTAAAACTGGGAAGGACAAAATTGTATAATGGTATTGTTGGCAAATGGCTTTATATACAGAAAAATTTTAATGAGTTACGTGGAAAGAATAGGACTAAAAATAAAATCCCACAATTTTTTGTTAACAGATGTACAATATAGTTTGAAAAACACAATTGAAAAACTGTTTTTGGGAGGGAGAAAAAGTGACTCATTGGACCTCAAATTCACTGAAGAGCACTGGCCATTGACAATGCCTGAATGTTTAGTCACAGGAAATAGGAGTTGGTAAAGCTTCATCCTTTATTAATTTTGCTGTCTTTACTGTCTCAACTGGTAGGCTCAGAGTCTCAATCTACCAATGTGTTTAACTTTGTTAAGTAAATACTGCACATCAGCAGCGCAACCTCTTCTTCAGTCTGTACACAGCACCTTACTCACAAAGTTTATCCAGTCTGAGTTGCCATAGCTATTTTTTTATATTTCTGTTGATACTGCACATGCAGAAATGCAAGTGACACTACTAAACCAGAGAGATGTGTAAACACAATGAAATGAAGACTGACTTATGCTCAAGGCAGCAAACTCTTTGAGACAACCCATGTCTGTAAACCACAAAAAGTATGGAATGGAGCGACTAAAATCATGGCATTTACTGTTTTCAAAGTAAAAGCTGCAAGAGGTATTCATACTATTATTTTGTCAAATATTTTGAAGATTCTTGATCAAGACACTGTTGCAAGCAAGATGATAGCTTACGAACGAAGCAATATTATGATTCACTGCACGTTTTCTACTAAAATCTATTAATTGTGATATGTTTTCAAAAGTGGTATATTTTACAATACAGATTTTTTGTATGCAATACACTATAGTCTACATGATGGGAAAATAAGATAATACAGCACAGGATTTTACCAGGAAATGCTCACACTTCCTACAAGAAATGATACAGCTTCTCTTTTTATTCATTGATCCCACTTAAACACAGTAATGGACTGGATGCCGAGAAAGAAGATGTCAAGCTGACAAAACACTGCACAACAAAAATAATTTACCAAGGATTTATTTTTCTCATACAAACAGCTGCAGACACGCTGTAGAGTGATAAATCCTTGAGGATATGACACCATCAATCTATAGGCCATTTAAAAGTTTACTTTTGATGTTATGACATTGTGTTTTCCCTGAAAATAAACTGAAGATCAGTTTAGAAAATTCTTCCACTGAAATGAAATAAAATCTTTGTGCTTGTATTTCAGAAATGACAGAATCACTTAAAAATGCACAAACGGATTTATTCATTTCAGCATGTGCAAAGATTTCAGAATCCCATTTTATATATAAGTACTGGTGAAAACAGTCTCAAAGGGATTCACTTACATTAAGTAACATTAAGGTAAAAGGCATTAAGGTAACAAGCTTGACTAATTATTGTAGAACAACTCTCAATAGGCTTGGTGGGCAGGTTGCAGCCAGATGAGGAAGCTCTCGTCAGGTATTGGGAACTGACAATGAGGATTCTAATGACTGACCTTTTGCAAACAAGATCCAAACGGAGGAAAAAAAGGCTTTAGCCTCAGCTCTGTGCATCAGGAGGCACAAAACCCAGAATTCTGCATAGCTATTGGACTACCCTTAATAATACTAGAATTTAACAGAAAGCTGCAAATGCATAGCAGGATTTAGCCTCAACAGTGCATATGATGGAAGTGACAGCATGCACACAGCAACACTTTATCTCACAGCTATCATATTACTCATGAGGCTCAATTGAAGTCTGGCACATTGCTTAAGCCCCAGTGGAAGAAAATCATCAGAACAAATAAGGGTGGTAAATTGCTAATAACCAAAAGAGAATGAAATAAACCTTAGTTTAAATAGGGAATGTCTATTGCTAGGAAGTATGCCGATCACACTGAAGCCCTGCAATGGGAACATGCTCTGTACTGTACCTGCCTGAAAGCCCATTTCTGTCCAGTGAACCTTGTGCAGAGCCAGTAGATTATGAATTACGCCGGTTACTTAATCCAAGGGACTGCAAACTCAGCATTACCTGTTCAAAGCCAGTTCTGCATGTCATACCGCACATGCTGGACAACCACCCCAGTTGATAATATTTTCATCCCCTGAGCCACCCCCGTCAGAAACAAAACGCATACAGCTCACTCAAGTCTGCCAAGGGCAGCACACGCATGCACAGGGAGAGACGAAGACAGGAGCGATCAAATGCACACGTAACAACATGCACAAAGTTACTTACTCTTCTTCAGCACGTGCAAGAGCACAGGCAATTTACACGGGAGGAAAATAAGTCAAGAATGGCTTTTCCCCACCTCTGCCCCCCGTGCTGCCTGCAGAGACTCTCAGCAGAGTGCTGGTGGGTGCAGCCGTGGGGCAGTCCTGCTCCGGCGCTCTGATGAGACCTGTGTCAGGCTCGGGCTCCGTGCACACCTGCTGGCAGCTGTGATTCGCTCGCTCCCTTCAATCACGGCTGCAGTGTCCCCACCGCTCCTCGGCTCTCTCCTCTCTTCTCCTCCCCCCCCCCCCATGCAGAAAAGGATACGGAGACTGAAGCCTGCCGGTCTGTGCTGTTTGATGGAGGTTTGTTTTGAATTCATTACGGCTTGCCTTAATTAAACATGCCTCCCTGGCAGGGGCTGTCGCTTAGGCAACCGGATTAGAAATTCAACAAAAAAAAACCTCAAGCATGAGCTGCCCACCCCCCACACCTAAAACTGCTTATAAAAAAGGATCTGCTGTGGCTAAGGACATAATGTTGTCAATATTTTTGTATGGGGGGTTCTGTAATCTAATCTAATATTCTGTAACAAAAAGTTGGCGTTTGTGCTGTCCAAACCATCTGCACACAGTTTCATTTGTACTGTTCAGTGAGAATTACAGGCTGGCTTCAATCTGACAGCAAGGCTGTATTTATGTCTGTTATCATCACTGAAAGCACTACAATATAGGCATCGATACAGTGAATGTGATCATTGTAAACACAGAGATAAAAATTAAATTTTATTCAAACATCTACAGGACTGAAGTGAAAACCTACTCTACTACCTGCAAAAGGTAAAGCAGATTTTTGCTAAAAATAATCACCAGCTATGTAGTGAAAGACAAAAGGTCTTTCAAAAATGGTGTTCACCATGTCACAGGCCACAAATCAGACAGGTATCTGTGGTCGCAACGAATATACAGGCTGGCTTTTTGATTACCTGACTGATGATGATTTTAAAGACTGCTGTTTTCAAACTCTAGTTTTGAGGATTCATTAAAACATCAGGTTTCCAATGCAACCTGCACAGAATTATTTATTTTTTTCTGTTTTAATCCCATCTCCAAAGCAGTAATATTGGATGCCCAAATTATTCATTGAGCACCCCCAGTCTCATTCTTACCAATTCAAGCACTCCTTTAACCCAAATTAGGCCTAATTCAAACAGTATAGAAATACCAAAGACCTTGGTAGCTCCCCAGGAAAATCCACCCAGTAGCAGATATTCCAGGTGAGGGTTGAAGCACCGGGCACAAGCCAAGACTGTAAACTAAACAAGACATCAGTCCGTTGCAGTGCACAGGCAAGCATGCCCAAAGAGACAATCTGGACACACCAGCTAAGAATATAATTTCGGATAGTGGGAGAAAAGTGGAGCTCCTGGCAAAATCCCACAGGACCAGGAAGACCAGGGGAGATCACGCAAACTCTACACAGATGGTATCACAGTCTGGAATCATACCCAAGACCAAAAAGCTGTTAGACAGCGGTATTGACTGCTACAGTATGTCGATGTGCCACCTAGAATACTAGAATAGACTAGTATGAAGACATATTGCTTTTAAAGCAGTGGTTGACATTTTAATTCACAGGCACAAAAGAGGGCTGAGGTGTTCCAGATATTTCAGAGGAGTGTCTGCGAACGAGAGGCCACAGATCTGTGTGTGAAAGGAATGAGACACAAAACCTCAAGCTCCTATCATTGCCTTCAATCAGTAGCCAGCAGCATTGCATGACTGACTCAAACGAGTTTAAGAAAACACCACTTCCAGGAAAATGCTGTTCCTTTTAAAATTCAGAATACACTAGATAGCTACTGAAGTTTGCACAGGACCTAGAAACACAAAAATCACATGTGTTTGTTTTGCTCAGGTGATTATTTAAACTCTTATGGCAATGACTAACATAACATTTGATGGAGCTTTCAATTTACTGTTTATCATTTGCAAGTGTTTTGTTTGAGTTTTAAGTATGGTTTTGTACAGAACAAAAAGTACTTTAACGATTAATTATATATCATGTGTACAAAGTGCTAAAACCTGCTCATCTGGAATTTTGTTTCTATTGTGTCCGTTGGTGAAATCTACTGCAACTGCACACTGAAGAACTTGTGCTCAATCCCCTCATCAAAGACATCCATGTCACTACATTTGCTGGAAAAGGATAATTCACACAAAAGCATTGTATTAGCTAGTATTATATAAAGAATGCTTGAGGGCTAGATTATAATGATAATAATATCATTAGGGAGATTACAGGGAAAAGTATTCAAAATTATTTGATGTACTTCTTGTATTTGTTGAAGTCATAGAGTTGTCTCAGATTTTACTCTAGTTTTATTGATCTCTGTTTTATTGAGAAGGCTCTTCTAATTTAATGTCAAATGAGCTATTTAACAAAATCATTTTTGATTATACAGTATATCTGACTTTTCTAAGTTCTACATTTAAGAAATATTTAATTTCATTTTCATTATTACAATTTCAAATGTAAAAGGGGATACAATGAAACCTGAAAACACTGTTCTTAAGATGAGTACTGTACATGGACAGGGTTGATGAAAAATTTAGATTCCGGGATAACAAAACAGAAATGTATTTATCATACTAAGGATGTTTTCAAATAACATCTTCATTTTCATTAACAGCTCATCTGTCACTCAATTTTCAGACAATGTGCTTTTTCTGCACACAGCTTTGTTCTGACCTGCAAATTATTTTTTTCAAGTAAATTTATCGGATGACTATTTCCAGGATGTGTTCAGAACTTTGAGAACCCTCTTCTGCTCCAGGGGGAAGAGACACAGTTGCTATGCCTAAGGACACAGGACAAAGCCAGAATATTGTCTCCAAGAGCCACCCACTTTGAACGAAAAGACATTTTTCACTGCTGGAACACAAAACATGGTTGTGCGCTGACCCTTTACTGCTTTGTTTAGGGTTTCTCTTGCCTACACAAAGCACCACACGTGTTTGTTTTGCATACAAGAGACACACCTGGAAAAACTAAAGCAAACTATGCCTTTTAAAAACCATGCAAATACTGGTTTACAGCTTTGTTGAACAATCTCCCCAAACCTTCTTCAGCCTCCACTGTCTTCCCAATGTAAACTAATCCCCACAGACGTCTCACACTCATCACAGATTTCTTTGCTGTTTCTCAGGGTTTGGAAACTGCAGTGCTTATGGTTATACGACAGTAAACTGACATGCAGAATGCTTCATTTTATATCAAGTCAAGGATTTACTTTCAGTTATCTTGAAAATTTAGAAAGCAGAATCAAGACATCCATTTGAACTGACCAAAATGTAGAGACGTACATTTTGTAATCTACTGTCATGTTGTGCATAAAATAGTTTTTCAATCAAATCACTGCAAGACAAGGTCCTGACATTTTTCCTCAGTGCATTATGATGACACCAGAAGCACTGTTATCTTATCTTTTATAAATCTTATCTTTTAATGTCTAAGTAAAAGTATAGTTAATTTAAAGACCAACTGAAAGAAAATCCTGAAAATCCAGTCTGTTGGCAGGAAGGGTTAGAAATGGTCTACATACCAAACTGCAGTAGACATAAGTAGTTGATGGCCAATTCATGGCTGAGACCAGGCAATGTTTTAACCCAGTTCAAAACAAGGCTATGAGAATTATGTTTATATTAGCCCCTTTTCTGTAAACTGTTGTAGAATCTAGAATGGGAACCTCAACTGCTTTATTATAAAATCTAAACTTTTTTCAATAACTGAAAATGAGTTAATTGCCCCAATTTTCAAGCACATTCAACTCAAATGCACATTAAAGACTAAATATGCTATGTCAAAGTGGTATTCGCAAAATAATTCTGAGGCTGGAAACAAGTTCTGTCCTGGTTTTTATAAAGCCACCCACAAGGACAGGCTGACACTACACATCTCTGAATGGTTATATTTCATCAAAAGCTGTATATTATCATGTATAACCATCAAAAACGTAATGGGAAACAACAACATAATTTACCATCCTTGATGAAGTCTGTAGTATAAGGCATCAGAGGCATTCTTTTTCTTAGACTTCTCTGATGTCCTCAGCTTGTGTTTCAAAAGAAAGTCATCCACACTGAGAAGCATTAGTGCTCTTGAGATGTGCATGGAAATAATATCCAACAAGGGTAAACAGACAGGCCCTCCTTAGCTGGTCTGAGGTGCACTTCATCTTCACACACCCTGTATTTAAAGACAAGAGGAGTGTCCCAGCCTACGCTGTGGCCCTTTGTCAAAGTGTAGTGTTACAAACCTGGCAAGATACTAGATGAGAGAGTAGGAGCTGATTTTTTTCTCGCCTTTTTTAGTAATGACGCTAAACCAGTTTCAAAAGGCTCTGTTGCGTGAACACCATGGGCGGTTTTAAAAGTCTGCTCTTTGGTATGTCAGAAGCTTTCTCCCGTTAGAACTCAAGAAGGTGGTTAATATTCTGCAGCTTCACACCTGATGAGTGAGCTCTAGAAGAGATATTGGCTAAGCCCTGCTGCAGTGTATCAGCACGCCCTGCAGAGAGAGGCCCAGCACCTTCTGTTCATCTGCTCCCTGGCTTCTCTTCGCCACTGAGCAGAGAGCACATCACTGTGCTGAGTGAAGGGCTCGCTTCTGTCTTAATCTCCACGTGTTCCAGTTTGGTGGCAAATTCCCTGTGTGCAAGAGATCCCCAAAAGAGATCAAAACAAAACAAAAAAACATCCGATTGTGGTTCTCGCTGTCACTGGCACGTGGCAGGCTGTAACATGTCAAAGGGTTTATTAAAGAGACCACTGATGATCCTAAGCCTTATTAACTGCTCCCCTGACAAAAACTCTCAGATTACAGTGACAGAAAATACTAGTGTCGGCTCGTTGTTCCGATCCTGTCACTGGCCTGCTGGACTTTGTTCCTCTTTCGGCAGCTCTGCAGTCTTCACCGAATCAAGGCCTGTGATTTATAGGCACAGCTCTCGACAAGACTCCCTTTTGTGACAGCTAAACATAATCAAGTATTTAAATTAGGACTATATCAGCCCCTAATCAATAACCAACTGTCAGCTACAATAGTAGCTGCATGTATCTAGGAACAAATCAGAGCAACACAGTGATTTAACTGCTGAATAAAAAAAAATGGTTACCTACTGTAGCTGCAGTAATAATATTTTTCCATTTTGTCATTTGTCTTTATAAATGATGATTTTTACTATTGATAGAAAAATAATTTATACCATGATAAAACACATATATCAATATAATCATATAACGATGCAAGGCTCAGAATCATGAGATTACTCCGCAGCAGGCAGGTCCTGTGCTCCACAAAAGGGAAATTATTTGTTTTATTTTGATTTATCCTGTCATTTCCTTTTGTTGTGGAAGATTAGGAGGATGGGCAGCTACTTTTTCTTAGGTTTCCTACTTCTTTCTCTTGGACCAGTTCCTCTATTTTTCTATTATTTTATCTGTTGTCTCTGTCCCTACTGATTCTTCTGCCCCCACCTGCACCACTGGGTTGTACTCCTTCTTTCATCACTCTACAAGTTCTTCTTCTCCACTGTTCCTTTTCTATCTGTTCTGCAGGACAGCGACACTCTGGAAACCAGCCTCCTGGCTGAGCTGGGCTCAGCTTTCTGCTCATGGCCTGTGTTTTTAAATGAAGTTCCCAAGTTCAGGAGGGATGATGACAACCAAGTTCACTTTCATCTCAACTGCCCCGACTCGCAGTCATTGCCGACATCCATCCATCTTCTAATCGCTTAACTCAGGGTTGACGGGGAGCTGCAGCCTACACTGGCAAGGAGGAAGGCAGGATACACCGTGGATGGGACGCCAGTCAGTTCTGAGATTCTGTAAACTTTTTTTTTGTTTTCCTTGTGACCACTTTTGTGTGGCTTAACAGGATAGGGTGGCAGACTCCCAGAGGGGGAGGAAGGAAACAAAACATTAGAAAGAAAAATGGACTTCAGATCCAACGAGTGTTAAAAGTAACAATACCCTGGAACACCATTAAAAGCACTGAGAGTCCTATACTGTCCTACTCACTGTGGACTCTTGGAGAGCACTGGACTGATCTTCTGTGAGTGCCTGTTTGCAGTCCTGACATGAGGTGAACCATTCTGATTTCAACAACACACTTGTGCTTCCGTGAACATCATCCCTAAGTCACTTTGCTATTTGGAAACCAGATAGAGGTAATTCAAATTCAAAAAGGGGGTACTGCAAATAATTTGTATTTGTATGTTACCTACAGTACCTCATACATAAGATCACGATAATATTTTGTAATACTGCATTCAAAGGCACTTCTACTGCAATACTCAGAGAGCTTTGTTTCCAGTACAAGCAGTCCTGGCTATGGGACTATTAAGGAACATAACCAGGTGAGCTTGAAGAGCCAAATACTTCCTCTCATCAGTGGATTTTCTAAATTTAATTTCCTTAGCATTACTCATTGAAAATTCACAAATGTTGAAAATTTGTACGCACAGAAAGCACTTGGTCTTGGCGCTCTTTTATAATTTAAAAAAAATAACACAGTACTATCTTCTAGCCATGACTTAAGTACACCTACTGAAACTACTGATTCATTAAACTTTACTATGGTTTACTGTCGTATACCAAATAAATGTTCGAATATATCATCCCGAAGAAAGTGTTTAATCCCCTTCCTGTTCCAACCCAAAGATGGGGGCAGGGAAGCATCTTACCTCGTGTGAAATACAGTACAGCAATGCCTTGCTTCGTGCACAGTATGCGATTCCAGAGAAAGGAGCATTGAGGTAATCAGTAATAACATAAGCAGTTATAGCATGGGTTCAAAGGAGTTATGGAAATTACTGATATTCTCATAATGGTTACTAATTAACTTAATACACAAAAAGTTTATTTTACAATTATAGTTACGGAGGAAATACAAAACATTTGGCTGCACACCAATGCATTCAGTCAGAGCTTGCTGAGATTAACCACCATCTGCCTTCACTCCTCCAGCCTGGCGGTGTTGATGTTGTTGATGGCTACATCTGCCAGGATGGGCCAGGCTGTGGCTCATCCTGGGGACCTAGAGACCTCTTTTTAATTAAAGAGACATCTTTTCGATGGGTGATTACAAATAGAGTTAGCTGTACAGTAAGCACACGTATCATGTCACTCTTCATTTGCAGACAGCTTATGTGAACTTTTTCATTGCACTTTGCTTATAACACACATAGTAGCGGGATGCAAAACTACTGCCATTGCTGAGTGTGCTTTTGCCTGACCTGCATGAACATCACAGACAGACATTCTGCCTTTATACAGGGATATTTGGAGTGGTTTTAATAATGGTCAGGACAAAGACCACGATAGCGAATCAGTGATAGCACAGAGCCAAGCGAGACATTGCTGTATTGTGATTAATGATAGACCTTTCCTCCATAGGTTTTCAGTTTTCAGGGACTGGATTTTTTAGCTTTACTGCCCTCTGCCCCATTCATTGCACACAACATACTGTATCAGATGAGCTACCAACCCTGTGAAGACCTACAGTACATCCACCTTTGTCATTTCTCCTACTATAACAACTACCTTCCAGGTCCACTCTGCGAAAGATCAAAAGCCCCATGTTGCATAACAAATCGCCAATAAACAAATTAATACACCAAAAAAATAACAAAAGCATTTTTAAAAAATTAGTGTTGGTAAAACTGGTTTTATGGCCTACTCATAGAGGAATCTAAAACCTAATCCACTTAACATGGTTGATACTGGTGGGTATTCTGTGTTGTTACTTTTTCAAGAGTTCATGTCTACTACATTCCAGGATTTAGGAGGACACTTTTTATTGGAGACCATTTCCCTTCTCTCCATGTGGTGATGTTAGAACATGTTACAGTGAGTATGAATTACAATCATTGCTCTAAAGAAGACTGCATGACTGAAACATTACCTGTCTTAATAGATAGAGAGAAAAGTCCAAAAACAAAGATTGGAAAACCAGTGTTCAAGAATTGTCTTCACTATTATTTGTGGCAATCGCTGTAAGGTGCTGTACACACCTTAAGGTGCTGCAGTGTTAACATATATATGCTAATATTAGTTAACAGTTAAGACGGAAGTTATTTCTCCCATCTTTGATAGACCATTTCCATGAGCAAAACAATTGTGATCCTTTTGCATCCTCTTTGAAAGTCCTGAATTTCCATTGCATCCTCTCAAAATCATATACACCAGAACACAACTACTGGCAAGAGTGGCACAGCTACTCTTTGAAGAGCTGCACAGCACCATCCAACACAACAGATACTAGAGGGCACTTCAAAACAAAAGCACGCAGCTATTAGAATACTAGTTATAATGGTTCTACACTCAATACTGATACAACTGAACACTGCTTTTGTCCTGGATTTAAAAACATTAAGACACTCCACAGTCATTACAGAGCAAGGTTGTAATGCTGTCAACATAGACTGTGGCCTGCATGATTAAATAAAAGTTTATAAAATGTTCATAAAACTAGAAAGCGATGAATATATTGCAGAGATTCATATATTATTGATTGGGGTCTTCAAGCACATGTATCATAAATGAGCTGTACCGGTTTAAGGGTTTGCTTTGGTGCCGAAGAGGTGGAACAAAACCTCCTTAGTAAAAAAGGCATGCTTTAATATCCACGCATTCACTTTCAGTGTTATGCTGATGTCATCTAGCAGCGACATCACCTGCTGGGCTACAGTGTTATAGGGATCTTTAAACATCACCATCCTGTTTCCCTTTTATACTCTTTTACCAAAAGAGTAGATACCAAATGCAACAATAATTCTGAATATCCATTACACAACATGTAGTTTAATGCCAGAACATGGCATGTGGAATTTGGTGAACTGCTAATGGATGCTAAACTAAAACCAGATATGTACTTTAATTTGAAACCAGTTCCTCAGGATACAAAAGTCTCAGCAGTCAATGAACTAAAATGCATAGCTGCTACGCTCACTGCAATGTAAAAACCAACAAATAACACTGAAAATATTAATACTTCAGTACATTGCAGTCTGGTAACTTGTGTGCCTTTCTAGAGAATTGACACACCAGGAAACAAAAGAGGAAATTGTTTTCTTTTTGGGAGTGGTTTAATGCCAAAGACTTTAAGACAAGAATAAATCACACTAAATATCACAGAGATTCATAAAAATTGTACGGATTTTAGCAACAGACTTTAGGGGAGAACCTGACATTAGCCAAAATGGATATCATCCCGTAGCCTAGAAGTGTGTGATTACTAGCAGCAGTGTTTTTTATTATCTAGAGGAATAGGTCTTATCACAATTAAATTAGCATTATTCATGTTCAAGTAAGTCAACCACAGTGACAACCACCCATTTATTTTTTATAAGATGAATCAATTTAATGAATTAATGATCCCTACAAGAATACATTGTTGAATAAATGACTTTGAAGGGAAATAGGGTTTAATCTCTATCTTGAAGCATACAAAAAGCACTGGAGAAACACCAGGAAAATTCTGTGGAACTGCACAACTTTTCCACATCCCAACACTGTGAACACCAAGTATCTGAGTGTATTACATTTCATTTCCAGATGTAAGATCCAAAAAACTGAAGAGTAAAAAAAAATGAATACCAGAAGAAATGCTGAATTATACAGTACTGTATATAGTGCCTACTACCTCCTAAATTTTAGAAAATATTACCCATGAGGTTCTGAGCACCTCTTACTCAGAAAGACTTGTAATACCTTCAGGCAGCAAAAGCAATCAGCTGTTTCATTCATTAAAATCTTTGAAAAATGCAAAGAGATAAGCAGGTGCATAAAGAGTAAATTTAGTCAGTTTTGTGGTTGTTATTTGGTTGCAAAAAAATGATCACTTTCACGATAAGTAATGTATACTTTATGAAAAAACCTAATTCTATCTTAGATATTGAACAATTTGCACTAAAATCAGAGTCAGAAGGTGGTAATGAAGCATAAGCTTTAAAGAAATTAACTTATTCTAGCTAAATCAAGTCTTATTACAGGTGCTCACCACTCATGACAGCCAGCTGTTCCCACTATTTTTCCTCTCTTCCCATTTCATACGAAATTCACGGGCGCTTTCTCGTCAGTACAATGGCTTAGTAAACGAAAAGTAGTTATCAAAGTAGATAGCCTACAAGAAAGCAGACTCTAATCTAAAATGGTGTATGAACAGCACCCACATGCTATCACACAAAGCCTATATTCTTGGTATAACTGAATGCAGCATTCATGGCCATTGCAAACAAGAGAAATAATCTGTTTTAATGAATATTACTCAAAAGGTAAAATATAGCAAAGTTATCAATCAGAAATGATCATTATCACCAAAGAATCCCACCCCACCTCAAACACATCCTTTATTAAGGGTTAACAAATGCCCAGACAAATGAGGACCTTTAATCTCTGAACAGACTGAGAGTTTCTAATACCATATTCAGGTTTAAACTAGGGGAACTAGAGTCATACAGCCTCCTATGGAGTTATACAATTATAGTCCAATAGGGCTTCATCAATTTTAGGATGCACCAACAAAAACAAAAAACAAACATTTGAATGTGTGTATCCTAACAATGGTTCCACCTGAAGAAAGATACAAATGCTCACTCTGAAGTATGAAGCAAAACATATCCTACATATTCTAATTATACAATAAGCTTCAGAGTTGGATTAACACAGGAACCCCTAAATTAGCAGGATTTTCCCTACTGTATTTCTAAACCTCCTGTACATGTATCAATGTTCAGCATGAACATCTGGCGCAGAACGGGGCACTAAACCAGATTTCCAGATGCAGATGTGTTTGCTGCATTGTATGCTTGCTGTTTTGTCATGTTTGGGAACACACAACTCCACATTTCTCCAGGTCAGACCTTCTCATTGTAACATGGAAACGCTCTGCATAACCTCACTTACTTACAAATTGCAACTGTATGTGCTACAGGGATCTGAAGGACACGCACGTGGATTAATATGTGTCTTCCACTCAGTTCAATTACAGGTCAGTCTGTATTAGACCTAGACAGGAAGCTGGAGGTGGAGAGAGAATGGGCCAAACACTGCACATGAAACTTGACCCTTCCTTGAGCAGGAGATATGAATAGATGGGTACTTGTTCAAAAGGTGACATGGTATAGTTGTGAAATTGAGAGCTAAGGGATGAATAAAGGTCAGCAGGTTTAGAAGATCAGTTGAGTATTGCAGAGGTTCGTCCATTATCACACTCTCTCTACCCAGAACAATGGCGGCAGCATTGTTGTGGAATTTGGTGCCATCTCCTACAGTGCTTCCCTTTCATCAAGAGACTGACTTTAAAGTTAGTAAAGGGACTGTGTTCTTATATGTGGAAATGCAGTAATTATTTTCTTTTGTGGACACCCCAGTGGTCCCAGGCAAGACAGACCTCTCTGTGTGGAATCTTGATCCTCTTATTTGGTAAGGGAAGACAGATTCCTTCCAGTCTGGCATCAGCTTCAAGAATAATTTTGCTGTGAACATGGCCATTTACTTTAGAAACAGCTTTATCTTTCTTCTGAGTTCTGAGCTCTGAGCTTGACTGTCCTAGATGTGCCTAGACAGTAATAGAAAATAAACAATATGTATGCAACAGCAACTCCCAATCAGTCTATTTGTTCTTTCCTAAATTCTGTGGATCAGAGGAGCCATTCTGTACATGTGACTGGAATTATTAAGAGCATGTGAACTGTCCCTGACTTTATAGCTGAAAACAGCTCAGTAAAGTGTAGCCTGCCTTCCTGGCTCTCTTCCAGCCGTTAATCATGAAGAGACAAACAGGCACAGGTGTTTCTATTTGCCACTTTGGTAGCTCCTGAAATGAATCTAATCAGTTCATATTTCTGACACCTGATTGCAAAGGGAAACAATTTGAACACAACAGCCTATAAAAGAGAAATAAATTAAGTGTAGGAAATAAAAGTCTCAGTGCCCTTCAGCACCACACCACTGAGTCACTTAAGCTCAGAGTCCAGCCCGACCCTCATCTGACCTCCATACTGCAAGGAGAACGTTACTGACAACCTAAAGTTTTTTTTTTGCAATTTATGGTCCTTTTATTGTTATGTCGCAGCTACCACAAAGCAATGAACATGACAAATTTAAATTTTTTTTGAGCCCCCAAACCATAAATCAAAACTGAGGGTGTTTTCAATGCTGAGCCCTTTTGCTCAACTTGTGCCTGTCCTGGAGTGATTTCCTTCTTGTTGCAGGAGCGTATTTGCAATCGTCCGGGCATGAGCTTAACTTGATTGCCTGGCATGCCTGCTCACACCTGTGCCTGAATCAAGTTCAGAGCGACTCTGGTCTCTGGCAGAGAAAGTCTGTGATGAAAGACCTGAGATTATTTAACTGCACTTTTCAGTCACACTGCAAAATCCAATTTTTGTGCCTACTAACAAAGAGCTTTTCACATGAAGTAATTTGGAAAGTCTTCATCTGATAGAAGCAAAACACTGAATAATCATGTGCCCAAAATAAAGGGCTTTCTGGCTCCATTCTGATAGAAAAGAAGTTTGGTGGTTACTGAGCTATTCTGGAACATACTAAAAATCTAACAGAATGTTCTGGCATTACACACCATATAAGAATTACTAAGTCTCCAGCAGAAAATAAAATGTCATGCTGAACTGCTTAAAACTTAAGCTTAAAACTCCAAAACAAAAAAAAATGCATGGTATAACAGAATATAACTTATCTCGGTTTCTAAATCCAGCTTTTCTAAATGTCAATGCAATTAAACTGCACACAAATTTCCACTGGACTTAATCAGATTAAATAAATACCTCTTATTAACAAAGCCGCAGAGGAAACCAGGCCACGACGCAGAGGAGAGTGACATCTACAGTACAATAGGTACTCAGGGCTGATTGACCTGTAGCAATCCTCCTTATTTTACCTGCAATTTACTCCAGCTCCAACTATAAACTCATCAGTTTGCACATCACGGTCTTTGAAGATATTGTTCCCTTCTTTCTCAGGAATCCTTGCAGTTCTTTTCTGAAAGAGTCTGCATGGAAGGACACAGCCGATTTTCAATCCTATTCCTCATCAAGTTGTGAATTGCATTTGCAGGGCAGTATGACAAACACAGGGTTGCCTGTGCCCTTTGTTATGGTGCCACTACTGCAAACTGCAGGCCATCCATTCACAGAGTGCATTTATTCCATATGCATTAAAGAGCCGAATGTTTCCTCGATGATGAATAGGCTCATCAACTTCCCAGCATGTGCTTCATTCCACTCTTTGCACCTACCTTGCAATTTAGACACCAAGTCCAACACCTGGGAAATACAGTCGGTGTCTCTTGAACTGGGAAGGACAAACCAGTCCAACAGTCAGGTGTCATACAGGCTAGCTGCTCCAACTCTAAGATCCATTCAACTTTCGATCTCTTCATTACTCCAGAATTACTTTCTTCCTCTCCATCAGCAAGATTACAAAGAAATAATAATAATAGTACTGCTTTGTTTGTGATGCAGCAAAATGAGCTGCATATATTAACATCCATAAAAACAGTTATTTTCCAAGAATAAATTAATTCAACGTCAAAGAATTTTATGCATGGTCACACAATCCCTCTTACTACAAAGTAGCGAAACAATTTGGGTGTTTACAAGCCTCACATTAACTGTGCAGCCTTTCAATTCTATACACACTAAGAGAGTTATGACTAAAATTAAATTAAATGGCATTTATAAAAGGAAAAAATCAATATACATTTATAGCAGCCGACGTTAGTAATCTCACATGTCCAAAATGCAATCTAGGGCTCCCAAGTTATTCAGTCTGCCAGGGTGTTTGGTCAGAGTGCAATCTGAGCCCTAAGGCCCAAACATCATCAGTCTGATCCTGGGTCACATCCCTGGGATAGCATCTGAGATTCCCTAAGTGGCATACAATTGGCAGAGCACTGCCCAATGAGGGTGGACATCAGCTGGCCAAGGTGCTCTCGGATCTCAGTGAATCAGCCACTCCCCTGACCTGTCAGGTGCCTGTAGCCTTGTAGTGAGTTCACTGGGAGATGTAGCTCTCCTTCAGTCAGCGTTGCCTGTCTTGTGAGGCGCCGTGGAGCTGCTTACATTGCCCAAGACAACGGTCTCGGACACGTCGGTCAGTGGGACGGGGTTGTCTTCAGCTCCTCCCTCCCCATGAAGTACAGGAGCAGTAGCCATAAACATGTGGCTCATCCAGGTTCAGTGGACATCTAATGAAAAATATGTTGACTCCAAATGTATGCTGTAAAAAATAATCTAATGTTGTGTTTTTTGTAAGGTTTTAAGACACCAAATGTTTCACTTTCTCTGACTCTGTCTCTCACTTTCTCCCTTTAAACTGGTAATTTGTCCCTTGCAAGTGTAGCTTATTTAATAGATACCAGTGTCTGTTTTCTGTAGAAAATGTTCGCATTTTCCAGAGACCTCTACTGTTAGGTCCATGTGTGGAGTAAAATAAAGTTGTATGACCACCCTAGCTAAAGGAGTGTAATCTGCTATTTCCCACTCTGCTGCCAAAATTCTCAGTTGTCTCTTTAAGCATGGGGCTCAGATAAACTGATGAGTGCAGTCAATTACATAATCTGTCCAAAACAGCCTTGTGGGAAATGCAATGGACTGTCTCTTTCTGTGTAGGCTTTAATTTGTTTACCTACAGGCTGATCTACCTAAAACAATGTTACAGCATGAGTACCAAGAGCTTTTAGATTAATAAAAAACAAGGAACACATTTCAGTGAACACCAATGATCATACACAATATACTTCAAAACACTGAATGCTGTATATGAGGGATCTATGTGTTTTTTTTCAGCCTGTGAAGGTGAAGTTAATGACTGCACCGAATATCGCAACTTCATGCCTTTCAGTTGCTGTAGGTTGTTATGCTTCTCTGTGCCATGATATAAAATATTAAGGTGATATTAGGGTTATATAACTATGCAGATACAACTGAAAGCAACAGAGCGAAGCTACAGTAGCTGTCTGGTCTGGCCGTCCATCTGTTCACAAACTCAAAAATATATGCAACAATAATAGACAGCAGAATGCGGGCGTGCCAGCGTGGGGTGTGTAGGGGACATGACTTGCACGATCTGTTTAAGCACAGGCCCTATTTGCAGGCTGTGGCACTGGAGAACAGCATCTTGTGCTAAGAGGAAGGGCTGTGAGCAAATCATCGGCAGGCTGGGTCACCAGCCCAGCTGTCCACAAGAAAAGCAGCTGTTCTAGACTAAATTAAAATGTTTATCGACGGCAGTCAATAAGTGTTGCTGGTTTTAGCATTCTTTCTCCTATATGCACCCTAGAAAGACCTACTGTTGCTCTAAGGCTCTAGGAGATGGGCGGTGACCCAGTCCTGAAGGCCCTTGCAGAAGCAGTTAGCACAGGGACTCATGAAAGCAAGTGGGTGCGAACCTACTTGTGAGCTACTGCATTTGGAAGAGCTGGAGAACAGCCTAAGCCCTCAACAAAACCATCTGTAGGAATCTGGGCTTCTGTCAGGGACTGGCAGCTATTAACAGACCTAGAGAAACAGCTTAGATTCCCCCCAACACGTTGTAACCACCACCTTGAGACCAGACATTGTGCTGGTCTCGGAGATCACCAAACAAGTTACCTTACTGGAGCTCACTGTCCCTTGGGAAGCTAATTTAGAGGAGGTCTTTGGAAGGAAACTCACCAAGTATGAGGGACTAGTCAGTGAGTGTCGCAGCAGGGGCTGGAAAGCTACTGTAAATAAAACGAATAGCTTTTGTATGAATCTTTTATTAGAATGTGTCAATGTAAAATCGTCATAGGTTGTTTTTTGCCCTCAAAAAATATTCTGCTTTGGAAAGACTTTAAAAAGCAATGATCGAAATGATTTCAAAACTGAAATGTACACTTTACACCTTTTTACAGTTCCTCTAACACCAAAGCTCGGCAATGTGAAGCACAGACATTGATGAGTCATGTAAGTTGAAATGACTAAAAACAATTAGCTCATCAAATTACTAATGCAAGTACCAGGCATTTTACTGAAGAACCATATAAACAAGCATATCTCAGCACCTTAGTCTAGAAGAAATCACTTAAAAATAAAACATCCTAAAAGCTACTCTCTACTCTACCTCAGCGTAGACTACCATCCCTGTATTACTAGTACAACTGCACATCACTACTCACTCCCATTACAACTGAACATCACTTCTGACCCCTATTCCAACGGCTAACCTCCACTCACTCCTATTACTGCATTAATGTTTGGTTAGAAAAAAACACTGCAACACCCTTTTTTAAAAAATAAAACAAAATCTCTTTATATCATTTGTTTCTAGTAAATCATGCTTTCCAAGGCTTCTTAAGCTATGTACATGCCAGGGGAAATCCTGACAGAGTTGTCCTGGGGCACTTTTATAGCAAACACAACACAAAACATAACTAGAAGTAATTGAAAATGACAATAATGAAAGTGCCTGACGTTGATGTTGTAATCTTCCAGTCTTATCATTTATATCTGAACAGGACACAGATCCATGTGTCTTCACTTACAGGAATCAATTGTTCAGTCTATAGATAATGATGTTTTATTCAAACACAAGATGTTGGCTGTATCCTTGATTTTTAAACAGCTGCTGTAAAATGCAGGTCTTAAGACCTCTCTAATTTACAGCATCAAGTAATGAAAAGAGTAGCATTGGTTCAGGTATTTTCCTCTCATTACACTGTAACAAACAGCGTTTTATACCACCTATTTGTTCAACAAGTCTGATTAGAGCTTGAGGAAAAAAGAGGCCCTGTGTCAGTTTCCTGTTAAATGAGAAGGGTATCTGGTATCAGGCAGTGGGGTTTAATCAGTCTTTTAATCATGGCAAGCTAAAGAGGTTTTCTGGCAGCAGGGGGTTAGTAAGGCAAACCTCACAGATATGGCCATATAATTATCTATGCGTCAACCAGATAATTAATAATAATTAGATACAAAGGTTTACCTGATTTAATGATCAGCAACAAAGAAACAGAAGAAGCCTAGGAGACCCTTTTAATTAAGGGGTTTTAATTAAATGTCAGAATTCTCTCCATGTAGGAAACACTGCTGTTAAAACAGAGAGTTGAAAGAGACCAAATGGTAAATTCATTGACTTTGAGTTGAATTCAAGTCCCCACTCAAGACCAGAGTGAAATACATCCGGATGTATTAGTGGTTGTTAGCCTGTAACACAATATAGCATTACAAACAGCACAGGCTGAGCATAGCTGTGTGGTAAACTGCTAATATGCTTCATTGCAAGATTAAAACAAAAGCAAATGAAAACGTACTTATGGAGTTTTTGAAAACTGAAGAACTGAGGTTTGCACACAGTGGAATTAACCCAAACATTTGACTGGAATCAATATTTTACTAGATTGTACATTGTTTTTCAGCCACTAGGGGGAACTCAACACACATGCTCATAGGAAAGCATCAAATTCAGAGGCCAAAAACATTTTCCTGTTTACCTAATTTCAACTGAATAAGCAATACTGACACACAGCTCAAGTTCCTCTTTAGCAAAGTGAAAATGATGTTTCTGCGGGTAGGATAGAACTATGTGATCAGACTGTCACTATTTAATGAGTTTCTGATTAATTCCTTGTATATAACATGGAGTTTCTCTTATCGCCCAAATCTTGGAATCCCTCTCATTTCTACCTTACATAAAATATTGGCTGAAAAGTATATAAACTGGAATTATAAACTGGAATTTTTAAAGTCACTGTATTTCCCAAATTATTTCAAAGATTGATCAGGAAGAGACCCATTTCATTCACCTCTTGTAGCAATCAAGCACAGAGTGAAATTAAGCCAGGATACTGGAGTTAACTTCCTGACTCTTCCATACAGTGTAATGGAATCTTTAATAACCAAGTTGTCAGGACCTCTGCTTAATTTTTGATCTGAGGGACTGTATCTCCTTGAAAACACCTTACTGGGGCACCACTATATTGTCACCATACTGGGGAACTGGATAAGAAATTCTGGTCCAACAGGAAGAGGAAGAGCAAGAGGAAGACATCACCTACAGTATGTAAACATTAACACCTTTCAGTAAAACAGTAACTTAGAGGACAACCTTGCTTAGCTTCTAATATCCAAAAAGACTGACTATTAGGTTACAATGCTGCTATCTTGCATATACTGTATGTACTATAGTATAATACTGAGGTACAGTAACTAAAACACGTTTAAATTACCATGTTCAGGTCTCATATATGTACTGTATGTATACCTGTGTGTTAAAAATAGCTTTTTAATATCAAAATAGTCAAACACGTTTTTAGGTTTGGCATAAACATCAAATAAAGACACTCTAGTGCAAATTAAAGCATGCATAAATGGCAGATACAATTTCTCAGTGTGAGGATTATGGAAATGTCGGTTTTAGCTTATTATGATCATGTCTCAGGTCTTCGAATAGAATTTGACAGCTTGCAACAGAATGCCAGTCATGTGCTATTTTTACACACATAAAGCATGCTGCTTTTAATTGGTCTTGCTTTGGCTACATAGGCTGTGATTAAACTTTCCACTGGGAAATAAGACAATGCAATAGACTATAAAAAGGGAAGGAGCATTAGAGCATGATTGCTAGCTATCTGTATGTGTCTGTGGTCACAACCCCTCTCCCCCGAGCTGCCCCCTGCACTGATCCCTCTGGTAGTCTCAAAAGAGATGACAAGCAACTGTACAGATCCATCAGTTTATGTTTTGTCCTTTATATTTTCTGAATTAACTTTAGTTTTCTTGTTCCAGTTAGAAAGTGCACAGTGTTCAGTTTCTCACCCCATCACTCAAGCATGCCTCTTACAGAGCCGAACTGCAGAATCCAATTAGAAAGAGGTCACAAAGCTCTGTTAATTCATTCTTCATTTAATTAACCATCTTATGAAATATGAAAGGTCATTCTACATGCATGCCATATTTTTACTCTACAGTGCATGCTACTTTGATTAACATTGATGTTTTCAGCAAAACTTACCTTCGGGTTTCTGAGGGTTCCAATGAGCTTTACTACACTATGATGAAACTGTGACTCACTACATTCAGACCACATTACGCATTTATAAGACAGACTGTAGATAAAAGGAGTGCTTTCATTTAATCTTGCTTACTTTTAGTTTCTGGCAGATAATCAGTTACAGGACCTCATCCAGCCTGATAGAACTGATAGAATCAGCTTCAACATTATGACTATAAGCTGTCTTAAATATTCCAAGTTTATATTGCCATGATATTATCAAAGGTAGTAAGCTAAGTGTGGTGACAGCATGGTTAAAATTAAGAGAAACACAATGAGGGGCTGATATGTTGCAAAATAATTCTAATTTCCCTACAAACGTGACATCTGGAGTTCCACAACACACGCAACTGGTTCTTCCTGTTGAGCTCCACTGCACAGGTAACTCTTCACCTGGCTTCTCCTCACACCCACTAAGTGGAGGCTGTCATGGCAGGCAGAACCATCCACCAAGATGAATTTCTCTTCTTTGCTCTTGTATTTTGCTTTTGCTATTGAGATGGCAGGCTTTCATCTTTATCTCACTTCCGGTCTGATTCATGACAGCGCTCGTACATCTTGGTTTTCGGTTTCCAGCCACAATGGGTGCCTGTCATGCCCAGTCACGTACCAGGCCCCTGGCTCAGAGAGCTGTGAACAGACTGTCAAAGGGGCTGGTGGTGATCTGTGCACTGAGCAGACGACTGCAGAAGAATATGACCATTCAAAACTATAGTTATGGACAAAATGTGAGTATGGGTAAATATTGAAAGTGAGATTGTATGAAAACACACTGTGGAAAATCCTAAGGCAGTACTTGTTAAAGAAGCCTGGACAGAACAAAATGCGTATAGAAAAGCATCCTAAAATCTTAATGTCCACCAAGGTACTTCAATTTGTTTTACTGGTAAAAATAAGACTTTGATATGACATGAAAGCAGATGAACAGAAGTTATTTAAAAAAACTTCTGAGAAGTCTCAGGCATCATCTAGCAGAAAGTATATCCCATCTTTTCAAAAATGTATTGCCAACAAAGGATGGGAAAATAAAACAATGCTGAAGATTCAGCACAATCTTGTCTCAAACTAACCCTTAATGCAGAAAAATCCCCTGAATTGTCTTATCTATACTGGTGGGTTTTGTCATGTGGGCAAAATTGATAGGATTTGCCATTAATTGGGCATTACATAGAGTACATTTACAATTGGTTTTGTGCAAATGTACGTAGAATACATTAACACAAACGCAATTGGTTTGGGAGCAATTTTCTTTACAGTGAAAGCTGTGAGAAGGGATGAACTGCTCACCAGGCATGAAACCTTTCTATCATAATGGACATTAGCATGCAGGAGATGTAGTCACCTCTTGCGTCTCATTGGAAACAGTGAATGGAATATGAATTCAGGCTTTTATTTAATTTGGGGGAGGCTTGCTGTCCCCATAGCAGAAAACCAACAATATTGTTCTGCTGTAGTATTCTGGTTAATACACAGGTTTCCTGAAATTCTTATTTTGTAGAATTATCTCTTGCCATTTCACAAACTCCCAGCAGACCCTGAACATACAGCTGTTATAATCAGGACTCAGATTGGGAGGCATGAGTGTGGCAGATCAGGACAGGCCAGAAAGAACAGTAGTTTTAGCTGACCTGCCACTTGAGGCAGTTAAAGACCTCTGTTCTCTGCAAATTATTAGTATTTTTGTGATATGTTTGTGCACATTTTCACATAGGGCTAATTATGGTTTTGTTGTTTATATAAAGGGTGTGCATACATGTAGTACTAGTGGTGGAAGGGTTGTAGTTGTTGAGTGAGTGTATTTTTGTTGAGACCCCCACTTCCCCCTAGAATTTCCATTACGATGACTAGGAACACTGTGCTGAAGGAAGTACTGTCCTTCAGATGATCCTGACTGCTTGGTCCTTAAAGATCCATTGGCACTTTACAGAATTGGAGTGTCAATCCCAGTGACCTGGCAAAATGCCCACATTGCTTCTACAATTCTGTCTACCTAAAATTCCCTTAACTCATTTGTTAAAGCAATTCCTCACTTCTCTCCATAGTCAGTCTCTTGGCACGTAACGTATCACCCAGGATGGTACTGCTTTTCAGTGGTGGATGAAATGGGTCCCCTACTACACAGTATGAAAGGTGCTTTGGAATCCTTTTGGATGAAAAGTGCTGTATTTTAATGTAAGGAGTTATTCTACTCTTTCCAAAAGAGAGCAAGTGGAACAAGCAGTATTTTGTCAAATTTGCAATCATTAAAAAGCATACTCCTCTTGACCCAGGTCCATCTCTTTCGCTGTGACATGCTACAAAAAATAAAAGTTGAATCCAACAAATGTCCATGTATTTGCAAAATGTATTTACTTTTCTGTGCAATTATCTTACTTTAAGTGCTTCTAGTATTAGTTGTAGGTCAGCAGCAGCTTTATCTGGGACTAAACAGAGCTAAGTGTCTGCCTAATGGACTCAAGAGTTTCATAATGAAAGCCCATCGCATTAATCTCTCAGCCCCACTTGAAAGAGGGGAAAAAAAGCACTTAACCCTCACACAAGAGGCCCTAGCACCAACAAATTCTGACAACAGATTACCAGCTCAGGATTAGCAGAAATTAGTGCCTTTCTTTAAACAGCAAACACACAGAGGATTAGGCCATTTTAAAGTGAATTAAGTTTGTTTAAAAGGGCCATGCAGGAGTAAGCATGAAGCAAGTCTAAAACTCAGCACCATGAAGCAGTCTGGAAAGGACAGCAGCAGTCCCTGAGCAGGAGCGACATTGAAAATTGCACAAAACGTAAAATATTTTCACAAAAAATATAAAAGGCTTTGCTTTAAACTTACAAATTTGCCCAGATTTGAGTTTTGCTTCCCTTGCTGCCACTAAATATTTACTCCTTAGACATCTTAGTTTTAGAATTTATTAACAAAGTAAAATGAGCTTTGTTTAAAACTATTGTAAATCTCTAAAACTAAAAATGCTTTGCATTCTCTGTCATATTTTAAACAGCTTTTTGCATTAGCCTATTAGCTTAGTACTTTCCTGGATTAGTCTGATGTTTGAAATGTCTGGATGTGTGAAAACATGCTCGCCTTGCATGAAGCAAGCAGTGAAATGCGAAATTGATACAACCTCTGTACAGGCAAATAATACAACAATAAACATTAAAACAGTATTTCTCGGGTGAACGTGTTCCCACAATTCTACATCACAAAAAACACCTGGCCTTGGACCCCAGAAATTTATTACAGATGAGCTGCCAGTGGGGCAGAAAACAATACAAGATAATGAAATAATGCATTAAACCTAACTCGCTGTTGTTCATTGGATTAATTTATCATTTCATTGCATATTGCAATTTCACTGACTCCCATCTGATAGATGTACAGTAAAAATGTTTACCAGCGTCTAACAAACAGTCAGCAGAAGGCACTAGGGCTAAGGTGGCCTTGAAGGACATACCTGTATGGGACCAATGTCCTGTGAGGGTGTCATTAAACATGATACCGAATAAGTCGGAAATAATATGTTTTATTTCTTAAACACAAAAAAGGGGAAAAAAAAACTTGCATTGCAGAAAGCACCATGTTTAATAGCCATTTTCATTTTCCAGTTATAACTCAGTATAGATTTTTCTCAAAATCGTTACTCTGCATGTAGAATTACATTTAATACCTCTTAATATTTTCAGTGGCCTGACTGATAAAGGTTTTAATGGTCTGATGGTTTTGAATATTCTGTGTTAAACTCCATCACCACTGAATAAATTATTATCATGTGATAACGTTAATTCTGGTTTTCACATTCAAGTGTATTAAGTAGACAGGTGTGAGGCAACAACTAAGTCTCACTGGTTATAAAACTGACAGTTCTACCCATCTGAGAACAGGGTCAGTACATCCCTGAACAACTGCATATCAGTCACCCAGTTCTAAAACTTCAGTAGATAAGATCAGCTCCCCCCAATCTAATATTAGAAATAACTACTGTATTTACTGCTAAACGTCACCGAACGAATACAGTTCAATAAACTCACACAGTACAATATGTAGCTCAGTCAATGTACTATAACAGATTTAACCAAACAGATTTCTCTGTTTTATTAAATGCAAGTATTGCCCAGTTTAATCCTTTCAATCACACTGTTGCTTTGTCTGTTTCTTCAAGACAACTGTCCCCTTTTCATCCTCTTGTGATTTAAAAATGCAAGGAGTGCTTTAAGAGCAACGAAGAGAAACTAGCAATGCAATTACTTCCAAAAAGCTTTCAATCGTCAATTGACAAAGAGTTAGTTAATTAAAGATGCTAATTGGCTGTAATTGAAAGAGATTACAAATGTACCCTGATTGCTAATGATATGATACCAACAGATAAAACTGCTACTGATGCCAACTGAGAAAGATCTGTCATGTCTCATATTATCCTTATTAGAGTATAATACAAAATTTCTTTTTGGCATACTGTATCTTCAATTACATTTATTTTGTAATTGACATTCAATCCTGGTAATAAAATTCACATTAACATGAAATGGATTTTGTAAATATTTTCATAAATACTGCTCCTCCAGACAGCACCTTTTGCACCTTATTTTACCATGTCAGGCACTGACTTCATCAGTTCACTTTCACCAGTGACTATTGATGGTATGATATCATCGGTACTGTATGCTGATATTCAGCACAGATCTAGGTATAAATCAGGATCAATCAAGTCACTTACCCAAATGTTTGTTTAGTTCAATGGACCACAAATCAAGTCCTTGATTTCAATGCACTCAAGGTCTGAACTACTTAACAGAAATAATTATTCCATTAACTAATTTAACTAACCTTATTCTCAAGTACTTAGATAATATTTTTCCAATCCTGGCCCAGCTGATCTCAGTGTTTGTAGGTTTTTGTTGTAGCTCTCAATTAAGGTGCATAATCAATGTCTTTATTGAATTTATAATTTAATTAACAATTACAATTTATTGATCCAAGCTCTAAAATAGTAAGAGTTTTAAAACTATTACATTTCAGCAGTGTGTCCACAAGTCTATCTGCAACATTAAGTAGGTGCAAATGATTAGAAACATCTAGGTAATGAAATTATTGGTTACGTTTTATGGGCTCAGCTGGATTGATGACTGGGGTCATATAGACAAGGATAAGACTGAAATCCCTGGTTTAGTGTCAGCTGAAGCTGGGCAGCCCTTTACAGTGTGCAAAGCCTTCGGAACATGCATATGATGATGCAGAGTACAAAGTGAATTCATAGTGCTTTAGGGTTCATGAAAATGACGTGCTTATTTCCAGCCAGCTTCCTGTCACATCAAGCAATGAGGGAAAACTATGACATACTGCTTTGGATTGTGTTGCAAAGAAGCTTCAGACAAGGCCCAGGCCACAGGGAAGGAGAACATCAAAAACAGAAATATGCTAGACTCCACACTGTGAAAGAGTGCCCACATAGATATCAAAACTAATTACCATGATCAGCTGATTTATATTTTAGGGAAAAGCTGTAGTGGCTGGGAAGGACACAAAAATTAAACTTTGCAGGAAAGTAAGGCCAGATAAACTCGATCAGAGGAAAAGGGAGAGACGCTGCAATTAATGCTCTAACTTGAAAATGGGCAACAGGTCCCAGTGAATTACTGGGTAAGAAAATATATACAGTACTACACAAGTCTATTCATGTCATTCAAAAAGTCAAAAAGTAAAACAATATAAAAAAGAGTAGAGTAAGATCTGTTTCTTAGGCTGTTTACAAACATTTAGACTTTAGTAGACTTAATTTTGCACACAGGGTGTTAACAGCAACAAATGGCAATTTTACAAAACAGTATACAGTGAATTACTCTATAAACCTGCTGTGTAAAGATGAACATACGAATTTACAAAAGAATATTTAATTTCTTGATAGGAGTCTTCTTTACAAAACTTTGCTCCTGAAAATATTCATAGCTTCTAATTTACAGAACATGTGGTGAGATGTTCTTAATGAAGCCAGCCCCCACAGATTTTTAATGCCTAAAAGCATTATTATATTCTTGAATGCTCTATACATAAAACAAGCTAGAGTCAAGCCTTGTGACACTCCACCTGCAGAGTGCTTCTGAAAGTATTCATAACTTTGCATTTGCAAAACATTTGTTGAATGTTGTAAATTAAGCGAAGCTCTCACAGATTTTCAGTCCCTAATAACATTATTAATATTCTTTAATGCTCTGCTCCAGCAATTCATCATACATTACCTACAATCTAGACAGTCTGCTCAATTCTCATCAAGAAAGTTACAGTACATTGATCAGGTGCAGCAACAGCTATTATAGCCTTTAGTTAGAGCTAACAGATGTTATAGAACTTTGCAAACAGGATTTTATAATTTGTCAGCAATGTTTGGTTCAGACACAGGACAGTTTAAATAACATATCTTGTACCTAGATTTTCTGATACCAAACGTATTCTTGCACAGCAGTCTGTTTCCTGAGCATACACCCTCCGAAGCCACTGCTGTAGCCAAGAATATGAGTGGTGTGATATACAATCCAGGATATAAGGACCTCAGTCCATTGTACTGGTATAATGTGCTTTTCTTAAAGTACTGTAGTCTTATCATTGATGTTTTGTGAGAACCACAGTACTTACCTGTCAGACTACACACGTTCCCATTAGTAGTATACTAACCAACCTACAGTATATCCTTCAGTGCAGTGCTGTAGTGGTTTGTCAGTGGTAACTTTTTTGTAGTGTGGTGGCTGTAGCAGAAATCAAATCTCAGGGTAGGTAGGTAATTTCCATATTTGAGCTACAGTGGCTCGCGAGGCCAAAGCTTTTCTTGGTTTCTGTGGTTTTAAGGGGAAAGAGATGATTCTGCTCCCTGGATGGGACACAGGTGCACTACAGTGATTGTTCCCAGCAATGCTGGTCCCCACTTACAGTATACAGCACGTTGGACTGGAGCTACTGGGGTAAAGTTCCTCACTCAAGGTACAACAAGTGTCTGCAGCAGGGTCTCGAACCCCTGCCTCACCAATAGACAGGTATGAAGCCATAGCCTTACCCACTATGCTACACTGTCCCCAGTGCTTCAGTGTAAGAGGCTTTATTTACAGAGTAAAAATTAATAAACAAAGCTTAATATTTCAAAATGAAAATTAAACACAGTGTGGAGGTAAAAGGCAATATAGTGGGAGGATGGGTGGCAAGTTGACAAAAACAAACCAATCCTTCCTCATAAATGAAAATACTCATCCACAATCTCTCCTTAAAGCAAAAATACTCATGGTGTAATTCCTTCCTTATTCAACTCTCAACCAACCTTGATACACTCCACTGTATACACTTTTAAATACCAAGCTCCCCCTTCCAATTAACCCAAAACCAAAGATACCTGACAACACAATACAGTACAGTACACGCTTGATGGGGGGAGACTCCATACCATGATTGCAGAGGTGATTTTCTCAAAACCCACAACATCAAATTTTTTACTTTTGTTAAGAGATCAATTTGGAATTCCTGCATATGCAATTACTGTAAGTTCAATTACAGTAAATGTAGGTTACATTTGCCTTTACTGTCAATATGTCTTCGAACAGTTCTCTAACTGTGTGCCATGGTGCACTGGTGTTCATTAGGTGTGCCATGGATATAGAAAAATCATGTTAAAAGGCTTTGACTGGGAATATGTGGAGGTCTTTCCTGCATTGGACCACACAGAAAACACTTATGTTCACTGAAACAAGCCGACATTTCCCTTGAAATTCCAGTCAAATACTGTATTTGTCATTACGATTGTAGTCTATTTTTTTAATAGACAGTTGGTTTGCCCCAGAAGGTTTGGGACTTGAAAGCCGTGCTGCGAGCTGGAAAGGTTTGCAGAGCACCGTAGTGGCAAACCCCAGCGAACAGAGAACATAAAAAGCAACTTCAATAAGGAACCTAAAGAATCACATTAGTTATATACTACATACTTTATTAAAAGCAAAAACTTGACATGGGATGGCAAAAGAAACTAACCCATCTAATGAAAAGAGTTACAGTATATAGACAAAACTTTCAATGTTCTGTAGAAGGTTATGGAGCCTATCCCTTTAAGAGATAAACGAGGATGTGTTGCCATATTAAATGATACACAAAACTGACAGAATGTCTCTAAGCAGCTCATATCGCATATGAACCAAACCCACGAGTATTTCAAATTAATCTTACAATTTGATTTTTAAGCGGAAATTGGACTCACCAGAATTTTTTGGGTCGGCCAATTCGAAAAGGAGAACAAGGCATGTTGAAAGACACTTCTACTGTATTTGTCCTGTGAAAAGTCTCGGATCAGCCCAGAAGACTGCTTTCTCTTTCTGTATCGGAGAGACACCTCAGATGGGTTCACCAAGACAAACGCTGCTTATTAAAAGAGGTCTCTTGCTGCAGCCTGCCTCTTTGCTGCAGTGATTGTCAGGCCAGCGTTCATCTTCAGGAAAATATGAGGCTTCTGTCTTGGCCTAATGCATTTAGTATACTATCACCTTATTATAAATCATTTTTACTGGTCCCACAGAAGTCTGTGAATTTTAGGACACAAGAAAACTAATTTGCCTCTTTTCAAGAAAAAAACAACAACACCAACGACAGAAGGAAGACCTCGTTCCACTATGTCCGTATTGGCATAAAACGTTGTCAAGAAGTGGAATTTATGGGAGACAGCCCTGTTTATAAATGCTGTTTCAGTGATGAATACCAGCGGAGGAAGCGCAGCTTGTTAAAATATTTATCAGGCCATGTTGCACGATTGATTCCTGCTTGGTGCGGGTGAAGGACACAGACGGAAACAGGACATGAAAAGAGGTTCCCTTCCAAAAAAACACACAGACATTCAGCGTGATAGATGCGCTGCGTGCTGAGAAAACCTTGTTTCAAGCAAAGAAAGGCAGAACCTTAACCGCTGATCAATAGAAATGAGCCAGGGATTTGAATAATCATCAGGTCGCTGATGCCTGCAGCACTTAGCGCTTCCTAGCAGGAAAAAAAAACAAACTTTCAAGAAACTCAATCCAACGCTATTGATTTATATATAATCATTTTAGTTCATTGTGCTCTGCAGCAGAATAAAATTCTTTTCCACAGCCCCAGCCTTACCTTAATGCCTGCGTCACTAATCAACTCAATATGATTTACTGTGGCTATAGCCCCTGCTGTTTTAGATTTACAGGCACCTGCTTCTCCTATGACTATTTCCCTCAAAAAGTCACTGAAGAGGTCAGCTCTATTCATAGATTCTAATCAGAAATACGCCATAATCTATGGCTTTATCTCTAAGGCATATACTGCAGTAGTAATAGGGAGCAGATTTGCAAACTTATAATTTGTTGTCTTCTGCTATGCAATACTAATACCTCTTACCAGCTCAGTCTCTCTTGTGCATAAAGCACTGAACGAGGCATAACTTGTATTTGTCTAGTTCAATTCTTTCAGGTTCCTGCTGATTTCTATTAAATTTTATGAGTAAAATGTGATGGTATGCTACTCTTCTCCTGCGGTACACTGAAACCACTCAGAATTTGGCCGGCTACAGTCAAGCCAGGCTGCACTCCACAAATGCTAATGAGATCATTAACATGACGATCACAAGAACACTGACTTTGGTCGTCGCAGCCCAACCTCTCCTGACAGAAAACCGCATTTCAGTCAGAATTTCAGGTCTTCCTGACCTCTCCCTTCGTGTGTTTGGTTATAAATCTTGCCTCCGCGCAAACCCCTTTTTTATTTTCAAAAGACAGCATCAGATCATACAGTGCATTACATCCCATCGGATCCAGACTGCTGCCAAATCCAAGAAGGGAAACGTTTCCACAGCCAGTGGGACTCTTCAGTATCCAGGCCTCTGGCGACAAGCAGTTTCTTCTTCAGTCCTGTCAACTTTTCTTCTGCGGCGGCAGACTGTTTTTCTTCTGATCGGGCTGCGGGATTGATTGCGAGCATCGCTGCCAGGTGTTTTTTTTTTTTTAAAACAGGCCAGTTCACCTCATACATCACACCGAAGCACGGCCCAGCCAGCCTGACCTCTGTGAATCGCGGTCATCCATCTGTAGAACTGGAGAGGTTCTGCTTCCTGACTGCTGAGCCAGAGAGGCTCTCTGCAGCTATTGGACACACAGGAAACTGCAAACTGTACCTGCATACGGCAGCTCACACACGACAACTACACTGCAAGGCTGTGCAATATTGTTAACAGTTGCCTTGGCAACAGAACGGGATTCAGCAGAGTATGCACAGTGTCCCTGAGTGCTCCTTCCTGCCCATTTCTTTCCATCTCTCCTTCTTATATGAGCTGTTTCACTCACTCCCCTTTTCTGCTTTCTCATATTAAGTGCAGCGATTTGCAGATCCCAGACATTTGGGGAAAACAGTGAGAAGGAATACTCCATAAACCGTGAAGCCTTAGACAAAAGATTGCCGAGCAAGGCTGCAGTTTCTGACCAGATATTGGTGAGACTATGAAGCACCACTGGCCAACACGAGTTCGGAACTTTCAGCAGCCTAGTTTTGCATCTCAAACCACAACATTTGCAATTATAAAAATCCAGAAAGCCCACAACTTATAAGAATGATTAGGAAAATTTACTAAATGCGCTTCATGCAGACTAATAAACTTTGAAAACAGACCAGAAATGACAGGAAATCAGAATATTTTAGGACAATGATATTCCTCATACTAATAATTTGAGTTTAGATTTTATTAGTTTTTATCATTGTTTTGAAGTGTAAAGTGAATCTCACTGTTTGAGAAGATCATTTTCTGTTGTTACGATGTTATACTACAGTATATTTCATTTTTATCTTATCGTTTTATCATTATCAGGTGCCAAAATTTGGAAACCATACAAAATATTCAAAGCAAAATCTTTTACTTTTACCAAAAAAATACTGGATTTTAGTCATTTTTATTTACGCAACTCTACAGACATCTACAGAATAGCAGAAATGCACACTAGCAGCCTATGTCTTAGGATGTGTATTAGGATGAACAAATATTTGGTAAAGTTAGAAAAGATACAGGTAGTTACCAACAAAAACTTGACATTTGACAACAACCTTGACATTTAATGTACTACTGAATAATCTTGCTTAAAACAGAGAATCCCTATATCTGTTTAGCAACCAAAACTGTGAAAGCAAGACTATTTGATTCAAAGCCTCTCAGGCAGACTTGAGATCAGTCTTGTGCTTCAAGAAGGAAATGAAAAGAAAACAGGCTGCACAAAGCAGCTACTATTTATAACTGTACAACCTTCTTTTGCAGCTCATATTTTACAGACTTAGTATTACCAACTTTGTGAAACAGTTTTGTCTGAAAGGTGGAGTTAAATATTGTCAGCATGCATGTTTTTATTGGTTTAAAACCAACATGTGGGGCCCTGCTAAAATTCGTTCATTCCAACTCACTCCATTCTCAATATCCCCTCCAGTGATTGTGAGATAAGCTTAGTCCAGTTTTGGTTAGAACTGTGTTGGTGCCTATTACTTTTGCAATAGACCAATTTTTTTCGATTAAAGTAAACAGTAAAATAAGTGTCCATATGTTTAAAATAACTCACTCAAAAATGAAAGAAATCCAATAGGTACCAACAGCTGAAAGAAAATGTCTATCTTCACATTGAAAATAAGCACCATAAAGTGTTTCACTCATTGAAAAAGAACAAAACAAGATTGTGTAAGACGTGAGCTCATGTTGTTTCAATTGCAATGGAAGTCCACAAGTACTGGTATTTCCAAGCTCTGCCATACATACAGTATAACACTGAAAGAACACTGAGATGCAGATCTTTGCTTTCATTACCTCAGTTAAGCGAACGATCGTAGCGTTACAGTAATACAACCTCAAAATCCCAGAATTACCAAACAGCAGGCTGAGTTGACGTGTGATACAGCAGTTAAGACTGAGTGAGAGGAACTCTTGAGAAGGGTCAAGACAGTGACTATGCGCACCTAAGAGAAATTGGCGTCTTTCTGCAAACTAAAGTTTGTGATTTTTCATAGCCGTGTGTTTAATCAGAGAAATAAAACAGATTGCAGGATGCCAAATGGCATGTTCCTGTCGTTTTCTTTGTGTTTGAAAGACTTATGACAGTGTCTTGTGCCCTGTGTGCTCCTTTGATATGTTAAAGTCTCACCTACATTTAATGTATAAAAGGGAAAGTGTAACTTCAGTTAAGCAAGTATATTTACTGAGTGCTAGGGGAAACCCTGACTCTGTGCTATGCTCCCCTTCAGCTGATTGAATAAAATATCTCTGTTTGTCAATCTCCTTACCTGAGTAAAGAGAACCTGAGAGTTTTCTCCAACACTGTATGTACAGTACTTTTTCCAATTCATTTCACCAACATTTACAATGAAAAAAGATAATACGCATCTTAGAATATCCTGACATTGGAGATATGAACATACAGTACCATTAACAATGATTTTAATCAGCGAACCTCACTGCTGGTCCTGAAGAGCTACAGGAACTGCCATTTTTCATTCCAACGTGACTGCCTAATGACTTAATTTAATTAACGACCATCTAGTCCTTTTAGTAATTACTTGGCTTTAATTACCACAGCTTTCTTACTTTTACTCATTGGGGGACTAGATATCTCTATTAACACTAACAGGGCTGTGCGGGATCAGGAGAGAGGAGCACTGATTTTAATATACAGTATATAAAAATCTCAATTGCAATTTTTCACAAATTGAAGCCATATGAACAAATATTTGTAAATCATGTTACTTTCATCTTAATGATTGAGGTCAACAGACTGCAGAAGGCACTCACCAGATACTTCTTGCCTTGGAAAAGGACTTGTCAACTCTGAAAAGACAAGAAGAGAGACAAGGCTGTTTACATTAAATCATATTCCCCTCAAACACTGTTTCTGCTGAATTGTTTCTCATACTGACACTTTTTGATGAAATAAAAGAAGTGTAAGAATATTTTCATATGCAGGATAATGTTGGGTTCATATTTTTGGAAACAAAACACAAAAGAATAAGAAGTGTTATAGCACTCAATCGTTTAACACAAAATGTCAATGACTATCATAAAATGCTAACAGTACTGTACCTCTATAAGAAAGAAAATAACCTTATTTCCACAAATAAGCAGATACACAGGATTTTAAAACCTCATGCATATAAAATTCCAGTTAAAACAGCTCACAGCATACAGTCTAAAACACAGTAAAAGATTTCCAAAGCAAGTCCTGTACAAAATCCAAAACTAACATAGTCCTTACAATTACAATTGTACAATTGAAGTTTCGGGGACTGATTTTAATGTTTGTTTTATTAAGAAATGAAAAGTCACCACTTTAAATGAATAATTCATGTAAAAGATTCACATACAGTAGAGTATGTTTACATTCTGTTTAGACAAAAGATGTCTAGAAGTATAATCTTTTTTACGGGTCTTTAGGTCTTTAATAAACATATCACAGCCTGGGTATGGTAATAAAAAAAGAGTTGGAAGTTAAGCATCAGTCGATGAAAATGCATTATCAGCATGTTTTTGCTTTCTGTTGTTCTTTCCTTTGCCACAGAACGGAACATAAAACCCACCAGCGCAATTGTGGGAAACCAAACCGCCTCTAAAATTAGAGAAGAAGTACCCCTCAGCTCTTCTGATAACTCACCGAGAGCTCCATCTGTTTTGCCTGGATACCAGACAGTTATGTGAAGGGACACCGGCACTCCAACCTGTGCCCTGGACACCACTTCCTTCCTACCTGAGGAGAGGCTAATTGGCATCTGTGGCGCTTCCTGACCGTCTGCTGCTCTTCACCCTGAGTGACCACTGCCCTGATTCCTCCCAGAGCTCGGCCACTCTCTGTGCTCTGCTTGGCAATTCAGACTTCACTTCCCTTAGCGTGTGCAAACTGGCGAGAACTGGACCTGCTGTCTCCCACCACCTGGGCTCTACCTGTCTGCACTGTGATGCTGCTGTTTAACGTCAATTTATTCCCTGATTTCCTGGACAGATCACTCGAACGGTTTCCAAGGCAACGCTAAGAAGAATGCACAACACGGATAGCCACTAATGCTTTTTTAAATCCATTTCCTTACCTCTGTATTTCCGAACAAGTATGCCCACAAGTGCTGTGAGGACATTATTTCCACCCAGCCAAGGGCGAAGCCCATTCACTCAGGTACAACAGTGCAAGATTAAGAATACGGCAGCTACTCCTTATAGCATATCTGTGAATGCATGTGGAGAAGTGAATGAATTTGTGCATGTGAAAAAGAAACCAGTCCAGCAGAAAGACCAACTATACAGTATTTTTAAAGAGTGGAAAAACATCACTGAACTTCTAACCTCCCAACACTTTATAGTCAGAGATGTACAGTATACTGTAGGCTCCACTGCCATAATCAGTCCCGCAAGTGACACACAGAAACTAATCCATTCATGAAATCATTAGAGAAACCGTACATCAACAAAAACATGATAACTGTACAGACTTAAATACTGAACCCAATAACCAAAAGACAAATTATAAAACAAAACGATTAGCCTTCTAAGCTATAAGTAATCTATTTTCACTTCACACTTCAACACACAGAACAGTCTTTTAGACACTGACAGGGAATCGGCTACAACAAAAGGTCTGTGTCCAGTTGCATATAATATCTCATCTCATCACTTAAGTCAACTGCTTATCCAATTCAGGGTCATGGTGGCCCAGAGCCTATCCTGTGAAGCACAGGCTGCAAGGAAACACAGGCAGGATACACCCTGGATGGGATGCCAGTCCATCACAGGGCACACAGACACACGTTCACACAAGGGGCCAATTTACAGAAGCCAGTTAACCTACCAAGCGTATCTTTAGACTGCGGGAGGAAAACTGAGCACCCAGTGGAAACCTAGGCGAATATGAGCAGAACATACAAACTCCACACAGATAGTGTCCCAGGTCCAGAACTGAATCCTGGGCCCCAGCACTGAGAGACCGGAATGCTAACCACTGCGCCACCTGTGTATACAGTAATATCTTTAGATCAGTTTCAGAATATGCCCTCCATCCTATTTAATTCACAACCTTAGTGCCCTCAGCCTTGTGAATTCCTAGGGGGCACAGGGATGATTATATTCATGTTTCTGTTTAGAGTGCAGCGCAGCATCTCTAGTCAAGGAGAGTGGAGGTCGACAAGTGCCAGACAGCAGTGCACAGCTCTCTCTCATTTCTATTTCTGCGGATGCCTGGGAGAGCCGCAGAACCAGGCTGGCATGCAACTAACTAGCAAAAATAACACCAGAAACCATAATGGACCATTTTGCACATCTGGTGGCTAGAGAAGTAATGATTTAGGAATTCAGTTTAGCCATTTCTTACAGGATTCTGTAGAAGCATGGAAGCAAAGTCAAACAGGTACAGTAGCTGGATAGTCCACCCATTGTCTTACAACCCTTTGTGAAAGGAAGTGGCTCTCAGATTTAATTTCCACTCCCATGTGACTGATTTGTTAGCTTCCAACTGAGGGCGGTATTTCCACATTGAGAGAGGCAGTCTTCCATAAAAACAATAACAGACTGCGTATTTGAAATAAAAAATAGATGTATTCAGGTTTTACATCCAAGTCTGAGATTTCCCTCAACAGCATTTTTGATTTTGGAAATAAGGTGCTGGAAAATGGATGGAATTTAATTAATTTTAAAAAAGAATATAGTCTTGCTGCTCTCATCTTTAGAGAACAACTTGACCTCTTTAGAATTCCAGCCCTTCTGACAGGTGACAGTTTGATTGTGTCCTGTTTTATACCTTCCTGTTATGCGCAATTCATAATTGAGTGCGGGATTGGCGGTTTCCATGTTAAAACTGGCCCCAAGACAGCTAATTTTCCCAGCTTTGCATTAGGCTACTTTTGCTACTTAGCAAAACACATCCACCAATTCGCTTGAGTCTGGAGTAATGATGAGAAAATTATATCCTAGGAGATTAAGGCAGCATGAAGCAAAACCTCATTTAAATCAACTTTACCTTTTGTTTCAGTAGCCCTAGGTAGATAATTTGCAGCTGCTCCTAATTAATGTGACATTCAGGTCTACAACAGCTCATGACCACTGTGCACTGGGTCTCAGGAAATTCAATGGCATTTCAGTTCAATTTGCAATCCTTTAAGCACTTCAGCTGTGAACTGACACTACTTGCTTCACAACACTTTCAGTACGTTTTGACAAATTAAAAGGAAAACTCTTTTGAGAGGCTACAGCGAAACATTCAGGAGCAGCCATTTAATGTGCATGTCTCAGTCACAAACCACACATGCCCTTTGCATCTCACATTTACTGCTTCAGGAGTTTCAGTCCATTCCATCAGGGACCAATTTCATATGGTATGGTATTCATTAAATAAAACACTTAAGTGTTCTTCTGTTGTGCCAATAGGCCCAGTCCTTTTGATGATGAGTTATTGCGCTTGTCTTCTAAGCCAATGGGTGGTGTATGAATCCATACTGGACATGTCTCATGCTTCAGTATACAGTAAATACTTTCAAGGAATTCAAATTGTGGCTGAAGCAATTAGCATTTATAATTATAAATCCCAGGATGTAAGATTAGTTGTTTTCCTGTTGCAAATGAACAATTGTATTTGTACTGTATCTTCCTAAGAGTGATTTTCATTATTTGTTGTTTAGGAGTATAAAAAAAAATGCACTAGGTTTCTTTGGTTAAGAGACCTAAGCTGATGATACACTAAAAATTCTGCAGACATACATAATTGTATCTTTGCAAGCGGTTTTCCCTATATCTGTGTTGACAATACATGTCTCCTCATTTCACTCTATGTGATTTTGCCCAAAGGGATACTTGAATGACTGAGTAATGTTAATTAGAGCACAGCTTATGATTTAAAGGCCCTGACTTGTACTGTATTTCATTTCACCTGACATGTATCAGAATGTATTGTGGATATTGGGGTGTATGCTTGTGAAATATTTGTGAACACAGAGCAAAACAGATAGGGCATATATTTCCAGTGTTAAAGGATACTTTACAAACAAATTTGCCAGACTACGTTTCAGCTGGTTGAAGAAGCATCTCAATTGTTTTTAGCTATGCATTTCAGTTATTGGAAAGAAAAGAGTGAGACCAGGATGGCAGGAAACTGCTAAAACATTATGATTCATAGTTGGATATTTCAAACCGGAGGCTACACAAATAATTGGTGATTCTAAAAATAAAAACAGCAAAAATAGAGGAAATATTCTTTAGTATCAAACTGGGGAGAAAACAAGTACAAAGTGAAAACTCTAAATACAATACAATACAATTTATGACATATTTCAATTTCCTTTTCATTATTCAGTCCCTTGCTTCTCTTTGGGTACGTGAGCAGTACACACAGACGCATCTATAGTCAGGAAAGTTCTGAATCCTCGTTTCCTATGCAGTTATATTTGCTGGCTGGATAAGCAGCAACATGGAGGGATTATGTAGCTGCTGAGTCTTGCCATTACGCACTCTGCAAATTTATGTGCATTTAAATGAAGAAGGGTGCGGGGTTATGAGGTTTACCTTTTCAGCGGCAGAAACAATCCTGAGATGAATGTAATACATACAGATGAGAAGAAAGTAAACAGTCCAATTTGCTTCATTTTGTGTTTTTTTCATGCATGATAGCACTCCAAGGTGCAGAAATGTTTTACTACTACTGAATTTACACAGAGACGAAAGCAATTGAAATTCAGACAGCATTACCCCATTTTCTAGACTGTGGCTTCATCACTGAGACTGCATTTGAATGATCTCTGTGCTCTTTCAGGGTTCTCCATTTCTGAAGTTTCTGAAGAGTATATTTCCACAGTCTAGGGAGCAAGTAATCTAAATCCTTGTGCTCCTAGCCAGCAGACTAGTGTCCATCTGTCAGTGCTTTTTCCCCCTCTTTGTGAGGCTACAATATAAACCGCAACTAGGCCCCTCTAAAAGATAGAAATAAGAAGGGTTTTTATCATACTTATAGCCCTTTTCTGATAAACATTTGTTGGTGTTAAGTGTATTTATTCTGATAAATACACTGCTGGACAATTAAAATTTGGTAAGTATCCACTGTTCAGTTTTATTTCTGGCTGGGAAGAAATCTTTACTCCTGAATGGACTGTATAGCTGAAGTGTCCCTGTAGATGGCAGCCATTTTGGCTCATCTGGTAAACAGGGGGAGGGGCTGGGGTTGGGGCCTACACCTGGATGACCAGTAGAAAGGGATAAAAGATACAGTAAGTGACTAAAAGAGTTCTATTTAAACAATTATTATTTGATTGTTTTAAGGACTAGTCCTGTCTCATTTGCAGGTAGGGAACAGTTTATTAAAGTGTAATAAGGTCTCTGATAAGAAATTAGGCTTTTGTTTTGGTTTATTACCATAAGGACTTTGTTGGCCTGCTGACAGGAAACTGAGACTTTATTAATCTTCCACCTGACACTGTCCTTAAGCCATTCTGAGCCAGAAGACCCCGAAATGAGTGGCAGCCCTTGATTTCAAAAGCATTTCCCTATGCTGGCACTCAGATTGGTTTCACGTCCAGGGCTGAAGGTCTTGCTGGTGTGAAACAATCTGTGTCGGTCACGAGCAACCCACTGTGCTCCACAGGATGTATGGTTAACCCCGGTCAAGCAATATGAAAATGCATAATCAGTGGTTGATGTACAGCACAGCTAAAACATGTTTATGAGCATGGATATGTTTTAATGATTTCACTTCTGCAAAGAACTTCACCGTTTTAAATTAACTATACTAGGTCCAACCTGCTTTTTTGAACTGCAGAGTGCAAATTTCCAACTTACAGTACACGTCTGACAAAGTGTTAACCCTCAGGAACAACTGCTTTAATCTTACTTGCCTGATCTGTGAGCTGTTGATCTCAGAAAAAGCATCCTGAAATTCAAGTTACAGAAATAGAGACCCGGCTTTAGTTTATCCACTGCTAAAATTGTAAAAGGTCAAACAGTTCGTGCTTGATTTAAGTTAAATAAAATATTAAACAAAAAGTACATTGATTTTAAACAGAAAATTAATGATTTCACTCCAAAAAAGCATGAAAAAGTGTTGAACTGAACAGATAAAAAGCATTGCATCTCCATGAAATATGCCTGTATTTCACAAATACTATGTACCCATCATACATACAGTACAACTGCAGGCAACTGATGAAATAAATTCTGCTCTATTCACAAACATTATCAAATGCAGAGTGAAATTCCATTAGGGACTGGTGAATAAATAGTACAAAAGTACTGGTCTTAGGTATTTCATTATTTTCATATCAATAATGTGATCTCCAACAGGTTTTGCTCCTGCAGTATAAAAAATAAGCACTAAGCAAAGTAATCCGAGATCCTGGATCCTACAGCCTGACCTTAATTTTCCATTAATGTTATCATTCCAACATTGCTGACAATAGCAATCAGGGCAAAATAAAATCAAGCAAAAAATGCCCCCCGTTTCTTAGGAGAAACGTGTGAAGACCTTCAGAAACTACACTACCTGACTGATTCAATATGTATACAAATTGACATTTGTACACTGCGTGCTTGTTTAAATAAAGGAAAGATATAGACGTGTATCCCTAAAGAGATGGCATCAATTATAGTCAACCAGAGCAATACTGCCGCAATTGATGCAAGAAGATGTGTGGAGTGTCTCATCTTCGGTAGCTTGGCAACTAATGGACAGAGCTGTTTGAAATTAATGTCCCCCTGAATAAGATCTCTTGTGATAATTTGTCTGCGGGGAACCATGAAAAAAGCTCAGATATAATCAGTTAGTGGCCTGGACAGGAGATGCCACAACCTCCTTTAAGTAGTATAAAAAATTGTAGCTAATTCATTCAAGATGACTGTTAACACAGTTTAGGACTAAATGTGTTGTTTGTTTGTTTTTTCCATTCAAAGGATTCCTTCATAATAATTGAAATGAGTACAGCATATTAAAATTGATAGCTTTTAATTAGATACTATAGATAAAATGAATCATTCAAACTGGCAAGAAAATGTAGATACTTAAGACAATACAAATAAGATAAATTATAAGGTGTTTATGCTATCAATAACATTAAATGTTTTTACAAAAGAGAATTAATAGTATGTATAAGCTAGTAAAGATTAAAGTAAAGTAAAGTAAAGATGGACGGGACATCTGTCTTAGCAGAATGCTTAGTGCTGGCTCCTGGAGAGTGGAGCTTGTCTTAACACAGCCTGAACACTATTCTGACTCCTGGAGATGAGAGCTTGTCTTAACACAGCCTGAACCCTGTACTGGCTCCTGGAGAGGAGAGCTTGTCTTAACACAGCCCTGAACCCTGTACTGGCTCCTGGAGAGGAGAGCTTGTCTTAACACAGCCCTGAACCCTGTACTTGCTCCTGGAGAGGGGAGCTTGTCTTAACACAGCCTGAACACTATTCTGACTCCTGGAGATGAGAGCTTGTCTTAACACAGTCCTGAACCCTGTACTTGCTCCTGGAGAGGGGAGCTTGTCTTAACACAGCCCTGAACCCTGTACTGGCTCCTGGAGAGGAGAGCTTGTCTTAACACAGCCCTGAACCCTGTACTTGCTCCTGGAGAGGGGAGCTTGTCCTTAGGCAGTAGATGGCACTGTGAGGCTGCATGCATAAATCACAGCAGGAACACAGCAAATTTGAACAAATGTGTTTGTGGTGACAGGTTAAAAAAATGGTAATATCCAATAGATTTTTATTAATATATTACCTTTCCTCCTGTCTCGTTAGGGTGACTTTTCCTTCTGCTTACCTTTCATTATTCTATTAAATGTACAGCAGCTAGTTAGGAAACAGTTTATTGTAATCACAGTACCATGCAATACTATTTAACTTCCTTCTTACCAAGCAGCATATTATTCTTTCAGTTTATAGTGCTGAGAAGGCTCCCTGGCACACTGATGTACAGTGATTCCTGCAAAAATGGCAATTGAAAAGCCTTCCCCAGTATATGGACAGCAGAGAGGAAATGTTAAACTACTGTATGCTTAATAGTACAGTATTTAGGGCTGATGCTCTTAATCTTCACAACTATCCTCCTCGTATACATTGAACAAGCTGAGGCTGAGGAAGACTTCGACTGGAAGTGGTAGTCAGCACGATAAAAACACAAAGGTTATATAATAAATAATGGTTATGTAATAAAATATAAAAAATGCAATAAGAGAATTGCATAGGAAATAAAAGAAACAGGAAAAAATGCATAAATTCCACAGGACACTATAGCATTAGTGTTATACAGTACAATAAAGTACAGCCCTAATGAAGCCAAACTAGAAAGATCAAGAGAAATCTGCCAAGTTATTCTGGGTCTGTTGTTGTTCTGCAGCAGACGTCATTATTCATTTTACAAGAGCATGTGAGTAAGTTAGAGAACAAAAACAGAAGATGTGCAAAACATACAGTACTTAAACCTGTCAGTATGATCAGCTAAAGCAGTGAAGCTTTGTGGTCAATGAATAACCTTTAGTTAAATATATTCTGTGGGCTGTCATTTACTGTAATTATTACAGACTTGCAGAAAGACAACAAGGACTTAGACTCCAAATCTTTGTTATTTATTAAAACTTATTTACAGTGGTTCTGCTATAATTTGGGCTCTCTCATTTGCAAGCTACCCTAATAAAGCAAAAACAGACCATTCCTTTCAATGCAATACACAGTTCTGATGGTTGACAACACGTCCTAACTTTTATTTTGAATAAATTAAGTATCGAAATACACACTGCTTTGTTATACAGTACCTCTTTTTAGCATTGAGTACGTAAAATGATTTTGTGTAAAAAATGTACCTTATGGTTCAGCAAGTCTTCCCACAGGGAACATTTCACAGATTTATTAATGCTATGAGCCATAACATACATTTTGTAACACTTAGGCCCCACTTGAGTTTTTCTGGTGGTATAGCAAGTTTATTTCAGAATGATTGTTTGTACTACAGGGTGGCAATGTCACACAGTAGTTAGCATTGCTGGCTTGCAGCAATGAGGCCCTGAGTTCGATCTCTGGGGTCCTATCTGTGTGGAGTTTGTATATTTTTCCCCTGTCCATGTGCATTTCCATAGACCTACTGATAAGTTAACTGGCTTCTGGGAAAATTGGTACTGTGTGTTTGAGAATCTGTGTGTGCCCAGAGACAGAATGGCACCCTGTTCTGGGCGTTTTCCACCCTGTGCCCAGTGCTTACTGGGATAGGTTCTGGCTCCACCATGACCCTGTATTGGATAAAGCAGTTAGAAAATGGATGAATGTTTTTATTACAAAAAGTTTCAGTACTTACGTTTTACTGTATTTATAAGAAAGGGGAGAAAAACAACTGCAAGAATGTCTTGAAAAGCCCTACTAAAAGGTGCTCTAGCTGAAGTACAGAACAGACACGTATGCTTGCTCTCTCCAAGACTACAGCTCTAAGGTCTGGCCTGAACAACAACCAGGGATCTGGAAGGAATGTCCTTATGTCAGGTAATTAACTATGGAAACGCGAACTCCTGCATTCTCACCTGTAATAACACAGAGTGTCAGACGCACTCATACCAGTTGGCTCTGACAAATCGTGCTGCTTTACAATGAGTGGTCATATTGAATTAATCAATGTACTCAATCAACCATTAAATCAGTCAACCACTGACTTAACGGTCACACAAGATGATTTATCCTGGAGTCTTTTTCCTCTAAAGTACAGAGACTCTGCCTTTTCCGGAGGAGAATGCCAAAATACTCCACTTTTTTAAAGTTCATACAACATTTAATAACTTTTTAAAAGTTATTAAGTATATGCATAAACCTTTTGAAAACTTTTGAATGTTTGCATCAAGGGCTTTTTTGCCCAAATGTAATTTAGGTGTATGGAAAAAGAATTAGCTTGCAAAAATAATTTGGATGATCTTGAAAAATATACAGTATTTAAATACAAAAAGTATTTTCAGACTCATAAGTTGAGATACAGTATATAGAGATTTACAGTAAACTTTTGTAACTTAAATTGAATAAACAATTATGTGAAATGTATCTCACAGAGATCAATCAGTTGTGCTAGAAAAGGGAAGGCTGTAGACATGGGATTATTTTTCAAAAAAGCAAAGAGGATTTTTCCCATGTACTGTGGTTCCCTTCCCATTTTGGTGGTTACTCATGGTTTTTAAAAAATGCACTCTTGAATTTACGGAACAAGCTCCTTTCAAATCATTTCCTCTTTCTCGTAAAACATTGTGCATTCTGTGAACAGAAACTTCTTCCAAAATGTGAGAGATCCCACTGGCTTTGAAACGAGTAGGTAAATTTAGAGTAACAGACTTACAATTAATTTTGGCACCCTACTGTACATCTAAAATTAATAAAAATCACTATAGCATCTGTATTACCATCTGTCATGTTGAAAGAACATTCAATAAACACATTAGTGGCATCACTTAAAAAATGTCTACATAACTGAAACTAATCAGACAGCACCGAAGTATTGGGAGTTATATACAGTATCTCCACTTAGAGGTCTAATACATAACACACTGTGGCTCTGCGTTGGACAGCAAAAACCCAGATTACACAAAGAATTTTGCAGAATGTGATGTCATTCCTCCATGAGATCTAGGCATGTCAATATCACGGGATCTACATAATCCACTTCCATACTCCTCAGGGAAAAGATGGCCTAACCACATTGAATGCTTGTAATGATAAGGCTGTGGGAACATACAACACCCATACAACATCTGCATCACTTCCTGAAACGTACTCCACACTGCAATATCAATTCATTGTTGTTTGCTACTTATGAAAATGCCAAGCTGCTTCAGAGCCTGTTGCATGTTAAAGGGCTCTCTTTTTCCTCCTCAGCAGGATGTAAACATGTGTTATAATAGTAACAGAGTTGGAAAATAGACCCATTTGAAGATAAAGAAGCAAGCAGCTGACAAAGAACGATCCGTTCATGCTCAATAAGCCCTGAAGCCCTCAAGCTTCCGATGGAGAAATAAGATAGTTACTGTACATCACTCTGAACCTGAAAACAATAAAATCTCTTGTTTATACAGGTCTTTAACTCTGGACCATCCCTGGGTCGACAGAAGAGAAAAGAAGGAATTGCACATCACAGAATTATCCCATCCAGTGTTTCAGCTGCTCATTGTTTACAACAAACTACCAGAAGGAATCTGAAAAAAATGGATGAGTGAAAGAGTGAGAGAATATTGACTTACTGCATTATTGAAAAAATAAACTATATAGAAACTTTAATCACAATATTGAACAGCATTACATGGACAAAATAAACCCATATCCCTCAGTATCACATCAAAGAAAACAGGTTCTCCAAACGATGTCACTGATAATTTTATAGTTCTGGGGGCTGAATTGCATTACTTGCTTGAAACCCTTCTCATGTTCACAGGACGTGATGCTACACCTACAAATAGCTGTCACTCTTATGAAGCAACAGCTGTTTTGTATTCAGAATCTAAAAGTCACATCTGACCATCAATGAATCATGGGTGGCCTTCTGCACCTCTTGACAATTACTAATTTCACCGACCTCTGCTGACTCCCTTCTGCTCCATCACTCCTGGGATTATCTGAAGGGCGTAACTCCATGTGTAATTGACTGGAGTAGAAGCTTCCATTAAGCATGCACCATGCCTTCCATTAGCAGACTCCTTGAACTTTCTTAATCCCTCCATCATTGACTGACCTAGAGAAACTACACTGCACATCACTTACAGCTGCAGAAAATCCAGACTTTTTATTGAGAGAAGTGTTTTTCAGTAGCAGATGTACATTGACATTTTTTTTTAATAGCCATGGTTGAGGTAAAATCATTTTCCTGTTAACATTATCAACAGGAGTCTACTATCTGAGTCACAGGCTAGTTACGTGTGTGACCACTACAGGTACCAGTACAAGCTGTACCTTGGTGCTACAGGCTGTGCACCGTGTTGCAGATGCTGTTTTGTGAGATTCTGTCCCAATCCTTTCATGCAGCCTGGACAAACATGTGCATGTTCACTGGGCTCTAAGGCCTTGATGTCACACGTCATCCCAGCTTATCCTAAATTTCCAGCGTGGCTGAAGTTTGGCAAACAGGACATCCATGGCATAACTATCAAATTCTCATTTCAGAAGATAGATAGCTATATTTATATGCAGCCTGAGAATGTATGTTGTCATGATGATCCTATAGGAAGGTCAGCAAGTGAGGTGGGTCAGGTTATACTAATATATACTATTCTATCTGTACTACTGCATTCTCACTCTTGTCTATCAGGTTGATCTCCAAAGAACTTTGATCCGTTGCTAAAGACGACCTGGCTCCACTACTGGTGAGTCCATCTTAGTAACATGTGGGTTCCTTATGGGTGTCCCAGTTTCCTCTCACAGTCCACATTAAACACAATCAAAAGTTTGAGGATGTTGTTCACAGCCTACAGGCTTCATGTTGAAATCAGCCCAAAATTTCTGTCATTAGATTTACAACGCTCCCACAGAAGCAATGACAGTAAGCATACTCCCATCACCCAAGCCCTCACCCTGCCACACACGGTGCACCTGCAAACAGCCAAAGGTGTAACACGGATGAAGACAAAGTTGATGCTGCAGCACTGCTTGGCAAACCTCCTGACCGCGTATCAAAGCCATCCTCCTTCTGTTACAGAACTAACACCTGCCGGGCTGTTCCTGAAGCGTGAGATTCGCACCTGCTTGACCATGTTGAGGCTAATTTTGGAACAAGCAGAGGAAGCCAGACAAGTCCAAGAGAAGGCTGACCACAAAAAGCCACCCACCCTAGAGAGAGTTACATTGCCAAGAATTGACAATGCTTGGTTGGAAAAACTGGACCGCGGAAAGTGCTAAATGGAAGAAGAGTGTAGTGGTACATTTCAAAGGTTATTCAATCAAAATTATTTGAGCACTCCTTGCTAATTTTATCTGTATAATTACAGGAACTGAGAAAATATTAACTTTGGCTCTGGAATTATTAGAGTTCTTTAAGTCTGGAGAAGAAGGCCACAGGAATGTCATAGAGAAACATGCAATGATGATCTGAATGTGTGTGGCAAGCACAGCACAGGCATGTTCCATTTTCATGAAGAACAGTGGCTGCTTTGAGGCACTGCTAGTGCTACAGTGGATATGTTACATTACATAGCAGCGGGAAATAAATTTAATTTTTGAACAGTTGGCATTGAACTGGAAGACTATAATACAGTTTTTACATCAAATGTATCAATCACAGAGTTTCTAAAATGGGAGCGATTCTTTAACCAACTAAAATAGATACAAAACGTTTTATTGCTCTGCTGGTTACTGTCACCCAGAACAGAATGGGAAAGGTAAAAATTACACTGGAGGCACTTTCTGAATTGCCAGTGGGGTGAAAGGGAAAGTGAGAACAGATGTGATCGGAGCCGCTTGGAGGAAAGGAAAACCACAGGACTGCAAATTTAGAAAGCCTGTTCAGTGTCTCTCTCACCCACAGCAAGCACAGGAGAGAGGCACTGCAGGGCTGCTCTCTGTGTGTGATCAGGCAAGAGTGGAATTCATTCAGACCTGCCCACAGTGTCTGTGATCCTGACTCCTGGGGTAAATGAGTGTGAGGGGACAGGCAACAGACTACAAAAGAGCTGGTTATGTTGATCGCAAAATGCTGATTTACGACCTTCAAATTTATGGTAAAGTTAATGTACTGTAATTGAGCACCCTGGTTTATAACAAATGCTCTTGACCTTTGTATTAAGTACACACTATACTGGACCTGCAGGGTTTATCAAGCCAGTTTTGGCATCTGCAGAAGTACTCCAGCTGACAAATTTAAGAACACTAATGAATTCATATCCTCCACATTTGAATGGAGTTAATATACAGTAATCATACATACGTACAGTAGTATCTAAATTATTAGATACTGTAAGTAGAATCCAATAATACTAACACTACTACTGATAATAAAACTACTGTCATTAACGCTACTGTTACTACTATTAATAATATTATGTGTATTTGTTAACACTTACAAAATCATGAAAGTCTTACATATTTCACATGAAATAAATACACAGCACTGAAATGCATTCTCTCATGCACAGAACATGGGGGATGTACAGCAATGTGAAATCTTTGTCGATATTCAGTATCGTCCTTAATTCCTGCAGTAAGGAAAACCAAACAAATTAAGGTGGAATGGGGCTGGGTGAGAATACGGTCTACTGATATATATATACCTGTAAATACTAACTCGGGGTTAGCTTCTAATCTGCTGTATTTTTGCGAAATCATCTTAGGTATAAAGTCGCTACACACCTGCAGCACTCCTGAAACTGCTGCCACTGCTATTTCATTACTGTAAGTGGCAGATTTTCCGGCCATGGTTCACTTGTAAGGCAAAATAATTGGGTTAAATGTGTTCCTTGGGTAGTCTAACAAGGATAGTTGCCATGTACAGCATCAAACTCCACATGAAGTACCTACATTAATTGCTTACTTATAATCTCACCTCACACCCTATACTTGTTGCTGCTACTCTTACTGGCTGGATAATAGAACAAATCAGTACATTTTGCTTTCAGAAGAGCCTGGTATATCTGCACATCTGGGCATGTGACAGCAGGCGGCAAGACTCTTTTCATGGGAGATGTGCCACAGCACCAGCAGGCTGTAGCAATCCCTAGAGGTAAATGACCTGGTGGAATCTCTGATAAGCTCTCTGAGATAAACCCTTAATCTAACACCTGAAGAGGGTTTTCTGTTTATTGTCCTTTTCTTCTGATTCATTCATGCTTTTCTGGTTTCAGGGTTGGCAAAGGAGGAAACTAGCCCCACACTTTGCAGAGCTTGGCTGCATCCTACAGCAGGCAGTGTCCACAAAGCCACATGCTCACAGAGAGGAGTAAAGGACTACGTCATCCCCCAGCTGACAAAGCCAGAGAGCAAGCACAAGATCTTTACTAAACGCACATGGCTCAGAGTCATGGAAAAAAGACGTCTGTTCACTCCACAGTAATTATTGTACTTGTGTGTTCTTTACGTCTTACAGCAGTGTTGTGAACTATAGTGAAATACTGATTTTTAAGATTTCACAGTGCAGTATTTCTCCTGGCAATGTGTCAAACAGCGAATGACTCTGCAGGTAGGAGTGCCAGGAAGACCATGTCTTTGCATCTCCTTCTGTCCAGAGAGGGAGCCATAGTCTTGGCCAGATAGCTGGATCTGAAAACAATCTATTGAAAGCACTTTAAAGGTAAAACTCCCCCCCACCTCCACCAATGTGCAGCACCACCTGGATGATGCAAAGTGCACCAGTACGCTCCCCACACATCAATGGGGAGAAGAACAAAATGATTATCAGGACAACAAAGGTGGTAAAGGTGGTAAAGGCAATTCCAAATTGGACGGGTATAAAAAAAGCTGTTCAATAGTTTACACTATTATAGTTTTAATATTTACTGCAGAAACAGAACTTCCTGTAGCTGATGGTTTACAGTATGTATGGACAACAACAGTACTACAGTTTTCACTCTCCCATGAAAGCCTTTTATTTTTTCTGCATTATCAGAAACTAGAGTTCACAGACTATGCTAAGTGAAATAGTTTCTGGTTTTAGGGGACTGTAAAGAAATATATTTAAGATATTTAAATATATTTAATTCAAGAAAATGTTTGCACACTTGTCATATGTATAGTACAGTACAATTTAAGAACAAATATCTTCTGAGATTATTTAGAACAACCTGAAACACAGTGCTATGTCCCTCTCTAGACTTTAATGGATAATACATTTAATTAAAACAGAAGCATGTAATTAGCACAGTATCTTTGTTGTAAGATGCAGTGCTTTAGCTCTGATAAACACTTTTGTATGCAAAGTATGCAAACATTTAATCATTGTGTATATGCATTACAGTCCTCATTTAATCATTCAAAACTCATTTACTCACAATGCATATTATTTTGGCATATTGAGATTTTTTTCTACATTTTTTGGAGATGTGCATTTTTAGTCTTTGTGGACTCTCTGCAGCATGACTAATACATTTATTCTGTAAATGTATCTGCAACATTTAAAAGTGTCCTTCCAAAGCTGCTCTTATTGTTTACGTTTAAATGGTAATTCTTAAGATTTTTTAAAAGGAAAACTAAAGATCTTACATTTGCAGAAGAACGTCACTAGTTCAGTCCTAGATAATGTCAACAGACGGGTTTAAATAAACAGGAGTCCAGGAACAATGGCCCACAATTTGCAGAACCCCAATGGGTTAGGGTGTGCATTAATTAGGCAGTCAGAATCCTCTCCCCATTTTGCTCATCTGCTCTTGTGACATACTGTAACATTATCATCGGAGACACACTACTCCTCGAATCGGTTCTGACTCTTCTTTTAGGTCCTGTTCAGCAGGTAGTATGTCAAAAACTGAATGCCTCTTCCAGATCTTGATTGCAAATTCGTTGGATAATACACTATATACCGTTCTGTATACGGTTAGAAAATCTAAAGACAAGATGGAAGCTGCAGCAAAAACCATAAGCACAAGAGATCGCTGTACGCACACTGCAAATTGAAAATAGCACTGCTTAACTTAAAAAAAGACTCCTACACAAAGAATTTCAATTTAGAAACATGAGATGAAATATTTTTTAAGCATCACTCTCAATTTGAAGTGCATGAAAATGCACTTGTTTCTCAGCCCTAAGGCCATTTCCAGACAGAGAAAATGTCCCATCTTTGTGACTTCATTATAACAAGCAAAGCTTTCACTTTTGTGATCTTCAGAAAAACCCACAAGGGCAAGTCAGAAAGAAATGTTCTTTAAATGCACAATCATGACATTAAAGCAACTTCCTATTGCTAAATAGTGACTAGGAAATACTTAAAGTACACTTATAAAATGTGACATTGCTACATCTGCTAAAAAACTCTACAATCCATTACAAAATGTTAAATAGGGGGACATCTTGTGCCAGCAACTGTATGTTCATGAAAAGGACAATAGGAGTGTGAAACAAAAGTGACTACAATTGTTTGATGTGAATATAAGTAAAAATGGGAACTAAACATAGCAGCAAGAACCCATTCAATTCCAAGAAGAGCAGCTCATTTCAGTGTCCTGTTAAGTTTTATGACAGCAAAGACATTACAAATCTATCCTTTTTCCATTTATTTTTGAATTACATTCAATTTCACATTGCATGCTCCTAAAATGTGATTTTTACTAAAATAGAAAAAGCTATTTCCACAGAGTAGAAATGAAATGCAGTTTAAACACATATATTGTAGAAATTAATGCAAAAACAGAAGAACGTATCCCCCATCTAAAATGGAAGAAATAATAGATGCTGATATGTTTATCTACCAATATCGCCTCTGTTTGTTTGGCTTTAATGTTAGGCACTTTCACCTTCAATTTTAGGTTTTAGGTTTGGATTTGCCAAAATTGATTGATACTGTATATTCTACAACCTTCAGATTTATTTATTTTTTTGTTTTTAGCTTCTTATTGTGAAATACAACACAATGGTGTTGCAGTAAAGCAGAAATGAGGTTTGTGCTGAGTACAGGAATATGCAATCACTTTGCTGTAAAAACTGGAACATGTTTTAAAATACATTATGACATTTCCTTCAAAAATCTATTAGCATGCGGGTTTTACCTATTTAAATCAAATTTAGAAACAAAAACATCCCATACCTGACTGCTTGGTAGTTTTTACTGTGGAAAACAATAAAACAGTAAATATTCTACCTGCTTTGAATTTGAATTCTGAAAATATACCAGTCGATGTGAAAATAGTAGCAATAGAAAACAAGTTTTAAAACTGCTGATGAGTGTTTAATGTGCTGTTCTTTATCAGAACATGTTGATTTAAAAACGGAAGTTGTAAGAATTGCTTGCATCATCACTGCATTCTTTTCAACAAATTTAAGATCACCCACTGTTTATAGTGTGATAAAACGCCTGACAAAAATCATATTCAAATATTAACTAGCTTATAATGCATTTTTACTGCCGAATGATACCTTTTGTATTTTGTTGACTTTTGTTGTCATAACTTTAAAACAGAAAGCAAACATGAGACTGTTTCCTAAACAAACTGTGCAAGTAACAGACTGACAAACTGACTTTGAGAGCCAAGTGACCCAACTCCTCTGCAAATAACTGCTCAGAACAGAAACAAGAAATAACTAACCCAACACCAAAATATCCATCCAATTTCTAACTGCTTCATCCAGTTCAAGGTTGCAGGGGAGTCAGAGCTTACAGTATACACCCAAGTATACCAAAACCAAATAAATGTATCACAGTATAGTTCCCAAGTGGCTCCAAGTCAACTGGATTCGCGAGAGACAGAATGCAACTTTTTTATTCTTTAAGTTGTAACATGTTGATGTGTAAACTGAGCTGACTTGAAACATGTTGATTATTCTCCTATAGACTGCCTAGGAATCAACCAATTAGATGATGCTGCACTTGATCAATGCAGCTAAATGCTACTTCTTGCTTAGAGCCGGTGATGTTTTAATGAACACACAGCAAAAGCAAACTTTTCTCATCGGTAACTGCAAAATAACAATAATGAAATAAAATGGGCAAACACAAAGCAATTGTCATTTGTATTTTTATTTCATACAACATTGCTGTATTTTAACAATGTATAGTGATGTCAATTATGCAACAATGCCCAGCCAGCAAGTAATTAATTTTCAGCTTATGTTAATTATTATGCAATCTAGAGTCAAGAAGTTTGAGACCAATCTGGGAGTGTCTGGGTGATCTGAGACTGGCTGGGCAGTAATATACAGTAATATGGCCTGGAGAGGAAGACTATCCACATTTAGCAAAGCATGATTTTGACAGGTTGTGAGGAAGGCTCCCGGTTATGGAGGCTGTTTTCTTGTGGGTGTCACGAACCATAGCTGTCAATTGGTGTACATCTCAGCAACAAGACAGAGAGAAACTAGGCAAGGGACAAACTCTAGAACAGGGAACGGAATAACTGCCTACATTATTTTAAATTGAGCTGTAGCTGTCTTATTTCTGAATTTTATTTAATATTCAACATATGTGAAGTACAATATCTCCAGATATTTGCTTTATTTTAAACAAGGCCCCCTGCCCTCCCCCCTGCCATGTCCCAGCAGAGGCATCTGTGTAAGGAGTTTGCCCAGAGTGAGACACAGCCACACAAGTCCTGTACTGTGCAGAGCCCCAGAAACGGACTGAAGAGAGTAAAAGAAAGAGCAAAAGACACAGCTTTCTGTCACGCAGATCTCTGCTGCTGAAGGGATAGTAGTCTGGCCCGCAGGCACCACCGCCACACACTGCAACAGAAAAACACTCGAGAGCGCACCGTTAGACAGCCCTTGTGATGCAGTCGTTTGTACGCCACATGAAGAATTACGCTTCGCAGCCACGGTACAGCAAATGAACCACAACAGCCCAACAGTCAGAGATGCAATTATGTCTTGGATGTGACTACTGTCACATAAACTGTGAATGTGAGCCGTGAAGCCTGTAAGTAAACAGCATACGTGTTTCAAAGATGCTTTGGTTCCTAGCATAGAAATTGCAGTACTGTAGGTTGTGGTACACAGAAATCTGAGGGAAACATCAAAGCATGGCTGAATCGCTATATACTGTACAGTAGTGCCACTCCATCTGGGACTGAGATACAAACAAACAGCTCTCGCAGGTTATTATAAAACTGCCTCTATACTCTCTGTCAGGAATCCACCAATCATGTTTATCTTTAAGCAGTATCTCATAATATCTAATGAATTATCTTTGTATAACGATCAGCATTGTTTTTACTCATATGTATGACAGGTTCCTTGTAAACAATGCTCCAACAGCTTTAAATTTACTTTCTGAACTAAACTAAGATTATACCCTCCACGGTAGAGATAGTGTATAACATTCTGGCAACAGCAGCCTGTACTTAGAAAATTACACAAACTGTACATTCTATACAGTATGCATATACTGTACAATACTGGTAAGTACAACCATGGTGAAAAATATTTAGTGATGGATTTTTCAGCACTAAAAAATGTATTGATCTGGTAAACCATTGTAAATCAAATAATGCTTTAACGTAGAAGAAATTCTTAACAGTGTCCATCTATCAACCATGCAGTATTAAAATACATGTTATTTAAAGGTACAGTAACTAACAAAAGCTGTTTACATCTGCTTTGAATTATGTGTACTGTACATACAGCCATATCACTCTGCAACTCACAGCTGGCAACCCACTGATGCTAAGCAGGTGTGAACCTGGTCAGTACCTGGATGAGAGACCTTGCCCTTACCAATCATGGCCTCCTAATAATCCCCATCTATAAATTGGCTTCATTACTCTGCTCTCCTCCCCACTGATAGCTGAGTGTGGTGAGAGTACCGGCGCACTATGGCTGCCGTCGCATCATCCAGGTGGGGCTGCACACTGGTGGTGGTGGAGGGGATCCCCATTACCTGTAAAGCGCTTTGAGTGTCCAAAAAAGCGCTATATAAGTGTAAGCATTTATTAATTACTATCATTACATACAGTTCTGTATAACTATGGTTCTCAGTCCAACTCAGCATGAATCTTTAAAGATTATTGCTAGCTACATCCAATTTATGAAGCGGCATTGTTTAAGTATTTTGATATCTCCATAATCCAGAAGCCTCGAAGAGTGGTATAAACAGATTAAGTGTATACACTTGTTATACATTAAGTGTCATACATCATTTATTCAGCTTGCAACTACTTAATGTAGCCACTGATGCCGAAAACATGATGGGACTATTCAGTTTGTGAGCATAAATGCTCCAAAATGCATGTCTAACATGACTCCAGTTGCAATCTAGTATTTGTATTTTTATAAAAGTAAAAACTTTCATATAGTATATCAAGATGATTATGTATCCCTCTTTAATTGTGCCGCAGTAAATGGCTACTACTACAAACCTCCAGGTATATACTCTAACAGAGATTATAATAGTTGCGTACCAGTTTTTGGGCTTTCCGTCTTGAGAATCTACTCAAATTCAAAATCATGTTAACTCAGCTACCATGATGCATTGCTGATTTTCCAGGGTCTTCCTTTTAGCACGCAGGCAAGTCATTAAAATGATTGCAGCAAGGGTTTTTCTCAGAAGTGAGGGGAATTTTGAGGATGATTGCACTAGATAGTTGTTCCATTTTCAATCCACTGGATTGGCAGAATATGTGTGGTACCAGTTTAGCTCATTTCATTGAACTGCTTGACCACACTGCCTCATCTCATGTACTGAGACCAAAGCTCATGCACTGTCTAGGCTGGGCCTCTGTTTAAGCTTAGAGACCGGCGCCAAAGAAAAACAATAATATAATTATTATTAATTATTAAGGAGTAATAGTTAATTATATGAAAGAAACAGCTGTATAGAGTAAATTCATTGCAGTATTTTTGATTTTTAAGGCATCTGCTGCAATGCTTGCTACTTTCACTATAGCTGTTAGATCTACAGTATATCATCACCACATTGTGGAACTTTCCTTAATAAATCAAGATCCATTATAATCCCATGTTGTCTGGGTTAGCAAACTACAATATATGAGAAAAATAGATCATTTACCTAAGCATTCTTCAACATGAGCAAAATGCTGAAATGAAGGTAAGAACAACTACAATTCCACTTAAATGTAACTCTATTATAGTATAGTATACTGTATATGTGTACTTACTACTGTAATGTGTCTCTAAAAATCCCATGTTTCACATTCCCATAATGCTAGTGACCACTATTCTTAAAAGACACTTTAACCCTGAAAGGTGTTTCTTTTAACATCATATATAACATGCATTTATCCCTGGATAAGCTTAGAGACTGATACCAAAGAAAAAGTGCTTGAGTTTGGAATTTTGTTCCTGACAATATTAAGGAGTTATAGTTAATTATGTGAAGGAAACTGCTGTATAGAGTAAATACATTGCAGTATATTTGATTCAATAACCTCAAAAAGTGAATAACAAATAAGTATTTGGTTTGTTCCTCCTGGTTTCACAATTCTGGGAAAATTCAGTCCCTGGAGGATCCCTGCATTACTAGTCATCATCTTCAATATTAAATAATTTTCCTAAAAACCTCCCATTTTGACCTTAAAGTAGCAAATGTATTACTAAAATGTAATGTCAAGGATGGCACAGTGACATTTAACTTCCCTGGAGGGAGTCTGAGATATAATTTCCATGCATACCAGATGGTATGGATGTTCTTGGTGCATTTAATACAGAATATTGACAACTTAGTAAAAATGCATACTCACACTCACAAACAAGACAGCAAACAAAAATAAAACCCTGCAGGGTCTCATTGGAAAAGGTGCAAAACAAGAAATCACAGAAAGGAACTATGTAAAGCTGAAGACAGTACAAAGAAGATCTAAGACAATCTCAGGCAACTGTCTTTGATAGGAGGTTAACTGGCAGTCCAAGTGCCCTAGTTAGTCACTGACCTTCTTGGAAGTCAGCGAGAAAATGACTAAGCCTTAAAGTTTTGAAGGATTAGTGAGGCAGTAATGGATATTTTTCTCTATGCTGCTTGTTAAAAAAACAGAGCACAGGAGGAGTGAATAGTGAAAGTGCAGCCTACACAGAAATGTTACTCTGTACACATAGAGGAGCTTTGTTGTTGCTCTGCTTATTTATGGCATGGGTACTGTATAGTACAGTAGGTCATTTTTCACACTGCTCTCTTGTAATACAAGACCATGAACTGCTTTAGTTGATTTCTACACAGTACAAATAACAGCAGCACAGAAACCAAGACATTTTAACACCTCTTCTTCCTGTAGAAAGATGGAGATCACTCTAAAAAGGCTGCATTCTTGAGATTTATGTTAAATTACAGACCCAGCAATGTAGCAGAACTGCCATGTGTCTCATGCTACTTATGTTATCATGTCTGGTGATGAGTTCATCCTTTTGGTTTGTTTTAAAAGAACTCCCAAGTGCTCTGCTTTCTCCTCCGAGAGGCTATGGGGTCCATCCTGACTGGAAATGACAACACAATGTCCAGAAAGGAGTCTGCAACTCCTGAGTCACCACAGTAGGGGTGCAACTTACAGTACGCCATCTCAGCTGTGTGTCCGTGTTTTAGTTTGCTGCTTTGTTTTTTTCCAAATTAACTATTGCAGAGAAAAATCCTGCATTGAGCTCAGGTTTCTAACTACAGTCTATAATGAACAAAATACAAATGAAAAAATCCTTACCAAAGGGAGTAAGGAAACAAGAAAGCACTAGGAAATATATATTTAGCTTATTTACAGCAACAATGTAAATAAGAATTACAGCATACAGACTCAACACTTTGAGCTGAAAGACAATGTGAAATAGCTTTCTACTACTGCTGTTTCTATCTCTCAAGGATCTGACAATGTTGCATGAAAACAACATGTATCCTCCGATGTTATTGTTATCTCTAATCAACACGAACGCTGTCCCTGTTTTTGGAGCTGGGCTCACTATGAGGGTGTCAGCAACAGAGATCACTGCTCCTTGAAGTGTGCAATCAACAAAACAGATAGGGAACTGGACAGCAGTGTCAACACCTTGCACACCAGCTTGGTTTCAGATGCAAACAGGCAGCTCAGGGCAGGTTCAGTACAGCAGGAATGACCTTGAAAGGCCACAGATACACAGATACTCAGGGGTAGGCGACAAGGTTATATACAGCACCTGTTGACTATAAGAGAAAACCTGGAAAACTACAGAATCAGAACAGTATACAGCAATGTATTTTAAAGACTATACTGTAGCAAAAGGATTTCAAAAGAAAAAACATGTGGGATAGTGTGATAGCTGATTATTAATCTTTAAGGTACAGAGATAAATATATACACCTGTACAGAAATGGATGCAGTCTCGAAATTTGGCATCACATACAGAATAGGTTTTCAAACATTAAACACTGGCATACAGCAAGAACCAACCTACTTGAAGACTGATCTAGTCTCAGCAAGTGACATACTGCATGAGAAGAATTATTCGTCTGAGAAAATGTAACAAGTACAGGTGTGAGCCCCTAAAAAGTTTTAAAATCATCTTTAATTTGATCAAGGATTACTTCTTTGAAGTAGAGCAACTCATCAGAGATGTGTCTGTAAGTGGAATTAGATCATCCCACAGCAGTATCTAATTAAAAGAACTCAGCGATATTCTTTCAACTGTAATAAGCTTTTTAATGAGGCTCCATTTTACAGGTAAACTTAATTCCCAGAATTGCTTGCAAATTATGTCAGCTCTCCATACATGATCTTCAAGGCACCTGCTGCAATGCTTGCTACTGTTTTATGAATACTTTTCACTATAGCTGTTAGATCTACTGTACAGTATATCATCACCACATTGTGGAATTTGAAAACTCCTTAATAAATCAAGATCCATCATAATTCCATGTTGTCTGGGTTAGCAAAAATAGAATATTTATGTAAGCATTGTTCAACATGACCAAACTGCTGAAAAGAAGGTAAGAACAATTTAGAAGCAAAAATGTAAGGCTATTGTACAGTGAACAGTACATGTGTACCTACTACTGTAATGTGTATTTAAAAATGCCAAGTTTCACATTCCCACAATGCTGGTGACCCCTGCTCTTTAAAAGGCACTTGAACCCTGAAAGGTGTTTCTGTTAAGATAATATATAACATACATTTTTGCAAATACTTGAGAAAAACAGTCGTAAGGGAACTTTACTGTTGTGAAAATCATTGTGTAAAACATTGTAACTGAGGCTAATATATTTAAGTATACATTACACACAATATTCTATATACTGTACATTTAGGTAGATAAATATACAGTACATCACAGTATAAAACACACTGAAATCCTACCCTCCATACGCTCCAAAAGTGAAGCTTCTCTTCCTCTGTGGCATCCTGGCAGCAGAGAGATTAGTGCAGTCCAAGGGAACTGGCTTTCTGCTAAGTCGGTTAACTCAGCTGGAAAGGGTTACTGAGAAATCAGTGCTGAGTCTGGCTGCCTTCTAAACCTCTCTCTCTCACACACAGGGCTGAGTATGGAAAGTGAGTGCATGTTCCACACTGCCCTCTCTCTTCCAGTCCTGGGGTTTATCTTTGTCAATCCCTCTTTCTCTTTATTAAGGGGGGGGTGGTTGACCGTTTTCCAGTTGCCCTGACAACAAGCACGCTCCCTCCTGACACAAGCTTCCCTTTTTTTTTTTAATATGAATTTGCAAACAACCCAACAAGAGGCTGCAGGCACATGTGTGCCTCTTTCTGTTCCCCATTTTAATAGGCTGTGTAAACGTCTTCAATTCATTTTTGATTAATATGTCTGCATAGTTCCAGAGCAGAATACATGCCACATAATACATCACTGAATATTTAAAAATTGGGGCTATATTATAGATTCATGTCAGTGACATGTCAGGAGAAGCAACAGTGGGCTTGTTTCTTCAGATTGTGTACTGAAACGTGGAATGAATTAGTAAGACTCAAGGTTTAAAGACCCAGCCAAAGAAACAACTAATGTTGTTTGTAATGTAATAAACACAACTAATCTTTTTAATAGTCTTTTTTAACAGGGCATCACAGTGGTTTTTTTAAGTACAGCAACTGCCTCACAGGTCCAGGCGGGTGTCTATCTCCAGCTGGCGGTCTGTGTGGAGTCTGCATGCTCGTGTGTGCATGGGATTTACTGTACACAAGTGCTCTGCTTTCCTCCTTTCTCCCTGAGGCCTGGAGGCTAGATTCAATAGGCTATCCTAAATTATCCCCTTTTCCCTGGTCCCGTGATGACCTAATGTTCCATTCAAGGGAAGAGGAGCCCTGCCCTGTGCTCCATGCTTCTGGAAGCAATTCTCTGAATTGCAGTGTCCCTTGTGGGGATAAGCAGTTTTCTGATAAAGGCTGGAATGTTTTTTATAGCATTTCTTGCTTTAAGTGATGATACAGTATGTTAAATGGCTGATGGTAGTAAACTATACAAAGAAGTTAAACCAAAGTGGAAATTATTATCTAATACCATCTAAGTAAGTTACTAACATTTTCACTCACTTATACAGGTGGGCATTTTACTGGAGCAATCGGAGTGTGAAGCATACAACAGCACTGTCCCACCTGAGATTTGGCTCCATGACTTGCCAGTTACAAGCCGAGACCCTTGACCACTGCTCACTGCAGCACTAATCCAATCACAGTGAGCTTGTGACACAGCAGCTAAATCCACAGGTTCATTGCATTTTATTAAATGGGTGTCACATTTCAACATTTGATTTCTCCAGACTCGTGGTTTAATATACTAACATACAGTATGTACACAAAGATGGTTGTCCAACCAAGGATTTACAGTACTTCGCTCACCAAAGAATCTAAATTCTAATATTTGCGTGACTACTTCTTCTTCAGGTGTGCACATACTGTACTTATCTATGTACAAATGGTTCAGAACAAAAACAAAACACTATCGCAGCATTAGATCAGACAAAAATAGAGAGCAAATGACACCTGTAAAGCACTTTGCAAAAACAGCCCAAGATATCTGAGTGCCTCAGAAAATATCCCTGCTTAACCTTCAATAGTTCACTGAAGGGCCAATACCTTTTAATGGAATATGATACAAATATTGACAGGTTATGTTATTTCTGTGAAGATTTCTTAATTTTTACCATGAAAGAGCATCACATGTTTTATCAGTGAAACAAAAACATTACTGTGGCAGGACTCCAGAATCCCATGCCTGTAATGCCTTTCTTTCAGTTATTCAGGTGTTGGACTTTCTATCACATTCTGCAGTGGGGATGTTCAGATCTCTGATGCCCTCTGCCAACAGACATGGAAGATTAAATGAGGCAGAATTGGTGGAGCCGCATTCTGCTGGACTACAGCCAGGTGGAGAGGCACTCCATCAAACCACAATAACAAAATGACAAACTTTCCCTTCTCCCTCAGCCCCTGCCAGCATAACTCAAGTTTGTCTTCTGTTTCTCAGCAGACAGTAGGGTAAGACTACATTTTCCACAAGGGCATCAGGAGAGCAAGCTGTCTGTAGGGCTGTGCCTTCCATCAGAGACAGAACCAGGATAGAGAGGACACTCCTGTCTAGAGTCCTCACCATGAGCAAAGCAGGAAACCAGCTCTCATGTTCAGCCCCCTCCTTCTGTGGCTATATCAGGACCATAAAAACATTACCACAGTATGTAGCACTGTTTTGAACCTCCTTGAAATCATTGTGTGTAGCATAAAAATCTGAGCAATTACAAGCCAAATAACTTATAGTTCTTCCGACAGCAGGAGATTTTGCAAGACTTGTTGACGACAATCAACCTATTATAAATGAAGCCTACTGAAATATTAAAAAAAGACATCCACACACTCCTAAAACAAAGGATACTGTACATCACAGGGGAACACTGACCTGAGAAGGTTGTTAAGTATATAGCAAGGAGGGACTTGTTATTCACTTGCTCTGCACAGACAAAACTTTAAAGCCATTAAAAAAGAAGCATTCCCAGAACTCACAGCAAATGATCCTTGAGGGAAAGAAAGTGTGTCAGCAACAGTCTTTTTGTTCCTGGAAACAAGTTACCTGATAACATCAGAGGCCTCTCCTGTATGCATTCACTTACAATGAATCTGTAGGGAGCATTACCATGGAGAAGCGCCAGCTCGATGAGATAGGTGTCTGGTTACTGCAGCAGGAAATTTGCACTTAAAAATAAATTACTGTGGGGCAGAGGATGAAGAGTGCAGGCAGAGGTAGTACTGGAAAGCACATTGCTATTACTATTAATTTTAACTTTGTACAGTATATTTAGTTAAGTATTTGGCCTGGCATTCTCCCCCAGTTTGGAAAATCTGAATCTCACTTGTAAGCAAGGGGTGCTGATGATTAATGACAGACCTCTGACCTTGACAATCTGATCAGTAGAAGAATTCTACAGGAGCAAATTTCCACAGGCTCTATGTACTGTAGCGTCATTGTGTATGCTGTTTGGTTAGAATATGCCACTGTGACAAATTCACCTCAGTTTTTTTTTATCTTTGGTCTGTGGATGCACAGAGGACAGTGGTGGACTCTTCATGTCTAACAACTCAAACCAGCTTATTCTTGGTGCAGCAGCACTTAGGTGAATCCTAGTCCTCATAAATCTGAGTAAGGGTTTTCTGACTGGTACTTATCTGATTATTTTTTAAGTCAGATGGCACAGCTACCATCTTGATGAGTACTGAGGTGACTGTGTTGGAGCAGTGAATATTCAAATCACACCACAGCTTAACAAAACTGAACAACCTTGTAATAGAGTTGGCACTGAACGGGTAGGTTTCAGTTAACACATTTATAAGGGACTTAAATCATTTTATTACTACATAAAATAGAAAGTTTAACCTATTTTTTAGCTTAGGGATACAGTTAATCTGCAGTCCATGGCAAGAACGAAGGTGTTAGGCCAGGAGATGTACAGTACAGGTAGATTACAACACGCCTCATGTGGCTGGGCACATGGACAAGTTGGCAGAGGAGAGGGACAGCTAACCAGGGCTGAAATTAGTGAAGAATCTGGGCAGGACTCTGCTCTTGCTCTCTCAAAGCCCCTGATAATGTTGATTCAGAGTGATTGAGGCTGTCTAACATTTAAGAGTAGAGCGACTACGTTATAGGTGTTGTGAAACCCAGAGAAAATCTTCCTCACCTCCAAATGAAAATAAACAGTACCGGAGATCATTTTCATTGCATCCGAATGGTCTACCATTCAAGTTAGATATTTTATCCTTTAAGTACATTCCATTCTGACTTTTCCAGTCTACAAATCCAGATTCATGACTCGGCACAGGTAGAGTGATCTTGTCAAACAGATATTTGTGAGTTATTGTCAGTCATATACACAGTATCAAGGGAATATTGAGGATTATATGCAAAGCATCTACATTCAGGGTTAAGGTAATATTATACACTGAAAGGATCTGGTGCTGTTCTGTGTCTTCACTTGCACTATGTAGTTAATTAACAATACTTACAAGCAGTAATCTGACATCTGCAAACAAACACAATAGATATTTCAGAGTGAAATACTATATCACTCTCATTTTATTATTTTTAACAGGCTTCCTGCACATTTCTACCCAGTACTACAGCCACAAGAAAACACAAAACACCTTGATAGATATGATCAAGAACAGAGATCCACTCTTCATGACCCCTCTTATAGGTTTTATCAACTTGCAAATATGCAAACTACCATTGGAATTACATTTTTCAGCTTACAGTATATCAAAACATAATAGCTTTTGCACCAAGCAACAGCATCAGAGATGCAGCTTGTCATGTTTGTAATGTAATTGTTCCCATATCAGAATCTTCAGAGTAAACATTCTGATTGCAATGATACCTCATTCAGCTGATTCTTAGCATTTTGTACAGGAATGCTACAGGAATGTACATGGAATATGTGAATAGTACATCTTGGTGGAAAAACTGCAGTCAAGCTGGGTACAATTGAAAATTAGGCTGTTGGCAAGGGTTCACATTAGTGACACAGTACATGAGTATGCATGCAAACCTGCTTCTGAAAAATGTACAGTATGCCAACCCAAACAAGTTTGAGAGCTGTTCCTTGTAGTGATTATCTGTTTTGTGAATTTGACAATAAGAATAGTTGGTGTAGAAGTGAAATAGACCAGAACCCTACACCTACACCCAGTTTAACTCAGGGGGGAAGGAAATCTGGTTTCACAGGTTAGAAGAGACTCACAGCAATAGTTTAGCCTTGGTTTGGACTTTGAAAGCTAATGGCACACTTTTTTTCAAGATGAAATCCTCAAGTAGCTGCGGTGAAGACAAGCAGGGAGGGAGCAAGCTAAGTACTAGATAACGTTTCAGGTACTCATTTGAGAAATTCAGGTCAAAAACTATGCCAAGCCCTGGCTATATGACACACTCAGAAGATAGGAAAATTGAGAATCAGAGCCTCTGACATGGTGGGGTAATTTTCTGCATATCTCATTTGAGTAAGAGTGAAAAGGTGCCTTGCAGACACATAGTAAATGATCATCCACTTACAGACTGGACTGAATGTTTTCATACAGGCTAACACAGGCCAAGGAGAGCCTGTCACTTTTATTATGATGCTGTCCCTGTGATAACCAGAAAGACGTCCAGGATGTCTTTATCTATATTTTTTAACACTCCAAGTAATTGCATCTAATTATTCCTTATTTCACCTTTCAATCCAAAGCATCCTTCAGTGTCCATTTGATCATGTACTGTATGCCACTTAGACCTCCACTACAGCAGGATAAAATAATAATAAAAATGAATTTGTCAACTCTAATTTAAGAGAGAGACCCCAATATGAAGGACATCACTGTATAATCAGATTTGTGTTGTAACTCTCCATCAACACTTTCCTCAAGTGTTAATGTTCGTGCAAAGAGGCAGAAAAGATCATTTCAAAGGGGTTATTTTTGTTAGCGTCTGCAATTATTACATTATTTCTACAACACACATGGACATACAGTAGATCACTGCTAATGCATTTTGTTCTTCTTCATTTTTAAAAAAAGCTTTCCACATCCACAACGATACCATACTTTACTATGTAAAGACATAATAGCCAAAAGAAAACAGTTTGAAACATCTTATTGCAATACTCCACAAGTTTTCTAAAAATGTCTGTTTAAGCAGGTTGTTTAAATGACTATTTAATCCATTAATCCCTTTTAAAAATCATGTTTAAAATCCTAAATAATAAATCATGTAAACTTATGCGAATCCTTACTCTCCTCTCCTATATTAAAACAGTTGTTGGAAAAAGGTACTGTATCCACAGTGATCCACAGATGGCCAAGGAATGTGAAACTTTAATCTTGTAACAATTAACTTAATTCTATACAAATTTAATTTTTAATACTTCTACAGTTTATATGGCTCCTGGTACATTTTAAGTCGACCTTCCTAATGATGGTGACGTTTTCTTATATTTTTACAAAATCGTTTTAATTTTAAAAATATATTTTCCTAGAAGAGATGTATCTTTGGAACTTGCAAAAAAGCACTATGGCCATAGTAGGGTATATACTGTAGTGGCACTGATAACATCTCTGTGCTATAGAAATACAACTACCATACCTTTCAGTGAATACAACAGGAGAGGCAATACAATAATACAGGTACAGCAGATAATACCGCCAGAGGAAGACCAAATTATTCTGGCAGAGCCGACCAGCCTTTTCACATCTTCTCTGCAGGTAAGACTATGAACAGCCATAAAAAGCAGTTCAAATTAACTAGCCATTTTACGGTAAACGTTGTTTGTCATAAACAATTTTAAATTGGAATGAGGCGAACTGGAACAGCTAATCAGGGACAGCTCACACGCGACGGATTAAACAGAGCCCCACATCTAACGGCTTGCGAATTCGAGTCTCACCCACTGTTTGATTCTAAAACTGCCTACATTTATTCCTTGAGGTCTTACTGTACATTCCCGTCCCAACACGTCACATACGGAGTCCTTGAAACACTGCGGCCTTTCATTGCTGTTTATCAGAGACATGTCTGGGTTAGACAGACATTGTAAGGGAAAGAAAAGCGTTGTTGTTTGAGAAATGATGATGCCCCACTCCCCTCCAACTACCAGCTCCCTCCCATAGCCGGATCAAGCATTAAGGCCAATAACAAGAAGTTCTGGTGAAGTTCTGAACACAGAGTTGAATGTGTTGAAAGTACTGCTGCTTTCTTTGCAGCTAGTTTGGTATTGTAATCATATAGCCCATTTTTTAAGCCTTGAAAGCCCAAAGAAATGATAAATAATTGTATCCATTTCTCCACCATGACCTTAATATCTAGGCAGGTGGTCATGTATACTGCCAGATGAAAGAAAGCAGATTTGGGACGGGCTCTAAATTGCTTTGGAGAATAATCCTTTTGTTGTTATTCTTGTTTTTACATACTAAAGGAGACTAGGATTGAAATTAACAGACTGCATCCAAAAGGATAAGCTGCTATGGGATATTCTAACAATGTTTTACAGAAAGAGAAATTTCAGGACCCCTACTGTGATAATCACTGTGAAATACTTCTTCTATGGCTCATTGCAAGAGCACGCTGTCTCATCCAACTGGCACTGTCTGTTAAAGCCTTTTAAAATAAAATGATAAAATAAAATACAAATGTTATCTGCGATACTATTTATAGATTTGGAAGAACTCTGTTGTGAAATTTTGCTTCTGCAGCTGCTCTGCTGCAATAAGTTGAAAGATTTTAATGCACAGGGAAAATATTTACCTGACTCATTGAAAAAAGTAAAAACACACTCAGCAAAGCTGCTAAAAAGTACATTTTTTCTTTCCACAGAATTATTGAGGGAGTAATGTTTTGTGTTTATGTTTTGGGGGGGAGCTGGAGCCTGTCCCAGCAAGCAATGGGTGTAAGGTTGGGTAACACCCTTGGATGGGATGCCAGTCCATCGCTGGGCACAGGTAATTTTTCCAGAAGCCAACTAACCTACTGTTTTGGACTGTGGGAGGAAACAAGAGCATCTGGAGGAAACCCTCACTAACCTGGGGGAGAACATACAGACTCCACACAGACAGCAGCCCAGGTCTGGAATTGAACCCACGACCGCAGCACTGTGAGGAAGCAACACCAACCACTGTGCCACGTGATGCCCATGTTTAGAAGAAATATTTTGTCATCATTCTACCTTCGCAAATAGCTGCTTATGCTATATTTATGCAATACTACACACTGTTGTTATATAAACCAATGTGTAACGTGTTTTCGTCTCCCCACTGGTTAGGCCTTGACAGCAAGAGCCTTAGTAGTGCTTTAAATATTTAAAGGCTCCTGCCTTTAATTATAATAATAATAATAATAATAATAATAATAATAATAATAATATTAATAATTGCTTACACTTATATAGAGCTTTTCTGGACACTCCACTCAAAGCGCTTTACAGGTAATGGGGACTCCCCTCCACCACCACCAATGTGCAGCATCCACCTGGATGATGCAACGGCAGCCATAGTGCGCCAGAACGCTCACCACACATCAGCTATCAGTGGGGAGGAGAGCAGAGTAATGTAGCCAATTCATAGAGGGGGATTATTAGGAGGCCATGATTGGTAAGGGCCAATGGGAAATGTGGCCAGGACACCGGGGTTACACCCCTAGTCTTTTCGAGAAACACCCTGGGATTTTTAATGACCACAGAGAGTCAGGACCTCGGTTTTACGTCTCATCCGAAGGACGGCGCCTGTTTACAGTATAGTGTCCCCGTCACTATACTGGGGCATTAGGAACCACATGAACCGCAGGGTGAGCGCCCCCTGCTGGCCCCACTAACATCTCTTCCAGCAGCCTTTATCTTCAGAAACAGCAGGAGAACAGTAATACACAGTGAGAAACAATCTAGTTTGTTTTAAAAGCTGTCTTAAGTATTAATGAAGCCAGCAGTGTCTTTCCTGCCTACAGATGGTTCAATATTTTACCAGCCAGCCATACATTTTCCTCTGTGAGGACAGCAGTCATGTGCCTGTGCATCACACATGCTCATGTAGCCATCGACTGCTGTGCCAGAAGGAAGATCTATGTCTGTTTTAATGGATCTCCAGAGCTATTATATTCTCTCTACCATTTTCTCACTCCTCAACTAGGGTTGTAATAAATGTATTTCTCAGCAGGAAGAATTCTGCTGCCTGGCTGGCTACACAGTCAACAGAATGCAGGTCTCAAGCTCCGACACAAGCTTGGGAACTCGAAGGAAGTTAAAGCAATTCAAGCTTCTTCAGTACATACAGTAGCATGGTGGGATAGATAGATTAATGCATGATGGATATTGGCTCATAATCACTAGCTACCACAAGACAATAAAGAAATCAATTCCAACTCTTCCCTGTGGTTCCAGGTCAATGAAAAAGTGTTGGTAGCAACTGTCATATTTAATAGTAGTAACAGTACTCAAAGTTTTCACACTGCTCACACGTAAAAATCGTTATCCTTCACACATCCTTTAGTATAATTCAACACAGACTACACCTCTTTTGAGCAAGGCTTTAATTAGCGCTAAACAGTTTTGCAGTTTACAATATGTGCAATACCAGCTGGTACTTCATTATATACAGTACCTTCAAATAAATTTCAAATGGGCCCTGACTTGCTGGACTTTTACCCATTCAGCCCCCAAAACCCATTTTAAAGCCAGCCTCACTTTACTAGTGGAAAACTCTTCGCACTGCTGGACTCCAGGGAGGGCTTTTGTGGAAAGACCTAATGCAACAAACTTTTACTTATGAACTCAAGATTCCAGAATTTTTAAATGAACTCATCCTACATTATACACACACCAAACATATTTTACTTTTAAGTGCTTAGGGCTTGGTTGAGGTTTATGGGCAGTGTATAATTGAAATATATATTTCAGGAGCTTACGAGTTTAAAAGTACCATCAGAATTTGCATGCTGATGGTTGCTCAAGCCAAAAAGATTATTTTTATGTAGTGGGGTTCAAGGAAACTAATCTGCCTACTTTTAGTGCTCCTAGCATGACCAGAAACTCTGATGAACAACAAGTGAGAAATTCAGAATTCAGGGAAAAAATACATTATACATGTCACTTCAAAGAGATAAATACACTGCATATATTCTAGATTACGGAAAACAGCTGCTGAGCCCACATTTAAAAGCAGTAGGTAAGCTTTCATTAACACAGTATAATACTAACCACATCAGCATTATCTACAGTATTAAAGTGCAAAATGTACAAGACTGTGATTAGACCTGTACTACTATATGGAGCTGAATGCTTGGCAGTTGGAAAGAGGGAAGAGAACTTGATGAGAAGAACTGAAATGAGGATGTTGAGATGGATTCTGCAGATTTCAATGAAGGATCAGATCAGAAATGAAGAAATCCGTAGACGATGTAGGGTGGTGGATGTGGTTAAGAAGATGCGAGAGGCGAGGTTACGGTGGCATGGACATATCATGAGGAGGGACGTTGAGGAAGTAACAAAGAGGGTAATGGAATTTGAGGTGGAAGGTAACAGGGGAAGAGGCAGGCCTAGAAAGAGATGGATAGATAGTGTGAGAAAAGATATGGAGGTATGTGAAGTGAGTGAGGAAGATGTGCTCGACAGAGACAAGTGGAGAAGAGCAACCAAAGCAGCTGACCCCAGGACATTCTGGGACTAAGGCTGTGAAGAAGAAGAAGAAGAAGAAGACAGTTCTACTTTGAATTATATCTAACTAAGGATCAACAGGAGTCTTTGTAACACTGCAATACAGTAAATTCCAATATACCAGATCCCCTGTTTTTTGTTTTTATGAAGGAAAGTTAATTAATAACTGCAAGTCTTTGAATGTTATAAACCACACAGTGCCACCAGAGGGAGTAATTGAGCAACAGCAGGTTAGCTGGGCACGGTTAGCTGCTGCAGATTGCATTTCAGGAAAAAGTAATGCTTTGCAGGGTCATGCTGTGATGAAATATGTTTCCTGTTAAATAATTGACATTTCCTATGTTACTTCACATAGGGACTGGTTGGCCTATTTTTAGATGTCTGTTTATTGTTTCTTACCAAAGTATTTCTAAAATGAAGTGAGACACCTATGAAATTTATTTAGAGAACAGCAGTGTACTGTTTTTTAGAATGATGTTTAAGATGCCTTTCTCTGATATACAGTAGAACTAGACAGAGGGTTTACGGCTGGAGACAAAAGTAGTCAGATGCGTAGAAGAGATTTGATTTTCTACTCTTCTCTCTCAGTGTTCAGGCCTGGCAGGACCTGTGGACACACACAGTCACACTACCACTACTAGCTCATGTAGGATCTGCATCGTAGCTTGTGACTGCACTGCCAGGGATATAAATTGGAGAGAGGGAGTGAGAGACAGCTAATTCATTTTGTTACAGTGTATTCCTATCCTAGTGTATTTTCTGTCCTCACAGAACCTTAGAGCCAGTGGAAGCAAGCAATCTCTAAAGTTCAGGCAAATTTCACTCTGCTCAACAAAAGCAGATACCATTTTTGACTTTGCCTCTGGTTCCACTGCAGTGCTGAGGCCAGGCATGGTGGGGTTAAAAAGAGACAGAAAAACTGAGCACGGATCAGAGGACACGGAAAAGCTCTACACGCTTTGGGAATATGCAACCAACTGTAAAAGCCCTTGAGAATCTGATAAATAATCCTATGGTATTAAATGAATGTTAAACACACACTGCTCCTTCCTCAATAAGCAAGGATACTGCAGTGCTGGTGAACCTGTGATGACAATGCTTGTAAGACTGGTGTTGAAATAAAAGGGCTGCCTTCTTCCAATGAACTGAATGATACAGTATTTGAAGATTTCTGTATCTTCTCCTACTCCTACCTTTTTCTTCATGAAGATCCTTTGCAGCACACTACTGATTCCTGCATCTATTGAATCCATCTATCTCTTTCAGTGACTTAAATCCAGGGGGCTGCACTGTAAAACTGATGAGTCAACTGAACTGATGAAACACTGAGTAAATTAACAATAATGTGTTTCAAGGATGAAAGAAACATTAAAAGAGAAACACAACAATTAGAAGAAGCTGTGGATGAATACTGTTAATGGTTAAAAGTAATTTAGTAAACACGTATATTTAATCAATTCATACGATAAAACATTATGAGAAGGAAGGAAATTCAATCAAGCTCAACAGGAAAGAAACAAATCTGAAGCATTAAAATATATGATTTATGTGGTCCAGACAAATTTCCATTGTTCATTGTCAAGTATGAAATCCCTTATGTGAACTATAGAAAGGAGCTGCCTGTCTGTGAGCTGTACTCCTCCAGCACCCAAGATCTAGACTGTAAACAATTTGCAAGACACTGGAGACCTCCAATTCGACTGAGGAGATACAGCCAGTGTCCGTCTCTCTCTAAATGGCTTTTTAAAAGAGAGAAGGCTATAATCTAACAGTTCCAGCTCCATTACACATCCAGCCTCCTGTCCCATGCAGGAGATTAATCCCTGGATGAAAAATGAACAAAACAGCAGGAGCCTGGAGAAGTACTGATGATGACAACTAGAGACAATTATTTCTCAGAGGTAGGAGTGAACTGGAACCCTAAAAAGAAAGGGCATTTAAAGAAAATCAGGCAAAGTATGAACAGCAGGGATGAAACTGATTAGTTGTCTTCTGCATAAACCACTTCAATGTGTTCTCAGTGATAAAAAGCAGAGATTCGGTGGTGCACACTGGGTGATGGCTGTCACAACATTTTCACCATATTAGTCACATAACTCTGCTACTAATTATTGTATTGCTATACATAAAACAAATTACTGTATTTGTTATACTGGAGGACTCACTGCTTGCATAAAATTCTGACCTGCCTGCTGGTTATTACTTTCCTATATCTGAGAAATGGTAATAGCCCGTCTTCACCTGGACCAGCAGTGTCAGAGGTAGTCAGCACGAGAATGACAGTTTGGATCAGTACTTTGCTGACATAATCTGATCATTTTATCGGTCTGAAAGGTCCTGAAAGATTGTGTCGTAGGAAATACAATAGCTGCAAAATTACTTTTGTATCAGAGAAAAACTTCACCTATAAAATGAATAAAGTGGGGTGGCTTTATTTTTAAATACAAATTAATTACATAATGTATATACTGCATGCATTAACAAAGGTACTGCATTCTGGTCTGCTCTACTCCCAGAAAAACATGCTCTGCTCTAGAATGTAAGAGGACATACTATGAAACAGACAAGCAGAGGTAGGTAAATTTTGTATTAGCTTGAAATTTTTATAGCTTGTATTCCAAATAACTAATTAACTGAGGAAGACGCCACGGCTGAAACGTTGTGTTTTCTTACTTCTCTTTTCAGCATGGAATAAACCTATTACTTGTTCCTTTCCAATTAACTAGCTTTTAAAACATCATTCTGCAATGATCAAGTCAACAAGTCTCAGGGCAGCAAGTTGCTCCAGCACCATGGACAGCACTCCTGCACAAAGAACATGTCAGAGCCCAAGGTTATGATTTCTGAACACATGCACTGAATAACTAGATATGCTCCAGCTTTCGGCTGAACCTACACATTGCAGAGAAGGCAGAACAGTACAGAATAAAAATATCTTCATGTCTCCCCCTGAAAGCACAGAGCTATCTATCGAAATTTCTATTTCCCATGTAAGGAAATTGAGAAAATTATTTCGAATTAGAGTTCTATTTACTGAAGCTTGTTTCTTTCAAACAGAGAGAGTTCTAAATAGATTGTAGTGGTGGCACAGCCACATAAACATTAATCAGAGTTATGGAAAACCAGCTACAGTATGACTCATATCACCGAACCCAAGTTATCAAGAACCTGAAATCACATGGAAGCAAAACTATTAAAATACATTTTTATGAGCAGCTTTTATGATTATTAGATCACAGAAGTTTTCAATCCATCCTTAGTGTAATATTTCAATCTAATGTTACAACCACAGACAACACTGTAATCTGTCTCACAGAAAAACTTCATCTCTTTCTGTTATTAATAACTGTAGCAAACAGTCATTCTGTTTCTCATTTACCTGTATATTTCACAGTAAAATACTTCATTGAGATATTGTAGCCAACTTTAGGATTACCGTATCGCCAGCCATGGGTTGCCCAAAACATGAAGGGTTTATTTCTTAGAACAACCACCCATTCTGAATTTGATGTACTGTACATACTTTTTCAGAATCAGCCTGTAATTAGCCTGTATTATCACTGCACATTGAGTTAAAACTCAGGTTAGGCTTTTTTTTTCTGGATGAGGACACACACAATGTGAAATTTTTATCCAACAGTGTCAAGACAATGTTGAATAACCTTTGTTGTGTTCATTTTCATATCTTCACATAACTTTCCATTGAAGTCTTGCAACTTCAGGATCTATTTAGGCAATTTTGCCTATCAGTACCTGCAAACTACAGCTAGTGCAGTATCCAACTGAACAAGTCTTCTTTTCTAGGAGATAAGAAAGCCACCACTTTTAAAATGTAATTACTCTGCTGCTTGAATCTGATAAGCAGTACAGCACGTACCCTGCTTGCATTCAAAGTCTCCTTTTCCCCCCTAAGAATGTCTGCAGCTCCTCTACAAATAGATGAGGAGGCTGCACAAACATCAGGAAAGGGCTAAATATTTATTACTTCAAAGAGTTCCGTTATTACAAATCTGGAGCAACAGCTGAGAGCCCATTAGTAATTTGCAGCCTAACTGTGGAGAAAAAGGACAAAGTGATCAGACTCGAATCTCAAAGATATATTGCCCAACTGAATTTCCAAGTTTGTAAAAAAGGAGGTTTGTGTTAAACCTGTGGTCTTATCTATAAGATAAGCTGCTCCAAATTCATTAATGCAATATGAAGGTCACATGTTTTTATTTACATCCTACAGCCCAGAATCGGCAAGTTGCAGTCTAGGATATGGATATTTCATTATCTCTCATCAACCAAGATTCCCTAACTGATGAGAAATGATAACAGGAATTCCATACAATAATCACCTCTACAGCTTGCCAGGAACATCTGAGGTCACAATCAACAGGCCTATATCACTCCTCCATCCAATGATCGCTCTACTGTAGTCATACTCCCCGTGTGAAAGATGGTGGCTGGATAAACAGTGTCCACGATGTACAGTCCTCACCTTTCCCTTGCTCATTCTGCATTAACTGTACAGTACAGTATATCAGTAGCAAAGCTGAGTTATGGAGTACCACAAACATGGGGGATTTATGTGTATATGCCCATTCTGAATTGGAAATGCATAGTGCATAATAAACAAAAGAGTGACTCCAACTTAAAAAAAAGTACAATTAAAATTTAAAAGAAAGATAACATAATGATTTATTAAATAGTAAGGGACATTATTCTGAACTGAATCTACTGTAGGCTTCAACCTGGAGTGATGATGAAGAAATGGCATGATCAAATCCTCATTTACAGTAAGTCTGTATGTTGTTCATACTCATGCATTGTCTTTACAACATAAGCCTGAATAAGCCTGCCGAAGGGCTGGATAAGAACTGAACTAGGTTGCTTTGATTATTTCTTTTCTCAGTGTCTGAGCTTGTGGATCTAACAGACTGTCATACACAGCGATAGGATACCTCTGCCTCACAAAACTATTGTAATCAAACAATAACAGCTTTCTTTGCTATATTTTAAGTTATAATTTGAAGACAGTAAATAAAAAGCTTTTTAACATTGTACAGACTTTCAGAAGACTATGTTTGAGCTAAATCCACAAGCTCCAGCTAAAAAGCCAACATGAATATGTAACTAGACTTTCTACAAAAAACTTTGGCAGATGAGAGAAGAGTACTTCAGACAGGAAGAGCTAAGTGGATCTCTGATGCCACAATGTTGCATCCACCTTCAGATGCAGTGAAGTCTAATCAAACCACTTGTCTGAGTGGCTTCCTGCTTTGATTTATATTACTCGAGAAAGCGGAGACTGAAATAAATTGCTGGAACATTTGCTGACAAAGAAAAGCTAGATTTGAGTTTGCACTCCCTAATGTGAAGCCTGTGACAGATAAAACATTTTACTGTACAAGTTAGATTGTAGGTAGGCTAGGCACCAGTTTTTCATAGGGTATGTACCAAGACAGTCCAGTCAGAGCCTTGTACCAGCTGACATCTACTGAGGTTTTGCAAAGCTGGTATTTTATAAAAGATTCCATTTCTAAGTATATAACAGCATTCAAATACCCTAAAACATTCCCTTAGAAAAGTCAGATATCCTTCTGTAGGTGGTACAGAGGAAACATTGAAGACTGATATCTATTAATATGGATGTATTATCTAATATGCCAACATGTTCCATTAGCTGTCCATGCGATAGATACTATAGGAAAGGCAGGATCAACACTAGTATTAAATGGAGCTTTTCAGGCTGATTCAACTCTTTACTCAAGCCAGTATAGTACTGCATTTTCAATTATTTCAATTACTGGGAGGTCCTCTAACAGGTACACAGTGAGCCTGAGAAGCCTGTGTACCCTGACAGGCACACAGAAAGTTATGACTTGGTTTCACAAGTCACGTTAATGAACCGCTCTTCTTCAGCCAGGTGTATATACAGTATTTGGTATTTGACAGAGGACTGAGACTCAGCTGCTCCCCATCTGTCAGCAGCATGAACATTCTCATGTCCTGGGTTTATCTGTGGTAAAAGCTGCCAAACAAGTCTGCACCACCTGAAATAAGCACCTGCCTTCAGTTCTAACTGAAAATCTCATCCAAAAAACAGAATCTATTTGATCTGGAATAATTTACAATCTTCCTAGGCTACATACTGTAATACTCTTTATTCATATAATGTATAACTCTATAAGGATTTTTGTTGTTGCCTTTCAAGGCATCCAATTTAAAATTAAGTGCAACTTTCTATCCTTTTATATTTTTATATAAAAGAGGAATAAATAAAAATACAAAATATCTGTTTTATGTGGGAACGTTCCTGAATATAATGTTGTAATAAAAAGAGACACTTCTCAGGTCACTCAGAGATACTAAACGACTCCCAACTGTGAATCAGCGATAACCTCATAATTTTTCTCATCTCTCTACAGTATGTATCTTTATAAAACATCACTCCCTATGAAACTATAGCACACCGTGCAACCACCTTCTGAATTCTAATAATTTCATTTTACAGTCAAAAGCAGTTCTCTGTATGTTTTTAAAATAGGTTCCAGAAGATTACAGTAAGCAGCCTCACAGATCTTTAACTTCACTTCTGAAGCACAGGATAAAAATGATGGATTTCCTACTAAAAAATGAAAGATGAAAAGACTCATATTAAACAAGCGTTATAGATTAACACTTTCAATTCATCTGAATGCCTCAGTTACAGCCAACAGCTCTCCACAAATGATCAAATCGTTCTGCTTACAAAGAAGTCTTGCATAGCTGATGCTGTTGTTTCCTTGTTGACTGTAAACTTTTCAATCATAAGGAGATTTGCCTGTCATGAATTACTTTCAGTAATGGATACAGGCAATTCAGGAAGGCATTCAGGAAAAGAAGCAGCAATTTTGAACTTTGTTCCTATAGCTATTAAGCTTCTGAAGCCAAGTGACAGTTTGTCCTGTCTGAAGCTTGTAGCCACTTGATCATAATAATAATATTTGCTTCGGGTCTGCTTTTCCTACAATACTGAAACATCTCAAAGCAAGGTGTTAACTTCTGTAAGCACGAAATCAGCCACAGTTTTCAAATACTATAGCTGAATACTATACTAAAACTAAAGGTTAATTAATGGTTACTAGAAAATAAATGTTAATTAATGGCTACTAAAACTCTGACCTAAGCAAAGCAGTGCTTGTTTTTTTCAGCTAATATTTACATGACACTCAAGATCAGTTACATGAACCAAATTAATAACATGTATTACTGGGAGGTGCTGTACAGTAACATTTTGCTTGTTTTATATTAGCTGCTGTTTAACCCAATAAGGTGTTAACATGAAAACAGAAAACAGAAAAAATCAAATCATGACTGAGTACTGCCTTTTTTCTGGCAATGTACAGTATAATCACTGAAGAATGATAGGTATTTCCTTTCCCCCCTAGAAAAAAGGTCCACAGTATATACAGCATGAGAGAAAGAAAAATACTAAGAGGAAATCTCTCCATTGAAAGAAAAAAATAAATTTACTGAATCAATGTCACGAGAGAGCCAATTTTTGGAAAACAAACCTAACATGACTCCTCTATCGAGTCCAGGCCTGTCAGTCTTAGTCTGGGAGGGCTGCTGTACTGCGTAGGTCTTTGTCCCAGCTCAGCTCTTTACACCCCTGGTATGTTTTTCCACATTTCAGATTTCTTCTTGTTGCCATTTCATAGCCTGCTTTGAAGGAGTACTTCAAAAATGGCGATTAAATGTCATCTTTATGACAAAAACAGATTTACTTGAGTAACAATAATGGGTTAAAACTAACATACATACTGTAGGATCTATATGTTGTATTGAAAGTTTTAGATACAAACACTATTGTACATGCATAGATTTTTTACATCTCATAATGCAATTGCTGCCTTAAGAAAACGCAATTAAACAATTAAGAAAAGCTAGATGTTCCGATGCAAACCCACATTAAGCCAGCAGGGATCTGTGTGTAACTCAGAGACGAAGGTCTCTCACGGACTCCAGCTGGGTGCTTTTCCTGTCAAAATACAGTGAAGCTCCTAGTGAATCTGACCTTAACACTATTGAGAAGATCTATTTCAGATATTGTTAAAAATCAGCAACAGGCCTTGCTTCTATGGTTGTTTGGACTGCATTTTTTAAATTTAATAGCTATCAATTTAATAAGAAGTTTGCCTTAAGACAGCCTAACCCACTCATCCTCATCCTTAAAGTAAATGCTCAATGGACACTAGTGCAAAGATAGCTAAGGAGGTGACTCTGCCATCAGCAACTTTATAAACACATCTTCCAGATCAATAAGAGTTTAACCTTCCAACCCACCCCCATAATGCCCAGCCCTGCATCGACTGAGTGGAGAATTACAGTAATGAGTATTGACTGCGTCACTCAGAGGCACAACACATAGAATTCCAGGAACATACTTCACTGCAAGCTCTCTTCAGACTGACAAGAAAACAAACCAAAAAATGAGGTTCTAACTGCTATAGCTACAGTACACCACTGTTTAATGCATGTCACTTCTCATGAGAAAACATCTAGTGGCTTCAATAGCATTAACCACACAAACAAGCTTAAACGGTATTTTAGTACAGCTGCCTTACTTCATGGTTAAGCTCATGGACTCTGTGAGCTCACAGCTGTACTACATAATGCACATTTTATGTAGTACAGTTGTGTGACAACAGAATGATTAATTATTTTTTTTAAAATGTAATACTGGTAGGGAAACTGGTATTTCAGGTACTCTTTAAAGAAATTCTCCTAAATCTAAAATTACAAATTAAAAAATAAAATTAATGTGGTGAATCTGGAATAAACATATAGCACAAAGGGAGTTATACCTAAAATTATCCTAAACTGAGCAGTAATCTTTTAGAATGTGAGAGTAGTACAGTCTACAGATAATAGTAGCATAAATAATTCCTTGATTTTTCCACATCTATGGTTTAAGACACTATGTTCCTCCTGCCTTTTCAAACAGTTATAAAAATGATTTGTTAGTTCTGTTCTGACCCGAGAAGGCACATGATTCTTCCAAATAAGAGAACTACATAAATACTGATCTGTTTATAGCTAGCATATAATGACAGAAATCTCCCAGAGATGTCAGCATTTGAACTAAGGGGGTTTCCTTTGGACTTTAAGAATATCAGTTTTTATTATTGTGACATTTGATTTTTTGAATCCTCAACTGATCTGAATTGAACAGTGCATATGAGTAAATCATATTAAATGATTATACTAAAAAGATATTGGCAAGTAAGCATGATCTTAAGCAGGTATCTCATGTGAAATTTCATATTATAGGTGCACGTGCATTCTGTTCCCCAGTAAAATGAAGCCAACACACTCAAAGGCGAACAATCCTTCTGTCTCCAACCTTAAACTTAAACTGATAATTTTGTAAACCCATCTCTTTCAGGACTACAACACAACTGGATTCTGTTAAGTAGGATAAAGATGTGCAGAGTGATCAGCAATCAACATCTGCTTCTCTCTGGCCCACTCTGGGATCAGCCACTGAATCCTAAACACCTCTAACTGTAAAAAGATATACAGTTAATACAATAGCTTATTATATCAAATGTAAAGTGTATCAAATTCAATAAGCAACTTGTTTTTTTTCTTTTAAGTCTAATCTTCTTTTCAGTTCAAATCAAAATCGTTCAAAAAAAGCATTTTCAGGGGAACTGCGCTGAAAATGAAGATTTCTGGAGCTTTCATTTTCCTCTGTTTCATCATTTATTGTTAGTTCATACTGTACATCAAAATTGAAAACTGAAATAAACTCAAAGACACCCTTCCTACCACTTCTTACACAATATCAGTAAATCATCAGGGCCAGAAATTAAATCTGTCACTTCCCAGGCATACAGCTCAACTCTCTAAATCTGTTAATGCATAAATGCAGATTAAGAAAGGTGTGAAATTTGGGATTTTTTCACTAATCTCTTACTGAATGAGTAAAATCACCGCCATACAGAGCTCTACAGGTAGCCAATGGTAGCCATGTGCATGGATAAATGTGGGAGTCATTTAACAGTTTTATTTTGAAGAATGCAGAGGACCATTAAAAAGGAATATGATCAGCTCCAAGAAACTAGTATTTCTGTAAATCAAGAAACCCATATACACCAGAAATGTAAATGGTGTGAGTCTGCACTTGCACTTCCACTTTCAAAGCCCTTAGGAAGTGGTATTGAAAGCACTGAAGGTTAATCTTGTGTTTTTCATTCTGTAATTGAAATTGAATTTTTCCATCTCCTCAGTAAAGAGAAGTCTGCTTCTCCTTTTCAGAGCTGTTATGCTACAGGGAGTTTTGACTCGCTGTAATTATTTTCACATTAGTTTGGAAAACACAAACTACCCTAACCTTAGACTGTTTAGTTTTTAATAATTTGCTTACCTCCTGTATATATCTACAATGTAGAGAAACCTTGCTTTATACATGTATACAGTGTGTGACATGAGATTGAATTGACTGTACTATGACCTCTGATCCTTGAACAGGAAGACTGGAAATGAACATGTACCTGTACTACATCAAGATTAAAGGAAACAAACACCAACTCCAAAACATCTTTACAACTTTGTTTTCTGAAATATTAAAAAAAACTTGCTGAAGTGGAACAGATGACATACACAATACAGCCACTGGACAGGAGAAATGGTCTGAAGCTCAATTTTAGTTTTGTCATTTTACTGGCAAATTTTGTTTCTGTTGCTTGACAGACACCAGTGCCCTGCATATGATGTGTTTCCAATAGGTCAGTCTCTTCCCATATTCTGTAAAGAGGATGAAACATGACTGCCTTGGATTCAAGAAAGATGCTTATTGTTTAATTTTGAATATAGCTCTGTTATTCAGGTCACAGTTTGTTTTCCCCATATGCCTTAATTGTTTCTGCACAGCAGATTAGTATCTCCAAAGTGTTAAAGCTTAGGATTTGAAAATTACGTGTTGTGGGACGATACTGTACAATCTTTTGTATTTCTAAAATGCTTCCACAATTCAAATTCCACCATGAAGATGAATTAATTAAAAAGCAGAAATTAATCTATACAAGGTGTCTTTCGTTATTAAAGACAAGTGCAGCTAGCTGGGAGGACGAGCTGCAAATTATGAAAGCAAGTGTTTTACAGATTTAATCACTATCGAGCTCTCAGGCAAAACATTGAATATTATCTGCTGGAATTCTACTTGATGCTTTCTGTAAAAGAGAGAGACACTAAAGCGAAGGCAATAGAATGGATAAACAGATGAGATCTGCTTGCCTTCTGCGAGGTATAAGAAAACTACTTCTGTCCAGCACTTTGGGGTTTAACAGAAAGTGATATATTGCAGTTTGTAAACAGACCTGACAGAGTATTAATTCAGCCAGTTTAATTCCCAGTCCAGACAGCCAAAGACACTTCTCAGGACTCAGATCTATACAAATCCAAGCTGATGCTGAATCGCCTTTGATGAATGGAAATTATTGATGTGTGCCAGTAAACCACTGAATTCAATCACAGCAGAGACTGGATAAAGGGCAGGTAATGGATTGAAAAATGCTGCTCAACAGAGGCTTGTCTTGAGTTTTTGAAGACGAAAACAGTGCATTTGACCTCTCCAGAGAAAAAGATTGATCATTTTTAATGATCAGTGACTTGACAGTGGAAAAAACAGAGCTCTGTGTTGCAGAAAACAATCTTTAATAGATGTTCCAAGTATGGACTTGAACCAGAGCTGACTGAATTGCTGTATGTGCAGTGCTATGGCATTCAAATTCTTTCAATGATGACCAAAGGCTTAAGACCTGTCAGTGAAATTGGAACATGAGGTTGAGAAGTCAATTATGAGAATGACACAAAACTACTGGATATGGAGACATAGAGGCCGTTTTCTCTATGTCCCCAAATCTTTTATTTTATCCCACCCTGAACCCTGTTTATACAGTAAGGCCACAAAGCAATCCTCTACAGCGTGTATGGTATTGTTTTAAACTAAGGAGTCAGTTTTTGAAGTGAAGGGCATAGAGGGAAAAACTGCTGCACTTTTCATTTATTTAGTAGTTTTTAATACCCTTTTACAGTATTGTAAAATTTTCATTGACCACCATCATCAAAAAACAGAGCAATTAGAGACACAAACATTACATAATACACATGTTCATGTAATTACTTCCTCTTTGATTCTAGGGTACATCAGAACACATATTAATACACAGAACTGTCAGATGACTTATAACACAATAATTAATATTTTCTGAACAAAAGATATCATTCTACAAAAGCAAAAATGCTAAATAATTTCAGACTTTATCAATGGTTATTAATAACAGCTGCTCTAACTATTCTAATAAACAGAAATTGCTGTGGAGTAACACTGTATTACAATTTAGGTGCAAGAAAGATATAGTTGAAGCAGAGCATTGAAGATACAGTTGAAGGAGAGTTGTGTTCTAATCTAGACCATTAAAATGTAAATTTCTTACCTAGGAATAACAGTGCTTTTACTTTTGTTACTACTGACATCTACAGTATACATGAGCCCAACAGAATCAGGAAATATCCAGCAACAAAGCTCAAATATATCTTCTTTAAATAATACAGTATGTCACACACAGAATATAACAGTGGTATCAAATAGATCCACTGTCTCTTTCCCAATTCTTTCATGTCACTGCAATGCTAGGTTATGTCCGGCTAGATCTTGGGTACATTTCAAAAGGACTGGTGTTCAAAATAGAGTGCAAAATCAATAATTTCTGAAGCTATCCAGGCATCATCTAGAGACCTGAAGTCTATTGTTCCCAGTGTCAGAATTCAGTGGGTGGAGCTTGTTTTCTGTGGAATCAGTTGTTTGTACTTATAAATATGGCATGTAACTGAAAAGGAGAATACAGTATGTGTTTTTTCACCTTCCATCTTTCATTTATTTGTAGGCCTTAAGCTTAAGCTTTGCTTGATAAAAATATGATAACAAATGGCCTAACAAGACCATCCACCTTCTACTAGATTAACAACCAAGCAGATGCCAACCAAAACACAGTTCAGCTATAAAACTAGAAACCACTTCTAGCAGTACATACAGTAAAATAAGGAAATAAATTGAAATACAAATGGATAGCATATTCCCAGTTAAGAAAACCAATAGACATGTTTCCTGTTATAACTGATATTTATGCAGTACAAACTATAAGCAGCTGTAGATTAATCTGCCTGAAGACAAAGATGACTGTTTCCATATTTTAATGCAGCATTAAGCTTTAAAATGATTACACGAGGAAATTAATAATTATGATTATAGATGTAGCCAAACATTATGTTGATACATCCATTTCAATGGGCAAAGATGTCTTTAGATAGATCATACTGTATATACTTTAGTTTCTCATAGGTGTTCTAAAGTAACAATAAGCCAAATGAACTGTGTAAGGAGTTCTAAAAATGTTTGCCTGTGAACTAGAGAAGCAAAGGTAGTTTATATGAGAAGATATAAAGGTTTCTATACATGTTCCATAACAATGATGACCCTATGTACACCCTGTAAAGAATTAAGTTTTTCTTCTGACCTTTAAGTAGAGGTCAAAGGTCATAAAACCATTTTGTGATAGAGCACATCTATATATGTTTCAGAATAACTATAACCTTATGTGCACTCTATATGGCGTTACACAAGGACTTTGCCTGTTACCGCTCACCTTTTCTAAATGTCAGTTTTTGATAGGGCATATAAGGATTTCCATTTGTATTCCATAGTAACTAGGACTTTAACTGTACTCAGATATAAATCAGATGTTATGAAGCGACAATCTATTTTTTTTATTTCACCAGAAGGAGAGGTCAAAATTCATATATGGCCAATAAAATAATGTGAGCAATCATATGCCTTTAGTACAGACACAGCATAATATGTCTCACAAAGCTTTCAACCTCTGTGATGATTACATTCAGAGAAGAAACATCTGCATATTTTGTTAAAACTCTAATATGACATCAAAATATGAGACCAGCCAGCGTAAGTTTCACTACCATAACTTTCCAAAGGCCTTAACCATCCTGCCAGACTTTATGAGTTTTCTTCAGGGGTTTAGATTCCTGACAGCATTTGAAAATAATGGCAGAAGACTCACAAGCAGATTGTTATTCTAACAATCCAAACAAAGCAAACAAAAATATCTGAAGATCAGAAGGCACAGTCCCCAAGGGTTCAAAACCTTCAAGGGTTCAATATCTGCTCATTAGTGTCTTGCTAATTCTCTTTGCAAGCTTTCCTGATAGTTAATCTATAAAAGTGTTTATCTCAACCCTTCAAGTTGTGATTACAAATATGAACTTATATATATATATCATTTACAATGCAGAAAAATAATATATCATTGTTAAAGGGTGAATACATTTGCAATTACAATTAATTGTATTCAAGGGAAATTCAACTGGGAAGCAGGACTAAATGCAAGGTATGGGACACGTCACCCAACTAATTTTCACCCAAGATATGACATTTTCAGTCTGATTAATAATTTTAATGAAGAAAACTCATTCTGATGTCACTGTTATCTGAGTACTATTATATGAAGAATTGCTTTAGCAAAAACGTGCAACCACTCTCAAATGTGAAGGTGTGATGGAGTGGAAATAAAATATATTCCATACTTTACATTACAAAAGTGTAATCTCAGTTTTAGATGCTAATTATTCCAGCTAACTGTAGCAGATCATTATGACTTAATCTAAAAATCATTTAAAGTTTCAAAATTTATGCAATGCAGGCTACAAAGCATAGAAGCAAACAGATAATCAAGCACACTAGTTATTGTACTCTAATTTATGAAAAACAAGCTATCCTGCTATTTCAGGCCATGTCTCACAGTAATAAACATAATGAGATCCCTACAGTCATATTCCTAATTAGCAATAAAACATAAGCATTAGAAATGAAGCTTGAACAAACACTGACTGAGTGACAGTCAAAAGGCAGGGGATCAGTAAGCCTGCATGATTCCAGACAGTACTTCTATACACATAAGGCATGAACAATACAGTAATTAATTAATAAAGAAAATACATTCACATTTTAAAACTTTTCAGCCAAAGCAAATTCTCAAGCTTTTAAAAACTTTCTTTTCTTACAAAAAGCAGGGTTAAAGAATGGGTTTGCCCTCTCCTGTAATAACAGCTGTGTTATTGTGACACAAATGAGGTACAGGAAAAGTTCACAGAGCCATTTTTCTCTGACCTGTCATTACCACCACTTTCCTTAAAGGTGAGGAACACCCCCGAAACTTCATAATTGATAGGTAAACCACTTAAGGCTTCAATTGCATGAGTAATTGAGTCATCTTATTTTTTATTTTACAGTACATGTCATGCTTAACAAAAACAACTGGAAACTCAAGTGCAAAGGGGAGATGCAATTGAAGTACAATAGGTCTTTATTCATTTATAGCTCATGACACGGCACACTAAAATGAGTTTAATTTGTCAAGTACATTGTTAATCTTTGACCTTGAAAGTGCTATTTTTTTCATATACCATCACACACAAATTCCGACACCTGACAAAATTTTCTAGTCAAGCCAAGTCCAAAAGAGCTCTCCTGTGCTGTGGACCCATAGTGTAATCTAGGAGAAGTATTAAGTCACTTGATAAAATACAAATAATTTACTGTTAAAACCTACAGTATATTCTAAAAGGAGACTAAAGAACAGTAAAACAGTGTAAACATGGTAAAGAAAAGAGATATTGAACAGCAAAACAGGAAGGTAAAGGGATGGTACAAATGGAGTACAATCAATAAATGTCCCACGTATTGTGGAAAAACTTAAGAGTGTGAGAATTTCTGTTCATTTAATGTTGAAACTAAAGAACGTCACTGATTGAAATGTTCTACTTGAGGCACCTCAATTGCACTTAAAGGCAAGACTTGGGATGCTTCCATATCGACAAGAAGTCTTAGTAATTACTAAGGTGCAACAAGGACAAATACTGTAACTACCCAGACTGAAAGAAAAGCCCGAATTGAAATGTTCTTGCAGAGGAGTCATTTCTGATAACATTGCAATTCCCCTGTATTAATTCTAAAAAGGAAAATGTTAATTGTGTCCGTTTATGTCTAGTTGCTATCGCCTCCCTTATGATAAAGGACCATAAGAGTTCTAGATGCCCTGTGTACAGAATTTACAGTTCATGGAAGCAATGAGCTTTACTTTTCTTTAAGCCTCCATTTAACCAGATCATCCAATTGAGAATTAATTGTCCTTTCCCATGGCATCATGGAAACCATTCATTTACTGTATGCAGCAAGGTATTTACGACAGCAGTAACAGTGAAAGACCTTGTTCAAGTATAGAAGAGCTTTGTCCCAGCCAGGCTTTGAACCCATGACCTCCTGGTTCAGGGTCTAACCACTACCCCACAGTGCTGCTTCAATGTGAAAACAGGAAAGAAGAATTCCATTTCGACTTGGTCGCTAAATTTGGGGAACTGAAGTAAACTCTGTCTTAAGCCGTGTATTTTGTAAAACTCAGAGAACAGCTTGAAAAACTGCCATGGAGCTCAAATTAAAAGCCACATCCAGAAAAAAAAAATATTGTTCGCTTCCCTTGCAGTAAGTTATTAAAATCCCCTTACTTTCCATTTTTACTTTATAATGGTTTGCAAAGTCATCAATTATCTTGAGCTGAAATTTGTGCTACAGAATATAATATCCAGAACTGAGGTGGAATATCTTAAAAGTGTTTAATGTCCTCTTGCAGTGACTGAATTACACCATATTTTCATGAGGTTCCACTTTAAAAATTAGATCTAAAAATTTCATTCATGCATAATATATAAGACTTTCAGTCATTTTGAAATGTATTTTCCAAATACATGGCACAGATAATTATATATTTTTTTATTCCAATTCATTTCACTGGGAGACGCCAGTTGTCAGTTATGCTAAGCTTTACAAAAAAGAAGTTTCAAAAGGATGCAAATCACCACAGCTAATGCAGTATCAAACCTACTCAAAAATCATATGATATCCAACCTGCACAAAAATCATTTTTATTCTTTAAACACAGATGGGGAATGGAAGTGTTTAGCATTCTGGTGGAATTCTTGACTTGGCTCCAAATAAAATCACATTTCATCTCGATCTACTCTATACAGTACCTATTCTAATGTAACTGAAGGTCACAAAGATAATAAAAGCAAACAACTGGAATTGGAAAGATCATTTGGAATTTAAATATATTAGTCAATGTATGGTGTAGTTTTCTAAGACAGCTCATGAATGAATCTGGACAGGAGTCTGATGATAAGATGAAATCACTTTATTGGCCATATACAATCTCTTGTCAGGTCATGTCTACTCAATTACGGAGACTGTACAAAGTGAAAAGACCAGGCCAGGTCGAATCTACAGCAATTAAATCAAAATAAATCGCACTGCCTTCCCACCTGGGAATACTACTTAAAGACTGTGAATTTATAACCACCACTTTCCACACCATCCTATCCCAGTGCTATGGCGATTGACCCATCACCTAATTTGTAGCTCATAGTGCTAAGTAATAGTGCTAACAGTTATCTCAGCCTTCACCACCTGATGTTTCTCAGTGTTGCACTGTATAAGTCTCTATCGACTCAGTTAAGTCATTTATTTTTGAAAGCTAAAACAGTGCCTCTGATTCTGAATTTTTTATTCCAAACTAGCATACCTCAAACCCCTGCGGAGATGCTATGCTGATTATAGTGCTGTGTTTAGTACAATGATAGGTGGTTATGACACTTTTTAGTACCAATTTTTAGTATATATGCAGGGGAAATCCTAAAACATTACTCCTTTCTAATTAAATATACAATTATTTTTCAAAAGAATACCAAGATGAAAATTTAGACAAACTAAAATCACGGTTAAGAATTAAGAATTCATTCACACTATATTTTTATTGTGCATGAGCAATGACAATTATCCAGAAGAGTACTTGTCTTACTTTTCTCTTTGGTAATAAGGACTACATCAACCAGGCATTAAAAGGAAGGGCACATATTTTAGATCAGATCTGTGGCAATATTCATGAGAAGAGTACTGAATTAATAATGATTCAGTTCTTCTTGGATCAATAGCAATCTGCCTTCAAGTTTTAATGTGAGAAGGTAATAATGCAATTAATTTGAACCTAAGTGCTTTCCTTCCTTATGATTAAACAATGTCCTTCAATCACAGCAGTGCTCTACATTCTGAAAACTGTGATGTGATGCATTTTAAAGCAAGACCTCTCCCTTCTGGGATGTCTAAAACACAGGCCAAGTAAAATTGAAAGCATGTTGCAAAAAGTAAAAAAAAAAAGGAAGTGTTCCTCATTACTGGTCCTGGATGTTCACAGCTCTGAAGGTTTAATATGAAGCACAAACTCCTCAAAGATTGAATACATGCAAATCTGATTTATAAATCTGGACCAAAGTTTCCAAGTCAGTGCCTAAGAACAGTGATAGGAGACACTGTTATATAATTCAGATTAGGACTCAAACACATACTTGGTTATTAAAGAACCCAGGGCACTGAATCCAGAACTCTAGCCAAAATTCCTCATTGTTGCCTGGAATTTAACTTATTCAATTAAATTGTACTAATATGGAATTCGAATTTAAATGATCTTTATTTAATACATTTCTAAGAAATACAAAAAATACACATTCTACACTGTCACTTTTTTCAAAGAATACAATCAAAATAAATACTTTTTATTTGTTGCTCAAAGACTAAATACAAAATTTAATGAGGACTGAAATATTTAAATTAACAAATTTGAGCTATTCAGATAAAACATAAAAAATCCATTACATTTAAAACACAAAGTCGCAAACTTTAGACCTTTTATGGTCCATGCATCATAAAGCACTGTGTCATAAAAAATATAAATATTTTAAAGCAAATACACTACCAATATTAGCATTATATTAATACATTAAAACACAAACATAATAATAATTGAAAAATTCAATACACGTTTTCACAGATTTTCATACCTCCCATTCCATCATTGAGCACATCTCCTCAACTCGCCAGATCCTCCCCAACATGGCCAGTCAGTGCACTAGTTCATAACTTAAGTTAGATTAGATACAAAAGAGCAAAACGATTTTTTAAAAATTCTTCTAATCATAGATTCAAAAGGCTGAACGGGTATACATAGATGATAAAAAATAATATGTACTGTACAGAATACAACCTCAAACTGAAATAAATAATATATAGGAGATCAAGAGGATAAAGACCCTTTGCTGATAAAACAGCCGTTTCATTTCATTTTGTGTTAAAAAGAAAAAATTCAGAGGCTTGAAATTTAAACTCCCTCAGTCCGGGGAAAGTATCACTTTAGAACATTTTAAAAAGCTTCGCTCATTGTCAAGTGAATTGTTTCACTGCAGTCAGCTTTTCCCCAGAGGGCTGCAAAACAATTTATTTTATCTTCCTGACATTTTCCTCACATTATGTCGCCTGTGCATGGTGAAGAATGGTGGTGGGCTGTAAAACGGAGGGAGGAAGGGAGACCAGATGAGTATGGGCCACTAGAAACCTTCCTTTCCAATCAATTCTACCACTAAAAATAAAAGCAAATGGCTTCTAAAGCCAATTTCATTGTACCGCTTGCTTTTTCCTTTTTAATGTGGACATGCTTGTGAGAAGTGTATTCTTCATTTTGAACTATTCCACCTGCCACTGCACTCACATTAGGCCCTGCTTCTTTCATAGTTTCTGTGTTTTTTTACTTGCGCATTCAGCATATAGCATCCCTCTGTGTAATAATAAAAATGACTAATTCCTTGCTATCCAGCCATGTCGGTATCCGTCCAAATCATGAAGTTCGGGAGAGATGACAACAACCAAGTTCAATCAGATTCAGCTGTCAGTAATTTGCAATCACTCCTGATGTCATTTCCTCTCCTGAAACACTATTAATACTGTATGTGATCCCCTTCACTCCCTCACATAAGTCTTTTGCATCCCACCTCCACTCCATCTCCACCTGTGCAGCTGCCCCTTGGTCACTCCTCACTCTGCAGGGGGGTCCCAGCCTCCTTGTCCACTGGCCAGGAGGTCAGCCCTCAGCCATGTGGGTTCAGCCAAATTTTCACAAAACACTCCATAATCCTTTCAGTACACTTAATTCTTAGATGTTGTTATTCCCAATGAACAATAATTTGGCTTCCTTCACAAAATGGCAGGATGAGATCTTTGGATCAAAAAGTTATTAACTAGCAAAGAGAAAGAGGGGCCAAATGGCATCCTGTCATTTCTAACCTTTCTTATGTTCTTATGTGGGGACCCACTGCTATATCCTACCCACTGGGTCAGCACCAGGTGACGACTTCAGACTCAACAGCCAACCAAGGACATGAGGTTATAGCTGGAAATTGAAAGGGAAATAATTTAGGATGGGGTCTTTTCCAGATGTGGACATCTGGAAGACATGTTCTACCTAGGCCCTGATCTCTAAAACTCGAGAATACTTCAGGAACTGGTTGGACAAAATTTTACATTCACTAAGCTACTGAACTACCAAACAAGCAAGACGAGGGGACCAGCATTCTCTTATTTGCAACTGTTCCTTCATAAAGTATATTCACAATAATGTACTGTATACTATGACCCAAATGCACTGGTTTTTTTGTTGTTGATTATTTTCCATAAGGTAACAAAAGCCAATCTTGTGAGAAAATGATTTTCAATCCCAAACATGCTAGCTCCTTTGAGAAACATTATTTTAATTGCAGGCAAGAATTATGTAAGCTAAGCAAAATGTTTGTTGTAGCAGCACTTTCAGAGTAGAAGCAAACGATAACAGTATTAAATACCCTGACTTTGATTTTCATGTAGAATCTCATCACTGTTTCTGTAGCCTGAAGCAAAGAGAAAAAAAAGTTTCCAATTGCAAGCAAAGCTTTATTTTGTAAAAAAAAAGAAAAGTCTTAATTACTTATCATAATTCTAAAATGCCCTCTCTGATACAGCAAAGTACAATACAGCACTAACTATGAAGCAATTTTCTAGAATGACAAATTCAATTAAAGGAAGATGTCACAGTAAAATATTAACAAACAAGCACATTTTCTCCCTCAGGACATGGGGAACATTTTCAATGAACTGTTTATAATAATTTTATTAAAATGGCTCCTTACATTTTCTGGCAATAAAATGGCCAAGGTTCTTTATTAAGATGCTGTTAATTATCCCACAGTGCTGTCAGACTTTGTTTTATTATTACTTCCAGACAAAGTTAAGAACAGCAGTGCTGAGCAGGTTGGGACTTCTGGATCATTAGACACCCTCAAACCATCCTACAATTTTACTTTGATGCACAACTCAAGACTAAAGGCATTAGAAAGCCTTTAAAGGGTAAAGCTGAAATTACACCACACCAAAAAATATTAACAATATTTTCAAGAAAGCACCATGGTATTTGCATTTATATTTATAATGTATCTGAATCTCAATGTGAAGACGATTGATTATTTGATTAGAAAGTAACTTACTCCCTAAGACTCTGCAGCTGTTAAACATAAGAGCCAGAAACTCCAGAGAAAATGGCTCCCTGTCCAATTACAGCCAGCCAGCCTTGCAGGGTACTTGCCACCAAGACAAAACAACAGCAGTAGGCCTCTTAAATTATCAAAAAGGGATTATATACATCTAAAGTAAAATTGGCAACAAAGAATGTTATGCATTCCTGCAATTATTTGTTATAAATGCATATTGTACATTACTAACAAGACAATAAGCACAATTTCTTGCTATTTTTAGCAGTTAAATACTAATATTACTTATAGCACCTCTGTCCTAATCAGGAGAAGACTAATAGGTTCAGCACAGCCAGGTGTCGTTTGCCAGATGTTTGACCAAGGTACTCTGTAGGAAGAGATTAGCTTTTGATTGCATTCTGAGTTAGAACTGGCTCGACAACAACAGGTAAAGTCAACACAGGTGATGACCCACCCCTGAGTAGTAAACAGCTGAAAGATTTCAAAAAGCATCTGCCCAGAAAACAAATCTTTGCTCCTTGAGTATGAATAAAAGACAAAACATCCAGATCTCCCTCAGCATGATGTGTATAACTGAGGAATAAGACACTCCTGAAAATAGGTCATTCTTTTCTGGCTTCAGGAAGCATGCTGATAAGAGCCTGGAAGAAGAGAGAATATCTGAAGAAGCTGCTGCAAAGCTCATTAAAGCTGAGATTTGTAGGTGTTTCTCCTACTGCTGATTGCAGCAGCAGATTCTTGAGGTGAGAGAGAGAACCAGTACATACACTGAGAAACAAACACAAAGCAAGATAACCCAGGAGTGTTGTACACTCTGCATACACACCATTTATGTTTTAGCATATCCCAAAAAATAATAATAATAATTAATAATAATTGCTTCCACTTATATAGCGCTTTTCTGGACATTCCACTCAAAGCGCTTTACAGGTAATGGGGACTCCCCTCCACCACCACCAATGTGCAGCACTAACACCCCACTAACACCTCTTCCAGCAGCAACCTTAGTTTTTCTCAGGAGGTCTCCTATCCAGGTACTGACCAGGCTCACACCTGCTGAGCTCCAGTGGGTTGCCAGTTGTGAGTTGCAGGGTGACATGGCTGCTGGCAAATACTGCATGGTTTTGGATTTATTTTTCAGGGTTTTACTTAAAAGCTAATATGAATACTGTATGCACATCTAGGACACACCTTCACTATCACAGCTCCAATAGATAGCAGATAATACAAACAAACATACCTCTTCCTGTTTCTGATCTCCGACACTAACGCAAGCAACCGTTTGTCTTAAGGATAAGATGATCTATTTTCAGTGAAGAGTTTTTTTCTGCCAATATCCAAGACAAAGTTTTTCATCTTACCAGATCTTCAGATGCCCCATAGGTATTATATAGATTGTTTGTTTGTCCATTTTAGCTATTTTATACAGCTTATATAAAGCTATTATATAAGGCTTTCTGTGGGTTTCTCATACCACCATCGATTGCCTATTTTATATAACATCTTTATTTTCATAACAGACAACCACACAAAGTCTGTAAACTACTGTTTGTAAATACAAGAACACCATATTGTTACAAATTGTAGCATAATATTTTCAGAAACCTAATAGCTAACTGGCATCCGAGTTGTTTATTCTAACATGTAATGGTACCAAAGGTTAATTTTAGAGTTTCACTATCCTCCAAAAATATAATTAAACCATAGTAAAACATGTTAGCAATATGGACCTGGATTTTAAATTTATAGCCATGTTTGAAAAATTGCATTGTCACTATTCTATTACTAGATAACAAAGATTCTTAGCAAGAATTATGAGTGCAGTTTTTCTTTCTGGGAGGTTTTTCAGAGGAGACAGTTTTTGAGAAATGTCCATGGCTCTGTGTGAAGGAGACTTCAGTTTAAATATTAAATGTTCTATCTAAATAAATGGATTCATCTGGCAAAACAAATTTATCAAAGTAGAGATTACCAGGAACTGCAATGTGCAGTCAGTCTGTGAATCTGAAAGTAGGTGTTGATTACTAGTGTAAAGCATGAGCGAACAGACTGTTGCTTGATCTTTTAGCTCGTTTGGGCTATAGACAAAGATGAAGTATCCCTTCAATGGCCCACATAAGGCTCATTTGTTTTTTTCTATGTTCTGATACTGGACAGGGTTTATTAGGACAACAAAATGGCAAAATCATGACACAGATTCTCTATTCTAAAACAATTAATAAAAATACTTCAAGTTGGGTGGTGGAACAAAGAATAGTTATGGTTCTTATGTCCTTTTGTTTTCCAAGATTTGGATTTTTAGGTATTGTAGATATTTGTTTTTGTGAGCTGCTTATGTACAGTAGACTTAGCTAGTTTGACGGTCTTCTGAACAGAGTTCACCTATAACAACTACAAAAGCTCTTTTAAGGAAGGATAGGTCTATAGGTTTCAATCTGAAAGCTGCAAATTGCTTCTCCTTGGATCAGAGTGATGCAACATAAAATTCAGACAGTTAAAAAGACAGTTGTGTTTCATAAGAAATAGTACTACATAAATTCAGGTTACTGAAAATGCCTTGCACAGTAAGTGAAAATACATTTTACAACACATAACATCACAAGGTTTTAAGTCATATGAGTAAATAACACCACATTATAATGCATTTGCTACTTCAGGGTTGTGAAATTCAGATACAATACACAGGTAATCTTTTCAGCTATTGGACTATCCAATGGTTTTGGCACTCGAATAAAATATCCTCCAGAATCCAGTCATCTCCAGAGAATACAGATGAGTACTCAGTTTCGCCAGCACAAGGGTTAGGAATTTCAGCCTGTTCATCACCGTAAAGATATTGTCACAGAAAGAGCCTGTGATCACACTGAGATAACCAGACGGCGATGAATCACAAAGAACTGTGCAGGAGAATAAATCAGCTCAGTGCTCATTGGTTTTGATCTATAACATCGGTTTTCATTGTACCAACACAAAATTCAAATAAAGGCCCATCAAAGATGTCCTCAGTGTTTTAGCTCTCTCTAGTAAGGTTCAGATGCAGTACTTAGCTCCAGTCAGGTTTGTTTGGGTGATAATTACATAGGGGCTCTCGTCTGGCACAACCTTCAAGTTCCAACTCTTGTGGTCTGACCTTCTTTCTCTCCTCTCTTCTGTTGTCTCCCTCCTCTCTGTGGTCTTAATATGTTCTTATATAGTGTTTCTGGACTGATCATTAACCCAAAACTTAATTACCTAGGTATATCAAGGTAAACTTTATCATCGATTTTGATCAGGGGACTCCCCACATCTAGCAAACATCCCCTCTGCATTGAAGCTACTGTAGAAGTGTTTACACTGCCAGGCGTCACAAACTTTATCCACAATCTAAGAGACACTTCCTAGTCACCTATAACTATAACAATATACAATATGCAAAAGCCAGCAACTTGCAACAACGGGGTAGTTTATGTGCAGAAAAGCAGAATAAGCACACACAGAGACAAACCAAGCCTTGGAACACTCAGGATGAAACCAGAGGTTACAAGAGGATCTGAACAATCGGAGCTGTGCAGCTACTCCGAGATTAGTCATGCCCAGGGAGGGTTGTATTAGCATCCAGTTCAAGCAGTTTTATAACACATCTGGGTGCAGACAGGCTAACAAAATGTGTCTGCTGCATTAGGCCAATGATGTCACACAGCTTCAGGCTAACAAGCAATAGGACTCAAGTGTCTAGACTGCCTCTACTGCAGAGCCATGAAAGGCAATGAAATTCAGTGCTCTGTATATACAGACAATTCTATTGAATTAACCACAATGCACTCACATTGAGTTTGAAGTATAGTTTCAAAACTTGAAAATGTGTAGAATCATATGGTTAAGTAATTGAAGAGCTTGAATAAAAAAAAAAGATTGAGTTGCATTACTTTGTTTACCCCTTCTCATGTCTTAGGGGACTAAAATGATAAAAATTTTAACAATCACCTTGAATTTATTGTATTATTGCTAATTAAACCCAATCTTCCTGCACGATTTGACCATGAAAATACTGACATACTGTAACATGTTCCAAAAACAGAGTACTGTAGTACAAGAAAGAAAACAACCTTAATATTAGATGATAACGTTACTGGTGTAGAACGCATTCACCCCCTTGGATATTTTTACAATTTCTTTTATTGCATACTAAAAGAGAAATACGTTAGTATTGGCTACCATACTGTCTATACATATGATGTATACAAATCATTGCAGAACGTCAAAGCTGAACAAAAATTATGGATTTTTTGTTTTCACGTGATGTAAATTGAGCCCAAGTGCATCTAATTGCCTTGATATGTGAGATCACTCTAAAACTGGAATGGAGTGCACCCGTGGTCAGCTCAATTGGCTGACATGACCTCAGAAGAAATGCACCTGTCTATATAAGGTCTCTCAGTTGATAGTATATGTTAGGGCACAAACTCTACCATGAAGACCAAAGAGCAATCCATCCAAAACTGTGAGGAGGCATACGCAAAAGTGGGGAAGGGTATAACAACATATCTTGGGTGTTGAAAGTTCCTGAGAACATGGTAAGGCCCATCATTAGGAAGTGGAAAGAACAGAAAATCACCCAGGCACCATACATTTGCTCTCAGTGTTTGGGCAGATTGGCTTTACTGAAAGATCACACTCTGGCCTGAGGGCCTTCATGATCATAGATTGGCTGTACAGGTGGGATAAAATACACTGAATCTCAACATGTTATTTCATTTCTAATTCCTACAGTAGATGTGCACTGCAGGGTAAAGGCACTGAGACATTCAGGATACCATCACTTATCTTGATGGGTGCCTTTCTTAGTGTTTCAGTACATGCAAAGTAAGTAGTCATCCTATGGTTCATTTGAGATGTCGCCCTCTGTAAAGGTATGGTTAAAAGAAAAACGTACAGACCCATCAGTTGGAGGTATACAATTTGCAAACCAATGAACCGAAGAAAAGTCTGTTTCCAGATGTCATAAGGTGATATACCAAGGAGAATGTACTGTATTACTGTTCCTTCTCTCAGTACTATGATGCCTATGGCCTCAGGTCAGACACAAACAATTCAAAATAAACTCTTACCTACGTTTTGAGCACTAAAACTAGTGTTCTGATTTGCATCTGTCTTCTTGTAACATACAGTAACTGCAGAGATATGTTACTACTCTAGTAAGTTGCAGGTTTAAAGCAGAAATGCATAAAATCTGTTCATATTTATTTTAGCAACTTCATGCGTTATTTTCCCTGTGAATTGTTTTTATCCATTTAAATGGAAAGTATGTTAAATGTATTTGTCTTACATAAGAAAAGATACCTGTTAGGATATATTGTTATCTTTGTTGTTGCCTCTGAATTACATGCAGTACCTATATTTTGTTTTTCTCATCTTTTCTTCAGTTACCCTAGATTGAAATTTATTTAAAGTGTTACAATGACATTAATTTATCAAATGCTTTCCAGGACAGTGTAGTTAATGCTTCAAATATTCTTTGCAGAAACGGTAATAGTGCAGTAACTAGACATATTGTTAAAATATGATGTACAGTACAATATTTAGCACTGATACCTGTACAGTATGTCTCCTTTAACTTACAGATCAGCTTCCAAACATCTGCTCTTTTTCCCCACTTTATGTCAAGGGTAAATGATTTGCAGTTCTGTAATTGCTGATGTGGGTGCACTCGTGCATGTAAGCACTTTGGGATCCTTTGAATTCAAAGTGCTGGACAAATGCAAATAAATTGTCATTATAGTTAACTGCCTATTTCCAAAACAAACTGTCATTTAGTATTTATAATTTCTCCAATCAAAATTTCAGTTCCTTACCCGTTACATTTTTGGATATCAAAAGTAGGACTTACAAAAAATCAAGCAATGACTGCAAATACTGTATGTAAAGACCTTAATTCAGAGCAACATCTGATTAGATTAAAATCTAAAAGCTCAATTTCTCCAAGTTGGGAATTTCACAATCCTTTAATTATAGAGAGAGAAATTCTTTCAGAATAAGAAATTCAAAAGTGTCAACTAAAAATTAACTTGCCAATCCTAAATAAGACATGCTGTATAGTAAATGTAACAAAGACAACTAATGTACTAATTAATTGCTCATGATCTGATAAAGCTAGATTCAGGTCCAAAAGTACAACCGATTCATTATCAATGCTAATTTTACTTTTAAATGTATTTCAGAACTCAGCATGATTTCATTATAGACTGCATTAAACCCTAATGATAATATACAGTATAAATACCCTTTTAAGAATTTATTTCTAGACAGCTGGAGAAGCACCATTGTCCAAAACATTTAAAGGTTTGACCACTCAAACCTTCTGTACACGATCAAAACCTCCTTTCCTTTTTCAAACATTAATTAGCACAATAAAGGTGAACTTGCCCTAAATTCAAGTGGGCATTGAAGAACAAAAATAAGAATTCTACTGGAATTTCATAAAAAGTATTATTTTAATGTAATGACCAGATATAATTAAGACAATATTGCATGCATGTGATACATTAATTGTTTTTTTCAGCTGGTTGGATCTCCAATGACCCATCACTAATCAAGTTAAGAGAGCAAAGGGCTGCAAGCAAGAGATGTGGTATTTAATATGACCATTGACAAATGACCTTGTGCTAAATGAAACTGTGTTAAACTGGCAACTCTTTTGCCTTTAAGCAAATCAGTTACTGTAGATGTTAAGTAGTTCCATCAAACCTGTAGTGAAGTAAAATATTATGAATTCTTCTTAGAATATTGTGCCTTAGTCATTAAACTGCAATGGACACCAAAGTGACAGAAAAAGTTATAGGCTCTTGCACCGAGCTACCATGTCAGCTCATTAATTTAAAATGTCTTTCTCTCTCTCTAACGCTACTTAACTAAGCTACAGCTCCCCAGACATGCTCCATGATGAACTTGTCCCTGTAAATCGGCCCTGTGTGCATGCGTGTCCTATAACAGAGCAGTGTCCCTGTCCAAAGTGTAGGGCATTGCCTACACCACGGCTGGGTGGTGTGCTCCATACTCCCACAACCCCCACTTTTAAATACACTTCCACATACAGTACGGTAGTTTGGTTCATGTTTCACCATTTATTCACAAGAAGTGAATTTTTGAGGATTTGGAATATCGGAATTGTGGCTTTCTCTGTCAGAGGTCGAAAAGATTTACTGTAGCTCTTCTGGCTTGTCAGAGAAGGACATTTTGTTTGAGACTGGGAACGTATGTGGCTCTTCTCTGGACCGATTCCACAGCAGCAATATTTCTTGCAAGATAGTGACTCCATTAATTTAAATTCTGTGCTTTTAAATTGTAAAATTAGTTTTTTTCCTTCCCCACATCGTCAAGAAGATGTAGTATCAATATAGATCCCCTTTATCTATTTCATAAACCGTTCCTTCAAGACTATTGTTTTTCCACTTAATGTCTTTTTTTCTGCATGTGATCCTCTGCACAGGTTCACCTTACTATATGATTAAATATCATATTTCAGATATTTGCCCTGTCCTGGATATTATTGATTTTTTTTTGCATCCCTTGTGATTACTAAGCCTCATACTTTAGCATTTGTGAGCTTTAGTGTAGATCTACATTTTCTATACTTTACTAGTTATATTTACTGCCTTCTAAATGTTTTCTATTCATGGACAGTGATTCAAATAAATACACTAACATGAGTGTTTACTCCACAATCTTATGTATCTTATGTAATCACAGTATATACAACTGATGAATGAAGCCACACTGTTCCCTAGGTTCTATGGTGGAAACCGTGAACACAAGACTGACCTGTTAAAGTGAGCTAAGAGGAGTAGTTGACAAAGATGGTTAATTCAGTAGTTAATCAGGACCTTCATCCCTGGGGGCCCGAGTCTGAACCCGTTATTTACCGTACAAATTGCATTGATCAGCATCCATTCTGAAGCTTCCATAAGACATATGCCTATTTCCTAAGATAAATAGAAACATCTCCTGCTTTACAAAGTACTCAATCATGAAAACGTCTTGCAGTATCTCTTTGGACAGTCACAAAGCGTGTCTTCTAAAAGCCAGCAGATCAACATTTGCTGCTCTAACAGCAAACAAGATTTCTGGTTGCACTCTCTCCTGAATCCCAGCTCTAGATTTCAATCCAGCTGGTCTCCAGAAGCAGGAGAGCACAGAGCACTGCACCACCCAGTAGGTCACCAGGGCTCTGGCTCCATTTTCTCCTTATTGGGACTGGACTTCACTCCAAGAAATTAAAGGGTTTTCACAGCTGCAAACGAAAAGTAACTGCCATACCTATTCACAGTCACCCGATCACTGCATAACTCTCTGCAGTAAGGTAGACAGTATGTGAGGCTGTAGGATTAATACTCCTCAAATAACCTTTTCATTCATTCCCTGTAGAGCTTTTATGAGCAGATGGAGTCAGCAGTGTTAGACCCACCACAGAACTCATCATAAAAATGAATGGATAAATAACATCTAACTTATCCTTAAATCCTCCATTTAAAGCAGTGTAATTCACTTTAGCCACATTCAGGGAGCACAGACAACAGCCATTGAAATTTTCAGATTTGATTTTCTTTACTCTTATGACTAACAGGTCGGAAAACTGTAGGTGCTGCACTCTTCGAGATCAAAGCCTTTTTCTCTTCTTATTTTATGATCCTGATGGACATTTAGGATCAATCCTCCCACCCCCCAGTGTGATGCATTTTGGAACAATAACAGCTACAAGACAAAATCAGCCTACTTCCTAGGCTTAAACAGGACAAAATTAAAAATATATATTCTAAATATTTTATATATAAAATATATATTCTGATCTAGTATAGTAGAAAAGTAAAAACAAAAGACTTATGTATTCACTTGCCTGTGAATTAGCTGTCTGGTCACTCATATGACACATCAAGTTAACATTTTCACTTTAATTATTACATAGATTTGCATATTTTTGAAAACTCAAATAAGACCTGAAGAAACTGCTATATGATGATGGACTCCCCTCAGCTCCACATTTGGGGGATACTGTTCATTCACTACCCCCTAAACAGTGTTGCTTAATCTGATAACATTGGCTAAAAAGAGCACTGCTGCCCTGAAAGGAGGTCAAGGGAAATCAGAAGTAACTGTAACTGTACATAACTATAGTCGAAAGTAACAGGCTTTACAAGAAATGGAGCGCTGGAATGCTTAAAAGGAGCTCAGTTTCGCCAGGTCTCAATAGCAGAGATTGCAAGGGGTCCTGATGCAACAACTGCATTTAAAACCTGGATTTAATGGATTTCACAATTAGCAATCACAAAACAAGCCCAAGGACTTAAGAGTAAACTACACTTATATGGAACTAGGAGCGAAAGTAAAAGATTTCCCTACATCAAGAGCTGTGATGTTCTGGAACAAAATACCTGGTTCCTGGGATCCTTCAGGAAAGAGCTGAATGATGTTTCTGAAAACAAGCAGGTGCTAGAAACCATATAAGCAAGATGCATCACATGACAGCCTCCGCACTGCTGTTCTTTTTTTGAAACATTAATCACCTCAACAAGAGTCATTCTTAACTTCTGCCTGGGAAGTGCATCCAAATGATTGCCTCATTCAGCACGGTTTTAGTACATGATATAATGGCTGCAGAAACTAAAATGCTTAACCAGCTCCCTGGACCAGGCAGGATTTAACAATGCAACTAAGAGAGGGGGAGAGGAAAAAAACCAACAACAACTCAATCAAAATTCTTAAGGAAATAGGCTGCTGCCTGGAAAACAGTGTTAAATCTACACAGAGAAGGTAATGAAAGTGCCCTGATGACACCAGTTCACTTTGTAATACAGGCTAAAACTATTAGCTCTAACTGAGTTAGAAGTGAACAGATCTGGCTCCCTGAAACAGCCACACTGTTCTATAGAAAATGTTCCTCCGGTGTGTTTCATCAGGTGATGAAAACTGAGTTAACAATTTCGGTTATTCATCTGTTGTAGGAAAGCTCCCTTTGATTAAGAAAAGAACCTCAAAATGTTTTCTTTGTTGAACAATAAAATGTATGGGAAGCAGGCCTTCAGAATATGGTTCTATTAGATACACAAAATAATTGTTTTTACTCGATACAGTTTTCAAGAATGGCGAGTAAGATGCATTTATAGAATAATACAAACAATGAATCAAGAGATTGACAAAAATTATTTTATTTACATGTGGTGAGACTCAACGATAATAATAAAGAATAACTCCTTACCACTTATATACTGTAGTACTTTACAGGTAATGGGAACTTCCCTCCACCAATGTGTTGCACCACCTGGATGATGTCACTTTGTATCAATTCTTCAAGCGAATCTTTCTTTCTTTTGCAGGATATGCACTTTTGTAGGGGCACCCAATTCTCATCTGCTCTTTGGGAGACAAATTGTGGCCAGTGACCACCTCAGTTCTACAGTGTGATGTCTTTTCACATTTCCCACCATCCCTGAAGCAGATTTAGAACCTACAGAATTTTTCTTTGAATGTGACTTGCAAGTTCCAACAGGTTGTAATGGGTTATGAAGAATGATACTGAGTCATTTTTTCAAATGCAGTGCAGAAGTTGGAGATTCTTGGTAGATACCACTTAAAGTTCTCAATTGAGTTCTAAACCTATAATTCCACACCAAAAACTTGAACACAAAAGATACTATTTGAACCCACTATTTGTTGCTGGTGGTTTTCACACAAAATTGTTTTTGGAAAATGGGAAAGATTGGAGATGTTAATGAAAACTCACTTCTGTAAACTAAAATGTTTGTGAACCACCATAGTCCAGAAATGTGGATTTATATAACATTTTCTCATTGTTTTAAATGTGTGTGGACAGGTTTTAATTAATTTTATAGAGCTTTGTACATATGACTGTCAGGGCTCTTGAACATTTATATTTATTAAGACAACAGAATTCTAAAATATGCCAGAATTCTAATAATGCAATGCAAACATCAAAATCATGGAAGCATTATAAAATACATATTTATGTTAATCTACGTGACAGTAAACATTCAGATTTGCTTGGTTTCATATGCATTGTATTCTAAATCCAGAGTTAATTCAATTAACCTTGGAAAAAAATATATCTTTAAAAGCATAAAGTCTGATTATTTTCTGCTTTTGCAATGTAGAACAGTGAGAAGTGAACGGCAATAAATATTCTTGAGCCGAATTTGTTATGAAGATTAATTATTACAATGCAGGGAAAAAAACTTGAATGTTTCTCAGCTCTTCCATAAGTTTTGCATAACAACTCAAGGCCTACAAATTAGATACGCTGGGGTGTGCATTATTAAGGTTTAGTATGCTACAATTAAGAATGACAGCACCCTAGGATGAGGTGAAGAGTACCTCAGTCATCTTTGTTCAGGTAATTTAAAGCTACTGGAGATGTGTACAAGATGAGATCTGTAGAACACTCCAGCAGCAGAGCCTGTTGCGGCTTGCCCTGCAGATGAGAGTGAGGGAAAGATAAAATGGTAACACTTACAGTTTGCTAAAGATGGCTGGCATGTCCATTTTAAAGCATTTAGCTTCTTGAACATGGCACCAGCTGAAAGAATTATTAGTGTGAGATGAGGTGATTGTACACCAGTGAACTTAATGCATTTTGAACAGCTACAATTATTTCTAACTGCCACTTATAGCAGGGAGACTGGTTTTGATTGTCACTGCTGCATCAAAATGTGTTTGTTCTAAAAAGAATGCATTGCTCAAAATGTAAAGAGGATGCGTAGAATTAAGGGGTAAAGCTCCTTGAGCAATTCTTAGGATGGAACTGCTGAAAAGCTCCTCTGCAGCTCTCATCCACTTTATCCTACAAACACACGTCTGTACCTCACTGACTTTACTGTACAGCACCTTTGCAAGAGATGATCAGGCAAGGCTGGCTTGTTATTGTCCAACACCAGGAATCTTAAGGCCATAAAGCCATGACTAGATTAGGATGATTTACAGCCTCATTAACTGCAAGAGAAAACACTGAGGCTGAGTGCAGCTGTGCAGTGTGTTTACAATACACTTCTCTTGTAATATTTCTATCTGGTATGTTTTGTAGTAACTATGCTGTATTACAGGGGTGTTCATTCCTGGTCCTGGAGGGCCAGTACTGTATGTCTTCAGATATGAATTCCAAATCAGCTCTTAATGAGAAAAACAGCATGGTTACTGTCTTAACTGGACCAATCTAAGAGCTTCTCCCAGCACTTCAGGTGCTACTGCTTTAGAGAGACACAGAACACCTGCTAATACAACTACCCTCCAGTACTGGACACCCCTATTCTTTTGCCCTCTTTTCAAGCTCTATGAGAATTTCCCAAGCTCATTTTCTCAGATTTCTTTAGAGACTCTAGGACAGTACATATTGTAAGATCACAAGGGCACAAGAACAGGAAAAGGTTGCAAGCAAGAGGAAACCATTCAGCCCAACTTATTTGTTTAACAAAATAGCTTATTGATTCAAATACTTCATCCAGCCATTTTTCAAATCCCAGATCACAGTGAATCTGTTCTAACAACACGGCAGAGCAATTTCTTCCATGCAAAACAAGTTTCCACTATTATCAGTCCTGCATACAGATTTTCTATGTAAAGTATCTGCACACTAGGGCTGTGAGCTGAATCAAATACTCTATATCCACAGAATTAAAATATCCAATCCCAAATCAGTTTATAGCATGGAGTTGGGGAATATCTGAAAGTATTGTGTTTTATCATAAATGAATACATCTGCCACTGCCATTCAAATGAGAGTCAACTATCTTTCCTATCCATGTCTGAAACCTTCCATAAGCTTCCAAGCCATGAATCTACATGCTCTTCTCAAAACTCTCTGGACAATCTTTAAGTGTAAATACATTTATCTGTAAAGCCTCTTTTGCTTAGTTCATGAGAAAGAATCAAAACACAAACATTTTGCATGCAAAGAGTTCGTGGTTGCCTGAACTCTGCAGACTTGCAAAAACATCAACACAGACATGACTCACTCACAAGATGCTACAGTACATGTGAATATTCTACAAATAAGCACTCTAATGATTGCATTTACTGCAAGTTTTCTCATACGCCTAACTGGGAACATTTTACCCTAAGGAATATCACCACAGGCGGTTCTTGCAATATCAGGACTTTTTCCTCTTAAAGGTCATTTTTGCTTTTTCAAGAAAAAATGTGCTACAAAGAACTTGCTGACGATAATCAAGCTGTTTACCGAAATGCAGATTCTGAGTAGTATCCTAGCAAAGTGCCTCTAGTCAAAGTGCTTTAATGAGCCAGAAAGTATGATGTAATTAACAGACCATAAAAGAGGGTGTGTGCTTGTTAGCAGCAGGGATTTGGTGATGTGCATAATCGACGAGGAAATGTGAGAAATGGTTGTGTGCATGTAACACTACTTTAGCAAAGCCCAGTCTTTTTAATGAAAACCAATACCTTTTTCATCACCTGCATTATACAAGTCAAAAGACAAGATGGAGTGTTAGATATTTATTGGTTTAAGGTTAGGGACTGTTTCAAGTATAGAGCCTATTTCTTCCAGAGCATCAAGCTTGTGATACAATTTATGCAAGTACAAGAGGTAAGTTTTTCTATAAGGCCATCTTATGGAGTAAATTGTAAGGAAAAAAGAAATGTTTGACTGCAGGCTCACAGGATGTGAACTAATTACTTTTCTTTCTTCAACAGCATGGCAAATAAATGAGTGTTGAGGCTCACAGTTGAAATTGTGAGTTGCAAGCTACTTCAATATGAAAATACATATTTATTTGATTTTATGTGACTGTGGACTCAGTTGTTTATAAAGCCATGTTCCAAAAGAAAGAAACAATCTGACAAAATATCTGGCTCATGAAACAGCACAGCTGAACAGACTGGTGAGTATAATCACTGTCTGTGATTCCTAAAAGGCCTGCCTGCTGACAGACAGAAATGAAACAATCCTACTGGGAAACAGACCTGCAGGGCTCAGTCACCACCAAATCCCTGCAGATTCTGATTAGCAACTCATTGATCTCTACATTCCAGCTACAATACATCCAAGGAATTACATTTCAAATGTCTGATAACATATCCTGTCAAAATCCCCGTAGACAAAACTGTAAATGACCTGTTCTCACCTCCTGGTCTGAATCCAATGAATAAAACATCTCACACTGCTGCCCTTACATAGTTAACAGAACAATTCAAGGACACTCTTGTCTTTAAATGAGCTGTGATGATGTTCTAAGGCGTCTTTAATTTGTGTACTGGATTCATGCAACCCAATTCATTGATAAATTAATTCCAAGATTAAAGCTGTATTGAAGCACACTTGATGTTTGCCTTGTGGCTTGACAAGGGGCTTGTATTCTAAGTGTTGTCAATACTGAAGAATTACACATAACATTCAGAGAAGCAGAAGAATTATAATAATCTAGAAGGCTGCACATTAAACTCAGCAATGAAGAAGCATCTCCAAAAAACACTTTTGAGCATGAAAAGCAGCATACTATGTGGTGTTATGCCTGTTATGATTACAAAAGTAATGTATTCTATCAAACTTCACTTTTTTGTAAAACTCATAAGATCTCACACTTCATATGCACAGTAAAATATGGCAGTGATGCAGTTCAAACTCAACTCAGTTTAAATTCAGAAGCATCAGCTACTGCTTTCAAATCATTCTCATGACGGTGTCTACAGATTGGCCTACAAAGTTGTTTTTTGCAGCAGCAGTGTGGACACTAGTTAATATTATATTGATCTCATTTCAATAATATTCTGTAGTCTATAATGCCAGGAATTGCCAATTTAACATCAGGTGATGGAAATTCAAAAAGATGAAAGGAGGGAGTGATTCATTACAAATGAAGTGAATATACTGTCTATACAAATCACCATGAATTGTTATTCCTTTTTCACCACATTATTCAGAACCCATCGTTTGTCACATATTACTGACTGCAACAACTTAATCAGCCTACACTTCCAGAGGAGGAAAATGTATCAACCAGAATGTGATAAACAGGATTACTACAGTGAAAACTTCACAACTGGAGGAGTTGTGATAAACAAAAAGGGTAAAAATCTGCTTTTCATTTGCTGAAATTTCCTGTATTTAAAAGTTTAATTGACCTTTCTAAAGACAAAACCAGAATTGATTACTCAACAAAGCAAACAATGGATTCTGGAACTATAAATCACAGAACTAATTAAACTTAGCATGACATTTTTCTGAATCAGCCTGTCAATTGTTAATATCAAGAGGTTATAATGCAGGGCACAAACTTAAACATAGTAACATTTCCTGGCAATGAAACTATACAACACAAGGAATGGAGAATAAGAATATTTTTATTTAAATAAAAGATTCAGTGAAATTTCTTGTAATTCACCTCATTTATGCATCAAAATATGACAATCCCACTGAACCTATAATTGGCAATCAATAGCATCACTCTAGCAATATTTCACAAACTATTTTTCCACATTCAATTCTACTATCCTACTAAAGGATAAAGAGCATTTTTTCCTCAACACTAATTTGATTAATAAGGTGCATACAGTGGATCTAAATATTCTATCTGCATATCTACAAAAATAAAATAAGGACGTTCTATATGATCTGAGCAAACTAAGAAACCAAGTTTCAAAGGCTTCTAGACATGTGCTCATGAAAACTGCTCTGGAAATACAGGATCAGAATACTAGCATGTATATGTATTACATAAGCATAATTCTGTTTTTAACAAAGACTAGGGGTAAAAGTTGCAAACGCTAAAGAAGAAGGGGTAAAAGTCATGAACCCCCAAATGTAAGCCAATGTAAGTTATCTGCATTTGGCAATAAATTAAGAATTTCTCAATTTAAACTTATAATAATTAATAATAATAATTGCTTACACTTATATAGCGCTTTTCTGGACACTCCACTCAAAGCGCTTTACAGGTACTGGGGACTCCCCTCCACCACCACCAATGTGCAGCATCCACCTGGATGATGCGACGGCAGCCATAGTGCGCCAGAATGCTCGCCACACACCAGCTATCAGTGGGGGAGGAGAGCAGAGTAATGAAGCCAATTCATAGAGGGGGATTGTTAGGAGGCCATGATTGATAAAGGCCAATGGGAAATTTGGCCACGACACTGCGGTTACACCCCTATTCTTTTCGAGAAACGCCCTGGGATTTTTAATGACCACAGAGAGTCAGGACCTTGGTTTTACATCTCATCCGAAGGACGGCGCCTGTTTTACAGTATAGTGTCCCCATCACTACACAGGGGCATTAGGACCCACATGGACCGCAGGGTGAGCGCCACCTGCTGGCCCCACTAACACCTCTTCCAGCAGCAACCTTAGTTTTTCCCAGGATGTCTCCCATCCAGGTACTGACCAGGCTCACACCTGCTTAGCTTCAGTGGGTTGCCAGTTGTGAGTTGCAGAGTGATATGGCTGCTGGCATATAACTTGAATTCAACTTATTCAAATACTTTAGGTAACAAAACAAGATGGTCATCATCACATTTGTGAAATCAGACATGAAAATGAATTGTGAGAATCTAAGGTCTTGTGAAGGTTAGATAATGGTTATCAAAGCACGATGGAAAATCAGTTAAGAAGGCATTAATCTCTTTCTGGGACACAGTTTAAAGTTGAGAATTCAAGTCCAGAAGGGGTTTGGTATAGCTGTACAATGTCCTAGTTCAATCACAGCTGATGGATTGCACTTACGTCTTGTCATGATGTTATTAAAGGAATATAAACGTCTCATTGAAGGTTAACAGAAGGGCAATTAGATTTACGGCAGAGTTTAAGAGCATGAGTTATGCTGACAGATGGAAAGCAAGAAATCAGGTTTCTGCAAAACCTGGTTTGGAAGAGACTGAATTAGGTCTTAATAATATTCAATGGAAAGATAATCAAGTCGGCTACTGTACAGTATTTCAACATTAATGCACACAGGGCTTCAGACTAGAACTTACAGTTGGTTTCCACCTTGCAGGTTCCTTAGACACACAAATGTTTTGGTTGATGGAGAGCTCTCACACAGAATATTAGCTATACTTCCACTTTGGTGTCTATTATTGTCCAGCCAGCCAGTTACAACTACCTCTAAAACGTTAAAGGCAGAGTCCTGCAAGTGACACAGTATTCCCTTGATATGAGCGAAGATTAAAATAATTATAATTTCACAATTATAATTATGCTCCAGAAAGAATTAAATAAAACAAAGGAAAAAGGATATCGACATCAATAAATTGGGAGATCTGTGTCCCTCAAGTTTTGGGATAATGTGCTAAATATCTTTGGAAGCTTTGGACCACAACATCTTTACATAAAATGAGTTAAGAGCCAGCTCTTACACAGTGCACAGCATGTGAAAGCAATTCAGTTTTAGTTCTGCCTCAAAAATACAGTATTTTTTTATGTAACACTATTCATTCCAAAGCACTTTTTAAAGACAGAAAGGAACCCACATAATTAACAGTGATACGTGACACGATGCACAAGCCATTACTGCACACCAAATAAAATCAATGGAGAGGTAAGAAACTACTTCAGCAGCTAAATGAGGAGGAACTTTAGAAAGGGCAGACTGAGCAAGCCAAAAGTAAAACCTAGCCATGACACCGGGGCTAATGGCCAAATCCTTTACAAATAGTGCCTAGGCTCATGCTAACCAAGAAGTCAGGACCTCAGTTTGCCATCTTATTTGAAGGATGCCGCCTCCTGCAGCAGAACATCTTTGATCACCATGTAGACTGTAAATTTCGAAAAAGTCTGGTATAGAGAGCAGAATTCCACCTATTGTTTCCAGCTACAGTACCTGGTTTTCCATAGAGGTCTTCCATCCCTGTGATGACCAGATCCAGTCATGCTTAATAACTTAAAAGAGATCCGAATTTTACAGCAAAAATTACTTCAGAAATATCAAGTTACCTCTTAGACCACTTAGGAGCCGTGGTAGCTCAGACAGCAAAGGCCTCTAGCTACTGACTGGAAGGTCCCAGGTTCAATCCCAGGTAGGGGGCAAGCGATGTAGCTTGCTCCAATTCCTTCTAGACAGGGACACTTAGCCGGCTTTCCAAATGAGTACCGGGGGTTAATCCTTCTGGGGGTAATAGGCCGGCTGGAGCGTGATGCTGACCCCATCACCTCCACCACCAGTGTCGGGTGGTTGAGAAAAATGGTGACCTTTGCCCCCCATTCCCCATGGGCCTTTATGGCCTGAAAAGGCGACCTAACCTACCTATTTAGATTACTTTATATGATACATATAGAAAAATCAGTTGACACTTGAAAAAATCAAAACGCCCTGTTCTTTTTTATTACAGTACTGCAAGTTAATTTAGACAAATTCTCTCATGAAAAGTACTATGGGGAATAGTAATTAAAGTATGAAATTACCTGCAAGTAAAAGGTCTTTGAATTTACAGATGGCTATAGGAACTTTAATAATTCATGAATCTGTAGCTTCTATAAATCATACAACTTGGAATCTATAAATTCAAGTGAAAATCTCTGCATCCATTAAAAAAAAAAGAAACATCACATACTGCACTGTAAAATGATCCTCTATAAAGGGAAGACACGTTTAGATTCATGCTGTCTGACAAGAGCAACTTAAAATATTAATATTTTAACTCATGTCTATAATGTTTTATAAGCAACTGGTTTATATAAGACAGTATGAGAGGTTGTTAAAGTACAACTAATGACAGATCTATTTACCTGATGTATTGATCAATGACTTAACAGCACATAAATAAAAAGGACTGTAAGAGGACTGTTATGAAAATAGCACAGCTTAGAGGTCTTGTCATCAATTTTTTTTTTGTTTTTCTACTTGGATAAGTTCACTGAAAAAGTGAACTTATGCAACTGAGTACTACTGTTTATGCTTCATAATATGATGTTAAAATTCCATATAATAAACAAGGAAAAGATTTAGACAATGTTTCTGGATCAAAATACTGAGATCCCACCCCCATGCTGATATGGATATTACTCGCATAACAAAAAACATAGTGAATATTGACATATATCACATATACAGTATATACATGGTAGGTACATGGATCTTAAAAAACGAATCCTATAAAAGTCATATTAAACATTTTGCTTATAGCCATGTAACAGTTATGATTAGAATGTACAGTATGAAGTATGACAAATGTTTATTTCTAGTTTAACTTCATGGTAAAAATGAAAATTTATGGATATGTACAAAAGTTAAGGAGTTCCAGGTGTAACAATTTTTAAACTTGTATAGCCCTGGTGTTGCTGCACTAGGGATTTAAAGAAAGTAGAATTTTCCATTTCACCTACAGCACATACTGCAAACCTGCTTAACAGTTCTTTTATTATAGCACTAATATGAAAGCATACAATGTTAAAAAATCTTTAAAAAATGCTCAAGAATCCATGACCTATCCAATGTCATCATTACCAGTGTACAAACAGTGAAGAGAACTTAAGTCACCTCAATACTGCATTTTCATTAAAAAACCTGGGCTACAATGCATACCACGAGATAACACTATTTGATTAAAGATTACACTCAATCCGGTCAAATACGGTAAACTAATCCTTGATGCATTATTACTATCGGGTAGTAAGGCGAGACCTGAAAACAGTGTTTTCTCAGTCCCATTGCACTCTGCGATCCAGGAGCAGCTAAATCCCTCTGAAATATACCCCAGCTCTTTGAGCAGGACGCAGAACACAATCAATGTTTTTTTCCCCACCGCAGAGTACAAGGCATTATCCTGAAGCTGATGAGCTCAAGAAAAGAAAACAAGGCATCCCACTGTTTCCATTTCAATATAGCTTTAAGCATCTGTCTGAAATGAAAAAAAGGTCAGCTTTTTGAAGGAGAAATGACTCAGACTGTACATGAAAAGAGACCATGATTCAACATACAGGTTGGAAAAGAGATAAAATATTTAAAGAAATAAACTGGTAGAACAACACGTTGAGAGAGTGGTTAAAAAATACAGACAGGGCACCTAAAAAAAAAAACAGCAACAAAAAAAGTGGGCAAGGCTGCGACTACAGCTGTGGACCTGACACAGCTAAATGTGGCACTATTATTACCTCTACCACTGTGTACAATGCTTATTAAACAGAAGGCAGCTCAAGCAAAATGTTCACATGCATCTACCATTTCTCATATATTAACCAATACATGTACAGAAACAAAATCGCTAAAAATAATTTCGTGTTTTTTTCCCCAAACCTGGACAATACTAGGTCCAGGGAGGAATTAGTTAGGAATTCAACATTCCTAATTAACAATCTGTTAAAATAAAGACCTTTATTAATTTTTCAAGATAGCAAAGTCAATGCACATCCCGACATTCAATATTTCCCACCAGCCCCAAGAAAACATTGAACTCTAGGAGCTCTAGGAGCATTTAGAGTCGAATAAGGCATCACGCAGCCCAAAGATCAAGAGAGATTCTGTCAGTCAGCAGCTCATCTGTCTACCTTTCAGCAGTAAGACAGGAATACAAATGACAAACTAGGACCAGCTCAGGCTTCACTTTGTTGGGAAAATGAGGGTGCATTGCTCTTCCACAGAGAAACCTGCCAACAGGAACATCAATGGTGGCTTAGCAGTATATAATAAGTTCAGAATGGAAGCACAGAATGTTACATTTACAGATCTCTTATACTGTACTTTTTATATATATACTGTCTAATTTCAAAGCTACCCCAGCATGCCTTTCCAGATTATCATTATTATGCCTTATGCTTTTCCAGATTATCAAAGGCATAGCAGGCAAACTATATTTTTTTGATAGGATGCTAAGGGGGATATCTATCAAAAATTTAACTTTTTCCCATGATCATCACAGTTCAATATGTACAGTATGTGAAAGAAAATGAATCAAAATTAATGTCCAATTAGCATTAAATTATTTTAAAAATCAAGCGACGCAAAACTATGAGAAACATGATTTTGATCTCCAATCATTAGTTCAACGTCTATCCTGGAACATGACCATTTAATCACAATTTGAACTTAGGTTACTTACCAATTTCTAATATTTCCAAAGCATCTGAACGAACAACCACAGTAGTTTTTGGAAACTTATTTGTGCCTCGGTCATTTCAGAACTTCAGGAGCATTGCAGAAACATTGATTACAAATATCCCTATTGAGCCAACTGCTGGTGTATTTTACAGTAGCTGAAACCTTCCAGGGCTGGGTGGGGCTATGTCAACAGCTAGGAAATTCTGAGGACACAATGTTGTCACTTAGAGCTGTACCACTCTTCCATTTGTTACCAGCTCTGCTGTAGCCACTGTGGGACAGTCAGAAAACAGTATCAGAGATATACAATAATTTGGATTTCCAAATTTTAACCAGATAGAGAGAGAAAAGTAAACCCTGTAAGTAAATGCTATCATTAAATATAATATTCAAACATAATTCCCACATAAAATCAGTTTAATTGCTGAATAAAAATACTGTCAGCACTCATTGTCATCGATTTACTGACAAATATGGCAAAAAGGCAATTAATTGTACTGTATGACAACAGGGAACCTTGCTGTGAGGATTATCATTTTAAAAGACCCAAGGATAAAATACATGCTGCTCCATTTTCAAATTATTAAACACGAATTATTAAAAAATCTGAAAAAACAATATGAGGAGTGAGTTGCTAAATTGTCTCGCTTATTGAAATTCAATAGGCATCATTGAGAGGCTAGTAAATGTACTGTAAATGCTAAAAAGCCGTCATTGGCAAATTGTCATGTCATACTGTAGCTGACAGGTTTATAGATGGTTAAACTCTCTAGACTAAATTATATTCATGGAAAAAAAATAAATAAAACTTAAAACCTTTTTTTCATTTATTCAAACGTGCTTCATTTTACCCTTTAACAGGGTCATGTGTTAGCTCGTACCCATAAAAAGTCTTGTCCGTGGAAAAGATTGGATATAAACGTGCAAAATTTTGACAACCTTCGATAAGTATGAGGTTTCCTAAAAACATGCATTTTATTTTTCAAAGAGGTCAGTAAATCTTCAAAACTACAAAAAAGAGCTGAAGGATCAATGCAATCTTTAACCATGAACAACTTAATGCGCTACACCTTACTGTGGAGCCTGAGACGCACTGCAGAATTCTCACAGAGCCAATTTAATAGTCAGGGAGGAGGAGAGCTTGAGGCACCCGAGTAATGGGAATTAGCAGATATATTCAGGCCTATGCAACTGTATCCATCTGTCAGATTTCCTCAGATCACAGGGACAGAAAGAGAAGCACTGACATAGGACGCCAAGATACAGAGGCTTCTGTGTCGGCTGAGGAGCTGTCTTTCCTCTGATGTCGAACTCATCTGTGATTATAAGTCACAAAGCCCATGAAACATTTTCATCTGCTGCACCACTGATGCTGGGGTCAGCTTCCACAGAAATGCAGAAATGTGTCAAGGACATTTCACTACAGACAGGATGATGTACCACACCGATTCCTGCCCACAGTGTTCTACCTAGTCAACAACTAAGAGAGGAGAGCTGACGTTCAGGTTTAGTCTTAACCAGATTCTTGTTGCACAAACATTTTAATAATAAAGTGCCTGTAACCTTCAGCAGCAGCAGTTTCTACAGAAAAAGCAGCAGATCTACATTAGGACAGCAAAGCCCAAGTGTCCTCCTGCATCTAGAGAAGAAAATTAGATAAACCGTGATATATATATATAAATGATACAGCATATAGGTGCAACAGAATTAACAATATATAAACATAATGGATAAAAAGTGGGGTTAATACACTGTGTTTAGAGAATTAAAAGCCATCTCCTCCAGGCATAGAAGCTTGTTTTGTTACTGAGAAACTTAAACTAATCCCTACCTTTGTCAGCATCTGTTCTCCTTAATAATACATGATGTTCTTTCATGGGGAGATTCAGTCCCAGTTCATGGTTCCTGCTGTCAGCTTTGCCTTATTCCCTTTTCCAAATAACAACAGCCCACTTCCCATCCTACATCTTTACCAGCAAGACGAGTTAAAGCAGAGGGTTCAAGTAGGTCATGGAAAGGAACTGGGCCCATTTCTCCCAGAATTAACTGGCATTTCATCCTGCACAAATCATGCAGACTACACTGTATTGTGCTAGGGTACCACTGACACCCAACATAGCTCATGTCTTTGGAGTGCTCTCCATTTCCTGTTCGTGAAAATATTGCTGTACAAATGCAAGGCCATGCATTTCGAAAACTGGATACCTATTTGTTCTAATAACCCAAACGTTAATGTCTGATTGCAGCCTCTTTTTGCCTTGAATTCGGTTGGAATACTATGAAATACATTAATCTTAAATCAGTTTTTCCATGCTAGTAAAACCATTCTTAACAATGAACTTGTCTTAATTAATGAACTATCAATCCATTTTCTAAACACTTCTACTTCATGGTTGCAGGGAGCCAGAGCCTATCCCAGCAAGTAATGAGCATAAGGCAGGATACACCCTGGATGGGATGCCACTTCATTGCATGGCAGACACATAGACACAAAGAGAAACACATACTTACTCAAACTAGTGCCAATTTTCCCAGAAGCCAATCAACTTACCAGTATGTCTTTAGACTGTAGGGGGAAACAGGAGCACCCGGAGGAAACACACAAACATGGGGAGAACATACAAACTCCACACAGATTGTATGCCAGGACTGGAATTGAACCCAGGTCCCCAGTGCTGCAAGGCAGCAATGCTAACCACAGAGCCAGCCCACATTAAGGAACCATTCTGTGTAATCTCTCTCGTGTGTGTAACATGCCCACCCAGTGATATGCTAATTTTTTAGGTGGAACACAATGAAGAGCAAGAAGAAAAGAGAAGAGGATAATGAGTTGCACTGAAGAACAGTGCCAGAAAGCACACAAAAGACTAAAAAACCGCAGCCTACTCAGAAGGCTCTTTAAAAGAACCTTGCAATTGAACTGTAAATGAAAAGGCGATTTTTCAGCTCTCTGCTCCTATTCAGTGCTATTCTACAAACAGACTGTGACAGCAAGGGTTATGCCAGTTACTGTAATCGCACACATTTCCTGTATCTTTAAAGCAGCCTGGCAGGGGTACTGCCTGGAGAGTACCACCTCATGCTTCTGAAATGCACCTCATAACCGAATGGCATGCCACTGTACATAAGTCTCAGCTTTAATACTTTTGTCTTATTATTTCTGTTAGTGTTCGGGGGAAAAAAAGGTATTAAAAACCTTCGTACCGACATTTCCACAAGCCACAAATAAAATAAACATATTTCAAATTGTGGAACTAGTTAAACAGTGTATATTTTTAAGGAATCAATTGATTATTAACATCATTAATGGAAATCAATGCAAGTGTGCCTTCTCATTCCTGCACCGACTCATGTTTCTTGAATCTATTCATTTTAATTGAAATGAGCACTCTGATTTCAGCATAAGATTCCAGCTGGCCAGAAATTTTAGTTTTTCAATTAATTTTTTAAAATTATGTTTTTTTTATCAACAACATATGAGAGTGCTGAGGTTGTCAAGACAAAATAGCTCCCTTGTGCATGCTTTTTTCCATAGTGCATCTTAGTCAACAATGAATTTTTGAGAATGTTTATGAAAATAATTAAGGATTTTCATTTCTTAAAAGCTAACAAGGAAATTTTTGGAACATATACAGCTGAAAATGACAGCTGTAAATGACAGAATGTAACAGTTCGTATCTGAGCATATAATCATGACTGAATTTTCTGCATTTACGGTGTATAGTTCTTGTCCTGTTAAGTGTCTTTTGCCAATTTTTCCCAGTTAAAAACACTAAAACTCTGCTAATTGCAAAACAAGATCCAAGCTGCTTTTCACTGACCATCACTGTCACTAAGGGGTTTGCCTCCTCAATCTCTCAAGTGCAGTTTAATGGTGACGTTGATCACTAATCCCAAAGCCCGTTTAACTGCATTTCCGTCCTGCAGTTCACAAAGTGACATAAGTATAATGCTGTTGTGCATTTATTTTTGCCAGCTGCTGAATGAGAGAGATGTTGGCCTAATATTCAGTCCAACAGAAGAGATGTATGTAGTATCAACTATGATACTTAAGATAATAATAGATAAAATGATAAAAAAAATACATAATGCATTGAGAGGACAATGAATACATTTTGCTAATTTGGCTAACTGCTCATTATATTTTAGGGTGAGGCATATCATTGTGAAATAAACACTGAAAATTTCAAACGAGAACATTTCACAAGGACATAATTGACATGATAATGTCGATTATAAGGTGGTTTGGGCATTCTGTAAGGATGCCCCCGCGGTCGGCTTCTGCTGGAGCTGTTCCGGGCAGGTCCCGCTGGGCAGAGACCCCGTGACAGACTCCGGACACGCCAGAGGGATTATACAGCATCTCTGGGCTGGCTTGGGAGCGTCTGGGGACCCCCCAGGAGGAGCTGGAATCTGTTGCTGGGGACAGGGAAGTCTGGGCCTGCTGCAACCATGACCCTCACCAGGAAAAGCGGAGTGAAGATGGGTGGATGGATAATTAACATTATGCCCAGCTCAGGTTATTAATACTCTATTCAGGAGCAGACAAAAGATTTGAAAAGCAGATGCTATTTTTCAGTCAAAGTATGATAGTTCTTGGGATATAAAAATTACTTTGAAAACTTTAATCTAGGTCTGTGATTTACTCATTTAATCTATAGAAGTCTGTGATTACACAGAGCACTCACAAGCTTTGATTGACTTATTAAAATTAGTTTCACATGTTCATTCAACGCCTGAGCTAAAAAAAGGCCTGTAGGCAAAGAATCAACAAAATGGTCAAACACTGAAGAGAACATATGCAATTTTAGTTGGATAATAAATGTTGGTTAATCACAATACAACCCTGAATCATGCCTGTGTTGTGGAGTTATAGGAAAAGGATGGAAGAGGTTTGGGGGGAAAAAAAAGTCACCCATTTAGAAAGATTTAAAGAGGACCAGAAGAGCAATCTGCTGTTCCTAACTGGCCAATAACATACGGAAAATAATTTCTTAGTTGTTGCTTGCCTGTTACTTCAGAACTTTCTGCGGATACACAAAACAAGCTACAAGATGGCCGGGTATCACTTGTGCTGCTTTAGGCCCAAAACATTAACCAGTCAAATGTTTTAATTACGCAGTGTATCACAATGTTAAGAACACAGTAGAAGAACTGTAATGAGAGACAACAGGATCAGCAACACAGAGTTTAACACTGAAGGAACCTGCAGTTGTTAAAAAAAAGCACAGCTAAAGCATAAAATCCAAAACAATATTATAACAGCAGAAGCAAAAGTTCTTTTTCATCAAAATTGTATTGCAGTGTTGAATGTCAATCTCATATTATAACAACTATCTTTAAATTATATAATGACCAAATTTGTAATTCTAACATAATATTTCAGTATTGATGCAATTTATTCTCACCCAGTAAGAAGATTAGCCATTACCACGAGCCAAATGCACACAAATTCCTATGTCACATTTATGAGCTTCTTCATAAAGCAACAGTACATTCCCACAATGTTTTATGAGCTATTTCGTTTTCCATGACTCTTATGTGCAGTATGACAAAAATTTCCAATTCTGTTAAAAGAAAAAGTGATTAAAAACCTCTACATCTGCCCTTTCAGCGAGTCGGTGCATTCCAGATCCAGAAACTAATCAGTTGCTACCAAATACCACAAAGCACAATCATTACAAGTAATTAAACCTTACTTTTTGACCGTAATTAGTACTATTTTGTATTAAAGCCATAAAAGGCATTTAAAATAATCATGACCAGTCAGAGGGCTAAAGTATTAATAGACTCGATAGTTTTCATAAACATTAGTAAACTATGCAATGCAAAAATTGATTTTTATGTTAAAATCCATATTTTTTTCTGCTTCAAAATATGGTACACTATTTTTTCACTAGAGGTCACGGGAAGCATCTTCTTCTGTCTTGATGCTTTTGCCCAGGAGCTGAGGTCCCAATGGAACATAAAGGCAGTGGCCTATGTTGTTACTGGGAAGCCAGTGTCTCCAGGGCGTGGGAGGGGGGGAGTTATTGTTCTGGCAGAAGAACACATTGTAAATAAAGACACAGCCAGTTCTGGGCTCTGGGGCAGTGACAAGGAATTATAAACTTGTCAGATCGGATCTTCCTCCTGTTGGGAAAAGCTCTCCATCAGTCTCAGGGCTGCAAGGCCCATTGTAATGAATCTGCAATTGCACAGTGGAGGGGACCTACTCTCATAAAACAGCAAACCAAAAGTGACACTCAAAATAAAACTCCAAAGAGATGTGTTATTGCTTTTTATCTTTATAATGAAGACCCACAGAGATTATAATTTTTTTCATTATAGGTATATTTTTTGTTGATCACGTTCAAATGCAATGAGGCTGAATATAACAACCTGAAATATTCCTAGAAATGACAATACTCTTCTGCTTGCAGTTCCTGATTTAAGCAAAAACAAAATAGTTGCAGGACTTGAGATCAATCAGTTTGTTGTGTCCAGATAGGTATCAGTTCTTTCCTTGTGTAAAAGTGGGAATATATGCCAATAACAGATGCTACAGGGACTATGGGAGAACAAGTGGAACTAATGAGCATTTGCCGAGACACATAAGATATTAAAATCAAACCTCTCATAATAATTCTTCCCCAGACTTCACACATCAACTATTAAAACCATATAATGTGTGGCATTTACAGGGTTGGGAACATTTATATGCATCTCTTCCATGGAACTGAAAGTCACTCTCCATTCAGTCAGGCCCTACAATGATAAGACTGTGGCTGGGAAATGTTTCAGGCTGAAAAGAAATTCTGCAAAGAAGAAACAATCCATTGTGATCAAGGCTCCAAATCCCATCTGTTATATACAGCTGGTTAATATTGTATTTTTGTTGCATCAATACATATTTATATGAATATGCAGCTTTCAAAACCTGAAATGGATCGATCTGGCATGCAACGGACATCTTCATTGATTCCATCTGGCCTCTAATCTGCCCAATGATAGGAAGTGTGATGAACCACTACATTTTCATACACTAAGTGTCAGTGCAACTGATGAAACCCAAATGCTCTGCTGTTGAAAAAAAGCCGTAACCCCAGCAATGCAAAATCCTGATGGAATGAGACACTGCCAGGATTACCACTAAGACATGAAACCAATATTCAGCACATTTCCTCTTAACATTTCACAAACAAAAATAAATGTTCAAGGCTAGACCTTGTATGTCTGTCCTTGTCTTGAACAATTAAGGTTTTTATATACTAACAGTTTTCATAGTACTGTGGTGATCTGGTTTTCAATTTGATATATCCCTCTTCTGAAAAAGTCTTCTTTTAAGGTATTTATTTATAAATTGAAGTAACTGTAGACTGAAGGTTATAGTTAAGGTCATGGCTACACAGTTACAGTAAAAGTTAGTGGTCCTCTTGAAACAATGTAAATGAAACAATGAAAAAATGTATTATGAAAGCTGTACATTATGGAGCCAAGTGGGGAAACTGTTCTCATAAAACATGACCATACACATTAGAGGGTGCTGTATTGGTTCACACAGATTAACATATAGGATTCTGCTAGGAAGGACACAGCAGGTTTCATGATATACTGTAGCTACAGTACCTGAAAAAGCCAACTAACTTCAAAAGCACCTTGTATATATTTCACCCTATTTCACACTATGAGGACTTAAAAATAGCACCAACTAACAAAGCTACAACAACTCAAACATGCACTGTAATTCTAAATGAAATATTTCTAGTCTGTCATTTTCCTTTAGTCAGATATATGGTAAAGAACACTCTTTTTTCATTGCAGAGTGCATTAGTATTCCCACCGAAACATGCACACAAGAGCACTATCAAAGGAAAAAACAGGTAACTAAATCCCCAGGAGCATTTTCTGAAAAAAAAAGATAATGGACGTGTGTTTCTAGGTGGTTCGGCCAGTGAAGGCGTTTATGTAGAGTGCAAGGTTGAGCCCCAAGGCCCAGATGTTTCTAGTTTGAAGTCCTATTGTATCACTAACCCACTCTTACCCAGATTCTCCCAGCAGCAGCACTCTGCTGACAGAACTCCACCAGGGTAGGGGTGGGACTGAGTCAGTCCAGGTCTCTTTCAGCTCCGGGACAGGCACTCCTGCATCTTGACACAGACAGACACCTTCAGGCTTTACAGTAATGTCAGTAAGAGATGCACAGCGTTTCCAGTTGGCGCTTACTCTGGTGTCAGGAAATGTGTAGCTTTTCAGAGTGTCTACAGACAAATGACTCTGACAGGTCAGAGGAGCAAAAATGCCCAGCCCCCTCCACTCTGCTACAGAAACAATTTGTTGCCATGAGATTGAGTCTGAACATTCTTAAATCTTTAAGTCTAGAAAACGAAACATTTGCCTGATGCGCTTTGTTTTCTTCATAACATGTCATGTAGCGACATGCCAGAAGTCAGAGGATTTTAATTCGATTTTCTTGTAAAAATATATTTAGGGTGTAGCATGTTCGAAAGCAGCAACCAGTATGCAATCTGGACAGCAAGTACTGTAGTATGATGACAGTATCAGGAGGAGAGGAGGACCGGAGGATATTCATTAAGGCAAGATCATCAAACACAACAAAAGTATGAGACTGTCAGGCAATTGCTGGAAGCTCTGTTTTAAAAGTTGGGCTTTAAATCTGCTACTACCTGACTCTATGGCCAGAAATGCAGGTTCTTTAGGAAAATACAAACCTACAAAGTGGGTTGCATCCAGGAAAGTTGGACAGACAAACTAAGAAAGAAGCAGGGGTACTGAAAAAGTCTTTATATCTTAATGTACAGTATGAAATAAATTAAGCAAGAGAGAGGTAAATGTCTTTATTTAATGTGTTCCAGAAGTGATTACTGCAGTGGCTCACTGATGTGAATATTGCATTCAGTAAGAGAATCTACATAGATAAGAAGGATGGACACCTTTCTTCTGAGACAATCCAGGAAAATACTTAAAAAACATAAAAATGAAGCTTCATATTCCCAGATAACTGGGGGAAGGATAAGAACTGTGTGTCATGAGAAAATAAGCCTATGACTAGCCAAAGATCACACGTTCCTGCTTGTCTTGGAATCCTCTTGTGATAAGCCCAGGCAACTGTTCAATTGTTAAAAAAAGGAGGAAAAAACATCAAACTGTCTTCACCTCAAAGGTGTGCAGATTTCTTTAAAAAATTCCACTGTAGAGATGAGCAGGATATCAATAATACATCAAAGAACTGAGCACACAAAGCAGAGTTTATTAACACCCGGTTTGAAAGGCATCACAGCTAACTACCAGACTTCAGGCTCCACTAGAGTCACTGCTAGCAGAGTAGACTCAGGCAGAGAAAGGAAACAACCCAATTTCATTTCACCCAACTCAGTACAATTCAATTAAAGTTAACTGCCAGGTACAGTATACTGTATACAGTATCTTGACAATGCACTGAAACATGAGTTTAGTAATGCAGCACATGAAAAGTATAATTTGCTAGAGTTTGCTTCATTGTAATACTGTAGCTGAAAAAAAGAAACATCAACAAAGATCTAATTTAATTTGTATAGTACTTAATGACTCAAAGATCACAAGGGTAAGGAGATACAACTAGTTTATGGAATGAGGTTACAAACACTATAAAAACAGATTTATTATTTTCAAATACTGTACAGTATATTATTTTCATATAGAGTATACAGTAGAGTAGCTACAATGAAAATAAATGTTTAAATGTAGTTTAAATGTATACAGTCATGTTTTAATTATTATTGTAAAGACTTCCACCTCCTGAAAATTGCACTGCCTTAGTACAGGTAGTACCAGACATCAGGTAAATCTAATAAACTAATAAAAAGATTAGCTGCATGCTTTGACTTCCTCAGGTCTTACTTTCCTGATATATGTGGTGCAATAATCTGTCATTGTCTGCTTTGACTAATGTGTACAGTATTATTTAAATACTTTCTGCATTGACTCAATCACAAAATCATCCCACAGGCAGTTTTGCAGTCAGGTTACAGCACTGCATAGTATACTGTACATCTTTCATCCATCCATCCATTTTTGACCTGTACATCCAATTCAAGGTCACAGGGGAGTCAGTGTCATGAACCGCCCTTTTTCCCTATTTATACCCTCTCAGTCCTTTCAGTCCTCACTCATTGTTGAGATCGACTTGAGCTTTTCTCTTGTGCACGTACCTTACTGACCTGACTTCTGGATTCCAACCCTGTTTTGTCTTCGGCTTCGTCTTCGTTTCTGTCTAGCGGCTATTGGATTTGGATACCTTTCTGACCTGACTTCTGGATACCCGACCCAGCTCTGTCTCAGGCTTCGTCTTCGTCTCTGCCTCGTGTCTTTTGGATTTGTTTACTCTCGACCAGACTCTCCGGAAACCCGACCGAGTCCGCCTATCCCGACCTCGTATACTACCTTTGGCTCCTAGGATTTTGGACACCTACTCTCTCAGCACCGCATAGGGTCCGACCACCTTTTCTCACAAGTCCCTAGTGACTTTACTAGCAGTCAGAGTCTAACCCAGCAAGCAACAGGAGCAAGGCATGATACACAATGGATGCTAGTCCATTGCAGAGCACATAAAAACATGCACACATCCAAGAAACCAATTAACCTAACAGTACGTCTTTGAACCATGGGAGGAAACTGGAGAACCTGGAGAAAACCCATGTGAACACATGGAGAACATACAAACTCCACACAGATAGCATCCCAGGTCAGGATTTAAACCCAGGGCAAGCCAGCTATGCTAACCACTCATCCCCCAAGCTGCCCTGTACATGTTTCAGATCAATAAAATGAACAGGAAACTAAAAGCTGAATTTCAGGACAGCCTGACTCACATACAAATTTTTTTTTTTTGGTTTCAGAAACAAGAATTGAAAATCTAAACATACAATCACATATGCAGTGACTAAGTGAAGCTCACATTAAGATACAGGTACATAAGGCATACAGCATGGAATAGCTCTATGCGAAGCTATCTCTCAACTTTCAGCACCCCTGAGATGGACAGTCTTTAGCTTCAGTAGTTACCAAAAATCGCAAAACATTGTAATTGTTCCCAGAGCATGCTTTTCAGTTTGTCATTCAATATTACTGGCAAAAACAGGCTCTATCACTGGCTAAATATGGTAAGATATAATCAAAACATACAGCATACTGTACATCCATTCTACTGAAAGTTAATACAGCCAGCAAAAAGCATGCACTTTGAAAACACAGCAGATCAGAAGACCTGGATTTTTTATGCGTACAGTACAAGTAAAGTAAAAGTATCTCCCACAATCAATTCTCAGTGGTACTGCTCATATATAACTGCCTGGGCAATCTGGAGTGGTGTGTTTCATTTTACAGTACATATCCTCTCGTCTATAAAGAGGAAGACTGTTCATATCTATTAGCAACAAGCTTGTGTGCTAATCCTGAGTGTTCATTAATACACTGGGTTTTTATTACCTTGCCACTATGTGCCACAGAACATTACATTACACTGCAAAGCAACTGGTACCGTACATGACAATGCTGAGTATTTAAAATCATTTCTAAACTGCTTAGACGTCTTCATCTTTATGCCAGGATAATTGTGAAAAAAATCACGCAAAATTATACAGTACTGTATACGTTCATACATATACAGGACTATGACAGGTGACGAAGTGGAGGATGCTACAGTACTTTAGGTACTGTATGCTCAACATTCAAGGCAGAATGGAAAAATCCAGATAATTAAGAAACAACTCATAATAAGTAAATATTCATACCCACAAAAATCTAACTTATATTCATCTGCAAGCTATAAAATTGTCAGACATTCATGGTCTTACTTGCATTCAGCAACTCATCTGTTAAGTTGCAAAAATGATTTTTTAGAACAGTGTTTTAATAGGATTTGAATTTTATTCGTTTCAAGGAATTTGCTCAGTTGCGACGTCACCATGACAAACCATAGTCTTATCTAGGCAGGGCAAGGAAAACTGTGAAGATTCAGATAAAACATTAAAAGGTAATATTTCAGGAAAACAAGTAATCATTAGCATTGTAGTACCAGCCCTCATCATCATCATCAATAATAATGATATTATTACAGCTGCTATACTGTTGTCCTTATTCCAACATTATTCTTATTACCACTCCTTTACTTACACCTTAAGGATTTGTTCCCTAGTGCACCGCACTAAATTAACTACAGTAGGAGAGACAGCATAAAACTGTTTAAATAATAAAACCCGTTGTCCAGAGCTGACGCATCCCGAGCAAGAAAGAAGCAGACGGTGGCTCTTTGTTAGAAAAAAAGGCAATGAAACTCATTCCGTCACTGATCTTGAAAAAACAGTATATATTTTTAAAAGTCACATGTAGTTTTATTATTATTTTATTATTATTAATAATAATAATAATAGCCAAACGTCATTTGACAGTTTAATTCTTACAGTCTGGTCTCAGCTTGATAAAATATGGGTTTGATTGATGGTTCTATTTCGCCAAGAACTGACATCTCATGAAGTTCAAAGTCCCCTTTAGCTCCGTATCACAAGCATTCATAAGAATTGGATCTTAGCCGTTTAAAAGAATCTTTACAATAAGAATCGCCAGCGAACTCCGCGGGTTTCTGGATCTGTAACTGCGCTGCTTTATCATCGTTGCTAAGTCTTACTCGTCCGCTCTGTAGCAATTCGGGCACACCACCGCCACTCCTACTATACAGGGAATTTAATTTGCAGCACCTGTGGTGACGAAAATCCGAGAATGACAGCTTTGTGCAGAAAACCTCATTCCGAAAAACGGTATAGAGGGAATATTCTACGCGTTTTGAGTGCTAGCACCTTGCAGACCATACATTACACTGTATGCGTGAATATACACGACATGTTCGATATATTTTTATTTGTTTTGGGGTAGATATCTTACCAGCAATAACTGGCCGTCTCGGAGTCTGTTGATGCAGAAAGTCCCGTGAAGCTAGGCGTGCTCTTCTTAGCGACGGTACAGGTGAACTCAGGAGGTACAGGAGCAGGCAGTCCGGAGGACGAACACCTAACGGGGAGATAAAGTTGCAACCAAAAACTAAATGCAGTAGTGCCTCTTTATTTTTTGGCTCTACTAATCAAAACCCAGGGAGAAGCTAAAAGGGATGCTCTGCCGCTCTGGGCTCTCCGCTGCGCATCCAGCAGGCTGCTTTCTCTCGCGGTCTGGCTTGTGATGTGTAAAAAAAGGCATTGCCGTGTGTCACGTGACGCGTCCCGGAGCACGGCTCGCTGCACTCCATCACGAACACCGCTGCGAGGACAACTTGCACTTCCAAATGACCAGCGAGGTCCCAGAATCACCGTGCTCACAAGACACCCAGACAGGGACGTCCGATAACTGGTTACTTTTAATATTACTGTTCTTTTTTAACCCCACCAACGTTCATGTTGTCTGGGGGTGATTTCATTTAGAGACCTTCGCTGTAAAAATCAAAATTTTTAAAAAGCTTTTCTCATTGGATTTACTGTAATACGCTACATTGCAGTCTAAGGTGCCCATAAAATGTGGTTTCATAACTGTGTAAAACAGATGATGGATGTGTGATAAATTTATTAGCAACTGAATTTTAAAAAATGCACATGGGTTACATTCATCACAACACCACACTACTGACTAGTTATTAATATTAACAAATGCTACTCAATGCCCTGAAATCTCTGGAAAATAACCACAACCAAGCACAAGGCAGCTCTGAAAGCGTAAGTTATTTCTGCTGTTTCTCTTTCTCTGTGTCATCAGGCCTTTCATTCTCCAGCTAGACTCTATAAAGACTGATACTGTTTATTGACTATTTCAAGAATTCAGCAGACAATCCTTCTCCCCACTTTAAAAAAAAATGTGGTGGGTATGGCACTTCCCCAGCCATGTTGTTGAAGCTGATAACCTGTTTGTTTTAAGAAACTGTTGAATAAGGATTCTTGGACCAGTTAGCTACAAACTACCGAACAGGCAAGGGAGTATGAATGACCTCTTCTCATTTGCAGCCTTCCTTATGGTTCTTAAATCTTAGCTCCATAGCTTCAATAGGCATGCAACCAAAATGGACCAAAACTAAAAACTGATGAAGGTGGAGCCACACTGCCTTTCCACCCAGTTACTACTTTCACGCCAGCCCGAACTGCCAGGTGGCAGATAACTGGTCAAGCAGCACTCTGCTGGGGGGCAGTGGGCAGCTCAACAGCAATTGCTGGGAGCTGGTGATGACATCAACGAGAGACTGGATGGCCCCTGTGAATTTAACATTAGGTACAGGCGCTCACTGGCTGACTTGTCAAAAAATTCCAGGCAGCCCCTCTTTCTCCAAACTCGGGGACAGGAGTTGCAATGGTAAGACAAATGGCTAGACATTTTCACATTCCAAATTGAGAGGGTATAAAATGGCAATGTGCAAGTACTGTACACAGAGTTCAAATTAAATCTAAATATCATTTTAAATAAGTCTAAAAAAGCTGAAAAGAGCTTATACAGGAATGCAGCAGAATTTATTTGGTGCATTTTGCTGCATTTATCAAATAAACCACATGCTTTTCCCCCTCTTTTGAAAATATAAAAATGCAATATCACATTATCACTGCAAATACAAAAATGGAATATTGTATCATGGCATCATTGATATTTATTCTCTTCTTTACAGGTAATATACTGTAGTTGACAGGTAATGTGGACTATGACCAGTAGTAGAAGCCACAAATACAAATCACTGCTCCTTTACAGGAGCATATACCTGTGTTTCAAACACCTCCACTCTCTCCCTGTCAAATGGACAGGATTTTCTGCCAGAAACACCTTGTTCTTAAGTTTCAGATGGGATCTTGCCATGTTGTACATTTAATGAATCTATTCCGCAGCCCTGTTAAAGATTAAAGAGCTCCACTTCAACTGATCCACAGTAGGTCTGGTTTAGTGCTTCAGTTGCTACCACACACAAATTCAAAATCCTTTTATCAAATCTGTCACTAAATGTGGAGATTTATGAAAAAGAAGCATGTTGTATAGCTCAGCAGGCCAGACTGCAAACATTCAGACTGTCAGAATTACCTTCAGATTTTCAGGGAAGAATTCAAAAGTCTTAACTTTGTCTTTAAGCTAGATGTGCTATGTTGGATCTGTGTCAGCAGCCTTTCCCTCTTTCTCCTCCAAGAAATTCATTTCTTTAAAATAGTCAGTTCTTAGTCCCTTGCAGTTCCAGCTAAACAGGGCTGTCATTTTATAGATAAGAATTCAGTTGTCTCTGTTTTACTCTGTCAATCTTCCTAAATCCTGCAGAGATTAATATCCCTCTGAATACTTTGCAATTGTTCCAACAACCAGAAGTAAAAAAAACACTTTTCACATCAACCTGTGGAACTCTAAATGCATAAAGGTTGCGTATCGCCTGACCAAGTATCTGGACAAATATACATTCCAAATTAAAGCACTGTAGATGCATTTAAAAAAACCTGACATTATAATCTCAGAGCATTTAATGCAAAGCTTTTAATAAGGTTACAGCTCCACAAAGCAAATCAAAAGGAAATATAGATGCAACTGGCTGAAATGACAGATTAAGCAAACCTTTTTATGTTTATCTCCATTTGGGAGCAATTTAGAAATGCTTTTCTCTGACTCACTTTTATAAAAAAAACAGTCTACATGTACAGTAAATGAAATTGGAAACTATGAAAGCAGACATCTTGCTAAAGTGTTTTCACCATATTGTGGTTTTCCTTAATTACCAACTACAGAAAATGTGAGAAAAACTAAAAATGTCAGAATATCACTAGCAACGGATCAGCCCAGAACCTGCACTGTTTGCCATTGACAAACATTATGACAGTAATTCTGTGATGTGTGCAATTCAAAGTGACCTTCTCACAGGTCACGCCATGCCAATCTGCCATTTCTTTGTTTCAGTATATTATTGCATGGGAATGTTACTTTTTTTTGCTTATTTGGCCAAACATTTCCTTTAAAATGTTGAGACTGTCTGAGCTGACACACTAGCCAAGTTTGCCGTTGTCTTCAGAGGCATTCCTGTGAAGTTACATAACCTCTCTTTCCCATCCCACAGCACACCGAGGAAAGGGCTGGGTCTGTTGGGCTGTCCCCCGTACTTCAGACAGGATAGGACACTCCCATGGAATGTAGGTAGGGTAACTGGTATTTTAGTAGGGAAGGCCATTCATCTCAGGGGAGAGATGAAGAAAACAAGCTCTGAAAGCATGGACCATCTATCATTTACCTCTTTTGTACATTGCACACCAGCAACCATACAGATTAAAACGTAGGACAGATATAGCTTTCGACAACACTGCAAGTTCACAGAGCACAGGGCTTGCTGTTGGACAGAAGGCTAAGCAAACCCTGACCAGCTCAAGATCACCTGCCTGCAGTGCTTGGTCAACCAAGCATCAGCACTTGAATGATGACGAGTCTCAGCTGGCTTCTTCTCAGAATCTAACCCATCATGCCAGGATACCACATGAATACCATTGCTGGAAGACCTCCTCTACAGTATTCCAAGTAGGGAGCTGCGTCAGCATGCGTAGGCTGCAAAGGAACAAGTAAAGGTTTATTCCATGCCGAAAAGAGAAGAAAGGAAACGCAACGTTTCGGCTGTAGAAGGTTCCACAGCCGAAATGTTGTTTCTCCTTTCTTCTCTTTTCAGCATGGAATAAACCTTTACTTGTTCCTCTACAGTATTGTTTAATTTAAAAAGTTCAAATATTGCTTGCATTGTGTAAATGAGGCTTATAGCTCTCAATATGTGGTATCCTAAGGACCTTGGTAGGAGGCAGTCGGGAGAAGTTTAATGCTAGTCACATCTCTTCAATTCCAGTGTGTAAACCCAAGATTTGTTTCAAGTATTCCTCTGGAGAACAATTCAAAACAAAAGAAAAATCAATTCAGTGGCACTACAAAGGTATATGGAAGGTCATTTTCATAAATATTCGTACTTTGCCCTTTGTTGTCCTTTTTCATTTTATGTTCTGCCCCTTACTTTCATGTGCTGGATTCAAACAGTTTTCTGCTACGAGAAACAAACAGTAGGCAAATTCCTTCTGCAAAGTCAAAGCACAGCAACCTGGGCATATATGAGTGCATGTTCTTTGTGACAGATTTCGTTTTCAACTTGACAGTTTGCCAGAGAGCTCAAGAAACAGACAGCAGGCTTTCACATTTGCAAAATAAATAAGCTCTAGTTTGACCTTTTGGTGCCTTTGTCACAATGTCTGAAATGCCGAATCAGACCTTATTATAACGGCACTGCAATTTTGCTTTGCTCACACCTGCCCTTTGATGGATAAACTAGCCAGTGAAGTTTGATATTTGTTAAATGGCCCTTCCTTCCCTTATTGATTCATTTAATCCACTCTTGTCTTTAGCATCGCATTTCATTTTGTACTGTGGAGGTTGTATCGTTTCCTCTACAAGCTTCAATGGATAGTAAAGAGTTTCGCATGCCTTTTTTCATACCAAGTGAAGCAACTAAAGCAGGACTTTTGGAAGAACTTGACCTTTAGCAAAAGACGTTTTCGTCAACAAACTGTCTTCATCCTCCTTGATCAAAAATGTTCTTTTTTGCATATCTCTTGGCCTACAGTCCAAGCAGCAGTCCATTCTGAAATCCTCTTGGTAGCAAAGATGTCCTATCAATCCCACTGCACACATTTCATTAAGTTGTGGTATAAAAAGTCTAAATACACAGCATGCAAGAACTCCTTTTTACTGCCCCACCCTATTAATACAGTAATTGTAGAAGCCTGCCCTGCAGCAACACGTCCTTAACAACAGTGGGAGTGAATTACTTTGCCAGCAACGTATTGTTTCCAGTTGACACATTTCTCTTTAAGTTGCTCCACTTACAGATTGTAGTTGAGCACTTTAATCTTCAAAAAAGCTCCAAAAGACGGGACAGGTTAACTTCATCATACTCTTGTTTTTCAATGGCAAAGATCACACTTTAAAGCAATAGATACCAACCTTGCAGCGAATCCCCACTTCAGCAGAACCAAGGGTTACAGGCTCTGAAGTGGTTAACGGCACAATGCAAATGTCCAATGCTGCTGCTGTCTCAGCCAGGGGGTAATGACTTGGAGATCCCTGTGGTTGGGCAAGCTTTACTGCACTCGTAATCACTACAGAGCAGATTTAGCCTGTCCACGGCTGCACTTCCTGCTGGCTGCCAGACACTGATTTCAGTCCAAATCTTCACGGAGATAGACATTTAAAAAAAAATTCTAAAAATAAAGCCCTCCATGGGTCATTGGGGGGGGGGGGAGATTTTTCTAGGTTTATGGATTTTCAGTTTTGTACATTTTAAGTCCGGGTTAAGTTTTCTGTCATCTACATTTTTGCACTGTTACCACTAAGGGAAAATATGAAAAATCCAACAGAGGAGAATGAACACGGTCATATTTTAAAGATTGAAATCAAAGAAAGTTTACAAATGAGAGACCACTTGGCCCATCCAGAGCTAACCGATCTGGGGATCTCATCAGGTTTCTTTCCTTAAAAAAGGTAGGATATCAGTATCCACAGCATTGCTGTATATAGGTTGTTCCAGGCTCTCACCATTCCTTGTGTAAAAAAGTGACTCCTCAGTCATAAACCAGTCTGCTTCTAACAGACAGAGCTGGAGATATTGCTTTGAACCCCCTTCCTAGGAACTGGAAGTAGACACCCAGAAAATCTCCGTCTAGCTGGTCAATCGCCTGTAGCGTTTTCAGCCCAGCTGTGTTCACTAAATAGTACAGCGTGGTGGAATGAAGAGGGATACACCCATCTGGGCATTCTTGAAATGAAGATATGCATCTGAAATCCCAAATGGAATCAGTTCACAGTGTCAACCCCGGTACCCACTCAGAGAAAACAAAGGAGCTCAAAAAAGATAGAATCCTCCAATCCACCCACTGATCAAGCCATGTCAATTTTTTGACATGTTACAGACACTGCAGAAATGTACAATGTGTTCAATCCCAATAAAAAAGAAAGGCGCACTAAAATTCTTGCTAAAATCAGAGCAAGCCTGTAGGTACCTAGGAAGCCATGGGGCTCACTGCTTAAGTAGGAGCTCTATATTGCACATCTGCACTTTAATACGAGACCGAGGTGTGAAAATGAGCTCGGCCAGCGAAAGAATTGGTACATGACTATAATAGCTTTCAGCCAACAGCTCTTAACAGGAGGCTTTTTGCATCTTGGATCTTCTTGTGTTCAAATTCAAGTAGAGTCAATAAGCATTTACAGTAGTAGAACACGTGAGATCTGTTCAGTGACAGGCTTGTAAAGCACTAGAAATGTACAGTACAGGGGTTGAGCAACAGAACAGAACAGACCAATTTGTGAAGTACCACTGAGCACAAAGGCTACAAAACATTAATTACAAGACCTACATTGATCTCTCCGAGGTCACAGGTACCCAGCATTTCCATGCTGTAGATCTGCAATTAGTGATGCACATCTAAAATACTGTACATCTGAGAAAGGTTTAGAGTCATGATTCATTTTCACAGATAAAATTAATATGGTAGATCATGCTAAATAGTATATAACTTTTTCTTTTTGTGACCCAATTTCAATCAGCAAACTTGTATGAGCATTAAAACATAGAATAGGTCCAATAAGGAACTGCCAGTTTTCCAGAAAAAAACACAGAATGTTTTGCATTTTAGACAGACACTCTCCAGAGACTGCCTCAGTAGGAAAATGCACAGACTATATTAAAAGCTAAGACATTTGGGAGACAGGAAGGCTCATTATTTTTGAAATTACTGCATGAGGACTCAAGAGTAAAAACTGAACATGTCTCATTCAAAATACGTTATAGCCATTAGGCTTCCAATATGTTTCAATGGCTTCATCAGACTACGTTAGCAATGCACTAATAATTATACTTAACGATCAGTAAAACCCAGGATCTAGGACAATAACAAAACCATTTATACTGTATCCTCTACTAACACAGTATTTAATATTAAAAAACATAACCTGCTCTCTGTTTTAGCACTCCAGGTATCTTTGACTGTGGCTTTTGTCTTACATTAAAAAAAAACCTTGTAACTTTCTTGTTAATTTGTGGTGATTTAAAACTTGAATTTAGCTCAGTGTTAATCATGATATAATCAGCAAAACAAAAATTCTGTGTAGGAATATGTTAAAAACCAGAACCCCTATTTTCAAAACAACTATTTTTACCTCTGGATCTCCCTAAGCCTGGGAACACACTGTATAATAGAAATGATCTCCTTTAGGGCTCCTCAGCAACTTTCAGTTCCTGTATATTTGTAAAACACTATAAACAGTTCAAAGAAATCAGTCTCTACCAAGAACATAAAATGTTGTAAATGTGACCAAAACTTCAAAATATAGCAGCATTGTGACAGGAGGAGGTAACTCATGAATTCAGTTCAAGAACAGAAAAGAAAAAGTGTTTTTTTGTGAGCAACATGAATACCATATCAAGACCAGCTTACCCATTCCTATCCATAATGTACTGTAAACAAGGTTCTCTATGGCTCAAGTATAGTACAGAGAAAAGGAGTCACAGTCATTATAGCACTGTTTCATCATGATTACAAAAGATTTATACTGGTAGACATTAAAAACAAGTCAATTGGTTCCTATATTTACTTGTGGTTTGTTAGATTTTAAATATCTTTTACACTGGTTTTTAAGCCTTAAGTCTCCACTTTGATCATTGTTTGTATTAAAAGGTCAGTTCTACTGTTTTTTTAACCCATTGATTTGCAATTTTGTTTTCTTTATTCTTGTGATCAAATCAAATAAAATGTCTTGTTTTTGATATATATATAGTAACTAACACATTTACTCTAATTAAATTACCAAGATTATTTTGTCAAACAAGTATTCCAGAAAAAACATACTAGACTGAAATATCTTCTAAAAGTAGATTGTAAGGAAGGGCTTTTGTGTATTTTGTGGGGGTCTGAATCGGGTAATATTTTACAGAAGCCAATTTCTCACAATAGTTAGCTTGGTAGTCTGAATTTAAGCTATGTAAAATTTCAGAAAAATCAGTTGCCTAGTAACAGTTGTATGACATTGATACAAAGCCACAAACATTATCACATAAAAATAGCATAGCCCATTGCCCAGCATTGTAAAATTGAGCAAAATAGTCCACCTAAGGTACAGCGCATCACAAGACTGTGAAAAGGTTTCAGTCACAGTAATAAGCCATCTTTAGAAATGATTTTTGTGCAGGACTGACAATGAGGCAACGTAACTCAGAAACCGCAGATTGTTTCAAGAACTTCACCAGCATGATGGTAACCAGCACCAATGAGATTAAGGCAGAATGCATTCTCTCTGTACAAAATAAAGTCAGATTTGAAGATTCCAGATATTTACCTCTATAGCTAAGGAACTGTATGAACACCCTTTCTGTAAGCGCTTCTTCTATGTACAGTATCCTGCTGTATAATCTTACTCATTGAAATGCACCTTAATAAGGCTATTTCATACGTCATTGATAAGGAAAAAGTCAAAGACCAAAAAGTGAGTAACCATTAAGCTTTTTTTATGCGTTTCTGAACAATGGCTTTATAGATGCCACTGTTATTTTCAGTGTTATTCTAAAGCCATGGAACATCACATTCCAACAATGCATTGCAGAATTAATGTTTTTCACAAGCTTCTCATCAGTGAGTCAGTATCCTCCCTTGGTGTGTTTTTAGAAGCTGAGAAGTCAAGTGTTCAGCACTGAGGATAATACAAAACACGCACAACAGTGCTTGGATTCTATGCAGGCATGTTGAGGAACAGATCAGGTTAATTACATATCTGGGAAATTGTGGGTCAGTGTTATTGTGTTAAAAAGTTTTGACTTATTATAAAACTAAATCTCTTACATTTACAAAAGAACAATTACAAATCATATAAATCACTTTATTTAAGTGACAACTCTTACTAAGAGGTCAGTCCTCTGAGGTTCAATAGGTTAACTACAACGGATTAGTATTTTAGAGAAAAACTAGAAGACAACAGAGCCAAAGAATTAAGAACTGTCAAATTATTCAGCCTTTAAAGTTGTGAGTCAGAGTTTCTTTTTATGAAAGGGGAATCGGTTTACCATTCATTGTGACTTTTTAATAAGAAGCATGCAGAATACTGCAGGAGAAAAGGTCAGAATTTGGAAAGTCCAGCTCCTGCATGGGGGCTTTTCAGCAGGGATCAATACTGCTTACACTCATTGGTGCTTTTCTGTGCTTCACTTTAGCTTTCAGTTACCCATGAAATCTTCAGCCCTGTCACAACACATTACGCTGTGAGAAGCGGACGTGGCATTTTCTAAAAAAAACTCAGATGTCAACAGAATGCTGAGTAAAGGCTTAATGAAAGTAGGAAGAATTTTCTTTTCCCCATTTATATTTTTTTTTACCTTGAGATATACCGTATAAATACAATCTCAAACAAGTGCCTTGTTACTTAAATTTACCGCTTGAACTTTATATTAATGTTTAATATGCGTTAGTGTTTGTTTGGGTAGAGAGACATCACACGACAGTGTGACTGCAATCTATTCAAAACTGATTCTCAAAGTATGGTCATGTATCTCACTGAAATAGGCATGGGTGTACTATCCACAATAAATAAATACAAAACAAAGCGATAAGAAGACTGCACCTTTTGAAACTTCAAAAACAACCGTCCAGGACAGTAAAGTTATGACAGCAGCCATGTCACCCTGCAACTCACAACTGGCAACCCACTGGAGCTCAGCAGGTGTGAGCCTGGTCAGTACCTGGATAGGAGACCTCCTGGGAAACACTAAGGTTGCTCCTGGAAGAGGTGTTAGTGGGCCCAGCAGGGGGCGCTCACCCTATGGTCCATGTGGGTCCTAATGCCCCAGTATAGTGACGGGGACACTGTACTGTAAACAGGTGCCGTCCTTCGGATGAGATGTTAAAAACCGAAGTCCTGACTCTCTGTGGTCATTAAAAATCCCAGGGTGTTTCTCGAAAAGACTAGGGGTGTAACCCCGGTGTCCTGGACAAATTTCCCATTGGCCCTCATCAATCATGGCCTCCTAATAATCCCCATCTATGAATTGGCTTCATTACTCTGCTCTCCTCCCCCACTGATAGCTGATGTGTGGTGAGCGTTTTGGCGCACTATGGCTGCCGTCGCATCATCCAGGTGGGGCTGCACACTGGTGGTGGTGGAGGGAGTCCCCATTATCTGTAAAGCGCTTTGAGTGGAGTGTCCAGAAAAGTGCTATATAAGTGTAAGCAATTATTATTATTATTATTATTATTATTATTACTGTAACTGAGAGCAGGAATCCTGCTGTCAGAATGGGAATGTTTGTGAATTATTGGGGTTTTAAACCCATACACTGTATATTGCTTATCAACCCTGGGTTTGAACTATAATATTGATCTCTGCAAAGCAAGCAGCAATGAACTCAAAAGCTAAAACTAATCAGACTCACAGGGACCACACAACACACAGAAGGCCAGCTCCACTGTTCATTTAACCAACCATGAAAGCCTACAAGAGTCTTTCATTAAATCAGTACATCTCTTTTAATTCAGCAGCTCCAGGCTGCTAATGAAGGACAGTGTTTTTTCTGCCTATATAAGACAAGATAAGGATTCTTAAATCAAAAGAAAATCAAGAAGAAAGGGACTAATAAATTAGGGCTGTACCTGTTAAGCACTCCCCCCTTCTCTGACTTTCCTGTACAGCTAATATGTCATTTAGCTTCTACGTTACATGATTTTCTTAATTGCAGTCATTTTCCTTTGTCTGAAAATGTGTTGCTGAATGAGAATGGGCCTTGTCCTCAATAAAAACTTGAAAAAGAACAATTGCTCTTGTCCACAATGAAAGGAATTCAAATTACTATTATATCCATTGCTAAATTATCAAGGTATTCTATCATTTGCATTGTAGCCAAAGCATAGCACAGGATATAAAAACAAAAGGCTATTAGCTCATCTTAGACAAGGTTTCACTGTACAACAATTCACAATGTCTGCAAAGTCCTGGGGCTTCCCAAGTGGCACACCTGGTAAAGACAATTGGCCGACTATGGGTTGGAGCATTCATCATGTCACCGAGTGGGGCGGTGTGCAGGGAAGGGTGGGATCCGTCCATTCCCCCACATGTGAGAATGAGATGGAGTAGGAGGCCTCCTCTGACCTGCTCACCTTTGAGTCAGGTGCTTTTGAACAAGGTCCGTCAGGTGCTTGGGAGGCCACAGGAGACACTGTGGTGCCGAGAGGCTTCCCGTGTGGGCAGTGAGTGAAAAACACACCACTGGCAAACCCCAACGGGGTGAGCATAACAAATCAAATTGGAGATAGGACATTTCAAAATAAGAAATCTAAATAAAAACGTTGTTTTTCCTTAAATCAACCATGACACATACTGTAATTATGCAGCATTTTGGCATTGTAAGAGCATGCTTAAGGGTTATCTGCTGCACTGAAATAATTCAAGGACATTCTCACCGCACTTACCCTAATTAAAGTTCAAGTGGAAGGGTTTTGTAGACACTAAGAAGAATAAAACTACACACTGGGCATCCAAGGCTACCTCTGGCAGGGATGAGCATTTTTGTGCTTTAGCTTGTAAATTATGCATGCTTTCCCTGCAGCTTTTTCATTATAGCAATCATCCTGTTTTTTTCTCCTCCACAAAAATGATGAATTTCTGTCTTCCTAGAGTCAGTTACCCAACACCACACCCATGTTTTCTCCTTCTACCCCAGTGTCAACCCAGTTTCTCCCTCCACTATTGGATAGAATACAGTTTATGGACATTCTGCTAAGAATCTTGATTACACAACAAATGCTTAATTTAAACTGAGAAAAAGGAGAGGCTGTAAAGTCTCTTGCACTATCAGCAGTGAATATTAGCTGCTAACTATCTGCCACAGCAATATCCTGCCATTAAAACATCTGATAGTCCTTGTGGCATAAGGAAAGGGAATTCATCAAGACAAAGAACCACAAACACCTTGTTGTTGTAAAGCCTCACCATATCAGATAAGATGTTAACCGCCACAAATATTAAGCATAGATAGTCCTAGATAGGCATATTAGTGCCTAAACTGCTTTTGCTTCGACTTCACTCTGCAACACCTATCAGACACAACAACTGGACTCCCTTGTTTCATGTTTCCCTCAAGATTTCATTTGCTGGTATATTATGAGGCGCTTGTATGAAATAGCAACTAGGTTCTGGACTTCCAATCAGAGTGCTGTGGGTTCACTGCTGCTGTGTCTTTGAATGGGGTCCATTAGGCAATTATTTCAGCAAACTGAAACGTATTAATGGGTTCCCAAACCTTAATGGAAAACCTGGTAACTGTAACCCAATGTTAGCCATTTTGAATCGAAGTATCACACAAATAATAATGCTCAAATAAGCAGAACCAGACCAGATGTGGTCAGCTACTCTATTATAAGTGGTGTCGGTAGACCAGTAGGTAGCACTAAATCAATGGTCTAGTATTCTTTGAATAAGACATTAAAGCAAGATCCTGGCTTCCCAGTCATTGAAGATTCTATTGCACAGAGTGTTAGGGTATTATTGCAATCACGTTAATGCTGATTTCTACTTGGACCTTATACAGTATGACCTACCTTAAATTTCCCCTAAAGGCAACAATTTCCTAAGTAATTTCACACACCTGACGTGCTTTGTAGCTGGAACATAAGGCCTCCATAGGTTCACCCAGGTGGGTATAGTTCTGCACTTCAGTAGTGAGTGAAATGGGTCCTCTACTCTACAGTACGTGAAGGTCTTAGGAATCCATTAGGATAAAAAGATTGCTATGCAAATACAGTACAAGCCAACAGTGCTCAAGAACTGGATGAAGTGCAATAAAAATGCCACCAAAATGCACACTTAGACTTCAGGTTCCGTAATAGCTTTCCATTCTTGCCAGCTCTTCTCTGTATTTTTAAAATACTGTACTGGTACTTTGAGTAACAATTTGAAGACCATCCATTCTTTTTATCTTGCTAGCTTCAATAAGCAGGTACAGAATATCTTTGACCATCATTTGAACATTTTTAAATTCAGATATGATAATTTATCCCAAGTTAGCAATGGTGGAGTTGTAAATATACTGAGAGCTAAGCAGTTAACAATTTTGTGTTTATTTTGTGACATCAGGGTTCGTTCCCAGGTAATATACTACATTATCAAAATACTACACACTCTTTTGCACTTAGGTTTGGTTAAGTCCCCTGTAGATAGAAATGAGATGCAGAAAATATTGACAGGGCATCTAATGAAACAACCTTTCTGGAGAAGCAACATTTTCTATTATCATAATGTCAACAGAATCTTTGATTGAAATTCTGCTTGTCCCTAATGCTCATTGCACTAAAGCTTTGTGGTACAGTACAAATTATCAGTGATTTATGAGATTCTTTATTGCATATTCTCAGTGCAACATACTGTGCTATAGCAAGTAATGATTTGAGAAAAATAATGCAGAGAAAAAGACCTCTGAAAAATGAGCACAAGAGTATAATGGAGATCAGAGCTACAAGATGTGGTCTATTAGCATAACCGGACAGTCTAACCTTCCAACTCATTTTCCTTCTTTGTGAAATATTTTCAGATCCCCTTTCTATGGAATCACCACTGATACATTATAGTTCAACCAAAAAATAGGGAATCAGTAAAAAAAAAATCCCAGCCAGACATACAGTAAAGTCACAAATTAATCAACAGAAAGAAGCAGATGATATAGACTAGTCCTCAGGCAAGTTAATTTTAATTCCTATGCCGTATTACTTACTGAAAGGCACTTGATTGTTCACATGTATCCTGTTATTATCAGCAGATAATTATAGTGGATAAGAGCTCCATGGTTAGAAAGCTCTAGTTCTTTTTTAAAGCCGTTGATGCATTTTTAGCACACAAATAACTAACAAGGCTCTTAAGCAGTTTTGTCCTCTTTTTGACTCATAAATCAAAATAAAATAAACAGCTCATGATTGTAAGAAAAGGTTTGATAAGAAACACGGAGACATATTCTTTCTGGCTTGAAACTTGAACCATCTGAGTAAATACCTCAAGGCATTCAAATGTTCCAAGACAGGCAGAATTCCTGTGATGTATATTTTATGAAAATGCATTTATGGCATCAATTTTTGATGAAGAAACCAAGGCTGGAGAATATTGCATTCTGAAAGCTACGGACAAGATTGTGGTTGCTCACATTTCAAGCACCTAGAGGTACTCAAAATAGACAAGCCTGCAGTGGCATTACCAAGGTGGGAAAATCATTTATGCAGTGGACTTCTGTAGCTAGCCAAGTGTCTTCACAAAGAAGGCAGACACAGGCAAAACACAGAGAGAAGATCAATACTCCAAGCCACTGCTTCTACTTCTAGTCTGCTCTACTCTGCCATCTAGTGTTGGAGAGTGGGAACAGAATCCTGTTAGGACTAACCAGTTCATTGTCATAACACTATGCACAAGTGCAATGAAATGCTTATTTGAGTGTATGCTCCAATACAAAGACATTAAAGGAATCACCAAAAACAAACACGGAACAGAAGCAACAGCAACAAGTTAACTGTTCGCGGATAACTATTAATTAGAAATTGAAGTCTGTGTGTCTGTAACGCACTGAGTAGCAACAGAAACTGCATCTGCTCGGACTCCGGGATTGGTACATACTAAAAGAATTTTCCAAAGACTTTCCAAATTGTATAATACTCTGAAAATTTTTTGTTCACAAATTAAGGCAGTTTCTTATCTCAAACATCCTCACAGCTTAGATGCAAGTTCCTGTGAACATTTGCCTTCTATAACAAATACAAAAAAAGAATGCTAAACCCCCTGAAAATGAATTTTACCGCGTCATGTCCTCCATTCCAGTGTCTGGTAAGTAGGTTTACAGAAGGAGACAAAGAATCAGCTGAAGGTTCCCACACCTAACCCTGTTTACCAATCTTCCCATCAGTTTCTCACACCTTATTGAACTTAAACTTAAAAAAGGTAGTTTTGCCATTTTCTACATGATGACCATTTAGCAGGAAGCACTAGAAAATGGAAGACCTGATTCATTCAGAGGTGTGCAAATATAGCAAGTTGATACGTCAGTGGCATAGAAAGACACAAGGTCACTAAAAAATACACTGGAACTCCCCCCCCCCCCCCTTCAGCTGGACAATTCCAACATGTACTGTAAAAAAACATAACATATAATGAAAAGGGCAGAAACCTTTGAAATATGACATGTATTTTATCTGCTGTGTCACAGAGAAGCACTGGCATCTTCACCCGACAGGAATTAGTGGCAATTACAGCCAGCTTGACTGTCAAAACCTTCAGGAAACCCTTCTGAGTATTTCTTTTAAAAAAGAAGACACTGTAGCTTCTACACACTACGTACTAGTACACGCATCGTATACTAAATAGGTATATACTGTACGTTCAATGAAATAAGATTGATTTTGAACACATATTAATGGTGATAGTAGACACCTGGGTGGCTAAATCGGACAAGATGCCTATCTTGACATGATCCAGCTGTGACAGGAATTCCATAGGAGTCCGACCAGCCTGTACTCGGACATCTGTGTAGGTAAAACCTCTGGAACAATCTGGACAGCATTCAACGTATGCAACCTGAGCACAGCAGCTAAAATCCAAATTGAGGGATAACTAAAAGGACAATAATTAGCGATTACAAGCTTAAAATATGTTCCTATAGTGTTCACTATTTGTCATATACAGTGTACCTACAGTGTACCTAGCTGTTGTCAGCATGTTAGCTGGTGCTGAACAGCTTGGAATTTGTCAGTGGGGCAACAGTCTAATCTGTTCATTTACTGTGACAGATCGCCCCAGCAGGTATTACTTTCACTGGTACATTGCTCAAAGGGGAGCAAGCACATGACTGTACATCACTGCATTTGTATTGATTTATGTAAGAAGTGATTAAGATATGAGAAGAAAACAAAATTATATTAAATTTGGATTTTTTACAGCATCTATACAAACTTTGCTTTTAGTATGCATACACTGAGCATCACAGGATACCCATCACTTACAATTGTCACAAATTACAAGGTATTTAGTAAAATTCGTTATTTGTAGCAGCTGCACTGAGTGACATGTTATTGAACAGACAAAACAATAAATTAATTATGCTGATTAACAGTGTTGCTTAACAAGCAGTCTACTGTGAAAGCCAAAGGCAGTAGCAGGTGTAGCCACCATTGGAAGCAACTACAAGCTGCACAATCTGTTTTGCATGCTTTGCACCAGGTTTCAAATGCAATCTATGGGATTCTGTCCCATTCATCTGAAAGAAACTAGAGAAGCACGTGGCTGTTCACTGGTCTCTGAGTTCTTGGTGCCATGCTCTCTTTATCCTACAAATATTCCATTTGAATGATCTGAATAATTTTGCAAGGCACCTGGGTCCAAGAATTAAAAACACACTCCGTACATCTGAAACTTAAATGACACAATGGACCTGAAATTCAAAATACTTTTGTATACTTTATCAATATGCACAAACCCTCATACAGCTGATGGAAAAAAAAAGCATTTGATATTTAAGAGCTAGAATGACATATAGGCAATAATTCACTTAACACACCCTCATAACTCCTTCATAAACACTACTCAACCAATATAACAACACACATAGCCCATTACACACATACACATACAGGCAAGCAATTTAGGGAAATGGACATCCATTAGCCCTTGACAAATTTTAAAGGAAATGGCAGTCTGCCTACTGTTTCTTTTCTCTCCAGTGGACTACAAAAGTAAAATACATTAAGCTTTACTATTATAATTATTAATTACATTTATAGAGCACTTTTCACCTCAAAGGATCTGAAAGAGCTTTGCTTACAAAAAACGAACTTGCTTCAGCCACTATATACAGTAAATGCAGCTCCCACCTACTGTAGGTGTTGTGTGACAGCCACTGAGCTCCAGCAGGCCCTACACAGCAGATCAGCGGGACAACTGAGAACTTGCTTCACCCATTTAACAATAATAGGCAGTATTCTACATGCCCATGACAGAATTAGTCCTGATCATCAGGATTAACTCCCTTACTCTTGAACAGTAATAACCATGTAGTCAGTGTTGATTAAATGTCTCATCCAAAGGAAGGCAGCAGCTACAGCAGTACTCAGTGTCCCAGGTCCCTCTACTGAGGTATTGGCTTGGAAATTCTGGTCTAGAGGGTGGGGCTTAACCTACTGACCCACCAACAAGTTGCAGTATCATCCCGGTTTTCCTTGGATGTGTCTAACACTCAAATATAAATTTATTTGAAATGCAGATAAGAATTTCAGGAAATGAAAACAAAACATTTAGAATGCCTAAACTATTTTTCACTGGTGGCTAGTCAAATGTCATATCTAACCATAACATAAGTCAAATAAGGACCTTAGTAATAACCGTGAAGAAAACAACCTGCAGCAACACATTTACGACACCAGACAACACCAAAATCCAACTAATACTAAACATTGCACCTTATACCAGCTATTCACAACATGGACCTAAATGATTCAGAAATCTGTCAGTGTTTCCTAAGGCATCAGACGGGTATAGTACATGCATTCTCTTTGGTCCTGTCCTCCAATATGCATGCCTTTCCAAATGTAATAAATCAACCATCTCTTATCTCAGGCTGTCTTGTCTTGTTATCTCCAGGCCCTTACTCAATTTAAGACCTTTCATCTACTGATGACACTTTCAAACATTCTGAAGCTTACTCTATTTTACATGCTGAAGAGTTATGTTAATGAATTTGAATTGCAGGGAAAACGTACCCCTAACTCACTGGTCTAATATAGTGATAAATCTAGTCTCTTTTGAAAAGCTCACAGCAGCACTACTGCGCAAGGCCACATAAATTAATTTGTTTCTAAACCATTTTCTATTCTGTCCAAGAACACACAGCCCCAGCACTGAATACTACCATTCCTATAAAAAATCCTAAAATGAGATCTTGGAAATACAGTATGTTACTAAGGTCTTGGTTTAACACTCAATAGAAAAAGCAAGGGCACCAGTACCCTGACACTAAATTAGTATTTTCCAATTACTAAATTGTTCTGTTAATGCTTTTAAGCATCAGGGAACCTAACATTTGCACCCTATTATTTAGCTAGGTATTTTACTAGACAGATTCAGGTGACATACCTTGCTCAAGTTTACAAAAGCAGTGTTTCATGTACAGGATTCGAACCCACAACTTTCCAGTCTGGAACCCTAAACATTAGACCTGCTCATGCTTTTCATTCTTTAGTGTCTCTCTCGTGTCTTTCTCACTCATCTAGCTATAACTTCTGTATCTGATACTCTTGATATAAGGTATGTTTTTTTCAGTACATTTGTTGATATTTATTTGTATTCTGTTGTTGCATGTTTGTGAAGCATCTTAATCCTCTAAAATAATATAAGCAAAATAAAGAACATCTACAAAATAAAAATATATTGAAGTAATGCAAAGAGAATAAGTGCTGAAATCTCCTAAACTTTTCCAAGGTCTTTCTCTAAACAATTCATCAAACAGAAGAAAGTGATGTTGGGGTCAAAATCTTTTCTCAATGTTACTGAAAGAAATGCATCTTTCTCTATAACAAAAGGACAAGGAATTCAAAAGTATGGCTTAAAAAGCTCAGATAGACAGAACCTCAAATCTGTCCGATTTCAAAGTACAGATAGCTGACGGACATTAGCTCCTCACCAAAAACTTCAAACGGTGAACATCAGATCTCAGCTGAAATTCAAGGCTCAGCATGAATACTTTTTACAACTGAAAAATAGCCTTTGAGGTCAGTAAGACCTGGGAGCACAAACAAACACAAAAATAATGCAAATATGAAACAACCTCGTAGCAATAAAAATAATTTTGGAAAGTCTGTTGGACAAAGCCCCTCTATAAATATTCCAACATAAAAAGTGCGTTATTGACAAGACAAAACCCCAGCACCCATGGATCAGGTCAAAATAGCCAGCTGCATTGTTTCAGGAAAGATTTTTTATTGTATCTGACTTTCCTTTCCTGTAGAGAGAAAGGCATTCCTTCCAAAATAAGCTCAATCAATACTCGAATACTGGCCTTGCTGCTCTTAACACAGAAGTTAACACTGAAACACTAATATTGTTTGTTGAAGAAGATACAGTACAGTGAGAAAACAAATCTTAGGGACTGATACCTCAAAGACAAAGACAGGAAATCATGTACAGATTTTGAATGGAAACACAGGCAAGAAGGTACACAAAGTCACCTTTATCACTTTGTACCTGGACATTAATGCCATACAAAAGCACACAAAGAAAGCAAACAGAATGTAGTACTGAAATGATCAAGTGTGCACATTCCCAGTGCAGCCCGGAGAGCAGACTGCCTTACTTATAGCCCTTATAGCCCAGAAACAGACAGCTGCTCCTCCGTCTCTCTGGGCACAGCTTTCCCATGCTGCAATTTTTGAAACAAGGGTTTGTTTCCTCTCTTAACTTGCCTGGAAGCTTTTTGCAGAATCTGAACTATGCTGCAGTACATCTGATTTCCCCCCTGCGATCAAGAACTCATGACTAACAAAAACCAAGAGAAGAGATCAAATAAACATTAGCACATCATAAGTATTTTTTGCAGCTTAAAAAAACATGATTTTTACTGTCCTGCTTTCCTCAGCTCTTCTGACTACTTTCTATATTATGCTCATTTTTGATCATGTGACCTGCTACCTAAAGAAGCAGGAGAATAATGTAGATTAGTTTCAAACTGAACCTTTATCAAAGTAACTCAAAGATAAACTGTGACTTAAAATCCAACAAAAGTTGTTTCTCCAACAAGAAGTCTGATCTCTTCTTAAAACAGGCTCTTCCCAAAGCAGTCTGTTTTTAAAGGGGCTTGGTTCTGTCCCAAGTGATCAATTGACTGATTAATTAGCCAAAAGCAATATAGGATTCCTCACAGTCTCATCTCTCTCTCTCTCTGTCTCTCTCAACCAATTAGCCCCATTCAAAAAGGCCATGAAAATACAATTACTGAGACTGGCGCAGGAAGTTGTCCAGGCTCACAATTGTATTGTCTGTGTATTAGCCCCTGGTACTCGTGTTTTTCCATTTACATCTTTAAAAAAAATCAAAACTTGTCATAGATGCTCTCAGTTTCCAATACAGTATAAGAAACAAATGACATTCAAGGAAAGAAGTCATTGGAAGACAATCATATTTTTTATTTTTGTTCCACATAGCTATGATTACTTTTTGAAAGTTTCCTGAAACCACTTAGGCCTATATATCAATAATGCATTCGCCGTTATGGTCTATGACACTGAATATAATGATTTTCTGAAGTTTGTTCTGCTCGCCTCCTGTCACTTCTATGACTACAGACAAGGTGTGGCTCTCATATAGCCACCCTGCCACCTTGTTCTAGGGATAAACTAATAGTTCTACTCCAGATTCCTTTAACTGATTTAATTCATATTAAAATGTCTTTAAATTACTGTATAATTGCAAAAGTAAGTTATCTGTTACATAACATGTTAATGTTCCCAAGGATAAGGAATATATCAACACCGTTTCCTGGGTCAGAGATAATTTTATCCAAGACCTTTCCCCCTCTAGAATCAAGCATTTGTTAATATAGTTGGGACTACAGAGTGCAAGTTTTTATCTGTAGTTACAGTACATCTTTCATATGTCAGTACACATACGTGTACATCAGTACACAACTTTTTTCTACTGTTCTGGTTTGTTTGTATATTCTGGACTGTGAGTAACTCTTCTTAGTGCACTTCTCACTGACTGTACTGATTGTATTGTATGTATTGTATTTTTGTATCATTTCGTTACACTGTGCTGTGTTGACTGTATTAAGCTGCTGTTGCACTGCAATTTCCTTCACGGGATCAATAAAGTATCTATCTACAGTATCTATATGATTCTCAAGGTCAAGTCTGCTAAGGTGACAATGACACTGTAGGTTACAACATATTGTACATGAAATAATACACTAATTGAATGCTCAAAAATCTTCTTTTTACTCTTCAAAGCCCTGACCTCCAGGATGTACCTTCTCTTTCAGAGATTGTAAAATTGAGAACAGGAGGCACTTTTTTTACTAAAACAGTGGGAGTCTGGAACGAACAACTGACTATGTTATTGCATAGTCATTGTTATTGCCCTATGTTATTGCCCTGGCTTCTTCCAAAAAGCGACAGGACAAGATCCTTGGACTAATTAACAACCAAATGAGCTGGATGGATTGAAAGTCCTCCTTTTGTTTGCCACTTTTCTTACAGGTATGTTCTTACGTACAGTGCACATATTGTACCTGTAGTTATGACCAAAACATTACTGGGACCCTTAACAGGCAGAAGTCTACATACTGTACTTCAAACCAGCGTTAACATCCGGTTCAGCTCAGTTTGTTTGGATCTTCCTTAAGACCCGTCTATGAATTTTGTTCTGGAAGACAGCACCTCTGGAAGGACTTCATTGGCAGTGTACAGCTTGGTGTCCATTCCAGTGGGGTTCTCAATTCAAACTGTAGCAGGGAGACCCCAGAAAAAAAGGCTCGATTTAAGCTAGAAAGCTAGAATAGAAGAGAAAACTATTAAACTGTTATTCAAGTACTAGAAACCCCATATGAACTATTACCTTGTACAACTTTACAATGCTTCAGTGCAGCCACAGCACAATTGAGCAGTGAAAATAACCAGTTTAGCAAATGGATGTGCCGTCTTCACTTCTATATTGTAATTCATGGAACTCTGCAATTCCCTAAAATCCTTGACTTAACAGGAAAAAATGAAAGACATAATTCTTCACAAACAGCCAAACAGACAGGCAGTAAAACATAATACACCTTCAGTGCACAGCTTTATCAGAAGAGATTTTAGCTTCGCATAAACAATAATTGCCTCGATGTTTTAAATATTTCCCCGCAATGCTGTTATAGGCAGCAGGCCAATAAACCCTCCCAAAGTCCGAGATATGATGCGCTGCTTAAATAATGTAACAGGCTAATGGAGGCTGCACAGACAGACTTATAATGAGCAGTGGAGCTTGTTGTGCTATTTAAAAGACAGCCTATGTGTGTGAGAAGAATGCAATGGAATTTTACAATACACCTGCCACTTGTTCCCATTCTCAGCACACTACTATTCAGGCAGCAGGCTCAATTCGTTCTGTTCTTGTCTCATTTGGCTCCCAAAGCTACCCAGCCAAGTCAATCAAACTCTTCTGCTCATTTTACATTTTTAATGCACTTGTCACACAATTAAGCACAGGACGAAGTGTGGATTAATTTTTATCACAGCTGATGTGACGGGATATTATTTTGTTTTCTAGCAAATTGGACAATAATGTTTGGATTATTTATTGCTTGAAGGATCATGTTTCCAAGACTAATGATAATTGTGCAGGCAGGGTGCTAGTGTCTATTATTTCATGTTGTTCTGTCGTCTTCAAAGACTGCATGTACTGTACTCTCCTTCTCCCAGACTCTTCTTGCCCAGCATAGTGGCAGAGAAAAAAAAAAAGTCCAGACATTTTCAAAACCACCGCTTTTTACCCTGCTGACCTTTGGCACTCTTGCTCTGTGTGGTTTTGGAATGTTTTCCTACCACATATTGCAAGAATCTTGATTCAACAGTGCTCACAACTGATGTTGCACCTTATACCCATGGGGTGAAATGAAATTCAATAGGATTCTTGCATGAAATAAATATGATTCTTGAAAAGAGAAAAGGCTTTACTGCCTTAAATAGACCATCTTTGTCCAATGTGTTTATTTTTTGCATTTTAATAAAGGATATGATCCTGGGTCCCTTTATGTCAAAGCAATTAAGAAACTATACAGTAGATGACCCAAAGTATCAAGGAGCAATGACTGCTTGGATTGGCAAGAGGGAGCAAAAGAACTGATTAGACTGGAGCACAAATATAAAATCTCATTATCAGAGTCCAAATACTGGCAAATATAATTTAGCAAATGGGATAGACACAGAACAGACCGCCATTGGACCAGGGGAATAATATTTTCAAGGTATTGCACTTAATATGCTGCAATATACTATCAGAAACTCACAGCTTGTGCAACACTAATCTCCACTATCTGAAAAGTTTCCATAAGGGGAACAGGCTTTTAAGGGAGAGCTTAGAGATTCTTTAAGAAACAACCTCTAACAGGGAGCTTGAAATTGAAATTAAATGAAATGGGCATATGCTTTAAAAACAACAGAAGTGTTTTATTACCCCATCTCCCTGTTGCTGCTTTGGAATTTTATTAGTAACAGCAAATTACTGAAAAGGATTTGTGTGACATGCACAAAGGTTTGTGTTTCAGATTGCTTGCTTATAGCTCTCATCTGCAGTTCAGAAATCACAAATGAGGCCATCTATCACACAACGACTGGTGTGGCATCTACCTTTCTGTTTCAGCTTCTATTTTGTTTCATTAAATATGTGTCTGTGCTCCCCGGAGTCAGTCGCCGATGCCAGAAAAGGAACATTTGCTTTCCTTCAATGCTTTTGAAGTCAGCACTTGAAACGCAGGGACACAGTGTTTGAAGATTCGTTTACTAGGCAGCTTCTAAGAGAGTTTCAAATTGATTCAATTTAGCTGAGAAGGAAATGTAAGGAATTTCATTTCTATGGATTAAAAATTTCACAGAAAAACAACGTTTAGCATGAAATCAATAAAGCATCTGGTGAAATTAATTTCATTCCCCAAAAGACAGACAATCCTCTGTTGCTCAACCTTTTATAACAGTAAGAAAATAAGAAGAACTCCCCGTGGAAAATAACTTTATCAGTAGAAAAAGGTACATCACTGAGACAAAACCTGTGTACAAGGCCTGTAGCCGGGGGCTGAGACATGATATCCTCACAACTGGAGATTCCAAATATAGTGCGAATGTCAGAAAAGCAATGGGAAAACTTTGTTGAAAAAAAGGTTAACTAATTTTACTGTAAATTTTAATACAGCACACATGCATTTGATTGAGAAGAATAAGAGAAACATGAAGGAGTTTCTTAAGCAGCACAGGTTATCTTAAGATCCCTAAATCTCTCCTTTGGCTGGGCTATGTCATTGGCTAGCTGAGGTTCCCCCAACAGGCGACTTACAAAGCACAAAATGTCATTGGGATTATACATAGGCTTGAGATACAGTCTATAGTGTCCTTTCCACTCAACAGAAAGACCTGTGACACAATGATATATGGTATCATGGAGCATGAAAACAGCATCACACTCCTATTCACGTTAACTATAGTTGTCACTTTCAAGCTATATCATGACTCCTATTCATATTAGCTATGGTTCAGTCACTACAAGCGGCATCATACTTCCAATTGGTAACATATGCATATGCTAACAAAGACAGAGGGCTCTTTTTAATCTAAAAATTAACTTTTTAGATAAGAGAATTCAGATTCTTCAACATCCCCACATACTGGACGTGCACAAAAATCTCAGCAGTGAACCAACCTGTCTGAAAATAAAGTCTGTTGGATAGGAGTAGAGGATATAGAACAAAAATATTTTGCATCATTAGATTTTCTTTCATGTTTTTAAAATGCAAATGTACCGGAGAAATTCATAGCTGCTATTGACGTCAAATATGGTCCTGGGAAATATCAACATACAAGATATGCTTGTTTGCAAAATGAATGCTTTCCACACAAAACCCAATGCATGCTTTAAGGAAGTTCTTATAAATCATCACAACAGGGACACATGTTAAACTTCAGTACAGAAATCATTACTCCACAGTAATGTTAAGTACAACAAAAGTACTCAAATTAGTCATAGACTAAAGACTCAAGACTAACCCTAATAATCTGTTAAAATTTGAAGAGGATCAAAATCACCATACAAGTATTCTATTTTTCAGAGAAAAGGAGTTAAGGATTTAAGGTTCAGATGAGTTGTGATGAAGAAGTGCTGTCGACGAGTACAAGAGAATTGCACTAAAAATGAGAAAGTTAAGAGCAAGAGTAAGCTGGAAGTCACGCAGTAAGTCAGAATGTACAGTATATCAATACTCCAGGGTCTGGTAGGAGACTTAGGAGGACCTGCGGAGTCCATCTAGTCTTCCCTGGAATGGGAACAATACATGGGAGCTAGGATCCCAGAGGGGGCCTTAAATGGTATAGTAGCCACATAAAACAAGAAAAGATAAAGCAGCACGCTGGCAGAGTGTAAAGACAATGAGAAATGTGGAAGGAAAGGAAAAGGGCTGGCAATGCTACAGCATTGTGTACATGAAATTAAATTTAAAATAGTCTCTAAATGCAGAAATATAGAGTCTCCATACTACCTTGTACTTAATCTTTAGATTTACACAACACATTATAGAACTTGGGTCGTATATCCCGGTCTTCATGCTGAATTTTAAAAGACTTATTGTCCTTTTATCCTTGTACTTCAGAAAACTGCCTAAAATACTGAAAAGGTGCTCTTCCTTAGCCCAGGTAAAAGATGACACTACTGTGACATAAAAGCACACTACTAAAGACAACAAAGATCTCCAAACTGAAAGACAGATAATAGAGCAGGTAAAAATATAGAAATATTCTGTCCTGTACATTGTCTGTAAGAGAAGGGAGCTGAGAATACACTGTCCATGCCCAGAAATGATGAAGAATGTTGTTGTTGTTGTTGTTTATTTCCCTCACAGGTGGCTTTTCATCTTGGCCTTTCAGAACTGCTTTGTCTTCTCTTCAGTTGTCGCCTTCTGGTTGATCTTCAAAGGCTGCTTTCACGGACGGGCTCTTTCTCCACAGAGGCACCTGAACATCTGAGCCAACCGTGAGGACAGCAGCACTGCGGCCAGAATGACAACACTCTCTATCAGAGTGAGTACGTCTTTGCTTTTAAAAGTTCAGTTTCAGTTCCAAATTACCCATTTTATCTGTGCTCCTGCCATTCATTTTCAGTTTTAGGTTCATCACTGAAAACTGGCTAGAGGGAATCACTTTTTTTAAATCTAATCTTTCATGCTCCATCTACTGTAAAGAATCATTATTCTTTAAATGAGCTGACTATCGAAGGACCCTGGGATTGAACACATTCCCTACATCCGGAATGGGAGCTATTTTTGACGTTGGTTGTACATCAGTCAGAAAGTGGTACACATTTGTATTCAGGGAAAATGTTTTTCCATGGATGGAAATCTGAGATCTGACAAGATCTAACTAGAAGATAAGCCAGGCCAGGACCAGAGAGCTCTGAGGAAAACCAGGCTGCAGCTAGCAGTGCTGTTGATAGTCCAGTAGGTGCCACTCCCTCTAAATTCATTCGGTAAAGCTACAGTACTTCTCACTTCTCTTGAGCTGCTGTGTGCTGGGGCTGCTGGCTCATAGTAGCTATTGTGTGCTTTCCAGGTGCATACTGCAATTCAGTGAGAGATGAAGTGGGACCTCTTCTGTACGTAGAGTACTTTGGGATGAAAAGCATTGACAAGGGAAGCGCTATATAAATGCAATTATCATCAATCATTAGGGGTAGATAGCCTTATCTGTGCCATTCCATTACACCCGTCTTCATGCCTGTTAACACTTTCTTATTTTGGTTATCTTGTAAGTTCACAGCAAAGTAACGTGAAATGAATATATATATATGGATAGATGTCTGTTACATAATGTCATACTTATTTGGAATATTTACTTGTACAGTTTATAGGTTTTGTAAGTTTCTGTGAGCGTAAAACATAGCTGCTTTGATGCAAGACAAATTTCTGAGAAATCAAATTATTATTGTATCACTATTTCTGCATGACAATGCCATTTCTTACTCATGGGGCCAATATAATGTGGAATTCTCACTTCAATCTATTTAACTGATTCAGACTTCTATTGGTAAGATGCACTGGCTCTTTGCACAGGACTGACAAAGTGCAAGACATTTTCATGTTGCCTCTTTATCCCTGAAGACATCACTTTCTCTGTGAATGCCATTCTGTATGTCAATTAGAGATGTGCGGTTACAAAACCGCTCATCTCTACAGTACATTGCGCAAATTCTAATGGCAGACCACTATATTTTAAAATAACAAGGAGGAACCCACTAAGGCTGCATCTGGTGCCTGCTGATGCCTAATCAACCAAACCGTTCCCAGAAAAAGGCATTGGTTACATTTTCTATGGCCAATGAGAAGAATTCACTCAAAAGAAGCCCTGGCTGACATGAAGAACTTATGTATGCGATCTTTCTTAAACAAAAAAATCTACATTTTGTTTGCTGTAATAAGTAGCTGCTAAAAATACATTTGTTCATTTTGCAAGTTCACCAAATCTGCCAAGTTGCTTTAGCATTGCCATCAGTTACATTGGATTTTAAACAGCAGGGCTCAAAGCCGTTTTAAGCATTCAGGGACTTTATGGCACTTAATCAAAATTATAGTAATCTGCTTCAAGCCAAAACATTGCAAGGGAAATAAATTCACATATTTGCATTTTAATGGCAATGAAAGTGACTGCATTTCTATGTGACCAGACATTAAAATTTGTATTTTCATGTGGCAATGTGTGAAGCAAAATCTCTTTCCACGTTCTATGCAGCTGCATGATATTGCCAAGGCAAATATTTAATTTAATCCACTCTCTCGAGCAGCAGCCTATCTTCAGAAAGACATATGTAACTTTCCTGAATAGGATCCACAACCCTGACTTTTGTGATTACAGAAAAGAATGAAAATGGAACATCACATCTCAGCTTTTATTACTTTTTAGCTTGATTCCTGAAGCCTTTTCAGGCCTGGCCTTGCTGAATAAAGAAATCCTGTAGAGACGTACTGTATTGTAGGTCTGGTCTGAAGCACTGATATTCTAGCACTGATTCACACTTACTGGATAGATCGTGTGACAGAATACCCCCCAGGGACACTGGTACCACATTGATTTTCTACACAAACACATATATATGTATTAGAGTGTATAGTGACAATACAATTAACCTCAGTTGGGGTTTTCAGTACAGTAAAATATAAATGCCACAAAAATGAAAATATTAAATTCCCCATTTGTCAATTTGTCAGCCAGCACTTTTTTCTTGATTTTGTAAAATAAGACCCAAGATAAAAACAATGCTTCTTAGACCTTGAGAATAGGTGGCAATTTACTCGCAATCATCCTACACATTAATGCAAGAAACAATGTTCTGTTTTTAATGTTGTCCACTGTACAATGGCCTATAGAAACTCATGACTATGACTAAATATGTGTCAAGACTAAACTCATGACTATGTTGAATGTCTAATGATATACACTTCAAATAGCATGCTCACCTTTACGTTTCATGCAACTATTCTGACCGTTTGGAAATTAGGTGTATAACAAAGGGTCAAAACTGCTCTTTATTTATATTTTATTTATTATTATAAATAATACTTATTATACTGTTTGTGCCTTCTATATTAAAAGGTGATGTAGTCTGCAAGGTCTTGAGAAAATAAAAAGTGAAAAATGTAGGGAATAAAAGGAATAAAATAATAATTGCTTACTCTTATACTGTATAGTGCTTTGCTGGACACTCCACTCAAAGCACTTTACAGATAATGGGGACTCCCTTCCACCACCAGTGTGTGCACCAGTACATTTACCACACATCAGCTATCAGTGGGGAGGAGAACAGAGTGATTCAACCAGTTCACAGATGGGGATTATAAGGAGGCCATGAGTGATAAAGGCCTTGGTAAAATTGGGCCAGAACACCCCTGGCTAACACACCTACTCTTCTCGAGAAAGTCTACCCTTGGGATTAATGACCACAGAGAGTCAGGACCTCAGTTGTACATCCGAAGGACAGCGCCTTTTTACAATATAGTGTCCCTGTCACTATACTGGGGCATTAGGACACACAGACTGCAGCGTGAGCACCCCCTACTGGCCCCACTAACACCACTTCCACCTGTTTTTCCCAGGAGGTCTCCCATCCAAGTACATCCAAGGCTCACACCTGCTTACCTTTAGTGGGTGATCAGTTGTGAGCTGCAGGGTGATATGGCTGCTGGCTGAACCCGTGAAACTGAAAAATGAAATTGACCTGTCCTTCACAAGCTCTTCCGAACATAGCGTTCACTGTCCCCATGCACAGCGAAGCACAAGAACACAGCCAAACCAGGGACACTCATGGTCACATACTAGTACCAGACCTTTAATTACAGAGATTGAGACGCACAAGTCTGGAATGTTTAGATGAAAAATGCTTGGCTGATAAACCTTGAATATCAAAATATTGAAAGTCACCAGCTAATATCACTTTCCTGCCTGTCTCCAGCACACTTACATACTGTCACATGTGACCTTTCATGCTGTATCATCCATTCAGTCTGTGAATATATCAGTCCTTTGTCTCACAGAAGGTCGAAAGATAACTCTGCGACTCTGAAGTTGCCTCTAAAGGTGAACTGCTGTGCTTTATCTGCTCTTTCATAATTGTGGCATTCCTAATTAGTTTCTGCATGCAGGGAAAGCTGCCGTTTCCAAATCACTGTTTCTTTTCAGTGCTTTACAGTATGTAAAGACTGAGAGATGTCCGACTTCACCACTGAACTCATGCAGTACCAGTTGACTCATGAAAATGTTTTTTACCTCATAATAGTTCCATAAATAAAAGCGCAATAAGATACAACTGAATGTTTTGAAATAATGTTTCAATCTAATGTATGGCTAAATCAACATTATTTTAGCAAAAGTACCATTAACCACAGTGATAAACACATATCTGAGGAACAAAGTTTTTGTCCTTCTTAAAACATGAATTGGGTGTCTTGATACTGACTATATACTTTTTCTAAATTAATATATCAAGTGAATTATATTTAATTTTTATTGTTGCATAGCACGTTTGAATATTTACCCCCAATAAATGTTATTGTTATTAATTTTTGTGTTTATTATGGTGTTTACATTGGTTTGCAGTGGTGACCCATGATTTTTGTCTTAACTGAGGAATACCAAGATACATTATAGCACACCTGCCAACACACCAAAACTATGGTAAACTACAAAGAGCAAAAATGTCCTTCATAAATCTACCAAGATATACTCTCTCAAGGGAACAACTAGATTTCTCACATTTGCAAAAAGGAGAACCAATACTACACATTCATATGTGTACGTTTATGCAAATCCACATGTGCTGTTCCATATATCATATTTTAATTACATCACTGTTCTCCATCATCATCTGTTCTGGTGACGGAGGAAACCACTGAAGCACACTATATAACCCAGGAGGTAAGTTAACAAACCGCAGCATTCTTCTTAGATTTTCATTTTCGAAACCGAGACAAGAGGTTAGAGATTAAAACCATAATAAATCCACACAGATTTCTAATAAATTAAAGTGAAAAAGGTGTCATCCGGTTCACGCTGGGTAGCAAATTGCCTTCCAAATGGGTTTTCTGCTCATTACTTTCCAAGATTCCTGTTGCACTGCAACTATACTGATTGGCCATGACACATCAAAACAGAGCCAGACATTTCCACACAGACTGGCATTCAATTATTCTCTGGATTCTCTGTTCTCCAAGAGGGCTCCTTGATAACTATTGAGACTTTTTGCGCTTGCAAATAACTGATGCCAGTCTCTCAGTACCCAATGCACTAAAAGGGCATTTTAAATATTTTGAGGACTCGTCTCTATTTTATGACAGATTCTTATTGCATTTTTAAGTGAATGTAACTTTTAATCTTGGTTTTAATAAGTGAAGACACAAGAAAAGTTTGATATTTGAAAATCTTCTATAAAACATGATTAAAAAAATACTTTCAGTTTATTCCAGAGGGCTAATTTGGGGAAGATCTGTTAATTGTTGTTTTTTTTTTAATCGAAGAATTTTGTGTTAAGTTCTAAATTGGATTTTAGTGTTTTGTTATTGCTTGAATTCTCTAAAATTAAATTTAAATTTTATTTTAATTTGCAATTTGAAACAGTTTGTTAACCGAGAAGGCTAGCAAAATGCATCATGTTGTAACCTTTCATTTGTTCTACAAAGAATAATGGGACTAAAGAGAGTGTTAATTTTTCCTTAATAGGTCTTCATTATTTTGTTTATTGCGTCTTCCAAGCGTGGAACAGACACTCTCACATCCTCAGGAGTCCTGCCTAATCATGCCATATAATTAATATTTTCATAATGACATCAGCATCAGGAGTTCATTGTTCTTTGAGCATGACAGTTCCAAATATTTGCATTGCCTAAATAATTTGATGAATTTGAATTACCTTTCCTTTGAGATACTGAAACTCATTTACAGTTCACAGAAAAAATATCCTGATGTTTCTGCAATATTGCACTGCGGAGCAGCGTAGTCTAAAAGAGGCACAAAGAAGTATTTTTTTCTTTTTTTAAATTTCAATCAGTCCACTCTCTCCAATAAAAAGTACAGTGGTAATCACATGGCATTAAAATTACATAACACAGATTTGTTTTGAGTCCTTGTAAAAATATACATATCAATATATACAATACTTCTTCTCTCATCATATAGAAGACGTACAAGGAATGGGCCCCTGATATGGTGTTCTATGTTTCTCTAGATACAATATATTTTCCAATTCATTCTATATTAAGATTTACATGGAGAGGTCCAATCTTTCCATCTTCAAAGTATTTGCTATTTGATAGCAATCACAGTTAGAAAACCCCACATCTTGTAATCCCACAGCTTTTCCTCTCCAGCATACACTTCAAATGTTTGAAGCCTAATGCCAGGTGATTATCCAGGTGCCCAAAGATATCCCGTACTGAAATTGGAGGCCTCCAAACAGAACCCTGCTGCTCTAAACGAAGGTGGTGTAATTCCATCTCAACCACAAATCCTAAACCCCAGCTGCACTAGGTACAAGTTCAGTAGTAGAGGAAATGGGTTCTTCACATCACATCATTTTCAACAACCCCTTATCCACTTATTCAAGGTCATGCTGGCCTGGAGCTGGGAAGCACTGGACACAAACTGACATACACTCTGAATGGGGTGCCAGTCCTTTGCAGGGCACACACAGACTCACTCACATACTCATTCCAGAAGCCAATCAACCTACCAGCACCGTCTTTGGAAAACGGAGCTCCTGGAAGAAACCCACATGAACATGGGGAGAACATGCAGACTCCATGCCAGTTGAAGCCAGAACTCCAGCAGTGAGGCAGCTATGCTAACTGTGCTACTCCAGTGCCACTGTGCTGCTCCACTTTGGGTACTTTTGTCACAAAACACTTGTAATGATCCAGTATCACGGTGCTTCACTAAATTTTAATTAAGGGAAAAATTTAATCAGGGAAAACTATACAGCATTTCATTAAAAGTCCCAAGGGATGTTAAGCCTGGTGTCCTGGCCTTTCCCCCCAGGCCTTTACCAGTCATGGCCTCCTAATAGTCCTCATTGATAAACTGGCTTCATCACTCTGTTCTCCTGCCCATTGCTAGCCGGAGTGTGGGAAGCGCACTGGTGCACTTCAGCCGTCTTCACATCATCCAGGTGGTGCTACACACTGGTGGTGATGGAAAATAGTCCCCATTGCCTGTATAGTACTTTACGTAGACTGTCTAGAAAAGAGTTATATAAGTGTAATGAATAAATAATAATGATAATAAACCTGATTGCAGCTGGCTCTTATACGCGTCAATCTCCAGGCTATTTTCCCAGTCTAACACATTCCCCCATGTCAGTCAGCCTTGCTTGAGGTCACAGTGGCTGTGTAGACGAGACATGTGGAAGGCAAGCATTTGATGTTTGAATGTCAGGAGAGAAAATGCCCCTCAGGTGGTGGCATTTGTTTTGCGGTCCATCAGTTTTGTACTCTTCACACTCCCTTCATGTCAAACGGAACGAGACAAGCATAACAACGTTCATCAAATTAAAGAACCCTTCAAAAAAGAATCCTTCAAAACTGCATTATAAAGGAGATGGCTATTGCACACAAACCAATTTAGAAATGTTTCAGCACTTATTTATACTACAGACACGTCTGTTGATATCTTTCCCCTAATGTTCTGCTGTACTTTGATTCCTAAACAACAGCTACAAATCAACATATTAGATACCCCATTTTTACTGGATTATTAATATAATACTGTATATGATAGAGCAATATTGCTACAGAGTTGCAAATATATTACACTGCATTACAGAGAACTGATTTCCAGATTATTTGAAAGATTATCAAGAGGGGGAGTCAGAAGTTATCTCCAGACTCTACAGAAAAGTCAGGAAACACATTTCCTTCTAGGTTATGTGTTACCTTTCCTAGTGCTGCCGTGTTGCTCCTTTCATGTAGTCGTTACAGTAAAACCAGATATTACTGCTCCTTCAAGCAGTGTTGAGTACCAACACACGGTGCACTTCCTTTTGGATGAGAAGTCCCAAACTAATGCCCCTTTATGGAGCCC